>NW_026640488.1:8065000-10465000 GCF_028554395.1 Pezoporus wallicus
CTCTGCTTAACTTTCAAGAACAGATGAAATGGTCATGGGTAAAGCACCCTCCGTATGTGTGCCAACAGGGTGAACCCCATCACAATCAGCAGGCAGGTCTCAAGGGTACCTAAAGGCCATTCAAAACCTTCAGAACTTTCAAATGATGCTGTAAATGGTCTGGTGAGGGAGCTGGGAAGGTAAGGGAATGTCTCCTTCACAGGTTGACCACCCGAGGAGCGGAAAAAAGATGTGTAATTGCTAAACACTTTGATTATATACCTTCCAAAGTATAGAGGTGGTGACCACACTGGGAACGCAAGCCAGATCAGTTTCATGATCAATGATTCTATTGTATTACAAGTCATTGCCATAAAGTACAATGAAACAAGAACCTTAGCCCGAAGCCCCCAGCTGACAAACACACAGCAAATACCAGCTGTGCGTAAGGTATGACATGCTGAAATTGTGAGATCAGAAGCGACAACTTTGAGAGCCAATAAATCAGCATTGTGATCATAGAATCATAGAATAGTTAGAGTTGGAAAGGACCTTAACATCATCTAGTTCCAACCCCCCTGCCATGGGCAGGGACACCTCACACTAAACCATCTCAACCAAGGCTCCAACCTGGTCTTGAACACCACCAGGGATGGAGCATTCACAACCTCCCTGGGCAACCCATTCCAGTGCCTCACCACCCTAACAGCAAAGAATTTCTTCTTTATATCCAATCTAAACTTCCCCTGTTTAAGTTTTAACCTGTTACCCCTTGTCCTATCACTACAGTCCCTAATGAAGAGTCCCTCCTCAGCATCCCTATAGGCCCCCTTCAGATACTGGAAGGCTGCTATGAGGTCTCCACACAACCTTCTTGTCTCCAGGCTGAACAGCCCCAACTCTCTCAGCTTATCTTCATATGGGAGGTTCTCCAGTCCCCTGATCATCCTTGTAGCCCTCCTCTGGACTTGTTCCAACAGTTCCATGTCCTTTTTATATTGAGGACATCAGAACTGCATGCAATACTGAAAGTGAGGTCTCACGAGAGCAGAGTAGAGGGGCAGGATCACCTCCTTCGACCTGCTGGTCATGCTCCTTTTGATGAGTGACTATTAATCCAAAACAATTTATGCTTATCACAAATACAATTAGACACACTCCTGTCAGATCTGTTATTATCTCAACCCTTCGTGCCCCACATTGGGCGCCAAAAAGAACTGTTGTGATTTCAGCCCAGCTGGCAACCAAGAACTACTCAGCCGCTAGCTTGCTCCCCCCTCATTCCTCCCCCCGCTCCCAGAGGGATGGGTAGGAGAATCGGAAGAACGTAACTCCCACGGGCTGAGATAAGAACAGTCCAGTAACTAAGGTATAACACAAATCACTACTGCTACCGCCAACAATAATAATGATAAGGGAAATAACAAGGGAAGAGAATACAACCGCTCACCACCCGCCAACCGATACCCAGCCCAACCTGAGCGGTGATCCAGCCCTTCTGGGTAACTGCCCCCAGTTCTACATCCTGGGCATGACGTGCTGTGGTATGGAATACCTCTTCGGTCAATTTGGGTCAGGTGTCCTGTCTCTGCTTCCTCCCGGCTTCCCCTCCTCCCTGGCAGAGCATGAGACTCAGAAAATCCTTGGTCAAACTAAACATTACTGAGTAGCAAGTAAAAACATTGGTGTTATCAGCGTTGTTCCCAGGAAGAAAGTCAAAACCACAGCACTGCACCAGCTACTAAGAAGGAGAAAAAACGACTGCTTCTGCTGAACCCAGGACAATTATATAAAATGGTAACATACCCTAAATGTTTAGATGCTTTGTTATATAAAAAAATCAATGTTTTTTTTGCAAGCAGCTGCTGAGTCTGATCAATCATTAATCCATATTCTGCTTCAAAGTCTGTGGATGTGTTTTTAACAAAGAAGATCTTTTGTATCAAACAGTAGACAGATTAAATACAATTTATTGAGATTAAGTCTGAGGCAGATTTCTTAGTCAACTTGCCAATGCATCTTTTTGAACAGCTACAGGTAGCTGCAGCGAGATGCATTTACAACTTCCAATATGCTTAAATCTAAATGATCAGAAGCATGCCTCAGGCTGTGGTGAAAAAAATAGGGCAGATTCACTGCCTTAGAAGCCGATAAAGGCAAGTTTGCTACTTGCTACAGCTACTGGCAAGGGAGAGCATCCATTCAGCACCTGCTATATTTCAGGCTACATTGAGCTGCTTCTGGGCAGCTCATCTGATAGCCCTGAAGGAGAGTTTAAATTCGAGCGAAGTCCAAAGAAAAATCAAACAAATGTTTTGTGTCTTGAAGCACTATAGAGAAAGAAAATTTATATATTGCATAAAGTAGTAACTAACATAAATTTGTATATGCTTTACATAATTTTATAGGTTAGCCTTCTGTTTAACTGACAAAGGGAATGACAATAAACCTGACACTACAGCTTTTTTTTACAGTTTTGGCAGTAGAAAGAGGCACTTTGGATACACTCTGATGTGATGTGATGTGATGTTTTCTGTGAGTACCCTTAGTGGTAACAGTTCCTAAGAGTCTCAGTCAAGTCTGGCTACTGGTCTTAACACATAAATTTATAACAGGAAATATATAATAAGAAAGAGTTGTTATTACTTATACTATTGTAATGTCAATTTTTTTTGCCTTGATTCATTGCACATTAATTCCTGGTACAGTTTCCACACTGGGAAAGAGCATCAAAGCATGTGCTTTGAAGTTCAAAATATATTAATGCAGGTGACCCATTAGATTCCCCCATCATCCTTGCTTTCTTAAACTGGGACCGGTTGACCCAGCTTCACACCAGATTATCAGCAAAGCATTTCACTGTTGCCTTAGGCTTTTTAGCAAGAATTATCCTTTAATTTAATTTCAACATTATTAGCTCATGACATGGTGTTTTTCTAGAGAAATGTCATGTTTTAGACAAAAATTGTGATTTTTTTTTCAGAAATATTTTGTCACCTGCTTTTTTCTATATTCAATAGCATAGATAAAACTGCATGAAAATAAACTTTTTTTTTTGCATTATGACTAATCAAACTAGAAGTTCTGCTGAGGCACTTAATATGGTACACTAGGAAATTTCATTTATCAATTAATTTATTTTTCAGAGAGATAACTTCTTCTGAAGTGGCATAAGAGCTGAAGAAAGAAAAAGAATGGCAAGAAACTAAAAATTTTCTGGAAAGCATCTTCCCAGTTACTATGGAGAAAGGGGTTTAAAAAGCTGCCTGGAAATTTGGAGTTTCTCTCCAAAGTATCAGTTTGCAACTTCATACTTGAGAAAACCAAGAGACACAAGGAACATTGAAATATTAAAAACAAGTAAAATTATTTTCTTTTCCCAGCACAGAGAAAAGCTGTAGGTGCTTCACAGAAATATAAAGGAGAAAAGGAATATCCTGAGACTAAAGCTATTTAGTCAACATATTCTCTAAAGGTAATTGCAAAGTGATTAACAACATGAAGCAGACCCAGGGCATACAGCCAAGGATTTATCTCCTCTAGTAAGTAAGACATGAGAAGAGGCTATTGCAATGGTGTTATTAAAATTTTCACTGATTGCAGATATTATTGGAACATTTAGTCTGACCTCTATAGTAACTGGTCCTTATTTTTTGCCAAGATACCCTGTACTGAATCTAAAAATAATCCTGGATGAACCATGTCTTCCAGAAAAGCAGCAGGTGAGCACACCCATCCTATTAATAAGGCATTGCAATAGGTAATCCCACACAGAGTTGAAATTGCATGCATTTTCTCACATGAATCTGTGTGTTTTTAGACTTTCAGTGCCTGTTTCCTAATCTTGTTTTCTTTAAGGGTTGCACAGTGTTTTCTCCTTGTGAAGGTACTTAGGTACTACCTGAATTACCAGTACTGGTGATTGGGCAGAACAAAAAAAAAAAAAAAAGTTACAGATTTGTCTAATACAGAGTGACTTCCTTTTTCTTCCATCTTTTTTCTTCCTTTCCTTTTTTTTTTTTTCCCCCTTCTTTCATCTTGATAACAGCTTACTGGTGACTTTTTAACATTGTAATAATCTGACTTGTTCTACTGGTTTCAGGAATTCCTTTGCTCTTCTTATGAGTCATAACAATTCTTTTCTTTAGCAAAACAACTGGCATAGTCTATATAAGCAGTTTTACATTCCTTGTCAGTTCAGCTGAATTTGTCTGCAATATGCTGAGTAGGAGTTTGCATGACAGTTGTCATCTCAGCACCCTTTTCTCCCTGTTGCTAATGCAACAGGCTACTTGACGTCCAGCTAGTCTCTGAGATCATTAGTTCATTATCATCAACATATTTGGAAATGCAGCCTGTTCTCATTGTTTAGCCTCCTCCCTTACAGGTATGTTGTACACTGATTTGCAAAAACAACTCTTCCATTTTGCACCAGCTATGCAGACAGTAGTATGTCTGCAGCACTTGCAATAACAAATTGTGCTGCAAGAATAGCACTAGAATGTTGCTAATATCCTGCATCTTCTACTACTGAAGTAGGTCTCTGATAGCAAAGTATGTCATTAAAGGCAGCATGTAATTTTATAATTCCGTGCAATTTACAGTTGTATTTTTATTTTTGCTTCCAGGCAATTGGCACATCTTTTGCAGTTGGTACTGAGAGCTTTCACTCTCACCTTAGCTGTAGTAATGCTTTCAGATCTTTTTCTGCAGTCTCTGAAATATTGCGTAAGTAGATGCATCTCTTAACTGAGGAGCTTACAATTTAGAAAGGTATATTTTAGTTCAGACAGTACTTCTCAGGACTGATTCATACCTTGGAGCTCACTTAAGCTCTAACAGTAAGACAAATGGAAATTCACTACTAACTCACAATGTATATTTTAATAGCTGGAACATTTCTGTTTAAATGAATGGCTTAAATTAATGGAGGTGGATTGAATATGACAGGCCAACAGTTATGTATGAAAATGTACTCTATTATCAGTCTATATCTACCTCTGAATAAGAAGTACCCTTTCTAAAATGAGTACAGGATGCGCATGCCAATTGCACATGCAACCTAAACTTTGATAGTCCCCCTGCTAACATACTGAATGACCCTCATACATACAAATGAACACTTAACATGTTTTTGTAGCTCATTTGCATTTATCAGTACTTTTAAAGGGCACAGCCTTGAAAATTATAACTCCAGTAATCTACGGAAGTGACATCCTGTTACCACTCTTAAAAGAGGAACAAATGTCATTTCTAGTGTGTTACCACTGAAGACACTGTCAAAGCCTAGGAGGATGCTGTTAATTCTTTACATCAGCCAGGCAGTGTCAAAGGAATCTTCTCCAGAAGTAATTAGCAACTGAAACCTAGGTTTCTCAACTCAGAGTGCTCTTTGCTTGCTTTAGGACAATAAACAACCCACTGTAACTAGATGTTAAGTTCTTCCGATAACATGATTTTTAGAAGGTTTCAAACTGAAGGCTTACAAACCAATAAAATTGTACTGCCACATGCAACAACAAGAAGCTCTCCATCTCAAAACTTATAGCCCCTAACTGGTTTAGGAGACTGTCATCCTATGCCTGCACCAAATAGGCTGGACTGTCTGTGACACTCAGTGGTTCATCCAGAGTAATAACTTGGCATTTGAACTCTGTTTCCACACATTCACAAGCAAAGTAGTAAACTGGTAGGGTTTTTTCTTTTGGGTATCCCCAGTGTGACAAGAAAAGATGCATGAGGAAACACCCATTCCCCTTCTAAGAATAATCTAGCCTGACAGGATATAGGGAGCAGTATCGACCTTCACTCATTAATTCATTTTTTATGCTTTTATTTGTTTTTAATGAAAGAGCATTACATAGCTAGTACAGAATAACCTAGAATTGCTCTTATTTCATGTTATTATTTTACACTCATTTTAATATACATCTGAACATTAAAATTTATAATACTTAAAAAATAATAGTTTTAAAGAGCAAAACAGGTTTCAGTTTTGGAAATAAGATTAAGCCTTCACTAAAAATTGATGTATATTATACTTTGTATTTTAAAATATTTTTGCAAGTAGGGAAGAATAGTCTTTCCTTTATGAAGCCAATTTTGGAATGACACTTTAACAAAGGAGTGATTTTTCCATTTCATCAGATGCTTCACCGTGAATGATATTTTCCATTGGCATATAAAGGTATTTCTCTAAAATCAAAAGTAAAATCAAAGCCCCAGGACGCTTGGTTATAGTCCAAAATCTTTGTGGAATGGTTTCATTTGTATGATTTCCTTTATGAAATGTGAATTTTCCCCTTGCTGTGGTATACCTATGATATAATCTACATTCAGCAGTAGTGAAACTTAATGACTGGCAATCTACATTAACAACTAGCAATTTCAGTTAATAAAATAGAGTTCCTGAAACACTTCTTCAGTTGCAGCAAGGTCTAAGAAATTGCTATTATGTAGGGTATGCTGGAACAAAGCATTCCTGTAGGAAGCTGGCTTCGCTCACACTTATGTTTCTGATTCTCTCTCAGCAATGAGTGTAAAGCTCATGCTTTTGGCTCCACCATGGAGCTAGCAATTGTAACTGCAACTAAACTGTTGACACTCATCCTATGACTTGGATCTTAAACTTGAGTATCTTTAATATCTCTACCCTACCTAATTGCAAGATAAATTCAGACAGTCATAAGACATTTTAAAAGCACATGATATTTATTGAAAAATTGTTAGGAAGAGTAGAAAGATTGTTAAGCTATCAAAAGTAATAATTATAGTTTGCAAGTTAATGCATTTTTCAGACTTTATTTAGAAATGCAAACATGACAAAAAATTTATTTCAAGTTCTCAGTGAAGAAGCTGGTTTACTACATCCCTATTCATCAAACAACTCTCTAACTTTCACAAGCTCTTTAACTTCATAATCATTTTCCTTTGCTTATGAACTTTCAGTAGTCATAAAAATGTTCTTTCTTACTGAATAATCTCGGTATATATATATCAAAACTGCGGAATATTGGGCTGTTTTGGTGAAGATTTTCAATCATGTTTCCATCTTGAAAATTGCTATATATTATTTAATGTTTCATACTGTGTCATTTCCACATTAGCCTCAGCTTTTAAATTCTATTGCTGTCTTCCACAAAGGGAATAACTCCTCCCTCAGATGCCCATAAGGAAAAAAATCTTTAAAAAAAAGCTCAGTGCAATTTGAAATATAACAATATGATCACACATCGCATAATATTTATCTCTTAGTCTTTCCTCAAATAAGGACATAGCGCAGTTCACATTGTTAGCTTCACTGTGTTTTAGAAACAGTTGAAATGGCAGTTACTATTTTTAGGACGTGCTTGGTGTGTACTGAGAAGATTCAAAAATCCTTCTGTCTGACACAGATTTCTGTGTGTGGACTGATCAAGCGGGATGACTAACCAGGTTTGCCTAGGGTCACTGTATCTTGAAACAGATTCTTCTGTTCCAAAATATGGCAACTTATGAATGAGGTACTTTATGAATTTTCATTTTTCAGAATTTTAAGCATTATGTGACTATACCATATTAATAAACGCATACAAAGTCTAATTTTACCCAAATTCAGGTACCCGTTTTATAAAGTAGGCTCTCTGATGTGTAATTTTTTGAAATTTACTGGCTGAACTTCTGTGGAGCTTTGGCCATGCAAAATACCTGGTGATCCAGCTGGGAAAAAACAGCATTTGAGACCTTGTTAAGTGAGGAACTTTATGGTGTGGATTTCCCCCAAGAGGAAAATTCCAATGAAGTCTTAATTTATCATTATATCTGCTGAGGAACTTTGACATTTTTCAACTTATTGTCAATGTCCTTATACAACCACATTGTCCAGAACTACATAGTTTACTCCCTTCAAAAATAAGCAAAAAACCGAACAACAAAAAAAATTAAGATCTATTTTGTCTTCCGTTTTTGGACTTTTGTTCTGAATAATCTGGAGAAGAAACAGTAGGCTTTTGTGACTGCATACATAGGGGGTGACCCAATATTTAGAATCCTCTTTATTGCTTCCCTTAAAGGCACTCTGACACAATTCCAGCTTGTTTTCAATAAGGTTGAAGTTGGGCAAAAAAAAATTATATCTTTCTGTACTTCATCTGCTTCACCTTTTCCTTTCCTTTAGCAGCTGACTTGTCAAAGTGACTAAGCCCATCAGCAGTTTGAATTGTAAGCATTTTCAAAAGGATTCAATTTTGAAATACTAATTCTTGAAAGAAGTAGACAATTGAAAAATTAGGTAAGACAGTGGTCCTCGAATAGAAGAGCAATATACATTTTGAGAGTTTCAGACTTCTTTATAACAGTATTTAAGAAAGGAGGTAGGAGTAGCACTAGTCAAATGGATTAAACAAGTCAGTCAAGTCCAGCAGGCTAGAAGGGAAAACTGGATCTATTAAGCAAAGTCTCTGCTACTGCATGTAGTGACAATGCATTTTCCTAATCATAAATTTTGTAAGATCCTTTTAAAAATAAATTTAGTTGTTTTCTCCTAATGCTTGATGGAAATTTAGTCTACTACCTAAAATTTCATTCCCAATTTTCATGATCTTTTTTTTTCCTTGGACATTTTATATATGATCTGGTCCCAGTCTAGATTGAACTCAGTTTCACTTTTATTATTCTAGCTCTCAAGGTCATCTGTCTCTTCCTATACAATGTTCTAATCTTCTTTTTTGCTGATGACTCTCAAAATGTTACTAGCATACACCTCCTTTTGTGCCAACATCACTAACAGCATCTTTCCCCCAAGACCAGTGCTTGACCAGCCTCTAAAAAAAGCTGATTTTTACACAGAGAAAATAGATCTATTAAAAAAAAAGAGAAAAAGATATATCTAAGTTATAATCTGAAATAGTGCAGACCCCCTAAAGTCATGAGTATATTTCTCAGTCAACTTGAGTACAGTCAGAAGTTCAAGAATGGAGCTGAAGGAAAAACAAAATACCAAATAACTCATGCCAATAAAAAAAGTGCTTCTAAATACAGGTCTATACAGATGGCTTCCCTTTTCTTTCATAATAACATTTAAAATGGGATATGGGTTAATTTCTTTTTTTCTCTATAAAGAACCTCAGCAGACCAGAGGAAATTTTTCAGACTGAAATTTGAATAAGCTTGTGTTAGGAATAATGTTTTGGCTGACACAAGGCTGACCAAAGACTTGATGTAGTGCTGCATTGTTAATCACAGAAACCAGGTAAGCTTGGTTGAAGCTCTTTCTTTTCTTGAGAGTTTATTCCCATTGTCTTCTGTGCTGACAAAATAAACTTGTTACCAAAAAGATAGTTGCAATCCTTCTGAAAATTAGTATAGATGTGCATCTATAACAATGTTTGTGCAATTATGTTTGCTAAGCCTATGATGAAAACCACTCAGAGCAGTAGAAGCACGTTTTCTACATGGTGCTTGTGAGCATGTCCTCCAAAGCATGCTTCTCTGATAGGATTTTAGGAAATTTTAAAGGTGTTCAAACAAGTGTGCTTAAGCAACTTTTTAAGTGCAGATGCATAAACATGGTCAACAACTAGGTAGCTGTTGGAAAACCAGCTAACCAAGGGCTATAGCAAAATACAGAAGAATCCTTCTTGTAAAAGCATGCAGTGTTGGTTGCAAAGCAGATTTGTGTTCATAGCAAAGACAGGTCCTTAGTTGCAGTGACCTAGGTCAGCAATTACATGATGACAGATAAAAGCATGGTGGTTAACTCACGCATAATGGCAGTTCCATCCTCACTCAAAACCAGACATAAGCAATGCTCAGAAAACTTCTTAAACACTGCAGGGTTTTTCCCCCCTTTTCCATCAATAAAATTTGTGCCTCTTCACAAGATATGAGTATGTGTCATTGTTATTCATGGAAACTGTCAGGCTTTTCAACTCCGCCAAGAAACATGATGAGTGAATGACAGATGGGGACCGTTATTTTGGCAAGGAAGTTCTCTGCTAGTGAAATGCCATGGTATGGGACCTGAAAGAAAGAAGAGATGACAATTTAACTTGTACTTATACATAAATGTCACCTGAAAAGAGATATTTTGTTATGGATTAGCCTGAGATGCCATGATATTAATTCCTATGTACATAGGCTTATGCTGTCTTCAGTCTTAAGATGCCAAATGGTCTTGAAACATATAAATTTGGCTTAACATCAGTAGTGCAAACTGCTCTGGTAGCTTCCTAAAGACTGAAAAGTATTTAACTCAATTGTAACATCTTGAGAACATGAGCTCGAAGATTGTATAAGAAATTTCAAAAGCCCTACTTACTGCTGAGGTGTTCATACTTTAGTGACCCTTTATTTTGGTAAGTATGTTGTATGAACCTTTTTCACATGCCTATTATATGCTTTTCCAGTCAGAATAATAGCTCCAATATTATATACATCTACATTCATGATAAGCCAGTCTCCTCAATGCAAGCTCATTTAAAGCACAGGACGGACATAAGTGAAAATCACTGCTCAACTAAGCATGTGTGTGTGGGAACACATGTGGTCAGGAGAAGGAGGCTGATGGTGAGCTGAAGAAGGAAATTCATTTTGGGCTAAATGAAAGTCCTTGTATGCATTGAAATGGAGCACGTTCTTTAAACTTTGTTTAAAAAGTTCTTAAATATTTTTTCTATTTCGAATTTTAAAAGTTTCCTTACAGTGTTCATGGTTTACTTTTTTTTTTCCTATGTTTAGTTTTTAACAAATCCATTTACTTCCACATCGATTCAAAGTCTAATTTCTTTTCGTTGAGTAGAATCTATTATTTCAGCAGAAAGCTTCTTCCTAATTGTTTTTTCCTCTCTTCTCCACTATATATAAAATTGCAGATGCATGTACCTGGAAAAAGTTCTGGAGAACTCAGGATTTACTACTTGACAGAATTCATTAATCACTTCATAACGGCCTCTTAACTTTAGTTATTCTTAAATTTACCATTAACTCCAGGATGGATTTTTTTTTTAATCCATTTCTCTCTATTCTTAGCTTTTTTTTTATTTTTCTTTAATCCTTGAACATGGAATGATCGTCTTGATATTGTATTATCTAACTAAAATCAGCTTCCCAAGGTGTGGAAGGCCCTCTATATCCTAGCTATGAAAAAAATATTTCCTCTAAATGATGATGATGGGGAAATATTCTAAGCTATATTTGCTAAGGTTGGGCATTAGCATGGAACAACATTCCTGTTTCAGAATGTTAGCTTTTTTAAAAATAGCAAGTTTGTCAAGCCACATGAACAAGTAGTGTTTTATTGCCTATAGCCTGATTCACCTCTCATTTACTCCGGATTGCTGTAGCTACAATGAACCTGTTCTTGTTCTCACTTTAAAGGAAAAACTCCAAGCCAGATACATGTGTTCAAGAGCTCTAACTCTGAAATGAAAGGACAAGACAGAATGCTTATTGATTCACATTACAGCAGCAGATGATGTTATTGGTTTTCCCCATATACATTTCAGTGTTGTCTATGGAGTATCAGCTCTCAAGTTACTGCAGTTCCTAGTGGTGCTTCTGACTATTTGGAGGCAAAACAAGATTCAGAAACATACAGTAAGCTGGATATTTTGAAACAATGGATTCATGGATATTTTTAGACTAGAAATTACCAGCTCTCACAAATATTAATAAAAGGGTTAAGCATGTTGAGAGGTCCACACATTTGTTAAAATTGTGTTTGCCTTCAGTTTCTTCATAGTTATTATCCTGACTTTTATTCAGGCTATGAGCAGAACTCTTCACCACCCTTCCCCTGAAAAAAACCAAAACAAAACAAAAAAACCCAAACCAAAGCAAACAACCCACAAGAAGACAAACACAAACCAATCAAATTTTAAAAAAGGAGAAATAAACCCACATTATCTTTAAAATCAGGGCCGCTTAGGTAGATGTAACATTTTTTTTTATATTTGATAGCCATTAAGACTTTGTAACTTTTGTGCTATTATGAAATTCAGTGAAATTAAAGGGGTTATTTCAAAATATTCAGTCAGCTTTTGATTAAACTCTTTGGTTAGTTTTATTTTTATTTCCTTCATAATATTCAGTGTTTCATAATATTTCTTATGTTTGATCCTTTAATGTATTCTGAGTCCTACTACTGTTGAATATCCTATGAGCCTGAATGAAGTCTGAGACTGAAAAGGCAACTTGTGATGTCTGAATTGCAACAGCAAAAAAAAAAGTCTTCCAGTTCACATGATGGCTATTTTGAAATATGAATAACAGCTTCCATGAAAAGTACTAAGTATCTGGTTAGTAAGACTGTAGATCAACTGACATTAACCTGCTTATAAAGATATTAGAAAGCATTTTTCTGAGTGGCATTCTAGTCCTTTATGTTTTACCTTTGATTACCTTATCTCCAGTCTTCAACATTTGCATGTAAAATGTCAAATATCTTAATAATTAAAAAGAAGAAAACCTCTTACTAATGCCCCTCATAAAAATACTTTGTTATAATGTATTTACCTTGAACCTTGTTTCTTTCAGCATTTATTTTCTTCTTGAATATGTTGGAATCAATATTGCAAATCACATTCACACAGCTCATCAGAAATCACTGGATTTAGCAATTATAATTTTAAATAAAATGACATTTTCTCCTTAATGGTGGAGCAATATGTAGTCATTAAGATGCAGCTTATGTAATTGCTGGGTTGCACCCAGAATATAAAACCATCGTCTTGCCTTCTATGACATCTATGATTCCTTTCTGCAGTACACTCTGGAATTCAGTGCAGTAATGTAGTATAAATGTGCTGCTTCTTACTTGCTTCATGTTTTTATATACATTTATACTAGAAATTTGCACTGATGGAACTGGAGCTGTCAGCATTTTGATCTACATTTGCATTCTCTTTGACAGTTTCCTCATCAAATTTGTAGGAAGTATTCATATACCATTTGTTGTCCTAGGTATACGTCACAGAAATAGCTAACCATTAGTGAGTTAGGGAAAGTTATTAGCACTGAATTGTTAGTAGTAAACCAACATTTTAGTTTGCTCAAGTTCCAAGCTGATACCTTGATCTAAGACAATGGGGAGAAGAAAAGGTGCAGGTCACTGCAGTGTTTTAGAAGACATGAGGTCTCTGTGCAAGTCACTAAAGTGACTTTCTTCAGACCTCAGGGACATGCAACATAGCCTAGCGAATGGCAAGAAGGCACGGCAAGGGTTTGGGGCATGTGGTGCTCAGCTGACTGGGAGTGAGTCAAGGATGACAGAGCTACAACCTGGTGCCATCTTATCCATTCACCCCCTTATATGATTAACTGAAATAAATGATTACCAGTGCTGAGCCTGGTCTTAGTCCTTGAAATAACTGTTTGGAGTAGACCAAAACAAAACTGAAGGCAAATGAGCAACTAAGCAGTGTGGAGCTCCATCTAGCTCATTCTCCTCTCTTATTTATCAGCGCAGACATCTTCAAAGTTTGTTGGCGATGCTCTGGTGAGAAATCAGAACTGAAGGTGACATCTGCTACCTTTTCATATATTCTTCACATTTTAGAAATGCGGTGAGATGAGAATTTCAATCTCGTTAAGGAAGCTTTGCAGACTGTACTGCTTTATTTCCAGTAATATAATGTTATTTTAGATCCAACCCATATAAAGTTGTGTGATAAGAGTTTGAAGGCCCTATGAATTTTCAATTCAAGTCAAATGAAACTCTTGGAAGTGAGAAGAGTACTGTCGATGTGAGGCCTTAGTAGATACTTGGAAAACGTATACTGAGCTTTCTGAAATGGACCAGAGAGAGAGCTGATATTCAAAGAAGCTGAATGTTTTTTTCTAGCTAACAGAGTTGAGTTTATTCTGTTCTTGTAAATCTAATACATTGCTTCTGTTTGTTGAAAAAGATGAACTAAAAGAAGCTAACTTTTCCTTCATCCAGCTTCCTGCAAATGCCATGTTCTTGCACCATATTTAGGCCCAAATTACTGTGGATTTTTGTGAAAGGAAGAATGAGCAACTATTTTTCCTGACATCAGTGTTTTATGATTACTGAGCTATTTAGAAATATTTGATATTGTACTGATCTTCTCTCTCAAAATAAACTTTTCTGATTACCCTTACATTTCAGTGATTTCTTTTGTGCAGTAGCGAATCTGCAGCTTGTGAGGTAACTGGCAAAAAGTCTGATCCATCAGCATTTTTGTTTGCTTTCTTGAGTTTGTAGTGGCACAGCAACAATGAAGAAGCAATCATTCATCAGCCAGCCAGTCAAACAGAATAATGATTTGAAAGTAAAAATAATTTATGGTGTTAGCATTACTCATTTAAGTTTTATGCGAACTTTCACTGAAGCAATGTTGTTGTTTTTCTGGAATTTAAACCAAACTTTATAATTCTGAAGTAGGAATGACATTATTTTCTAAATGCCGGAGATCCAAAGATGGACATACGTATACACACACATGACTTCTCCAATCATCTTTTCATATAATTTAGCTCG
Organism: Pezoporus wallicus; assembly: GCF_028554395.1. Taxonomy (NCBI): domain Eukaryota; kingdom Metazoa; phylum Chordata; class Aves; order Psittaciformes; family Psittacidae; genus Pezoporus; species Pezoporus wallicus. The sequence goes on from NW_026640488.1 coordinate 8,079,459, forward strand.
TTTCATTGCCATTAAACTTTTTATCTAAGGCAATTGACCTTAAAGTGTACTGTGACTAGAAAACCTCTACTGGCTAAAAAGAAGAGGTCTTCAGGTTTATAACTTCTATTTTAATAAATGCTTGTAGTATACTCATCAAGTCAATTTCCTGGTTCTCTGCAATATTGCCAAACTTAATAACTTAAAAAATACAAGGCAGGATCCAAAAGTCTTGATAAAATTAACTTCTCTTGAGTTTCTCTCTGGAGACTGAGTTTCTGTATTTCCTATATGAGTAGTGGGGTCCTAGGTTTCCCTTTCAGCTGAAATTCTCAGTCAAATTTGAGACCAAGAGTTTGATTCTATGAAAAACCCAATGAATGAAATTTACAAAAAATATTTCCACAGTTAGAAGTAATACAAATATGTGATGATGATTTTGAAACTTGATGTCAAAACTGGAGACAGAGGAGGCCAAGTGACTTAGAAACAGAAGGTCAATGAAAAACTGTTACATGTTATTTATAGCCAGAGTCTGTATATATGTATGAACCTTTCAGGTTTTGAGGTGAGTATCTTGAAACTTTTCTCTGCAGAATACATTGAAAATATATGTTCTTTGTGGGAGTTTGGACTTGGATTATGAACTTTTGTAAAAGAGTTGAATTCACATTGAATTTTCATTTCTATTTCTAGTATGCTATCTGCATTATACCTTTCACTTGAGGTTTTGGTTGAACCTAAGACAAAAGACACAGAAAGAGGGTGTGAAGAGCTTTGAGGGATGCTTGAAGGTCTGAGAATGAAACCCAGTGATGAGAAAAGCATGTCAGCCCCCTAAATACCAGAATCGCCAACTGTTTGCAGCTCTGTTTCAGATCTGGGTTTTGCTGGGAAAAGAAAAAATCCCTTTGCCCCTCTTCCTGCCTTTGAGAGTCATTTGCAACGCTGTGTGTTTTTTTTAGCTAAGCAGACTGAAACAACACATGAAACCAGACCTGGCCATTTTACATCCTGAGTTACCTGGAGGTAAATACTGTAATTAAAGGAAACTCCCATTCCATTTCCTTTATTCACTTCTTTATATGGCAATATTACAGATTATCATTTTACCAGATTCATTCTATGTTTAGAGCACATTCTCTGTTTAGAGCACATCAAGCTCTGCTGTTTATAACAGTGAACATAAAGTTGGGTACTCTATCTTTCATGTGAGAGCAGTTTGGCTCCTGCAATATATGAACTGAATAGTGGCTTTCCTGCATGAAGAGTATTGATTAGGCATGAGCTGGAGTCTCTTTTGAGTAAAGCTGTGATCTCAAAGCAATGCTCCTCACAGGCTGAGTTCAGCTTCCAGGTTTGAAATGTGTGGCTGAATAGCTTCTGTAGTCTTCCTACCTAGCAGCTCTCCTGCCTGCTAGGTTGTTTTGCACTCTGCTCTGATTTTCTGCCCTACAGTCATATCAGAAGTCTTGATAGAACTTTTGGCTTAGTATGACATGTAGAAGAGAAATGAAAGTATGTCCCAAATACACTAAATTGTGGTGTCAAGGTGTGCATTGTTTCAGAATACACCTCTTTCGTGCTTTCTCATATACGGCTTGAGATTGAGCAAATATTTATTTGAAGATTGGAATGTATTCCCACTGAAGAAACTGTATATTCTGCAGCTCCCCTACAAGTTCTTCTAGGGCAAGCATATGTTATTGCCACATGCCTTGATGTGTGCTTTCAGTTTTTAACTCACAGGACAGTGATGTACTTCTTTTTTATTTTTTCTTTCCTTTAAACTAGCTTAGCATCCTAAGAATTCAGCAATTCTTATTTGGGCTGGGTGGCTCATGACTGTGAGAAAAAATTATTTGCTGGAAAATGTGCCCTTATTCTTTACAAAGCAGACCTGAATTTGCCAGTTGTGGACAATGACCCTTACCACAAAATCATTCCCAGGATTCAGGAAATTAAACCGTATTTTATCTCCTGAGAGTGAATGTCTGCATTCACTTCAACCTCTGGAGAGGGACTTAACCAGCATGCTGTGGAGTTTCAGTATCAACATCTCCTAAATCTTTCCTGCCAGTAGTCCTACTTTTTTCTATAGAATTATTATATGATCTCATAGCAATCATTTCTATACTTAGCATGGTTCTAGCTATTATGCTTCTTGCACTGAGTGGAAGAACATCAGGGCTGAATCCCTTCAGACAAAAATGCAGCTGAATCAAAATCTTCTATATGCTGGGTAGGTTTCCTAACCCTGGATGCTGAGCTAAAAATGTAAGTAGAATTTCTGACAACATCAGTGCCCTTTGGTTTTGTCAATTCTAATATTTTGGTGGATTCAACTCTTAAATACAACCCAAATTTTAAAAATTTGGTTGAACTGCATATCCTCTTGGTTAGCTGCAATAATCAAAAAGTGTAACTACTTGCATAGCCTTTTTGGTGATGTTCCATGACACCCTTATAGCATGGCAGTGGTGAAAAGAAAACAATGATGTATACCCTTTGTCGCTAAGACAATCAAGCAAAGCATTGCACATGACACTTTTCTAAGCAAGGTTACTTTATGTAGGTCTTACAACCATCAGGGTAAGTGCAAAGCTGGAAACTACAGAGATAGTAAAGTATCAATGGCTTACTCTCAAGTGTGGGAGGATACATTTTGAAGAGCTCTGCAAGGATCTGTCCTGCATCTGAACATGCTAAAGCTCTTGCTAACAATCTGGACTACAGCATAGAAATCATTTATTAGATTTGTATATGACAGTGGAAGATAGCCTTAAATTCAAAGTGATTTTGAAAAACAATAAATATTATGGGGGACAAAAAAGATATTTAATAGAGACAGAGCCAAAGGGAGAAGTATTCAGCAGATAGAAATAGGAACAATGAACTACAAAGTAGTTAATTCGAGGGAAATGAAACCAACCAGAGCTTAAATTGTACCACAGAATGGTCATTAGTCAACAGCCTACTGCTTTTAAGACCAAAGCTAGCATTACACATGGAAGCATGGAAAAAGGATATGCACTGTCACACATGCACAGTTATACTTCTTTTCTTATAAACACTTATGAGGACTCAAGTAGCATATTACATCCAGCCTTAGCCATTGCACTTCGAGAAAGATACAAATCAGTTGAAGACAGTCCTGATGAAAGCAGTAAGAGACGTCAGCATTTCAGATGTCCCAGAGTACATATGGAACAGTATCTGGAAGCAGACTTCAACTGTGTAAAGACCGAGTGGAGTACTGTGCTTGCTGTCTGTAATACTAATGTAATACTCTGAAATCACAGCAAGGAAGTTTCAGGTTAAACATTAAGGAAAAGTTTGTAACTGCAAGTCAGAACAGATTGCCTGAGGAGGCTGTAGTGGTGCTATCTCTGGAGGACTTCAGAATGGGTTAGACAAACACATGTCAAGAATGACATAGATGTATCTGATTGTGCCTTGGGGCAGAGCCATGGAGGAGTTGGCCTTGCAAGGTCCCTTCAAGTCCTGTTTTTATGTGAAGAGCATTATGCTGTTTCCTCCCACCCCACCTTCAGCGTTCAGAGTTCTGTTCCTCCCACAAGCTTTCCTTTATCTCCAGCTACTCTCCTAAAAATAACCTTTAACTGCCTCTTTTACTGTTTTGTGCATGGGTAGGAAATGCTTTCTGCACAAGACAGTTCTGTGGATGGGCAAGATCTATCTCACCTATGAAAAAGGATAGGACTACTCACAATTTCTAGAGGTGCATGTTAGTTACAGAAAGAGGATTCTCACTGCAGGATTTAGACCTTGACATTTAGAAATATTTTAGCCACCAACAGAAACAAGGACTGTAGTTGAAGTTATAGCTTTTTATATGCAGGGCAGGAAAAAATGAAGTTAGACACACCTTTATTTTTCAATGTTGATTCTAGAAAGATTAATACTACATCTGGTACATATTTTCCTTCTGTTTGATGTGACAAAGCTGAAAGGGCACCAGGTCCCAATAAGCTTAACCTATGTATGTGTCCTGTTTTGCTGAGAAGATACAGTTTGAGACGAAAGGGTAATTGCACCACGCCGTCAACAAGCAGCTGAACTCGGACCAGGAGCCCAAACGGGTCTGATGCAACAGGGTAGAGCGGGGGTAGAACCGACAGCCGCAGCGACATGGCTTTGAACATCTCCTTCTCCCTGTGCTGCTCCCAAGGCGTGGGTGCCCTCAGCCCCGCGGTGCGGTGCGGGGAGGGCAGGGGCTACTCGGGCTGATAGCCTGGCGGGCTTGGCAGAAGCGGCACTGCGGGGGGAGCCCAGGGACCCCCGGCGGGTGAGCGCCCCGGCACTTCCTGGAGCAGCGGGCCGGGTCCCCGGGCCAGGAGCCGCTCGCGGGCTCTCAGCGCGGTTCCCCACGCGTTTCACGTAGCGCCGGGGAGGACGGACCGGAACGAGAATTGCAAGCCCCGTTCGCGGTGCGCGGCGGCCACGGCCGTGGCGCCGCCAGGCTCCGGCCCGCGGTCCCCACGCGCGCCGCATAGCCGGCCGGCGCGGAACGACGCGGAGCCGGCGGAGGGCACCCATGGGGCGGCAGGGATGAGGGGACGCGGCGGAGCGAGACAGGTGCTGTCCGCCCCTGGCCCGGCCAGGCGGCACTCGTGGTGGCGGGGATCGCGGGGCCGTCCCCCCTTGCCCGTCGCGGAGGGTCGCTCCGTACCGCGGCTCCGGCATCTGCGCTACGCGCTTTATTTCTTTATTTTTATTGTTAGTATGTATACTCCTGCTTAGCAAATTGCGCGTGATGAGCTCATGATGCCGCGCCCCCCCACCCCAGGCCCGGTCAGGCAGGGGGACGTGAGGCGAGCGGGCGCGGCGAGCCGTGGGGGTTCCGCGCAGCGCTACCGCTCCTGCGGAGCTGGGAGGAGGGGGCGCCCTCCCGAGCCAACGCAGTTCGCTGCACTCTGGTTGGGGGTTTTTGTTTTACATCCTTTGAAATATTTTGGGTTATTTTTTTTGCCTTCCTCCCCCTGTGCGCCGGGCTGTTTGCCGCTCCTTGCGCTGCTGGATCTCTGAGCTCCCCCGGGAGCGGCACTGCCTCCGCGCAGCGCCGCTCCGGGGCGGGGGGGAGCGGCCGCCAGCTTCGGCCCCGCTGCCGCCGCCGCGGGGGGCGGCCCCGCCCGGGCACGGGGCGGGCGGGAGTGAGGCGGGCGGGCGAAGTTTCTCCGCGGCGCCGGGCCTTTCCGAGGGACAGCCGGGAGGGAAGGACCTGGCCCCGTGGTGCTGGGGTAGTTGCTGCCGCCGCCGCCACCAGAGCAGCCCGGCTTTGGCCATGAAGAGGAAACAGAAGAGGTTTCTGCAAATGACGCTGCTCTTCACCGCGGCGCTGATTTTCTTGCCCGACATCGGCCTCTGGTCTCTCTACAAGGAGAAGCACCTGGTGAAGCCCGCGGATCCCGCCGAGCCGCAGGTAGGTGCGAAGCTCCCCAGGAGCGCTGCCCTGCGGAGCTCCGCTGCTCTGGGCGGCTGGCGGGCTGCCGCCTCCCGGGGCGCGGTCCCCGTTCCCCCTCTCCGGGGCTGAGCGGGGCCCGGCACCGGCAGGAGGGTTTGGGGCGCGGCGGCCGCCGGCGCGGAGCGGAGCAGAGCACAGCACAGCACATGTGCTCGCCCAGCCTCCGCGCTGAAGAGGGAAAGTTGCGAGCGAACAAATGAGTCTGGCGGGTTGGGTTTCCCCGGGCAGGGCAAGGGGTGAGGGTGAGCAGTCCGCGGAACCGCTGTGAAATTAGGAGGACGTGGGGTTTTGCATGCTTCTGTGGCTAGCCCAGGGTGACGCTGGGCTCTAATTATCGTTACGAGAAGTGGAGTTTCTGTCGGAACTTTTGTTTGTTTGCCTATCTGTAATCCTTCTTAAACTGATGTGTGGCTGAATGTCCGCTAAAACGGCTTGGGGTCCATCTAGGTAACGAACCGCCTAGATTTTTTGTTTCCTTCTCCTTTCTATTGAAAACTCGGCAGAAGTGACTGACAGTCGTTTTCTCTTCGAATGTTGCTAATGTGACCTGATCCAGCTGCGCTGTGTGTAACTCCTTGTCAGACTGATGTCACAATGAACTTTCAAATATTTCCAGTTTACACTCTCCTCAATCGCCATTATTAATAACAGCAGTTGACATAAGCTGTTTTTTTCTGAAGTTCTTCTTCAACTCGCTGGGTTTATGTATGGCTCATAAATCACAGTATGAACCGCATTAAGCGAAGTTTAGTTTAAGGGAGTTGTGATACAGTGCTTTGAAACCCTGTGTGTAATTTACCAAAGCTTGTATTTGTTCTGTCCAACAGAGCTGTGCTCCTGCACTGTAATTGTCAGTGTAATTTAAATATAATATTTCATAGATCATTAGTAAGAAATTATGGGATTGTTTGATCTTTTAGCTTGTTTACCACTTGTGTAGCCATCATGTTAGCATGTATTAGACAGCATCATGTATCATTTTAATGTATTAGTAGTCTTAATTTCAAGGGTCATCACCCATGTATATAGTGCACTTTCCCCATACTAAATGTATTTAAGTCAGTGGTTTCAACTGAACAATAATGTATTTGATTCTTTGTTAATATAGCTGTCCATTACAGAAGTTAGTCCTCCAAAGTACTGTAACTTTGTTTAATGAGATATGCTGAATGGAAGATACTTTATTACTACAGAAGGAAGTTAGGGATAGCTTCTTAACTTGGAGCTTACTCTGTCTTTCCAAGGGTTTTAAAATGCAGTAGGTGTCAGGTGCTAGATTTTAATTGAAAGTAATTTCTGCTGAAAGAAAATTATACACAATCATGTGTGTCTGTCATTAGTTTACAAGGTACATACTGTAGTCTTTGCAGGTTCTAATTTACTTCATGATTTAGAAAAGCTAAGGTATTCAATGCAAATAATGATTTCCATGTTTGTTGTATGGCTATTTAAAAGACACATGCCATGACATAAGATGAAATTTCTAATGTTTAAGGCTGCAGGTAGAGGATGACTGAATAACACTGAAAGGGAAATCACTTCTTTTAAGAAAAAGTTCTGGATAAAATGGTGGAAGCAAACCTTGGAGATCATCAGCTGAGCATACATGAAGGGCCAGTGAGACTTGCTAATGAGACCTCAGCAAATTTTAAATCCTGAGTTTTCCAAAGAGGGCTTTTCACTAGTTTCTCCCCCCCCCCCTTTTTTTTTTTTCCTCCCCACCTGAATATTGATTGAGGTATAATGGGACTCTAATGGGAATAAAACATTAAAAATGAGCAATGAAACTTTGAACCTTACAGCTGACTCTAATGTAATTCTGTTATCACTGTCAGAATTGAAGTCATGTTGGCAACGTCAGTACCCAGTGAGGTTAGCAGGTTGAAGTAATGCAATTACAGTACTTCTGTCTTTTGATGTGCATGTTATAACTCAAAATGCATACAGGGACCAAGGGTTGAAATGCAAATTTTGACTCCTTTAAATATAAAGGAAATTGTAAGAAGATGGCGAGTGCATTTTTTCAAGACTAGGCATGAGATCATACTAGAAAAGACTTCATTAGAAACAGTGTATCATAGTAGATGACGACTTTTCTCCCCCTTTTAAGTTAGTAGGAGATACAAGAAATCCAGCACAACAGAGTCATTCTTTACCCTTGAGGTCTTCAATTACTCGATATTTAGTGTAACTTAACACAAGTTTAAAGGTCAGTTCTGCTGAAACTGCAGAAGGCTTTTCTTGTGTTGGGTTATGTAGGTGTGTATGTAGTGTCAGCGCATGACAGTGTTGTCCAGTCAGACTGCTATGGTACATCCTGACCATGGAAGAAAGGAAGAGCTGTCAATGATTTTAGTAAGTTAGCCATAGGCTGAATTGGTTTTGCCCTCATTAGTAAAATGTGTATTTAGTGGTATTCTGACATTGGCAGTAATGTTTATAAATGTACCATCTTGTTTTAAGACCAGTTAAAGTTATTGATCATCAGGTGTTTTTTGAGGAGATGGCATGGTTATCCGGTCTAGTTATAAATTAAACTTTCCAATTAATTGCTAAAGCAAATATCCCCAAACTTCTCTGTGAATGAGGGTTCTGTCAGCCTCTCCCACCACCTCAGCTGCTTGCTATAGCACTGGAGCGAAGGAGGGGTAGTAGGCTGATGGAGGAGGCATTGATATCCTGACAGCAGTAAGCAAAGAAGCTGTTCAAAAGCAGTCCACAGAGCAAAAATAGACTGTTTCTATCGATGGTAGAACAGTGTCCCCTGGGGACCATGTCATTCCCGGTGCCTAGAGGTGGGCACTTCTTCTCTTTTGTGCTATCTAGAAAGTCTAATAAGACAAAGTAAGTTGACTTTTTTATTATTTAAAATAGTGCTGCAATAAGTTACATAAGAGTATTTTTTTGTCATTGTGCAAATTCTGTGTCTGAGCAGAGCAGCCCTGCTTTAGGAAAGATTAAAAGATGAGAACATGGTATTGACAACCCTGATTTCAGACGCATTAATGATTTTGATCACTATACATTAATTCTCTAAGCATTTGTCAGCCTCTGAGGGTTTCATACAAACTTACATTTTTTAACCTATCCTATTTTCCTAAGGTTTTCATTTGTGAGCTTGATAGTCCTGACCTTTATATTTTGATAGATGTTATTTACTTTAGGTTTATCACACTATTTAAGATGGAGCTTCAAGGGTACAGATACTAAGGTTCTGAGTTACATGAAGCAACAAGCTCTCCATAAAACACAGTTTGATAATAAAGCAAAACACATGAGGGGGAAAAATTACAATCAATTTCTGGTTTATTTCTTTGTAAGTCAGTCTTCCTTGCTGTGCTATGAGAATAAGGGGAATAGAATGGGGTATTTTTACTGCCTTTTTAACAAAGTCTTATAAATTTCTTAACACATTATGGTGTCCTTGAGTTTTGATTACAATTTTTAGAGTTAGTTTAACTTTGATTTTTTTTGTTTGTTTGTGGTTCTGTCACTGAAATGTTACATATGTGATACAAGTGTCCTGTTTGATCTTTTACTTTCATAAAATCCCAAGACCAGGGTGTTTGGATGCAAACTTATAAAACTTTTAATTTCAGAGTTTTTTTTCTGTGGAGAAAAAGCAACAATGTAGTACAACCAGCAGGATGTAATCGTAGTCCAAAGCTGGTTGTCTGATGCTGTCTAAAGTTAGTGCTACTTTATTTGGCTGCAGTAAGGCTTTTATCCCTGTCTGTTTATATACTTTAAATATATGAAAAATGGTGTTGTGTAAAAACCCAAATTTCTTGCAGCAGCTTTCCTATGTCTGTAATATAGGTATTTGGTAAAAAATGTTGTGAAGTGTCTTTCTTTCTAGTTGTATAGAATGCCTGTGTGGTTGGCTGAAAAGAGAGCAATCTAGTGAAGTAACCCTTAACTTATTTCAGCTCCATTTGGTACTTTTTTTATTCAGTTGACATCACCCTGCTACGCAGTGTCAAATCTCCTCAGTTTAAATTGGACTGAACAGCAGCATCTCTTAGTCACAAACACACTGTAATACTTATTCATAGATGTATTACTGAAATACTTTGTGATGTGTAAAGTAAGGAAAGAAGGTAGATTTCTGGCTTCATTTACCTTATGCTTTGGTGCAGTGGGGCATGCTGCTTTAACCTCCTGATTTAGGTACTTCTGCAAGAGGAGCAGAATGGTGTTGGCTCTCCTTATCTTGGTGCATGCATGGTGCTGAGAAAAAAGACCAAAATATAGCTGTGATGTGAGGAGAAAGCACTGTTCCATGGAATAGTGTCATGCTCTCTTTCCCTTGTCCTGTGCATTCTGTATTTCTGTCTGGTTAGCCCCACGATTAGGTCTTTCTCTTGTGATATGTGAGGTATGGATTTAAATGGACTCCTCTGTATAAGGAGAACTTAGTTCTTACAAATCTTGGGACTGTATTGTAGTTGACAAACAGGCACAAAATCCACCTTCCATGCCTGGTGGCTGTGAAAGTACTAACTTTGGCTCCTGAATCCAGAAACTGGTTTCAGCCTGGAATCTGTCTTGCAAGCAGTTGTTAGTTTCTGAAGTCTGTGAAAGCAGTGAAAATTTAAATTTACCTCAAAGTGCATTGTTTCGTACTGTTCATTACATGGATTCTCATAAGCATAATTGTTCCAGGACAGTTAACTGTGTTTACTCACTGTAGATGGCAGTGAAGGTTGGTGGACTCTGTTTCTGGAGCTGCATAAAAGCTGCATCTTGGAAAACAAAACTTGGTCAGAGACACCTGTTTCCTATGATCGCACTGTCAGTTACTTGTGGATTTATTTCCAGTGTCTTGGGTCCTTCCCTTTGCTTTCACCACAGCCTTGTGAGGTGGGAGAGTTTTGTTTAACAGAATTAAATAGAGTGACAAACAGGTCCAAGTCTACAAAAGCAGCTGCTTGACTAGTGCTGACATTAATTTGTACTATTTGGGGCAAGTGCATGGCCAACCATAAAAAATAGTGATAGAATGAAGCCTCAATTTCTGTGCTCAGTTTCTCAGTTTCTATGCATGTGCTATTCCAAGCAGGTCCTCATTTTTTTTTCTCCTCACAGCAGCAGCTGGGACCTGGTGTGTTCAATCCTCTTTTATTCTACAGCCCTGTTCATTGCTGTGCCAGTGTGTCAGCTTCAAAAGCCCCTATACATGAAATGGCAAAACAGCTTAGTGCCTTAAAATGCAGTGCATTAGCAATCTGCGTTTGCCATTTAACTGTCATACAGTTAACACTTCTGTAATTCACTTCTTTATCTGAATTGTTCATGTATAATTTTATTCTCCTGTATATATTGGAGCCTACTGAGGAAAATATTGTTTGAGGTCTGAAACCTTTGTTACTTTTAAGATACAATATTATTTTTGGCAATTAACAGTATGTTTCTGTTGTGTTGAGTATACCAGAGGGAGCCCTCCTGTGGTTAATTTAATACCTATCAATTTTCAGGAATGCTACTGAAGAGTATATCTTAGAGGATAAAATTGACTGGTTTCTATATTTAGTTTTCTTTCAATTTTACTTGGTGTTTGTAATGCATTTAGGCTAATATTATTGTGTGTAGTTACTTTTTTCTTTTTTTTCTTTTTTTTCTTTTTTTTCTTTTTTTTTTTTGAGCACAGTCATTTCAGATTCATCCAGATCAAAACACAAGGTCAAGAAACCTTTGTGCATGCGGAGACTTGTAGAAAGGCCACTGCAATGAAAGGGACTCCGTGGTTTTACAGAAGCAGTGGGATGCAAGATTGCTCATTGACTTGGGGGGGACATACCTGAGCTTTGTTTTGTCTCACTGGGACATGATGCTCACTTCTTTCCTAAATTTCGCCATCTCCCTGCGCAGGAAATTTAGCTCTTGGATTTGGCTGAGAGGAACTTCCACAGTAGGTGCATCACAGCTGGGAGCTAGACTGCATTGTATGTGCCATTCATTGGAGGTGTAACTGTGTGTGTAGGCAGGTGTCTGTTCACATATAGAAGAAAGAACAATTAATCTTTTCTTTTATTTTTTTTCTAATGTTCAAATAAGTAATTTAGGGTCTTTGTCTAGCAATATGCTGATAACACAATTATAGCAACTGACTTCGTCAAAGCTGAGTGTATGCTGACTATTTTGATGGATCGTGGCTGGGAGCAGACATGTTTGGTTATTTTAAATAAGGCTGAAAAAAAATAACTTGGAGGTTGACAAGTTAAATGAAATGCAGCTCAGGAATCCCAAGCTAAAAACCCTACATCTATCGTAAATGGCCCTCACTGTCAAGAGACCAAATTGCACTGATTGAAAGAAATAGTAGTTCAAGATTTTTAGCATTTCTTTAAAATGTGAAAAGGATTTATTATGAGTTGTCAACCTGCTGAACCAGCTCCTTTCTGAGAATTCCAGGTCAGGCTCTATTGTTTCAAACCAGTTTTGACAATAGTTGTATTTTGGAGGAGTTTCACTGTGTGATGGCCTTGGCTGGTAGTCTTTCTCAAATATGTCTTCAACAGAACAATCTTTTCTTTTTTCTTTATGAAAACCCCCACAAACCAAAAAACAAACCCACTATAGGAGAGACTTAGCTCAGGAGGCTTACTCAAGTGGTAAAGGAGAGGAAGAAAATCTGTTGCAGAAATTTAACAGGATTGCATGCTTCTCTTTCAAATTCTTCACCTTTATTTCCAGAATTTGCACAAATCTTTCTTCACAGCAATGATGCAAACACCTGGAGATTCAAGTCAGCTATTTAGTTAGCAAACTAATAGCAGTATATGAAGAGAATTGTAGGAATAAAAATGATGAGGTGTATGCGCAGCTGACATAGAAATATGTAGGCTGCTTTTTGGGATGTTTGTACTCTGCAGGGTCAGAGCTGCCATGTATTTGTTCAATGTGGTGTTTCACAGGCACGTTGTTATCTTACGCTGCCATTCTAAGATCTCGTGGCAGATCTTGTTCAGAGGAGTTTCCTATCACCTCTTTTTCCTGGTCAGACCCTTTTTAGTGAAGACCTCTGTCCCTTAGTTTAGGAAGCAGCCACTAGCTGAATTACAAGGCTTTCATCTAGCCACATGTGGATTTAACAGGCAGCTACAGCATCCCTTTACTCCTGTCACCTCCAGCTGTTGGTTACCATCCAATGCCTGAATTTTTCAGCCAAATTTCTGGTGACAGAACATAACAGCATTTGCCAGATGCTTCACTGGATCATCTGAAAACACCTCCACAACAGTTTAAGCCTATCTGCCAGACTTTTCCCTGAAGTAGTTGAAGAGTATTTGCATATCTTCTTCAGAGCCATGTGAACAGTAACTCCCGTGAGAGCTGCAGCAACAAGGATTTTGGGAATTGGTGCTTTCTAGCAGCGCAATGAGCATGCAGTGCTCTGAAACATCTGTTAGGTTTGTGCAAGCTAAAAGTTACCATGTCCGGTGCAGTTTCTTCACGTTGTTTGGGTTTTTATTTGTGTTGGACATAGTAGGCTAGAAAATCTGGCCCATACAATTTTAATATTTTATTAATCAGCAACAAACCATTGATTCTGTGCTTAAGGTGCAGCGGTGGTGTACCAGTTTAATTCTGTGCTATACAGCAGTTTATGACAGGATGGGGTACTGCTAAGGCATTTAGCTAGACAGAGTAATTATCTGAACTAGAATTTGGTTAGGACACCAGTGTTGATACAGGGTGTTTTAGAAATTGGATTGCTCACTGAACTGTGTAAGTGTAGATTTATCAGACTAACTTAAGGTGCTCATTTGCTTCAAGAAGCATTATTTTTCATACTTGTACTTAAAGTAGAATAATATATGAGTTTATTCAGAAAATTTTAGCCTGTTTACTTACTGTTGCTCTCTGAAAATAGGTTTCCATAGATTAAGTACTAGGAGAGTGCAAACAAATGTTTAGAACAAGGAAGAACATTTTATAGCCAGCTGGTGACAAGTTCTGTTTATAGATGAGGATGGGGAAGAATAAGGGCTCTCTGTCTCTGTGTTCAGAGCCAATGTCTGGGAAATACAGGCCCTGCACATGTATTTCTGCAATGTTAACAACTTTTGTAGCATGAGATAAGTATTTTATCCATAATGTTTTTTTTTCTCATTGTGATTAAAATCTTCTAATTTTGCTTTAGATAACATAATTGTCTGTCACAGGCAGTTTGCTTTCTGTTTTGTCATCCAATCCCTGGACTACAAATTGTGCTTGTAATGTAACATTGAGGTAATGCTCTTGAAGCTTTACATGGTTGCCTCAAGGAAGGCAAAGTCAAACAAGTGCATGTGGTCTTCTGAGGTTTGAGATATTCCCACCCACAAGTTTATCTCCTCCAACAGATACCTGCAACTGAAATCTCTCTTCTGCACAGATTAAATACACCCTTGGCAAATTTTGCCAGTCCCTGCCAAAGCCTGCACAGATGTAGCAGTTGTTAGCTAGAGACAGATAACTCCAGAAGAGACTGTAAATTGTATCAAATCTTGTGCTGAAGCAGTATCCTTCAGTGGTTTGTCAGCTCTAAATAATCTGTCTTGCACAGAATGTAATACATGGCTTAATGCAATTGTTGACTTTTTTTGTATCTATTTTTTGTCTGAGAGGCAAAACACCTACTATGGCGCTTCAATGGGGAAAGCTGCCTTATTTTCAACATAGCAGCACACCTCAGTGTCTTGCCTCTTTCTCTCCTTTTTATTTGCCTTTTTTTTTTTTTTATAGAAAAAACACAGTTTCTTTAATGTTTTTGATATCTCACTTGATTGCTGGGTAGATTATTATATTGGGATGAATCTTGGAAATTTTTAGATTGCTTTTTTTACAGAGTGGTAGTTTCACATTAGCATGGGGAATGCATGAAAAGACATATCAGTGCCATCCTACAAGAAATATATTGCTATATTTCAGGCTCTGATAAATGACTACATTTTAAGTGGCATTTGATATGGATACAAAACAAATGACAGGCTTGAACGGATGTTGTTTTTCCAGAATTGCTCAACATAAACTAAAGTGACAGTCAAATTGCTGATCAAATTTTGCAATTATAACACCAGTATAAAAATGTAAATCCAGAACTTTTATGACATTAAGTAACAAATTCTCCACTAAAGTTACAAAATTGTTAGAAATGCAGCATACCATGAACATAAAAAGTACTTGGGATGGCTGTAAAAATTAGCAGAAAACTGAAAAATGACATGCAAAAGCCTCACAGCAAAATATTCATGCAGTATATTTAACCTGGGTTTCACATCAGATAAAATCTTTTAAATCATAAGGGCATCCTTGACATAATTCCCAGTGATGGTGAAGCAGTGGGAATTTCTCCAAGTATATGGAGACACTCCTTCTAATGATGGTCAGATTTTATTTTGATCTATATTACTTCTTGATCCGTATAGTGGTCTGAGGGAAGAGTAGTTTTATCTCTCCATTTTTCCTTAAGTAATCCATTTAGGAAATACAAGCCCAACGGAGGCACAGCCAGAACATACATATTAGCCTATGCTTTGCTAACATGAAAGTGAAATTGCCTTCACCTCCACCAGCTGCCTCTACTTATGCAATTTAAAACAAAATTGAAAGATGCCACCTTAAGCGCTGCAGACAAACATGCAATGTGTGCAGTAGGGGCTGCAGAGGAGGGCAGGGAATCTCTGGAGCTCCATCAGGGAAAGCAGCAAAGCTGCAGCAGGGTGGGAAATAAATCTGACTGGAAACACAGTCTGCTATCTTATCTTTCCCCATCTTCTCTGTCTTCTCATTTTGTGAGGAAAAGATGCAGCAAGAGCAGTAGAGATGCAGAGGCATCGTTTAAACCGTCCATACACGAAGCATAGAGAAACTGCTTGACAAAGAGTTGTTATTAACATGAGGTGTTTTATAAATCTGAGTGGTATCTCAGCAAATTACTATTCAGAATTTCCAAGGGCTGCAGTTCATGTGCTGACCCCACACAGAGTTATAGTGCAGTTGGTGAAGATAAAGGTGTTTTCATTGAAGCAACTTCAGTGCAAGCAAGAGAGAAATTTGTCTTGAAATGCTCAAGACGCACAACAGATGTCTGCTTCAGAAGCAATGAAGAAAAATTGTATCTTATATTGAGAGAAGGGAAATGGGGATGGCATCATGCTAAGCAGCAGCCTGCTTCTGCATCTGGAATGAATGTGCATGACAAATGAACACAGGATATCAAGCCCAAGACAAGTGTATTTACTGCCTGTACACATTGTAACCTCTTCAGATGGATGTCTTGGAAAAACTTGCTTTTTCTTGTGTTGTAGTAAACTTTGTTCTGTGACTTATGATGGTAAAATCTCACTGAATTAAGTCTAAAGGTAAAATTCAGTTAATTGAGACTCAATGCATATTAAAGAAATGGTTAGTAGAATAAATTCGTCAGAAATGGTTATTAGTGTGGGCTTTGAGCTTTTCCCTGTATTTTTATATATATGTGCACACATATGTACACACATGCATATGTATGTTTATGGGCAGGAGGAGGTGAGGAGACCATCTGCTTCCTATAGGGAAACAGTTAATTTTTTGTAATGTAACATGTCCTAACAATCTTACCAGGAATGGAACAGTTTTGTGAGAGACAGTGTGCAAAAGCGTATGCTTATGGGTATAAATTCAGTACATTTGCTTATGGGTATAAATATGCAGTACATATGCTTATGGGTATAAATTCATTTAATTGCATTTTCCAGTTGTTTTTCCTTTGTTGTCGTTTAGTTGGTTTTTATTTGTTTTTGTTTGGGTTTTTTTAATAAATGTGGATTTATGTATTTTTTCCCCCTCTCCTCCCTCCTTAGGCACAGATTGTATGTGGGCTGGCTTTATGATTGGATTTTGAACAGTGATAACTTTAGATGATCTACTGAACTTTTTTTCACTCCCTGCTTCTAAGTCTTCCAAATATGTTTTCCTGTTAGTCGTTTCTACAATTTAGACAATGGACTCCCATATAGATTTCTTTAGGAAGCCATACACAGGTTTGTTCCAAAAATACTTGCCTAAGGCTGCAGTCTTTACAATATACTTTGTAACCTGCTTTTCTTCTGGCATAAAATAATCAACCAACTGACCTTCTCTTCCATTTAGCAGCCCTCTTCGTGTTGCAGAGTAACCTGCAATTTACTGATCTGGTTATTAGAGATACCAGCTACGCTCTTTTAGTGACAATGGAGAGTGAGAAGGAGCTTCAGAGCGTTAGGATGGAAGTGACAGGAAGGAAACATAAACGTAAAAAGAACATGGAACTGTTGGAACAAGTCCAGAGGTGGGCCATGAAGATGATCAGGGGACTGGAGCACCTCCCGTGTGAAGACAGGCTGAGAAAGCTGAACAGGCCGTTCAGCCTGGAGAAGAGAAGGCTGCGTGGAGAGCTCATAGCAGCCTTCCAGTGTCTGAAGGGGGCCTGTAGGGATGCTGGGGAGGGACTCTTCATTAGGGACTGTAGTGATAGGACAAGGGGTAATGGGCTCAAACTTAAACAGGGGAAGTTTAGGTTGGATATAAGGAGGAAATTCTTTGCTGTGAGGGTGGTGAGGCACTGGAATGGGTTGCCCAGGGAGGTTGTGAATGCTCCATCTGGCAGTGTTCAAGGCCAGGTTAGATGAAGCCTTGGGTGATATGGTTTAATGTGAGGTGTCCCTGCCCATGGCAGGGGGGTTGGGATTTGATGATCTTAAGGTCCTTTGCAACCCTAACTATTCTATGATTCTATGAAAAAAAACAAAAACGTATGGCCCCAAGAAAATTAAGGAAATACATCCCATTGAATGTATCTCTGGAACTTTGAAGTCATGTTGTTATCATGTTTCCTATGTTTTCTCTTTCATGTTGCTCTAATCTGCATCTCTGGCATATCTTGTTATCATATTATTATTTTTTTTTTAATGCATGCTAACTACAACTTTGCTTCTCTATTCTAATTTATTACAGCATATTAGTAAAGCTGCTTTGGAATATTCTGGATTAATGATGCATTTAAACTGTTTTAAAATGACCCTGGGCTAGGTCAATTATTGAAGTAGTGCCAGCGAGGAATTTTTTATTTTGGTTGCAGTAAGCTCTTAGTTTTATGTTAAGCACATTGTACAAACATGACCTGTGGGCTTTTAATGTTGTAGTGAATTGAAAATGTGTGAATAAAGCATACTTTATATTTTTATGTAGCAAACTGAGGCTCCTTCTTGAGAGGAGACTCTATAATCTTTTCTTCTGTTTTACGTATGGTCATCTTTTTGCACTAGTGCTCTGAAAAACCAAGCTTGCTTTTTTGATATAAAGGGAAAACTTAATGAGGTGTGGGTGCTGCTTATGGTGTCAGTGCACTCTCCCCTTCTGTATCCCTCCAGTTTTAACAGATCCATGCTGCTACACCTGTACTTGGGCAAAAGTCTGTCTTCCTTTGCAGCCTGAAGTTTGAAAGGACTGAGCACTTCGGGATGTTTTGGTGTGGGAACTGTAGCTTGGTGATGCTCTTTGAGCTCCTACCAAAACCAAGGGAAGATTCTTAGTGGGGCTACCTTGCTTCACTTCCCAATGCTTTGCTTTGCTTTTGATGTCTGTAGCTGGAGGCAGGCTTTGCAGAGAATGTCAGAGGAACAGTAGTGCATGTGGAGAGGAGGGCCTTGGTTTTGCCATGGTACCCCATGTCCACGTGGACACAAACAGCATCGATGCCTGGTAATCACATTTGCAGGGCAGAGTGTGGTATAAAGCACTATTTTAATGTGAAGCGATGTAGCTGTTAAGGTGGTCTGTGAGGTATGCCAGACTGAAAATCATGAGCAGGAGGTGTGTTTTATTCACAGCTTTAGTACACAAGTGGGAAATTACTCTTATTTATGGTGCAGGGTGGAAAAATTCTTTAATGCAGATTATTTCCCAAACTTAATTTGTAAAACCAGTGCATTTCATTTTTTTCTTGTAAAATTCACGTCCTAAATTATTGCACAGATAACTTCCTATATATTTTCCTTCTAGAAGTGGAAAGTGTTACTTGCTGTGTCCTGCTTTAGAATTGAACTGGAATGAGGGCTTAATTCATATTTTTCAAAATTCAGGGATGTGTTTTTTTCACATCCCAAATACGTCTACATTTTAATGTAGTCTGCCTTTCTGTGCAAAGCTGTCCTGATTCTAACATTATGGGCAGCTAACACTGCAAACCTAAAACACAAACAAGCAGAAGTCAGCTCAGTAACGAAATTTGTTGCAGTCTCATCTCAATAAAACTAGCATTGCCCACCCTTGAACAACATTGGACTTGAAATGTTTGGCAGTGCCGTGGAAGCTTTAGTAACTTATTGTTACCAGTAACTTTAGGCTGCAGTTGTAGTTTTTTGTTAAATTTGTCTTCTGGAAGAGGATCTGAAAACTGACTCCAGTCACAGCCGAAAAGTGCACCTGCATAGAACTTTGCTTAAAATAAACAGAATATACACCTCCCCAGAAAAATGATTTCATCTAGTTCAGAGGTTGATTAATCATCTAAGAGGAATAAACCCAGTTTTATGTGTAGAATAGTGATTTGGGAGTGACTGAGATGCTCAAAAGATCAACAGATCTTGAACATTAAGCCCCTTAAGAGGAAGAAAAAAAAGTGAAGCAAGACCAGAAAGATTCATTCCAATTGCTTCAGAATAATTATAGAAGGAAAATAAAAATGCTTTTGTGGTTTGGGATAGTTATTAGTCTGAGGCAGTTACAGGGTGCTTGAAAACTAAGATGATCTATGCCTAAGAAACAGGCATAACCAGATGATCTGTGGATTCAATAGCCAGTGGTTACAAGATTCATTATAGTGGACAGAATTCATATAATGGAAGAGGTGAAAAAAAAAAAAAAGGAAATTTGGGATAGGATATAGGCAGAATTCTACTGCTGTAGCTAAAGATCTCTCTACATAAACATCTGTCTTTGTCTAGCCCTCTGAAGTAGAATGTGGATAAATATAAGATAATGTATATGGGGAAATAAATAATCCTAGTTTTAGATGTACAGCAATAACTTTTGATGTAGTAATTGCTACTCTGGAAGGAGCTCCTGATGCTTATATTAGTTTTATGAAAGTGTTAACTTTCATTTCAAAGAGGATAACATTATTATGGCTACTGTGTAAATTCATTGTGTACTCTCAAATACTATATGCAATTCTTGTGCAATTCTGATCATCACAGATAGGGTGGAAGAGTACCTATCAAGGGTGACCAAATTAAGTAAAGGCTTCATTGCTGAGTGACTGATGGAAGGACTGATAATATGTTAGAGGCATCTGAGAAGAGAGTAACGTGGAAAAGATATGCAGGGATCACTTCATTCACTCTCTCAGTAGAAATAATAGCGTCAAATTAGGTACTGTACCAGCTTCAAAACAAATGGCAGGGGTTCGTACAATACTTTATTGAGCAGTTGAGATTTCTGAACCAGGGATTGTGAATATTAAAAGCTTATATAGCTACAGAAACGTTTGAATACATTCATGGAGGAAAAATCTATTAGGGCTAAAGACAGCACCTCTGCCTTGCAATGTCCAATTTGCAGTTGCTGAAGGCTGGAAAGATGTAGGGAAATGAAGTTGTTTTGCCATGTATTTGTATCTTTCTTTTGGATTTGATGTTGATCAGTGTCAGAAACAGTTGCCTAGATAACAACTTTTTGTATGACTTTTATAAAAGTCATTCTAAGTAAAAGTCATTCAAACTAAAAATGTGCAAGTTAAAGTCTGCTGATAGGAAATCAAGCTGTGGGATAAGAGACTTTGAACGAGTTACTTGATGCCGGAGGGTGTTCTGGTGAGCCAGAAAGAATGATAAATACCAGACAGGTTCAGTGTTGCAGCTCAACAATGAATTTGAGGTGTGGCACTCTGGGAAGGCAAGCACCATAGACTAAGTGTAGCTGTAACAATATTCATTTTACTATTATAAATATATGTCTTGGTGTATGAGGGAGGCTAAAGACACATTCTAAACTTTAATTGGTACCTATAGGGGTGCTGATCCTCATAATTTCTGTGCTCTGTTGTGTGCTAGCAATAGGATCCCAGAGTCTTTTGCATACTTAGTTTACTTTTAATTTTTATGCAACATTTTCTCTTTTCTCTCACCTCAATAATGTTAAATTCTTCCTCTTCAGGGTAAAACAGGGATGTGTTGAGTATGGTAAAGTGTCATAAGTAGCATCTTAAGTCTGAGATTGTGGTATTGTGCCAGTATATGTGGAACAGCTTGGAGGAATTGTGTCTTTCATTTAAGTTTGGTTTGTTTGTTGGTTTTTTTTTTTATCTTAATACTGAAGGGAAATATTTGCTTACATTGATACATTGCATATAAAGAGGAGATTATGGCCTTAAAATATTTAAATTACTCCATGGAATATTTGCAGAGCTGTACATTCATTCCCCTGTAATCTGAACTCTTGAGTACATATAGATATGAAAGTGATGTTTTGCTATTCGAAATGGTTCCCATTTTCCTGGTATTGCACTTTGTTTAATGTCAGGGCTGTACTTTGGGTTTCAATATGAATAGAATCTACTGCAGGAATATATATCTTAACTATCTAGGAGTAAAGAAAATATCTTTTTTCTGCCCCCTGCCTCAGTAGAGGTTACTTACAGGAAGCATTATCATTATGATTCTATAGGCTGTGCTGATCAGAGATTTGGCAGATTTTGTTCTGCTTACCAGAACACCACTTTAGAGTTTGCTGACAATAACTGGTGGAGATAAAAGCTAATCTCTCCTCCCAGCCATCCCTACCACCCCTCTTTTTTTTTTTTTTTTTTTTTTTTTACATGAATAGCAAAATGTGAAGTTGCTAATGCAAAACACTACATCTCAGATGGAAAAGATGTTTTTAAAGAATCATAGAATCATTTAGGTTGGAAAAGACCTTTCAGATCAAGTCCAGCTGTTAACCTAGCACTGTCAAGTCCACCACATGGAATAAAATAGAATCATAGAATAGTTAGGGTCATAAAGGACCTTAAGATCATCAAGTTCCAATCCCTCCAGGGATGGTGACTCTGCCACTTTCCTGCGCAGCTTGTTTCATTGCTTGGCACCCCTTTTGGTGAAGACATTTCTCCTAATATCCGAGATAAGCCTTCCCTGGCACAACTTCAGGACGATTCCTGTCATCCTGTCACTTGTTACTTGGGAGAAGAGATCAGCATCCACTATGCTACCACCTTCTTCCTCCTCTTCCCTATGTTTTAGAAATGTGTTTTATTTCTCTTTTTCCTAAGTACACTCCTGCTCTGTAGTTCTAGCTTTTATGTAAAAGTCTATGTGTGGTAATGTCAACTATACTGTTGACCAGCTGTTGGGGCTTGAATTTTAGAATTACACAAGTTTATATTTCACTGCCATCATCCTCATTACTGGAGTAAAGCTCCCATTGCCTTCAATGGGAACTGAGTTTTGTAATCAGCGCTGTCAGTCACCATCTGGACTGACTTTCTCTTTCATATCTGAATCTTACCATAGAGCCCTTCCTTTCTGGGATGCCATCTGTCAGGCAGTTTCTTTTGACTTATTTCCAGCATCAACCTTTGTGCCTTCTTTCATGTCCTCTTTTGTGCTCCAAGCAACCTCTCAAATCTTCATTCTCCCTGCTGTTTTCAAAATACGTTTTGAACACTGGTGTACACAATGAAGTACCCTAGCAATAATAGCTATTACCAAACCCTAGGCAACATCATTGTCATCTGAAGAAAATCTGTTATGAGGCCAAGGCTTCGAAAGCATTGACCCCAAACCCTTTTCTCATCCCTACAAGTGGTATTTCAAAGGAGTAGCTGAGGGAGAAGTTTGAACCACTCATTACTTTGAGCCTTTGCTGCGAATAAAAGAAATCGGTTAGTATGGCAGTTAACCTAATAATAGCTTATAAAAGTATCAGCTCATACAGGTTTAAAAATAATATCACATAGCATCAATCTAACAGTATTACCATTTTTTAAAGGCTCTTACTCAGTAAAGACATATTTATGAAGTGTTAAAAAAGCTTTCGGTTTTAGCTGATGGTTGCTAGCAGTCCTGCATATGGTGTTTCCACTCGTACATTGCTAATGTTAAATGCCAACAATGTATTTGAAGCTTGGTAAGAAAATAGAATGAAAATTGCAACCCCAAACCCCTCCAGTCTGAAAGAGAAAACAAAGCATAGGAATGTATTAGAAATAATAAATGCAAAACTATTCTATGATTCTAGCTTTTGGAAAAAAAAAAAAGTAAATAAATCCAAGAAAAGCTTAAATAGAGATGCATCTTCTTAATGAAGTAAAGATCAGTAGATAGCGTGTGGTTTAGTTAATGAGGTTTAAATATAATTCAGATGTGATATTCACATAACTCATGGATGGAGGAGATTTGTGTGTATCTGGACAGCAGCCTTTCTTCTGAGTGGTTTCAGGGATGTGATTTTTCCAAACAAAATTTGAGTGAACTTTTGTTTGTTTAGAAATTTGATTTGAAGTATAAACAAGGATGATTTAGAATTTCAAAGAGATGGAAAAAAACAGTAATTTTTATAGCAGTAGGCTTTTTAGTGTGTGTATTTTAAAATCCCCAAACTCTCACGTTGTGACTAGATAGCCTACAGGTAGAAACAAACCAATTACTGTGTTCATACTGTATTCATTCTCCAAGGAAAATATTATTTAGGATGAAAAGCCCTGCTTATTTCAAAGGTTAGAAAATGTGGCAACAGACAATTGTGTAACAGAAACTTCAAACAGAGATTTTACAGGATCAAGTCTTGCAAACACCTTGTCATGGTATAGTTGCTCTTGGTTGTTTTGCTTAAAAATGAATAGAAGATGACTGTGTCGAAAAGTATAGCTACATTGCAGAATGATTAGAAACTGACATACAATATGTATAGTTGATTTGTTTAAATGCATTGAAATGAGAATAAGCAGTATTCTTCCTGAGAACCGAAGTTATCATAAGACAGGTTTCTTTTTCCAAATATCAAATCCATTTTTTGCTGGGATGTGGTGTGAATGACTAAACACTGGCCTGTCCCTATGTGACTGACTCTTCAGTCCCTCCTCTGTTTTTGCTGTCTAGCTTATCACTTTGTCTCTCTGTGATTAGCTTCCGTTATTTTTAAGATGCATCTAGGAAAACTTCCTGTGGAAAGCAGTTTCCAGTCACAGATGAAGACAATGACACATAAGAACCAGATGACTAATAATTATTGTGTGACTGCTCAGCTTTACCTTACAATGGCTTTTTGAAGAGTTTCTTTGCTTTCTGGTAGATGCTTCAGAGAGCTGGCTACTTGGGTACTTTTTTTCCTAGGATAGGACAGTTGTTATTGTCATACACCTATTCTTTTACTTTTCCTCCTTGAAAGGAAAATGGAGAATTTTTTCCTAAAGTTAGAGAGGTTTTTCACCCAGGTTAGTGACACACAAGTATTTTTCAATTTTACGTTAAACCTTCAAGGTTCCCCAAGCATCAGTCTGAACTTTTTGTGTTATGGAAAACTGTCTGTTTCTGCCATTTCCCTCTTCCTTCTAAGCAGCCAAATAGATATGGAAAAAAAAAACCCCAACCATATAATTTGAACTTTGCTCCCACCTATTATCATTCTGCAGAAAGACACAAGGAACTTTGGTGGCAAAGATGAGGAATCTGGCTGTAGTATATCATATTTCAGCAGCTCTGATAGTTTACCAGACTCATATTTTTCAA
This sequence comes from Pezoporus wallicus, assembly GCF_028554395.1. Classification (NCBI taxonomy): domain Eukaryota; kingdom Metazoa; phylum Chordata; class Aves; order Psittaciformes; family Psittacidae; genus Pezoporus; species Pezoporus wallicus. The sequence goes on from NW_026640488.1 coordinate 8,103,657, forward strand.
AGCAAATCTCCAGCAGCTCTTAATTTGGCCTTTTTTTCTGTCTGCCTTGGAATTTTGCCTAATTCAGTTCAAGCATGCAAAAAAATTCGAAGTCTGAGGAACAGCCACTCTGTTGCCACCTAGCTGACAATCAAATTCCTTAGGATGCTGCCAGCCCTCATTCTAGTGGCAGGTGAGCTTGTGATGTCATAACTGGTATACAGAGATCACGTATATGAATTAGGTTTTCTTTCCAGGTAGTGAATTGTATACAGTTAAGATGCTGCTTGAAACCTTAATAAAGCAATGCATGTGAGTTTTTCATATGCCCCAGGAAAATCTGTTGTTGCTACACACTCTGTTGGATGTCTCTGCCTTGAATGTCTCTGCCTTCAAATGTATTTTGTCAGTATGGGGGCTTTCACTTATTTGTGGGCACAATTCCATCATTTTATTACTTTTTTCAGAGCTGTTATAAACTGTGAATCAGTCTTGTTCCTGCAGAACCAGCTAATTTCAAACAACTTCTATGATATGGTAATCAATTATACATGTGGTCATCAGGAAATTGTAAAAAGAAAAGGCATTTAATAGTGCGGGATCTAGAGCAAAAGGATTTTTCAATTAGAAAAGATGCTCTAGTGGGCCTGGTGTACTTCTGTTTCTTAGTTAAGTCATACTGGTCATACCTGGTCTGACTGAGCTGCTTCAGAGAGCTTAACAACATGCTTGTGTCTTAGAATTCCTGAGAAGCAGTGGTTTCCCAAGAAAAGTTCCCCACTTTTTATAAAGAGTCACTTTAAAAATGTGGCACTATTAGGAACTAGGTAATAATTACTGATACTTCATTTTACTATGTAAACTTCTTTTTAATAAACTTTGGTTAGCTTTGGTTTGTAACTATTTGCCTTTTTCACTTCATTTATAATGAAAAAATCATGATATATTTACGAAACATGAACTTCTGTGGTTTATGTCAGTTTCACCAACTCCTTTCCAGCCCAGGCTAGTAAGAAGTGTTGGAGAGGATTTATTTACTTATTTGTGAGTTCCTGTGATGGATGATTATGGAATAACATGCCCATAGGGAAAATTATTTCTTCCTAATCCTTGTCAGTTAGTAGTTGGCTTCTGTCCTGTAGTCTGAAGACTTATATCCCATATACTTTACAGCTAAGCTCATACAGTACTTCATTTTAGCTGACTTCAAATTTTGTTCATTATTGACTTCCAGCTTGGGAATATTATTATTCCTTATTATTCTGCACTTCAACAAAATCAGTCAAGAGTCCATCATTCTAACAGAAAGCTGTGACCAATTGCTTAAAAAATAAATGATACTTGCTCTGACACAAGAGAGAAAAAAGGTTCATTAAAACTCACATTGGAGAACTCTCATCACTCTTTTTCCATTGCATTTGACATTGCCTGAGAGACTGTTATATATTATGTTTATTTTTAGAGACTATTGTTCTCTTTAAACCTTCTCTGCAACTTGAGAAAAGCAATAATGCTTTCAAACAGAACTTAAATTTGCAGAAGCAAGACATTACATCTTTCTGTTACAATAAGGGGCTATCTTGTGAAAAATCTCTTTAAAGGTAAGTTTGACTTTGGCAAGGTAGGAAAAAAACAAACCAAAAAAAAACAAAACACAAAACATGGAGAATCATCACAGGCTGCTTTACGGCATACAGTTTGAAAACCTGTGCACCTCTTATGAAACATGTAATGGCATTTCAGTGAGACCTTCAGCACCTCATATTCATTTTAATAATTTCTTTTGAGGTGCTAAAAAAGCAAACTGGTTTCATTTAGTTTACTTTCTCACCTGAGATTGACCTACTCTGCTACTCAATGTCCTGCTCATGTACAGAGCTCAAGAGCTCATACAAGGCAATGTGTTGTATAATCATACAACTGGAAAGGCAAAATATCCTTTCAGAGTTAACAGAGTACATGAATTGGATTATGTTTCTTTTTTTTTTTTTTTAGGAAGGTAATACAAACCAGTAAGAAAATGTCTTTTGTTTTAGTGTAGAACAGAGCTAAAATACAACTAGTTTCAATTACCTTCTCTCTCCTTTTAGGTAGCTTGTGGCTTTATGTGGTACAGTTAACATTAAATGGACCACAAGGTTGTAGTTTCCAGGGGCCCTGACTTCAAACCACCTTTGCAACCCCCCACAACCCCCCATTTCATCCCTCAAGACTGACTTTTGGTTAGGTGACTCAGACTGCATCACCCTTTTTACTTGTAATACACCCCATGCTTCTTCTCTTTCCTATTAATACCAGAGCATTGTGACTTGTTTTCACCTGGATGTTTGTAAGGAGAAAGAGATTCATAACTAAATAAAAATTCAGAAAGTAAAGCTGTCATTATATATTCTACATTGCTGAAGCAGCTAACACATTATAACACATTATAACAGCTGCCAAATTACCTGTAATCAGCATCCACACAATAGAAGGCACTCTGCATACTGATGAAGTTGTGATTAACACCTATTAACAACATGGAATTTGTCAATGGAAAAGTAGAGATGATTCAGTGCAATATTTAGAAAGAATTGCTGCTTGTGAAGTTTCCTGACTTTGGACATAGTAATTTTAGATTGTTGTCAGAAATTTGCTAACAGTTTGAAAACATGCTTTGAAAAACTGTGTTCATAACTACTAAGAAAAGGAAATGTGTTGCAAAATGATGCTTTAATGGAAAAAAGTAGTGGGTCTGTCCTCCGAGCAGCACTCCCCCTCTGCCTTCTGACTATATTAAGCCATCAGGTTTTTTAGACATGTCAGGTCTCTTAACTTCCTTGGGATTGTCTGAATTTTTCTCTCCTTCCTTGTTTTATTCTGTCTCTCTCCTGTCTCTCTCCTTCCTTGTTTTATTCTGCACCCAAACTGTATAAAACATGATGTAGTAACCTGTGATAGAAATATACAGTAATTACTGTAATACCATCCTTGTTAATATCTCTGGGATAGTGTGGAGAGCACATAGGCTTCTCTGTAGAAGAGTTACTAGAAGCAGTATGTCAAGAAAATGCGATTTTTTTTGGTTTTGGTTTTGTTGTTCTTATCTATCTATCTATTTATTTGTTTAGTTTTATGCCCCAGAATCTCAGCAGGTAAGTAGGAAAACTGAATAGGGTATTCTAATTACTTCATAGAATCATAGAATAGTTAGGGTTGGAAGGGACCTTAAGATCATCTAGTTCCAACCCCCCTCCCATGGGCAGGGACACCTCACAGTAAACCATATCACCCAAGGCCTCATCCAACCTGGTCTTGAGCACTGCCAGGGATGGAGCATTCACAACCTCCCTGAGCAACCCATTCCAGTGCCTCACCATCCTAACAGGAAAGAATTTCCTCCTTGTATCCAATCTAAACTTCCCCTGTTTAAGTTTTAACCCATTACCCCTTGTCCTGTCACTACAGTCCCTAATGAAGTCCCTCCCCAGCATCCCCAGCATCCCTATAGGTCCCCTGAACTTCTCAAGTTGAATTTCCAGTATAGGACTTGTCTTGGGACTTTATGATACAAAAGTAAGCTTAGAAACCTGTTTATAGGTTTTAATTAGTTTGGAGCCGCAGGGTAGTGTCTCAGCTCTGGTAGCTACAGAAACCCACCTTTGGAATTTGTGAGTTTGTGCTTTGACTTGATTGAGTTAAGGTTACATGTGAAAAGAGGTGTGGATGTTAGAAGTGCTGAGCTTTTCAGCACTTAATGCTTAGGAAAGCTACAGAATGATCCAGAAGCCTGTTTGACCCTGAGAATTCAGCATCTCAAATCTTTAAGTCATATGCTTACTTGTGACCTGCTTAAATTAAGGACAAGGGGAATGCGCCTGCATAGGAGAAACTGGGGAAGAAAATGCTGTTCAGAATGTTGTTCCTTCTTAAGAAGCCAGGCTAAGGGGAGATGTAGACAGTTTTCATCTATAGGGACCCTGGAGCTGTATTTTAGCATCCTTTCTGGAAAGGAGATGCAGTGGTGGTGTTTTTTTTTCCTCAGCATTTTTCTCTCGGATATTAACATAGTGATGAAAGCATGTGTAGACTTAGGTTCAATTCCTTTCTTTGCCTGAAGGGAACGAAGGGTCAGTTTTCATCTGTCTGGAGAAAGAAACTACCAATTTTGAGGAAATTTTAAGCAAAAATATTCGCCTGCTCCCTGTTGAAGCTATACCTGAAGAGAATTCAACAGTTACTAGTTACTGTGTAGGGAAACTGTTATTTCAGTGTCTGTCTCTCAGGTGGCTTAGCTTTCTGGGTATGTTCAGTATCCAGAGCACCCAACTGACTGAAGAAATAGGGGATACTCAGCACCATTCATGCTGTGCTTGGAGGAAGAGATTTAATGCAACTAGGTTAGCTGATGAGTAATTGAGAGGTAGGTGAATTTCTGAAAGAAGGAGGCCTGCAGGTGAGATCAGCCTATTTCATGTGAGTTCTGGAAATACAGTATCAAATCTCTTAGCTTAGTTTGGCAACCAACAAAATTGGCTTCTTTACAGGTTTTTGTGAAGTAGTAGGTATCAACAAAGCCTGTTTTAAAATACCCTCACTGTGTTCTACTAAGGCATCTCATTGTCTCATAGTTTCTGGCTTGTTCACTTTCTGCAGGGCATGCTTGTCAGATTTTTTTAGTGTAATCCATTAACAAAGTGGGCTTGTCAAATCTCATCATGGTTTGGAAAAGGAAGAAATTAAGTAATTGTTAAGCTATTTGAAGATTAGTCAGTATCTGTGGTAGTCTGCTATGCTCTGCTAGCAGAGTAGGATTGTTAGCCAAATTTAGGGTCTTTGTTTCATCTGTGTAATCCCCACTGGTGCTAACAGAGGCACACAGCTGTAGCTAAGAATAACAACTTGAGCCAGAATACATAAAACCAGAAGTCCTATGCAGAGAACTTGACAATGCTTTTTCTTATCATTAAAAGAGTATGTAAATTTTCAACAGTTGTGGGGGTTTTGGTTGGTTTAAGGATGTGGCCATTGAGATGGAAAATTTACAGTGCTGTAGATTTGTTTATTCTGGTGACATGACAACTGGTAGAACTCATGTGCTGCTCAGACAAGACATATTGGGGATAATTAACTTGGGACTTGGAGCTTTTTTAATGTATACATCTGTCACTAACATTGAAGCTTGGAAACTGGAAAAATGTGGTTTATTAGGTTATAAATATATGAAATGTTTTAAAAGGACAGGGAAGAGCTGAGTTCTGATGTTAAGTTATGAGATAGATTTGTATCAATATATTACTTCTACTTTTTTGTAGACAGACATTTAAAAAGTACAAAGAAAAAATACTTCCTAAAGTCAATAGGCACCCATGTTAAAGGAAGACAAGTTGCACTATTTGTATGTCCAGAGTTCTATGAAAATGAAAGCTGATGTTTTTAGGACTAGAATTCTTTAAACCTTGGAGATGTGTATTTTATTTGTGTGAAACCCCTTAAAAAGCGAAAGAACATGATGGTGGAGGGCACTTAAGAGTATCTAGTGCTCTAAATCAGCTATTTTCAATGCTACCAGGAAATAATACTGCTTCTCAAGGATGAAATACTGTCTGAACTATGTAGAATTTACTGCTTCTTACCTGTGTGTGTTTGCTTCCCCTGGAACTGGTGCTAGGTCCTGTTACTAGACGTTGATGACCCCTAAGGCCTAGGTAACTTGAACTTCATGGAGATTGTGACATTATTCAGGGAGAAAATTAGAAGGACACTGGTGAGACTGTACCTTGAATACTGTGTGTAGTTTTGGGCTGTTCATTAAAAGAAAAAAATTAAGCTGCTGGAGTGTGTTGTAAACTGAGGGCAACAAAGCTGTTGAGCATCAGTCTTATGAGGAGCGGCTGTGGGAACTGGGGTTTTTTAGTTTGGAGAAAAGACGGCTGAGGGATGACTACTGCGTTTGGTGTGGCTGTTTGGTGGGGATGGTGACTACATGCAGAGTTGCAAGGCTCTGGACTGTAATTGAGATTGTCTACTAGCTTTAGAGGCAACTTACTTTCTGGGAAGTGCCCCGTGCTTCAGTTGCAATGCTTAAATCAGTAACCTACAATGCGAACATTTTTGGGAATGGAATAATTAGTATCTTCTGCATAAATATTTTGTTAGCATTTGGAGGATCAACCTTAAAAGTGTCATCATAAGTTCTACAAATACATACTGTAATGTGATATAGTTTCAGATCTAGCATAGAAAGCTTATGTCTCATCAAGGTTACTGTTAAGGTTTACTATATTCTGCTCAGAATCTGAATAACATGCAATAAAGCAATGCACTTGTTTGGAAAATAATGTAAATAATGAAATATGAGATTCATCTAGCAAATGGAAGTAAGTGTATTGCAGGGAAGGTGATTGATTTTGGAATTTTTGGTGCTTCCAATTTCTGTTTTCAAAGTGATTTTACATTATTGAAAGTTGTCTAGCCATTTTTCAAGGGCTAAAGGACTCAATATCATGCTGTGGGGTTTTTGAGATACTTTTGTTGTTGTTTCATTTTGTTTTGATCCACATTTTTAAACATAAGGGACCAGTCTTCCTGTGTTTTTTTTGGGGGGTTTTACATTAGCTTGGTTTTTAAAGTGGGAATAAACTGCTATCAAAACAGAACAGCAGTGTTTCTTATCTGCTTTGCACCTGGTTCAGAAGTTATGAATCTTAACCCACAGTACATATTATGCTCTGTTCTTCAGATTTTTTTTTTTTAATGCAAAATAAAGCAATTTAAAATATTTTTCTGTTTGTTTGTTGCTGTAGGGAGTTACCAGATAAATCTTGTTTATAGCTATAGTAGCAGACATTTTTTAAGAGAGGCCTTTGCTTTTGCTCACATGAAAGTTTATATACTTGTAAAATAAAAAAAAAAAAATTGGATCTGATCTAAGCATAGTTTCTCATGTCTGGTTTTGTAAGGAAATAAACATGACATGTAAGTACACACAATCCTAACTGACACTTCATCTTTATGCCATCATCCTATATATGGACAGATTGTCTAGTTGCACTGTGCGCTAGAAAAACCAGAGCTATTAATGGTAAATGTTTATTTCAAGGAGATAAATGTATAGACTGAACACCCAGGGATTTTTTTCAAATTTGAGGAATTTGATAAATTCAGATTGTGCTATCTGAATCCAAGCTTTTCAGATTGCAATACTGTTAGCTTTTTTTTTTTAAATCCTTTGTAAGGGAAATATGGGAAGATTTAATCCCACTTTCCTCTTGTAGCATCTGACTATGTAGATATGCTAACTATGAAATGTTACTCACAGTGTTACCTTTTGGAAGACAGCAGCTGGTATTTTCTTCTCTCCTACGGGCTATGACAGTCTTTTGCCAGATTGGGGTATTGTGCCTGTTGCTTTCAGACAGATTTGGCTAGTTTATGAGTTTTCGGCTCTGGTGTCTGTCACCTTTTTGTGATGGTAATCCGTCTACACCCATCTGTGTAGAAGTAAGAGGTTATTCAGGTAGTGAAGTGGAAAGGAAAGAAAATATCAAGTTGGATTAAGTGGAATTCACAACTGAATGTTAAATGAAAAAACCTCTACGTGATAAAGAAACCTCTCTGGGTGGAAAAGAGCAGGAGGGAAATGAAGTCATTGAAAGACCATAGAAGGGGAGGTAACTGCTAAGAACAGGCACAGGTAGACAAGAGTTTGGGTAGTTTTTTTGTTCTCTCCCTACCATGCTGGTAGTTTGTTAACAAAAAAAAAAGGGGTGGGGTGCAGGGCCAAATACACTCCCTGCTTTAAAAAAAAAAAAAAGGAAAAAATATGCTCTGTAGACCTCCTAGAACAAAATATAATTGTTCCTGCTTTGGAGGGCAGCTTCTGAGCAATATGCAAGTCCATAACTTGTAGAAATCTTAAACTAAATTCCCATATTTCAGGAAACCTAAGGGAATCCACTGTGTTGCTATTGCTGATTGACTAGAAATACTGTGAAGGATGCAGAAATCTCATTGTTAGGCTTGTTCTATCACCATACAATGCAAGACAATATATCAATCAAAATGATTCTAAGGGAAGTCCAAGATTTTTACTTATTTGGAATGTATTTTCTCATGTAATTCTGCATTGCCAAAGCAGATTATTATTCTGGATTCTCATATTAAAAAAGTAAGTTAATATTTGAGCTGGATATGATATTAAATAACCCCTCCTACACATTAATTTCACTTATTTTATAACTTCATGTTTGAATATAAAGTCAGAAGTTGTGGAGCTGGAGTTAGTAAATAAAGTTTTGTTTATTCTTTGCAATTTTTTTGTGCTTTTTTTTTTTTGTGTGTGTGTGTTGCTTTTATGTTTCCTTTTCTAACTTCGTAATAAACTTGGCACCTTTAAAGAAACATAAACCATTATTTGTCACGTGAGTTTTAAATGCTTTTTGTGTCTTTTAAATAACATTCCTTTAACCCTCTGGTTTTATATTATTAGTGTTACTATTACTGTGTAGTACTTAAAGAATTTAGTGTCCTTTATCTTCTGTTGATTTAAAACATTAATTTATTTGTAGGAATATTTCAGTGTGGTCCATGACCTTCTCATGGAATATCTTTTTTTAATGTAGTGGGAGGAAGAGTGGTCAGCGTCACAGCTCCTTGTCTTCTCCTTTAACTTTGCTCTCAAAAATATATGCATGAATTCCTAATGAAAATGGGAATTCAGTGGCTCTGTATAAACACTTAACCATATGTATGGGTGTTCTTGTGATCAGTGTAAAGGACTTCTTATGCTGAATCTGTGACTTGAATGCAAGACTGGTTCAAAGATTGGTCCGTAAACCTTGCTGAAAGTCAATTCCAACACAACTGTTCAGAGCAATTTTGTTTCACATTTCCTTAGAGTTTAAAACAATAATAATTATTAAAAAGCAATTAAGAGGTCTGTCTCTCCCTCCCTGCAATCTAGCCCAAATTTCTGAACTTGAGAACCATTTGCTTAGCTTGGCTCACTGGTCACTAAAGCTCCATGAAACATGGAAAGCATTTAGGAAAGGTCTCAGTAGGGCAATTGACCTATGCCAACTACAATTTCCTTTTTCTGTATTGTGAATTGGGGGGTTTGACTGATTATAAGCTTGCAGACTCGTTGCATTTATAGTTCTGAATAAGTATGTACTTTGAAAAAAAACTAGAGTTAAACCAATCCTGATATATAACAACTAAGTGATTAAAATCAGTTATCAATTTCTATAATTTATACCATTTTTTATTGCTTTACTGCTGAAATTTTAATTTTTCTGTTCTTGCACATGTCTTATTATGATCTGCTTGCCTCAAAATAAAAAGCTGTTTCCTGTTGCATGCATACTGGAAGGGGCAAAAAGGCAATTTTTTAAAAATTGCTCAGAAGACTTCTCAGTTGCCTCTAGAAAAACAAAAAATTAAACCACTTTAGACTGACTTTCAGTTCTGCTGAGTTTGCAAGAGAAATAAGTTTCATAAGATCTGCACAATGTATCCCTGCACCATTTCAAAAAACCCTCCTGTTCTTTTGGTATTTATCTATGTTTCAACAAAATGACTCACCAGTGTTGAATCCTAGATTTAATAGTCTTGGCTTCTAGTGTTTAGCTGGGAATTAATTCATCTGGATGTTGTCTGACAACTCCTGTAATCGCTGAGATTTTTAAGTATTACTTTTTTTTTTCCTTTTTTTTCTTCTGTAATTCAATTTTGTATACTTAAAGAGAAACAGTTTGAAGTATCACATGGTTAACTGAATGTTAACATAATTTTAGCTTAGTTCAGGAGTGAAAACAGTGATGTTTGCAAGCTGTGGGAGACGAGGGGCTGTGTGCAGGACAGAGCTGTCATTAAGGTGGCAGTACCAGCAGTGCCTTACTGCAGTGCTCTGTTGGAAACGCAGCACATGCCAAGAGAAATTCTTGCTTGGCAGGTTCAAGTTCAACTTTTGAATAACAGGAGCCAAATCAACTACAGGACTCTTGTCAGTCTACACCAAAGAGTTTGATCGTTTCGAGGGGGTGGGAAAGGAGGAAGGATGGTATGTTTCTGTACCAATGCTGTCCTAGTGGGAATAGTGCTGACAATGTTTCAGTGCAAGTCTAAGTCAATCATGTAGCTAAGGACTGTACCGGAGATAGATAGAAAGTGTGTTTTGCAAGCAGGAAGTCAGCTGTCAGGAACATGGCTTTGGTAAGAAAGTGCTGACTGAATAACCTGTCAATGGCCGTGGGCCAGCTCCTGGGGAGACAACAGAGGGAGTGTGTGTCTTTTGCCCTCCCCATTACACTGCACCAGCTGGTTGAGGTGACCTGGAGGGGCGGTGTTGAGGGGTATTAATCCACAGTGGGTCACCAGCCATGCAAAACTGGCAGAAAGCAGGATCCGTACCTGATGTTATCCATGCAGCTGTTTGGTCTATGTGTGATGCCAGGCACGGGAAACATCTGAAGTTAAGCACACACAGACCAACCAAGGTCATTTAAGTCAGGTATGAAATATCAAAACCAACTTGAATAATCAGCAAGTGGCGGATTGCCTTTCTGCAAGCACTTGGTGATACATAAAACCCATTTCAAATAAAACAAGCTCTTTTTTTTTTCTGGGAGGCAAGAGCTTGAGTTAGTTCATAAGTGCACTTCTGTTGAAAGGCAATAATTATTTGCATAAAAGTATTTCATTAAATGAACAGTGTATCAAGTGGGCTAAATTTGCAGTGGTTCTTGACACTTTTTACAGGTTTCTAATGTTTTAAGGTTAACTGCAATGACTGTATTTTGCATAGCTATCGACGTGCTGTATCTGCACATCTACTTTTTAAACAGAACCTTTTTCTCTGAAATTACTCAACATTGTGTATTAATTCTTTAACTTTGCTTTATTGCTTGGAATCATCCCGGCACTATAGAGTAATTTTTAAATTGTCTTAACTGGACCCTTGGGATTTTCTTTTCTGTGATTCTACATCACTGTTTAAGAGCTCATTGCTGGTGTGGCCCTCACTTGCCAGAGAGCAGTGATTTGATCACTGATAGCAGAATGACATGCTTTAATTTGAAGATGTAAATGCAGTTAGGGTGGAATAATGAGTCAGTTCCTCAACTGTGTAGATGGTAGCAGCACCATTGACTTCAATAGACCTCTGCTATTATACCTCAAGTGAGAATTTGACTCAAAGCCTGACTAATGAACTCAAATTTAACTCTTGTGACTCAGAAATATGACTTTTTTTCTTACTGTAGCATAAAGGGTGAGGTGTATTTAAACAGTTTTAATTAACCTGTCTAAATTTGATCATCTAACTAATAGGTTTTCCCATTCATTTAGGGATGAGGCAGAATCATTGTGTGTTCTAATTAAGAACTAAACTTCAGGCTGTGTGCCCATTTGAAATATGTAGTGTTTGGATTGGAAGGGGAGTGAAAAATAATGCTGTCTGAACACTTAATTGAAATGAACTTGGCCAGGAAGAAAACATGAGCATTGCTGGTCATTACTCCAAGATAACAAACAGATTAGAGACCATGCTTTTATTTCACGTGTTTTGCAGTGGTCCTGTTGTGAGGGTTTGCACACCTGGTGTGCTACTCCTCTTTCAAATTTACTACTCATTCGATTTCCTTCTTTCTCCTGGTTCTCCCTGTGAGAACTGAAACTGTGGGAAGGCTGGGTTTAAGGTTATTTCTTTCAAGAGAGATCTGATTCATCCCACCTCCGCCTCCAGCTTATATAAAGTATTTACAACATAATTGTGATCCTCCCCCTTGTCCCTCCGCCTTTGTTTTCCTTTCCTACTCTCCCCAGTCCCCTGTGCCTGCAGCTCAGGGTCTCCTTATCTCCTTTACTGAATTTACCACCTGCTTCCATGCCCTTGTTAGGTGTTTTACCAATTTCACTGATTCTGTGGCAGTTGAATCATGGGTAAATTCTGTCTTATTTCTCTCCCTAGGGCAACTTTGCTTTCCCTTCGACTCAGTTTGAACTACAATTGTCTCTCTCTTACTCCTCCTGCCCGCAAAACAATCATCACCTCCTCTGTGAGTTGAAGTGATATTACAAATGCTGTCTCTGTCTCACTCCTGGTTGTTCTTGGGTAATTTCTTTGCTTCTGTGTGTTCTGACCTTGTTGCAGCTACTCTTCTTCCTTTTGTCAATCCTCTTCTCTCTAGAATGCTCTGGAAGTACCGGGAGGGACATTTAGGGCCGCAGAAATTAGGCACATGAGCAAATCTTGATGATATGGTTCCTTTATGGGCTGATCACAGAATCACAGAATGGTTAGGGCTAAAGGATCTTAAGATCATCTAGGTCCAACCCACCTGTCATGGGCCATCCTGATCGGAAAAAATGTGCTGTCTCTGGCCTCTACAGTCATTATTTCTTGTGCTTGTCTTTTTGTTACATAAAACTGATCTTAGTTTCTGCTTTTTAGAGTCACTTTTGCTCTGGATACTTGTCTGCTGTGCAACAGTGGGGTGATTTTTCTATTGTCGTTATTTCTCTCGGTTGGTGAGATTGATCTTTTACTGAAATCTGTTGTACTGAGGGCTTTGCAGAGAATAGATTTTTTTTCAGTTTACTAGTAGTGAGAATTGAAATGAGTTTTAAAATACATAGTGAATAATCATTTTACCCTTCTTGTTCTCCATATTGTGAATGATTTTTAGAGCTTTTCAGACAGCTATCCTGTTTTCTCCTCAGTCATCATTTTCTCAAGCTGGAGTACACCAGTCTATTTAATCTTGCCTCATAAGAGGGCAGGTTATGGATTTGTGGTCATCTGTTCCCTGTGCTACTAAAGTGTATGAAATTAGGAAGGACCAGAATTTCATGCATCCCTCAAAACGTAAATACACCTTGACTTACACAGCAGCACAGTAATGCTTTTTTAATTACCTTTCTAATAATTCTTGGCATTCTGACTGTGTTCTTGGATAGCTGCTGAGCACTGTCTCTTTACTTTCCCTTAGAACATACTTTTTGCAATTTTGGCCAGTAACTGAAGGGAATATGTCAGTGCACTGACAATTGCAAGTAGGCAAAAATTCAAACCATGGAATTTGGGTAAAATACTGTGATTAATAGCCTGGTGTAACTTAGTTTAAGTGTGTGTATCAGCTAAGGAATTAAAGATTGCTGTGATAGGAATGTTTAGAAGACTGATGTATCAGGCCAGTTCTAAACTTTAAAACTGAACTGTACTAAGCTAGGCAATCATTAACACCATACCTCCTGCTAATTTTTTTTTACATTATTAATCTTTGTCACTGCATATTCGAAGTAGTCAATCCTTAAATCTTGCATTCTGTGTAAGTTGTGAATATGCAATACCACAGAGCTGATGCAGTGGGAAATGCTAAATGCTGGTAAGACAAACATTTGTGAGCCAAAACAGCCTAAGGTTTTCTCACCTTCCTGTTCTAGTCTTTGACTTTTCGCAGCAGGTCTGGAGCAATTTTTGTTTTCCCACTCTGAATCATAACCAGGGGCTTGTTAGAGGACGAGGACCCTCTGTGAGGAGCTGGAGAGCTCAGATGAGTACTCAGGAATTCAGATACAGTTGATCTTTAGATCCTTGTGACCTGGCTGTACTCTTAGCTGTGGGTAGAAAGATTCCCCTTTGCTTTGGTGTCAGGTGGGTCCTTACAGAGCTCTGCTGTGTTAATGGTAGATCATATGAATCAATGCACCCAAAAACATAGAGGAAAGTTCTCTCTGAGTTGGGAACAGCAAATCTCAACTCAGCACTCCTTTAAGGCCAGCAAGCACTGGCTATACGGTTCAAGCAGGCCAGTGTTGACTTTATGTGTGATAATGGCTGCCAACTCTGAAAAACTAACCTTTTAGAAAATTTCAAATTTGTGAGCTCTAACAACATTTAAAAAACCCAACCAACCAACCAAAAGCAAAACAAAAACCCCACCCAAAGACTCCAAACAAACCTTTGAACTCCTGGTACATTGCTAATGTCAGAAGAATTTTGGTTGAGGTTAAGGACCAAAAGAGGAAACACATACCGTGACTGATCTTCAGTTACTCTAACTTGTAGTTTTTAATTTCAAGCCAGCGGAGCTGTAAAAGTTTACCCTGGCTGAGAAACTCCTTAATTTTTAAAAGTACATCAACACAATTAGGTTCTGTAAATACGGCATTTCAGCAGCCAGGAATAAAAACACTGTAAGTTGATTCTCTGTACTAAACAAGTGAAATATTTTTGGTTGGAATTCTGCATGCGATGAGCACGTTACAATATAAACTGTATTTAGGCACTTTAGGCATCGAATTCAAATATTTTGGCTATGTTCCTTAACATACTCATATATATGTCTATTAAAGATATGTATTTTTCTTTCTCATTAAATTCAGTTGCATCAGTCTAGCTGCAGCATTTTACCCAAATTACAGGGTTTGTATTTTGCAAACTTAAAACTGTCAGAATACATTTGTAAACAGCATATCCAGACATAAGCAAAAATAGATGTTTTCAAGGAAAGATGGAAAGCTGTGTTACACATTCTTACCAGAACACCAGAACTGCTGTATACAGAATTTTACATATGCCCTTGAGGAATGAAGCTTTCAAATTTAAAAAAAATATAAATAATAATTGAAGAAGAAACAGGAAGTGGCAGCAGCTTGTCAACAATACTTAACAAAGTACTTAACAAAATTTTCACAAATTTTGTATCTGGAAAAATACTACTTTATTTACATTCAAAATACAAACAATTAAAAAAAAGTGAGTTTAAGGCATCAGCTAATGGATGATGGCATCTGGCAATACTGACAGACTCTCAAGAAAGAGAATAAAGTTTCTGTGACTTCAAACAAGATGTTTAGTTCAAAACAGTTCCTAAGAAATATTTTAAAATTTCTACTTCCTACAACATCAACCTGGAATTTTCCCCAAAAGGAAAAAAATAATCAGCTTCTTGGAAACCATGTTGAAAATTCCCAATGAGATTAAATTATTGTGCTTCTTTATTTAGATTTTTTTTTTTTTTAATCTCTGTTTCATTATAAGGTTTATGAAGCCATTATTGGTATGGGTATGTAGCCTTTTACAAACTCCCTTAGTACTTTCAAAGTACTATTGTATTGAGAGTTTTGACTTGTATATAGAACTCATCTGTAGCTTGTTCTGATCATACTGTAAATTTTGTTGTTGGCTTCAGAATTGTTATGGGGAGGGAGAAATATCTGTTTTCAGCAAGTATTGTTCTGATTTTCTACGTTGGTTTTCCTTTAGTCACACAACACAAGCTCCATAGCATCTGTATGTGGCAATCACAAATGTCTGCAAAATTGGTAATGTGGAAGTTGACCTGAAAATTAGATGCACACATTTTCTATTTGTGATACCAGCAAGCCATTAGAACTGTGTCATACTAATAATTTCATTGCAAAGTTGGGATGGTTCATCACTACAAAGAACTGAATTTTTTTGAAGTAAGAGAATTGAAATAAAATTATATTATACAAAACCACATAAAGTGCTTTATCTAGATCTTCAGAATTTCTTCTCTAAAAAGGGAGCTTATCACCTGGAAATGACAGCTAAAAAACCCACCTAGTCTTATCACATCATTAAGTAATTGCAATCTACTAATGCTATTCAGCAAGAAAAAGACATGTGACTGATTTTTATGAGGAAAGAGAGTGAAATGGTAGCACAAACCCAGACATTGCTGGCAGTACTGTGCTTTGGGTCCCCCTCTTCCCAGCCAATTCATGTAAACACATGTGCAGAAGGACTTTGGTAACCAGAGGAGGGAAGATGGAGCACACAGGAGGAGATTAGAAGATCCTTCTGTGTTTTGCTATTCAGGAAAACAAACAGTAAAACCAAGCACCCACAAAACCAAACAAAAAAGGAATCCCAAACCAAACCACAAACCACCTTCAAACATCCAGCATAACTGCAGGAAAGAGCCCCAAGACTCAAAACTGGTCAGAAACACATCAAGTTGAAAATGTGAAGGAGGTCCTTAAATGTAAAAATCATGCAGAAATAGGGGTAAAGAATCCTTGAAGACTATCTTTGACTAGTTTATGAAGTACATAAGCAGTTTTGAGGTAGTTGGCAGCTGGAGTCAGTGTCTTGGGGGTTCCCTTGCTGGTTCTACACTACAAAATACTAACTTATATTGAAGGCACACTTAAAACGTACTTCCAAAAGTAGAGATGTCTCAGAAATGCTCAAGGGCTAATCTCTTTAATATTAAAGATTTAGCTGAAGAACATAATTAAAAATACAAACAAGAGTTTTGTTTTTGAAAGACTTCCGAAATCAGTATTTCAGAGCTTTTAATATGCTGGATTGTATTATAATATGCTCCTAACACCGCAGTTTTGTGAAAGTTCAGGGTGTCAGCCGCTCACATGGTTATACTTTCTTTCATTTCTGATTTGATTTGATTTAATTATGTCAGGTTTCTTTGAAACTGCCAAGTTACTCTCTGTGATAATACATGTCTCTTATGCATAGGGGTTGCAGACTTTGCATAAATATTCAGAAAGGGAATTTTAATAAGCAGATTTACTATGTGTACTAGGAACAATAATTTACATCCTAATACCAACCAACCGTGTTTCAGGACACAGTGAATTAGATGTCAGCGCTTACATATTTCAGTGATGGTTATGTACTTTCTAAGAAATCTTCTAAGCTCCTATGAACTATTTAGATACCCAATTATTATAGGAAATCTGCCTCCTGATTTTTAAATCTATTTGGCATCATTGAAAAAGTCAGAAAACAGGAGGGCTGCTTACTAGCAGTATAAACCACAAATTAATTTATAAGAAGTAGTCTAATTTGGTTTTATGAGAAAAGATTCAGCCGGGGTTCTGTGCATATTTTCTGACACTCACAGTGTCATTCTGAGAGAAATACCTCGTTAAATTATTTACATCTGTATTATACAAAAGGTTACCTAATGCAAGTTTGATATCTCTTACGAGGTGCCAAGAAAGCCTCCCAAGCAGAGTATTTCTGTTTTGTGTGGGAACAGGAAACAATTACAGCTGCTGTGCTGCAGCCTGGGCAGCAGCTGCTGAAGCTTCATTAAGGTGTGGGCATTGCCCTGCAGGTGAGGTTTGGGCTCCTGAGAGGCCATGAGTAACTGCCAGGGTACTTCTTGCAATAGCAGCAGACACTGCTCCATCTCTGGCAGTGAGGGCTACCCTTCATCTTGCAGCTCAAGCAGAGGCCTACTTTATCCTAAACATACATGTGTGCTATAATGGTTGAAGCATTTTTGTACCTAGTAAAACAATATTGTCATTTGCTAATAGCCTTAAGCTTGCTATGTGTCCTGTGAACAGGCATGCTAACTGCGGGACCTGGTCCTGACCTCTCATTATCAACTAATTATAAGGACTTGCTGTGCAAACAGTGTTATGGTGCCAGGTGCTGCAATGATGTTGTATGGCCTAAGGGTAGAGGTAACAGCAAAGGCCTTGAAAGCAGGGACACAAGGTGCCAGCAGGGGCACCACAGCTACCATGCCCTGCTGATGGACAATGAAAATAGCAGCCTGGACATCTGGGAAAAAGCTGGTTTTAAGTAACTTATCCAAGCAGCAGGATGAGGCACCTGCAGTAGCCAACAACATCTGTGTTGCACCTTACCGATAGCTCATTTTTTGTGAGTTGTGGTTGGTGAATTTCTGTATACATCAAGCCATGGATTGCAGAGTAGCGGACTGCAGAGTAGCTCCACCTATTAGATCAACACCTACACTGTTGGAGGCTGTAGTAGTTACACTAGTATACTGTACTGGTGTGGTGAACTATAAGAAATATGTAACTAAGGAACAACACATTCAAACTGCAATATACAGGTGAGAATAGGATTGACTTTTAAATTCTGCAACATGCTTTGTTCTGGTCGAATTTTATTAATTGCAGTGTGGAGCCTCCTACCTGTATGGCATGAGCTCAGATTGAGTACTGCGCATTGCTTGCTGCAGGAGGTGTCAGATTCAGTCCAGTTTCCAGCACACCTTGCTTGTGTAGAGAGAATTGCAGTCCTGGAGGTGGAGATGCTTGAAATTGCTAAAAATTATTCAACTTTTTTTTTTGAACATAGTTTGCTCTATTTTCAATCATTTCCCTGTCCTAGATTATAGAAGAGATAGAGGCTTATTTTTCAGCATGACTGAGAACCAGTTCATATTACTTTAGGGAGTCTGACTAATAACTCACAAGCAAGAAGCTGGAGTGAACTGAAAGATTCACGAAAAGAGAGTACTTTTTCTTTATGAGTTACTGAATATAAAAGACTGATTATGCCTTTTGTTTTTGTAGGGGACAGAACTCATCATCACAACACTACCAACACCATCAATCTGATCAACCCAATGGTTTAAAAATATTCTGTCATAGCTTGTGGCTGCATAGTTGTTCAGCTCCTTTCTCTAGAGTGCAATAATCTGATGTAGTATTGAAACTGCCACTAAGAATTCTTAATGTATAATTTATCCTTGCAATTAAAGAGCATTTTTAACCAAATGTCACAACACAGTGACAAGTAAATTAGGCTGAGATTTACGTTACAGTGCTTTGCAACTTGATTTAGTGTCACTCCGGAGGAGCTGACAAACAGCCCCAGTGGAGTAAGACAGTGCTTTCAGTAAAGAATGAATTCATTTTCTGTGTGTTAGCAAGGACTGAAAGATAGTTGGTCTGGTACTGAAACAATGATTCATGGTTTTTGTTTGTTTTCTAAAATGTTAAGCAATACAACAGCAAAACTTTTGAGACAGAAAGGTGCTGTGATTGATAACTCAGTGTTTTTATAAATTAAAACTTAGTTTGATACCTTAAGGCTTTTCTTTCTTGTAGTAAGAAAGGAAGATGAATCTGGTTATTTTATGTTTTCCTTAGTTACGGCCTAAAACTGGTAGCTCTACAATATCAGGATATGAAAACCATGAAGAAGTCAGGTTAAATACTGCTAGCTGAAACTCACCAAAGGTAAATTAGGTGAAACACTTTTGTCATTGGATTTAGAAAAAATGTAGTCCTTTAAATAAAAATAAAATAGTAATAATAAATTTTCACTGCATTAGTATTTTGAGATATCATTCACTGTTGGTTTTGGATACTTTATTTTTTTCTTGTCTTACTTTCTTTCCAACAAATACATTATAAAAAATAAGTGTGAAGCTATAATTTTGGTGAGGTTTTTGTTGAGGGGAAAAGGAGGAAAAAAAATCTCATACAATGAGCTAAATGAGTCATTCATTCTCCTCATTAGCTATAGTTAGCTGTTTCTAGGGAAACTATACCAACAGTGATGGAGTGAGGTTTACCAGTTCCTTCTATCTGTACTTGCTGTGCTCCAGTAACTGAAAGTAGCTGAATGAAGTTCCTGGTCTCCTGGCAATGTGAGAAGTGTTCTTTTTGGTCCATGGGATGACATGGTAGTTGCAGTCACTAGAGGTGGTTAAGCAAAGACCGTTCCTGCAGTGGGAAGGACATTCCGTTATTGTGAGATATTCATATAATTCAATCCTTAAATCCTAGTGATTTAGTTCTTCCCTCTCATGTGGGGAAAAAAAAAAAAAATCGGGGTGAGGGATGGAATTCAATTGTTGATTAGTTATCTACATTTGTGGAGTCATTGTTCTACATTTATGGAGTCATTGTTCATCAGTCAATCAGTTGCTGGATGTGCAAGATCTTAAAGAAAGCATCTGTGCAAGTGGATGACATTCGATATACAGTTCACTGACTAACAGCTCAGTTCCTCTTTGCTGCTTAGCTGCCTGAAGCTAAAGGACAAAGCAAGGAGAAAAATAGCATAAAAAGTTAGAGTGCAGCCGTAACTGTTTTGTTAAAACACAAGCTTTCACAGTCCTTAAAGTCAGCAAAACATCTTGTTTTGCAAGTATTTCTAGTTGGAAATGTAGCAGAAAAATATGATTTAACTGGGCCTTATTTTTTTCAGTTCTTCACTGCAAGTAAATTGTCATTTGGAAGGAGCTGGTATTGTAGAATGTATGTGTGTGTTAAGCATGTGTGGGGGGCCTTGAAGTGGGTTTAGCAGTAGTCTTTTATACAAGGGAGTATGCCTTACTGTAGAAAATAATAGCATTTTTTTGGTTATATATAAACAACTCTTATGTAAGATGGTATGACTCCAGCAAATTTTGGTGGTTTGCCATATAATACAAAAACCCAGACCTTCTGAAATGTATAGTGTCAGTGAATTTGCAGTGTAACTTTCTCTGTAACCAAAATGTTGCATAACAGAATTTTGAAAGTTGTGTCCTGATTGACATTATTGGAGGAGGTACTGAAAAGCGTGTGGGTAGAAACTTTTTTAAGATGGCATACAATGAGATTTGTGCCTTTATGTCATCTTGGCTTCTGTCTGCTACGTGAATTGCATTCTGCCATATTTAGGCGAGTTTCTCAAAAACAAGACAGGGTATGTATTTTGGCTGCTTGTTTTTCTGCAGGTAATCTTGTTTTCACTTCTTGAAGAGCTGGGAAAATACCCTGTGGTACAGGTAGTTTACTCCCCAACTCCTTTTAGATCCTCTTCAAGAAAAGCAGTGTAAAACTGACAACAGATCAATCAGATCCAAGCAGTTGCAGAGAAGTTAGAAAGGGTGTCTCTAATTTTGCATTCTAAATACCTTAACTGCCTTTCACAATAAATTATCACAGTGGATATTCATAGACAAATACAGATATCACCTATAAAGCAGTATTAAGAGCTCTGCAGGGCATGCTGTGACCTGCTTACTCTGAAGTCACAAAGTCTCAAAAGCCTGCAAGGAAAGGAGTGTTTTTCACAGTTTACAAAAGCTAGTTTTCCTACCATTTTTCAAAACAGAATTTCCTATGTCAGTCACAAACTGATTTGACATTACCATGACTTGGGCTCAAGTGCCAGTTGTCGTTATACCAAATATAGATAATAAGCAGACAGGTGTAGTGCCCAGTGGTATTTCCAAGAACTTTCTCTTCATGAGGAGTTACTCCTGTTTTTCTCATTCATCTGTTGTAGCCTTAGTATCTTAATAAAGTGTCCTCAAATATCCTGAAATAAATTGACTACTTTTGGAACAAATTACATGTTGTTTGTGTTTTTTTTTTCCCAAGGAATATTAATCTGTAAATATAAATTCTTAGCTGGGATTTCTTACATGAGGTCTTGTTAGGCAAACATCTTGCACACCAGAAAATTTATGGCAGTAAGAAGGCAAGATTATCTTTTGGTAAAGCTCAGATGTAGCAGCTTTGTTTCCCGATTTCTCAGGCTGATGGCTTCAGTACTTTCCATGATGTTAGGTGTGCCTTGATATACTCTACTCCAGAACACTGTAAGCCAGAAATGAAAATATCATAGAGTGAATTTTCCTTCTTGAGGAAATGTCCATCTGTTCCTTCTCCTGCTGTCAGTGAAGTCAATAACAGGACTGACTTCAGAGCTGGAAGTTCAGTTATCTTTGGTCTTTCCTGTGCACAAGACAGGGAGCAGAAAAGTGGTAAGACTAGAGCAAGAGGTGTTTATTATATCCTGATATGTCTGTATTAGGAGAGCTATGCACTCACTCACAGTGAAGAAGGAAAACATTTCTGTGACCTGCGCAACAAAAACAATCTTCCGCACATTTTGTAACTCTTGGAAGTGTCTATTTTTCAGAAGGTTTGGGGAGGGGGCATTATTTTGTTTTCTCCCGCC
This sequence comes from Pezoporus wallicus, assembly GCF_028554395.1. Taxonomy (NCBI): domain Eukaryota; kingdom Metazoa; phylum Chordata; class Aves; order Psittaciformes; family Psittacidae; genus Pezoporus; species Pezoporus wallicus. The sequence continues at coordinate 8,125,339 of NW_026640488.1, forward strand.
TTTGAATTCTCATAGGATTCTTCTTTGTATGTTGATCATCTTTTCTTCTGGATGATCCATTTAAAGTAATAGAGGTATAAATCCAAAAGTGTGGTGAGCTTTGTAAAGAGTTTCACATGGGAGAGCTGGGTGGACCAATGCCTGTTCTTTCCCAGTTTTATTATGAGAAAGATTTTGTATTAAGAAACTATTAGGTAAGGCCTCCTTTGAAATACTCTTGAAAACATAAGAACCAAGTTTGATATTGCTGATTTTTATAGATGTGACTTGAAAGGTAGTAAGACCTTCAGATTTTCTGGGTTTAAATTAATAAAACAGGATTATTTGTACTGCCTTCTCCTTGGTAACTTGCCCTCGCCTTGACTTATGCCCTCCTTTATTTCTGTCCATGACATAGGTCAGCATTACAGAAAACCTCTGTCTGCCTAAAGTGATTGCATCATGCTATTGATTTATGCATGAAATATGTCTATGTTATTGTCCAATATAAGATAGATTATATAAGGGACATTACATGAACATATATTGTTTTCTCAAGATACTTGATAATATCTTCACAGAGCTAAAACCAGAACATACGAGAAAGCAGAATATAGGTACCAATAGAGAGAAAAAGAAAATCTTGTAGTGTGCCTCAAGTATTGGATAGAGTTGCTGCTGGCAAACCATGCTGACAGAGATATTGGTGGGCTTACACTTAACACTGTACTCAAAATGCAAAAATATATGAAATAATTAAAAGATAATCTAGTTCAGACTAACTAGCTGGAGGCACAAACTGATGTCCCTATCTCTTCATTTCTGTCTTTTTCCAAAGGTCTGAGAACTGTGTGACATTTAGTAAAAATTAACTGCCTGGACCTGGGCTTCGTACTTTCCATTAGACTGTGTGTGGTTTACATATTGATATAATGTGATTTATTTTATGAGTATAAACTCATTTTGTGGTGCAGTTAGGGTGGAACAGAAACAGAGAAGAGGCAGTGGGATGGGGAAAACATCAAAGTGGTGGGGTAGGAGACTTCAGGAGAAGAGTGATGTGGCAAAAGCAGGAAAGAATACTTCCTAAAAGAAAGAGAACATGTTTATTACCAATGGAAAGCCAAAGGTGCCTGGGGTTGATAAAAAGTATAGAAGAAAGAAAATCACAGTGCCTTTTGAATTTTCTGCTACAAAGGAGGTTACAGCATCTTCATCAGAGGGCATGGACAAAGAAGAAGGAAGCAAGAGGAAGGTGAAGCAGTTTTATTTCAGGGCTGCTGGGCTTGTTTCTATTTAGTGTTTTAAAAGATACGTGAAATACACTAATTGCACTGTTACAAGTATTGTTATAAGCAACTAAAATCAAGAGGGAAGTTATCATGATACATTTCTTCCACACCAATAATTTAGGAAGGTGATAGAAGAAGTGGGCATTTAAGAATTAATAAAGAAAATGTTTTATGAAATACATTAAAGAAGTTATAATTTCCAAGCCGCTTTAACTTTAGTTGAATATATCACTCATTGATAATTTTTACTTAAGCTCAGCTCAAGCATAATCTTTCCTAAAAATTGTTAGGTTATTCTTAAATTCTAGAAATATTTGTGATACTGTTTGCATATGATGGGAGCTTTACTTACAGGAGACATACAGTGAATACCTTGTTGCTTTATGCAGTTATATATCTTAAAGCTGTTTCTTGTGTGGTTATTGATAGGGAGTTTGAAGGCATTTAAATGTGTAAAATGCAAAGATAGAAGTAAAGGTTTGCATTAGTAATATTTTTACTTCAGTAGGTCTTGGAAACAGCATAACAACACTGATTTGAAGGGAATAAGAAGTTTGGTAAATGTTGGGATGAACTGTGGGCTAAGTTGTTTAACTAAGAAATTAAGTGGGATAAGATTGTGCTTCCGTACTCTCAAATTCACTAGCTTGTTTCTACATCCTTGTCTTTCTCAATCTTATCCAAGAAAGAATCTTTTCTCCTAAAATTTCTCTGCATACCTTTATGGCATGCAGTAGTCCTCAGCACTGTTACAGATGTGCTGACAAGTTGTACCGCAGCCTTCACAGTCCTTCAAGTACACTGAGATGGAAAACACAGATTTTTGTTTTGGGCAATAGAAAGGCCCCAGCTAGCACCAAGTGCTATGCCATGAAGGTCCTTCAGCAAGCCGCATGCATGTGAGCCACCGTGGCCTGAGAAGCCTCTTAGTTCTAGTATCAGAGGTTGTTGCTGAGTGTGAAAACATGCGATAAGGTAGATACACCTCAGATAAATCTGTAATGTGAGCTATTTGATTTTATGCTGAAGCAGAGTGGAAAATTGTTCTCGAAGTAACAGCTGGTATTCAGCATGGAGTTGGAAACTGCCAGAACAGCAGAGCCCAAGAAAATGTCTGCTGTCTCTCAGCTGATAGCAGTGCCTGTCTGATGAGCTTTTTAATCATCTGCTTCCATGCAGCTCAGAAAAGTGATGCAGATAGTGTAAGTCAAAACAATTTGACTTTTTGTAGACTAGAGGAGAACTGAAACAGGCAGGCACTGGTCTCTGTGAGGAAGCCACGTGCTGAGGGTACTGCCTGAATCGTCTGTTTGTCATCAGTGGTTCTCCAAGGCTCACCTTCCTGCTTCTCATAGGAGGTGTCTAGCTCCATTCAAAGTGTCAAGAGGAAGCTTCCTGGCCCATGAAGTAGGGCAGGGTATCAGGCTTTGTATGGCTGCAGCCTAAATAGCGATTGAATATGTGACCTGTGCTTTTGCTTTTGCTATTTTGCCGCAAGGAAGTAAGTCCCAGGCTGATGTAGGAATAAGTAAGAGTTGCTTTTTGTAGCAAAATACAAAATTATACAAATGTGCACGCAGGGAGAAATCTTACTGAGAAACGAACTACAAGTAATAACAATCAGAAGAATGTTGTGTGTGTGAATGCAATATTGTGTACTTTCAGGATTTCAGCTTGCAATTACATTTGTTATGCAGTCAGTCATGCTTTTTTGCTTTCTTTCTAATTGTAGAAAATGTTTTGTTAGATTCTAATAGTGAATCTGAAATCTGAGTGGTACTTTGAACATGTGCCAGTTTATATTAAGACAAGTAACTGCAGACTTCTACTCCCTTTTTCATCACCTTTTCTCTATTTCTATTTTTCTATTTTTTCCATTTATCCTTCTGCGGAAAACCATGTTAGACTTTGTATTTATGGACTATATATTGCTCAGCAATGAGCATAACATCCTAAACAAGACAATCCATAATATTTAGTGCGAGAGAGGAGGAATGGGTCAGGGATGATTTTGACTGTTGTCAAACTGAAACCCAAAAGAGGGAAACATTTAATGTTTAGGATATCTGTGATAGATGTCAGTTCCAAGTCTAGTAATTATTTTGCTGTTAAATACATTTTTTGTTAGCTGAGAGAGAGAAGTGGTAATTGGAAGCATGTCCTAAAAACTACCTAATTTTGAATTCTTATTTTTGTAATTTACTACAATAATGTACTAGCTGTAGTTTGGTTTCAGAGTTGCATGTTCCAGCCATTTAAAAAAATTATGACAATCTTAACAATTTTATACCATTCACTTTTAACAACAACAAAATATTCCAAAACCATACAGAATTGTAGGTAAACACTTAAAACACCTGTACCAGATTTTAAGTGGTATAAAGTGCTGTAATTTTACTGTCTTCAGAATTAATTCTAATGTGTAGAGAAACTGTTTTCAATAATTTATCACAGTAGCTGAGCTGAGAGAAAATTCTTATTAGTTTCCACAAACCTAAAAGAAAATGCAAAAGCCCTGTGTGTGCGTGGGGAGTCAAATGAATTTTTACAGTAATTGATGTTTGACATCCTATTTATGAGCAAAAATGTATATTGATGCAGTTTATATTATGGAAAAAGTGTTCTATTTTAAAACTCGGAAGGACTTCAGAAACTGCTGAAGGAGACTGAGCAGTTTATGGTGAATCTTCTTAGGAGAAGAATTTCTTCAATATTTGGTCTCTCAGTAGCAGCAACTTTTAATGCTTTTTTATCTGCTGTTGCAATATAATTTTTGATACACCTAATTAAGAAGCTAAGATTGTAAGTCCTGTTGCTGAAGCAAATAATTAGTGCTAATACCATTATAAACCTTCCCTTTCTGTTCCCTCAAACACAAATAAGTGACATTTATGATGCTGATTATTGCCTTCCAAAGATGTAAGTGCTGGAGAGTTACTGGACTTAGAGCATGCTTATTTGTGGCGTTGGAATTTTTTGTGTGAATTCTTCTATGCTGAAAGCAGACCCAATGTGAATGTGTTTTCTCACATTAACTAGCAAGGCTGTATGGTAGAAGATGCTTTGTGTAAAACACCCAGTAAACAAAGTAGGTTCTGTGAAATATGCCATACTTTCAGGCTGGAAAAAGGACCACATCTGTAAGAATAATGATTTTTGCTTTCATAGAAAAATAATAATAATTTAAAAAAATCCCCAGAAAATGAGACAAACAAACAAAAAAACCCCACACCAAAATACATTTATAGGTGAAAATACTTAAAAAGAAGAACCAGCATAAACACAAAATTTTGTATGTCTGCAGTTTTGTCATTTTTATAGTCAGTGGCTAAGCAATATAGTCCCTGGAGCCTTTACAGGGATTTAATTTATCTTAAGAAGGATTAGGTTTGATAGCAGAGGAAAGAAAGAAAGAATCAGATTGATTCATTTGTAATTTGTAATCTGGATTATGTAGAAACTGTAGTGAGGAAATAACTATGTTCTTTATAGATGCTTAGAAGTAAATCCTCAGTTCTCATAGTAAAATCTTGTAAACTGTAGAAGCATGTAAAAAATTGTCAGAAGAAGGAAAAAAAAAAGCTTTCAGATAAGGCAGTTACTTTGGATGCTGTGATAATAAAAGGTGATCTGCAGGAGAGGAGTAATGGCAGTGCATTAATAAGTTCTGAAGGGGGAGAGAATGGCAAAAAGTGTTAAGATTGCCACAGATGTAGGACTTTTAATTGGGGCTGCATTCGTTGCTCATAAGGACAATGAGTAAGGGTTTAGTTCTGGGTTTTATGAAGAACTCAGCTGGGATGCCTCAACAGTTTTATTTTGAATATCATCCCTGCAGTTTGTGTGTTCTGTCTTTTCTCTCTTGATCTTTTCACGGTCATGTCACTTCTTTCAGAGAGTAGAAGGATGACTGAGGCAGACAGGCACCTGGTGTAATGAAACTGTCATTAGCAAAGATACAAATATTGAAAGGGTATAAGCTAACAATATATAGGTGGTTTTGCCATGTGATTTCCCTCTTCTCCACCTCCCATGCCCTCCCTGAAGTCTCTTCATTCAGTAAGGGCTACATTTTTTTATTTTCTTTTTTGGTAGTGAAAATATTGTTTTCAGTTTGAAATGGGCTGTGCTTTCTATACCTCTTCTAGAAGACTCATTCATACAAAGGCACACAAGCATGTGCTTTTTCTGTGTACAGATACTCTAGTCGTTCTGTGAGAACATAAATTTGACGTTGTTTGAATTAGAGATGCCTGTAATGCTGATTTTTTATTGCGCAGATTACAAAATGAAGCAAATAAAAAACCCAAGTTGGAGAATAGCCTACATATTTATAGTAAGGAAATAGACTTCTGAAACTGTAGTCCATAAATGTGATCTGCCCAATGACAAAAATGTCTTGAAACTTCTAATTTCACTTGAAGGTCAGTGAGAGATCTGGATAGGTATCCCAATAAGAATTCAGTTCCTTATTTCTAGTGGCTTACATTTTATAGGTTTTTTAGAGAAAAATAGGAGAGAGACAAGTCTACAATGCTTTCAATAAAAACTGAGATATAAATTTCATGTTTAGAAAGAAGGGGAAAAAATAAAATTTCTGCAAACCATAATCTGTATCCCAGAAAAATGCAAGAGTTTTGCACCCTGTGAATACATTAGCTATGCATGCTAATGCAATACTATCAGTACAGTGATCTCCAGCACTACTGAAGTACATTCCACATTTTGGGCTTATCTAAATTTGTTAATTAAATACTGCATTTTATATTTGAAAAAGTTGTGGGTTTCTTTTTCTGCGTATTAAGGGCTGAAAAAGTGTGACACGGTGCTTATCTTCTAGTCATCAGCAATTTGTCTTCAACCAAACTGTAATGTGAGCCTCTGTTCTTTCCCACGTACTTCAAAAGGGGACTTTAAAAATAGAAGTTGTAGCTAGAGCAGGTAAAAGCAGTGAGGAACACCTGAAGAAGTTTTGACAAATGTACTTTATTAAAGTAGTTGTCATAATTGTGACAATTGTAAAGTAAATATCATAGAATCATAGAATAGTTCGGGTTGGAAAGGACCTTAAGATCATCTAGTTCCAGCCCCCTGCCATGGGCAGGGATACCTCACACTAAACCATGTCACCCAAGGCTCTATCCAACCTGGCCTTGAACACCACCAGGGATGGAGCATTCACAGCTTCCTTGGGTAACCCATGCTAGGTCTTTAACTTTTCTTAATAGCTAAAGAGGCTTGGACTACTAAGTACATTTTTATTTCACAATAAACTTCTACAGATGGACATAATTTTTTTCACTTCAACAAAATCCCAGTGACATCCACCAGCATCCACATCCACAGCTAGTCCCTGTGTGTGCCATTTGGAAGCAGAAGCTCTGAGATTCATACCTGGTGAAGTATTTCAAAACCTACTTACCTCTAAGCACAGCATTTTAACCAGTTGATTTCAGAGTGACAATGTGTCAGTTTTGATAAAGTGAGGCCTGAGAAATTATAAGACAAAAAAAAAAAAGATAAAAAAATATAGATTTTATCTACTATTAAATCTTTGAAAGGTGTTCTTTTGAGTGTTGGGACAGAGATGAGCACTGCACCCTTGCCACAGCCAGGAAGAATCCAAAGTTGTATTTACTGTGGATTGCAATGAAAAAAACCCAATTCTCCAATGTTTTCACTTTAGCCCAGTGGTAAGGGTGAATCCATAGTGCAGGAGCATTACAACTTGGACAAGTTCACGATGATATTCTACTTGATTAAGAAGTGGCACAAGCAATCCAGGGGGTTCCTCGATTATGTGGAAGACCACTTCCTTCTGCAAGTAATAGAGGAGCCGACAAAGAGAGGTGCCATGCTTGAGCTTGTGCCTACCAACAGGGAAGGGCTTGTTGGAAATCTGACGCTCCAGGGCAACCTTGGATGCAGCGATCACGAGATGGTCGAATTTGAGATCCTCAGGACAGTGAGAAGAGCGTGCAGCAAGCTCACTGCCCTGGGCTTTAAAAGAGCAGATTTTGGCCTCTTCAGGAACCTGCTTAGTAAGGTCCCATGGGATATAGCCCTAGAGGGCAGGGGGGCCCAAGACTGTTGGTTGATATTCAAGGATTACCTACTGCAAGCTCAGGAGTGTTGTGTCCCGACTAGAAGGAAGTGCAGCAGGAGGGCCAGGAGACCTCCTTGGATGGATAAGGAGCTGCTGAGGAAAAGTCGAAGGAAAAGAGAGGCTTATAAAAGGTGGAAGCAAGGACAGGCGGCCTGGGAAGAGTACAGGGATGTTGTCCAGGAAGCTAGGGACCAGGTTAGGAAAGCCAAGGCCCGGTTAGAATTAAACTTGGCTAGGGATGTGAAAGATAACAGGAAGGGATTCTATCCGTATGTAGCGAATAAAAAACAGACAAGGGAGAATGTAGGCCCCCTCAGGAAGCTCTTGGGAGAACTGGCTACACAGGATTTGGAGAAGGCTGAGGTTCTTAACAACTTCTTTGCCTTGGTCTTCACTGGAAAAGGCTCTGACTGCACCACCCAAGTCTTGGAAGGCAGACGCAGGGACTGTGAGAATGAAGACCTTGGGCCCACTGTAGGAGAGCATCTGGTTCGAGACCATCTTAAAAACCTGAACGTACACAAGTCCATGGGACCTGAAATCCATCCGCAGGTCCTGAAGGAGCTGGTGCATGAAGTTGCTAAGCCACTGGCCAACATATTCAAAAAACCATGGCAGTCAGGTGAAGTTCCCGATGACTGGAAAAAGGGAAATATAACCCCCATTTTCAAGAAGGGGAAAATGGATGACCCAGGGAACTACAGACCAGTCAGTCTCACCTCTGTGCCTGGCAAAACCTTGGAGCAGGTTCTCCTGGAAGGCATGCTAAGGCGCATGAAAATCAACAAGGTGCTTGGTGACAGCCAGCATGGCTTCACTAAAGGGAAATCCTGCCTGACCAATTTGGTGGCCTTCTATGATGGGGCTAAGGAACCGATGGATGGGGTAGAGCAGTTGATGTCATCTACCTGGACTTGTGCGAAGCATTTGACACTGTCCCACACGACATCCTTGTCTCTAAATTGGAGAGACATCAATTTGATGGATGGACCACTCGGTGGATAAAGAACTGGCTGGATGGCCGCACGCAAAGAGTTGTGGTCAATGGCTCAATGTCCAGCTGGAGACGAGTAACCAGTGGTGTCCCTGAGGGATCGGTGTTGGGACCGGTCTTGTTTAACATCTTCATCGCTGACATGGACAGTGGGATTGAGTGCGCCCTCAGCAAGTTTGATGATGACACCAAGCTGTGTGGTTCGGTTGATACGCTGGAGGGAAGGAATGCCATCCAGAGGGACCTTGACATGCTTGTGAGGTGGGCAGATGCCAACCTCATGAAGTTTAACCATGCCAAGTGCAAGGTCCTACACCTGGGTGGGAGCAATACCAGGCACAGCTACAGGTGGGGCAGAGAAGAGATTCAGAGCAGCCCTGCAGAGAAGGACTTGGGGGTGTTGGTCGATGTCGTGGTTTAAACCCTAGCCAGACAGCTTGTTCACTCACTCCCAGTGAGTGGTGCCAGGCTGAGAGCAGTCAAGCCCCCCCCCCCACCCCGGGCTCTCCCCTTCCCCGCTCCTGGAGGGATGGGGAGGAGGATCAAAAGAGTTCAACTCCCACGGGTTGAGACAAGAACAGTCCAGCAACCAATGTACAACAGAAATCACCACCGCTACTATCAACTACAACAATGATAAGGGAAAATAACAAGGGAAGAGAATACGATACCACCGGCCACGAAACGAGTCCGACTCAGAAGCTCCTGTCTTTCCGGGTAACTCCCAGTTACTCCCCACCCCGGGCATGACATGCTGTGGTATGGAATACCTCCCTGGCTAGTCTGGGTCAGGTGCCCTGTCTCTGCTTCCTCCCGGCTTCCCCTCCTCCCTGGCAGAGCATGAGGCTCACAAAGTCCTTGGTCAGGGTAAACATCACTTAGCAACAACCGAAAACATCGGTATCACCAGCAGTGTTCCCAAGCTAGAAGTCAAAACATAGCACTGCACCAGCTACCAAGAAGGAGAAAAATGACTGCTGCTGCTGAACCCAGGACAGTCGATGAGAAAGCGAACATGAGCTGGCTTCAGTGTGCGCTCTCAGCCCAGAAAGCCAACCGTATCCTGGGCTGCATCAAAAGGAGCATGACCAGCAGGTCGAAGGAGGTGATCCTGCCCCTCTACTCTGCTCTCGTGAGACTTCACCTGGAGTATTGTGTGCAGTTCTGGTGTCCTCAACATAAAAAGGACATGGAACTGTTGGAACAAGTCCAGAGGAGGGCCATGAGGATGATCAGGGGTCTGGAGCACCTCCCGTATGAAGATAGGCTGAGAAAGTTTGGGCTGTTGAGCCTGGAGAAGAGAAGGCTGCATGGAGACCTCATAGCAGCCTTCCAGTACCTGAAGGGGGCCTACAGGAATGCTGGGGAGGGACTCTATATTAGGGACTGTAGTGATAGGACAAGGGGTAATGAGTTCAAACTTAAACAGGGGAAGTTTAGATTGGATATAAGGAAGAGATTCTTTGCTGTTAGGGTGGTGAGACAGTGGAATGGGTTGCCCAGGGAGGTTGTGAATGCTCCATCCCTGGCAGTGTTCAAGACCAGGTTGGACGAAGCCTTGGGTGACATGGTTTAGTGTGAGGTGTCCCTGCCCATGGCAGGGGGGTTGGAACTAGATGACCTTAAGGTCCTTTCCAACCTAAGTATTCTAGGATTCTATGATTATTGATCTCAACCCACCTAAAACATCAGAGGCGCTTGAGTTGGTACTGCCCGAGTAACTGAATATGACATCAGTAATGATGATTAAAAACGATGTTTAACAGCAGCTGCTTACTCTTTCTGCATTTGAAACTGCATCTAACCCTGCTTCTTCATAGTGTCATTTGGAGTTATTGAGTCATTTATCTTTTTGATATGTTGGGACTGTACTGTGTAAACTTCACCTGAGTGGGAAGAAGAAAGACCAAAGTTCCCAAGACACATGCCCATGATCATCTGATCTTAAGGAAAAAAAGCACTGTTTCAGGCACAACACTGAATAACTGCATTGAAACTTCATGACTATAACCTGACATTTTGTAGCAGGATGTGTTTATATGTTTTCCAAGGTAGCTGGAGAGATCACCCTCACACAAAATCTGTGATAATAGAAACATTTGCTGTGTACCACTGAGTATGATGGATGCTTTCCGTGAACAGAGTTCCTGTCCTTGTGTCTTAATGAAGTTACAGTCAATACTGAAATGTGTACGTGACTTCTCTGAAGTAACAGTTAATATATCTTGTTCATTAATGTCAATGGAGATACACATAAGAATAAAATTATGAGATGATTTGCATATCAAATACTTAACAGAAGGGTTGTTTCTTTCTGAAAAAAAAAAAAACCCTACTTTTCCAAACTTGACATCTACTGAAGAAGGTTTCTGAAGTCTCACAATGAACCAGAAAGGTTCTTTCAGGTGAGAGGGGAAAGCATAATGTAAACATATTTTGCATAGCGAGGCACTGTCTACACTCAGATTCTAACTATATAAAGTATAGATGAATAGCAAAATTTCCCTGGTATAAGTGTACTTTAAAAGAAAGAACAAAAGTTATTATGGAAATTCTGGTGAAGGTTTTTGGTACTAAAGTACTATAGTAATCAAAGTAATTGGTAGCATAAGGCATTTTGTCTAGACAAAAGCAAATGTACTCCAGAGCTGTTCCTAGTTTAAGCATAATTTAAAAAAAAACAACAAACTGCATAGACACTACAGTTACGTATTAAAATTTTAGAGCTAAAAAGCAAATTTCTCATAAACTTTTCAGTATAAGCCTGATTTCTGTGGTGTTATAATGGGTCTGTATGCCAAATGGCCAGTGGTGACCCAGATGGCTCCGTACAGCTGTTCACTCTCTAGGTAGCAGCCTTCAGTGGAGAGGTATTTCAAGTCCTTGCAGATGCTTGTTTCATGACCCTGCTGTGTAAATATAAAGTGCAAAAGTCAGATCTCTAAGAAGGTACATTTACGTTTTTGTTATAAATTGTTACATATGCATATCCACAGTCTTCCTAAAATGTCTGAAGAATCAAGAGCATCGGCTTTGAAATGCCAGGGACAGATAACCATATAGAATATGAATCTCTACGGTCCTTTTCAAGGTAGGATTTAAAATTATTCATAAAGCTTCTTTTATGTTATAAACTGCTGACTGAAAAAGCACAACTCAGGGAATGTTTCTAAAAAGTTTTCATGAATCACCCATTGTACTTATACACATACTTCTGTATGTACCTTCAGTGGTAAAAATATTGGGTGTTTTCTGACCTCTTCTGAAACTGGAATTAAGAGTAGGTGTTGCACTAAGCTTTTGGTTTTGGGCACAAGAAAGTTACATTTAAATGCTACCTGTGCTTAAATGGAAATAACATATATCATTTATTCACAGGTAATTTAAATTCATGAGTTAAATTCCGTAGGACTTACCATTATAAGGGCTTCCTTCTATTTATTTATTTATAAACAATTGTATTTTTTTACATTTTATAAAAAATAAATTAATTTTTGTCTTAAAATTTACTGAAAGGTTGAAGTGGTTTGGTAGCTCAAAAATAATGAAAGCTTTGCAAATCTGAAATAATGTTTAACTCATTAAGTCTAAAGTAATTTTTTGCAGATGTTGCTAATAAAATATGTTGAAAGATCTCATCATTCTCTACTAGCTAATGGTAAAACTGGGCCATGCAATTTGTAGTGTGAAAATTTAAATTAGTTGGTTACCAATTATTGCTAAAATGATTGTTTATAGCCACTTATATTTCTAATTTTCTCAAGTCACTGGGTTCCTGCAATAAATTTCATAGGAGCCTTAAATGCCAGTTGGAACAGCTGTTCTTCCAGAGTACTGACACTCCTCCTTGTAAGTAAGTTTAGTTTATTTTAGTCTTTCCTTAAAATTTTGTCTGGCCCAGTTGCATTATTTTAAGGGAACATTGCAAAAAGGACAGCTTTAAAAGTGGAGTTTCCACATGTGCCTAGTTTTTAGAAAATGATGGAGAAATGAGACTATAATATCTTCAGGTTTTTTTTATACTGGGTAAGCGGAAAAATAACTGTGAAAACGTTTTCATACTGCTGCCGACTTTCTTCACTAGGACAAGATTGATGTGGTTGATATCGTATATGCAGGTGTACAAGATTTGTTATTTAAGAAGCATCTTTGCCAAATGAAGACTAAGATATAATGAGGGCATTACCAATGTTGTCATTCATTTCAGTTATAGGATGTTGTGTTTGATCTTAATTGACAGTGCATGAAATTATACCTGAGATTTGGTTCTTTAAGTGGCAAAGTCTTCACTATACAGAGACATGATGTAGAGAAAGGTATTCTGTTCTGTGTGCAGATATTTGTTTCTTGTACAGTTCTCTTAATTTTCAGTGGTATTAATTATCAGATGAGAAAGAGGGGCAATTTTAGCTCTTTGTAATGTGCATATATGTAAATAATTAAAATAATAAAATAGTTAGGTTTGGAAGGGACCTTAAAATCATCTAGTTCCAACACCCCTGCCGTGGGCAGGGGCAACTCACACTAGACCAGGTTGCTCAAGACCCTGTCCAATGTGGCCTTGAGCACTTGCCAGGGTTGGAGCATTTACCGCTTCTTTGGGCAACCCGTTGCAGGACCTCACCACCCTCACATGAAGATAATTTAGAGGAGACTCCTGTCGTGGTTTAAACCCAGTCAGGTAACTCGTTCGCTCCCTCCCTCCCTTCTTTCCCTCCCCCCCTTCTTTCCCTCCCCCTACTCCCGGAGGAACGGAGAGGAGAATCGAAAAGAATGCAACTCCCACGGGTTGAGACAAGAACAGCTTAGTAACTAAGGCATAACAGAGATCACTACTGCTACCACCAATAATAATAATGATAAAGGAAATAACAAGAGAAGAGAATACAGCAGCTGAGCACCAGCCGACCAATAAATCCCCCCCCTCAGCCCGACCAAGCACCGACCAATAAATCCTCCAACCCTGCAGACACCCAGGCCTTCCGGGTAACTCCCAGTTACCTCCTGGGCATGACGTGCTGTGGTATGGAATACCTCTTTGGTCAGTTTGGGTCAGGTGTCCTGTCTCCGCCTCCTCTTGGCTTCCCCTCCTCCCTGGCAGAGCATGAGGCTCACAAAGTCCTTGGCCAAACCAAAACATCATTGTTATCAGCTCTGTTCCCGAGCTGAAAGTCAAAACACAGCACTGCACCAGCTACCAAGAAGGAGAAAAATGACTGCTACTGCTGAACCCACGACATTATCCACCCCTTATTCCATACCATTCACGTCATGCTCAGATCCCACATTTTCAATATACCATCACTCTTATCTTAGTGCATGGACCAGTCCCTATAAAGCTGCTAAATCCATCTGGTCCATGATGCCAGGCTCCATCTCTTGTAACAGTCTTCCAGAGCAGGAGAGACTGTGTGCAGTGTTCACACTCGTGAATAACCTGGGCAATAGTGTCCATTGCTAAGTCCACCCCTCAATCATGAGTCCATCTCTATGTTGCATCTCTGCTCTGATGGCCTGAAGTGCCATGGGCCAACGAGGCTCAAAATAATTCACTGTCCCCTTAAGCAGTTTCTGCAGCTTGTTGCTTGGGACTCCATACGGCTGCCTTCTATCTCCGATGCTTCCAAAGCACTGGAGGGGCCCAGTGGTCTACATACTTCCCCGTACTGTCCCACACACCCTGCCACTCATGACTGTCCAGCCTTGGAGGAAAACTCTTGGTCCCCCTATATTGTCGTCTAACCCCAGACAAGACCCAAGCCTGACTCTGCTTAACTTCTGAGATCAGACAAAATAGTGGTGGGTAGAACACAGTCTGTGTGTGTGCCAACATGCTGATCCCCATCACAATCAGCAGGCAGGTCCCAAGGACACCCAAAGGCCATTCAAAACCTTCAGAACTCTCAAATGATGCTGCTGTACTTGTCACTGGGGCTGGTGTAGCTGCTGTGCTTGCCGGCTCTCCCACCACCAGCTTCTCTTTTCCTGAGTCCAGCTCTTCCTCCTCTTCAATGGGTTCTTCAACAGTCTCTGTCTTGCTGCTCCACACATATATGGGGAAGTTTATGAACTGTGAGTATTTCTTTACTAGATTTTTAACAGTATCCAGCTCAAGATAATCAGATGCTTCCTCCTTCAAAACAAGGGTTATGGTTGTGCCACGTCCTAAAGTGTTTCCTCTTGGGTCATCAATCACAGAGAATTCATTTGAATCAGATTCCCAAATATGTTGAGTATCATTGTTGTGTTTTGATGTGACAATAACTGTCTGCTACTAAGAAAGCAGAGTAAAAGCCAACACCAAACTGGCTGATTAACTCAGATGTTGACTGGCTATCATCCTGCATTTCATTCATCTTGTTTAAGAATTCACTTGTACCAGACTTTGCAATGGTACCCAGGTTTTTAACCAACTCCTCTTTTGTCATGCCAATAAGTCAGCATTGTGACGAATGACCACCAGTCCGGACAGATGTCGTTATCTCAACCCCTTCGAGCTCCATGCTGGGCGCCAAAAAGAACTGTCGTGGTTTAAACCCAGTCAGGTAACTCGTTCGCTCCCTCCCTCCCTTCTTTCCCTCCCCCTACTCCCGGAGGGACGGAGAGGAGAATCAAAAAGAATGCATCTCCTACGGGTTGAGATAAGAACAGTTTAGTAACTAAGGTGTAACACAGATCACTACTGCTACCACCAATAATAATAATGATAAAGGAAATAACAAGGGAAGAGAATACAACACCTCAGCACCAGCCGACCGATAACTCGCCCCCCCCAGCCCGACCAAGCACCGACCGATACCTCCTCCAACCCTGCAGTCCCCCAGCCCTTCCAGGTAACTCCCAGTTACATCCTGGGCATGACGTGCTGTGGTATGGAATACCTCTTTGGTCAGTTTGGGTCAGGTGTCCTGTCTCTGCTTCCTCCTGGCTTCCCCTCCTCCCTGGCAGAGCATGAGGCTCACAAAGTCCTTGGCCAAACCAAAACATCGCTGTTATCAGCTCTGTTCCCGAGCTGAAAGTCAAAACACAGCACTGCACCAGCTACCAAGAAGGAGAAAAATGACTGCTACTGCTGAACCCAGGACAACTCCTGAAACAAATCCAAAGATCTGAAACCAGATTACCTAATAACAGATAGCATAACAAGGGGTCACAAGCCTGTTGCTTAAAAGCCATCTGTGATTCATGAAGTTGAGTATCAATATAGTAGAAAGTGTGATACTCTTCATTATTTGATTTGAGCACAGCTAAGTGATGAGTGTTTTAACAGGAGGCTGGGCTGTTGCATACTGTCAGTTTTCAAGCAGGAATGTCGTTATAGGTGTTTGTAAGTGGAGGGGTGAACTCAGAATTTCTGTGTACAAGACTTAATGTTTTCTGTTCTTTTGAAATATGTTTATATAGCTTTTTGATTTCAGCAGAGACAGAGGGTCTCTAGTTATACACTATATGCTTAATGAAATGATGACTTCTGATCTCTTCTGTGAGCATGATATGAGTCTGTATTTTTAAGAATATATTTAAATTTGTGGAGCCCTGGCAAACAGTCTTTATCTCACTGAACATAGAGTATTGCCGATGATCCATTGCCTGTAGATCCAATAAATACATTCGGTACTTGATGCAAGACTGTTCAAGTACTTAAGTTTAGATGAAATAATGTGAGGTGAAAACTGAGGAACAAGAATGGGTGGAGCTTCTGCTCCTTGAACTATTTGACAAACAGGGTGGAAATCTGCTCTGAAGTGTGAGTCTGCTTTAATCCAGGATGTGCCCATCTGCTTTCATGTCTTTATTTATGGCATAGAATTCTCTCATTTCTAATCAGTGCAGCATTTTTATGGTGAGCCTGATGCTTCTGGCTTATTGGGAGCATGTTGACACATAGTTGCTAATTCAGTATGGTCTGGGTTTGCTGGTTGAGCCTGGAAAGTCTAAGGAGTTGTGATGGTGCTGGATTCAATATGTACGTGTCAATTTTACTGCACAGTAGAGTCATCGTGGATGTGTTGCACTCACTGTTAGCGCACAGCTAGTCCTGAGTTTATATTCCATAAGTTGTAGTTTTCTTATTTACTCTTGACGGATTTCTGAGGGGAATAAAGGAGACTGCATGTTTCAGTTCTGACTTCAAACCCTTTGAGTAGTTGCAAATGTTTTTGTATTGTAAGCAAAATGCTCCTTTGTGGCAGAAATGAGCTGGCATTTGTGGTGTATCAAAGGAAAGTTGAGATCACTTATTGTGAACTTTTCAAAACAAAATTCCAAACTTTTTCAGACTTCAAACATGTCAAAATATAGTTGATTGGGTTGCCTTATGACTCCAAGGGTTAGTTGGAAATCCACAAGACTGAATATTTCTGATAAGCGAAGACTTTTCCCATAAGAGGAGAATGTTTATCATGCTGTCTGTAAATTCATACATAAGTTGTTTCCAGGTAGACTGCATAACAGAAAAAGCATAATAAAACAGTCTTTTGAAATGTTTATGATATGGCAGTTTTAATGTATGCCAGGCATCTGAATACATAAAAAAATTAATGAGTATAGACACTTGAATTTTCTAGAATCAGAAATATATTTCAAAGGAAATGATCATGAGAGTGATGCAGTTTAATATTACAAGCATAGCAGAAAGAGGAGAATGTAACAAACCATAATATGCCTGTTGGATGGGATGTAAAAAAAGCTGGAGGAGAGTCATGTTCTAGTTCTTTGGGCCAATCCAGATGTTAGAGAAAATAAAAAGAAACAGGGGATCTCTCTCCCCCCTCTTAGTAAGTTCAGTGGGGATTGATTATGGAACAAATAAATCTGGATAGGAATTTCTGATATTTTTTCATAAATAGTTAATCTTTTTATGAAGTAAGGCTCTCCAGTTAATTTATTTAAATTGTACATCTGACATGATTTTGTTAGTCATCTGATAACTCTAATCAGCATCACTGTACTACACAAGAAATGTGTATTCTTAAAAGAAAAAGACGAGGTTCTAGTCAGAGCTGACAGTCACTGGAAGGTTTTTTGGATTATACAGTCTTTTAAATTTAAATGTCATCTCTGAGGGGTATTGAGCAGGGGAATAGATTGTGCCTGACTTAGCGTTATCTGTGATTGTACTGTGTATCCTCAGATGGTATTCCCTGAAGCTGAACAACTGTATTACTCTGTTTCTGAAAAGGGTAGAAACTGTGGCCATTTCTGACATCGGCAGTCATTCTTTCTATTCGTTTTAAAACATACCATTCTAATTCACAAATGGAAAATGTGAGGGAACATAGGATGACAACATCAAGGTCTCTTCCTGATTTGGATAATGACTTGCTGAACAGAACTCCTGAGCCTGATGAACTTACACTGTTATATTTCTAGAAGAATGTGAAAAAAAAAAATCAGAATTTTAGATATTTCAGGACTACATCAGATAGTTTCTTTCATCTGGTTGGAAGGGGCCAAAGTGGAATTAAAGAATTCCTTTCTAGCTTTCCAGGTGCTTGCAAGGATTCAGAGGAACATCATGCTGACCCAGTTCTATTAAGGTGATTTATAGCTTGAAAGTAGATGTGCCTCATTGCTTTTCTTTTTGAAGCATAGTTGAGGTCAGCTCTCTTTTGAAGCCCCACAGCTATCAAGAAGAACCCAAGCTCCTATCTGCCTGATAAAACATTTTTTGACCACTACAGAGCACTCTTGCCCATCTATTTGAATATACACCTATGAGTTGCCTTTGTGTAGCGTCTGTGTTTATTGATTAAAAATGTGTTAATATTTTATGTTGTCATGCAATAAATTTAATTGTTTTCCTTTGGTCTCTTTTTTTTCCCAGCATTTGAGGAATTATTTCCATCAAGACCATACTAGTTTCCTGACTAATTAAGTCAATGCTGAACAGTAAATCTGTATAAACATAAATGTATAAATAAATCCATCAAGAGTGTTTCCTTTCTTAAATAAGGAATTTACTTCCCTAAAATTACATTTTGATTTAGAGTTAGAAGTCTTTGTTCCTAGGTTAGTAATTGCTTTAGGCACTAGGCTGAGAGAGAGCTTTGCCACTGACATAAAAGGCATACCAAAGTCAGTGGGGGAAAGGAACTGGACATACTTCCAAAAAATCCACAGGTTTGTATTTTTCATAGAAAAGATATTATGGGGTATTTCTTAGTTGTTGTTGGTTTGGTTTTGTTTTTTTTTTTTCATGGTTTGAAATGACTGGAATTTTATTATACAACAAAAAAAAAAAACTTAAACAAGTTCATGAAACATTGAGCTATAGTCCTTGACCTTAAAAGCACATTATATAAATTATATTGAAATTGGAGATTTAAAAAATTTAATATAATTATCTTGAAAACTATATGCAAATTTTGTGTCAGATTGATTTGAGGCATTTTTTTAGATGATTTATGGCTATGTCATTGAGTAATCTGTAAGAGCTATTGATGGTGAAGAGAGGCATGCAATGTGTTGAAAGTAACTACCACAGTCAAGTGTTGTTTTTCCATAGGTTAATGCATTTGATTAGGGAAAATTTAATTTCTGTGGTGGTTCACTTCTTTACATGCTAATGAAACAGCCTTGTTCTTGGGCTTACTCTGTTCACTCAGAGTTCTTGAAGTCATCAAGGTAGCTTTCAGCAGCTTGCAAAACTGGGATTTTACCTGGAAATACCAGACAAGCTAAATTCCATCCAGGTTTCCCCTTCATTTCTGTTTCTTTATTGACTGCCTGTAAGTCTCAGGGACATAAATAGAATTCAGACTATCTGGACCTGAGCTTTTGTCCTCAAGATAAACTGAGATTGTGTTTGTGTCCTTTAACTGGTGTTCCATGTACAAGTGAATTTAACCCTTTAAAAGTTCTAAATAAAGGTTTTCATCCTGAAGTCTGGGTTTTCTTTAAATAGCTCAAAACTGAACTTCCATTAAGTAGGCAAAATTCTCTTTCTTCTAATCTTATGTGACTCTTTTGTAAATAAATAGACAACATTGGGAGAATGCAGAAGCTATGCCTAGAGCAGTCAGAACACATTTAATAGGGAAACTTGGGCTATCTAGTCTACCTACACGTCACTTTCCTAATTGTTTGGGTTGTTTTGTTTTGTTTTTTTTTGTTTTGTTTTTTTTTTTGTGGAGAAGTTTGCAATACCCTGCTTAAGAAGTGTATTCATTCTGTCTTGTCATGCCTCTGAATTCCCTCCTGAAGATAATGGACGAGTTGATATTCTGTTTTATATTTTTCCTAGTGATTTTTTGAAAGGAGTTTACAGTCTTTGTGTCAAGACAAAACTACTTAGGGGAAAAAAGCACCTTCAAAAAAGTTATTGAGTACAAGTCTATCATGTCTCATTGGATAACTGAAAACAACTTTAAAGTCATGATGGATGAAGTAATGTAGAATAAAGCAATGTAGAATGAAAGAACACCATACTAGTTGCAAAACCCTTTAAAATTCAATGTTTAATTTCAATAGGATTCTTTTTTTATTGTTATTACTGTACCCATGACACTTTTTATCATAGAAAACAAAGACATAGAATGGACACACTTTCCTATATCTCTTTTACCTAATTGTCAGTTAAAATCCAATTTAGTTGAAATTGGCAATGGTTTTTGCTTTACTTTTTGTACTGTGTTATTTATCTGTAAAATGGTTTAATTCTTACCTTTGGTCTAGATGACTCACATAACTTCTTTTTCCTTACCGTTCATGGGATGCTCTGGAAGACCAAGAAAGTTTCCAGCTTTGCTTTGGTCTCACTTCACATTGCATGATGGAGGCAGTTCGGTTGCAAAAGGTATCATGTTTCCATCTTTCCTAGATCTTTTTGTCTGGAAATCATTTCTTGGGTTCAGAATTTTGCAGCAAGAAAGCTTAGAGACTGAACCAGCTAGAAGGAAGAAATGTTTGGGCCAGCTGAGTTGGAGGTAGACTATCATTTCTGCTTTTGTCCTTCTCCATACTCTTGTAGAATAAAACTCCAAGTGCTATCATTTTTTTTTTCCCCCATATCTTTCTCTATGTCTATCCCTTTGTTTCTGTAGTTTATCTGAGTCCTTTTTCCACAGGCTTAGTTAGTGGAAATGAGAATACTTAATAAACCTTTAAAAGATAAATGATGGTGATGTCTTGTATCACCTGACAGATGAAAAAGGGAATATTCCCCTGCTGCTCCTCTTACATCCTTACAGAAGAGCCAGGCAGACATTAGTCCTATGCTAGTATTTAATTTCTCTTGATGTTGTAGTGGATAGCAACAGATGTTTCTTTGCTGAATACAGGTGGAAGAAAAAAACCCACTTGGTTTTGTTCAAACACCTGCTGTAAATACTGCCTTAATCTGCATTCAGACTGCTGAAATTAAGGAACTTTTTTATGCTATCATGTACCAACAAAATATTCCAGTGGCAAAGTATGTCAGATTCTGTCCCACAGATTCCCATGAAGGAAAGGCTTTCACACCCAGTTATTTTCAAGAATATGGCTCTCTAAAAATAGTAGTAATAAAATCAGAAAACCACTTTATTTCCTACTCCATTTTATAGTGTTTCTCTGCTAAAGTGGGAAAAGAAAATGCTTATAAAAATGAGTGGCTGTATTTTATACAAGCAATAATGAATAATTCTAGGTATATCTGTAGTGGATAGTACAAGGAGGTTACATGTATGTTCATAGAAGATTAGTATGCCTTACCTTCCAAAGGGGGCTTTTTCCTGAAAGTCTACAGTAAAGACCTTTGTTCCTCAGATAGAAGTAAGAGTCAGTTTTATGCCCAGTATCTGTGTGATTTTTGCTATAAAATCAGAGATGGACAAGAGTACAGAAATTATAGCATGGTTAATAACCAAAAAGAAATGTAATGAATTAACACTAAGGAAGCCAAGACAGATAATATGAATAAATTAGAATTGTTCTGAAACAGTCCTAAAATGCTGTATGACTTAGAAATTGCTTAATCTGTCTTTGGACCTAAGTTCTTCAAACTGAAATCTTGTTTTCTTTATACTTCAATACTAATGATATAGCAAAGTGTAAAATTTAGGCTTTGTTAATATGGTTGGATGGTGGAAAGTGAATGATGATAAATGTATTAATCTCCAGTTATCTTTTCTGCTATTATAATGTATTGTCTTTGCCTCACAGTATGCTTACCAATAAAGGAATATGAATACATCCTCAATGAATAAGAGTTGAAAAATCAGTTGTATGCTTTTATTTTGCTATTGAATACTTGTTTCCAAACTGAGCTGCTGCAGAAAGGCAATCGCTATGAATCAGCAGCTGCTATTATCACTAAGTAGAGATTGTTGGTTGCTCTGAAGATGGAGTTTTTTAGTCTTTTTAAGATTTACATAAGTGTTTTTCTGAACAGAATGAACAGTTATAATCTAGATATTTGGTGTTTTAATTTAGATCTTCCAGTTGCTTTCTCTTCTACTAGACCTATCATAATGCAGATGAAATCCAAACAAATAATAAAATAAGAACAAGTCTTATTCTTCAGCTGCTGGCATATAAGATCTGATCTCTCTTTCATGAGAGATACTGGCTGAGCTTAGAGTTTAAAAAGAACAGGAATAAAATATGGAATTTGAAATTCATGTCCTTTGCTACTCTTGTTTTAGTGAATTTATTTCACAAAAAGATGCATGTTCTGTGCTCTCAGCTGGTGACAGCATTCATAAAGAAGCTCTGGACAAGACTCATATAATTGGAGCTTTTACAAGAGGATTTGCTTTTCTCTCAATGTGGTAACCCCACAAAAACTAGTAGCAGGTAAAGAGAGCCCTGGGAATGTTTATGATCAATGGTGAGCAGCTGAACAAAGCAGCCCAGAGCCAGTGGGCTTGCTAAAACCTTTCAAAGGCAAAACCCTGTATGGGAAACAGCTGGTAGATGGGGTCTCTTGTTTGCATGAAGAACTCCTGTTGTACAGCCCTTCAAAGAAAGGGAAGTGCTTTGGAAGCAGAGTAGTTGTGGAGAATTATTTGGCACTATGTATAAATTAATAGAAAAGGCTGGAGAAAATTAATATTAAAAAGAAATAAGATTTAAGGAATATTTTACTAATATAAGATAGCTAAAGGTAAGATATGAAATATGGTTTAATGTTTATTAAGTCTAATGTGTAATAAAGCATAGATATTTTAAAATAAAGTCAGGAAGTATTGCTTAGTGAGATGGATAGTTCCATATGTATATAGTCCCCATCCCACCATAATTATTAACACAATAATATGTACAGAGAAAGATGTGGTATATAGGCTATATAATCTGCAATAGTGTTATTATTGCACATTTGAGGACTGTTGGCTGCCCAAGAGGACCAGAAAAGCTCATTATAAAATGTCGCAGAGAGATTTTTAGCACAAGAGGCTGTGATCCATACTGGTGATAAGGGAGCAAAATATTTTTCCCCTTATCTTCAAAGTGTTTCCATGACAGGTGTCAACAATATGGATGATTACTGTGCCATTTCAAAGGGAAAATAGAAAGCTGAATGAATGAACAACTGAATATATTCAGTGATTGTATTTTAAATCAGTATATTTGATATTTTCAATATTAGGCTCAATTTTAGCTTGTTCCCTGTTGGTTAGCTACATCATGATATTATGTCTGCTCCTTGAAAAAACGTGTGTGTTCACAACCAGTTCAGGTAGAAATCTGCTTTCCGCAGAATTTGGACTGCTGCATTTTCATAGCTTGTTCACGGAGAGTGTAAGTTATTTTGTGGAACATAAAAGAACTTATATATAAATATATATAAAAAAATATATAAAACCTATATATATTTTATGTGTACATACACCCAACAATTCTCCCTTAATTCTTCCACCTCCATCTGCAGTCCTTTCTCTGTTCACTGATACTTTTGCAGAGGCAAGCCTGTAATTCCGGTAAACGCAAATATGACAATGTAGGGTATATTTTTTGTTGGTTTTGTGTTTTGTTTTGGTTTTTAGTGCTGTCTTGCCCTCGCAAAAAACAACCAACCAACCAACCCACCAAACCTCACAAAGCCCACTGCGTAGGGGGAAAAATAAATAAAAAAATCTGTAGGTTTGCTTTCTTGCTTGCTTTCTGTTTTTCTTTCTTTTCTATTTCCCTAGCAATGCAATCTCTATTATATGTAGAATTAAAGCTCAGGTATGTAGTTGACAGAAATTTGTGTATTTTTCCTAAGAAAATAAGAATTAATTGTTTTTTTTCTTCCTGAAAGCAGTGAAGTAAAAATAAGAAAACCCAAACCCCAAACAAACCACAAACAAAACCAACCAAACAAAACCCCATAATATGCAGTAGGTGATATATAATTTGCAGCTTCTGTCTTCTTTTGAATATGAATCCTTGTGTGGTTTTTGTCTGTATAAAATTGCAAATGTGATACAGATAAATGCCACATACATACTGCGAAAAATACGATAATATTGGTATAGTGACTGCAAATATTATTCTGAGAAGAGCAGGGAAGACTTAGGTATCTCCTTTTTACTTTAATGCACTCAAACTTTTATTCATTACCTTGAATAACTAAAAATATAATGAAACCATTTTGACAAGCTAAAATGAATGATACTGTCTTCCTCTGCCTGGTCTTTTGTGATATCTCAAAACTTCTACCTAACTAGGTCAAATATTTCCATCATTTTTGCTGTGATTTCTCCATGCAGTAAACTTTCTTTGTAGTCAGTGAGAATTTGAGCAAAGAACAGCTGTTAAGATCAACCTCCCTCTGTAGAAGGATATTGTATCATTGAAGCAAAACAGCTGAGTTTGTGGCTCATGGTGATTTAGAGGTTTTGTTGTTTTTTTTTTAATCTCGGGCAGCTCCACCAGGCTGTTTAATACAAATGAATGTGCCATGTTTAGTAGTAATAAAACAGATGGATGTAGAACTGTTATCAAAATGGACTGTATCAGAAGTGCAGAATACCTTAGACGAAGTACCTTTTTGTTCTTTTGTAAATGCATATGCAAGTACATACCTTCACAATATGTTTCTCTTCCTGCAGCTGTTGTTTTGTGGGTTTTTTTGTTTATCTACAAATCATTAACCAAGCAAATGTCAAAATCCTAAGAAGACAGGTTTGTGAGGAAAAAATACCGTGTATTATAGCATGTATGCTGACATGATTTATGTATATTCACTGCAGGAAATTTTCCTTGTATTTTTTAAGGAATAGCTTTAAAGCAATTTATTTACCTACAGCAATAAATTAATAAATGTGCTACTACATCTATGAATAGAATTTGAAGTGTCTGTTTGAACATAAAAAGATGTCATTGGTATTAAGAGCCATCATGTTCTGAAACTGTAACATACCTTGAGCTTCCTACACAAGGATTTCTTAATATAATTGGAGAAGTTCACTATAGTTACTAAAAATATTCTTGGTACTGAGGTGGGATTTAATTTAATACTTTAATAATTTAAATTTTAATTTTAAAAGTAGTTATTTTTTCTATGGAATGCCTGTAAATGATTGAAGTTTCATTTATAATTGCATGAAGTTTTTGGAAGCAAGTTTGTTGTCTGTGTCACTTTGAGTTTTGTGTATGTGTAAGTTATTCTTTAAAATGTGAAGCTATACTTTGTATTTTATGAGTGGCTAGTGCTTGCTTTTCCTTCATATGTTTCTGTGCTCTTCATCTATGATTACAATTAAAACACAAAGCGTGCTGCACTCTAATCAATTTACAGAGGGAAACTGATATTAAGAGATTTTGTAATTCAGAACTACCACTACCCTCCCCCCCCCACATTGTCTTGTTTTCCAGTTAAGAATGCAAAATAAAACATTTCACTATAACAAAACCAAAGAAGTTTTTGCTGAATACCCTATGAGTTAAGAAGATCCCTGTTACTGGCAGTTGTGGTTGATCTGTTTGACTTCCAAATAGGTAATAGCAGCAGTAGCAGCTGCTGTCCTGTGCAGATTTTCTGTGCGCAGATGCATGTGCGCACCTGATTCTGTGAATGGATTCTACTTTTGCTCTGGTGAAAGATGTTACCTAGATTGCTATCCTAAATGTACTGCTTGACCATCATACCTTTCACCTTCCCGGGCTGTTTCCAAGAATGCTTATGGTATTACTTACCAGCCAGCTACATGACATTGGGTTGCTGCTCTCTTAGCAATAGTTTGACTTGAAACGTCAGACTTGCATATTAAGGTGTCTCAGTTTTGTTGGCTATGACTGTCAGTATTTTAATGTGGGATGATGGAATTTTGTAATGTACAGTTTATTAATAGAAAGTGGTTATAAGAGGAGTAGTACCTGGTGTAGAAATACGTAAAAATTGCTTAATTTCTTCTTTTTATTTTTAAACCCTTACCTATTAAAGCTGTATTGTTCCACACTATACATCCTAGGCTCTAACATGTCTTTCTCTACTAAGGAGATTCCTTGAATTATTATTGTGGAGATAATTTATCAGAAAAAGAAAAGCTTAAATTAATCGTTATTCCTGGTGAAATGCTATGCATTTGCCAGATACCATAATCTTTAAGAATCCTGATTATTCTTCATTCTTTTCCCTAAAACCTTGTAGTATTCTGATTTCCAAATCACAGGTGACAGTGTCTTTTTATCACTAGCATTAGTTCTTTATTGCAAAACAGGTTGCACAAGGTGAAGCAGAGTCATTATAGGAACTGTAAGTCCCTACATAGTAAAAAAAATCTACTTTCATCTTCAGTATGATCTCATCTGGCAAACAAGACAGAGACAGGAACAAGACTTCTGTGTGATGCTGAACTATATTAACAAATCCCAGCTTGTTCAAAGTGTGTATGTATTCATAAATGTCTTATGCATACTTCAGAAAGTGATTTACAAACAAGTAACCTCCAAAATACAGTGCCATCTGCACACTCTACAAACATTAAAGTGAAGACTCTTGTAAACACTGTATAAACCACAGTATGTGCAGATTTCAACCCGTATTTAAGCTGAGCCAATTTTTTTCATCCATTTGCCAAATCAAACATTGCACAGCTTCTGAAAAAGGAGTGAGCTGGTGTTGTGGTTTAAACCCAGTCAGGCAACTCATTCACTCACTCCCCCCCTTCTTGCCCTCCCCCTACTCCCAGAGGGACGGAGAGGAGAATTGAAAAGAATGCAACTCCCGCAGGTTGAGACAAGAACAGTTTGGTAACTAAGGTATAACAAATCACTGCTGCTACCACCAATGATAATAATGATAAAGGAAATAACAAGAGAAGAGAATACAACACCTCAGCACCAGCTGACCAATAACTCACCCCCCCCCCCCCCCCCCCCAGCCCGACCAAGCACCGACCGATACCTCCTCCAACCCCGCAGTCTCCCAGCCCTTCCGGCTAACTCCCAGTTACATCCTGGGCATGACGTGCTGTGGTATGGAATACCTCTTTGGTCAGTTTGGGTCAGGTGTCCTGTCTCTGCTTCCTCCCGGCTTCCCCTCCTCCCTGGCATAGCATGAGGCTCCCGAAGTCCTTGGCCAAACCAAAACATCGCTATCAGCTCTGTTCCCAGGCCGAAAGTCAAAACACAGCACTGCACCAGCTACCAAGAAGGAGAAACATGACTGCCACTGCTGAACCCAGGACAGCTGGTCACTGGTTCCTCTGTTCCCTATTGTGAACACCAGATAAAGATACTTCATTATGTTTCAAATGTATTTTTTCCCCATGCAATCTGGCAATTCTCCACAAGAATGATTTTCCAGATTTGCATATATATGAACAGGTAGGTGTATTTTCCTTTAATCACTCTATAAAGGGTCTTTCCTCTAAAGCATTGTGCAGAGCACTGGGTAGAATGCCAGGAAGCTGATTACAAAGAAATCCATAAAAGAAAAATACCAGTCTCATAATTCCGTATTGATTACCTAAGCATTAGTGACTGCTGCACACAGTGTCTCCTGAAGTCACTGGATATGGAGTGTGAGTACTCTTTAAAAATTTTATTGACTTCAATCTGACAGTTTTACTCTCACATTAGTAAATCGTCTCAAGTGCTGCCTTTTTCATGTGATGTGTCTAGAAATTCAGTTATCATTAACAGAACAAAGGCTACATTGCAGGCATACTCTTACCAATAAGTAAGAAAAATGTTATCTCCAAGTGCCTAAAACTGCAGAGGAGCCTTTGTACCAAGCTACTGAATAACTGAAAATGCTTTCTTGTAAATATTTCAGTGTTGTTGATGAGGACAAATGAAGTCAGTTTCCTTTATTCTGCACATACACTCTCCAGGATCCTGTGGTATGTGGTTTCCAAATGACAAATAAGGGTATTTTTCATTGTTAGCATCAATTTGTGGCCGCAAAACAGGTTTCCTGACCTGATTCCAATTAATTTTCATTGTTGACCTTTGTTTGCTTCTGTGGCTGCTGGTTGGGTATGTAAGCTGTTTCTTTCTGATGAAGCAAATGCCATAAGGTACATCCCTCTTTTCATGTTGAAGGATTAAGTCTTGAAACCAATGACATTTGGGTTGTAGCATCTTTCTTACCACTTTTGCCATGGATAGGTCCCCACAAATGATAAAGGTGCCACTCCTGTTTCTTCTCCTTTCTTTCTGTGGATAGACCTCTCTGCCAGCTGTCGGCAGAGTAGCACCCACACTGTTGCTGCTGAGGAGGTAGAGCTCTTATTCACCCGGCTTCCTACTGTCTCCCAGAAGGTTTGTATTTCAATGTCAGGGTAAAACCCAGTTCTTCTTTATGGCAGAGAAAGGTCCAAGGGAAACTTAAAATTTCTTTTTATTGCTGGTGGCTGTTACTACACCACAGCTCAACAAGATTATAGTACATTTCATTTTATATTAAATCTAAACCAGTGCTCCAGCCATTCTTAGTGTTTGTAGAGGTTTTGATCTAGACATGGCCAGTACAAGTACAGAAACCTAGTGATGAATTGAAATCCAACATCTCTCAAATCTCTGTGAAACTACATATCCATACTTCACCATTTTCATTTTTAGTAATTTTTAAGTACCACTGTTAGGGTTTTTTTGTGTGTCTGTGTGGTGGTGGTGGGGCAGTTGTTGGGTTTTATTTGTTTAGCTTTGTGTTTATTTGGTGGCTTTTTTTTGCAAAGCTGGGAAGAGAAGATTCTCCATGAGGAAGAAATAAGAGGGTTTCCTTTTTCTTACCTTGTTTGTGAAGACATTACAAGGAAAAGAAAGTTAAAAACAAAATATGATTTCCTGTGCAAGTGGCAGTAAATGGGAAAGATATTTTGTTTTTGAATCAGTAGGAGACATAAAAAGTAAATGTTGCGTTGAGTCAGCCTGTGGTACTTGTCTTACAAAATAAAACTTTTGTGTAGAGTCTTTTTATTTGTTCTGACATTACAGAATTCTTCAATTTGAAACTAAAATAAGTAACGTATATAGTAGCTTGTATATGTCAGTGTCTTCAGTATTGAAGTATTGAAAAATCATGACTGAGGGCAGAAAATATATGGTCTATTTAGAAATGGTTAGACTCTAATAAGTTCAGAAACATACACACTTCTTTTTCTTTGAAGAAAATATTTGTAAAAGGTGCTCATTCACTTAAATTTGCTGAGAATATTCATTCAGAACGCATGAGGTTTTCATTTGTATGAAAGAATGCATGAGAATATTCATCTTGGGATGCATGTTTCTTAGGACACGCTCAATATCTAAATGTACTTCCCTCGATGCATTAATGGCAGTGATCTAAAGCATGCTGTGCACGTGTGTGTGCTTGCACGTATGTTCCTTTGTGTCTAGGGAGCAGTTATCCAGTTTGTAAGCATAGCTATTAATAA
Organism: Pezoporus wallicus; assembly: GCF_028554395.1. NCBI lineage: Eukaryota > Metazoa > Chordata > Aves > Psittaciformes > Psittacidae > Pezoporus > Pezoporus wallicus. The sequence continues at coordinate 8,154,499 of NW_026640488.1, forward strand.
TTTCAAAATGTGTCCCTGGAGCAGCAACATTCTTTTCTTCTGCACTTGCAGAAGAAACTGGTTTGACTTCTCTGTCAACTGCTTTCTGCTTTGAAGGCTTTGCTTAGTTTTTTGTGAGCTGCTGGTAGTGCCAGAACTGCTGTGCAAAGAGAAGGTCCTTCCCCAGGTGCCAGTGTTGGTGTGAATGCTTCCTTTTCAGGTGAAGTCTGCCATTTCAGTGGCATTTGGAACTATCCCAGGTTCAGTAGGGTACCCAGGCACCTTCTTATTTTCAAATACAGATTTTGGAATAATTTTGTTCTTTGATAAAATAGAGGGTTAGCTTATACCCTTTGCTAAATTGGTCACTGTGCCAGGTGATAAAGAGATAGGAACCCAGGCCTGTAGTATAATGTTAGTCCTTAAAATTTAGTGGTTAGGGGTGCTCAGAGCCCACACAAGTCTTTGGATTATAGGTGTGATGGAGCCTTGGAGTTGTCTATGCACTCCAGCTGTGAGAGGGCAAATAGTTTCATGAAGTTTCAGACTTGCTCAGATTTATGTTGCAAGTCTTTTACTTCTTCTGTGGACTGGGATATTTGAAAATCCTGTTTCTTAAAGCAATGTGTTTTCTTCAAAGATAAGCACACTCTGATTTCATATCATTATCATGTCATAGACAGAAGTCATATATATATATATATGCATTTTATATTACCATCATTTATATTACAGGGAAATCTTTTTCTAAACTATCATAATGTCTTTAAAAATAATTATAAAGAGAACATAGGTAAAGCAAGTTGTTCTTGCTGTCCTTTCAAAAATAAATCAGATTGTGATCTCTGAATACAAATTTCAAGGTTTGTTCATGTTACCTTACCCTATGTTCCTTCTTACAGACCTTTATAGATCCTATAACTATATGTCATATATCATACCCTAAATCTATTGTACATTTGTGTGTTAGTATTGCAAAATAAGGAATAATCTGCCAACTGAAAGGATATTTTTGCTCCATTTTTTAAGTGACAGAATAGATATAATTAAGAATGGACTGATTTCCTGGATGCACTTGAAAGTCTCCCAGAAAACTAGTAATTTTCCTTTTTCTTTTACAAATAAAACGGCTCTAAATGCTTTGTTGCTATTGTGTTTTATTGGCAGAGGTGCAGTAGAGCAGATGTCTCCACATCAGTGTCAAGTTCTGCTGTAGAGGCTGCCATTTACAGATTTGTTTTACTAATGGAAGCCTGCAAGGCTGTAGGTCAAAATTTTCTTCTTCAGAGTCAGCTGATTTAATGCCATTGGTATTATGGTCAAAATTGACAACAATTTCAAAATATTGTCAAACAGTATTGGTTACTTGGTAGCTTGAATTAATCCTTTGTCAAAGCAGAGTTCAGTTTGGAGAGAGCCATTTCCAGCCATTTTGTAATTTTTTTTATCATAGCCCAACTGCTTCTATGTTTTGAAGTTTTAGCAAACTGAACAGCAGCAGAGCAGCAGTCACTCAGCTATGATCTTAACTAAAATGTGCATACAAAATGACGTTGATGATTTACAGTTGACTTCTTATTTGAAAAATGCAGTGATAAATGTGTCGGGGTTTTTTATTCACCTAAAAGTGAAGAATTGCTAACATGAAGGGAAAAAATCATTTAATTTATGAGATTTTTTTTTCTTTATAGTTTAATCTTGAGGTTTCTCTGTATCCACTCCTACTCACTTAACTGCTTTATGTGGATCGTCTCTTATCCTCCATAAACATTAAGATTCCCATATTAAAAATAGAAGAAATTTTTATGAGGAAGTGCTTATTTTTAATTGAAAACCAAAGCCAATATATTAGAAACACTTGAAAGCAGAAGGTATCATCAAATTTCTTATGTGGGAATCCTGCATCTGGAGGGAAATTTTGCACCTAGAGTTGCTTTCTGTAACCTGAAAGCTTTTATTTTGTTCTTTTAGAGTATCTGGAAAAAATAGAAGTTTATTCAGAACATCAGATTTTTGCCTTCTAATATATTTTTACCACTATCCGATCTTTAATAACCCCTAATCTGGCTTCCACATTCCAATCCATCCTACATTGTCTGGTGGGGATGAACATGAGCTGCCTTTGATATATGGCATATCTTGGAAGAGGGCCTTCCTTGGAATCCTACTGCCAAATTAAACTTTTTAAGAACAGGCACCATCCTTGTCTTCAGCTCAGGGACAAAAAGGAAATAATGTTCACCTTTACTGAGAAATTCTTTAACTATAATGTTCATTGATAAATGTTCAGTGGTTGTTCTGAAATTTCCAGAAACATTTTGAATCTACAAAATAAAAGGGATTTCACAGTTCACGTGATGTCTGAGACAGTATTTTACTATTTGGGATTATTTTTTTTTTCCTATTGCTTTTAAGGTTGCCTCCTTACAGTTTGCATTATGAGAAATAGGAAGTAATGTTTTCTTATTTAACTTCCTTATGCTGTTACCGCAAAAGTCGGAAAAAAAGCCGACAATGCCATTCATGATTTCAATAGCCTGCTAAGTTGAAGACTTGGAGCTGCTCTTGGAAGCTTTTCATGCCTTTGATCACCTTTCTTGCCTTCCTTTCTACAAGGTTTTTAGCTTAATTTAATTTAGTCATAAGTTTTTGAGATAGGGTCAACCTTGTGTAATAGGCAAGGTGCTCAACTGCCACAGACTTACATAGTGAGTGGCCTAATAATTTATTCTCTATTTCTTTATAAGAATTACAGAAGTTTAGTTATCTTTTTGGTTTCTATTGAAAAGAGATTCTAATTTTTTTTTTTTTTTCCCTAAGAGACAATAACAAATTTACAACTTATTCTTAAAATTATCGTAAGTGACCTTGTTATCAATGCTCAATTTTCTCGTTTTATCAACTTGTACCTCTTTTCCATTTAGCTTTACTTTTCATTATTCTGAATAATTTCCAATCATTGTTAAACTTTGGTATGACATCATTTGTTCCCTCTTTTATATAATTTGTTGAACATAGTGAAAAATATAGAGCTCAAGACAGATATTGTAAAACTTGCAAATACTGCTTTTTGTGGGAATGACCATAGGTTTCTCATTTTTAATACATAATATTCCAGTAGAATGCTTTTGATTTTATTGCATGACAAGTTAGTTTCTTTAAGAAATTTTGAAAAACTGTGAAAGCATTTTGGGAAGTCAGATGGGCAATAACACCAGCCTATTCCTTCTGTACTAATTTACTAATAAGAATTCAAATATATTTGTGTAATATAATTTTCTTCAAGCTGATACTTACTAAACACCATTACATGGAATGCAACCTGAAGTGTTCTTCTGGTGAGCAAAATTTATGATACATAATTTTACCATTATGACTCCTTGAAGTTAGTGATTTTGTTTAGAAGATTTTTTATTTTTTTTTAATAGGGCTACAGAAAATATACATGGGGTGGTGGTTAATAGAGGTGGTACTGAATATCTTCTTCATAGAGGTTTCTGTGTGCTGGCCATGTGTTTGCCTAACAAGCCCAAGAACTATTATAACTTGACAATTATAGATACATGCTGCAGCGATGTCTCTTATTCCATCAGTGTCTCTCATGAATTACACTAATACCGATGTAATCATTCTGATCTGCAATTGTTTAATGAGGACAAATAGGCTCTCAGAGCTGATCTGCAAAATATATATCATGTACATTTCTCTGTGTGACTGTTCAAGTATCTTCCATGGTCCTAATGCCGTGTTGTTAAAATAACATGTGAACATATTTGAGACTATATGGTGCTTATATTTTGGGTGTAAAAGGGCAGTGATTTTAACTAGTCATTACAAAAAAACCCCTACAGTGACAGCACAGGGTGTAGGAGTGTGAACGGTAAAGAAGTGCTCTTTAAAAATGCAAATGCTTTAGCAGAACATAAATAAGGAATTGTCAGGCTTATGGTTAGATTTATCAGCAGGAATAAACTCCTTTAACCTAATCAAACATTAATACGTCCTTCTCATTGACATTAAAGCAATGCTGTGTATAATTGAAAACTGTAGCTTGTCATCAGCCTGTAACAAGAAAACATTTCCTATGTATCTTCTTTGTTAGTAAATAGCGATACAGTCATTTTTCTAAAGTCTTTTTATCTTTTGCTGTCGGAAGTACTCAGCATAGTTCTCTCCTGTCTCCATGTTGCATTTTTGCTATGATGGGTAAGTAGAAGCTGTAAACTGGTGTGACTAAGGCCATAACTGTAAGCTTACAGTTTGTGTAGCTCATTGCTGTTCTTTAGCAGCAAACATGCATATAGTGTAAAGCAGGTGTATTTCCTTTTTCGTTGCATCTCTGCTTTATCTGGTGTTCTACAGCTAAGGACGGCTTCATAGAAAAGACCATTTAGTGGATATATTTGGAAATGTGTCTTTTAAATTATTATACTGAACATATGTAAAATCAGAAAAAACAGTTTTCCTATATGATGTGTTTGTGAGAGAGTGCTTTACGTACAGATGGTCTGATATCTTGATCACTTAGGGCCACATTCAGCCAAAAATATAGACAGACTCTGTGCCATAAGATGGATAGCAGATTAAAGCAGGCTTCCTGACTCATTCAGGTGGCTATAGCATGGAAAGGAGTGAAGCGATGAGCAAAGTGGTGAAATTTTTTGTTTGCCACAATTTGAGAGAATCATCCTTAATCTTTTAATTCATACTAATATTGCTCATTCTGGAATATCTGCAGCCATCTACATACAATTGTTAAAGCCCATCTGTGGAAATGTCACATAGACACAGAATTTTGATTTTTTTATAAGCAAAGTGACGTTGTGTAATTAAATTCATAAGCTCTTTGTAGTGCTATTTTTCTAGTTTAGCATTTTTCACTGCTAAGAGTATTTACTGTTTTCATAACTTTCACTTTTTGTGTTACTTCAAAAAATGTTGTATGGGTCTCAGAAAGCTACATCAAATGTACAAATCATTGCCAGCTGAAAATCCTTTAGCTTAATTAACTTCTGTGCAGTGTACTCAGGCCTGTATAAGAGCTTTCCACTTTTTGTTTCTCAGTGTATGAGACAGGATATATTGCATCAAAAACTACCAGGGGATGGATGTACAGAGGAATATGGTAAAAATTTAACCCAGGAAGAAGATCTTTCAAGCCCATACTGTATGGGGATCATACAGGATCCTTCAGGATCGTAGGTACTACCTGACAAATAAGGAAGTATTACTTATGGTGATCCTGAAAATCTCCAGGTTCATGTCGCTGTGATGTGTACAGAAATTCAGGCACTGCAATGGAAATCTTGAGGCTGTGGAGTATCACGCCATATTTGGGAATTATGAGAGGACCCAAGACATTTTTTGGGAAAGCAAGAAAAGTTTCTTTAAATTTCTGACAGATGTAGCAGTAGTTAACTTTTTGCATGTGACTAATTCACTGTGGTTAGCAGACTTCCTCAAAATCGCAGGACTGAGTGAATTTCCCAAAGTGTTACTTACAGTAAACTTGTGGCAAGAGGGCAAACAAAGCAAAAATAAGTCTTTCCCACCCCTCCCCTTTACTTTCATCGTATATTAAAAATAGGCTTTGTTGGGGTTTTGTTTGTTTGTTTTTGAATTATGAGTTTTTAATTCTTTTACTCATGTTTCAGGACCTGGAGGAGGTAGTAATTCTGATGATTATGGTGTGGGGGGAGGTGGTGTTGTTTGGTTTTATTTGTTTGTTTGGGGGTGGTGGGGTGGTATTGGTGCATATCTTGGATAATACAAAAAGTTGGTTTGTATATGTGGCTGATGTAATACCATATGAGAAATGAAGTGCTGCAGTAAGGGTACCTTGACATTACAAGGTATCTTGGCATTTTAAATACATGTGCTTTAAACGCTGATGAAGATGTTCAAAGGTTTTCACTTTGGTTTTGTGTTTGGGTTTTTTTTCCCCCTCTTCAAAAGAAGCTACAATATTGTTCACAATATTTAATACTTGAGGAGGCTTGGAAGAAGAACAAAAGGGAGATCAGTACTCTTGCTGCTAACAGTTAACTGTATATAAAATAATGTAACAGAATAAAACACACAGGAAGCAGGACAAGAAGATTAGCATGGGATACACTGTACTTGCAGTCTTTGCCAGCCCAAATGGTACAAGAGTGAAATCCTGCTGCCTGAATTGAACTGTGGAAGAGAATAAAAGACATAAATGCATATAAATATCGTGTTTGCCTTCTGAGATATGTTGTCTATGTATAATGGAGGCCAGAGAAACAAGAATTATCTAAAAGAGTTCTTTACCTTGCTGAAAATGAAGTGATTGGTACGAAAGGGCACTGAAATGAATGTCGTGGAAACAGATGTGATGGCAATAATCTGTTGAGAGTCCAGAAACTCTTAGAGTGTAAGCAGTAATCTGTCTGAAATGGCTGAGAAAAAACTGTAACTGTATTAAAGCACTCACTACAGAACCACACAGAGATTTCCCAGTGTGTCTCTAGTGGTGTCAAAATTTAGCAATAGAGTATCTTTTGCATAACATCTATTTCGATCTGATAATGAACAGCTAGTTTATCTAAATGACACCAACAGAGAATGCTGTGCTCAATGTCAACAGGTGAACTACTTTCATGATTTGGCATAGCAAAGTGTGTTATTCTAGATCACATCTGTAAATAAGACAAAACCCCAACATACAGATTGTGTGTGAGGGGGGATTTTTATTTTGAAGTTTTCAGTAGGGTTTTTTCCTATTAAATATTTGAGCTTTTGGTCCTCTGTAACTAGGACTATGAACTACTAACTTTAGTGGCAAAAATTTAGAACAAGTTAAAATTTTGCTTTGAAATTATTTCATTATTGTGTCAGAAGTGGAGATGTGGGCTTCAAAGTGAGCATTTTACAGACAGTAAAGCTGATATGTGCTTCAGTACTGGATTTTCATCTGGTTTAGCTTTCAGCTAAACTGTTTAGCAGTAATAATAACTTAAAGCATTTTTTTTTCTTCTTGATATGACAGAATAATCCAAAATAATTTTTGCTGGGTTTAGTCTGACCTGTTGCTCAGTCTGGGTGTTTTCCTGCTTTTTGCCATGCTCAGTAGTTACTCAAAGCCAAACGGAGAAGTCCAGCACCTAAATCAGATGAACCAGTCTGTGTTACATGTGATAAACTTCCACATTCTTGGCAGAAACAATCCCCTGTGTCTTCTTTCCCCAGTTAAATAGATTTATAATTAACAATGACCAATATTTGTATGTCAAAGACTTTCCAAACCCTTACTTTGAAACACCTGTGCCTGCAACAGTGGGTGAAATTTCAGGGCTCCCCTAATCATTAGTTCCTGTTGGCAAGTGCCAGTTAGTCTAGTAGTTTTTCTTGATGTCTTGTAGTCTTGCTGATCTGAAGAAGATCTGTTGAAAACCAAAGTGTGTTGATTTCTTTCTCTGCCTCTTTAAGAAACTAGATAATGGTTTCCTATTTCTTCATGGTACATGTCTGCATGGGTGAGAATTACACATCTATGATACCTCTACCATTTACAGCATTGTATTGGATTGGGACAATGACAGATTTTTTTTTCGAGCACTTGCTAGCAGTTACTGACACCTTAATTTATATCTGAAATACAAAAATAGGAAATTGGAAAAAAAAAAATGTTTCTGACTCTTCCTCTGTTTTGTTCAGCACTTTGGTGACAGAATTTGTGTAAACTTAAGCCTAGCAATAACTTTTCCTTTCTCTTACAAATCTTGCCTGTTTCCATTTTTTTTTAATCTGTCTTCTGTTTCAAGTGAATTCTGCATTACTGAGATTAAAATCACTGTTATCAGTTTTAGCTTGCCCATGGTTGTTACTCACTGCTAATATTGCTGGTTTTGGCACGCATGGGTCTCTGTGTCTCTGTCAAACCTGAAACAAATAAACTCCTCATATCATCAGTTCACACTGACAAGCTGATAATTTTCTGTTGCAATATTTGTCCAGTCCTTCTATAATGACCTTTACTGAACTAATGTTACTTTTCTTACCCTTTTTTTTCACATTGCTGCACTTGCTTGGCTGTGTTTTCACATTCAGTTTTTGATTCTTGTAAAGTGGATAACATATTGCCATTTTTTGCAGCTTCTGCCAAATTTAGGCACTGCCTTGATTTGCAAGAGTTACTTTGAGAAATGGTGCCAGGATGTATCTTTCTGAGTGTTTTGGTCCAGAACAGTCTGGTCCTGTTTCAGGTCCTCAGTATTCTGTAAGACTTTTAGGCAGATTGTATTATTTCTGGTATCTGTCCCATTCTGAGCATGCCTGCTTTAAAGTAACTGGTACTTCATTGCTCATTTAAAATAAAAAAAAAAAAAAAAAAAAAAGAAAATAAGAAGAAACCAACTGTGTAAGAGCCAGTTCTTATCTTTACTGAGAAGCAGCAATAATTTTTAAGTAATGCTCAGTAGTAGTTTTAATTCTGATTTTTTTTTTCATTTCTATTTTTTAAAGACTTTTAAAATATTCATAGTTAATATTATTTAAACTTTCTGTTTTCAGAAATTTCATAGAGTTATGAAGTTCTCCTTAATAGTGCCTATAATTTAATCTGCATACCATGATTTCTGCATAAAATAGGAACAAGTTCCAACAACTAGTTTAAATGGCCCAAGCCTTTTAATAAACACTTCAAGGCCAAGCTGGATGGGGCTTTGAGCAACCTGGTTTAGTTTCCCTGTGCCATGGCAAGGGGACTGAAACTAGGTGGGTTGGTCCTTTCCAACCAAGCCATTCTGTCATTCTATGATTCTTGAGATATATGCTGAGTATAAATGCACACAGGGTCAAAAGTATATATTGATATAGTTTGCAGAGAGGGTGTTGCTTAGACACATGCCAGTGTTTACATGGTGATGAGGCAATTTGTTATTATATGTTAATCTCTTATTTTTCTGTTTTGAAAGTATAATGAATGCTAGATTGAAATATATTTGCATAAACTATTATGGGTCAAATTAATGGATCTTGCTGAATTTTTAATGAGACATGAAAGTATTGTAATTGAAAGAGGTTCTTAAGAGGCTACTAGAAGAGTGTGACTGTGAAATGTGTCATGAGAAATGGAAAAGAAGAGAAGAGATCAAGGTAGTGATTTCTCTTAAAGAGATTTAAAAAAAACAAAGAAACAACCAACCTTCCTTTTCAGGAGAGCTTCTTGTATTGTTTCTTCTCCGACTCAATCCAAACTCTGTTGAAGTGACCTTGGGAAAAAGATCAGCAATGAAGAAACCAATTAAGAATTTAGTAAAAATTTTGTTCATTTATGATGTGAGGCAAGAAAGGCATGTAAATTGTTTCAGTGAATAGACAGAGGGATTTGCTGGTTTACAAGAAATAAGACCAGGGTGTGGCTCAGATCACTAGCACCCAGTTTCTCATACTTCTGTACAGTGAGCAATGTAAAGAACATGGTGTTACTTATGCCAGCTACTCCTCTCAAACTGTGCATCAGCAAAATTCAGGGCTTGAGATGGCTAGTCACCATTTGTTTGGAAGTGACTGCACTTATTTGAGGGCTTGGAGGGTTTGGCACATGCTCTACCAATTACTTTTGGGGGCAGAGAATGGTGCCTGACCACTTTCATTTACCAGTGTAGATACAGGTTAAACGAGTGACTGTGAATGAAGTAACTAACTATTTTATCATCTTTGTTAGCTAATGGTGAATTTATGTACTGCTTTTTCTAATTGAGTACACACAGTGTAAATACTGGTTTCTTTGCACTGAATTTAAAACTCTTGGTCAGGACTTAAACCTGTCTATGAATTTAGCTTGTAATTTCTGAAAATTGTTTCTCACAGCATTAAGTATTCATGCAACCTGTAGTGACAGAAAATCTAAAAAAGAAAAAGAAAATCTAGGCAAGGAATATTTTTAAAGTGGTGATCAATAACAAAAAGATAATTTCTGTTATAAAGAGTTATGCAGTTATTAAGAATCAATTAAAATCTATAATGTCATACATATTGATAGAACAGTAATTTATTTTAAGAATAAACTTGTCTGAAAGGTGGTGTGAAATGACTGAATAATGTCAGAAAACTTGAGTTACTGGACAATTTTCCAGAAGCAATCTGAAAAAACACCCTGCTGAAGCCATGCTGGCTTCTCCTCTCAATGGTGCCTGGTGTGCCAGCACAGCTAAAAGAGTACATTCATCTCCCTGCACCTCATTTAAGTTCCTTATTAACGCTGACATCTGTTCAAATCTTAATTACCACATTACCACAAATAGACCCTTGTCAAATCTAACCTAATTTAAAAATAGCTCAAAAACGGAAATGCAAAATGTGTCTCTGTAATACAATGATGTTTTATTAATAAAGTAAATGGATAAATAATTTGCATAATGTTAAAAGCATCGGGATTAGAAAGCATTTCATGTAGTTTTTGGAGCTTTTTGGCAAGAAAATCTACAGTGCTGATAACTTTTGTATATACAAAAACTGACTCAAATGCAGTATGCTTATAAGGATGATCCATAACTTCCCTAGAGAAACTTTTTTTCATATGTGTCGTGGTTTAAACCCAGTCAGGCAATTTGTTCACTCACCCCCCCCCCCCCCCCCCTTTCCCTCACCCTACTTCCGGAGGGACGGAGAGGAGAATCGAAAAGAATGCAACTCCCACGGGTTGAGATAAGAACAGTTTAGTAACTAAGGTATAACACAAATCACTACTGCTACCACCAATGATAATAATGACAAAGGAAATAACAAGGGAAGAGAATACAACACCTCAGCACCAGCTGACCGATAACTCGCCCCCCAAGCCCGACCAAGCACCGACCGATACCTCCTCCAACCCTGCAGTCTCCCAGCCCTTCTGGGTAACTCCCTGTTACCTCCTGGGCATGACGTGCTGTGGTATGGAATACCTCTTTGGTCAGTTTGGGTCAGGTGTCCTGTCTCTGCTTCCTCCTGGCTTCCCCTCCTCCCTGGCAGAGCATGAGGCTCACAAAGTCCTTGGCCAAACCAAAACATCGCTATCAGTTCTGTTCCCAGGCCGAAAGTCAAAACACTGCACTGCACCAGCTACCAAGAAGGAGAAACATGACTGCTACTGCTGAACCCACGACATTATCCACCCCTTATTCCATACCATTCACGTCATGCTCAGATCCCACATTTTCAATATACTCTTATCTTAGTGCATGGACCAGTCCCTATAAAGCTGCTGAGTCCATCTGGTCCATGATGTCAGGCTCCATCTCTTGTAACAGTCTTCCAGAGCAGGAGAGACTGTGTGCAGTGTTCACACTCGTGAATAACCTGGGCAATAGTGTCCATTGCTAAGTCCACCCCTCGATCATGAGTCCATCTCTATGTTGCATCTCTGCTCTGATGGCCTGAAGTGCCATGGGCCCACCAGGCTCAAAATAATTCACTGTCCCCTTAAGCAGTTTCTGCAGCTTGTTGCTGGGGACTCCATACAGCTGCCTTCCATCTCCGATGCTTCCAAAGCACTGGAGGGGCCCAGTGGACTAGATACTTGCCCATATTGTCACACACACCCTGCCACTCATGACTGTCCAGCCTTGGAGAAAACCTTTTGGTCCCCCTATATTGTTGTCTAACCCCAGACAAGACCCAAACCCGACTCTGCTTAACTTTTGAGATCAGACAAAATGGTTGTGGGTAGAACACAGCCTGTGTGTGTGCCAACATGCTAATCCCCACCACAATCAGCAGGCGGGTCCCAAGGACACCCAAAGGCCATTCAAAACCTTCAGAACTCTCAGTTGATGCTGCTGTGCTTGTCACTGGGGCTGGTGTAGCTGCTGTGCTTGCCGGCTCTCCCACCACCAGCTTCTCTTTTCCTGAGTCCAGCTCTTCCTCCTCTGCCTTGCTGGGAAATGCTGCGTGGTCTCCTGCATCCTCCTGGGGCTCGGCAGGCGGCTTCCGGGGAATGCTCTCGGCTGTCGCGGGGCTGGGCTCGGCCGCGAGGCTCGGCTCCTCCGCGGGGCTCGGCTCCTCCGCCGCCTTCTCCCTCTGCTCGGCAGCCGCCTCCTTCCTCTCCTCGACCGCCCCGACCTCCTCCACCGGCAGCCGTCCCCTCGCGGCCTCCGGCCCCGCTCCCGCCGCCGCTTGGTGCCCGGGGCCGCTCTCCCGGGCCGGTTCGGCTGCCGCCGGCTCCCGGGGCCGCTCCCCCTCGGCTCCCCGCAGCCTCACGAAGATGGAGAGTAGGGTGAGGGCCAGGACGGTGAAGAGCAGCCGGACGGCCAGGTACAAGTCCACGGCCACGTCCGTCCCGCCCTGCTGCTGGAGCCCGCCCGTATTACAAGCCATTGCCATAAAGCACAGTGAGACAAGAACCTTAGCCCAGGCCCCACACTTGCGAAACACTAACACAGCAAATACCGGCTCTACGTAAGTTACAACATTCTGAAGCTGTGAGATCAACAAGAACAACTCTGAGAGCCAATAAATCAGCATTGTGACTAGTGACTATTAATCCGGTCAGATCTGTCGTTATCTCAACCCTTCGTGCCCCACGTTGGGCGCCAAAAAGAACTGTCGTAGTTTAAACCCAGTCAGGCAATTTGTTCACTCACACCCCCCCCTTCTTTCCCTCCCCCTACTCCCGGAGGGACGGAGAGGAGAATCAAATGCAACTCCCACGGGTTGAGATAAGAACAGTTTAGTAACTAAGGTATAACACAAATCACTACTGCTACCACCAATGATAATAATGACAAAGGAAATAACAAGGGAAGAGAATACAACACCTCAGCACCAGCTGACCGATAACTCGCCCCCCAAGCCCGACCAAGCACCGACCGATACCTCCTCCAACTCTGCAGTCTCCCAGCCCTTCCAGGTAACTCCCTGTTACCTCCTGGGCATGACGTGCTGTGGTATGGAATACCTCTTTGGTCAGTTTGGGTCAGGTGTCCTGTCTCTGCTTCCTCCTGGCTTCCCCTCCTCCCTGGCAGAGCATGAGGCTCACAAAGTCCTTGGCCAAACCAAAACATCGCTATCAGTTCTGTTCCCAGGCCGAAAGTCAAAACACTGCACTGCACCAGCTACCAAGAAGGAGAAACATGACTGCTACTGCTGAACCCAGGACAGTATGATAGACAGTAATTTCCTAGTTATGTGTCCCTAGGTGATACCTTATACCGAGAAACTGCAAATATTAAAAAAGAAAAAATTGAAACACCAAGACTGAAGTAATTTTGTGCCATTTTTGATACCTAAATATTGAGCACATTATCAAGTGTTTGAAATGAGCATTTGAGTAGCAGAACCAGAATGTTAGAATATTTACTGTCATCCAGCAAAGTCAGACTAAATCACTGGCCTTTATTCCTTGATGCACATGTTTTCAGAGGTGTTGAGAAACCTTTAAAGGTCATTACGATGTGTGCAGATCGAGATGTACCTGCCAAACATTGTCACACTGGTTATCTTTCTTGATGAGTTCAAGCTTTGCAAAAGCTCATGGCCTTTAACCATCAGGTGTAGTGGCAAAGTCTTAATGGTTAAAATCACTGCAGAAGTAAAAATTTTCCCCTTAGGGTTATATAGATGGATTGTAGGGCTTTTAGGTACATCTAACCCTTGATCAACTGTAAAAGAGATGTAAAGAATCTCAAAGATAGGTTATTCAGGCTAAGAATATAGGATGTCTTCTGGTATACTGCTTATTTACTTTAAACTAAACAAAACCAAAAAATGTGAAATGCACAGGGGAAAAGTATATGGGTATATCTGTATCTGGACCTTCCTGCCTGGGTGTTTAAATCTTGATTACCAAGGCTAATATCCAAAGTGTGATTGTTAAACATCATCTCACCCCAGCTGGTGGCAAAATAGAAGTTGTATCTGAAACGTCTAAATTTCCCTTACTACATGGGTCATTGCTTTTGGGAAAGGTTTTGAGGCAAAATCAGCCAGATTGGATTTTAGACCTTGAAAATCCTTAAGGTTTTCCTTCAGTACAGTTCATCTGTGCAAAGGGACTTTATTAATAGTCTTCAAACCTAACAATAAAAAAAAATAAAAATCACTTTGCAGACTACGACATTATAAAATGTCAGTCATTCTTGTATCCAGTTGAACGTAACTGCTTCAGAGCAGGCCATGAAGTTAGTTGGTTGTTTCTGAAGGGGTGTTCAGAGGTGTTGAATAGTGCAGGAGGTTAAGCCAGTGCACTGAGGGAGTACTTTGTAAGAGGCAAGTGTTGAAACAGTCCAAAAACTGTCTGACCCGGTGTGGTGGGTTGACCCTGGCTGGATGCCAGGCGCCCATCAAAGCTGCTCTATTGCTCCCCTCCTCAGCTGGACAGGGGAGAGGAAATGCAATGAAAAGTTCATGGGTTGAGATAAGGACAGGAGGATCGCTTGGCAGTTACTGTTACAGGTAAAACAGGCTCGACTTAGGGAAATCAGTTTGTTATCAGTCGAATCAGAGCAGAATTATGAGAAATAAGACCAAGTCTTAAAAACACTGCTCCTTCCTCCTCCGGGGGAGGATTCCTAATGCTCTTCCTTTGTTTCAGCATGGGTTCCTTCCATGGGGTGTAGTCCTTCAGGAACCGACTGTTCCAGTGTGGATCCCCCAGGAGGTCACAAGTCCTACCAGGAAACCTGAATAGACTGCTCCAGTATGAGCTCCTCTCTCCACAGGGCCACAGGTCATGCCAGGAGCCTGCTCCAGTGAAGGCTTGCCATAGGTTCACAGCCTCCTGCAGGCACCCCCCTGCTCCAGTGTGGTGTCCTCCTGGGATGCAGGTGGACTCTGTTCCACTGGGTACTTCCATGGGCTGCAGAGGGACAACCTGCCTCACCAGGGTGTTCACCACAACCTGCAGGGGAATCTCTGCTCTGGCACCTGGAGCATCTCCTCCCCCTTCTTCTTCATTATGACCTTAGTGTTATAGAGTTGGTGCTCTCACATGTTCTCGATCCTCTCTTCTCTGGCTGCAGGTGTGCAGTTTTCTTTTCCCCCTCTTATATACATTATTCCAGAGGTGCTTCCACCATTGCTGATGGGCTCAGCCTTGGCCAGCAATGGGTCTGTCTTGGAACTGTTTGGCATTTGCTCTGCTGGACATAGGGGAAGCTTCTTGCAGCTTCTCACAGGAGCAATGCCTATAGCCCACCCACTACCAAAATCTTGCCACATAGACCCAATATACCCAGCCAAAAGATTATTTGTGGTTCATAAACATCCAGGCACAGAGAAAGGAATATGTAAAGTATTTGCTCCTTCCCTGGCCAAAAGACCCCTTTAATACAGAAAACCAATGGTCATCTATAAAAAAAGCAATGTTGTTACTTCTCTGCATCGTCATGTAATTTTGTGCCCGAGACAGCCCCTGCCCTGTAGCTGTTGCGCAGAGGTAGGGGACCAAAAAGATGACGAGGGTTGGAAGCGAGTTCCAGTTTGGCGTCGTGGGAAACCCTCCCCCCTTCCTGCCCTGCTTCCCCAGGTGTCCCTCCGTAATAGGTTCGAGGCCCTGGATCTTGAAGGAGAGGTAGGCGAGGATGTGGGGCAAGGCCAGCCTACAAGGCCACATAGGAAAAGGCGGTCGACTTTGCACCTCAAGACTGCCTCTGATAAGAAAGAAAGAAGGGTCATTGTAGTAGGCGATTCCCTTCTGAGAGGAACAGAGGGCCCGATATACGGAGTTGACCCTCATCATAGGGAAGTGTGTAGTCTGCCTGGAGCCCGGATCAGGGATATCACCAGGGCGCTCCCCAGCCTGGTGCACCCGACAGACTACTACCCACTTCTGGTCTTCCAGACAGGTGGGGGGGAAGCTGCTTCCCGCAGTCTGAGGGGGATGAAGAAAGACTACAGGGCCTTGGGGCAGATGGTGAAAGAGTCTGGGGCTCAAGTGATCTTTTCCTCACTCCTTCCATCTTCCATTGATGATGTGGGACGGAATGGCAAGATTCAGTTCATAAACAATTGGCTTCGAGACTGGTGCTACAGGCAGGGCTTTGGATTCTTTGATAACGGCTGGTTTTATAGGGCACGAGTCTGGACAATGGCATGTGGGAAAGGTTTGTCTCACAGAGGGAAAAGGATGGTGGGGCACGAATTAGCAGGGCTCATTTGGAGAGCTTTAAACTAGATTCGAAGCGGGATGGGGTTGTGGCTGGGCTTGCTCCAGTGGGGCAGCACTCCAGAATTGATGAAGACTGGGAGGCCTCCTATAATCCTAGGGTGAAATCGGTGTGCTCAGCTCGCTCCCTGGTATGTCTGTACACCAATGCATGCAGCATGGGAAATAAGCAGGAGGAGTTGGAAACCTGTGTTAAGTCAGGAGACTATGATCTGGTGGCAATTACAGAGACATGGTGGGACAGCTCACATACTGGAATATAGTCATGGAGGGCTATGTCCTTTTCAGGAAAGACAGGCCAGCCAGGTGGGGTGGTGGGGTTGCTCTTTATGTGCGGGAGCAGCTACAATGCACTGAGTTCTGTCCAGGGACAGATGACGAACGAGTTGAGAGTCTGTGGGTGAGAATTAAGGGGCAGGCTGGCAGGGGGGATACTGTTGTGGGTGTCTGTTACAGACCACCAGATCAGGGTGAGGAAGTTGACGAGGCCTTCTACAGGCAGCTGAGAGCGGCCTCACAGTCACAGGCTGTGGTCGTCGTGGGGGATTTTAACTTCCCTGATGTTTGCTGGAAGGACCACTCGGCAACCCAGCCACAGTCCAGGAGGTTCCTCCAGTGTATGGATGATAACTTCCTCATGCAAATGGTGGATGAGCCGACCAGGAGAGGAGCGCTGCTGGGTCTCATCCTCACTAACAAGGAGGGTCTGGTCAAAACAGTAAGGGTTGAGGGCTGCCTTGGTTGCAGCGACCACGAGATGGTGGAATTCAGGATCTCGTGTGGTAGGACCAGTAGAATAGCAAGTAGAATTGCAACCCTGGACTTTAGCAGGGCAAACTTTGGCCTTTTGAAGCAATTGCTAGGGGAAATCCCATGGGCAAGGCTGTTTGAAGGTAAAGGGGCCCAAGATAGTTGGTTGGCATTCAAGGATTACTTTTTCCGAGCTCAAGATCGGAGCATCCCGGCACGTAGGAAGTCAAGGAAGAGAGCCAGGAGACCTGCGTGGCTAAATAGGGAATTGCTGGGTATGCTCAAGTGGAAGAGGAGAGTTTACAGGTCATGGAAGGAGGGGCTGGCCACTTGGGAGGCATATAAGGCTGCTGCTAGAGGATGTAGGAAGGCAGCTAGGATGACTAAGGCCTCCTTAGAATTAAACCTGGCGAGAAGGGTCAAGGACAGCAAAAAGAGCTTTTTCAAATACATGGCAGATAAAACTAACACCAGAGGCAATGTAGGCCCACTGATGAATGGGATGGGTGCCCTGGTGACAGAAGATACAGAGATGGCAGAGTTACTGAATGCCTTCTTTGTCTCTGTCTACTCTGCTGGAGGCAGTCCTGAAGAGCCCTGTACCCCTGAGATCTTAGATGAAGTCAGGTCAACGGAGCGGTTTGCCTTAGTCGATGAGGAATGGGTTAGAGACCAGCTGAGCAATCTGGACATCCATAAATCCATGGGTCCAAATGGGATGCACCCACGGGTGCTGAGGGAACTGGTGGAAGTCATTGCTAGACCACTCTCCATCATCTTTACCAAGTCTTGGGAAAGGTGAGAGGTGCCTGAGGACTGGAGGAAAGCAAATGTCACTCCAGTCTTTAAAAAGGGCAAGAAGGAGGACCCGGGTAACTATAGGCCGGTCAGCCTCACCTCCATCCCTGGGAAAGTGATGGAACACCTTATCCTTGGTGCCATCTTAAGGCATATCAAGGATAAGAGGGTTATGAGGGGCAGTCAACATGGCTTCACCAGGAAGAAATCATGCTTGACCAATCTCTTAGCCTTTTATGAGGAAATAACACGGTGGATGGATGATGGCAGAGCGGTGGATGTGGTCTACCTTGACTTCAGCAAAGCATTTGACACAGTCTCCCACAGCATCCTCACAGCTAAATTGAGGAAGTGTGGACTGGATGATCAGGTAGTGAGGTGGACTGCGAACTGGCTGAAGGAGAGAAGCCAGAGAGTTGTAGTCTATGGGGCTGAGTCTAGTTGGAGGCCTGTGACTAGTGGAGTGCCTCAAGGGTCAGTACTGGGACCAGTATTATTTAATATATTCATCAATGATTTAGATGAGGGAATTGAGTGTACTATCAGCAAGTTTGCTGATGACACTAAGCTGGGAGGAGTGGCTGACACGCCAGAAGGCTGTGCTGCCATCCAGCGAGACCTGGACAGGCTGGAGAGTTGGGCAGGGAATAACTTGATGAAATATAACAAGGGAAAGTGTAGAGTCCTGCATCTGGGCAGGAACAACCCCAGGTTCCAGTATAGTTTGGGGAACGACCTGTTAGAGAGCAGTGTAGGGGAGAGGGACCTGGGGGTCCTAGTGGACGACAGGATGACCATGAGCCAGCACTGTGCCCCTGTGGCCAAGAAGGCCAATGGCATCCTGGGGTGTATTAGAAGGGGGTGGTTAGTAGGTCGAGAGAGGTCCTCCTTCCCCTCTACTCTGCCCTGGTGAGACCGCATCTGGAATATTGTGTCCAGTTCTGGGCCCCTCAGTTCAAGAAGGACAGGGAGCTGCTGGAGAGAGTCCAGCGCAGGGCAACGAAGATGATTAAGGGAGTGGAGCATCTCCCTTATGAGGAAAGACTGAGGGAGCTGTGTCTCTATAGTTTAGAGAAGAGGAGCCTGAGGGGTGACCTTATTGGTGTATATAAATATATAAAGGGGGAGTGTCATGAGGATGGACCCAGGCTCTACTCAGTGGCAAACAATGATAGGACAAGGGGTAATGGGTACAAACTGGAACACAAGAGGTTCCACTGAAACTTGAGAAGAAACTTCTTCTCAGTGAGGGTGACAGAACACTGGAACAGGCTGCCCAGGGAGGTTGTGGAGTCTCCTTCCCTGGACACATTCCTGTGTAACATTATCTAGGTGTTCCTGCTCCGGCAGGGGGATTGGACTAGATGATCTTTCGAGGCCCCTTCCAATCTCTAGCATACTGTGATACTGTGTGATACTGTGATACTGTGTGATACTGTGATACAGTTAAAACCCAGCTGTCTCATTTAGACAGCAGATTTCTGTGTTAATCTAGATGAGGTTTGGAGAACTTATTATGTGGGGATCTAACTGAGAGATGGGAGATTTCAGCCCTGTTCTTTGAGTTGATTTCAATCTGTAAAAAGTAATTGCCATTTAGATACTTTTATTGGTTTTGATGAGTTACATGATTGTGGTAATCAAGAGGACAATGTTGTATATCAATGTTAGTGACATCTATGAGAATTGTTCACTTAGTGTCTGGGACTGTATAAACCTCTTTGATTTTAAGCACATAAGCACTCCTACTGACTTTTATGATGATTTAATCATTCCTTGTAAATGCATTCGGTCTCTGTAACCTGCCATTGGATAGGCTTCTAAATGCATGCTTATCCTGGGGGGTTCTTACTGTGAAAATAGCCTACAGTAAACAGCATGGTGCTAAGATACTGTAAAAAGATAAGTAGGGGTAACATATACTGTGCAGTTCTAAACATACGCAGTACCAACATGAAAGATTGTGCTCTCTGACTGCATAAACTTTATTCACCCAAATGCAAGTTTTGATCATTATGCTTTAATTTAAATGTGAAGCACAAATAGAGTGTTACATTGCATTCCATGTTTATGTATTCATTTATATGTAGCTTGCAAGCTGAGAATACTCATACATTCCTATGAAGATTTAAGTGAAATATCTTCAGGTAAGCTTGTAAAGAAAAGGAAAATCTAAACTTAGGTCTCACATTTTCATTTCAATATAATATGTTTTAAATTCATCTGCCAGCTGACTGTCAGAAGACTCAGATGATGTTTTCTTTGAAGCTTTTTAAAACTGAGATCATGTTTTTCAAGATGTCTGATGAATGTTGGAATTTGGGTAATCTATTGTGTATCGAGAATGAGTTTACTGGCTTGTCATATATCAATAACACTGAATTTTTTTTGGTAATGCGTTTTGTGAATAAGAAGTTGTTAGAATCTTTGTAAGTTTTGAATGAGACAAATTGATGAGCTCAAAAATCAAATAATGCCTTTCTCCTAGAAATTATTAGGATGAGGTATTAGGAATATGAAATTATGACTAAAGCAGGCAGCTGAATTTGCTATTTTCACATCTCTGTACTGTCAGTAAAAAAAGAGTAAGTTCTGTTAATTTTCCTAAACTCTTAAGTGTATTAGGCATCAATGAATTTTAAAGAGCTTATGGAGTGGGAATCTGCTGAACATAAGTTAATATGTCTCAAATAGCTTTTTTATATTAAAAGAATAACAAACAATTTTTGCTTTTACTTTTTCATGTCTTTTTGGTATGCAGAAATTAATTTGCCTGTATCCAATGCATGCTTCTTCCAAAACTCAACACAAAACTTCCTTCTCTCTCCCTCCAGATAAAATGACTGAAGGAAGCGCGGAACATGCGAGAGAAACAAGTTATCCTTGCCATTGGGTAGCCTGATGCATGCTCAATAAATACTATTTTCTTTGACTCAGCATTATTCTGTTCTAGACCGCATGTGTAAAAATGATACCAGAGTGTTGAGTAGTTGCTGGGTTTGTGTATTTTGTTGCATATAGTGATGAATTTTATTTTAATGTTTGTTCATTCTAGCACAGTTTAACACCATAATACATCATCAGCTGAGTTAGCTGAATTCTCTTCTAGTGTGGAATGACTTACCTACAGCTAATAACATCTGTGATGCTCCAGCAAAAGCAGCTGGTGCTCAGAGTCCATTTTGGATTACCAAACCTTTATTATGCATAATCGCATGAGAGCAAAAACTCCACTGACCTCTCTAGCCCACAGCTGGCTGCTGAGGCGAAATAATCTGTTTTCACATTTTGATGGGCAGTGGAAACAGTGCTCAGTGATGCACAGTTTAAGAGTTTAAGTTTTTAAATGGTTATCTAGGTAATTGCATTCTTTTGTCTGTTAGAAGCAAGTGAATGAGGCAAGAATTACGGAATGCTGTTCAAAATTGTTTTCTAATTATTGAGCCAACTACCTCAAAATATGCCCACAGCGCTCAATCCTTTCTAATTTCTGTCACCTTGCATCTGCTTTCTTAGTCCCCTCAAGAGCATTTAAGAACAACAACACTTTTTATCAGTCACAGCTTGCTGTTTGTATCAGGAGTGCTAAGATCAATACCATGTACTCTACCTCCAGAGGAGACCAGTGCATTTTATGCTTTAAGCTTAGTGTGTCATCAGCACTTCTGTTTCAGAAATGATAATCTAAGCCTGCAGCAATAAGGACCTCGCTGAAGGCTTACATACTTGAAACCAGCAGCAAGTCTGTTGCTGTAATTATAGTGTGTTGTTGCTGATTGTTATGCCTGTTGGGTGGGTTGTTTTAAATGTGTGCTTCCTTTTCCATCTTTTCATGTGTCAGTCTCTCAGAAGTTTGGAAGGGTTTTAAAAACAAAGTGGGATTCAGTAAATGCATAGATGACATTCAGAGACTTCTGATGCTTTAAAAAGGAAGTGAAGTTCTGAAATGGAAAATGGGGCTTTAACTTGTCTTCCCCAGCAGTGAAAAATTTTAATCTCCAGGTATTATTTACTCACTTTTACAAATACCGTAGAAAGTGTCACATCACTACATTTTTAGATAGTCTGTCTCAGTAACTAATCAATTAATTATCTTTTTCAGCTGCAATGATCCAATTAACAGAATTGAAGATGTGTAAAGTCAAGTTCTAGATACATGTTTTTCGAGATTTGGTATCCAAATATTTACTGACACGGGTGTCACTTCAGTCCCTTGAACTAGAACAGGTTATAGAGACTGCTTCCCTGAGGAGCAAGCAATTTCTCAGGAGCTTGTCTTGGATCCATTGTTTCCTCATAGGTCTTAAAAATTAGAATATGTAGGCAGTAAAGTTTGCTATTCCGCTAACAAAATAGCACAATAGTTGTGCGGTCTGCACATGCTATAGGGAGATAAATGTACTATATTTGCAAGTATGATGTGTCTCTTTGGTCACAACTGGCCTGTAGAGATTTCCTCAGTTGGTAGAAGTGCTTGTATGACTCAATTTATTGATTTCTGGGAGGGTGTCTGTACAGGGGCATCAGATATGTCTTGCTACTCCTTCTTTGGTGATATTCACCTCTCTGCCATACTGAATAGACTGATTTTAGTCCTGGCAATGATCTGTTGCTTATAAATTTATGTCCCACACTGATATCTCGGGTAATGTAACAGCACACATTTACATCTCAGTTTTCAACCATGGAGCTTGTATTAGTGGAATTACATTTCTGAAATGGCTGCTCACTCAGCATTGCATACTGCAAAGATAAGAATAATTCAAACTAATCATTCTTTGTTACTTGACTGTTACGTTGATTTGATACCACCTGCCTGTATTTATCATTATTCCATGTTGGGCTTCTTATTTATCACCTTTCTTTCCAATTCAGTACTTACACAGCTCCAGTGAAGTCAGATATTCAGTCTCTTCATTCTTTTCTAATTGTCATTCTTTTCTGAAGGGGAATGTCTATTCATTTATCACAGAAGCACAGTCATCTTTGGCTTCTCAAGTGAGTATTGCTTTTCTTTGAATACAGAGAATGTGCATTTTAAATCCTTGTTCACTGATGGGATCATATTTTTTGTTTGAATATGTTCATTGGATGCAGTCTGCTGTTCTACAGTATTTTTGAGCATCTACCTACCTGTGCACAAGCATAATTGTCATTTATAGATGTACATACACAAATACCCACACATGTGTTCTTTTTCCAGTGCAAAACAGAGTCCTATGAATTCTGTCTTTGCTTTACCACTGTGTTTTCTTTGACTGCTTCTGATCTTGTCACCCGTGGCGCTTCTTTTTAGCCTGTAAACAGCATCCTTGTTGCCCAAAAATAAATAGGGACAGATATGTTGCAGAAATTCAGGTTATATTTATCTAGTGGAGCTTTTTTTTTTTAATTGTTGCTGTTCCTGAATTTTATATCTGTCCTTAAAAGCAGGACTGTCTTTTCTTGTATCTTTGAAAGGTGCACATCTTTGACGTTGCAGTAAACAAATAACTTCGTGTTGGAAACCAGCATGAGATTCATATCTCGCAAAGAAATTTTCCACCCTGTTGGGTATCAGATTGCTGTTTGCTGTTTATTAAAGGCAAAGTGCTGGTCTTTCATACAGTTGTATATATAAACATATTTCCTGAAACAAAAGGTGAGATTATATTTTTTAGAATAGTATTAGAAATGTAACTGTTATCTAACAAGTTGTGACAAGAGAATCAAATTTTAGTGTCTCCTGGCTCTGAGAAAAAAATCCTGTGTTACATATATTCTCCTTACATATGTAGAACACCAGTTTTAAGTCATTATTATTAACATTAATCACAAAATACTTAAGTATTGCTATTCTTAAGGAAGTGTAAAAACATTTTTAAAAAATGTGGAAGAAGTAGCTTAGTTAAAATCGCTTTTACATAGGTAAAAATAGGTACACTGACGCATTTTTACATGCAGTATTTTTCTCCAACCTGTAAAATACAGGTATAATTTTTGATTACTCAAGTGGGTATATTTTATTCCATGTAGCATATAATAGAATTACTGGTAAGGGAATCATTTGTTGCAGTTAGCTTATTGTGATTACTGTTTAAATTTTTGTAGTTTTCAGTATGCAAACAGCACCATCCAACGAATGTTCTTTTCATTTTGTCAGTAAAACGAGGAAACATTATTTCTGTTGAGATGTATATAGTTTGCTTGAACAGCATCACTATATGGGCAGAGTGCACTTAATCATATGGACGCATTTTGGGGTTTCGTACCTTCCTGAATGATAGGGAATCTTTTCTGAAGTATGTTTTATTTTAGAGATTTTTCTTTTTCCTGTAAGGATCCAAGTGATGGAGCTTTGCTATGTTTCTCTTTTCAGTTTGGCCATGATAAAGCAGTTCTACATCCTATACAGTTGCTGTTAGTTTTCTGTGTGCTAAAAACTACTCCTTGCACTACTCTTTACTGACTATATTGATCCACAATACCTGACACAAAGTGAAGGTGACAAGAAAATTCCTGTAGTCATCAGCATTGCATAGGCAAGTTCAAAGAGTGTATCTTTTTTCTCTTGTGTCCAAGGTGTCTGTCTCATGGGAATTCACAAAATAATTTTCAACTGTATAGAATTGATGAACAGAATTTTTCCTTCCAGCCTGCAGGTAATATACGCTCTTATATCTAAACATCTCGAGATAATTGTGATGCTTGTCTGTGTCCCTAACCACAGGGTCACTCAGCTCCACTTCACTTGAAAAACTGTATTTTTCCATCATAGCAAGCATTTATCGTCCTCCGCTGAGAGTGACTTTGCTAAGTGTACTCCACTGAACATAAACACAATAAATCCCAAATGAGTGTTAGGAACCTTTCCTTCTGATGTGTAACTTCCACTAGTCTGTTTTCCTTATGCTCAGAACATAGTTTTGTTGCAGTAGGTTAGTTTTCACAGGAAGAAGTACTCAAATCTGGATATGAACTTGGGTTTATAAGTTCAGGAAATATCAACCCCTGACTTCTTTTCGATTTTATATTCATGGAAAATTCATGTCTGTGACATAGACAAATAGGGTGCCTATGGTACAGCACATGATGGCTGTGTGGGCGCACAGCTTGCCATTTAGATTTGCATCCATTCTTTACCGTAAGCACATTTAATTCAGGTAGCTTACATCATTTTATAGTTACAAGGGCTGAAACAATGCTTAAGATTTCCTTAAGAAGGATGGGATTGCAATATTCTAGTATCTTTCTGGTGAATTCTCTGATTCGTATTTGCCTGTTTTGGTTTTCAGCATGCTTCTCTTAAAAAAGAAAATCTTTTTTAATAGTATTTAAATGCAGTAGATTCTTTTTCTGGAGCATTGAAACTATTTTTAACCACATCTTACCTAATTAACCAGTGTGTTTCACAAAAATAGTATTTCAAGGCTTAGACATGAAAAGGTACAATAACACTAAATAGCTGTTTGTGTAATCAGCAGCCTTAAGGTGTTGTGGGGTTTTCTTTTTTAATATTTTTTTATTATTTTTATTTCTTTTTCCTTAGAGCCTTAAATGAAATTTAAGAAGATAAAACTTACAAAGATGTTTTAGTCTCCGTAAAACATCATTATTCTTGGTGGAAGAGCACTACGGTTTTGAGCTCTCAGGGAGTCTGATTACCTGCCAACTGAATTACTTCCTGAACAAAATCCCTAGTTTTCTTTCCTACAGAGAGTTTTGGCAGCTGTTTTGGGATTTTTCTTTTTAATTCCATGAGATTTGTGAACGGACTAACGCAGCAGTGATGCTGTAAGCATATAGAGGAGGAAATAGCAGAATAAAGAAAAACTAGGGTTCCTTTCTTTGACCATAGAGTCATAGAATAGTTAGGGTTGGAAAGGACCTTAAGATCATCTAGTTCCAACCCCCTTGCCCTGGGCAGGGACACCTCCAACTAAACCATGTCACTCAAGGCTCTGTCCAATCTGGCCTTGAACACCACCAGGGATGGAGCATTCACAACTTTCCTGGTCAACCCATTCCAGTGCCTCGACGCCCTTACAGTAAAGAACTTCTTCCTTATATCCAGTCTAAGACCATGACAACTTCATTGGTGTTGGAAGGAAAAATATAAATTAAAAAATACATTATCATGTTTAAGTGTATCTAATAATTGAAAATTATGACTTGAGTTATGAAAAAGTGTATTCCTCTTAACAGAATGGGTTTTGTGTAAATTTTTATCTTTTAGCTTTTTAAATAAGACATCCCTAGCGTGAAATAAAATTTTCATTTTGATTCATTTTTCAGAGAGCTATGCAATAGAAGACCATGAGTTGGCTGACAGTTAATGGTATATGATTTATTTTTATTTTTTTTTATAAATGCTTGCTTAGAATAATTCCTTTAAACCACAGTTTTAGGTAAGTTAACACCTTGCTGAAGGAAACAGATTAATCTAATTATTTCTCCTGCTCATTTTGATGTACTAGCTTTCGTGTGCCATCATTTGTCAGCTCTTTTCTGGGGTTGAGTTACTCCAAGAAATCTTCAGTATATTCACACCCAAATGAGCTTCAGTCTTGCAAGTTGCCATTCAGCTCTGAGTTTTTGAGAGCCCTGGGATCTTTGGTTTAAGTGTGTGAATCTGTTCTCAGTATTTCCTTAGAGAGATGTTTGTATTTAAAAGGTTATATACTGATGTGTTATTTCTTTGATATTTCTTAAATACGTATTTAAGGTGTTGGATTACCAAGGAGTTTAGGTTTTGCACATTACAGCTTTCTTGTTTCTTCTTTAACAATAGTGAGGCCAGAAAGTGAGAGCTTTGTTTAGATAAGTATTTCTAAACAGTTAAAAAGGTGTCAAAGCTGATGTGAGATTCTGGGTGATTTTAAATCTGGAGTTCTTGAGTAGGACTAGATTTCAGTATCAACAAACTTTTCTGTCCCAGTATTGGTCATCTTAGATTGTGAATATCTGTAATACTTCAGTTGATACAAAGGAATTTATATCTATAAGAAGTGTGGAAAATTACTGCAAATCTGAAAATTTTCTGTGCTTGAAGAGAATTTATATAAGAGGATGTATGCTTCAGTATTCTTACCTTTTTATGACCGCCATTGCATTTGACATTATTACTGCACTGCCCAAAGAAAGCACTGTTATGCTTTGCTTTTATTACTTGAGTTATTTTAAGGAATAAATGTAAATTGTGGTTCTGTTGTTGTAGTGTGCCACAGCTGACAGCGTTTAATTTGCTCTCCTGTTTTTTCATGGCATAAGCAGTTGCTGAATTATTTTGTTGACATACTCTTTATGTTGCATTTATTTAAAAATCAATAAAGAAGCCATATTACATAAACACATTTTTTAAACTGTGTGCTTTGTTTTTTTCTGTAATTCTGTCTGTGTGGACATTTTTCATAGGAAAACAAACAAATAACAACAAAAATGGTGCACGTCCCTTGTTACTTTGCAGTAATGTTGGTTAACCAGTTTATTCATGAATTTGGTAGGAAGGCTTTCAAGTGGGTTATAGAATTGCTTTTACAATAGAAGTCAGTTAAATCTGAAGCCTTGCAAGTTGGAAAAGTTTGCTGAATTCTTATATAATCTGTGCTTACTGTTTTGTCATAACTGTCTGGAGCTGTATTGGGAATGTGTGAGATTCGTTTTTAAACTCTAAAACCTGATTAATATTTTTAGCTAACTCACAGCATACTGGGCTTTTCTCTTAACAATAACCTTTTATGTTTTAATTAAGCTTTTTTACAGTTAATTTTCTTTTATAGAATAGCAATAAAATGCAATGATAAATATTTTTTCCACTTACGCTGATTTGATTCCATTACTTAGCAACAGAATGTGGTCACTAGTGTTTCAAAAGCATATATCACAATTAAATTCCTTGTCTTAGGGAAGTGTGTTTTGCAGGAAATTGATTTTTTAGGCATAATTTCCCTCAACTTCCACATGCAGTCATCTTCATAATTTTCTATTTCTTTTTATTGTTATTAATGTATAAGGATTTTCATTTCATGATTCCATCAATCCTATTTTATCCTGTTGAGATTAACTCCAATTTTATAAACATGAGTAGAAATAGCCAGAGTCATATTTTGCACTTGAAGTGTCAGAACTCAGTTTGTGTCTGACTTGCACATTGCAGTGATAAACATGGCTATGGAGGTAATTTATTTAGTGATGGCAACCTAATATAAAGCAGGAAGACGTGACCCATGTTGTAAAACAGCTTGTAAGGGTTAATTGCTGCCTCTGGCTTAGCAAGAATGCAAACAGAGGAAAAATCCTGCAATTCTCAGTTCGTAGTTAAAATCTCTCTTCAACCTGAAGGATGGTGGAGTTTCTGTGCTGAACCCTATATGGTATTAGTCTTGTTTCTAGGTGCCCTACCTGAATTCCTGTCTCCTGCCTATAAACTGTGATATTGCTTCCATTGCCTTATCCTTTTCATAAGTTTAACTAGGAATGCAAAATGATGAACACAAGTCAATACATTTTACTTTCCATGATGTATAAATGTTAAGACCATGGGTGCCATTCTGTCCATGCTAGCCTCCAAGCTTAGCTGTCCCAAAACAGAGAGGAAGGGAAAGTCTGTTTTTGTTCTCCCATGTAAGAATTTACAAGATTTTGCTAAATGAGGACAAGCAAGTAAAGTAGTGCTGAAAATTATTTAAAGGAAGACAAACCGAGTATTTTCGATTTAGTTGCTCTATTAGTGGAGTACTAATGCAGAAAATCATGGAAGAGGATCTAATTCACTAACACAAGCATGAAACATGTCTGAAGGCCATCTTGATGAAGGCCAGAGTGTTTTTAGCTCTTGAAAAGTGCTACTTGGAGTTAAAATGGCCATCCCCTTCATAAGCAAGCATATTTGGAGACTGATGAAATATGTATTAGACTGGAAACAAAAAACCCACATAAAGTCACGGTTTTAAATCCAGTGTACTAAATCTCTATTGTTACTCAACTTTTTCTCACAGTCCTTTGACCTTTGATAAGTTATGTTTTACTTCTCACATAAAATTTTAAATGGTCTCTATGCTCTCTCTACTGGCTCCTGAAGGCTTGTTTGCACCTAGCAGCCAGTTCCAAGGTTTCCAGTTTTTCCCCTTTCATGCCTGCATAAAGCAGTAGAGCTTTGCAGATACCCATGTTCAGGTCAAAGTTCAAAAGGAACAAACCCTTTTGCTTGTAGCACTTACTGTTTTGAATTTTCTCATTTTTCTTCCTTTCCAGAACTGTTCTTTTTCATCAAGTTATTCCTGATTTCAAAATTTCCTGGATATGCTGGAACAGAAAACATTTCTTTTTATTAAATGGAACTTAGAATTGCATGTGCCTATAGGTGGAAAGCCTGATTTAAACTTCCCCCTCATTCAGGAAATTTGGCTTAGCAAACCTTAAGACACAAATTAAGTCCAAAGAGGTGCTAAATAACCATTTATCTACTTAAACATAGTTGATAAACTTGAAGAAAAAAAATAATTTGCCAGTTGTATGATTTTCTATTTTTAACTCTGCCTTCCAAATCTAAACAAATGGAGACTGAAGTAAAACACTGGGCTTCATCAGAGTGTTAATAAGTACTTGATAAGAGAACTGAAACTTTTTACATTTCAGCAAAAGCCACCAAAGAAATCAATAAGAAAGTAATTGTGGTCAAAATGAACTCTGTAGAAAATAAGTTTCCTATGCATTTGTCTGTGTTTGGGTTTTTTTCTTTAGTTTTGCTTTAACTAACTGTGTCCCTGTTGCATGTTTTCAGATCTAAATATATCAATACTTAGAAATAAGTATTATTTAGTTTTTAATTAGCAGATGCATTTATTCTGTGAACATAATGTTTCCTTCATGATGGTGAGGGGCAAAGGTTTATCCCATCATAATAGCCACAGGTAAAATAATAAAAGTCATCCTATAATCTTTATTAGGCTCTTGACTATAGAATGGTAAACACATCATCAGTAAGATGGTAGTGTAGATGTGCAGTTCTCCATAAAACATTTGCAAATTTTCTATTAATAGTTTTCAGAAATATGAATTGTGATTCTCTGCCATCCCTGATGGTGCTGAGATGCTGAAATGATGTTCTTTTTACTGAGATACTGAGGTACATTGACATGGCTGATTTGGTAAAGCTGGGACTAGTAATTTTTTGTTAGTTTCCTTTTTTCCTTTTTTTTTTTTTAAATGATAAAAGTGAGAAATACTACTGGTGGTAAATTGTTTAAATACACATATAGAAAGGCTTTATGGAAGCTCAGGTCTTGGTAGCAATATTATCGTTGTAGAATTTAGGAAAAAAGCAGAGATGAATTTTGAATTTTTCAATTTTTTTAAAGCGCTATAAGCTGGTATAATTGCTTATCTGAATTCAAAGTAAAAAAAGTTTAAATCCAGAGCTTATGTTTACAGAAGATGAAATAGTTACACTGCTTATGCACTGCTGGTGGTAATAGGAATTATGCTGTGAACAAAGGACAGATAGCAGTATTTAGGTGTGAAATCAAACTGTCATTTCTCCAGGTCTTTATTCAATGCATAATCACAGATCTGTTGTCAGGAGATTACAGAACTCTGTAAATGAAGCTAGAGAACATGCCAAAAAAATTGCCATCTCTACACCACATGTTAAAGGAAATTTAAGGTAGCTTGTCTTGCGTGATTTTCAGAAAATGAAATGACCGTTCCTTTTGACAATCCTAAGAAAGATTACTAAACTGATTGGAGCAAGATTTGCAGGGAAATACAATTGGGCTATTAATTCACAAGCAGATTAACTTTGTAAACTACATCCATCCAATGGAAATTATCGACCTTCTTGAGCATTTTTTAAAAGGGAACTGCATCAGGAAACATTCAAGAGTAATGCAAAACAGTGGAGTAAACCTGATGATTCTTGTTTTTTTTTAATAGGGAGATAACTGGAGCAGCCATATCAAAGTGCACTGCATGGAATTGACTCATAATGGTAATTAACAAACTCAGCAGCTAAGCGTGCAGTCATCAATCATCCTAAAGAATTACAGAAAAATCTATTAACAATTTAATTAAAAGTCATTTGATGACCCCAGTTATTCTGCTTAAATAAGATCATCATTTCATTTCCCAGTTTGGAATTTAGACCAATTATTTAATTAAAATGCCAATGAAATATTGACCTAGTGAAATCTTTATTCTAGGTGTTTTAAATATAGATTATCAAATTATCTTAATGACTATGTATCCCATGAGATAAGAACAGTGATGTTCCTTTTATTTTATGAAAGATTGTTACTACTGGTGTTATCCTCATGCCCTCATATAGAGATGTTTTCTGGCAGAAGGGCACTCAGACTATTTTTCTCTGTTCCTCAAATTTCTAGCTGTTATCTGAGGGCTATTTTTCTCTTACTCATCTACAGTCCTTGTCCATTTTCTTTCACTTTCCTCTGATGAGAAAGCACACTGGGAGTGAATGACCAATTCTGGTTAATTATTTTCCAAATGTCTTTGATGCTATGGTTTGTCCTTTCCTTGTATACAAGAGGCATCTCAGTCCTTGACTGAGTTCTGTCTCTTGTCTATGGGAACTTTTGTTTTCCCAAATTAAGACGTAGGGTCTGCCTGATGCTGTTAACATTCAGTTTAGAAATACAGATTTTATGGGAGCTTCAGGGGGGATTTGTTTGTTTGTTTATTTGCTTGTTTGTTTTAATGCAATTAGATTAATTTTAAATAGAATGTTGGACTCTTTATGCAGCATATAGTAGTTGGCTACTGTGCTTTTGTGTGATTTTGAATTTAAAATAAAATCTTTAAAACAACTTCTGCAGAGCTGTAAAACTTCCTCTTGCACTTCCATCTCCCAGTGTTTCTGCTAGTAAAGGTTTAAAAAAATATTGAATGCAAAAAGAAACATTGAAACTTAGTGTTCCTTGAATGCTTTAATGTCTTGAGCAAAGAATGTGGAGGAGAAAAATACAGAATCTAAAATAAGACAGTGTATTGGCAGGGCTGTCTTGCTGCTGCTGGTATAGTAAGACAGTGGGGGACCTAATATGAAAGAAGTAATTACCACCCTCCCTGTCTCTGCATTCTGCCTTGGCACACACAAGCATCTGCGATGTTGAACACTTATTTCCCCATTGCTGAAGTAAAAGTTTGTGATAACAGAAGGTTATCAGCATTATCACCAGTTGTCATGGATGGGCAGAGAGGAACTTGTCAATGATCATCATAATTTTGTAGGTGTCATTTGGCATTAGGGCAAGCACAAACATATCAAGCAGAAATGGAAATCCAAGCTAATAGCAGCTAGTTAGCATGATTATTTACCAATGTGAAATGTATTACAAAATTTTGAGCAATTTTTATGCATTTTACTGGAGTAAATTTCAGGAAATCTTCCTTCATATGTGTATGCTGAGACATTTCTAATGGGCCCTACAATATTTGGGAGTGGAAGAACATTTGTTAAAC
The DNA here is from genome assembly GCF_028554395.1 of Pezoporus wallicus. NCBI lineage: Eukaryota > Metazoa > Chordata > Aves > Psittaciformes > Psittacidae > Pezoporus > Pezoporus wallicus. The sequence continues at coordinate 8,186,594 of NW_026640488.1, forward strand.
AATGGCTCAGGACCATCTTTAAGATTCCTTTTGCACTGGTGAAACCAGTATGAAGGTTCTGCTTCTGGCAGTGGTCAACAGTAGGATGTTGGGCTTCATGGACCTGATGTAGCTGTTAGTAAATTACTTGGAAAAAACACGGAATCAGCAACAGAAATAGACCATCAAGTTCATTGCACCATCTTCCTCTGTATCTCTTAAAGGTGACAAAAGTAAGCAGTCTTTCTACACAGCTCCTGTACACAAAGGAACTCTGTTTCTCCCCATCGCTCCACACACAGTGTGTTTTATTAAGTGGAAAGAAGGCAGTTTGCACAGTGTCAGTTTTACAACTCCCTTTGCTGATAAAAGGATGCACTGGTTTGGGTTTTTTTCAGATTTATATTACAAAACAAGCTTGAGCGCTTTTTACAAAGCTCTAAAAGCACTGACTGGTATCTCTGAACGTTTAGACTAGAAAATGAGTAATTTGCGCAGTGTTAGGGATTTTTTTTATATGCAGGTTATTCATTAAGCTGACTTTTTACTTTAGACTGTTAAAAATGGGAAAGATGCATAATGTGATATCTTAGTCACTGACGTATTGAAGGTCACATTAAATATTTACTGTGAACAAATTGAAATATTACTAAATGAGTCTCTGGGGACTAGGAGCCTCCATCCTTCAATCTGTGAAAGCAAGCTTAACATTCCGGGCTCTCTTTTCTCATGTTTCATTTGTGTATGAAATACAACAGGCGTCAGAAGATACAGTCAGAAAGCTTTTTTTTTTCTTTTTTTTTAAACAAAAATTAATAGGAGTTTAAAAATTATGTGAAGAGCTGAATTATAAAGTCAGTGTATGTATACACATTGCACTCAGTAGTTGTGCTACAGAGTATATGAGTAATCTATGCTGTGGTAGGTTTGGTACTTCTAGTCAGTTGCTATTACAATTTGAAATCCTAACTGAATCTTGCCCATGGTATATGTAGTTTTAATGTAGTAAAATATACTTGAAATGTGATTAAATTGGTTGTCGTGTGCTTTGGAATGTTTTATGCCCTGCTGTATGTCAGTATGTCTTCTGGATATGCTCACCCTTGAACACTTAAACATCTTGTTTCTCTTAAGCAATCATAGTCAGCTGTTATATGTCCATTTTTATTTCACTTGTAGACCTTTACATTGCACCCTGTCATTATGTGCTGCTTCACAATCTATTTTATAATGCTCAACTATAAGACAAGGACTGTATCTTTCAGTTTTCTGCACTAATCCAAGATGATGTACTGCATGATTTAATAGACCAGGTCATGAGCCAGGCTTGGTTCTGCTGGCTGGAGTTTATTTATACTGCTTCAAAATGTGCATTTATCCCCTTCATTTTTTTTCTACAACTAAATGTATTGATTCTGTGATTCCACGTTTTCATCTGGACTAAAATCTGAAGTTTAAAGCTAAACTAATCTTACTGTAAGAGTACAAAATCAGATTTTCTTTTATAATTTTTAAACTTGAATTCTATCCTAGTCATGGATGATTGAAATGTGATTTTTTTTTTTTTCTGTCTAGACACTGTGTCTCTAAGTTGCTTAAACAAGCATCTGGCTGTGTTAAACTTGGCTAAAAATATCTTTTTACAGTGTTATATGCGATTTTTATAATGAGGTTTGCTGGTTGTTTGGTTATAAATAGCTGTTTACAGAAACTATTTTTTACAAGTTTTTGTTTCTGTTAGCTTCATGTTCGCTCTTGCACACTGATTTCCTATAGACACTGGAAATTTGGGTAGGTTCTCCTGACAGAGGCATCAATAACACTAAAGACTGCAACATACTTATCAGTTCTGCTGATAATGAATGATCTTGACTAGTTTTGCTGCCATCCATGTCCCTTATAGTACTGCAAGTAAAACATAGCAATAACTTATTTTTATCATTGGAAGAAAACAAATTTTCTGTTGATGCATGTCACACATCATTGACAAAAAATATTGCTGATTTACTAACACTTTTTCAAAGCAGAGATGTATGTAAGTTTCTTTAGTTACACAAAATTAAATAGACAAAGTTTTATTTGGGCAAACTAGCCTAATGCTGCCCCTCCGTAAGTACCAGGTAGCATTACACTACTGGGACAGGCAGTTCTGTTTCTGTCCCATTCGTGCTTCACCCCCTCGTATTCTGAGGCAGTTTGTATGTTATACTGCTCAAAATGTCATGAAAATTATTTTATTTTTTTCACCAAACAAGTTAAGTAATCCCAAATGCAGTCGTAAATCCTTTTTTGTATGCAACTTACTTAAATTTGCGTTTTTTTTTGCTGTTTGTAACTTTATTGTATGTGGCTTGGCATCCTTTCCTCACAGTTTGCTGAGGGTGTGAAAGCAATGTGCTCTCTTTTAAACTATGTTCAAACACGCAGTTGATTTAAAAACTTTTAGGTTTGTGTGGGTCAAAATTTTGTGCCTTTCTGTTTCTTTTCTTTTTCTTCAAGAAACTGTAGATATATTTAGTTAAGTGAAAGATAGGGTTTTCATAAAATCAGGTGATTCTGAGAGCCAGAGATTAACATAACAACTCTAATATGTTCTTTGGAAATAAGAATCATTAAAAATTTAGCAATTTTCTATGCCATTTCCTTCCTCATTAACATTTTCCATCACTTCTAATGGAGTCTGCATAAAGCTCCTTTTGTTTTGAATTGGCTTGGTTCTGATTTTAAGCTTAAGCTTAGCTATTTATGTGAATTCATATTTTTCTTTATCATTTTACAATATAAAAGAAGTGGGTTTATTTGTTGTATGATTATCTACTTTACTATTTCCTTTACCACTGCTATAAACTTTGATTTTCTGAAGTATTTTAGCATATGCCCTCTGTGAAAGTTACAATATCGTATGAAATTTTATTGTCCTCTTTAAGATTGTGAAGACATCCTGTTAAGTGTAGTAAATTGTTTTAATGTATGGCAATGACTATTAAGAATAGTATAGGAACATAAAGCTCCAGGAACATACATTTATAGTGGAAAGTTTGGTGATAATTATCTTTCACACTTCTTGATGAATGTTTGTATCATCTTTCATTTAAGATAATACACGTCTTACTTTGCATGAAAATTTTGTCATATTTAAAGAATATTAAGCATAAGTAGAACTTTTCTGGATGAAATGGTGACCTTGAAAACTTCTAGAACCATTAGAGCTTTGTTACACAAAGGCAACTGCTTCTGCCATTAATTATAACAGACTGTGCCTACAGCTATTGTTGGCTTTTCAAAGTGAATTATTAAAGATATAGGAACATGAGAAGTATTTATTGCAGATCATTTTATGCAGCCAAAAGGGCAGGAGTCATTTTGTACAGACTACAGAAAAAGGGATGGTTTTCCTGTCCACAGTTACAGTAGGCCTTACAGCTTAAAATCAATGTACTGTTAGGGAATAAAGATTTGACACACCAGCTGCTGAATGTCAGTGTCTTTATTCACAAAGGTATGTGCAAGGTAATTTATTCCAATGTGTGCAAGGTAATTTATTCCAATGTGTGCAAGCTATGTTGTCTGAAAACTTGCTGCTTAAGCAGCACTCTCTTCTAGGTATTCTTTGAAGCATCCAGGATGTCAACATGAACTCCTATGGCTATCTGTTAGATAAAGAAACAAACACTTGGCTGCTTTTTTATCTTAATTGAATTATCACTGATGAAATGATGTATTGATTTATAGCTCACAGACGTGCCAGGAACTCGGGGTTTCAGGCTCAAGTGACAATACTAAAAATATCTTTTTAAAACAAAATGGAAATTGAATAGTAATATTACTTTCCTGAAAGCACATCCTTCTCTTTCTGTTGGGTTTGCTTAGTTGAACCAAGTCCAGAAGAAAAAGTGTAATCAGAAGTTGTAAGAAATATGTCATTTAAGTGAAAGGTTAATATAGATAGTGAAGAACTTCTGAAACAAGTCAAAGGGTGGCCCCTTAATGATGCATGCCCAAGTTCCTGAGCAGGTGGACAAGATTTTCTTGAGGAAGGTATGCATGAGAATGTAGAATGCTGTACTAGGGTGCACCAATTAGAAATGTCAAGAAAATTTCCAGAATTCCATTTAGTGGAAATTCCTAATTGGTGTATCCGATGGCCATGGCCATTCAGAACAGAGCATTACCATGTGAGACTGACTCACAGAGTTTCCTATGAAATGTATGTTTTGTATATGTCTGCAGGTGTGTATTTGCTCATTCAGCCTTGGGTACTAAAGAGTGAGGTTCAGTACAAATACATTGTGTGGCAAAATGAAGGTAAGTTCCTTCAGAAAGTTCCAGAATGGAGTGGTACTACAGAGATTAGCTGATTCCTACAGATAAGTCTAGAGATGGTGAAAGCCATCAACACTTATTTTTTTGTTAGTCAGTGCTTATTATCGGGTTATGATGCAAATGTTCCCAGAGACATATTTATATTGCATTTTTTGTCAACTCAGAAAGTTTTTTAACTTGTCATATGTGCTAAACAATTAATTACTCACAGGTGATGTGCGTACAAGGCTGCACCAAACAATGTGACCTTGCAAAGAAGACATGACCAATGTCTTCTCTTGTAACATGGCAAATTAAGTTTAGAGAGTTTTTGTTCCACAGTTTAGAGAGATTTTGTTCCACAATTACCAACTTTATTTGGCTATCTGAAATTCACTGCTCAGGGAATATGTGGATTGTGAGTGTCTGTATCTCGTCTTTGGAACTAACTTTGAAAAAAGAGTATTGGTACTTGCAGTACTTAGCAGTGCAGCTGCTGGTAGGTCAAGTTGTGCTTTCCTTTCTTTGTGTCAGACTAAAACTTGAGCTCAGAAACTTTGCTGCCTGCAGTGGCTCACACAAGTTCAGTGTGAAATTGAAGCTCATTTTTCTGGAATACTGTCACTGTGGTATTTCAGGGAAAGCAAATAACATTTTTTTCCCCTGGAACAAGTGGAAACCTTATTTTTCTGTTTAAGGTAATAATTTACACAGAAGGTGTTGTAAACAGATACTTATACTGGATATAATTATTTACTTTTTTTCCTTTTTTAATCTGAAACCCAATTAAGCATTGGCCAGATAAGCTGCTAAACCCTGTTATGGATAAACATGATTCAAATTATTCCATTGCTTCCTCTGAGAAAGAAAATCAGGAAAAATAAATTTATTTCGACCTAAAAAGAGGACTTAAGTGAGACATGCAGTACAAACATTTAAAGGACATAATAATGATTTTATAAATCTATAGTATTTTATGCTGGATTTTTGCAATTGTTCCATATTTTAGCTTTTACAGTTGTTAGAGACTGCCTGTGAATCTTATTACTTAATGAGGACAGTACAGACGGTTGGATGAAAAATAAGAATGCTGTTTTTCTGAGGGGAAAAAACTGAAAGAAGTGTTAGTGAATCTTAATTTCTCATACAGTATTAGCTTAGGAGCCCCTCTTCATAAGGAGTCTAAATACACTGAAGTTCTCTGCCTAATTATTGAGCTTGCAACACTGTGTTGTCTATTTCAGAGCTTCATTAGAATATTTTTCTTGCTATCTAACCATGCATTTTCAGATGAAAGCCATTTCTTCTTGACCTGTTCTTCAAAGATCTATTTCTGCTTTGTATATTTTAAAATTGCTGTTGAGTCACAGCTCAGCTCTTGTTTGTGTATGAGAATGTCAGTTTGGAGATGTGAATAAATTAATACCAAAGTTATCCAAAATAACGAACAGTAGCACAAAGATGGTGATGATGATTAGAGACTGAATTTTGAAGCCTCCTCTTTGGCCCTGGCTGGCAAGGTCTGAGATCTTTTGGAAGGACCCGTGCTTTCCAGGATGCTTCCAGATGTGCATAAACTCCAGGGAATAATGTCAGTCTTTGTTAGTATTTCAGGTTTAGGTAAGCTGCTGGGCCAGCCTAGGTGTGGGCAGTTGGGCCCCACCAAGTGGGACACTGTCTCTTTGAGGGCCAGGCACATGGATTAGATGCATTTTATGCATTTAAATGTAAATTTGATAAGGTATTTAAAGTGTATTAAATGCCTGAGTGATAAAGCAGACCTCTAGATTGTTGGTGAGTTTCTTGATACTGTATAGATCAGGTAACCGTATTAAATGACCTATTATTGTGTTTAACTCACGTTATGAATTGTGAGACAGATTTAACCCCAGGCAGGCTCTATTTTTATGATTTCTATATCCCTAAAATTTGGGGAAAAGTCTTCTCTTTCTGAAACACTTTGCTGTTTGGAAGACAGGAAGTATGACGTGTGATGAGAATTTTAAATCTTCTGAGACTTTTGCTCATCTGAAACGGGAGGACCAAAGTAGAAACAAAGTTGAGTCTTTAAAGTAAAAATGTCCCATCCTTTTGTATTAGCCTGGATTTTAATTGTAAAAATTGTAAAATTCTTTTAGAACTAATGTAATGACTTTGTATCATTGTTAGTAGATATGAGAAAGGCTGCATTAGAATGTGCTGTCAGCAGAGAATTTCATTATAAATAAAAATATGCACTTGTTTTAGATAAGTATATATATCAATATTAACAGGCATTTAAGATCTTGACTGTAATATGTCTCATAAATTTCTTTCAGCCAAAGGAGGAAGAATGTCAGCCACTAGTAATGCTTTTGAAGCAAAGTAGTACAGAAAATATAGTATAGTACTTCCAGAAGATGAAGGTGTGAATTTTCCCATATATCATCTTAATGGCTACATTTTCTACAGAATGACATGGGTCACTCCTTTCATATTTCATGACTTCTATTTGCCCAGCTTCAAAATGCCAAATGTGCCAGTGAACAGCACTTTAATATTCATGGATTTCTGGGATGTCTTTGACAGTTGTCAGCTAGAAAAATGGCTTAATTAGAAGGAATCTGACTTGTGATTTCTTCTTCATACTCAGTCACATACACAAACATGCAACATATATCTCCATATTTGTCATCTGTAGAAAGTATAATTCATGAATGAGGGTATTCTTTTCCCATTGCATTTGACTGTGTTGATTAAAAATGGATTTTCATTTATTAAAATTACTAAAATAGTAACTTAGTGGAAAATATACTAGAATCCAGGAGGGGAAAAATCCTGATCAGCACTGAAACTAGTGACTTAAAGTTTTAAATATTTTAAATAATTTTTAAATTATAACTATTTAAAATATTATTAAAATATCAATATTAATTTATGTTATCAAAGAAACAAATATAAAACAACTAAAGGCAGCGGTTTTCTAGACAGCTGAGGTATTTCTGTAAGAAATGGATTTTTAAAGAGATTGAGGAGGAAGTCATACTGTTTTGAAACAGCAAAGTTTCAGGTGGGGATCATGTTCATACTGAATTATGAACAGCAGGAGGGGATATGCTAACAAAAGCTTTCTAAAGTAATTAGACTGATCTGTAAAGAAAATCAAAGGTAGTGGCAGAATGTGGTGTTCTGAGAGGAAGAAACAGAGCAGAATATAAGCCTTATCCTAGTGGATGAAGCCCTGTGTAGTTTGGGGTTTCTATAACCTCTCATACACTTTAAAGAATAAGAAAAAAAAAAAACTTGAAAAGCGTGTATAAGATAGCTCCTTACAGTTCATCCAGTACTCGTTAAAAGGGAGGTGATGATCAGGATGTGAGCGTATGCTTTAAAGAAAGTATGTTGTTTGGACCACACCAAAGGTCCTTGTTATAAATTAGATATGAAAATTAAAGAAGCTAAGAAGCTAAGCATCTTTGAGCTAAACATTGTGATGACATGCTTTTAAGTCAGCTATAATGTATTTTGTAAATGGTACTGCAAAGAACAGACAGGAAGTTTTCTCTATAGTTCCAGCACACAATATTTTAACAAGGATCCTGAGTTTCATGGGCATGTGGGTAGAATAAGAAGACCATAGGGTCTCACATACAGCTTTGCTTAAAAGCAGTACAGCCAGATCAGAAAGAGTACGGTCTCTCATTAGTTTAACTGTCTTCTGATGAAGCAAAAAATTCCATATTCTTTGTGAATTTTGTTGCAATTGGAGCTCTGGTTCTATCAAAACTTAAAGAAAACAAAATTTATTTTTTTTTAATGAGATTTTAATTTCATTTCAGTTAATATGTTAGATTCAAACATGAACAGGATTTAGATTTTTATCACTAGAATTTCATTAGTTCTGCTGTGCTTCAAGCTCAAAGCAATAGCTAACTACTTCAAACTGTTGCAATTAATGTAACTTTTTCTCTGCATCTGAACCACAAGTTAAGGGATCTTTTCAGTTTTTGGTCTCAATAAGAAAAGAAATCCCAGGGCCAAGTGCAGATTTTGTGATCCAGATTGCATTAAAAATAATTAAATGCATGTATTTTAGAGTTGTTTTCAACCCAGGTTGTGATTCCATTTCACTTGTCTGCACAGAGGTATTTTTTAATCTCCATTTTATTCAATGCTTGATTTGGTCCTCATACCATTTTTGGTAGAGTTATTAAGGAGTTATGTGGAATCATTTTGTGTGTTAAGATGCTGTACAGTGCAGGGAAATGGCAAAATGGGACATGGTTGCTCGTTCTTGACCAAAAATATTTTCTCCATTACATTCACAAGGAAATCTCTATAGTCAGAATTCAGTTGTTATACCATTCTAACGGTTCAGTCGTAGTAGATCTGAAGGTAATCTGAAGTTGAAATGATTGTAAGGAGAGTTCCTCATAATTTCTTTTCTTTTTCTGCTGTTTAAGTATAGCTGTGTGATGGTAGATCCTGAGCAGTGGGGATATCCATGTTGGCAAGTAAGTGCTTTGCTGTGCTGAGTAGTCATAGCTGAGAAAGTAGCTCTACAGAGCTAACTTCATGCCAGACGCATTGCAGAATAATGAACAAACATTTTCTTCAGTCCATCTGTAGTCAGGGAAGCACTTAAGCGTGTTTAAGTTAGTATTCAATGAAAAGGTATAGCATCTGAATTAAGTCTTGAATTCTGAACACAAGGTTTAGACTTGATATAACAATGGAACAATCCTAAACTTTCTCTTCAGTCGCAAAATCTGCAAAAGCATCTGATCTTTTGATTATGTCAGCTGTGAAATCTGTAGCAGTAGTCATTCATCTGTCCTTGCAGTAATTCAGTCTTGTGTGAGTCAGTTCACAGTAATTTATTTGGATTTTAGTTACTTTAGGATTCTAACACATTTTTGTAGGTTATAGAAATGCTATGTTTTTTTAAAAAAAGTTTATTCCCTGTAAAAATGACTTTTTGAAGAAAGACATTTGACTTGTTGCAAACACATTTTACCATATGAGAACCTTTACTTTAATGTATTCATTTGGTCAGTGCCACAGAAAATTAAACCTTGAGAGAGAGGGACAGCAGTGAATTAATTGTTTTGATTAAGAAATTAACATGAAGATTCATAAATACTGATGAAGGTAGCCATGAATTGTTACTCACTGGCTTACTGTTTCCATTTATTGGTCATTATTGTTATTTCTGAACTTAAATACTCATCCTCTAAACACTTATGTGCATGTGTATATAAATTCAAATGAACTTCCATTAACTTCAAGAAGAGTTCTCATAAAATTATATATGCATAAGCTTTGTGGAAGTGGCATTTCAAATTATTAATATTCTAGATAGAAACCAGAGAATTAACTTCCACCTGGCATTAACTGAAATAAAGCCATAGCTTTCACTGAAACTGAAGTGATTTATGGCAGCTGATTTTTTTCCCATAAAAGTTTTAAGTTTGATGATTATCAAAATTTGCATTTAGTCAATCAGTATTAGCAGTTTCAAGATCAACTTTGCCACATGGAGATGGGAAGTCAAGGAGATCATAAAGATACTGAGGTAACTGTATTTGTCTTGGAATCCCAAGTACAAAAGTATTTCCCTGCCTTTTTCACATTATACAGCCTTGTGTTAAAGAAGTAATATATTACATTCCAGAGTAATATATTAAAGTTTAAAAAAAATGCAGTTCTGTAGTTACTGTTTTCTGATGTGGGATGATCAAGATATTTTTCAGTACTATGGCACTTTTAAATAAGGAATACTAATCAGACTCTTTCATCGTCTGGATGAGAAATAGGTCACTAGAGAATATTGTCGGGTGACATGCCATTATACAACAGGGACATCTCTAAGAAATTCTTTGACATGACAGTATTTCTTAATATGATTTGCCCAGAGCTGAAGTCAAATTTATTGTAATCCTACATAGCTAGTAAATCTGCCATCAACCTGTCAGTTACATAAGTAAAGCTACCTTTTCCCAGATGTCAGTCCTTTATTGTATTTATTGACTGAGTCACAAATTATTTCCCCTTTGGCCTTCAGTTTTCGATAAAACTACAGAAAGAATTTGTTTCTTCTTCAAAGGAAAGGATGTTGAATTTAAATGATGGGTAACATGATAAAAAAATCTGAATACTGTTCACACATGTTGAATTAATTCATCTTGTTTACTTCTCATGTGAATAAAGTTTAGCAAAGTGTGGGTATTTTTCATGAATTAACAAGTGATTTTTTTTTTTAAAGAAGTAATAGGTTTCAGTGGAAACTCTTGAACTTTAAATTATAAGCTGGCATGTTCTATTTAGATCCTATAGTACACATTCAGAAAAAGGCAAGAAAGTGAGCAGAAGAAAGATTGGACTTGCTGTGATGTACACACTAAAAAGGCATGACAGTAGTGTGAAATACAGTAGACCTTTCTCATTTTCAATTAACTATAAATTAATTTTATTAATTGCAATAATCATGAATTGAGGGGGGGAAAGGATTCACCAATTGGCTGTAAACCCAAAGTATAAAAAGCTGTACTTTCAGAGGAGTTGCTCAGAACAGTAACATTTTCAGTAATCTTTATTCCCCACATGACTGTTACTTTCCATAAATATTCTGTCTATTTCATATTACTTCATTATAGATATGCTCAATTTTGATATTATAGTGTTTTGAACAGATTCTGAATTTTAGCTTATTTTCCAGTGAAGTACAGCTCATGAAAGGAGGCAGTTTACATTTTCCAGTGATCCACAGTTAAATTCATGTGTAGATATTCTTGAGTTATTCTTGTGTTGTTTTATATAAGTAAGGATATATTGTGGTGCTAATTTTTGTGACATTAATACAATAAAACATGCAAGTAACATGAAAAATTAGGAACCTATACCATAGGCATGTCCTTTTAATCTTCCATGCTATTAAGAAAGAGACATTTGTTTAAATGTATTGATTTGAATGTTAGCCAGCAATGGGAGATAATTAGTCATGCTAGTAAATTGAGCACTAACATTACAGTGAGACAAGTACAGTCTTTGCCAGTGGCAGTTTTTGACCTTTTGTGTAATGATAGGATTTGTAAAACTGGATGGATGTAAGAAGAAACAATTACAGTTTGTGTGTTTTCTCTCTATATTCCTTGGCAGCATCAGAAAGATTTCTCGGAAAGTATCTAAAATGTTAGTGGCTCTGAAGACAATGAAGATGAGAAGATTGACTTTGGGAATTGGGCAAAAATGTAAATCCAAGCCAGTGCCTTTTAGCATGCAATCTGCTAAATTTAATATTGACAAACTCAGCAGAATAACATGAAAATAATGAGTTTTCAGTTTATGATGATTGGGAAAGTTTTGTTAAGCATTCAGTAGAGAACTTTGAATTCTAAATTTGGAGTTTAAGTAATAATAATAATGATAATTCTGTGTACAATATATGGCACTTATGTGGTAATTCCCCCTCATCTGAAATATATGCCTATCCATTTTCAGAAAGATATGTTCCAAGTTAATGTGTGCTGTGAATCAGTAAGGTACTTTACCATTTCAGTCATCTACTAGGTCCTGTCTTGATGGACTCCTCAAAGCACGTCTCTTGGCATTAATTTCACCAGCTCTGCAGGTCTTCTCTCCACCTCAGCCATCTCTGGTCCCCATTGCACCACTCTCCTTTGTCCTGCCTCCAGTCAGAGCCTCCTCAGGCCCTGCTCACCCTTCATTATTCGTTGTTTCTCAGTGTCCACTGACTGCTGTGGATCTCTGGCACAGTCATCCAAAATAGTCTGCCATTTTTTCTCTCTTTTCTAACCTCAGTTCTCAAAAACTTGCATTGGTCTTTCCCAATTCTTTCCAATCTTCCTGAAACTTATAGGATATCACTGTTAACACAGAAGATATATCATCCCTGTGGAAGGACAAGGATGATACCCTTGTTTTCTACATGCAGAAAAGTTTTGATGTGTCTGTGACCAAGCAAAATTCATAGGAATCAGCAAGTAGAAAAATAGGGAAAAAGAAATAAATAAATAAACCCCAACGAACCGTTACCTTACATCACCTCTTCTTTCTTGCCAGACCTGTGTGACTAGTTTTTAATTCCTTCAGTATGAAAATGTGTCTAATTTATTTCTTTTAAGTTGTATCCTGACATTGTAGATAGTTTAAGAATAGATTAATAAATCCTCAAACCCATCTCTACCTACCTACTTGTTTGTATCTCTGTATTTCTACTTAATTCAGCTAGACTACTCATGATTATTGACTGTACTTATTAGCAATGCGGAACTTAAATAATAAACAGAGATATATGCAAGGAAGAAATTTGAAGTAGAAGTGTAATTTTGAAATTTATCATAAAGCCCAGATCCTGTCTTTATGCTGAAGATTTAGATGGAAAGGTCAAGACTTTAATATTCTTTTTGGCTCATCAGATATTCTGTTAAATGTCAGGACTTCACTAAGGTGCATACTAATTTGTCTCAGATATTGTGGTCTCTCAGTCTTTGTCTGGGCCCATTGTTTTTCCAAAGTGGCAGGAGGAGATAGGCCATCATTTTAAGGTTTCCAGTATACTCTGGTTTCCAGTATACTCTGGGAATTTTGGAGTGGGGAGATGAGTCATGGCGTTTGTATGATTCTGGGATGGTGTTTCTCAACATCACTAGGCTGAGATTAAGCACAGACCGGTATTTGCCTTCTTCCTCTTCTACTGCCTGCCACTATTTAATTGACTGACCCATCAGCTGCTGTTCTTCAGCTGCTGTGCCCCCCACAGCTCTCTATTGATTTTCTGGTTAAAAAAGTTCACTGAGACGGTTGCACTTGAATCTAGAGTGGGGTTTTTTTTGTTGTCGTTGGGCTTTGCTTTCAATTACTTAAAACTTGCCAGTTTAAATAGACTAATCCGTGGTCTTCTCTTGCAATGGCTATATAGTGTAGAAATATATTAAACAATTATGGTTGCCTAAAGCATTCGTTAAAATTGAAATACAGTAAATATTTATTGTATCAGCAAGAGGAAGCTGTGTACCACTGGCTAAATAAAAATGTATCAAAAAGATGTATTAGTGTAATTTTATTTGTCTATCTTTTTCTGTAGCCTGGAAAAGAAACTTCAAATCTCAAAGCATTGGTTTGGAAAGTAGCTGAGATGGAAAATGAATTGTTGAATGAATTATATTTAAAAAGACATATGTATATGTCATAAGAATAAATAGATTTTGGTTTTTGCATATGTTGATTTAGTCTGATGTTTTTAGAACCAGAAAATAAATTATGTTTTTAGTTAATTTGTAAATTCATTAGAAAAGAAAGTCCCATACAGTATTACCCTTCATTTTGTTAAAATGAATTATGTATTTTCAGAAAATAAAAGCATTTTGAACAGTTAGATTTTTCATTAGTGAAGTGATTCACCTCCCTTTAGCTCTATGTGAAATGGAAAAGTGAACGTCTAATCTTTGCTCTGTAGTTATATTTGCACATGCCTAGCACCCATGCTCATGTAAATCAAGAAGGCATTCACGATTAGACACATGCAGTTTGAATGTGTGAAAGACTTTTCCTCTATCAGTCCACATGTCCAATTTTTCCAATCGCTAAAAATTTGGAAAACCCCAAATCCCACTCTTTATGGGACTCTAGAAAACCTCCCTCTGCCATCTCACAAACACTTTAAGATAGTCAGGTCTGGGACGTGTGATCTCTTAAACCAACATTACTATTTATCTCCCGGTATAAAACAAGTTATGTATCTAGACCTTTAGATCAGTAGAGACTCTGAGTGAGGCAGTAAAGTTACTAATAGAGGGCAACCCAGATTGAATTAAACCAGGACAGATTCCATTAGGTTTAGCAGAGACATTAGGAGGAAGCACAGTGTGAAAAAGAAAGGGAGAATTGTGACCACGTCACATTGCTGCTAACAGCTGATGTCCACTGTGAACATCTTTTAAACCTGCCTGCAGAAATATTACTTATTAACACCTGGGCTGAGTTATTGGTGTGCATATGAGATGTAGTAGTAGTGTAATTGCCTATAAAAACAAATAGTAATCAAAAATTTGTACCGTAGCTATATGTAAAACACTTGGTTATTTCATAGCTGCAATTTTATGAAGCCTGTCAAACAATTCTGCCTTTCTCATGCGTGAAACCCTGAAGAATATAATAAATTACTTTATCTGAAACTCTAAACCCACATGCTGCATATAGTATTATAAAATAAATGGACAGAATGGAATGCAGCAGTTTAAGTTTATGTGAACAGAGGGATGGAGTCTAGCCAAGAGGGTTTTTTTTTAATATGAGAGCATATGACAAAATTGTCCTGTTGGCACTGAGAGAGTGATTCTAGCCCAAAGAATTTGTGGTACCTTTTATCCATTTACAGTTGTGCACTGCTTGCTGTGAATTCTTATTTGATGTAAAAAAGCATGTCATACTAATTTAAATTAAAAAAAAAAAGTAGTAGATTGGAACAGAGCAATACAATTCTGACAGACAATGATTTTCTTTTTTCAAAGTTTGCCTTTTTAAAAATTGAACAGTATATCTTGAATTGGTTTAGAAGAAAGGCTGAGGTCACAGATAATTCTGTTCCTTCACGTAAAGCTTTACTTAAAACTTGTTCTCAAATGAGAACAAAGTAAAACTTTTCAGTAGTTTCAAAAGGTTTTTGGAGTATTCGTAGTACTTTAAAATAAAACTACCACAGTACACAGTTATTTGTTCTCATTCACAGCTACCTGTGGCCTATCCAGCTAATTTTAACTAGTTGATGCCTGTATTTTATGTCGATATTATAAACTGACATCAAAACACTTTTCAAGTTGAGTTTAAAAGATTCTGAAGGGTATATGAAAAAGTCATCTGAGGCCTTGCAAATGGGTATAACCATTGCTAGAGATTGTGATATTTTAAAAATATTGACATATCTTTTTTCATAAGTTTGATTTTTAAATATTTAGTTACATTATAATTAATCTACATTAATCTACAATATGAAGAATAATTATAACAGTGCTACATATTGGTATCAAAATGCATTAAAGTCACAGATGATTTTAAGGCTTGTAGCAGACAGCACTGCACCAGCCTTCTCCAAGGCACAGTTGGCTCTCTCAGGAGGTTCTCCCTTGAGGTTTTCAAGGCTTGCTAACTTAGCTAGTATATTAGGGTATTATGTTTAGATCCTCTGTGTGTGATTAGGATGGGATATTCAGTGGCATTAAATAGCAGCTCAGTGGCACACTGAAATTTGGAGTTTCAGACTTGCAGCCTGAGTTTCAGTCCCAGGAGTACATACTAGTTAAGTCTCTCTGAACATGCTGGCAGTGATTTCCCTTTTTGCTCTTTGACACCCTGTCTGCTCCCTGGGCTGTACGGTATGGTAAGGAAATCAGTGGCATGCTGCAACAGGTGAACTAGCCATGGCGTAGGATAATGATGCTATAATTAATACTGTCATAGAGTTCTGTATCAGTTAATTTCACCCCCATCTGTTTTTCTCAAGAGTGTATTTCTGAGTATGTTGAAGGTGAAAGTAAAAACCAAACAATTAGAATGACAGAAAGTAATCTTCTTTCATCCTCTTTGCTGCTGGAAGGGAGAGCTCTGATCCTGCCCTCCAGCTGCTGCATAACCCACTGCCGTCAGCTGGAAATGGAGATAGGATCTATATTTTATATATTAGCATCCTGTGTATAACAGTCGACTCTTGGACTGCTGCTAAGACTCTCCTGAGCCTCTTGTTTCCCTGCCAGGATTACAAGCTCTTGGCTTTTTAAGCAACCTCTTGGAAAATAATTAATGCAGAGGAGCAATAAGCTGTCTGCAGACAGTAAGAGCAGGAAGCTTGGACTTCAGATTTTCATTTCAGAAGTTTTATTCTACAAGACATTTTATATTGCAAATACTAATGTATGAAGTTGCTTCTTTGTGCAGGGTAATTTTTAAGCAACTCCTCCAGAGATTAAATATTCAGGTTAAACATTTATATGATTCCTCATTATCTACTGAATTTTTGATTGGAGCCATGCTGCCCTGCACAACATGTGAAAATATTGAAAAATTGGCTGGACATTTTTCAATTATTAGTTCAGCAGAGAAAAAAAACCTGAGTTTTCTGACGTCTGAAGTGTATACAGCTCACAGCAAGAAAGCAATTCAGTATGATAAGTGTGTGAAATGAATATGAAAAGATTAATGCAAATAGTGGAAACTTTTGGAGCAGCATTGGATTTCAATTTGTTCTGGGTAGAAAATATGTAATTATAAGTACTATTATCATTTTTAGCTGTAATTATATTCTAAAAATTAGAAGATAATTGGTACTAAGGAGCATTCCCTTGTATTCATTTCTTACAACATTCTCAAGTCATTACACTCTATTTCAAACACATAATCCTTCGTATTCTAACCTTGATGTGTTTTTCATGAAAACAAGGAAGGATATTCTTCCTGCTTTTAAGGCCACAAGTAGGACTTGCATTATGTGTTTTCACTTCAGCATTGCCTTTGTTGGGAGAAGGGATTTCTGTATGGATGGTTCTGTAGTGGCTCCAAGGTAAGGAATTGATGAAGCTCTGAAATGCAGCCAGGTCCCCTGTGAGTCATGCTCACCCAGCAGATGTACCTATAAGGCACCTTCTCTGTTACTGGCAAAAGCAAATCTCATTCAAAGTTCATTCTTGACAATCTTTCAAAGCTTAAATCTCTTCATACTCCTTAGTATGAATTGGAGCACTTGTCCTCATTGGCCAATTCTGAAAGAGAGAATTACCTGTCGTAACTTAGTTTTCTTCTGAAAACTTAGAATATTTAGACCTGGATCTCCTAGAGTGCTGGATGCTTTATTGCTAGTGACATGATGGCAGCTCCTTTTGAAGGTGGTTCAGACTGGATGCTATAACATTAATTTTTTTTAAATAATAGAGGGTCTGAACCAATTTAGAAATACTTCAAATTACACAGTCACATTATTTAATGTATTACTTTGAATTAGGTTATATTGTATTAATATAGTGTGATTAGAGCAAAAGAGTTAGTAAAGATGATGTCACTTAATAGATGAAAAAAGGTAAGTAGGCGGGTGAAAGCATCAAGATGAAAAAAAATGCGTGATTGCTACTGATCAGAACAAACCCATATATTAGAATGATATAATCTTTTGGATACAGAAACAAATATGCTTTATTTACTTTCTACGTTGTGAGATAGTTTAGAAATTTATGTATCTATAACATTTGTCAGTACTATTGTAAATAATTCCCATCGATGGTCTTCATTTTTTTTTTTTTTTTAATTTATTTTTAAGTTAGAACAGGTCTGGGATTTATGCTCTGCTCTGTTACTATTTCCTGGGCATGTCTGACAGCTGAGCTGTTTGCTTGACCATAAGATTTAGAAGTCCAAGGAGGAAAGAGAGCAATTCATCTCTCAACCTCAAATTAAAGTCTTTCCGACATTTGATGTAATGCACTGAGTGTTGAGTGGAAGCACTGACATCTGACACTACAAAACCTAAAATATTAATGCGTATTATAAATACAGAATGTAAGAAATAGTGCTCTCTACCCACATTCATTGCTAAGAGTTAAGGCCAATATATTAGCCATGTCTTTGGAATCCCCCTCATTCACTTGCTGAGAACCAAAGATAAAACATGCAGCTTTTGAGCAAGTTTTTGCCTTTCATTATTTTGAATGCTTGATCATGTTGGAAAAAGAAGACAAAAAAACATTTAAAATTTTCAGTGTTCATTCTTTATACAGGCCTCTTCAAAAAGTAGTCTTTTAAAAGAAAGGGAAAGAAAAGGAATCAAGTTTGAAGTATTCTTTATTGTATTAACATAATTATTACAGTTGCTTTTCTCTCTTACTTTCTGTGCTTTGGCAAATCAGAAACTATTGTCTTTCTTTAAAATATCTCTAAATAATTTAAAATTTCACACTATATAATGATTAGATGGAACTAGTTCATATGTCATTGGCATATCCGCTGCTAAAAAAAAAAAAGGAAGCCATATACAGAGGAATTGTAGCAATCTGAAGAAGGTCTGGCTTTCAAAAATTATCTGTTGCATGCAGGAAAAGCTGTTATTTCCATTCTATTCTATTCTGTTCTGTTTTCATATTTCTGTGCACTATGGAAATAAAGAGCCCAGCATTTGTTCTGTATCTTTCTTTACTCTTGGACAGGCACTGGGGCAAACAAGTCAGCATATAGTACAAACTATGCTAGAGCTATAATTTCTACTAACTATTGTTCCACTGCTCCAGTATAAATCTTTTGTGAATGTTTCTCCAAAGTGATAATACTTCTGGCAAATTTTGTACTACTTCTTATGTGTGTGGAAGGGAGCTGGAGTAAAGTGGAAGACAGGCAAGAAATTTTCCTGTCCTTGCTTGGAGATCTGTATTTTTGGCTTCAGGAGAGGAAAAGACAAAGACTGTGATCCATAAGGACAAAAAACATTAGTTTGAAATGGTATTTCAAATATAAATAAAGTACAATATTTTTCTGTTGTTAGTTTCAGAAAGTCATATTTCTTTGCCATATCTGTGATGGAAAAGAGAAGCAGATAATTACTTTTTGATTTGTAGGGCCAGCAATATTGCTTTTTATAAAACTGATATTTTTTTTTCATTTCTGGTTTGTGAATTTAGTTACCTGATGGGTTTGTGCAAATGTCAGGTTTCAGAATGAATTACATGTGCATGACTTAGATATACCAGAGAAATGCATGAATTCAGCTGTATTGAATATTTCTCACATACTCTTCAACTCAGTCACTGCTCAGTAACTCGTTTTATCAATTTTTTTACCTTTTAAGTATAGATTGTGAGATCTCATTCCTTATCATAGTGTAAGCATTTGTACAGTTAGAAGAGTGAAACAGATGAAGATAAATTCAGTTAGTTTGGAAAGATTTATTTTCCAGTTTGTGCTGGTTTTGACTGTGGTAGTTCTCTTCGTAGTAGCTAGTATGCAGCTGTGTTTTGGATTTGTGATGGTAACAGTGTTGATAATACAGGGGTGTTTTCATTACAGATCAGCAGTGCTTACACAAGGTCAAGGACATTTCTGCTTTTTATAGCACCCCACCAGTGGGTTGCCTGGGGATGCACAAGAAGCTGGGAGGGAGGAGACACAGCTGGGACAGCTGCCCCGCTGAGAAAAGTATATTCTATACTGTATAGTGTCATGATAAGTATATAAAGCTGGAGGAAAGCTGGCCAGGGGCTGCAGCTTGGGAACAGGTTGAGCATAGTTTGGTTGGTGGTAAGCAGCTGTATTTCATTTGCATCACTTGTCTTTCTCGTAGGTTTTTTTTCGCTTTCTCCCCCCCCCCCCTTTTTTTATGTGTGTCATTTTCCTTTTCTATTACAGTTTTATTTTATTTTATTTTATTTTATTTCCGTTATTAAACTGTTCTTATCTCAACCAACAAGTTTTCTCGCTTTTACTCTTCCGATTCTCTTCCCCATCCCACCATGGGGGAGTGAGTGAGCAGCTGCAAGGTGCTTCATTGCTGACTGAATTTAAACCACAGCACACGTATACCCATTACTGACTACCAGCAAGCTTAAAGAGACATTAATTTTTATTTGGTTTGAGCAGAATTCAAAGATGCTGAGCAGGCCAACATGATAAATTTCACCAGCACCTTTACTTTAAAGATTTAGTCTTGTTGACATCGAGTTAGGCTCATCAAAAAATCCAAACAGAACTATACCAGTAGTTGATTATAATTCAGAAAACTAAGATAACATTTACAGCCAATTCAAATCTGAATGACTAAATATAAAACTTCTTCGTGATAAATATGTGAGCATTAACCCTAACATGTTAGAAAATTCTATTTTTGTTTGGAAACTAAGAAAAACATTATTTAGTCTAGTAAAAAATAAATGTCAAATATTAATAAGTAATATCAACATGAATGTTAGCAAAGTACAAGAGGCAAGGCTGTTCTGCCACAAATAAGCTAAAATACATGCTAATAAATTAACTTCCCATTTTTTTCAATGGTACCTCAATGAAAACATAGAAAACTAGAAATGTATTTGTGAGAACCAAAAGTACCCATTTTGTCCCCCATGTCTTCTCTAGGACTTTATTCCAAATGCCCAAGGAAACAATACTATTTTCACCTGGAATGTCATCTTTTTACTCTCACCATTTTTTTTTATACCAGATGTTCTTGGTTGTTGTTTTTTGTTTGTTTGTTTTGTTTTGTTTTATTGTCATATCAATCATGAAAGTACGATTTTGGTGTTTTTAAGTTGTTTGCTATTGTTTAATTTCTGACCTGTCAAGAAGAAAGATTTTCAAAATATTAAAGTTTCTGCTATTTTGTGACTAGCAGAGCTGCTCTGGAAGAGGAAATGGTAGCAAAACCTGTATTACAATAATAAATAGGTAAAAATGTAAAATGGGGCTTTTTAAGAAGCAGTTTCTGAGGTTACCAATTGACCTTACAAAGGTAGGATTAAAAATTTACTTTTCAACCTCAGGTACTTAAGGACCATAAAAGTACTTATTTTTAGTGTACATGATTTTTGCCAGACCATTCTGTATTGCTCTGCCATGTGTCAAATTGACTTCCCCAAATAAGTTTATATTCTAGCTTGAATAGCTCTCTGTTGAAAAGTTAAAACAATGCTTGAAAAATAAAAGTCAATCAGTACCAAGAATATTACCTATGCAATTAATTATTTAGATTTCTAGCTGTGCTTCTAGGATGTTTTCAGGAGTAATTACAGTCTCTTGGTTTGTTACATTGTGAGCAGTACTGTCTCTTATGGAAATGGCTTAAAGTTCTAGAGGCTGGGTGTGATGTCAATATTTCATAGATACCGTATTTCCATATTTCACTATAAAGTGATTATCTTTCTATGATCTGACTTCATATTATGGAAAATGCTTGCAGTACATCTATTGTGACAGTATTTTTCTTAATGGAAGCAGCGAAGCTCTTACTATACTATAAGTTGGCTAAGTACAAATAGCGATGATGGAAAATTCTGTAATAACTTTCCTGAGAATGAGAGATGCAGGTTTTTTTGTGATTCCTGCTCTGTCAATATAGACATTTATGCACTTCTCCTTTATAAATCTACACAAAAATACTTCTCTTGATTGGTGAACCAACTTGTTTTAGCTAGAATATTGCTTTGAATGCCACAGCAGGTTTTTAGAAGGCTTTTTCCATTAGTTGTTTTTTAAGTTATTTAAACTATGAGGAATATTGGGGTTTTGTTGATGCTGCCATTACTTTGTCTATCTTGTCCAGTACATATAATACATTTTTTTTTTATTTATTTTAATGTGTTCTCTTTAGTTTCTTTTTTATCATTCTTACACAGCCTAAAGTATTTGGTAGAGTTTCTTGGGGTATTTTGTGTTTAGAGTTCTTCAATTTCTCGTTTCTATGAAATCAAGCATTATGTCACAAGATGCATGGAACATCCCACATGATATTTGATCACTGTATTGTTTAAACAGTTACAAGCCAAGAACAATGAATATGAAATTGTGTCTTTTCCCAAGAACATGTATGCACTCAACATGAAGTGACTGTGGCTTCATGACACCATTTCACTTGTTCTTACATTTTAAGTTGAAGCAAAAAGAGCTAGAGGAGGAGGCATTAGATCCTCAAAGATGTTTAGAAACCTGTTTTCTTTCTAAGTCACCTGCCTCCTGGATTGACCTTTGACCCTGAAATTCCTAGTCAAAAGATATCCAGCATCTGAAAATTAATTAAGGCCTGATGCAGAGTCTGGCTAACCTCCTAGCCAATGCCTCATTTGCTTTAAATAGGCACAAACATTTGGCTGTGAACATTACTATAATTCACTAAAAAGAATCGACATGACTATTTACATTTATCTCTAGACAGAATCTGTTACTTTCTGTTAATGATAATAGTTTCACAATTAATGTTACTGTGCTCTTTTCTTTGTGAACTGCCTGTCATTTTGTCACATTACTGTATTCAGTAGAGCCAGGACTGACCCTGCATAATACAGCATCTTTTGTTCTTTTCCATGTTTTCCCCTCAATTTCTGACAACTTCATATATCTTTGGAAAGCACTTTTATTCTTAATTCTTGCATCCTTCATAATTCAACACTTGCATTTGTGGATGATGGGGTTGGAAGGAGAGTCTGATTCAATGACTCCGTTCCAACAGCTTCAGAGTTATTTATGACTTTCTACAGAATGCTCATCAGACTCCCCCCTCCCACCTCTCTTCATTTCTTTCTTTGTGAACCCTTTCCAAGATTGTGACCCGGTTGCCTTCCTTTCAGCAAAGCAACCCAATTTGCTTCACTCAATATACTTGCATTTATTTAGGCTTATATTTCTTTTCATACTCTGAGGGCTATTTCTTTATATTCTGCCAATAACTGCTTTATGTATACTTTTGCATTGTTTTCATTAGCTCTCTTTATGTATTTATAAAGAGTTACTATGCTCTTTCAATAGTATTTTTTTTCCTCTGGTGTATATTAACTAATTTTTCCTATTTATGCAGTATGCCTTCTGATTTTTATTGCACTTACTGCCCTTGCATTGCAAAATATCTTTTTACTGCTCTGCCTTCTTGCTATCAGTACTCTGACTAAATAGATTAGCAGCATATTTACAGTATTCTGTGTTTAGCTGCATCAATACATGAGAAATAATTGCTAGAGCTGTCTGTACAACCTCTCTACATCCAATCTCTAGCATATAGAGCTGATCTTTTAATTCTATTCACGTTTGGTATATTGTATTATTTAATACATATCTTTTCCTGCAGTGCTGTTTCCTAGTCAGTATTTTCTGTAGTTTATATTGTCCCTCTAGAGCTTAGCTTTTCCTCCTCAAGTGTATCTTGATAAAGTCTCAGTCAAATGATTGTCATATTTATCCAGTATATTGTATCTTTAGTCAACATGCTAACCACTTTGTATCTTTGACTATAAATGTTTTTTCCTCCTAATTCTTGAAAAAATTATGATTTCACCTTATCCTTGCTTACCCACCTCCTTATTTGTCAGAGATTGGTTAAGACACAATCTTGTTTTTTACTGCCTTTGTATTAATGCTGTGCGTTTTTCATGGTTTTGTCACATTTTTGCAATTCAGGGAGGCTGCTACTGAAGTTCAGTAATTGCTGCTTGTTATGGTTATGTAGCACTTGTTTTCAGGGCTATTGTATAGTATCATAAATGTAGCAATAGTTGTTAAATTCTGTGACTATGTTTTTGGTTATGCAAACAGTTTTTAGGGTCTTAGTAAGATATAGAGTACAGAGTGCAGATTTGAAAAAGTTTTTATCTCTTGTAATGCATTTCAAAACCTTCCTATTAATAGAAATGCTGACTGTAGAGGGGAAAGAAAGTGATGCAGATGTTGACATCAGGAAGTAGCCAGTCTAATTAGGGTGAGGGTGTCAGTTGAACATCACAAGCAGAGATGTTCAAGCAGCGGTAATTTTGTGGGCTGAATGTTTGAATAAAAGCTCCTGCTTCCACTCTCCTTTGACACTTGACATTGGATCAGTGCTACCTTCTATGTGCTCTTCTCTTCAGCTGCACTGTGAATTTGGGCTGGAGTAGATGTATGTCAGTGTTGCCACCTGTTTCACGTTACTCAATTTGTTCTTCAGCAGCTCTTCAGTTCAGTGTAAAAGAGCTCTTGAGTCTGTTCAAGAGTATCATTTGGGCTCTCTTGCTAGTAATCAGTGACATATTTCAATTGTAAATACAGTAGAAACAGATAGAGTTGTTTAACTTCTTATGGAGGAAATGGAAGTCCATTAACATAATGATAAGGCTATGTAACTTCTGCAGCTATAATGTCTTCACTGCGTGTTACTCATGGGGGAAAGTGCTATACAAGTACACACATTCAATTCTTGATCTTTTCCTCAGCCTTACCGTGGCAAATGTAAGAGTTTCTATAACAGTCATTTCAGCAGCTGGGAAGAGCCCAATATATCCCAGTTGAAATCAGCTAGATAGAAAAGCTAGTCCTTGAGGCATAAAAAACTGAATGTGGCATAAGATTACGTCAATAACGGATCCATTGATTGTGAAGCAGCATGAGGTGGTATGTAGAGGACCTAATTTCTGTATTTTTGTTGTATTAGGTATTTTTCCTTGAGCCATTAATTGGTCCAAATTGTTATGATATTGCACCATGAAGTATGAACTTGGAGAAGAAACAGTGAGATACTGAAAAACTTCAGAATGTTTAGTTTATTTTCTGATTAAAAATAAAACATTGTTATCATATTGCATTATCAATATGTAATTGGTTTCTGTCTGACAATTTCATTGATTTTTTTTTTTTTCTCTTCTAGAATTTGAGAAGGGAACAGCTATCCTTTGGTGATTAAGTGGTGTCTCGCTACTATACAACACAGAAATCAAATATAAAAGTAGATCTCTCCCTGTCCATAGTTTTGTAAGTGTAGATGCAGAATCCCCATATTAATGTTTCTCATGAAGTTTGTGTCAAGGATTCAATTATTCCTGTTATTTTCAATAGAATAATGTATGAAGGAGTATTTATTCTTGAGAAAGTAATGAATTATACCACTTAATTTAATGTGCCTTAAGTTACAGTAGAGCAATAAATCATATGCATCCTTAGATTGGCTTTGAAGCATTTTTATGGCCAAGATCATGGTGTAAATTGAAAAACTGACATACCGTTTTAGAATAATGATAAAGCTTCAGCAAGGCTAGATATGGCCAAGGATAAAGAGGCAGACTCATTTTCTGAGCTAATTGCAGTTATACCCCTCTCATGATTTTGACATTGCAGGAGTGAGGCCTCAGAAGGTGACTTCAGTGGTACTGTTCTTGCCTGGGACAGCGAAAGTGTAACCCTGGGGTCATGTTTCTTCTCAAGTTAAGTTTTATGATAAAAAAAAACCTAGGGATGTAGTTTACCAGGAAGCCATGGGCAGTGGATGAGAAATATTTTTGGTCTTATTCTATGACTCTTTTTTGTTAATTGTTTTTGTACCTCTGCTCAAGCAATTACTTTCTCGCTCAGTTGTTCACTCACTCTCTTTCTCTTTCCTTTACCCCTTTGAGGTTTATCTAATGAGGTTTGGGTTATGATATGACATTACAGATAATATGTAGATTCAGATACTTTGAGCAAGAACTATCAAAGCTTTTGCTTTAAGAAACTGGTATTTTTTCACTTTTGAAGAAGAGCCTTGCCTGTCTTTAATTCTGTAGCTAGCCTAACTAGCTGTGATCAGTCAAATGAATATTATGTAAGAATTCATTTATTTAGTCCTGTATCTTTTTTTCAATCCTAAATAAACTTAAATCATTGAGAATGTCACCAGACATTATATATGAGATTATTATGGAGCTAGGAGACATTTCAAAATACAAATACTGTAAAAGATATTAATGATAATCATTATGTTTAACAAGATGTCCATGTAAAGGTAATGCTTGTACATTTTGTTTGCCTTGGAGAACAGTTTACATGCAGATGAGCAACACAACAAACTTGCATGAGAAATATTTAAGTGGAGTTGCACTATATTTGAACTTAGAAGATATCAGTACGGTATGACTATTAGTATCTAATTGAGCAGGCTAAATTACCTGACTAATCTCCCTAGGACCTCTTCAAAATATGTGAGAAAGTGACTTCCCCAGAGAGTAGTTCTTGAGCAAAAGCCTAATTTAAGGCTCTGAATTGTCCTCTGGAGGAGTCTATTGCTCTCCTTTGAGTAAGCCAGGAGCTTGGTTAATAATTACTAATTATTTACCAGTATGCTAAGGTAGGTATCCAAAAAAGAAATCAGAATGTGTATATTGACCTAGTTATGGTAATTTTGGAGATTATGTAATTTTAGGCTAAATGGCCCACTTTGATCTCTTATTTCTGTAGTTCCAGACTTCCTGTTGAGAAGCAGCAAAAATGGCCTAAAATTACATTAAACTGGGCTTTGTATCAAGAAATCACAAGAGTGCTTCACACAGGTGTTAGGCTAAATGCATGGGGAAGACCAGAATTAGATTGAAAGAGGCTGTTCAAAAGAACTCATCAATCCACAAATTCCTAGGTGTTACTAAGATGCAGTACTTTATAAAGCCTGATAGGTATTCCATCCCCCCGAATTGTCTTTCTAAGGCAGTCTCTACAAGAGGTAACAGCACAGTCATAAATATTACCTTTCTGAAGGTGTCTTTCCTGAGACCCGATAAATAGCAACTGCCAAGTTACAGCTTGGGAGAACTCAGCTTGGGAGTTTTGCAGCTATTACCTACTAGCAGAAGCTATAGTGTTGGTGTGGGGATGCTGTTCATTTTGCTTTAAAATTGCATGTTTCCATTAATATTGTTGGAAAGTCTTGAAATTTATATCATAATTATAGGTCGTTTTCTTCTTATTACTTGTGTGTTTGCTGAACACACACACATACATAGAGACATCACTCAATCCCCACCTTCCAGCAAGCCTCTGAAGTGAGTTCAAAGTCTAGGAAAGGTTTTGTGTGGTACTGAGCTTCCAAAAGTCTTGAGATTGAGCCAGTTTATGGCCTTGTAGGGCTTCCACCTCGTAAAATAGATTGAATTTGAGCTAGCTCAACCTTCTGCTTAGACTGTTTTCTAAATCGGAGTAATTACATTAGAACTGTGAAGAGATTTGTTGTCCCTTAGGTTCCTCTATGCAATTAATTCTGGCCTAATTGTATCCACCTGACTCAAAGAAAATAAAAAAAAAAAAGGAAAAGTAAATGGAATTATACCATGCTAGAAAAGTTTACTTTTTGAGGGTTTTTCTTTCTCTTTTTTGAGTGGGGTAAGGAAACATGAAACATGAAAATATGAAAGCTTTTTAAATATCACCTAGGTGTTCCTGACTGCTGTGGGTATGTCTGTACTGCAATCAAAATATGTGACAAGCAGATTAGTTAGGCATACCTGTTCTACCTTTAATTGAGCTGGCCTGGATCATCAGTGACATTGTGGTTGCACAGATTTCTATGTGCAATTATACTGTCTTTACTAGACCTTGAATATTAGTTTGTGTATGTTCACTGCTACTGCTATTCAAATGATACCACAGTCATGTATCAGTGAAGTAATTAGATTAAACCTCTCTTGATGAATCATTCGTATGTTGATTTGATGCAGAGATTTCTAACAGATGTTTAATGTGTTAATGGCACGTCCTATTCATTCTCTGAAAAATGAGAAGCTTGTTGAATAACGTTTGTTTAGATTTGTGTAACACAACACAGCAGAGATTCTAAAGCTAGCTCAGCCTGGTAGAGCAGTATTTTCAGATGGCACAAGATAATTGCATACAGCTGCATGTTAGCAGCTAACACAGTACTCCACCTGGTTTTATATTACTCTGCTTCTCAGTGTAGGTAATTAAACAAAGCAGAAAAGACTAAATGAAATTTTCCTCTTTTATATCTATAGGCTAATATACGTTCTTAATGTTGTTAAGTAAATTAGCTTAAATTTGAATTATTGGGAGCAATGAAACAAAAAATTGTCTAAGAATGATGTAATTAGTGCTATCCTCCCTTGTTTTATGGTGAGGTGTTCTTGATGCAGATTGATCATTTTGATATGATTATTTGAGAATGTCACGAATAGTCAGCTATGTTTTATAATACAGGAATTTTTATTTTCCTAATTAATCGAATATCACAACTTTCCTGTTCTTTAATGGTTATAATTTGAGTTGGTAAGCTCCAGTTCCCCATCCAGGATGCTTTAATTTACAGCCCTAACATGACCAATGCCAGTAAAATGTTCTAGTATATTATCTGGCAGTAAATAAAACCTGTCAAAAAGATCCATAAAAAGAACAGTGCTTAACTAAAGACATATGCCTCATAAATAATATGTCATGACAACTAGCAGCCATAGTAACATATTTGAAAGAAAAGACTCAAAAAAGTAACGAACCAGAAGGAGCTAATGGGTTATTTTTGCTAGAGATTTGCCATAGACTTTTCCTGTCACAATATTATTGCATTTGTGGTAAAGCAAAAGGATTTGTGCTCCTGTTTTTGTAGCATGCTATAGAAATTTCAGCAAAGATCAGCTTACATTAATTTTTATAAAGAGCAAGTGTCACCCTCTCACTAATCTTTATATATTAGAATTACTCCTCTACTCCACGTCTGACTTACTGTTTTTCAAAAATATATGATGCACTTATGCAAAAGGCACATTTAACTGTTTATGAATCATTAGTTCAAATCATGAAACATAAACTTTTGGAAGAAACACATCCTAATAGTTTGGAAATGACAGATTAATGCATTTCAGAGAAATCTGTATGTTTCACTTGAAGTGGCAAACTAAATAACTTTCAAATCTCTCACTAGTAATGGTATTTGTATTTTTTTTTTTTATGAGTATGCTGGAAATACTTGTGATGAAGGATCATATTTGACTTAATGCAGTATACAGTAGTAAAATGTAAAATTACAATAATAGCATAGAAGAACCCCTCCACCGCCACCCACCCCCACTCCCCTAGGGGTGAAAAAAAAACAAACACCAAAACAATCCATCCTGTCTCCCCAAAACAAGATACAAAGGTATTGTGAAACACTATCACTGAAAGTAAGCTTTTAGGGAGATTTTGGAGCAAGAGTTAATTGGAGTCTTGGATGAAGACAGATTTGATGTTATGGAAAACTTGGAATATGGAGGCAAAAAAGTTTTTATACAAAAGAGGTGGAGACATAATACAAGGGATAGGGTGTAATGCAGTAGGAAATAGAATTAAAATAGCAATAAAATTGTATAATAAAGGAAAGCAATTTTGGAATTGTCATCTTGAATTGATTCAAAATTAGAAATTCAGTTAGGCCGAGGAGGAGAAGAGAAAGCAAGAGATATGGTTTACAGCTTTAGCAGTTGCAGGAAAAGGAATGGATTACAGCACTAGTGGTTTCAAAGAATTTTGTGCTTTACTTTGCATTTTTGTGTTTGTGTCAGCTTTGCAGTTAACAGGTAAATTAAATAAGTCTTCCATGTGCTCTCTGATGCAAAGAGGGAGGAATGAAAGCTATAATGTAAATGTGCAAGAGTTCCTTTGGTACTTAAAGGTCTGGTTTATAAAAAGTTCAGTACTTGTCCAATTTATTTTCATTTACTCTGTGGGTGGCAGAACAGTTATTGTCAAGTATTGTCTTCCAGTATTAACATTTAAAAAAACCAACATGACATTTAAGTTAAATGTGAGGCTTCATTAATTTTAATACATTCATACTTTTCCTTTGTTTCATTTGTAATTTTACTGTACAAAGAATTCAGTGCTTCTATTACTGTTGGTGAATTAAAAGTGTGTTATTATCACATCAGCCTTACAGAAGCTGGTATGGGAAATGGTGGCAGGAGCATAACATCCAGCCCTCCTGACGTGCGAGGTGCAGAAGTTGTGCTATTTTCTAATTATGTATCTTTTCCTCCATGAACAGAGATACTGAATAAAACCAGAAATGATAAAGTGGCATTGACTACGTTTATCATATTTTGAGGACAGCAGTGTGTCACAACTCAAAAGCAAGAGACATCTTCTTGAAATTTTTCAATAAGAAATTCGCCCTTTGGGATGAGGAACATTATTTCTGTTAATTCAGAGGAAAGGCAAAATGACCCAGTAGCCTCATAGGTCATTCTGGATGCTTTTCAAATATGCCAGCTTCAAAAGCACTGTGTGATGTTTTTAATGGATAGGGTGGTATTGAATATAATTTCAGTGTTTCTGTATAATTACATAGGAAGTGTATTGGTGAGGAATACATATTGAGAGAAAAGACCAGTTTGGGTCATGTGAACACTAGAAAGAGAATCACCTCAGCACTCAAGGGGGCTGGTCCTCTGTGTCATTTGAGAAAAAACTCCAAGTAGACAGGAATTTGAAAGGTTGTTAGTATATTTCCATTGTAATTCTTCATCGATAATAAAATATATGGAAAAAAAATCTGGTAAAATATTACAAAGTATTACTTTGTGGTGGTAGTAGATCTGTGAATGGATCTCATACTGCTAAGGGTTTTCTGCTGTTATAGTCAGAATATGGAAATTTTTCATACTCAAAACACTACTGCCTGTAGATCAGATGGAAATGTTCATTACACTCTATAAACAGTGTCTCTTTTGGGGTGGGACTAAGATTAATTATCTTCATTTTGACTAATGCTAAGGCTTGAATGTGTCTAATGTCACATCTCCTGTGTGCTTATTGGCACTTTCCACCAATGTGAATGCAAGCAGCCTTGCACACTTCTCCATGCCAGTATTGGAAATCTAAATAAAAATATGCTCTCAGCAAGCAGTGCCACAAAGGTCAATGTGAGGAATAATATTCTGCCTGCAATTTGGGCAGTATGAATATTAGCCAAAGAAACCAGCTGTGGAAAACAAAAGAAAATATAAGCAGATATTGAAAAATACAAAATCATATTTAGAAACGTCAAACCACAGAATAAAACCCTAAAAAGGGATTTATGATGTATCACTTTTAATTCTGATTTGCAGTCTGTTATTATGATATAATCTGTGGTTCTCTTTGGGGAACAGCAAACAGCATCTGGTAGCTCTTTGGATTCCCTCCAAACTGCTTTGAAATAGATGTGAATATAGTAATGTAGTGTGAAGTATAGGCAGCTGGTGAGTATATAGGAATGGTGAGAAATTCCTGATTTTCGGGGTATTCTATTCTTTATATTCTGGCAAAGTTTGTTATTAACGAATGCTGAGTTTAAAATAAAACTTCAGTAAGCTTCTTCTTTGGGGAGCTTTTCAGCATGAACACGTTCACAGCCACCATTGAAGGTTTCCATGAACAACGTAGAAATGTGGAGGCTAGCTGAGCTTACCAGTCAGTCTTGAGCACTGCGCTAGAGTGACTGAAACCACTATGAGGCTGTGTCTGCTTTAGGTTCACTGTCCTTTTGAAGCATCACGGCCAGAGAAGTCTGGTGTGAGGCAGCATAACTGGGAAAGACCACTGCAGCTAGCTGACTTCTGGAGCTCCAGCAGTGTTTAAAGCCAAGTGCTCAAACTCTACTGACAGAAAATCCACATAACCTTTTGCAGATTGATGTGAGCAGACTCTGCTGATAGTGAGGCAGTTGCAAATGAGTTTGCTCCTGAGGGTAACTGGAAATTATTTGGTTGTGTTTCCACACTGCAGAATGCAAATTGATGTATGCCTTTTTTTTAGTTTTGGCTTTGATGGGTGGCCATCCGCTAAGTCTGCATCAACAAATAGTGTTGATAGTGCAGTGTTTGTTGTTGGGGACCAAATGTCTTGCTTATGTGTGCTCCAGAGGCTTTCACTCTGGACTAGCTCTATACTGGTCCTATGGACTGCATTCTCACTAACTGTTTTTAGCTGGTAGATCTGGAAAAGCTCAGTTCTGTGAGCCTGGGCAGTTAGTCTGCCTTGTCTCTCCACAAGTTTCTATAGATGCAGCCTAGAAGCCCAAGCAGAGTAATACTACTATGTAGGTATATACAAGTACCACATTTTCCTTCCTTTCCTCCCTTGGTATTTTAATTAAATAATCACTTTCTTTGGAAAACTATACTAAGATTTAATTAACCTCACTATTATGAAATGCCTTTCAGTGTCCTGTCCAATTTCTTTAGTTTGTTTCATACTTTTAATTATTTCTTATAAATTCATACAAGTTCTCTGCTTTCCTTAAGATTACTGTGCTTGAATCTACATGAAAGATTTATCTCCTGCACCATATGTGATTATTTTCCATTTGTATACTTTGAAAATATGACTAATAAGTGATAAACAAATTTATAAGAAAAGCAATTATATAGGATATCAAGGTATATCAAATAAGGACTGATTTCTACCCCACACACTTTCACACAGAGTTTCTTATATTTTCCCTTGCAGGAAATCTCACCTTATGCTTACAGGATTTTTTTTTCTTTTAATAGTTCATTAATAGTTGCCTCACATAGTGATCCTAATTGTCATTTACTTGTCTAACTCAGAGTGCTGATCTCTGGAGATACTGATGCCTATTAAGTGACTTGATGTCAGTGAATGTCCAGTATTGGGAGTATGTTTTTTCTAATGAAATCCCTACATATTGTGATTTGTTTTTATGTTTAGAACTTCAGACCTGTATGACTAGATCATATGTACCATATAATGTGAATCCGGTATTTATATAAAATCCATGGCTGGAAGGATGTATAGGAATTTTCAGGCCTTTTAGTGATGTCTCTGTTCTTCAAAAATCACATTGTGAACATGAATAGAAGAATAGTGAAGCTGTTTATTGTCACATATGTCTGTGGAAATGCTTACAGCATGTTATGTATGTATGTGGCAGTGAAGATATGCAATCCTGAAGAGGCAGTTATTTAGTTCCTTGAAGTATAACAGAATTTATATACTGAAGGACATCAAGAAAGAGATTTATTCTTAATGCTTTTGTCAGTCAGCTATCTCACAAATTTGTAAAGAACTTCCCCATCAATAGAATTATTATTTTTGTAAGGATTTGGTGTTCCAAATACAGCATCCAAACTGAAGGTTTCATGAAGTTGGCTTTACTTGTACTATGAGTAACATCAAAATAGTTTACATGATTAAACACCTTTTAATAACCTCATCAGGCTCTTCAGGTGTTCTTAAACTAGAAAAGGTTTTCTGTGTTTACTGTACAATTTGCTTGCTCAGAAATGAATTATTTTTTCTCTCTATCTTTTACTCCAGGGCAATTAATCTTGTAATGGTAGGGTCAAATCATTGAGAAAAGCAGCCTCTTAGCCTTTGTGATTTGGAGTGCACTGAACAAGAGAGTTGATTAATTATTTTTAAAAACAAAGATGCACACTGTAATTGGGAATGTTTGTCTATGTTTCTATATAAAACAAAGTCTGCTTTAAAGTAATTTGACAACAACACAGATCCACATTTGAAGCAACAGGATTTTTATCAGGGCCTGAATGCATAAGAGCATGCATGCAGCACTTTTCTCACAGAGGAGAAGAGACTAAGTGTTTGAAAAGCGCCATCTTAACATGGTCAAAAGTTTATCCTTCCAAAATTAGATGAGTGCTATTCGTTGTCCCTTCTTAGGGAAGCTGTAGGTGAAAATGAGTAAATTTCAGCTTGCAGATGTCATAGTGCTCTTGTAGGAGCAAGAATGTTTTCATTACATTATTACTCTTAAAACCCACCCACCCATATCAGACTAAAACGTAGATCACTTTAATGCAGTGGGAACCTAGTTATTTGTAAAAATCTATGAAGAATATAATGGAGGTAATTAATAATGCAATTCTATTACGTCTCTGTGTGTAGAGCATTGGCAGTAAGCATTAGAAGTTGCTGAGTCTGTACCTTTGCAGTTTGCCCACTGACTCAAGCAGAAATCGCCCTGAGCTCTGTCAGAACATCTTGACTTCTTCTGGGTTCCTTTTCTTCTTTGAAATGTGTTGGTTTGGCATTGGGTTGGGTTGGGTTTTAGGTTTGTTTTGTTTTTTTTTTCTTTGTTGTCGTTGTTCTTGTTATTTCCTACATGTAAAGCTTACCTGCTTATGGTGTTCTATTACATTATGAATTATACAGCACCAAGTTGAATTGAAAGCCAGTAAATCTTACCTGTGACAAAAAATGGTTTCTTATACTTTGTCAAATTTAAGTTTTTGGATTTATTGTATGCAAGCAGTATAAGACGTGACAGACTCACCTGATTATTTTATTCCTTTCTTTAAATACTCCAATTTTCTGAATGACATCACAGGAACATTTAAGTATTTTTTGTTTTGTTTTGTTTTGTTTCAGCAATGGAAATTGGGTCTAATCCTGTTTCTTTTAAAGTAATAGCAACATTTTAACTCAGGTTAGCTGAAGGAACTCAAATAATTTAAACAGGTTAGTTGATGACATTATTATTAAACTCTCCAAATTCATTATTACAAGTATTGTTTGTCTGTAAATCTCAAAGTGTTTAAAAGACAAATTTACAAGATGGATGCCAGTGCCTAAATGTCCCTGCAGGAATCTAAATCAAGCATTTAAATGTCAATGTATTCATACCTCACCTGTCAAGTACTGAGGAGAAAACTCCTTTGGATTTTTAGTTTCAAATTCCATAGCCGTATAAGATGATAATTTGCTGCTTCTCAGTATTTGCATGTCTTGGAAAATGTGACTAGTGAACTGAGCTGCAAGAAACCTGTGGGTCATTGACCTTATTTCTAAAAACAATGTGTATGTAGCATGGATGCTTATGTCCCTTATTCTGTGGTGATATGCAGAGGATGTCCTTAAAGGAGCTTATGAGACAAGAGCTGCCAGAAAAGATAGTATAAGATGGTTTTGCTTAAAAATTTTTTTCTGAAATATTGGAGAGACCAGAGTCACACCTTCTCCCTTTTCTGAGGGATTTACATTCAGGTTTTCATGTTAATCAGTTTGGCTGGTCCTTTCGGGGACTTTCATGATGGAGCTGTTCTATTTAGAATTAAGTAGTAAAATATCTTTTAAGCCAGACAGAACTCTGTGACCCAGTGATTAGGGAAGCCTTTTGGAATGGGAAATCAGGCTTTCTGATTCCACAACAATGAACAAGTCAGTATTCTATATTAAGCAGTCATTAGAGCGGGACTTGAACTCGGTGCTCCCTCCTCCCAGGTGAACACCCTAATCATGGAGCTGTGGCAATTACTATGTGCTTGCTGTGATCCAGGGGGTATCTCAGGGTCCTTTGCAGTGCCAGGGAGGCGAGCTACAAGAGTACAAGGATTAATGCAGTCTGTTACCACAGCTAACTGTGGCAGTCTTCTGAAACTGGAAAGCAAGTATTCAGATGTGGTATAGTTGAAGGGGTTTTGAACCTATGCTTTCTCTAATCTCAGGTGTACACTGTAACCAGTGAGTGACCAGGTAAAATGGTAACTTTCAAACATGTTTGGAAAGAATCCACACTGCTTAGTTTCCAGGAGGAAGCTAACAACTGTGTTTCAGAAAGTTTCAGTTACAAATGTGAGCTGCCTGGAGCTGCTGTAAGGGAAACGACTTGGCTTTCTTGTCAGCCTTTTGTAGTGACTAGCATAGATGCCCTGTGCTCAGTGTGCTGATTGTAGTAAACTCCTTTCCTAGACACCTAGTTCTCCTTACACATCATGAAAGTGTCGAGTTCAGATATATATACATAAATTTGTAGACGTGTCTGAAAATAGAGGTGTGTTTTGCAGTAGGTTTGTTTAAAGAGAAATTAT
This sequence comes from Pezoporus wallicus, assembly GCF_028554395.1. Classification (NCBI taxonomy): domain Eukaryota; kingdom Metazoa; phylum Chordata; class Aves; order Psittaciformes; family Psittacidae; genus Pezoporus; species Pezoporus wallicus. The sequence continues at coordinate 8,222,137 of NW_026640488.1, forward strand.
ACATTATTTTATATAAACTTCAAATTTTGAAATGACACGTTAAAAAAAGGAGACTCTATATAATCGTCTCTGTCATTAAAACCAGCAAATAAATTAAGTGAAGAAATTATAATTGCAAGTGATTTGTATGGTATAAGTGTGTGCTACTTTGTAAAAATAATTGCAGTTCTTGTGCCAAATACTTTTAAATGTCTAATTGATTTTTAATATTTTTGACAGGAGTTTCCTTTTGCGAGCTGTAACAATTAATGTTGTAAAAGAGCAATTTAGGGACTTCCATGATTTAGCTCAAGCAGTTTATACTCTAATACATGGTAGAATCTTGCACTCAATTACCATAAGTGGAACTGATGAAATGTCTACTAAGTTTGTTCAATATTGCTTAATATAATTTTCAGGTTTAAGTGGTTTGTGACACTACTGAGCATAAGACATAATGCTTGGAATTCCTAATGTGAGTTATCACATTATATATCATATCAGGTTATATAGTTGGAGGGAGATTTTCAGGCAAAATGCGTATTTCTAAATCCTTAAGTAAGGAAAACAGTGTTTTGCTTGTTTATACCTGTTATTTTACTTTCAATGGTCTTGCTGTCCTCCTGTGAAGAGGGAAGGTGAAATTACATGGAGAAGGGGATTGAATCAGATCCATGCTTGTTGTCTGCTTCATAGGCCCAAATTTGGACAGGTTTTAAGACTATTAAAAGTACCACTATTTGCATTACCAACAAAAATGGTTCACTTCTTCATAGATAACTAGATCTTCAAAGATCTTTCTGTCACTTAGCATCATTAACCTCCGTTCCATGGAGCATCAGAGCAGAATCCTGAGGACTAGTAAGTGAGAAAGATGGAGAAAAATGGCATGGTGTGTGCTGAAGGAAGCTTAGAGTTGAAAATGTGGCACACAAAATCTGTGTTAGAAGTGATGTGGGAAAAAGAATGGAGAAAAGCAGGCATAGAATCTGATCACATTAGGAGATGGGTATGGGAGAAAGACTTTAGGACTGGATTTACAAAGCAAAAGCACCAGAACAAAGAGAAGTTAGGAGTGAGAAGAGAATCTGCGCAATTTGATCTGGTGTTGGTTGCACTAGCGTAGGTGTGGTATTTTAGAAGCAAGGCAGTGAAAGCAGGATGAAATACAGAGAAGCGGAGAGGCAGATGATTTTGTGGAGTCTTCATCTATTGCTGAAGATTAGGTTTAGGAGATATTTTAAATTATTCCCCTTTTCTCCATGTTACAAGATCTGATTCAAAATTAGTTATTAAGCACCAAAGATCATTTGCATTCCAGACAGTACTAAAGAACGTGTTTTAAGTCCCAGAATAAAGCTGCCTCCTAAGCAGGGCAACAGTAGACATGGAAAGGAAAAGATAGAAATGAAATTATTTTAACTTGATGAAATTTATCATCATTCCCACTGGTCCTGCCCTTGTCTCTGCAGCAGTTAAGAGCCATTAATACTAGGTATATATTTAAATGTGTGGATGGTACGTTATTGCTTCATGGCTTATTTGATTGCAGGTGAGCCTGCAAATTTATTTTGTATGACACAGAGAGAGCTACAAGGTGTAGCTCTTTCAGCATGAATTTTAATTTGGTAGAGATATCTGTTTTTCTCATTTGATTTAGGAGTAGAGATGTGCTCTTGAAATTGATTATTTGGAATGTTAATGCTGTGGGATTCTCAAAATAGTTTCAAATATGAAATAACATCTGCCTATTTATGATTTCCCAGAGGAAGCAACTGTCTCTTTTCCTTGTGTAGCTTCAGGGGTAAATTCTAGCAAAATTCATTGCCCATCAATAAATATTTATTGTACTGAGGGCATTGAGAACATCATATCTAATCTGAAGATTTTGTATTTAACAAATATGGTTCCTTAAGATTTCCTTGAAATACAGGATCAAGATGGTAGATGTTCTTCATTTCTTCATTTGGGATTACTCTTTCCCTTGAGTTTTACCTCATAAGAATGTAAGCAATGCCTTGGTAAATCCACACTGCCATCACATGGGAGCAAAACTGCATGTTTCGTTGCTATAAGAGATGTGTGGGACTTGGGGCACTTTCTCTCTTCTCACCCCCCAAATTAAGTGATGAAGTTGTTAATTTATTGTGTATCTGAAGCCATACTTCATAAGGTTTATACTTTCCAAGTGTTACATTTTCTGAACTCGTAGAACCTGATCTTATTAAAAGAAAGGTGCTTAATATATTTTTATAAAAATCTAGTTGCTAGTAAGGAGGCTTTAACCATGATGGATAATTAGCATCATTAACTTGCTTCAGTAGCCTAAGTAATATGCTTCCTGCCTAGACATCAGAATCACTTAGGTTACCTTCTTCAGATGTTTACTGAATGGTCTTGTTTCTTAGTTGAAAGAAGTTGAGAATGTTTCCATTTCTGAAGAAGAGGTAAAAATTGCTTCTTTCCATTGTTTCTGACAGTTTTCTGTAAGTCTTTGGAAGACACTAATTTTGCATAGGTTGAAAATTAGGCCAAAATTGTTGCATTGCAATGTAAGGACTATTGTAAACATAAATTATGCTAAAATGGTAATTTTCAATTACTTCATTAATCATTAGGCAATGTAATAATGTTGCTTTAGTTTGCTTTAGACAGTTTAAGAGATTCTTTTTTTCTGCATTACTTTTCAGCCCTGAAAACTATAAACTTTTTATAATGAGCTTTGTAAAATGAGCTGAAATATTTTCTTTTTAAATGTGAAAGAAGATTTTCATATTTGACATATAGTGTTAATTAACACAATTTGTTAACAGGTCATAGAGTTTTTCTAAAAGATAAAATGAAAGGAATTTTTGCATTCAAAATCATAGGGATGGGACAGTGGGCATTAACTCAGGTCCCGGAAGGCAATTTAAGGAAAAATTACCCTAAGTATTAAAAAATCCTAGTCTTTACAGGAAAACTGCACCACCATTCCCAAGCACTGAGCACTTGCACAGGCCTGCCAGGGAGGCCATGAAATCTTCACCTCTGGAGATACTGAAAAGCTACTTGGATATAGTACTGGGCAACCTGCTGTAGGTGGCCCTGCTTGAGCAGGGGGGTTAAACCAAGGTGACCTCCAGACACGACTCCCCACTTCAGCCATTCTGTGAATCTACAATAACCAGGTGTTAAGCATGTATTGCTTAAAGGCTAGATTTTAGACTGGATAATATCCTTGGAAGTAAAAAAGATAGATGGAAAATCACATCTAAACAAATAAAAAATATTTATTTTTAATGATCCCGATTAACCAGTATTCATGGCTTTTGTCTTCATTTGCAAGTGTTCAGGTGAATCTAATTCAATGCAAGGGGTAAATCTCTCTACTCAGGTTGGACAGAGCCTTGGGTGACATGGTCTATGGTGACGCATCCCTGCCCATGGCAGAGGGATTGGAACTAGATGATCTTAAGGTCCTTTCCAACCCAACCCATTCCGTGATTCTGTGATTAGTCTTGGCTTTTGCAGTGGCTTGAAAGTGAAGCAAATAAAACTGAAGCCAGATCTTGGCACAATTTGGAAAAAAAATTAGTTTACTATCTAATTTCTGTATTTAGGAAATTGTACAGCTCAAGACAATGGTAATGGGATCTATAATATGTTACTTTTGAATAACTAGTGTAAATAAGGTCACCATGATTAGTGATCAGAGCTTTTTTGTCATTCCGGTGGGTCATGGATACCTCTGAAATGGGATGGTCTCAGTTAAATTCATGGACTTTCAATGTTTCGTTTGTTATTTGACGGAGTTTTTACCTCAGGAGACATCAGCTATTGCTGACAGTTTCCACAGACAGATCAAGAACTTTGGCGGTCAATATGAGAAGAGCTGCAGGTGTTACGTATTTAGGTATGCTTTGATGCTGCCTGATGTTGTAGATTTATAAAGTAAATTGTATCAGGGTCATCAGGTTAGATAATGTTTCTGGGCTTTGTTTGTATTCAGAAATACAAATGCATGTGTTTTACTAATTTTAAACAAATATCTGTAATTGTTAATAATGCTTTATCTTAATTTTTTTCTATTATAACAAATAAACTCACTTTGAATTTTTAGTCAAGTCTTTATTGCTAACAGTGTCTAATTGCGCACACAAAGCTGATTTGGATTCTAAACTTCTCTAGTTTCGTTCTGCTTTTTTAAAGACTTTTACAGATTTTTTTTTTTTTTTTTTTAATAATTAGATCCTGTCAGACATCTTGATTTAGTAAACCTTTGAGTTAGTAAAAATGAAGGCTATGAATGGCAAAATATCTTAATTACAGCATATGAATAAGCATGATTTTCCTGAGAATTTCGCTAGGAGATTTGTTAAGAAAAAAATCTTCTTCCATATGTCTGATGAAGTAATACATACTGTGAAGGCTGATGCAAGGCATAACTGTGGCAACTTGCTAGATCAAACCTCTGTGACTTCTCCCACTCCCTCTATTGATTCTTCAGCGGAGAAGCTACAAAGTTAGATTTTGCATGTCAAGGTCTGAAGTACGAGCTTGTACTGCTTACTGCTTTCCTGCTGCCAACCATTCTAGACAATAAAATTGTGTCATTTTTTAAAAACTTAATGAAAGAATATAATTGGCGACTTATGCATAAACAATTGTTATTTTGGATAGGAACATAAGTGTATGAAGAAAAAGGGTTTTAAACTAAATGCTTATGAAAAATTAAACTCATTTTTATTCAGTTCATTCATTGCAGTTAGGAGACTGAGTTATTTCTCCTGCTATCCACATAGCGTGTATAACCTTCTCCTTCTGTAACCAAACATGCTCATTACCACGTCACTTCATTCCTTAGCATGTGATGGAGCCAACCGAGATCTCTGTTGTGTTCTTCAGCTAATACTTTCATCCTAGTTTGGACAGATAGGCTGTGTTCACTGTAGTACTCATCTTGCCCTTATATCTTAAAAAAAGCAGTTAAAGAAAGACATCATTAGGAGTCATAAGCTTTTTCCATGCAGACATATTAAATACTTGATTTGATGAAGGGGACTTTATTGACATATATTATCCATCAAAGTCATTGGTAATTGCAGCTTATCCTGAGACATGTACTGTCCAAACAAGATAACTATTTGCATTGCTCTGGACTGTACAGCAAGAGAATTTCAAAGGTCAATAGAGACTCCTCCATTAAATCCTTCTCCTCATCCTCAATATTAACATTTATGCCTCATCCCCTTGTCTGTCCCTTCTCTTTTTTCCATTCTTGACCCTCAGAGATCTTAGATAGACCTTAATTATTCCCACTAAATGTTCTAAAATGATCACAATAATATGTTTGATAATCATATGAAAGAGGGTATCCCAAACATACAGTATGTAAAAATTTTTCTCTTTCCGTCATTTATATGTCCTCAAAGAGAAATATCAAATAATATTTTATAATTTTTATGCAGATATTTTGTGATATAAACATAAAGTTGAAGGTTTAGATACGTATACTTTTCCTGCCTGTGTGATACATACATAGTCTTTTACTCATCGATGGCACTTCTTCATTTCTGTCCTAGTTTGTACACACCTTCTATTGACTAATTCTTTGCTGATGTGTGTCTGCAATAACACTTCTCTTTCATGTTGATTCAGGACTGTGTAGAAGCAGTTAAAAAACATTGCTTCATCAATCACTTTCTTTTAAATTAAAATCGTAATTAAACTGTGTGCGTCCAAGGTCTGCCCAAAGTCCCATAACATCCAAGACAGCGATATGATTTTTCCAAACATCCCTGCCATTCCATATTGTGCCTCTAAAAACTTGCCTTCATACCTGTAATAACTATACTATGTGATGACTACAGTGTTTTGGGGAAAGAAGGAAGAAATCACACACACCTGCCAAAGCATATAAGCCTTTATTCACAGAGCTCAAATAAATTATTGCAGCCCAAGTCTATAACAACATAACAAGAAACATTAATCCACTTCTCCATGTAGTACACTTGTCTCCTGACTTGCTATTTTCCAGCTATATGGTTATCCAGATTTTCAATATAGTGTGTAGGAGGGAAATAAGTATTATTTAAACCATCAAGACAGACTACTCAAATTATTTTTTTATGAGTTAAGTTACAGCTTATATTTTATGATAGTTGTGATTCAGTCATGGATCTGAAACCAGCTATGGTGTTCTTGAGTTTCTTCAAAGAATTGTTCATTTTATTGGAAAGATAAGGCTTTTCTTTCAAGTCCTTAGTGTGTGACAGATTCTTGAAACTGTTGAGCTTTGGAAAGGGACTGAAAGTGAATGCCATGCAGAATGAAGAGCTACAAGGTCCTTGAGAAAACCTTGCAAGATGGCTTCTTTGGCTAACCAGAATACAAGAATCTTTGTGACATGCTAGTTGCAAATATCTTACCCAGGTAAACTTCCCTAATGTTGCAGTACAGTGCAAAAAAATGCTTATAAAGGGGACATTGAAGCTAAATCCATTTCAGATAATTTTAATTATTTTACTATTGCTCTAATATTGAATTTGAAGAAAAGGCTAAATTAAGTGAAGTGTAATACTTTATCCATCTTCAAGTGATTCTGGTTGTATGCCTACTCATAGTTTTCTATTGAATTAAAAATAAAGGAAAAGCCTCTGAAAGTAATTTTGGTGGTATTTCTTTATTCTTTTCTATATAATTTTAAATAGATTCTCTGTATCAGTGATAACTAAAAGTACATAATTAAGTAGCTACTATATTTTTAGACAGAAACTCCACTCTTAACTAAGCCCACATGTTCAGGTAGTCCTCTCCTAATCAATGTCAGAAGTGGGGGGTGAAGGGGAGGAGAGGCTGGGGAATGAAAAGCAAGATGGATTTTATAGTAATGGAAACGAGGTGAGGATAAATAATAGCAAGATTACTATTGAGAGATGCAGATGATGCTGTGGAGGATCAGGCTGTGGGAAACAGAGAAGCAGCTCTGATGTAAATTTCTCTATATATTACTTTTATGTATACACAACCACAGCTGCATCACAGATTTTTTTTATGTGTAACCTCCAAACTGTAAATATGAAAATAGGGTAAGGTGAAAAGTAAATCTGAAAGATAAGATTTAGCTTTCATCTAGCAGTGTATAGCTTTTCATTGATATGATAATGTATTCATCTAATTTAAAATGAACACTAGAATTAAACAGTAAAATGTGTATCAAAATTATGAGGACCACTTCCACTCATAACGTTACCAGAGGTGGTGTGAACACAGTTCACCCACCAAGTGCCTCATGTCTTTTTTGTTCTTTCATCATAACTATTTCTGATCAGCCTTTTAAGCTGATAGCTTTGTGGAGTCAGTTTGCCAGACATTGCAGGCAGAGGCATTTCACAAGTGAATTACTTTGTCATTGGAATCAGTGCTACTATTCTCCTAATATTTGTATTTTTATATTTTATCTTCACAGCTCCGAACTACTTGCATTCTTGAAAGCCTCTATGTTAATAAAGCAAAGCAGATCGCATGCACTTAGCAATGCAATATTGTACTAAGAAGCACTTTATGATTTTGGAGGTTTTTTTGTATTGAATTAGCAATGCTGAATAGAAACTGCAACTCTAATTCTTAGAGATGCTTGGAACTGTCGTCTACCGATATTGCCTTTCAAACACCTTGAAATTCAGCTTTTTGAATGTCAGGCTTTATCATTGCAGCAGGCTCATCTTACTACAACTCAGTATTTGTACCCACTTTGTTGAGGTATCTTCTGGCTTTCGTGGTCTTGTTTTGCTCCAGGTAGTCCTTTCAGACTCAATTCTGCAAAAAAAATACACCATTTAATAAAAAAAAAAAAAAAAAAAAGAAGAAAAGGAGATGTCCCTCTTGTTGCTCTGCTCCTGGAATTTATCCAGTTTCCTATCATGAGCTCCTGAGTCAATGGACATTCAGAGTTAATGGCCATGCTGGTAAGAAACATATTGTTCCAGGACTGAAGAGCTATTAAGTGCTGAAAGCTCTTGATTCTTCTGTTGGAGTTTCCCAGACAGAGAATGTCTGCTGTCAGGTTTCTGATACAAGATGAGTACTGTAATTTGCAGGGAGGGCTTTGATCATAAAGAGCCCTGATGTATCAAAATCAAATTCATAACCTGAGGCAAGGTATCTTGGAAGCTCCCATTAAAATCATGCTTCTTTCTTTGAAAATAGGAAATGAAGATTCTGGAACTCGGTTAAATTATTGCCATCGGCAAAGTAGTTCCTGTCATATTTTATGGTTTTAATTTTTTATTTTACAATTGCTGTAGTGCCCAAGAGTTCCAGTCTTGAAGCATATTTTTCTGTCATAGGCAGAACAAGTCTCCAAGAGCCACCTTTACCTTCTGTTCTATCATCTTCTCTAAAAGTGCTGAAACCTTTGTAACATTGATGTTGTCCTATTTTCTTCATATTGTCTACTGTGATGAAATTTTTATACCAATTCTCAGTTGTTGATCAAGGCATTAATTACTGATTTTGAGTCATTTATTATTGCTGCAGAAAAAGTAATATAATGTAACACACTTTATTGCTCCTAAGACCCTGCAAGTAATATTCTTAATAAAACTTGGTAATTATAATTATTATCATTGAAATAAGAAAGCAGGGCTCTAATTATAATCCAAAAGCTATAATGTGTTATAAAATGCTGACATTGTAACACAGAAAATCTTTAGAGTTGAGCCTTACTTTGAAGGATCTAAATAATTGAGACCAGTAGTCTCTATGACAGGTTTGCAATTAAGGAAATGTTTGAAACCTGAGCTCCACAGAAAACCCATTCCAATATCCTTTTTCAGGGGGTTTATGTTATCACTGTCTTAAGTTTTATTCAGTATATAATCCTTTAAAATTATTCAGTCTATTTTTTCCTCTCAATTTGATATACTGAACCTTCTTGTATGCTAATGTTAATAAGAATTAAGTCTAAGAGTTTAAACCAGTGTTTTATCCACTATCTTGAAGAGGGCTGGAAAGACTAGAGAAGATACCTAATGAAAGAATTTATAATAAACTTCTAATACTGATACAAAGCAATTATTTCTAGTTATAGAAGTCTTGAAGCATTGGAGTTGGCAGTTCTCATTGTTCTCATTCCAGCAGATGTAACTTTTGAGACTAGTCTGAATTTTTAATATAAAATTTCACATAGAAATGTGAAAAACGTCCTGATTATCATAAAACAACACCTTGAGACTAAACAACTGAAATTTTTAAATCAAAAGGTTCTGAGATGCAAAATGTAGAGCTTACACAATACTTGTGGAAAGGCATAATTTATTTTCATTACCTAAAATCTGCATTAGATAGAAAGCTGTGGATCATTCAGGAGTGTGACAGTTGAGAAGTATTTTTTCATGAGAGTATAGTGATGCTATCAGAGAAAGAAATAAAGCATCTGCAGAATTCTGATAAAGAAAATGACATATCTTGATGATTTTAAGCCTGTGGAAAAAGCTTGTCTAATCTATCTCAACAGTCACTAAAGCAGCTGAACTTATTATTGAAAGGTTGACCTATCTGCCATACAGACTATTCAGTCCTGTGTGTTTCAGGAATGGGTTTAAAAGGATCATGGATGTACTTTAGATCATATGCCTAAGCCTCAGCATCACAGAGGTTTTGGTACAGTGATTATGACTGAAAGACTAAAAAAGCTCAAGTGTGATTTATCTCCTGTGAAATTCTGCAGTTACCTGTAAATTGCACTTTTTAAAAAATAGTTATACAGTCCTGACACTAATAGACTTCCTCACTATTTGTATTTCCTTAACCTGCAGTTCTTATTAGAACTGCTAATGGGTGTTATTAATACTAATGTATGTGCAAGTAATAATATGAATATTATGGTCTATGAAGCCAGTAAGTTTTTGATTTAAAATACACTAGAGGTCGTTTCATTCAGGTCAAATTCTATCAGCCAGACATGATTGTCTTCTATTGTTATTGATCTTATTAGTTATGTTACGTTATTTGATATAAGCCCATGGGAATTTAGTCAACCTCAGATAGGCTCATGACACCCAAGTCTCATCTGGGGATCATATGAATTAAATTAAAACATTTTGAATGCCAGGTAGAATCCCCTTGCCTATATGTACTTCAGTTTTGGGTTTGTTTTTTTTTTCAGATTTCAACATAAGTAGTATGACTGCAGATCATCAGAACAGGGCTTAACAAAATTGTTTTTGAAAGGTAAAAATGGTTTATTTTCATGCCTCTGACTTCAAGTGGTTTTATTTTATGATTTTTTTTTTTTTCCCAAGCAATCTGGAATTTCTTTTGTGTTGTTTTGGATAATGAACAGGGAAGAAAAGGATAAATATTGACACATCTGATCACCCTGTCAGCATGCACAGTCATCTGTATTTTCACACCATGTGAGTTGGAATATTCTTAATGATGGTGTCAGGAGTAGGGATAACAGTTTCCAGGTCAATGACAGAAAAATCTCAATTGGAACATTTCCATAAGTTCTCTCCTCTCTTTACTCTCAGCATGTGTAGGGCATATTCTTTTCTTTTTTTCCCCTTGCTTTCTAGGGCATCCACTGCACTTGGTCTCCACTCTGAAACCTGATCTGCTCATTACTCTTATCACTGTATTGCAGGTGTGAATAATGCTTGTGAGCAGGTGGAGAATTGCTGAAGGTGTCCCCTTTCTGTCCCACAGTTAGTTGCTAGATCCTGGTGTGGCCGAGAACAAGGTAGACACTCAGTTCTGAGCCCTTAGTGTGTCCAATGAATTGCGTTCTGCTGTGTGAGTTTCATTTGCCTTTTCTGCAACATGCAGAAGATGTCTATAAGTATTCTTGATTTTACCATACTTGTAATAAACATTTGCTGTGCTTTATTTAGACTGTATCAAATGAAACTTAAAAATCTATGACATGACAAATACAATAATTAGCCCGTATGTTTAAACAAAAGCACATACATGGAAATTAAACATGGGCTTGTAGTACAAACTGGTAGTACAATTTATATGGATTATAGTTTAATATGTTTTAATATTGTCTAATATGTTTAAAATAGTTTAATATGGATTATGAATGCTTGCTGTCACAGAAATACACATTCTTATCAATATTCATACTTTATTATCTTCAAGAGGTCATATGATTGTCACAATGTATAAGGTTTTTAACAGCACAAGAAAGCTTTTGTGCTTCAGTTCAAAACACAATGTTGCACCATCTATTTTAGGAGAACTAGAACATGTATTTTATAGTTCCATAAACAATGATCATGTGTTGATTTTTGTTAGCTTACAATTTAATATACACCCCTGTAACAAAATCTACTGAGATTCAATGTGTTACTCTATAAAAAGTAACATCATAAAATCAGATACAACTGGAAAAATATTTATTATACGCTATATATATTACATATGTGTATCTGATAGCTGTGTAATATATATACACAATTTGTTACATTAGGGTAATATAGGTCTGTTACATAATTAGTAAAATTTTTAAAAATACCAAATGTTTTAAGAAAAACATACATTAGTCATGTCAAATAGAGCTTTTAACCTTAACTATTATGCCTCAGTGCACATCCTCTGAAATCTGCTCTTTGTCTTTGCATATTGCCAGATCCTGTGCAAGAAAGGGCACAAGTTTAGCTGTCCTGACACCTTCACAGGGAACTTGTGCTGCTATGAGCTCAGTGATATTCAAGACGATTTGGAGGAAGAGCAGGTAGAGAGGATGAGATCTGTTAATGAGGGTTGTCACAGCCCAAAGTGGGTTAAAGCACCTAAGCTATTTACATGGCTCCTGTTTAAAACCTGCAAACTTAATTCCATATACCTTACTCACTTGATTGGCACATCCAGAAAGTAAATGACTCTAGTTTAATTCAGACAGGAAGAGTGTATTTAACATTGTGATTTCAGTTAGTGTTGCTCAATTCTAACTAAAAAAAAAACCTTACTCTTACAGCATCAAGCCCTGACTTGAGGAAGGGCAAAAGTGATAAAAATTGAACTTTGACCAGAGCTCCAGAGGGTATGTGAGTGAAGCAGCAACAATATCTGGCAATTTGAAATTCATCATTAAAAACATGTCTATACATGCTACAGCCTGGCCTACGACCATATGATCGCAGGGCTGTTGGTCTGAAGTCTTCTGAAATCCTCAGCCTAAGGAGAGAAGCATTAGTTTGTTCTGGGTTTCTGGTCCCTCTTGTAGTCTTGGGACTCTGGTCTAACATCCCTTCTTTAAACTAGCTGACTGCAGCGTTTCAACTCTGAAGTCAGTGTCTTAAGTCTCCTACTTTTCTATCCCATGCTCGTGTATACCTTCCCTCAGCACCTGATGATACTCAGGCATCATCTTTAATCCACTTGTAGATATGCTATATAGCAACAGTGTAGGCACAGCAGGGGATCTTTATAGCAATAGCCAATTTTAAGAGCACTTGGAGAAAGATATTTTAAAAATACCCCTACAGTTCAAGCTGAGCATTTGGATTGGGCAGAGAGGGCACCTTGCCCTTTATTCTTCAATATATGATACCGATACAGGACATATGGTGTCAGTAAAATGTCCTCTTTCTTTAAAAGGAATCTTTTATTTCCACAAGTTGAGCTGGGTAATTCAACTTGCTTTCCTTAGTCCCACTCATCCCATCTGTGCAAAGAAAATGTACTGCTCCAGGGAACAGATGGAGCCAGTGTCTGTACTTTGTTGTGCTGTGGGCTCCCCGTTCAGGATTAGTCATGTTTCGTCAGTAGAGTACTTTTCTGCAGTACAGTATAGCTAGTGCTACTTTGTGAATTTACTAGATACTCAGCATGTAACAAACAAACAGAGTCCAGAGTGCTACTCGACCAGGATCCAGTTTGCTCCACTAGAATTTCTGTTGCTGGATGGATTTGAATTTTAATAATGTCTCCCTAAATGCTGTATATACTGATATGTGTGCTTATAATTTTCTTGGTTTGCTTTTTATTTATATATCTGCTCTGGAAAAAAAAAAGTCAACAAACCCTTCTAAACGTTAAAAATGCACCTCTTGTAGTTTTACTTTTAAAATGGTTGTAGTCTTGTGGCTGAGCACTAGATCAAGGCATACAGGGGTGTTCACAGAGCCAGGGAAACCCAAGAAAGAGCCAAGAGCTCCACCAGAAGCCAGCAGCTCAAGAAAGAGAGAGAGAGGCTGACACAGCTTGGACATTGCCAGGAGCAGCCGCGGGAGATTTGAATGGCCCTTGGGAGCTCGAGCAATCAGGGCATGGTGTGTGAAGGCATACAAGGAGGGCTCTGCATCCTGCTTGTAGGCCTACAGCCCAAGGAAGTGCTCCAGGTCTCTACATAATGGTGGACACTCCCTGCAGTTAAAGCCAGCATTTCTACACAGAAAGCCCCTGAGATGTCTGACACATCCACCCAGATGGAACTGGTGAAGAATTCAGTACGGGCAGTAGGTTGCAATGAATGCCTAGACCTTCTGGAGAAAACATAGGTACCTTTTTATTATGCATTACTTGATGATCCGTTACATCAGGGGACTGAGTTGCAGGAAACAGTATTGGAGGAGTCAAAACAGAGATAGATAGGTGTTTTCAGAACCATGCTTCTGTACACTTTCATACAAACTCAAGAGGATGGGACCAGACTCTTACCAGTGGTGTCCAGCAGTAACAGAAGGGATAATGTCCACAAACTGAAACACAGGATGTTCCATCAGAATATGAGGAAGAACTTTATGTTGAGGGTGGCAGAGCACTGGAGCAGACTGCCCAGAGAGGTTGTAGAGTCTCCTCTGGAGATATTCAAAACCTGCCCAGATGCAATCCTGTGCAATGTACTCTAGGTGGACCTTCTTTAGCAGAGGGTTTGGATAGATGATCTCCAGAGACCATTTCAACCCCAACCATTCAGTGTGATTCTGTGCAGTCCCAGAATTTAGTTTCAAGAGAAATTTATGATCAAAAGAATCCTTTTCAGCTTGTTAAACAAGGATAAATTTAAAGGTTGTAGAAGCAAATGCATGAGGATAGTGTATAGACCCTATTACAGAGATAACATTAATCCCTTGGGTGAAGTCAAAGTTTCTGCAAGAATTTGCTATAAGACTTGGTTGAAATTTGCTACTTAGAGCAGCCACAAAGGAAACATGGAAAAAAAAACAACCCAAACTTTCAAGAGTTTAATAAGCATGCAAGCTATAATAGTTATCAATACATAATAAACAATGTAACTACGGATTTTATTTCTGTGTCTGCAAAGACTGTTTTATAGATTTTTTCACAGTCCTACCTAGATAATATTGCCGTGTCTCTTATGTGTATTTATTGTAGCTGAATTGAAATGTACCAACTGATGATTCAAGCCTTGTGAATTAACCACAGTAATGAAAATCTGTGTGCTGCTCAGCACTCTGCAACACACTACAAGTAATGTCTGTAGTTTTTTCAGCAGGTATTTTAAGGATTTGATGTTACTGAGATTAAAAATGAAAGGAGTGTTACAGCTAACATATTTACAAATTTTTGTCAAGAAGTCAGTTAACTATTTTGCAGGTATGAAAGAGTTTGCTAATATTTTTCATGGCTTTTAAATGGAAATGTTAGAAATTGTATGGTGCAGTGTGACAGCTGGTATTTGACTGTGCATTCATGCTCCATCCAAGCAGTGCTTTTCTTCTATGCTATAACCCAAAATTTTAACTCTGCCAGGAATAGTGGCCAGCTATCACAGAGCGGCCAGCATCTGCTCTATGCAGCTCCTGATCTCTAAAACAGGATCTCTCAATGAAAAGCAGCTGATGGGAATTGGTGCTCAGTATATGATCACTGCAGAAATATGTGTGGGCTAGTTGGCAAGGGGCAAAAGCATGACAGAGAGCATTCTAACAGTTTTCAGTTAGGAAGAGCACGTTCCCTTGTTCAAAATTGCTCCCAAACACTTTTAAATGTACTAGTGCAGATACAGCCTACTGCCTTTAATATGCTACAATCTGCCCTGTCAGAGTATTCCCCTTCTTAAATTAATGAATTACGTCAGTTGTTAGAGCTTTCATGTAGTGCCTTTTGGTAGATGACAGGGATTTCTTCACTACTGATTTGACTTTCAGTGTAAGCAATTTTTCTTCATGACTTTACCTTCCCTTGCTGGTTTTATTTTATCTTATGTTCTCTTTTTGTGACTGAGATATGTTTTGGTAAATATATTCTGTGATGCGTAGTCTTCTTATTTCACATTATGTAATGATTAATTAATTCAGTCATTATTATGCTAAGTATTGATTTGAATTATATAACGACACACATTATCCACAACAATATAAATCCATGTCTTCAGCTTTCTGGTGAGTTATGTATTTTTTTAAAGATATTTAAAACTGGCTTTCATGCCTTTCAAACTTTGGAAAATTAGGAATATTTTCAATGTAAGATTGGTATCTGGGTTGCATCAAAAGAATCTTGACCATCAGGTCAAAGGAAGTGATGCTGCCCCTCTGCTCTCATGAAACCTCACCTGGAGTATTGTGTGCAGTTCTGGTGTCCTCAACATAAAAAGGACATGGAACTGTTGGAGCAGGTCCAGAGGAGGGCCACAAGGATGATAAGAGGGGTGGAGAACCTCCTGTATGAAGATAAGCTGAGAAAGTTGGGGCTGTTCATCCTGGAGAAGAGAAGGCTGCGTGGAGACCTCATAGCAGCCTTCCATTATCTGAAGAGGGCCTACAAGGATGATAGAGAGGGACTCTTCATTAGGGACTGTAGCAACAGGACAAGGTGTAATGGGTGCAAACTTAAACAGGGGCAATTTAGGTTGGATATAAGGAAGAAGTTATTTACTGCTAGGGTGGTGAGGCACTGGAGCAGGCTGGCCAAGGAAGTTGTGAATGCTCCATCCCTGGCAGTGTTCAAGGCCAGGTTGGACGAGGCCTTGGTTGATACGATTTAGTGTAAGGTGTCCCTGCCCATGACAGGGGGGTTGGAACTAGATGATCTTAAGGACTTTTCCAGTCATAACCATTCTGGGATTCTATGATCTAAATTCTGGTTTGATAATCACATTTTTTTTTCAGATAATATTAACTGTCAGAAAGAAAAAAGGTATATACCTAAAAAGAAATTCCAGTAAAAGTCTTCTTAAAGATTTTTCTGCACTGGGTTTTCCCTTTCCACATGTGTATTAGCTACAGGCACCTGGTGATTAGTGAAGCACTGATTCAAAGGATGATCCCATCCTTTAAAGAGATGTAGAAATGTTAACATATGACAAAGAAGTTACAGCCAGTTGATGCAGAAATTGAATGAGTCTTGAGTTGAATGAATTGCTTTCATTGAATTGCTTATTGAATGATTTGCTTAAGTTTTGCTTGCTATGGATATTGATAATAGATATTGATTAGAGATTAAAGAGTGATATTTTTCATCTTGGAAGAGACTGTTAACGGTACCTGAAGGGGTTTTCCACATCTCTGGTATGAGAAGGACTAGGTTATAACTTCTTTTGAAACTCTTATTCAGGTCAGCTTAAGAAGAACTATTCTGACTCATAGTGCGAACTGTATGTTGAACTGAAATTGGGTGGCAGAAACATTGAAAGGAACTGTTCATAAAAGATTTATGTATGGTGCTAAATACAGACAATCTGACATAGAAGAATACCTGAACGTAGGTGAATGACAAGTACTGACTTACACTGGTACTGAATCAGTACTGAATGATAGTGAATACAGAACAGCTGATGAAAATGAAACAGTGGGTACATGTCTGGTGCGTGTTTGCATGCAGGAAGGTGTGATGGAGTCACTTCTCCAAGTCAGGGGATATCATGGGAGAGATGTTGCAATACACGAGAGATACATATACTTTCTGTAGGATTTGTATGTACAATATGGGCTTGATACAGGTAATTAGTGAAATAAAGACCTGACAATGTGCCATATCATACACATATTCTCCAGGAAGGGCAGAAGGACATGAGGCAATGTGATATTTTAATTTGGTGTCACAAGCTGTGTTATCAGTGCCATGCCTGTGTGAGTGAAATAAAGAGGTGCTGGGGGGGCAGAAATGCATGCGTCTAGTTGTATAAAACCCAACAAGTATGCTTAATGAACAAGGGTTTGTATGAAAAAAGTTGTATCTTAAAGAATTTGCAGACCAATTACAAGAAAAATCAGGGAGCTAAAGAGTTACTTGTGATTTAAGGATAGTGTCTGATATCTTGTTTGAAGACAAACTGAAAACTAGGTTTTGTTGCTGAGCACAGTAGTCTTGTGATCACTAGGGATGTGAGACACTGTCATAGTGAAGGATCTATAGTAAAGCTTTAATTACAACTGTTCTTGATACTGTTGCAGAAAATGTGTCCATGGGAAAAGCTTAATAAGATTTGCTTGCACTCTAAAATTCCATTAAAAAACAAAAAAGAAATCTTTTATTCACTAGTTTTGCAGTTAGCATGAGTGCAGTATGGGTGTTCAATTCAGTAACAAAACCATATCCTTTGGTTTTACTTCTGTTAACATTGTTCGTACTGAGCCCAGCTTTGAGCATAACTCCTTCATCCTCACTGGATTGGATAATTCCCCTGCAAATAGAGGATTAATGGGCTTCACTTGTTTAAACTCAGGGATGTACATGACTATGCAAAGGTGTTTCTGGGGGCTCAGGTTTTGCTGCTTAGAAAATTACTTGGAGTAGAAAACTCTCAGGGGTTTGCTTCATTTAGGGTTTGTGGTGACCCAATCAGCTTTATGTGAATGACAGGATTCTTATATGGCTCTATCCAAGATGTAATGGTACAGATATTGATATCTCTCTTGTGAAGTCTCATGTATTGGTTACTGTTAATGTGGTGACAGATGCTGTAATATAATAAAAGCAGTTTAAAGTATATCTAAATACAGTTCAGAGATAATTTACAAATTACTATTGAGCTGTTAATATTTCATTTATGGTATGCGTGCAAAACCATTGTATATCAGCGTGATAATATGTCATTTAGAAGTGAAAATATTCCAGTTAAATGGATGCTATGTATTCAGAATATGCTATGCGAGCCATCATATGCACCATAATAACTCTGATTTTACAGAAATTCTTTTTTAACTGCAGCCTGGATACACAATTGGCTGAAGGTACATAATTGTAATTTCTATATAAAGTTAGAAAGATCTATGACTTTCATTTTTGGGTTTTACCTATAGAACATCTGGTATAGAATTTTGCCTCACTATATTTCTGTCAGATGTGCTAGACTATGCCTCCAAATACTGAATGTCTCCCAGGTAGGTTTTTATTATGTAACAAGAATTTTTTCTCATCAGGGGTGGAGAAAAGGATTATCTGCTTTTATACCTGTAGGGAGGTGTTGTGTGTATGAATAAAATGTTAGAGGTAGAAAAGTCAATTACAAATATATGAAAATAAGCTGTCACTTGGTTGGCCTATGATCTTTTGCTTTCCTATTCATCCTTACATATTTCTTTCCTTGTATTTTGGGTATGCTGGCATGCAAATGGTGCGTATTACCTTATTATCTTTATGTGTAGTCACTGTGATTGTGATTTTGAATTATTATGTTAAAACCTGGAGGCATGGAAGTCTCCAGTACTGGAGACATGGGAGAAACAAGGTACATCAGGATGCAGCTATTACAGCGATTTTGTTTGTGTGTATGAATTCTTCATTTTAAGGCTTCTTAGCCTCCTCTACATGTTGTTCATAAGTCACTCAAGAGATGTCTGTAGGCTCTCAGTTTGAGCATTACTTTCTTAGGAATACATACATGAATAGGAATCATGTATTTAATTACTTTCCATTTCTTTTTGTTTTGCATGAAAATTCTGCTTGTGGAAATGTGTATACATTTCTTAATAGCCCTTTTGAAAGCAGGTTTACTTGAGTCTCTCTGTTGTATGTTCTGGTTTTATGGTAGTTCTGTGGGTTTGACCTTTATTAGCTTCCCTTGTGAACTTTCTTTCTCTGTATATGAGCTAAGTGATAGCTCTCTGATGTTTCACTTTAATGTCTTTGTACCTGAGACCTCATTAATGTTTAATATTCATGGATAAAAAGGGAAATTTAATGTCGCCATGGAATCTAATATATATATTAAACTGACAATTTAATGTGTTTCCTTTTTGGCTCTTCCCCAGACCCAAGACATTTTAAAGTTCAGGTTTTTTTGAGTATGGAAATATCCAGCTAAGAGAAAAAGGGGACTAATAATATTAATCCCTGTAATTGTAACAGTCATCAGTAAAAAGTCAGTTTTGAAAGAACAGCTACTTCATGGTCCTAGCTAAGATAATATATTTTTTCTCTGTGTCTACATGATAGTAATGGTCCTGGTTGTAGAGAGAATTGGCCTTTAAGGGAGCCCTAGAGTTTGCCTTAGAGCCACTGAAGTGTAGCTGTATATCAGCTCTGCTGGGGAATATAAGGATACTGAGTTCAGCCAAGGTAGCACAGAGGGAATAAGAGTGTTTTATGTTTATGCATAGAGACTTAGCAAAGGCAGAACAGAGACTCTCCTAAGTTCTCAGCCAGAAGGCCTGGTGAGAGCTAACCTGTAGGAAGATGTGAGCCTGCTGCGATGAAAGCCTCTGCAAGGGCTGGGGTTAACCAGTACTGCAGCTGTGACCCAGCAGGAGGCTGGCAGGACAGGCTGTTGTCTTGAGTTTACTAGAAAACCTGCTCTCAGAGGAGGGGGTTACGGAAGTGGTCTGTAAGACCATGCTCTAGCACCTTTTCCAGGGGGGAGGCTGTGGAAATTGCATTACCATTTCTCTGCCTGCCATGGTTTCTTTGCAGAACTTACTTGGCTATTGAGCACAGTCTTTTTGTGAATTCTACAGTGCAATGCCACAGCAGGGTCTCAAGTACAAGATGCTCAGGTATAGTAAGTAACATTAACATTCTCAGACTTAAATGCTGATATCAGTAGGAGCCTATGAAAATTAGGCTGCTTATATTAATATAAGTAAACACAAATTTAAATGCCTAGCTCTGGACATGGGTTGTAGTTCTTAGAAGACTAAATGGCATCTTTAATTAGCTCAAGTAATGAACACACACTAGAGAAGAATTATTATCTTGCATTTTAAAGACTTTTACAAAATCTATAAAAGGTATGTAGCAAAGGTGGGTGGATATAGATTCTTCTCCTGAAAGAATTGTGG
The DNA here is from genome assembly GCF_028554395.1 of Pezoporus wallicus. Classification (NCBI taxonomy): domain Eukaryota; kingdom Metazoa; phylum Chordata; class Aves; order Psittaciformes; family Psittacidae; genus Pezoporus; species Pezoporus wallicus. The sequence continues at coordinate 8,242,293 of NW_026640488.1, forward strand.
TAATTAATTTTAATGTCAGTCTTGAGTTTTGTTTTTTTTTTATTTTAAATAAGGATTTTATTTTTAATAACTTTCCACATAGGTCCAGACCTATCAATTTGGTGTCTATATACGACACGGGAGAAAAAAGTCTGAGAAAAAAACGAAGGTCAAATCCTTGAACCTACATTTGAGTTAACAGTAGCTTACCCTGTTCAATGATGTGTAACCTTCAATTCCTACCAAAAGAGTGGGAGACAAGGAATTAGAAATTAAAACTCTGTGTATCAATCAAAGCTGTTCACCGTACTTTAATATGCTATTCACATTCAGGCTGTTGATAAAAATGGATTTAACTAATCACAGTACTCTGTTTAGTGAAATATAGTGTGATTGGTTTTGTAATTGAAAACTATTGGCATAAAATGGAAAGGTCAGCTTAAATGGCATTAGGCAGAGAAGATCACCTGTTTGTCCAATTTCAAAGTTTTTCGTTCAGAGGAAAGAAATGAAGTCATTGTAGGAATTTGAAATAGTTCATTAAAACTCCTCATAAGTCTTCTGTCCTTCCACTCCTTTTGCTGTTTTCCCACCTGAGGAAGAGTTTCTGTGCATACCTGAATTCTTTAAATATGCTCTCACTGCCAGGGGAAAAATCAGCATTCATTCGCCCCCACAAGCAGAAGTACAAAATCTGGTAGATCATCATTCCTAGTAGTTTGGTAATTTTAAGTGTAAGAATCTCATTGATTAGTAGCTTTTCAGGTTTGTGTTGTAATTTAATCTTCACTGCCATAATTATGCGTAAACATTTCAGTCACTTCTCCACTTTAAGAGAATTCACTGCTGCTTCATAAATTAGGATGAGGTTGGTTTGAAAGTATGAAGTATATGAATGCACAACATGGGTATGTTATTACATTGTCAGTGAGGGAAAAACATATTGCAATAAATAATTTTTCTTATTTTCAGGAAATGGTCACCTTGAGGTACTTAGTTCTTTGTCCAGTTAGTATTAATGTTTCTTATTGGTTTGTTTGGGGTTTTTTAATAAGCAATTTGTACTTGCTATTCTTAGTCTTATCCAATTACTGACAAAGCAATACTGTTCTCTTCAAAGTTTCATATACTCTCAGGGTCAGCAACAAGAGCTGAGAAGAAACTTGAAAAACTAAGAGCATTTAGTCTAGAGGAGAATAATTTTCATGTCCATGAAATGTAGCTGCTGGAAAGGAAATATGTTATTCCTTTCCCTGGTGAAAAGAACAAAGAAATAAAAGGCTTAAATTACAGCAACTAATGCAGGTTAGGTGAAAGGGGAAGTTTTCTAATTGCAAGGATAATGAAGTATCGAAGTAGACTGCCTTGAGAGATTGTACAATCTCTGCTATTGGAGGTCTGCAAGGGCAGATTAGGTAGATACTTCAGGGAAATAATTTAGGCATCCCCACTCCTGACTTGAGTTGGGGCAAGATTATGTTTCAGAAGACATTCCAGATACATTTTTACGATTCTGAGACTGATTGTTGAATTTCACACAATAAAACATGGCTTAAAACTTTCTGTAGTATTGAATTTATTTCTGGTGTTTCAACAAAAATGGGCATGACAGGGTAGCAACAGGAGCTACCATAATATCTTAGTATTAAGATTAGTCAGACCTCCTTCAGTATTAATTAACCTATTCTTGCAATTAAATGGATTCAGGAGAGCAAATTCTTCTCTATTTTAGTATGTTAAGGCATTCGTTGTGTGTTGTTGTTCTGTTGGTAGAAAGCAAGAGTGAAAACCTTTCTTACATGAAAGGAGTATACTAAACAATGTTATTTTGTCAAATCTCCCTCAGTTTATTTTTAGAGATTCACCTATGAAAGGGTATTTGTGTGCAAATAGCTTGACTTAACCACATTCAGAAGAAAGGAAATAAATTATTGTGGGGATGAGTATGAGACTGAGAAGGGAACAAGCATGGTGTTAAGTAACATTCAGAAAGCATGATGAGACCAAAAAAAATCAAGGACCTTGGAAGAGGCCTTCTTGTCAGCTTCATATTTTCTTAAGAAAGCTGGACAAGAATATAAACCAGTCAGTTACGTTTAATTGGCTTTCTTTTTACAGCAGTCTGTGGAGTTTATTTGAAAATCTCCTAGGGAATAGGAATTACTATTGAATGCCCACATAAGGAAAGAATTGTTTGAGAGACTGAGTAATGATACATACATTGTAGTATCAAAAGCGTCCTGATAAGGGCTGGCACTTGCATTTGGGCACATTAGTTTGGTTCAGGGTCTTCTTTAAAGTGTAAGGTAATAATTCTTCAGCAATGTGGATTTATTACTTTAGTTAATTATGTTTTATTTAATCCAATGTAATCTAACCTGCAAATTCCAAAATTGGGTATTAGTGATGCATTCAATTGGTGTGCTTTAATACCAGTTCTTGAACTGATGGATGTTTTTGCAGGAAAGACGACTTCTAATAGTAACAGCATTACGTTCGTGGTGGGGGTTTTTTTTTGGGTTTTTTTTTTTTTGCACTATGGGGTGCTCAGCAAGATGGTAAAATGTTTTCCTCCTCCATATTGGCATTGCCAAAAACTTGAGTATTCTGCAAATCAGTGCATTTGGAACATGAATTCTGTTGTGGCATTGATCAGCAAACGACTTGAGAAATACTGTTTAAACAAATCAGTATTTTCCTTCTGCTATTTGTAAAAATGTTTGGTTACTGTATTTAACCTGTATGTGGAGGCTGTTTCATAGTGTGGTAATTTATCTGTAAAGATTAGAATTTAAAGCTCATTAAAACTATCATTTAAAAAATCTATTACCTTTCTAGTGTATCAATTAAAAATCTATTCATAAAAGGCTCTTAGCTTTTACAGATACTCTAAGAGGTCAAATTAAGTTTTAGCTTATACTGCAGTCAAAAAATACAGAATACGCTCTCATTGGTACAGAAACTATTTTTTCATAGCAATTTTTCATATGTAGAAAGTTTGGCTAAAGTTAGTTTCCGTGTCTGCCCTCGTCTTACAATGTTTCTTGAGTTTCTGTTCACCAAGTTGGAAGTAAGACAAATGAAAATGGACCATAAAGAAAAGACTGGTTTAGGTGTTTTAGTTATTGAGCAAATGCCATCAGTTTACACAAGCAGGTAGAAAGACATGGGAGTTGCTCACTCAGAGGAATCTTGTTACCCCTTTAGAGTAGACCCTACCTCCTGTCCTACAGTCAGTTGAAATTGTGACATTTAGGAAGCCAAGGTTCACTGCTGGACTTCATAGGTCACCTTTGGCAATTCATGGTGTTTCAGGTCAACAGGTCCCAATTCCTCTGGAATTTTATCCCCTATCTGTGAAACTAGTACTACTCTTCTCCTCCTCCAAGGAAACTGGCGCATCTGTCTTCTGGGGAGAAGCTGAGGGAGATGAGCCTGTTTAGCCTGAAAAGTACAAGGTGTTTATAGCCATCATACCAGTGGATATAAATATCTGTCTGTGGGGAGGAAAGAAGACAGAGCCAGACCTTTCTAGTAGTGCTGAGGGAAACGGCAAAAGGCAATAGGCACTGAAATACAGAAAAATATGTTTGGACATACTGTGATGTGCCCAGGATAGAAACTTGGTGCTATTCTGTCCCACTCCACTGTATTCTTTTGGGGATTGCCTGTATTACCTGAGTCATTCTTAAAAGTCAGGAAATACAAATGTCAACTTTCTGGTTACTTCTCTTTTATAGTGATTAGAGATGCCAACATGTAACTCATAGTTCATATGACAAACTAACTGAAATTACCCTGGTTCTTTCACTGTGGTGATAATGGATGTTCTGGAAATGTGTGATGTTAAAAGAAACAAGAAGTAATTTTTTGAGGATAGTTTCAAAATACATCAGAGTTGCAAAGCACAGAACTTCCCTTGGGGTATCTATCACCTGATATAGTAAACATAGTAGGAGTCTGTGAATCCTTTTCCTCATAACTTGTAAAGTACGTGTGTTTAAAATTCTACATCCTGAATGGCAGTGCATACTGCAAGCTCTTAATCTATGAATGATGGATGCAAGACAGTATCTGAGTTAAAGAAGCTGTTCGTCTTCTTGTACCAATATATATTATTACACAGCTGTAATCTTCCATAATTTGCCATGATAAATCACAACTTCTCAGCATGCAAATGCATCCTTAGAGGGTTTGTATTCACCCAGTGCTCCAGCACTCATACACTGGGTCAATAGGAAATTGCAATGTTTTTAAAACTCATATTTTAACTTAGGGGTTTTTTTTTTCTGCAGATTTGTGACTTTAACAGTATAATTGTAGTGCAGCAATAACAGCTTTTATACCTGTCTATTAAAATCTTAGTAATTAAATGCTTTGGGAGCTTGGCATTTTCTAAATAACATTATTAAAAGCTTTAATTTGGAATTGATGACACAATGCTACTGGATTGTCCATGATATTCTAGAAACTAAAAGCGCAGAAAGTCTGATGTGTTTCAAATATGAAATAACCTTGAGTCATTCAAATGTCGCAGACTAAATCAAGTGCTGCCCTTTTTTTGATGTGCTGGGCTAATTATTTCTACTAATGTAAATGTCAGAGCAATGAACACTTATTTGCTCTGGCACAACAAATAAATGGCACAAGAAATCTGAGCATATGCAGAAATTCATCATGTCCCCAACTCTCTATTATATTGCTTCAAGCCAAGGTTTTAGAAAACAATTCAGGTTTGTGTTTTTAAAAATGTTCTAAAGTTGCTTAAAAATATAATTAAATTATTTTTTTTTATTCTTTTAGAAAGATTCTGAGCATTAGAGCCTTTACCACCTTCTCTTGATAGCAGATAGTAGTTCTCTTTATTTTACCAAACAACCTTTGCTTCATCTTCCATGCCTTCCAACCTAACGAGGATATCCAGATCTACAGCAGTTATTTCTTTAAACTACATGGGAGGGTGGCACTGTAGCATGAGGTCCCCCAGACATTGCTTTGGTACTCTTGTCTCTCCAGTTCTTCCTGATTGTCTCCTGTATGTCCCTCAAGTGCCGCTCTGATGGCCAGCAGTTTTGACAGACAGTGACTAGCAAGCAGCGGTGAAGGACAGACTGAATGTCATTGAGAGGTAGGTGTGCTGGTGGCCAGGGCTCCACTGCCCACCCGCCCCAGCGTGCCCCTGCACTCACTGCAGCCACTGCTCCTCTCCTAGTGGGACAGCATCCCAGAGAAGGATCCTGAGAAACAAGTAGCACGAGGGTTCAAAACTATCAGCTGGTATTTTCAGTCTTTACCTGCTCCTGGTATTTTTGGGAAAGGTCATGGCGGATCCAAATTACTATGTGTGATTTTATGGTGATGGAAACTTCACAGGTCCCTAAGGACTGTATTGTACCTATTTGCTCTGCATAATACTTATACGGAGATCTCAGTTGCATTGGCAGTTCAGACATAAGACCTTTTCTGGTTTTTAGTCTAACACTAAAGAGATACAAGAAAGAAAAGCTACCCAAGTGACATCCAAAGCTTAAGCATAAAGACATAAAGATTTGATAGTGTGATGTTTGGATTTTATCCATTTTCTATAGATCGGGCTGCCTTATATCAAGCACATCTTTAGCGGAAATAATATTTTGGTTTTCATCTCTAGTATCCTCAGCCAGTCACTGCACCAGAATGGATTTTTCTTGTGTTTGTGTAAGTGGGAGAGCACTTCAAGTTTAGGTTTGGACACTGTAGTGCTAATATCTCACTTTGATGGTCTCGTGCTAAAATTCAGCCTAAACAGAAAGAGGGGGAATCTTTCAAAATGAGTAGTTTTCATGATCATTCCAACTCTTGGGGAAAAGCTTTATGAGAAAGTCTGTCATCCTATGCTTGTGATAATATTAGAACCAAAATCTGGGAAATGCCCACATAGTGATTTTGCAGCTGATTTATAATAAACTTATGGTGATATATCTGATGGCACCACTCTTTGAAAAATGCTCCTCAAATATAATCTGATAAAGGAATGAATTAAATTGCTCAGTGGGTTCTGGGTTTGTTTCTTATTATTATTGTCTTGTTGGACCGGAGTAGTTGGTCAGAGCTTAGAGTCCCGAAACCTCTCTGTTTTAGGAGGATGCAAGCAAAATAGTGGATTATCTGTTTTACACAACACTGTTTACAAACACTATACAGAATCTTTTACTTCAAGAACAGGGGAGAATCAAACAGCAGCTGTTTTCATGTTTCTCTTGAAACATCCCTGAAGGTGTCTAATGTCAGTACTTTAGCACCTTCCTTCCCATTTTCCTGAGCAGGATCAAGTGCTTATGTTCTAGGCAAGATTATTTCCTAAAATAAATTAAACAATTGGAAGTGATTATGCTGATCAGCATATGCTTTGTTAATGCAGTATTTGATTGTATGTTGGTGTTTAGTAACCTCAGGCTAAAAGCGAATCTGTAATTATCTCTTCTTTTTAGAAAGGTGCATTTCCATTGATATATCATCTTCCTTTGCCTGAGTCCCTTCTAATTGTCTGCCTCCACAGAGTGAAATTAAAAATAAATGAGTTGTTCAATGAAGGCACTTGTTTCTGAGTTCAAGCTTTCAAATGTCAAAGCTGAGAAGAGGGTGGGTTATTTTTCCTTCTGAGGGATCCAATAGTCTGTGAGTGAGTTTTTGATGATTGCACTATTTTGGAGGCTTATCATATTCTCTGTAATTGAACCATATGTTGAGTCTTCTTTGGAGGAGAAGGGGCTTCAGTCTGTGTAGTGCTGTATCAGTCTTGCATCCCAAAAGGTTTGAGGTTAATGTGAAAATGAAATAGTAAGGCAGATGCTGTATGTAATGTTGCTGTAGGTGGCTAATCCCTTTTGGACTGAAACACTTAAAAATGTTCAACTCACAGCTGCATACTACATGTAACAAATGACTGGATGATAAATTGTTGTAGGATTTTTTTGACAGCCAGTCAAATTCCAGCTGTCTGTACGCAGAGTGGTATTTACTGTTGCAATAGTGTTGCAATGATAAAAGAAGTTCTTGACTTCCAGAGGCTGTGAGCTGTAGAGGAAACTGCACGATTTTGTGGGTGACTTACAGATATGTTTTGGAGGGGAAAACCCTGAGTATGTTTCAGCTAATCAGCTGTGCTGGTTTCTCCTTCCTGCATATTTCTATATCACTAAAATATACATACAAACATTATTACATGTTAGGGTGAGGTGCCTGGGGGAGTTAGGTGTGCCTGTGCCTTCTCCTTTCTCATACTTTGGTTTCCACTGGAAAGAAGCTCTACTACATTTGTTAAGAGGAACCATAATGTTCTCCAATCATACTTCTCATTTCTTAGGCCTTCACATATACCAAAAAGAGTACCGTTCCTCTTGCAATTCCAGGCACATGTAGAACCAACACTTTACACCAGTGTTGCTGCTGTTTAAATATAAGGGAACCCAGAATGTGCAAATAGCAAACGTAGTCTCCATAATACTTTGTCTCCCATGTCCTATGCCTCAGTAATTTACTTAGACACAAATTGATAATCCATGATAAATTTTTCTTTTATGGTCTGGAACCAAGCTTATTTGATTATTTGTTTAAATGTCTAAACCAAATGTTGTTCTGAAGTCATAAGGTAGCATAAAATTAATCATTTTTGGTCTGGCTGTTTATACATTACCTTTAAAATGAATAATTCCTCTTGTTGCTTTCTTTGCATTTCTACTAATGCAGTATGATTAATTTTATTTCAGCTTAGCTCATCAGCTTATGGTTAAGTGTGTGATCAGCAAGAATTCAGAATCAGAATCTGTTAGCACATTTGATCTTGTGAAGTCACTTCCTATTCACCTACTCAGAATTTCTGAGATTGACCATAGAGGTTGGGATGTGGTTTCTGGGCTTTCTTGTGTGTACTTACAACTAGCAACACTATATTGGTTATTATCTAGCCATTGCAGATAATCCTAGCCTGTATATAACAAAATCAGAGTTTGTTCTAGTTTGACATAAAATGGTGTAATTTATCAATATATCCAAAACAGAGCAGATAAAGAAAAGTAGAGAGTATGTAGGGAGAAGACAAGGCTAGAATAAGATGTACATTTATATATTTATTTGTTTATTTAAGCTGCTTTGCTTACTTGCCAGCTAGAAATGTTCTAGAAATGGGGGCTTTTCCAATCATTGTCATCTGGAAGGAGGAGGTATGTGAGCATAGAGTTTTACCATGTAGCCTTTTAGCAGTTTTAAAAACATTCCAGAAATTGTGTTTCAAAATGCAATTTGTTTACCCTTAGGCAAAAGTGACCTGGAGGAACCAGTTTTCTCAAGTGCTTTTGTATCTTGTTAAGCAATAGAGTAACATCAAAAAACTAAAATTAAAAAAATTAAAAATTAAAAAAGAAAAGTCCTTCAGTTGCTGACAAGGGAGATACTTAGTTGAGGGACTGAAGGCACTTCTGGTTTCTTCAGAGCTTTAGAAGTTTCACTGTAAAACCTCTTGCTCTTTCCAGAGAGTATAGCTTTGGAACTCTGAATCCCTTCATAAACCCTGTTTCATGCTCACTGCAGAACTAGAACTAGTGTATACACAGGGTGAATTTCATGTTCAGTCCTTCTAAAAGCCACAATATGCACTCCCCAGACAACACTTAGGAAACCACTTTGTGAGGGCATTGTATTTCATTCCCCCCTACACTGAAAGGACATTAGATCTGAAGGATCACCATGGTATTGATTGCTCTTAACAGTATATATTTTGATGGGAGAGAGGTAAGGAATGTATTTAAAAGAATAAACAAACCCAAAACAATCTAAACAAAACTCTTCTAGTCACTAAGCAGGGACTTATGAGGGCTCTGAAGCTATGTTTTCTGGATTTGTTAGTTTTGGATTTCCTCTTAGGGCAATGTAACCTATCCAACATATCATCCACAGCAAGGCTTCAGTTAGCTTTTTGTATATTACATGATATTTGGATTTATATTTATCATTTTGTTAGATTAATTTTGGTGGATGTATTTATTTAACTATATTATGCTTGCATGAGGGCCCCCTGGTACATTAGACTTGTAAATGTTATCAAGTAAAGTAACTACAAGTAATTAATATTTTTTAAGACTAATGGCATCAAAATGCAAATAGGCAACAGAAAACCAGCTGTAAACTCCACTACTCGGCTTTCTTTCAGCGTGCTGCAAACTTGGCATTTGCATCACTATTTTTAGGGAAAGAAGCCAGCACAGGAACAAAGGGTCACAAAAGTAAAGTTTATCCTGCTCTTGATAGGATAGTTTTGACAGTCTTGAATTTTTGAGACCTACTGATTCATGCCAGCTGTACCAATATTGACAAGTTATAGAAGTTTAATTGAAGCCTATCTGTCTGGGGCTGACTTTTAGAGAACCAGTTAGAGCTTCAGAGTGGATGATTTTAGAAATTTGGGTTCAAAAATCATGGTTACCACTGGCATTCTATGTTGTACCTTATACTTCTGACTTTAAGAAAAAAACAATTTCATATTACTATTAGTATATTAGCATTATTTGAACTCAAGAATTATTGACATTAATGAGTTCATTTCAAGGATGTGGAAGGTTAGATATTTTGATAACATAGTATAGTTGTATCAGGATATCTTTAGCTCTTCTTCAGTTCTTCCATGTGTGAACCTCTGAACTGTATTATATTAAAACAAGACAGCAGTGTTGTCTTGGAGTATGTCTGCAGAATTTGTAATAGAGGAATAAGGACAGGCTGGATCACATTTTGGTGATATGCAACATTAGTACCTTTAACATTAAACTAAAGAAAGTGGGTCATGCTAGCCGAATGTGGTGAATTTTTCTCAGTAACTCAGGGATTTATTGGACAGCACTGAGCTCACAGCACTTTGCTCTGAAAATCCAACATTCTCAGAAATATCAACTGATCCAAAGGATTACTCGTACCCTTTGCTTGGAGGTAACCGGCCACGCCTGGCATTCCTCACTTCCTGCTTACAACTCTGAAAGCCTTCAAACCCCAGTGTTAAGGATGGCTTGCCTTCCAGACCCATATCATGTACTTTGGCAAACATTTATCTGTCTTAAAAAGATAAACCCTAACTGAAAATAATTGGACAACTTCACTTGAAGCCATCAAGTATCATCCTGTTTTGTGCAACGTCAATGAAAGAAGATGGGTGAGTCCAATATTTGTTAGGCTTACACACTTCATACATAAAGTTCAGAGCATCACTCTTACATATGCGTAAGGTTATTATGGAACTTTCAGTATTTCCTAGTAGAAGGCTGATCAAATGTTGCTTCCCTGGAACTGCTTTTCAAGTGTGTTGTCATATACCCTTTGACAACAGTATTATAACATGCATTGTACATATGCTTTTTGTTCTGAACAACTTACTAGTTCAAACCTAGAATTAACAGAACTAGAGTCTTCATGTTACTCCTAGGCAGCAATGAATTGCTTCTTTACTTTCTTCAGCACATATATGGTACATCATCTTTTCTTGATAAAATTTTCTCAAGTTCTTCTTGCATCTTTTATAGATTAAGCGTTTAGAAAATGGCTAACTTCTGCAGCTTCGTACTACTTCCTATGGATCTAAATTTTGTACTTCAAATGTACTTCTGATGGTAATTTTCTAATTTATTTTTCTAAAATCCCAGCATTTTGCAGAAAGAAGAAAGGAAAGCTCTAGAAAGATAAATTTGATTAGAAGTGAAAAGCAGTTCTTAGGTTTACACAAGAAGCTGGGGTCTGGAAAGGGGAAGTCAATGTACCAACTGCATGTTGCATGGGGTTCATTTGCTGGGTATTTTTTAGGGGGGGTGGGTTTGTTTGCTTTTTTCTCTTATGATGAAGAAAGATTTACAGGATATAAGAGTGCTTTGAGGGTGTCTACTATTTTGTCTCTGATGCGGTGAGCTTGTCCTTATATGAATAACAATAACTCATCTTTAGCTATAAAAACAAAAACAAACAAACAAAACTCATTTAGTGGTCCATTTAACATCTGTGAGCTTCTTGCCAAACCGTCATAGCAGGACACTGCTGGAAGGAGAAGTGTTAAGCATGAATTGTTTGACATATTTTGATTAATGTTTGTCAAGAACTAAATTTGTGGTTTTCTCACACTGTTTAGGAAAATAGCTTAGTTTATCACAGTACAGTTTCAATATTTGCATTGGATAAACTGAACGTTTTATTTACTTGTGTCATATTGTGTTTTTCTGTAATAATGCAAACATATAAGCATGTATACATTTATTTGTTTGTTTTCTGTTTTTATAGACAATTCCATTGGGGCTCGGAGATGGACAGCTCTTTATCTGGACTGATGGCTTAAAAAGGAAGGACTGGCATGATTATGAAAGCATTCAAAAAGATGCTATGCGTTCAGGTATACCTAAATTCAGAGCAAATTTAAGTGGTTTATTCATTCTTTCTCCATATGGTTCTTTATTCTTTTAAGTCAGCTAAAAAAGCATTCCTAACAGCCTTTCTTCGATTGCAGCATGTCACAAGGACATAATGTCCTGAACTGAGGGGTCAGACCAACCACAAATAGTTTATCTCTGAAAATAGGCAAATGAAAATAAAAAGAATGTGTTTCATGCTAACAGCTATGTCATGATTTTACAGGGAAATCAGCAAAAATATTATTATAACAGTATTTTTTGTGTTGAAATCAGTTGTTATACTGTGACCAAATAGAAGCAAAAGTGTCAGTTTCCAAAGGGATGTATATCACAGCTGAAGCTAAGTTGTCCTTAAATCACTGGATAAAACCTGAATCCAGTCCCTATAACTGCCAAGAACATCCAAGGTTATGTTACAAACAAATTTTGACCCTTTTCACCATTATCGAGCCCAAATCCTTTAGTTTTGCTAAAGCTACTTCGCTTCATTCTGACAGTCTAAAATTATTTGAAAATGAGAGGAAATTCTATTTGTAGATACACTGAAGGGCACTTTGTTACAGCGAGTAATGTAATTTTAATGTACCTTCATGTGCTGTATGCCATATGTGCAAAGAAAGGTTTATGTTCTTTCTGTCATCAGAACATGTTCAGATTTGAATTTTTCTTTTATAATACAATTTACAGTTATTCAACATGAGATGAATTAAATTAAAAGGAAAGAAAGGAAACAGCAGCTGAATTGCACCTTAATCAGTGTCTGAAAGTCATTATTTTACAAAGGCCAATCTGCTATTCTAAAATAAATTATGCTGTCTTGATCCCACTGTCAGAAGACAGCCAACACCGCCCCCAAAATGCCTCTATAACTGAATCCAGTTGACAGATTCATAAGACTTAGTAAGTACTTGATTTTGCAGTAGCCTGAACCAGTAAAATATTGCAAGTATAGGTTAATTTTGTAAACCATTTTTCTCTTTCTCTTAAATCTCTTTGATCACTGTCGTGGTTTAAGCGAAGCCAATAACTCAGAACATCGGTGTGTTATCAGTGTTGTTTTCAGGCTAAAGTAAAAAACAAAGCACTGTACCAGCTACTAAGGAGGAAAAATGACTGCTGCAGCTGAACCCAGGACATCACTAACAAAAAAATTATCCTTCCTTCCTACATGATCTTAGGAGGAAAAAAGGTCGGAAGGGGGATTAAGTTATTGTAGACGTTTTAGGAGTTGTCAGATCAATGTTAATTGTGTTCCAAATTGCTAAGTCTAAAATGACGAATATCTAGACAGAATATACAAAATAGAAGCAGCATGTCTGTATAACCATGCATATATGTAGTGAATATCAGAATGCAGATTTTTGAGGGATGTGCACTGATGCTTTGGCAATGTACTTTTGATTCCTGTCATGTCGATCCCATATATTTTGGAAAATAAACAGTAATACTTATGATTATCTAATGGATAGCTGTAGCACTGGCAATGTAATGCAAGCCACTGCATGGAGTGGACTAAAAAATTAGTAAAATGTTATGTGGCTTTATAATTCCCAGTCCTACTCTTTACATTATAACTGTAGAAGAATGCCCAAAACTGGTTTTGGTAATAACAATAATACTTAAAATATTCTGACTTGTTTATATTTTCATTGGCTTCCTGGTGATAGTGTTTGCTGAGGTTTAGCATTTAAGAAATCTTTAATGATTTCCATGTCATTATTATTAATTAGATTTCCTTTTTTCTTTGAAGATCACACCGCAGTAATGCAAATGCAAAGCTGAAGTATCTCAGTGCACATTTTGGAACGTACTATATAATTTCTGTCCCGAATAACAAAGCAAAATATAGCTGAAAACAACTTTTAGTTAAAAATCAATCTGAAGACATGAAATAACACCAGTGAAAGGGCTTTTCAGGGCATTTCAGGAAAGGCAGTCAATGCTTATTACACAGAAAAGGAGTGGAGACTTTCTCAAATTCAGTATATGTTTAATTGTAAAGCTTACAGTATTTAAGAACTGGGCATAAGAATTTCATAAATCTAATTATGGAGAGGTGCTAGCTTCATGGCTATTTCTTCTGTTTCAAGGCCAAATATTTTGACCCCCTTTTATTCCACCAAATTAAACCCAATATTCCTGAATTTGTGGTCTCTCCTCAATGGAAATCATTGATTGGTTTAAAGCTAAAGAGAAAAGCCATTTGTTGGAGCATCTGAGGTTCAAGTGTATGCTCATAGTGTTTCTACCATTAGTTCACATTCTGTAAGCATGATAATGGTACTTGAGAAGGAATTAAGTAAATAACAGAGTGGCAAGGCTTTGCATTTAGCCAAAACATAATTGATATTCAAAGACTCTTGCAGAGACAGAGGCTTCGTTAACTGGTACTACTTTTTCAGCTTCTAACTTAGATGGAATTTGCTCATGGTGTAGATCCTTCTAAGGCTGGTTTCCTTCAGCTGGATTTGCTGTCCACTCAAAGTGGAGGACACCTCTGTGGTCTTCCCACCTGAGAAGACAAGGGATGGTGCAGATGCAATCACACTGTAGCTATTGCTTGTTGTCACTCTCCTGTCAGTGACGGTCTAAATCTGCCCAGTGTGTCCACTTCTGCTGCACATAGTTTTGTTTAACATTCCTTTATAGCTTAGAGTCCCACTCTCTAGGATGTCAGTTTTACAGCAGAAGACACATTAACTAGTTGCTACACATGTAATCTGAAGACTTGTGATACATATTCATGGTGGGTATTTCTTGGGATGAGGTGCTTACTTTTGGAAAATACATATTTTGTTTTTTAAGAATAGGAGAAGCGAATCTGAAGCTGTTTCACATAGCAAAGTCCAGGCAAGACTCTTCAAGTGTGCATAAAATTACATCTAGACGTGGACATCAGATCTTTTTTAGTGGCCTTGTGGATTGTTACTCTGTTCTCAACACAGAAACAATGTACTCTTAGGTGAGATATATTTATATATGTATGTATTTGTGTGTATATATATATTTATATATTCGAATGCTAATGACATTGGAGAAAGAAATAAACTCGTCAATGAGGTAGGTACACCAGTGTAATATATCACAGGTGGTATGGCCTGTAATTAAGGCAGCAGCCTGGAAGTCTGTAAATTTAAGTATAGTTTCCACTTTACTCACAGGTATTTAATTTTCTCTGTGACTCAATTTTTTTGAAAGAGAACACTTTCAAGCTCTGTTAAGAATGTTGTAGGATATTGTTTCATGCTGGTGGAGAAAATGCAAAGCAGTCTTTGGAGTCATAATTCCTAGCTAATTTGTCCAACAGCATATCTTTTCTGTACCCTAGTAAAAATCTGTAAATTAGCATGTGATGTGGGACTGCACTGCTGTTAGTTTTGCTTATCACAGCATGGCCCAGTGGGCTACACACAGGTTTTTCTGAGATACTGCCATGATCTTACTGATGCTGTTTCACAGATGCACAAGACAGCAATTGTCTCCTACACCTATGCTCGTCTGTATCTTGTGTAACAGAATACCTACTTTATAGCCACTGCTGAAAGGAAGTTATCATCCAGTCTGCTTGGATTTTCTTCTCTGACTTCAAACCATGTGTCATTTTGATTTAGAAAAACAAACAAAACCCAAACAACCCAACTCTACATTCAACAACTTGCATTTTCTGAAATTTAGTGGACACAGAGATGGGTTAAAAATTCCCCACTGATAGATCTGCAGATACAGGTTAATTGTATATTTTTGTATACTATCATGTTTACTGTTGCTTTTTTGAGTTAGGAAAAGTATCAGAACTAATTCTCTAATACAAATTAATTTGCTATTTTACTTGCAGCTTATTTCTTTTTCACCACGACTTGAATGCAATTTCAATATTTTCAATCCCAAGGAATGAAAATAAGATTTTCAAAACAGCTCTAAAAGAATTTTATTTGGTTAATTTTGATACAGGAATGCAAGAAGCCCATAAAGGGAATGTGCTGTTGGGTTGCAAAAGTACTAATAGATATACTGATGGTAGAATAGGGAAGATAGCCAATTTGTTGCCAGTTACCCAAGCCCTGATTTCCTCAAAGGCAGAAAGGAGACCTTAATGATTTGTATTAAATATACTGCTCATCAGTACAAAATAAACGTGAATGAAAATTATTTAATTCAGCCAACCCAATTGCTTACATTTTTCTCTGAGTATTATTCTGTCACAACCTCAAAGCCAAATGCAGGAAAAGAAATGCAAAAGTTGACCTTAATAAAACCTGTGATTCCCAGCTAAACAGTTGGGATAGATACTTCAGGAGAGAAAACAATAAAAAAAGAGGTTTAATTGTTTAAATTTTCTGAAGTAAGCCCTAAAGTTGAGCAGATATTACAATGGAGCGGGAGGGAACAGAATAAGCTAATCAGAGAAACTGACTTTATTGGAGCTGATATGTCATGCCATCTTTTGACAAGAAATCAGCATTTAAAATAAGAGCTGTTTCTATTAATTTATTTTCCTCTGGGAATTCAACTGATGACATGCTCTGATGAAGAATATGCTTAATTTGCATTAAAAAATATGAGAATACAAACAAAATGCAAATCTTAAATCTGCCAATTTTTGTTTGTGTAAGTAGTAAACAATGTCATATCTGTATCAGAAGAGCATTCTTGCATTTCAGTTCATAGTTGTGAGTGCAAGATTTTGTAGTAAAATGTAAATGCAGATTGTGTAGTAATAACTCAGGTCGCTACTGGTATGCTTATTTGTCCAGCTACAGCAGTGCTGTATCAGGGCAGTGTAAATCTGCCTGTATTTTTTGATAGCGAACCTGGACGCTGAAGCTCCTGATACTGCTGTTTATCAGCTACTCTTCAGAGGTTGCATCAGAGGTTTCCCTGCTTCCCTTTGGTTGGCTGGTGAGGACTCTGAGGACATGTCTATCAAGATGCTCATTTCAGGAGCATTGGAAACTGCTGTGGCACCTGTGGCCACTGATTTTCCAGGCTTTCTGTTCAGAACTAGGAGTTTGAGATCCCTGAATGCTCCTTTGAGGGATGCGGTTCACAGGAGAGAGCCATGAAAGCCAGAGGTAGTAATTCAGAAGTACCCATGAGAAGAAATTCTGTAGATTTCACCTCTATCTTTATGTCCTGGGTGGTAAGACTAAAAGTCCTAGAGAATCAGTCAATGTCATTGTTACTCTATTTCTGAAAGTTATTGTATGTATTTTCCTCAAGAAATTCTCAGGTGTATGTGCTCATCAATTACAAGTAATAGCAGTAATGATGAATTACAGCCCTTCTCAGATAAGAGGAAGGATTCAAATGTATAATTCTTGGGCTTTTAAGAAGTACAGATTGAATGTTTATATTTAAATATGGTGCTATTTCTAATCACAAAAAGCTATTTCTAACTACAAGTATAGCATTCTCATTGTAAAATATTGCAACAGGGGAACAGGAGGAATAGAAAAATGAAAACTTTCCAGCTGAGCAGACATGACTGAAAACAAAAAGTAAGGTTTAATTCCTGAAAAATGTTTTATCAATTCTATTAATGAAATTAATAGCCTATAAACTGATGTAGAAAAATTGCCTACTGCAAGTTCTGTAGTGTTTTTTTGTTTCTTTGTTTGTTTTCAATTTCCATTCTTTGAATACTTTTTGGAGGTATTTTTTGCATCTTGCATATGTAGCCAAAATGATTATGTTCCATGAGGGATATTGAAATTGCAGTGTAATTGAAAGCAAATTTCTGAGAGAACAGGTAAGGACTTGTGTTTATAGCACTAAATATAAGTTTATAAAAACTTTTGTCTTCAAAACAAATTGGTTGAGGAACTGATAAAGTGACTTCCAAGATGGGACTATTAATACTTTTGTTTGACTATTGAGCCATTTTTCTCCTATATGCTAATAAGATCCCAGAGGAAAAAAACTTTTAGAATGTACTGTATCACCCAATGGTTATCCCAGCAGCTTTAGAGTCATTAGCAGAGTCTTTGTTCCTCCTATTTGTATATTTAAGTAGCATAGGGAAACCTTGTGTGGACAGAAGGAATTTCCTATATTCAGTATAGTCTTTGCCATTCTGCTTCTTCAAAATGTTACCTTGACCAGGAGAAGGGGATTTTAAAGATCTTGACCTTTACATGCCTCAGTGCAAGCATTTCATAAAGCTTAGCTCTATAAACAGACAGTATGTTCTATAGTTCTACAAACAAACATTCATACAGATTAGTTCTATAAACAAACTAAACAGACACTGAAAAAGAAATTAACTGTATATGCGTGTGATGAAAATGGAAATAGAATGTAACTCTGTCTTGGGGTGGAATGTTAAAAGTAGGAAAAAGAATCAAGAGTGCTCTTGTACAGCAATAAAAAGTAGGGACCACCTGAGCCACCTGAGATTTGACTTCTCTGTGACCTAAACAAATTGTGCAAAGATGATTTCTTTTTTAACCCATCCCTTCTGTTCAAGAAATTTTGAGAATAAAGTGGAGTAGAGTAATTCTGGCAAACTGGCGTGGTTAATCCTTATCATTTTGAACAGTGCCCACTCTTCAATTCAGAAGAACTTGTCAAAGCAATGCCTAGTCTCAAAGTGCCTCTAGAAGATATGCGGCAGCATCATACAGATAGTAACATTAAATTTATTTCTCTACTAGTTACAAAAAAATTAGCTATACCTAATAAAAAAATATACCTAGTAAAAGTTGTGCAGGGAAAGAAGCGCATATTAAAATATTGATTTACTTATCCCATATGTCAGATGGGATTATATATACTGGGAATTCTGTCATCATCATATATTAAACAAATTTGATAACTTTAATTTAAGCCTCTGAACTTGCAATTCCTGTGGAAAGAATTTAAGAACTTGCAATATAATTGGAACTGTAGTGGTAGCCAAGGTCTCAGTAAACAATCATAACTTAGTTGTTCATAGCATTAATCACGAATATGCTTAATGGAGTTTACAATGTATTGTTTTGTAAAAGGAGAAAATGTTCATCAGTTAATGCAAATCTGACATGACTAAAAAAATTCAAAAATGTAATGTTAATCATTGGTTGTCAAGGAGATGGCATGTGAAGGATATATAATATGAAAGATAGTTACAGTCTACTGCAGTTACATAAAGTGTTTAACATATTAAAACACAATTGCCCTGTAAATATGAAGTGCTGTAGACTATGGTCTAATTCTACCACTCTTACTCAAGCTTAATGGTCTGAATGTCATTTTGAAAACAGTGAGAGCAGTTTGGAGCCAGGTGCCAAATACAAATAAACGTATTATACTCTCAAATATTGATTGGTAAAGAGATTTTTCAATGATGCCTTCTCCAGAAGTTTAAAGCCTAATATCTAGAAAATACGGGTTGGTTTGTTGTTTTTTTCACAAGTGCTTAAGTTTTCCCCTGGACAACTACAAATGTCAGATTGTGGAATGGCATTTTACAGAATTACTGAAGTGGTAGTTTTGGGTTAGTACACACCCCCACTCAGTCACAACTTCCAACCAAATTTACACTGCTCAGAAGAAGGCAGGAAGTGTAAGTCTGTGGCTGTAATAGCATTTGTCTCTGTCAGAAAACTGTTCACATGCTAGAACTAATTCTTGCCACTTAAATCTCCCTGTAAAAAGGAGTTTGTGTGGCTGTAAGTCACAGTCAAGCTTTCTTTTTAATGCACAAATGACTCTGTGGTGTCAGTACTCACAGCAAAGATTTGAGTCCCTTGTGGTTGAAGTTAGCTAAATTCTTTCCCTGTTCTTCCCTGCCTACCCCCCGCCTTTGAAAACTTATCAGTGATACCACCTAAATGTAATTGGTAAGCTAATTTTTAAGGACTACCTGATAGGCCAAGGAAGGGGGAACAGAATTTGTAATACATCCCTTTGACTCATTAATTAGAGCACTGAAAGTGATCTTCAGTGTATCCTTCTGTACTGGGCACTGGTATGTTGAGTTTTACCATGACAGTAAGAAAGAAAATTATAATTTCAGTATCAGCAAAAAAGGTCATCAGACAGAGAGAGATTTAGTGATTCTCTAAAAATTATTCTATCCGGGTAGTCTTCTGAAACATGTGGCTCATTTGCAGGGAGAGTTTGAAATGAATGAATTGCTGAGAGACTTTCCGACTAGATCTATCCGTGTGGAAGGAGGAGGACAGCATTATAGACCATTTAGGTTGAGTCAGTTGTCTGTTGTGATAGGTGTAAAAATGACCAAGTTTGTCAATTTAGAGCAATTAGTGCTTGACTCACTGGCACAAAGAAACGTTGTTTTCTTTTGTATGCCAGTTTTGAAGTGTTGCTTCTTTTTGCTGTGAAAATTCCAATTCAAGGAAGAAGAGGGAAATGAATCCTAACAAAACTGTGGCAAAAGAGCTGGAACAAGTACTTGACAGCAATTATAGCATATCAAGACCATATTCTTCAATTCAGAAGCAAAGACAAAAGAGAATTTTTCCTTACTATTTTTGTGTCTTTTTTTAAGTTTAAAACATGGAATAAGCTTCTGTCAATGAGCTTTAAAGACTATTTCTTTTAAAGATTTAATTAAGACAGTCCTTCAACCTGAATCCAAGTCAAATGACCCATAAGAGGAACTTCAGTTTTAAAGATTAGCCAAACAGTTGACCAAGGCTCTTTAGGAGGTCTAATTGCATAATACTTGAGGGAATTTGCTATCAGCATAGTATACCAGTGTCATGTGTTACCTGTACACTAGTCAGTAATCTTGCATGTTACAGATGTGGAATAATTATGATGATAATCATAAGCACTCCATTCCAAAGAAATTAGAAATCTCTTTACACTTTAAAATTCACCAGTTGCCTTCCATTGCATTGCAACTGTAAAGATTCCTCAAAGATGATATATAATGTATTGTTGTATGATACTAGCTGTGTGCTTCTATTTGACTAGATATTGTAAACTTTTTTCATTTATAGAAAATGCAGTTAAGAAGATTACATAGTTACATTTGTCAACACAAATTTGGAATATTTTTTAGCCTTTTGCCCTTCAAAAGGCCAACAAGATGTTTGGATTTAACAATCATTCCTTAAAAAAAAACAGTGAACTGTGCCTACTTTCATGTCATAGCTTTTTTTCTTCTGAGCGTATGAATTAACCCCACAAGTAAAGTGAATGTCTAGTATAGTTATCTCAATAAAGGTTATGACTGAAATATGTGGAAAATGACTTTCTTTTCTTTCCTGTTTTCATTAAACAAGGCTGACAGAGAAAAATTATTGGACTGGTGAAACAATTTGTCTGACATCTAGTCAATATATGTGAAAAAGCAAAGATATATGATTGTTTTGCTATAATTTTCCTTATAGATACTAGCTCATCAAATGATCTAGTGGTGTGATATCTGGGAGAATCCGTCCTCCTTCTAACAAAGGAAAGTAAAAAAATCCCCACATTTTTGAGAGTGGCATTTTGTTCTGCCAACATGTATCAAAGTTCTGCTGTCTACAAGCTGGAAACAAACTTTTTTAGGCAATCTTAATTAAAAGTCCTGCAAGTGATGTTGTTTGTAATGTGAATAGTAAGACTTGCCAGGAAATTCAGTGGAAAAACAAACAAACAAATTGATTATATATACATATATATATATATAAGTTGCATTATCAGTGTTCTTAATTCATGGAGATAGCCTTGCTTTTGGTATCCCTTAGTTAATTTACTCTTAAAAAAGGTTTATGTTTTTACATTTTTAAATGATAGCTGAATCAATTTCAGGTTACCCTGACTGTTACTTCTATTTCATATGCTAATTAATTGGGTGTTTTGGAAACTTTGCTCAATGTGTATGATACTACTGATACTAGTTGCTCCTTTGTAAGGCAACTTGCAAAAGACGAGACCGATCCTGAAGCCCTGATCATGAAGCACAAGTACTGGTGTATAAATCAGAGAAGCAATAGTCTCCAGAGCACAAGTTAGAATCATAGAATTGCAGACACTAAAAGGATGCCAATTCCTTTGTCCTACCAGCACTGATGGTTCCCTTGTGATCTGCTTACCTGCTCTTTGGGGAAAAGGCTATTCTTGTTACTGAAAACTTCAAGTCACTCTTGAGAGATTTTTAGGTTAGAGAGTAATCTAATTTTAATATTGTCACATGAAAATTAAAAGAAGCCCTGAACTAAATAATGTATTAATTTATTTGGGGGTTTTCTATATTTTTGGTCCCAGCCTTTGCTAATGCAGTTATACTGGGAAGAAATCCAAACTTCACATGCTTGAGAAAGAAGAGTGAAAACTGTGAGCTGTTAAAGTTCTAGAGAGCTGACATTTTAATTAGCTGCTACTAATCAGTAAGTTATGCAAGTTACTAACATATTGTCACTTCAGCATGGTATTTAAATGACTTTTTCCCCCCTGGCTTATACAACCATCAAAGTTTTTTAAAGTTCATAATAAACTGTGATACAGACCATGTTTTCATCTGTTTTGGGTTCTTTTCTGAGAAATCTGAAGTTTTACATGGAAGTTAGGAAACCCTGAGGATTTCTTGGCAATGTCATATACTCCAGTAACATTTTTTCATTTAATGTCTGTTTTATTTAGTGGATAAGAATTACACGTATTAAAAATGCTAATAAAGGTACTGATAAAACAATAGATTCTTGGCTACAGTTTTGGCCAACTGGTGTAGTTCAGTTCAGATCTTTCATTTGAGGGAAGCTTAAGAACTAAGTTCTGGAGCTACATCCCTGTTTTGAGAAGGTCCTTTGATGCTAATCCTTGAGGGTAGCTGTCTCTCTAGATGCCTGGATGAGCAGTTTGTTTTCAAGTATTTCTTGGTCAACTGATACAAATGAAATGGAAAAGAGAGAAGAAAAGGAATTGGTTGGAAGATTCCTCTGCTTAGTGTAAGATGTGAATGTACCATGTAGGAATGTTTTTTATATTCATCTATTTCTTTTTAGCAACCACTTTTAAAGGCATATTGAAGGATAGATTCTTTCAATAAGCTTAAGTGTATTCCATGCATTTTCACATGCCATCGTCTGGATAATGAATCTATTGTAAAGGAAGTGAGTTCATTGCTAGTGATTTATGTCAGTAACAGCTGTCAAAAGTGAAACTTTTTTCTATCTGTGATAAAATGAGGAAGTATAGTTTTGGTTCACAAATGGGATTTTCTTAATTAATGTTCTTACTTATTTTAATTAAGTTTTGGGGGTTTTATAAGATTTTGAAAAAGCCTGTAATTTTAGCAGTTTGCTTTTCAAAATGTATTTTTGATTTGTTTCAACCCAGACACCAACAAAATGAAAAACAAAATAAAATCAGCTGGTTTTGTTTGGCTGAATACAAACACAAGGTTTTGGCAAATTAACTTTTTCCAAAAAATTCCCAATGGGTATATGTGGATTCCTGCTGATGTGTACATGTTGCTCTGAAATAAATATTTAGTTGTGTTCTGTAAGTGATGAGTTGTCCTTTTAAATAGAAAAGATTTTAAACTAACTCATTGAAAATCTGCTCAGTTCATGGCTGAAGATTTTCTGAGTCTCCACACCTGCCTCTGCTTGATTTCACAGCATATATTGACAGGAAATTTTGGTTGGCTTTAATATAGGAAATCTCAAATTTGTATCAGGGATATGAAAAAAGGCTGGCATTAATTTGACACTTTTCATTGAGAGAGAGGGTGAATCAATGGCAAGGGAGGAAGAGGGCTGTGCAGAGCTGTGCTTATAGCGGGGATGTATTAAGTGTAGTTCTCCTTACCACAGGAGTCTCCTTACCATAGGAAAATCTTTTATCATTTCAAAATAGAATGTGTTTTAAACCACAACATGAATGATAAAAGGCAATGTGAATGATTGTAGCATTAGTAGTATGTTATAAGAAGAGGGAAAGGCAGTCACTGGGAAGCGTGGTAGCAGTGAGTATATGCAGCATTGAAACAGTTTTCAGAAGAGTAGTGTGTCTGATTTGCCAAATGAAAACATAAAAAGGAGAAGGGTTTTGAAGTTCAAAGTGCTACTTTGGACGTGGTAGAAAAAAATGTATTATGTTTTAATTAAAGCAGAAGGACTTAGGTAGACCAGTCTCAAGAACGTAACATAACCGGGGTTTCAGTTGTTCATCTGTCATTACTGCGCTTTGCTGTATCTTGTAATGTTACTGCAGTTCCCTAGGCTTATATTGTTTGTGTCAAGGATAATAATAGTATCTCTGAATGTGTGGAGGTGAGGGTGGCTGTGTTTTTATTAAATCAGATCATTATTTGCATGCTCAGCTCCAGTTTCATATTAAACTAATTATCATCTCAGAAATATGGCGCTACATTATGTAATATATAGATCAGAGTGGATCTGAGAAAGCGATAAAACGCATATATACTACCTGAGAAAGTTACCTTCTTGGCCCTGGGTGTGCAAACTCTGCTTGCTTAGAGGCACTCTTCTCAGCTTTACAGTAGGAAGAAGGATGGCCTTGTCACTGAATCACCATGTGGGGAATCAGGTGACATAGTTTGTTCCTGGGTCTGTCTCAGACTTTAACTGTGAATATTTACTATCTTAGTATGTAAGAATGGATATATTTAATTTTTTTCTTCTGTTAGGGGTCTTACAAGCTAAATCTAAATTTGCTGAGAGCTGTGACAGCTCATATATTCTTTCTCTGTAGGATGCGCATCATGAAGCAGTGCTTCTAGTGCAAGAGTGACTGTGCTGTTGCATAATGTTGAATCATACGTAGCTAAATTGATTTTTACAGGTTATTCCATCTTTGTTGTGCAGCAGCCACAAAGCAAGCTTCTAGAGCTAGTTTAGGTTGAATTCATTTAAAAAAAAAAAAAAAAGGATTAAAGAACTGTTATTAATAGGCTGGTTCCATGAACATCCTCTTTGTTTTCCTGTGATGGTATGCAGTAATTGGACAATGGTTATATTATGTCTTAGAATGAAGGAAAAAAGAAAAGAAGGGGAAGGAAAAGCATTGTGTTCTTAAAGCTGTTAGAAACCCATCATTTTGTATTTCTGGGCTTTCTAAAACTGTACCTATGCAGCAATAATTTTACATAAACTTTGTGGAGCTGTTTAGTTCTTGTGTATACCATGTTACTAGCGCTGTGAGCTCTTTCAAGAGATCAGCTTGGACACATGAATTAATTATAGAAGACCCACTGGTTCTAGAGACTATTAGAATGCCATTCTTGATGCAGTTTATGTGAGTTAACTTATTCAAGCACTGAAACAAACACCTTAATGGTATTTTTTTTTTTTTTTCAGGTAATCTTGTTCCGTAGTAGGTATTTTTTTATCCTAGCAGGTCATTCAGTTACTAAACCAAACTGTGAAGCCTTTTTTATGGTTGTGTTCTGTTGCCCACATGCTTGCTCATTCAGCATTTGTCTCTGATTAATGGTCTACAGCCAGCCTGTTCTAATGTTAAATGAAAAAAGCATTCCGGTGGCTGTGGCATTTGGTGATAAGTAGTTAGACTATATAGAAGATGTACTGTGCATCCCCTGGCTACAGAGTTATGATTAGATTCAGCTCAGCCCGCACAACACTACTGAGGATATTGCTGCTCTGCTGTAGTGATAGAGCAACTCATATCAAAACAGCATGTGTTGCTGCTTATCTTGCATTGTACACTGCTGCATTCTAAATACACTGGACATACCAAATAGTATGGTCTTTTTTTTTTCTTCCTTTCTTTTCTAGACTTATTAAAGTGGGAAGGAGGGTAGAATGAGTCTTTCTGCATGGCAAGCCATTGTAGTACTTGCAGCAAGTGATAAAAGCTATAGATTGTTTAAAAACATTATTTACTTTTGTGAAGCTTTTGTTCGAGCCTTTAGACAACTTACTTTTCAGAACCATATGCAGTCTTTCTTCTGCTGAAACACAACAATGCCACTGATTAACCTCATGATGTATTTTAAAGCAATCACTTTTCTCCACACAATGTGTTTCTACTTCATGATGCATATGTTGGAAATTCAGAGGCTGCATTTTTAATGTTTCAAATGGATGAAAAAGGTGAGCGATACATTACTCTTATTTTGTATAAAGCACGGGCTATATGATTTAGGAATTTATTACTGGTTGAGAAAATGCACATATTTAAGATGTAAAGCACAGTGTCTTGATTTAAAATGACCAAAATGAAATGAGTGATAGAAAAGTTACAGTAAGCAGACTTGGATTGTTCCAACTGTTACCTGCACAGTGCACCTTTTCTGCTAGAACACAACTGCCAACAGCAAGGGCCAGGTTGAAATTTGAAGTGGTATCTAATACAATGCCTAGATACCTGCAGGAATTAATCTTGAGAGCACTGAGCTTATTTTTAGTTCTTGCAAATAATTGACCTGGCAAACAATATTTTGTTAAACAAACAACATGTAACAACTAATTCCTTAAGTATAACAATAATAATTTTGCAGTCCTCTTTGGATAGGCCAGCTGATTTTTCCCCACTCCTGAATGAAATCCTTCATTACTTTTGGGAACTGTGGATTCCTGTGAGGCAGCAAGACCCAGGTCAAGTTGTCAGAGCTTCAGTGCTGCGACCTGGTGCTTCTGCCACCCTGCCTGATGTTATTTTTTCTTGCTCTACTACACATGCTGCTTCGTTCTTCTGCTCACTACACTACTGCTCTAATCATCTTTTAGCTGCCCTGACTCACCATGTGTCTTTTGCTAGCAGTTTCTGTTTCTTTGTATAGAAATGTGTCTCAAACGTATGTAAAATAAGTACATTTCAGAGGTTCCCATTTGTCCCTCTCATCTCCTCTTCTCTCCAGTAAATGCTTTTCCTGTATCTACCGCCTACCCAGTATGGGATTTCTTTTTCTTGAGGGGTGGGGAAATGCATCACTGCTCTAAGTATAGATCTCATTTCTGTGTTAGCAACAGTTTACTTTCATTTTTCTCTCATGTGAATGATAAGCAAACAATATTCTAAAGATCCAACTACAGTATGAATATACCCTTCTAATTTTTTTAAGGAACATATTCTTCTCTCTTTGTTTTTGTGGTTTCTTTGGGGTTTTTTGTTTTTTTTTTATGTTCCTGTGGTTTGGTTTGTGGTGTGTTGGGAAAACAAACATTCCATTCTGGATGTGAGCCAGCAGTCAAATAACAAAATTTAAAGTTATATGTTTTTCTCCCTTTTTCTCCAAACCTACTGTTCTTTTATAAAGCCATTCCTGAAGAGAGAAACAATTTAGTTCATATTTCTCCTGCTGACCATCAGGCTACTGTAGCAGCAATACATAAAGGACAATAACATATCTATCCCACTTACTGAGGACTACACGGTCTTTGAAAGAAATACCTGTATATGCTATTGTCATCTCAAGGTTAATAAAATAGTAAAAAATTTAATGCATTCTACCAGAAAATGAGTGAATTTTTGATTGTTTGTGTTCTGTAGTAGATTGATATTGAAACAGTAATAAATAATTTTTGCTATATATTTAGAAATAAATTATCTATTCTTACTTGCAAATGTATTGCTCAGGATTTCTTTTCAGGTTTTTTTCTTTTTCCCAGTTGCGTAAGGTTTAACTATAGCTGTGCCTGTAATGCTAAGGAAAAGCCTTTCCTAATAATGCCTCAGACCTTGACAGAAGTATGAGTTATGTAATAGATAGTTAAAAATATTGTAAATCTTACTGCAATGGCTGCTACTAGGCAGAGTAGGGGAAAAAAAAAAAGTATTTTTGATCCTGTTTCCATTGTTGTAAAATCAGTTCAATTTCTTGCCTATAAATTAGGCCTGTGAAGTTGTACAACTAATGGGATACTCTGAGAAGTTTGGGAAAAGTGGAATAGACTTGTGGTAAATTTCAGTTTCTGATACATGTTTTATTGATTCTGAGGAAAAATATTAATCCAGTGGTTTATCTCCAGTTCTCCTCCTATTTCTCATAGAGTTGAAAGAAATCTAAGATTGTGATCAACCTCAACAGATGGCCAAAGTTGTATCAATCATACATCTGAGGCATGCTGTCATTTCTTTCTTGACTATTCATGGATTCTACAGTTCCCTGGATTGCCTATCCCATTGTTTCACTACTCGTTCTTGTTAGTTATCTGAAAAACCATAACACATATTACCCAAACATATTTTTTACTACTTGGTTAGTCCTGTTTGATACGAAAACAATTACTTTCATGTAAGGCATGTGCAGTTTTAATTTTCTCTCTCCATAAAAAATCAGCAAAGAAAATTCCTTCATGCATTTATTGAATTAAAGCTTTCATATTTTTACAGAAAATTGATACTGACATGCAGAATCACAAAAAAAAACCAAAAAAACCACAAACAAACAAAAAAACCAAAACATTTGTTCAAAGTAAGCAGTTTCTTTTCTGGTATTAAAGGAGAAAGTGACTTGATAAAACAACTTCCTTTTTTCCCCAAGGACTAGCTTGTACTGGTCCCTGATTTGACTCTTAACTAATTCTACGTAAAAATTGCTCACTTACATGCCTTCTAAAGGTTTGAAAATGCAAAATTTGCAAACAAGATGAGAATTCCATTAAGTGTAGATTTTCCAGGAGAAGCTGAGACATTCACTGTTTAGTGCATTTATTAAACCACCTCTCTGTTCAAGATAATGTAACCAGTATCTTAGCAGATGTGCTGCACCCTTTGTCTCTGAGGATAAGGAAAAGTGAGGAATAAAATGGTTTTGTTTATATTCAAATGGAAAGGCACTTCACCAAAATGCAGAATGTGGTGGCAGTTTGAATTGATAACCTGTTATACTTATTAATTGAAATAATATGCAATTCATCTCTGCGGTGTAAGATGGGAAATGTATATACAGGCATGCATTAGAGAAATTCAGAAATTTTATAGGAAATAGTACACATTACTTTAAACAGAGCAGTTGCTCTCTTACTCTTGTATCAGGGAGAATAAAAGTTTATTGTGTAGAGGTTTAGGTGCCAAGAAGGTGGAAGATGATGTCTGACCTTAATGCTTTTATTCAGCTGATGATCTTTATTTCCACTTTTACACTTCTTTTCTGAAGCTGCCATGTGACTGCATTAATTTTGAATTTGTATTTCTCTCTCTACCCTTGCTAAGAAATACACCATGGGACTTCAGTTTTGTAGTGAAATATTGCTCTAGGATAAGATTAGATATCTGTTCTATCCATGAGAACTTTCATGTGAGAGAATGGGCTCTGAGTTTGCATATGATATGCACAGACGATGTTGTACTAGATTCTGGATGGAATATTTAAAGGTATTAGACAAAATTCCTCATAAACTTCAAAAAAGTAGCAAAAGTATTTTATCCAAAATTACAAGATGCAATGTAACTGAGACGACTTACTATTTGTAGTTTTATGTATTAAACTTGTTTTATTTAGTAAAGCTTTCAGCACATCATAGAGAATTCTTTTTCCCTATTACAACTGTTACTGGATTAAAGGATGCATGAATGCTTGAAGTAAAGGGTGTGCTTAAATATTTTACTGAATTATAGTCTTGACTTGGTGTGACTGTGAAGTCTTCCCTGAGTAAACTACTAGCAGTGAATATAAACAGTAAATAATTCAGATTTGTACACAGTTCCTCCCTACAGACACTAAATGGCTTTTTTCTTCATCTACTTAGTTTCCTGTGTTAAGATGTCAAGCAACTGTTTAACTTCTTTTAACTTATATGGCAAAGCCATTTTTTTTACCATGCCTGTTTAATTATAAATAATGTTTATCTCGATTATAAAAAAACCCAAAACAAAACCCAGAAGACCGTGAAACCCGAACTTGTTTCAATGTGTTTTGATGTTTTAATTTTAAGCAAGGCCCCCTGTCCATCTCATGCTGAAGCAGTGCAGAGCAACTGTTACATGTGCGAGTTGATTTACATCTGATAGATTTTGCCAATAATATCCCTATTCTCTTTATAATCATACCTGGGAACTGTACCACTGTTGCTAACCCAGAGCCATTATTCTGCTGTTACACATTTGTACCAAGTATACACAACGGGTTTTTTTTCTTTATTTTCTTTCTCAACCTAATTCTCTGTCCTTCATGCCATCTGTTGTTCAAGGGTTTATTCTGCTTCTGGTGTATCTGTATTTAAAATAAGCAGAAGATGCTTTAACTGAGGTGTCCTTGAACTATCAGTTATCACAAGCTGTCAAGCATAAAACTTAAAACCTTTAGGGCTAGGTATAGAGTATATTGTTTCCTAGGAGACAGTAACATCCTTGAGTGGGGCTAAAAACAGCCTTACAAAGCATCTGATATTTGGCTAAGCTAGGACTTTATCTGGATGGCTATAATACCTTACTTCACTATTTTGTTTATCTGAATATCTGTGGAGAAGCATTTTGAGATTGTGTATTAATGGTGCATTCTAACAATAACATAATATTAAGCAATGTAGAGATGTCAACTCCAAACCCATCACAGTGTTTTAAGAAAAAAAACACCAAAAACCAAACATATTTTCAAAATATTGCCTACATTGAGTACTGAATTAAAAATCAGTGTAATAACTGTAATCACAAAGACCACATTGTATGAATTAAACAGTGTTGTTAGGCTTCTCAGACTATGGAGCATTCTAATGGGATTTTTTGGGCCACAATGAATATGTGCCATTCTTGTGCTTTTGGGTTCTTCCCCTTCTTTCCCACCTCATTGAAAAATCAAAATCCAAGTAACTGAACTAAAATGTCTGATTGTTCTAATATTCTGGGGTTCTTTAATCTGCAATTGCAAATGAGTCTCAGAGTATCAGGTGCTGGACTGATTTTATCCACCACATTTGGTAAGCCCCTTTTTAAACTCGGAGGCCAAAAATTTGGGCTTTTTTATTCTCTTCCCTACAAATACTTAATACCCCTTACGTACCTTCTGAATTGCTGTTTTGCCTTCAGGCAGAACAAATGGTATAGGAGAGCTTATATCTGTCTGTTGATGGGTTTAAAGTAGCTTTTTGTAGCCAGTAATGGGACATTGAACTCCTTCACACTTTTTTTCACCAGAATTTTACTCTTGCATTGTGAAGTTTCCCCTTGTCACCCTATCATTTCAGGTAAACTTTTGGATAGTCCAGCTCCGAACCAGTGTGCAGTGATGGCAATTACTGTCAGTCATCTAGGAAAGCAAATCAGTGACAGAAAAGAGTTTTAATGTGCTTATGATAATTTCTAATGCTGTGAGACTTATATATGACATTTTTTTTGTACAAAAGGAACTCCTGAGGCCTACTGATTATCCAAAAGCTGGACTTCCTTTTTTATTTTTACTTTTTTTAATCCTTATCTTCTAAGCTCTCTATTTCTCTCCTTCTCATAAGAAATAGTCTGGTTTTATTTGAGGTCTTTTACAGAAATTAGCCAACAGCTTTTTACATGACCACCTGATCCCTAGCTAATCAGTGTGAGCTGCAGGGTGAGAAAGCAAGCAAACAAGAAAGCTGGGAGAAATATTCATAGGATTCATAAAAGCCCACAAGCCTCTGTTCATGCCCTATGTGTTTTATTTCATGCTTTTTTATATAGTGTTAGGAAAGAGTCACACTTCACAATTTCTAGTGCACTTCATGGCCCAACTTACTGTATAAGTGCAGAAGCAATTTATAGACTGCAATTGGTCAAACACTTCTACAGTGCAATATGAGAAGGTTCAGCCCATTTCTGAGTTGTTCTAGATAACAACCAAGATAGCTATTCTTTTGGCTTGTGCACAGTGATAGTGCACCATGTTCAGTGAGTAAGACTGGAAGTCTACTTTAGAAGTACTTGCTTTCAGTGTCACTAGCAGGGGATAATATGAAGAAACTATAGGACTATGAAAAATACTCATCTCCTGAATAGCCAAATGAACTCCTTTAAGAAAAGCTAAGAATCCACTTTTCTTCATACAGGGTGAATAGCTGGAATAGACATACAGTTATATTGCACAAACATCAATTAGCAATAGCATGTTTTTATCATATAGTTAATTTATTCTGGAATTTCCATTATATTTGTAACTACCTGGATAAATGTCCTATTAAAAGCAAATTAAAATTTTAGAATATGTACTACATATGTGCTATCTATTTAGGATATC
This sequence comes from Pezoporus wallicus, assembly GCF_028554395.1. Classification (NCBI taxonomy): domain Eukaryota; kingdom Metazoa; phylum Chordata; class Aves; order Psittaciformes; family Psittacidae; genus Pezoporus; species Pezoporus wallicus. The sequence goes on from NW_026640488.1 coordinate 8,273,763, forward strand.
TGCTACAAGAGGGGCTAAAATTTCTATGTCTTCGGGGTTGAACAACATTAGCTTATTGTTACTGTATTATGAAACAGACTTCATATGATTGTACTGTTGAATTTTAAGTAGCACTCTGACTCATCAGCTGCCTCTTTAAGATTATGGTTCCTCCTCGTGCTTAGTATGAAATCATAAGGACTCATGTAGAAGCTTAGTCTCAGATTTTGTATTTTGTTAGTATGTTATGTGCATTTGGGGACGTTTAAAAAAAAATAAAATGGCAAGGTACCTGTTAGCAGTGAAATAGCATAAACAGAGAGTTTCCTTATAGAAACTTTTTCCCTTGTAAGTAACCTTATTTTCTTTAAGAATTTAAATGAAATTGCAATTATATGCACAAAGTTTTTAAATATTATTTTATCTGAAAAAATCTAAAATTTAGTGGCTTTAGTTGCATGTTCTATGTTTTTAATATTTTATGCTTGTACAAGATGAAATAGAGCAATGAGAGAGGCTCACAGGCTTTAAGAATACCACTGGATGTTTCTATCATCTTACAGTCACTTTCTCTTCATCCCCTCCTGCAGCTGCTCCTGATTAGCTGAGGGTCAGATGGTCATTTATCAAATCTAGCTGGGAAGTTGATAAATGTCTCTAAAAGAGCTCAGGAAGAAGGGGGTATTTTCTTATAAGTGGGCCTGGAGGGAGAAAGACAGAGAGGTTATAAGCTGATCAATTGGATGTAGAAGAAAGTGTATCTTCTTGGGAACCTGAGTAGGCATGAAGGGCTTAGAAACTCTGAAGTGTTCATCCTCTGAAAGAATAAGAAGAATAAAAATAATTGAGAAGTGAAGGCTTTTGTGTTTTGATTTTCTTTGAAGTGTTTTTGTGTGTTCTCTACTCTTTGACTGGAAGAGATAGAGGTATAGTTTGCCTGAGGTATGTACTAAGCAAGCCAAGTGACTGATGATGAGAAATAACTTGGGAATAGAAAGCTGGAATAGAAGACCTGTTCTTTGCCAGGGAATGAGCAGATAATTTCTTTAGGGAACAAAAGTGACCACTTTCTGAAAACAAATCAGCAGTGCTGAGACGTTAGAAGCACTGAGTACATCTGGCTGGTCCCTTCAAGTTCAAGGGTGCTCGAGGAGCCTAGAGCAAAACATTTGGTTTCCTTGCTATTTGTTTTTGAAAGTTGGACACTCTAAACTTCAATGCAAAAGTCAGTTTTGGAAAAGGGGGTGGGGGGTTGGAGGGTTGCTCTGGCTGCTGAAATACAGAGTAACTGAGTAATTATGTTACTCATATCAATCAGAAGGAGAATGGCTGAAACTGACCCATTTGTTTATGACTGCTATGAAAGCTTGATTCTGATGCAAAAAAGTCTTAGCTTAATCCGCATTTTTATATATAAAATGCTTTAAGCTTACTGTGTCTCTTGAAAGAAGGAAAGTTAAATGAATTGGGTGAATTCAGAGGGGCCTTCAAGTCCCATTATTTGTATCTACTTCATATTTTTATATTGCAATTACCAAAAATTCCTTAGAGATGTTCCAGATGCAGTATACTAATTGAAATTCAATCTAACTTATTTTTGTCTTTGTAGTCCATTTTGTGCTGTCAGTTTAAGGCAAATAATTGTATTTTTTCTTTGTAGGGAAAGGTGAACATGGAAAGCCATACCCTCTTACAGAGGAAGACCATGATGATTCTGCATATAGAGAAAATGGCTTCAACATATTTGTTAGCAACAACATAGCACTGGAGCGATCCCTGCCAGACATCCGACATCCTAAGTACGTACTTTTTTTTTCCTGGATTATTTGATTTTAAGTTTTTATCTTTGTAAATCTCTAAATAACCTGTTTTTCTGGGAGATCAGTCATGAACCCTCAGGCAAAAAATTGTGCCCCTTTCTTTAAATAGGAAATGGAAAGCTTATCACCATTGTTAAATCATTTGCACTATCTGTCTTAAAAAATTGCCTCTTATTTTATTAGTAACACATCAAGACTATAGGAGGCCTCTCTTAATTACAAAATTGTTTTCATGGCATTTCTGGGTAGTGATTTTTTAGGCAGTGATAAGTAACATTTTACAGTTTTTCAGGTTTTTATTTGGTAATAGCTGATCTTTCCTTTTTGGGCAGCATGACAAGTTGCATGAAAGTTTTGGCTAAATGTTTGGACCAGTGTTTCCAAAATGTTTCTTTTGGTTTGTTACGTAAGAAGTGAAAGCAACCTAGTAGCTACAGCTTATTGGGTGCTGATAGCGCAGATAATGAGCGTAGAATTATGGAAGAGAATGAGCCGTGATGAAATATATGGGCAGAATTTGGTGGGATTGGATGATGGTGTTGTTCCTTAATAGCAGTAATATCCTACAGAGAAACAGGATAAAGACTATTCTGGAAAATAACCAGTGAGCTAAAATTGGTCATGCAGTTCTCAGCAAACATAACTTTTCTGTAATTTTGTCTCACATGTACAAGAAGTAAAGCTTTCTGTCTGCAACAGGAAAGGTCATGTATGCCTTTCTAGGCTTCAGGCTCTAATCCTCCAGAGTCATTCTGACCTCTGAAGAGAGGGATGGTTTAATTTGTCTCTTTACATGGCATTTCTCCCCCTCTTTTAATTGGCTGTTATGCAACTAGTCAAAGGGGGAAAGGTACAGGAGTGTGACAAAACTAATTTTTTCCATGACTAGGTTTGTATTTTCCATTGGATACAATCCCCTTTATTATACAGTATGTTTCTGGTTAGGATAGCTACTTACTTCTTAACCTGTACGATTTTGCTGTGTGAATAACTGAAACTCTTCAGGGAGCTGAACAGAACTTGAGAGCTTGACAGACGTTCTTAAGGAGGGAAGATAAGAAAAAGAGATATCATGGCAACTAACACGTGTTGTTCTGACAGATGTGGAGCTGTCCTTTTCAAAGAATGAACAGCATATGAATGTTTGCATAGTAAGATTTTAAAAAGTAATTCTCAGTGGAGGAATTAACAAAATATTTTAAAAAAATCTTTTGTTGGAGGTGTTTTGTATTTAATTGCCATGTATCATTGTTTTGAGAAAACACTGGTTAGAATTAAGTCAAAGAACTTTTTCTAACAAGCTGTGTATTTTATATATTTTGCTTGCCTTGTACTTTACCAAGATACCTGAAATTATTTGTAGAAAGAATGTTTCCAAAATGTTTGAGGTTTAATGCATAGCTGTACAGCATCACAGCTGTGCTAAATTATGTTGTTGGTGTAATAATATGCTCATCAATCATCATGTCTTAGCAAAACTGCAGAGGACTATTACTAAATACAAAAGGAAGCCGACGTTTATCCTACCTTAGTGTTTTTATAAGTTGGTCTTCTGGCAACTTGTTTCTCACCCACTACTGTCCACACAGTCAATGACATTTCCATGCAAGTCCCCAGAAGCATTGGGAGTGATGTGTCGTCAGAAGTGACATATTAGGAGCAAATCAGTGCTACATCAGTCCTTCTCTGCCACTCTTCCCCCTGCACAAACCCTTTAGTGACTTTCACATAAGCATCTTGTTTGGCAAGTGTGAATCCTTGGTATCTGCATCTTTTTCATTTTCCAATTCAGCTAGGTTCCTATACCATTCAGTGAAGTCTCATATGGTAGATGTTTTAGTAGTGTCCTGAGTGAGCTGACTTGCATCATGTCCTTCTAACCTTCCTTATGTTAAAGACTTGTAACACAAGTAGTCCAGTAGTTATCATCAAAATACAGTGATAAAAAATGTTTTTTTGCTAAATTTGTGTGCTAAGTATTACACTGATAAAATTACAAAGCTTATAACCTATACTTCTGGTGGTTACACCTTGAAGCAAGTCTATCTTAAACTTCCGAGACACTACTGTCAGAAACAAAGCAATCTCTCAGCTGCTGTGTGTTAAGTATGATGCAGGCCAATCTCAGACTTCATTTCACTTAGAGACTGCATGTCCTCTCTTCAGAAGCATGTGTGAAATGGAAAGTAATTAACAGCTTGTAAGGTTTCTTTCAGAAAAGCTCACTGGAAAACTATATAGCTTCTATGCCACAAAAGGGTGTTCTTACTGAAATGAGTGCAGCTAATTCAGGTGAGGTATAGCAGGCAAATTTAATTTTGTCAGCTTCTGAGTGTTATAAAGGGCTTTTCATTTGTGGAGCTTCTAACTGCCATTCAGCTTTTAACTGTCTTCTTTTGCATGTTTGGGGGATACTGTTATGATATGGACATGGAGGTTTTGATTTTCTGTCTAGTGTGTACCATTTGCACAGGGGCCTACCTGTGCCAAGGACTAACATTTCTGAAAATGTTGTCTAGGATTTGTTTAAAAAAAACAAATAGAATGGGTTTATTGCTCTCAGTAGAGGAAGTTCTCAAACCTTCAAATACAACAAAAACGGAATGATCAATCCTGCAATTTGGATCAAAATTTATTTAAATTTTAAAAGCAGCTATGGGAGTTTCTACATTTCTCTGAAATAATTTCATCAAAACTATTTATTCCAAAATCGTAGACCAAAACAGTTTCAAGTCCTATTTCTAAGTGTCTGGTTTTCTTCAAAGTATGCAAAGATGGCAGATAACCAGACCTTGCTCTGTCTAATCCAAATTAACTTTCTCCGTCTTGGTCTCTTAGGAAATCAGCCTTGGGATTTGCAAACTATATCTTCTGGGAGGTGGATGGGTGTAACTGAACAAATGCGTGGATGATTGCGCTTTAAGAAATTCAGTTTTCAATTTTTTTTACAATCTTTTTTTTTTTCTTTATGTGTGATATTTAAAGCACTTCAGCAAGATGTATTCAGATTGGTGCTTCTTTCCTTTTTAAGACAGTAAAATGTGTGTGTTGTGAAAATCCCTAGAGAAATAAACCAGTTAACTTCTATTTTAAGGCTGACTTAACAGCTTTCCTGTGTGCTTAATGGATTCTATTGCATCTCTCTGATACCTCTCAGTGTTTTTTCTCTCATAGCTATACTTGAAGAATTTATTTTATTTTTTTTCTTCATTTAGAAACATAGAATCATAGAATAGTTAGGGTTGGAAAGGACCTTTAAATCATCAGGTTCCAACCCCCTGCCATGGGCAGGAACACCTCACACTAAACCATCTCACCCAAGATGTCCAACCTGGCCTTGAGCACCGCCAGGGATGGAGCATTCACAACTTCCCTGGGCAACCCATTCCAGGGAATTTCCTCCTTATAGCCAACCTAAACTTCCCCTGTTTAAGTTTGAACCCATTACCCCTTGTCCTATCACTACAGTCCCTAATGAAGAGTCCCTCCCCAGCATCCCTATAGGCCCCCTTCAGATACTGGAAGGCTGCTATGAGGTCTCCATGCAGCCTTCTCTTCTCCAGGCTCAACAGCCCCAACTTTCTCAGCCTGTCTTCATACGGGAAGTGCTCCAGTCCCCTGATCATTCTTGTGGCCCTTCTCTGGACTTGTTCCAACAGTTCCATGTCCTTTTTATGTTGAGAACACCAGAACTGCACACAATACTCCAGCTGAGGTCTCACAAGAGCAGAATAAAGGGGCAGGATCACCCCCTTTGACCTGCTGGTCACACTCTTTTTGATGCAGCCCAGGATACGGTTGGCTTTCTGGGCTGTGAGTGCACACTGAAGCCGGCTCATGTTCATTTTCTCATCGACCAGCACCCCCAAGTCCTTCTCCACAGGGCTGCTCTGAACCTCTTCTCTGCCAAACCTGTAGCTGTGCCTGGGATTGCTCCAACCCAGGTGTAGGACCTTGCACTTGGCATGGTTAAACTTCATGAGGTTGGCATCAGCCCACCTCACAAGCGTGTCGAGGTCCCTCTGGATGGCATTCCTTCCCTCCAGTGTATCAACCGAACCACAAAGCTTGGTGTCATGTGCAAACTTGCTGAGGGCGCACTCAATCCCACTGCCCATCTCAGAGACAAAGATGTTGAACCGGTCCCAACACCGACACCTGAGGGACACCACTTGTTACTGGTCTCCAGCCGGACATTGAGCCATTGACCACAACTCTTTGCATGCGGCCATCCAGACAGTTCTTTATCCACCGAGTGGTCCGTCCATCAAATTGATGTCTCTCCAATTTAGAGACAAGGATGTCCTGTGGGACAGTGTCGAACGCTTTGCACAAGTCCAGGTAGATGACATCAACTGCTCTACCCCTGTCCATCAGTTCTGTAGTCCCATCATAGAATGCCACCAAATTGGTCAGGCAGGATTTCCCTTTAGTGAAGCCATGCTGGCTGTCACCAAGCACCTTGTTGATTTTCATGTACCTTAGCATGCCTTCCAGGAGAATCTGCTCCAAGATTTTGCCAGGCACAGAGGTGAGACTGACTGGTCTGGAATTCCCAGGGTCTGAGGTTTTGTCTTGTTTCTATCCCACTCATAGTGGGTGCTCTTCCCAAGTTACATTAGCTAATTCTCTGTTCTTTGCCTATAATCACCCCCTGGCTTTAAGTTAAAAAAAGAAAAAAATCCAAACAATCAAAGCATTCATTATTTTTTCTTTCTATAATTCAAATAAAAATCTGAAACAAGATAATCAGGTCAGTTCATCAGATTTCAGGACTGATTTAGTGAAAATAAGAGTTTTCATCACCTGAAGTGGAAGGCAATTTTATGAGGTTTGGAGAGTACTGAGGGTTGGCAATGGAATTGTTGTTGAAAATAAGTTCCGTACCAGTATGAGAAATATTTCAAAACCCACAAGAAGAGTGTTTTGATTTTTTTCTTTTCACCTGTCCTGTGCTACTTTCTGTAGTCTGGAATGCAACAAAGCTGCTAAAGCTAGGAAGAATGCTGGCAGTATTGTTTTCTATTGTAGAGACACAAATGCTACTTATTCTAATAATTAAATATAGAAATTACCATTAATTCTTATCTTCTCAGCATTATTAAATATCCTACCATTTTGTTTGTTCAAACAGACAAAACTGAATCTTTTTCACATTTTGAATGCTATTCAAAATGTGATTTTAATGAGGCTCAGGGGAATGACTGCAGTCATCTATTCTGAACATTATCATAAATATAAATTTTGAGGCATATCCTGTTTCAAACTCCTAGGTCCTTGTAGACCAGAGCATCGAACTTTTTAGCTTTTCATTCTTGAATCAAGGAATTCAAGTTAATTCCTGATATTGATAGAGCTGCAAGCATTATCATTGAAAATCTTTGGGCATGGTATGCTTATATAGCTTGATTTCAACAACAGGTCTCCTTTTTCTCTAGAATTTGTCTATTAATTTTTGATAATTTATGTAGTTGCAAGTCAGGAGCACAAGTCCTCATTGGCTTGTCTTAATAATTTATCACAAGAAATCCCATCCGTTTTAAATTTCTCTGGGCATAGATACATTCATTTTGTACTGAAATTCTTAATGGTCATAGTCTACATTAAGGACATACAATATACAAACTGGGTTTTGTGATATCTGGATTTCAGGCTGTATGGACTGGGATCAGTGCTCCTAAGCATCGCCTGCTGGTCTTGCTGTTGCTGTGTGAAGTGGTGCCCCTTCACTGTCACTCCCAGCATTATTCCTTTTCAGAAGTCTGAGCTGTGCTCATTTTTCTTAAACATTAAACTTTTCACAGGCCTCAAGAAATAATCAAAGAAATACAGGTGTTTAGCTAAAGGCTGTGAGATCTGTGTTCTGAACACTAATGAGATTTTCTATCCATAATAAAAAAGGCAAATTTCACTCTACCTGTTCTGCATAATGGAAACTCTCTAACTCTCTCTCCTTGTCAGTAGCAAAAGCTGAAAGAATGTCTGAATGGTCCTCAGAATATTTGAATACAGTGTGATTGCTGTTCCTTGTGTTTTTAAAAGAGGCTAAAATTAATATGTATTAAGTTGCTGAAGGAGGGAGGGTTACTGTTAGTTCTTACTTATGTTTCGGTAAACTTTGCAGAAAGTCTAGAATGACTGGACTCCTGTGCAAAGGGATATATTATAAATTATAGTTACAGTCATGCAGTAGTTCGTATCTGAAGCCTCTACAAATTTTCAGTAATTGCATTGAAGGTATTTAACTTTTTTATAAATACAACGCATTTATTACAGTTTAAGATATTTGTGTTGTCCTTAAAAATTCATCTTTAGTCCAGTACTTCAAGATAGAATCCAATGAATTCCCTCATCATTCTGTGATTTTAAAGACAGGCTCAGGTCATCTTGCTTCAAGACACTAATATAAAATTATTCAATCTAAATATGCTGAACTTCACAGTATTTAATAAGGGTCATGGAAGCAATTGGGTGTTTGGATCTATCCTCTACTGAGTTTTTGATTATATTTTGAAAGAAACAGAGTAGAAGGCTTCTTTCTAGTTCTCAATCACTTTGGGAAATCTGAAATGTCTTAATACATACATATGTCACATTACTTTGTTCTGATGTTTATTACTATTACCTTAACCACATCTGGCCACAGAGCAACTGGATAAACTCAAATTGTACTTTTAGTGGGCTAGTGAGAAAGCTGGAGGTTCATACTCTGACTGCTTTTCAAAGTGTGTTCCACCTTCACTAGGTGGAAAGTCATGTGGTCCAAAAAATTAAAGGCACTGTCCCCATTTCCAAACCTTACCAGATTGTTCTCTGCAATTGCTTCAGGGCATCCCACTTGAAGTACAGCTTCTCAAAACAGGATCAGGAATATTTTATAGTCAAGAAAACTTGTGGCCTTCTGTCTCTGTCATGCCTGCTGTCAGTTCCTCTGCACAATATGTATTGATAGTAACAACATGGAGTAATTCCCAAGTGCTTTCTGGGTGCTTTCTGTGTCCTTTTTTTCTGACAGCATCATCTAAAATGTGGCTAAAGATTGGTGATTCCCCTTCTGTCCTTTTGGTGAGAAACAGGTTTCAGTGTTTACTAGGCCACTGAGAGTGCAAGCATGATGGTCTTTTTCTGTTTACTGAAAATAATTTGATAAAGAAATAAGCTGTTTATACAAGTGGAGGAAAGTAGTTCTTGTGTGTTTAGATGCTTTGAAAGTTACTAAAAATCCAGTGAAGCCTCCCACACTCCTGAGAAAATAACAAGCTGCAGGAAACATAACTGTGAAATCTAAACTTAATAGGGACAGGAATACTGAAGGGTATTACCGTCCAGCCAGTTTTGTACATCTGCATAGCCAAGTCTATTAGCATTTGGCAGCAGTTAAAGAGAATTTCTCTCTCACATAACACAATAGTAAAATTGGAAAGTATGTGTAACTTCACTAAGATCTGTCAGATGTGGAATGTTCTGGGGGTCTGTACCTTTGCACTTCACAGGTGAAAGTGATGATATATGCTGTTAATAGTTTTATGAAAAGCCTCAGTACACCTTCCTTTATACATCCATTCTTGCTTCCTTTCCAAGTTTGGGTTTTTTTTCCATACAATTAGGCATGTATCTAATGTGAATTTGCATAAGACTGGATACTTAAGCAAATGAAATTTCAGCTCTAATAACAAAACATAGCAAGTGCCAGCAGTACATTCTTGCTGGCAACAGAATTAACTGTTAGACCTCATGTAATAGGGACAGTAAATGTGCAGCAGGGTGGAATAAAAAAGCCAACTTCTTTCTCTTTTGTCTAGTTTGATTATGAATAACATTATTGAGCGCTTATTTTCTGAAAGCTGCACTGGCCACAAGATGTAGTAGCAGGCAAGAGAACTTGCTTATCTTACAGGTACATGTGGGCCATGACGCCTGAAGGCAGCACTTTCACAGCTTTTGCTCCCATGTCTACCAGCTGGGATTTTGGTGCTATAGGTACTGGTCAGACCTAGTAATATCTTACCCATTATTTTATTTCATATATTGTGTATGGGAGATGATATTGAGAGAGGGGTGTGAGCCTGGTCACATATTGCTGTGAAAGGGAGTGGAGAAGAGATGGAGGTAGACCACAAAGAACCATCTTAAAATACTTCAGCAAACTGGACATAGTAAGTCCTTATGCCCTGATGGGATGTACCCATGAAGAACTGATATCTTTTTGAGGTCCCTCTCAAGATCAAGACAACTGGGACAAGTACCTGAGGACTGGCACAAAACTGGAGTGGCTGATACCCACCAGAGGGTTCCTAGAAGCCTTTAGGATAGCTTTGAAATGTAAGAGGGACTGGTAAAAGGATAATAAGGATTTATAAAACAGAAGTTAAAGGGTAGTTGACCAAACTACCGATTGGTTTATGCCTGCAGTAGCATGCTTAAGATGCACTTTGAGATGCAAAAATCTGAGATTCTAATCCTGTTTCTTCTCCTTCAGCCAGGAAGATGAACCTAGACTCAAAATAGAGGGGTTTTATTGATCGTATAAGTGTGCTCGGTGGGAGCAAATGATTTATGAGTACATCAATGTTTTTGTAGGATTTTTTTTGTACTCTTCTCTCTCACAAGTGGTTTGGGGGTGTGTATATTATATAAATCAGGCTACTTGATGATATTTTTGAATTCATAGGTGATAAAGTGCAAGGTTTAGCTGAAATATAATTATAGTACTAAGATGCTTGCTGATGTAGGCTTGCTTATGAGGGATTTTGAGATGGTATAAAATTCTATATGCATTTGTTTTTTCCAAGCCTAAATTTAATACCTATGGGTGAGTAGAAAAGTTTCTTAAAGCATGTAAAAGAGTTTGTTGGGGTTTTTTTTTAATTTTTTATAATGTTTTGTAAGATCTTTCCATTATGGTTTTATACCTCACTGTCTTGTAAACCAAGCTTTGCAAACACAGATGAGTTTTGTGTCTTCAGGCTTATCTGCCTCTCGTGTTCTTTGCTTGGTTAGAGAAACCTTTTGGTTCGAAGGACCAAGTGAGGCAAACTCACTGATGGATTTTTTCAAAGAAATGCACTGCTGATGGAGAGACTCTCCATGACAGACAAAAATGATGAAAATTGACAACACAGAAAGTGAACCGTATACCAGGTAGCATCAAAAGAAGTGTGACCAGCAGGTCAAACCCTCTGCTCTGCTCTAGTGAGATCCCATTTGGAGTACTGTGTGCAGTTCTGGTGTCCTCAACATAAAAAGGACAGGGAGCTGTTGGAGCAAGTCCATAGGATGGTCACAATGAATATCAGGGAGCTGGAGCACCTCCTGTATGAAGATAGGTTGAGAAAGTTGGGGCTGTTCAGCCTGGAGAAGAGAAGGCTGTGTGGAGACCTCATAGCAGCCTTCCAGTATCTGAACGGGGCCTATAGGGATGCTGGGGAGGGATTCTTCATCAGGGGCTGTAGTGACAGGACAAGGGGGAAAGGGTTCAAAGTTAAACAGGGGAAGTTTAGATTGCATATAAGGAAGAAGTTCTTTCCTGTTAGGGTGGTGAGGCACTGGAATGGGTTGCCCAGGGAGGTTGTGAATGCTCCATCCCTGGTGGTGTTCAAGGTCAGGTTGGAGAGAGCCTTGGGTGATATGGTTTAGTGTGAGGTGTCCCTGCCCATGGCAAGGGGTTTGGAACTAGATGATCTTAAGGTCCTTTCCAACCCTAACCGTGCTACAACATAAAGTAACAAGTGTCTCGTTCAAGTCTATCAGCTTTGATGAATTCCATACTAAAGAAAACCTACATAAAGAGCGTAGGGCTTTGCCTGTCTAGTTTCCAAGAAGTGTTATTTGTTGTGTGTTTAGCAGTGGTAATGCAGACTATTTCTACTTGTGTTTTAACCCCAGCTGGCAACTGTCACACAGCTGTTTGCTCACCCTCCAGTCTCCCTGCAGATAGAAAAAAAAACAACCATGGGTTAAGACCAACTTCATAATTGAAAAAAAAAATAACATAGAATATTAATAATTAAGGAAAAGGGAGACAACAGAGAGAGGAATAAATCCCAAGAAACACAAGTGATGCACGATACAGTTGCTTACCATCTGCTGATGACACCCAGCAGCGACCTGGGTCTTCTGGGTAACTCCCCCCACTTTATATAATGTGCATGATGTGCTGTGGTATGGAATACCTCTTTGGTTAGTTTGGGTCAGGTTCCTGTCTCTGCTTCCTCCTGGCTTCCTGTGCTCCTCCTCACTGGCAGAGCATGAGAGACTGAAAAGTCCTTGACCAGGGTAAGCATTACTTAGCAACAACTACCAGCTATTAGGAAGAAAATTAGCTCTGTCCCAGCGGGAACAAGGACACTACTGTAGAATGTGATTTTTATTTTTTTTTTAATTGTCATGAAAATAGCAGTAATGTTCTGGAGAAGGCTTATTTGTTCTAGTAAGGTAAAGTGTTGTAACATTTATTGAGGCATGTACCCAGTAATGCCTGCTTGCTTTCCAGCTGTGAGCCACTGTGAAAATAAAGATTACTTTTCCCTCCATCAGTTCACACCCAAGGTAATTTTACAGCCTTGTCAAATGGCAGCATAAATTACTAGTTACCACTACTTCACTGGGCTTTGTTGACAAAGCTAGATTGGAACAGAAACAAGATGCAACTGAAGCTTGTTGCTGTGAATTGAGTACTTTGACATGCTAAGACACATGCTATGTAAATCTTCACTGGAAAACATTTTGTCTTGGTAGTTTATAGAGGGCTTGTAGTTTCCCACTGGGAACCCAGTGAGTGCTGTAGTTGGTTTAATAAAGGCTAGAAAAGGTCAGATCTGAAAAAGCTGCTCAGCTAACAAAGCAAGTGCTGACAAAGCCGGGATGGGTGGAAGGTGTGGGATGGTGCAGTGAAGAGAAGGGGAGGAAGCTTGAAAATCTCTTTCTGTTTTGCTCTTTGGCACTTTATGAAAGAGGAGGAAATTGGAGGTGGACTAGTTTTGTAATCAAGTAACTGCAGTAGTAGACTGCTACCTTGCTTCCTAAATGCAGCAAAGGGATACCTGCAAGACATTTAACTCCTCCTATGCTATTTATCTGTCGAAAGGGTGGTTTAAAAGGCTGTTGTGTCTAGAAGGCACAGAGCCTGGTAACTGTCCAAGGCATTGCTATTTCCATCCCTTAATGTGCCTAAAATATTGTTGTTACATCCACAGGGTCAAACACTGCTGCTTTTATGAATCAGCTTTTGCTGCAAAGTGGCTGAAATGGTGCCAGTCCTGCTCTGCTTTTTTCATCATTTTAGAAGCCCATTTTCTTTCATTTGCTCTTCTACAGAGATAGTGGATTCCTGCATGTTTCTATTAACCGAGATGATGTAAAGATGGAGAATTTTGCAGTTCTGCATCTTAAGCTAGTATGATAGTTTAGGACTTTTTTTTCTTCCTACTTGTAAACTCATCAGGGAATTAAACAGAACTATCCCTATACCTTGAAGTAAAAGGATGCTGTTTCTTTATTTCTGCCCAATAGAGTAGGCTAACCTACAAAATGAAATCATAATCATCTTAGGGCTTTCAGTAGTGAATAACAAAGTGTAATTTTAACTCCTTTCGGTACTTCTCTTTTTATGATTGGTCCTCTTTTCAAGTTGTATTTTATTAGTGCTTGCTGCAAATAGCTTCCAGATGTTTCTGTGACAATTTTTTTTTTCTACTTCCTTAGGCAGGTTAGTATTTTAGGAATAAAGGAACCTCTTCCTATTCCTTTAACCTTCTGAAAGTCTACCTGCAACTTCGAAATTGGCTCTAAAATTGTTTTATTCAGAAACTCAGGTTTGACTCTTATTTCAACCCAGTAGAAGAATTTCATATCTCAAAAGAATAACTAAACCAGTATTAATTGTTTTAAGGGCAAGTGTACAAGTGTATTGCTTTTATAAAAAAGCCTTGGATTCCAGGGTGCAAATGTTCAGCTGCGATAAACTTTAGGAGCACCATGCCACATACAAACCAGTGAAAAGTTCCACTTTGTCAATTATATATATATTTAACGTATTTCACTATACAGATTATTTACAAATAAATTCCACCTTAGCTTTTAGTAAAGAACTTTAATTTCATACTCAGCATTTCCTGGCGACTCTGTGGTAGGTGTGTATAATAAAAAGTAGTGTGAAGCTTTCAGAGTTTGTTTTTTTTCAAAATGACATACTTGAATCATACACATGATTAGCGCTTTGTACTCTATCTAATAATGGAAGGGAAAGAGGGAGATTTTTTTGTCCAGAGATAGTGAAGAGGTACTTATTGCTTTTAAAATTAATTTGAAAACAGCTCATGCCCCTGTAGGAAGGTCCTCTGTTTCCAGAAGAATCTTATCTGAAACTCTCTAAGGGACAAATTTAGTGATGTAGTTTTATTCTCTGATAAGAAATATCAGATATCAAGGTATGAAAAATCATGGAAAGAAAGACACGATCTATCAAGGATAGCAGTATTTGAAAGCATAAATCAAAGTTCATAACTTTACATTCAGGATAATAATCTTGAAAATGTCATTGTATGTGATTCATCAGAAAATTCACCATTTGATGCCAGGTTACATAACAAGGGTTTGTGTCTAAAATATTTTTCTGGCAAAGTCAAAATTGCTAATGTTATTTCATAATTCTGAGTATTTGTGTGAGGGAGGTGCGTAATGCCCTTTGCATATTCTCTTCTAAACTCCCTTTCTTCTGAATGTTAATGTAGTAAGTTCAGTCAGAAAATACAGGTGTGAGCTACCCACCCTAGCAGGGTGACAATTGCTTGTCATGGTTATTTTCTTCCTAGGTATTCCTACCAAGACATTTGTATGTAATTTTCAGACTTAAAACAGAAATTATTCTAAGATTTAAGAATTTATTTAGTAATAAGTTTGAAGAATTAACATTTGTGCTAAGAAATTGTCATTCTCTTAACCGTAGCTATTGAACCTCTTATTCAGCATTGTTCCATGAATAAGTGGTGGTGTGTTGCACTTAAATACATTAATTGCAAAAAAGGACACATCTTTAGGAAAGCATCTGTTAGACTTTAGTAAGGCCAATCTGTAGTATCCTATTAAAGTTTTATTAGTACTTTTGCAGCCTTGGTTGTTGGGTTATTCTTCCCCCTTGAATAGTATCCTACCATGAGTCCTAGATACATACTGTTGTTTCTTTGTTGCCGTACTCCGTCCTGATTTGTTGATTCAGATATTTGGACACTGCAATTTAGAAGTAAATGGTAAATTGTGAGTCTTTGGAAAATAAAAATATTTTGCTCAGCTGTATTTGAAGTATTTCTGTAGGAAGCCAGTTCAGTTTCACTTAACATATGCCATAATTAAAAAAAAAAAACAACAACTAATGAATATTAGTGCTCATTTTAAAAACTGTTAAAATTTGATGGTAATGTTAATCCTTTTTTTATACATAGTATATTTTCTTTCTACAGTAAATCTTGCTTTATATTTTATTTTAATAAATTTTGGTAAGATTGCATTCTTCAGGAAATATGAAAGTCTCTGGTATAATAATTTCTCACTTCTTTGGAGAATCAAGAATCTCAGTTTTAAAACATTCATTCCACAGGGTATTTAAGCTAATAACCAGATTAATTTTAGAGAGTAGACATATTAAAATCAGAGTCTGTATTTTGGTGACAGCAAAAAGCATGTAGTCTCGAAATTGTGCCTTCTTTATGGTGGCTGAAAAATAAGGTATTTATTAAGAGGTATGTTGGAACCTTGAAGTCAGCATGAATAATAAAGCAAGGTTAGTTTTGAAGCTATGATCAAACTTTGTCAGCACTTCTCTAAATGCACTCCACAGAATTTTTTATAAGAAAAGTGTTGAAAAAACACTTCTAAAAATTTTTGATGCTGAGGCAAAATTGTTGCAGTTAATGGTAAAAGTATCTTTATAGTTGCTTGTCTAAAAACTTGCTGATACTTCTTGGTTTTAAGCATCATTATCATCACTAAAACACAGGTGAATTGAAGTATTAGATAAGATAATTCTATGTGTGTCAAGATTTATCGGTTTGTTAATTACTGTTGCATATAAAAACTTTTCTGCTTAATACATGAATCTTTCATCTATCTACACTGGTTTATTCTGTGTTGTAGACACATTAGTAAATTTAAATGTAATAATAGTTTATGACTGTGGACTGCACTCTGACCTAGTGATATGATTCCTAGTTTTTTTCTTCTATGCACAAAGACCTGATCACATTGAAGACTAGCAATGGCTTACAAGAAGCAATACTACTCTGCTTCCAAGTAGTCTTGTTGCGGCCAGGGTGTTTGGCATCACTTCTATTATGCAGAATATTAACAACCACACTGATGGACTTTAAACAAATGCCGCACGCATATATGATTATTCTCTTATTTAATCAAATTCTCGGCAGTGGATCTCTGTGTCCTTATTACAATTCATGGGCCTTTTCTGACCATTACAGCTATCTATCAGATCTGTCCTGCAGCCCATCACAGCACAGAGCCAGCTATACCCTGCTTTAGATAATGCTGAATAGAACTTCAGATAAAATGGATTTCTCTATCACATCTTCTAAAACATAGTGACCTTCTGTTAAGTTTGAAGTCTTGTGTCAGAAACCAAGGGGCTAAAACTGAGTGGAATTTAACTTGCTGAAGAAAGGCAAGTAAGGCACTACTATGAAACCTTAGAGACTGTCTTAACAATAGAAGATGATGAAATTCAAGTTTCCATTTCTATTAACTTGAGAATCTGACCATCTTATTTGAAAAAGTAGGAAAAATCATTTTGGTGACTTGTGGCTCTTACTAGAAATCTATTCACATAGCCAGATGCCTTTGCAGTCACTATCAAAGTAAAAGTAAATAACATGAGGATTAAAGGTCAAATTGGAATGATGGAGGTGTTAAGAAAATGTAAGGTGTTTTTCTTTTCTGTCTTATAAGTGTGTCTTTCTTCTGGGTTTAATAGAAAAATCTATTCTGTTGGAAGAATTAATTAGTTTAAAGCCAAGTCCATCAATGTTGCTGCTGCTTCTCATCACTTAGGATATGCAATTACCCTGAAACCATCAATGAGTATGTCCAAATCTAATGACCTTCCCATCCATATACATTTGAGGTTACAATATTGATCATGCAAATACACAAATTTCAGTACAATTTTTTTTCAAAAGGTATGTAAGGTATGTTGTTTAGAAATAAACAACATTCTGATGTGTTTGCATGTTCTGGGTGTTACTCTTTTTTACCCTTACCATTTGAAAGTTGTAGTCTGAAGTGTGGCATTCTTTTGCTTGGGTTTTTTGTAGTATTTTGGGGAGTTGTGTGTTATATAAGGGTTTTATGAAGAACTTATTCATTTTAAAAACCATACTTACTGGGAGTTACAAATGCTAGAGGAAAAAAATTCTACTTTGAAGAATAGCATAATAAGTACACGTATACTAGTGGCTCTTGTTCTTGTCCAGGAAGCATCATTGTTGGCAAACAGCTGCCAACAGTAGTTGGTGGGTTTGTTAGGTGACTTTCTTAATTTGACAGCCTTCTTTTTCCTACAGATAAGAAAAAGAATTTTTACTTAATTCTGTTGCTGCCGCAGATTTCTTCTTTTCTTTTTTTTTTTTTTTCCCCCCTCCGAAAATGTTAGAATATATACTTAGGCTTTTCTGTCACGAGGTAATGAGTACTGTTTTCCCCAGAACTTATTCTCGCAAAGTGACTGTCCATTTTCCAGGGGGTATATCTGTTCTACCAGCAAACCGCTTATTAAAAAGTTTCAAAAAGTATTATTTTTGCAAATAGCTCGTCATTAAATTTGTTGTTGCCACATCTTAGGAAGAAATGTCTGAATTACAAATTTAAATCTAATTTTTTAAGAAAACATCCTAAAACGTGATTGCTTATTCATAACTACATAACGGCTAATATTTTGCAAATACAACTGTAGTAGCTGTGAGCATTTTCTTATACCTTTGGAACACTTTGTCAGTGTGGTAGCTGTACAATAAACTAGTAAATATTGATTTGTAAGTGGCATTTATAAAGTGTGTTGTGATTTAACACCAACCAGCGACTAAGTAACATGCAGCTGCTCACTCCCTTTCCCCCCTACCCCAGCCCCTGGGGGGATGGAGTGAATCTGAAAAAAGATAAACCCGTGGGTTAAGAACAGTTTAATAATTGAAACAAACCAAAGTAAAATATACTACTCTTATTAATAATAATTTTAATGAAAAGGAGAAAGAGGAATAAACCCAAGAAAAGCAAGTGATATATAGTACAATTGCTCACCACCTGCTGACCGATACCCAGCTCGACCCAAGCAATGATCAGTCCTTTCTGGGTAACTTCCTCCGGTTTCTATATGCGGCATAATGTGCTGTGGTATGGAATATCCCTTTGGCTAGTTTGGGTCAGGTGTCCTGTCTCTTCTTCCTCCTGGCTTTCTTGTGCCCTTCCTCACTGGCAGAGTATGTGAGACTGAGAAGTCCTTGCTGGGGATAATTGCTACATAAGAACAACAAAAACATCAATGTGTTATTGGCGTTATTCTCAGAGTAAAGCCAAAACACAGCACTGTACCAGCTACTAGGAAAAAAAGTTAACTCTATCCCATCCAAAACCAGGATAAGTGGAAATGCAAATTAAGCTGCAAATATGTGTAAATCAACATTATAACCTACAGCAGTAATTGTTATGCATAGTTATTCTTTCTGAAAAGCAGCAAAGATACCTACACTTTTTTTAAACCCAGAAGTTGCAGGTCTTACTTTTACACCATCACCTTTTTTTTTTTTTTTTTTTGCTGTTTTTGTGTGTTCATCACAAGGCTGACATTTCTGCTTGTACGCATATCTTTATCTGGGTGCAGAATGAGAAATCATTCAGTTACTTTGTCCCCAGAGCTGAAAATGCCACGGTGTATTAACAGCAAAAGAATGTGTCCCTTTCCCCCACTTTTTCAACAAAACATGAAAGATGAAATCCTATCAG
The DNA here is from genome assembly GCF_028554395.1 of Pezoporus wallicus. Classification (NCBI taxonomy): domain Eukaryota; kingdom Metazoa; phylum Chordata; class Aves; order Psittaciformes; family Psittacidae; genus Pezoporus; species Pezoporus wallicus. The sequence continues at coordinate 8,292,563 of NW_026640488.1, forward strand.
TTCCATTAACCTGAACGTTAGTTTTGAAATATTCTCAGCTATCAGGAGAAACTGAATTGCAAGGCCATTATTTATTTTAAAAAATGGGTTGTTTTGCACAAATATGTAAACAACTCAATACTGAAAATGGTAAGGTTAAGCACTGATATTACATAGATGCCATTCCATTAAAATGCTGAAGGTGCAGTGCTTTCCTTTGAAAAATGAAAGGTTGTTTACATTTTCTTGTTTTTATCAGTCTGCATTTTGAAAATCATGTGTCGGTTTCTCTCCATATTTAATAGCAGCAGTTATTTTGGATACCTAGCTGTGAAGTTGGAGTTGTATTTGTGGATGTTGTTCTTTCACATACTATAAGCACGCATCACCCAGGATAATACTGAATTGTTGTCTAGAGTTTGTCTCTTGTGGTAGACTGTTTTTATAATTCTTTTTTTTTATGCTATGGACAAAAAAGAAATCATTTCAGATTTTCTTTTGTTTCATATTATGTTTCAGAATTCTTTCTGATAAGAGGTTTTATTTTCTGGAAGTAATGTCATAGAACATGTGTCCTCTGTCATTTTGCAAGGTAAAGTTTTCAGTGAAGGAAAAGAATCTCACTCAAACCAGTGATTTGTTATTTTTGCTCATTCCACTTAAATTTTGTCATTGTTTAGATGTATTGCATATCCTAAGCAATAGAAATATTTTAAATGAACTAGTTATTGTTATGTGAAAGTACCACTTGATTACACTGCTGGATTTCATGCCAGAAACCATGATGGTTGAATGGCCCATAGTATATGCCAACTCAGACTTTTCAGTATGCTTATACAATTATTTTCTTGTCTCTCCAGCTGTAAGCACAAGGTGTACTTGGAAAAGCTACCAAATACTAGCATAATTATCCCATTTCATAATGAAGGCTGGACTTCACTCCTGCGAACAATACACAGTATTATCAACCGCACTCCAGATAGCCTCATAGCAGAAATCATTCTTGTGGATGACTTCAGTGACAGAGGTAAGGCCCAAGTGGTTTTGCTTTAAATTGAATTTTGTAATGTGCTGTAGTCCTTATAAGGGAAGAAAAAAAAGTGAAAAGTCTACCTTTGCTTGCTTTGAAGTACTGCTTGATTGTTAACTGGAATAGATGTGTACACGTGTCTTTTGTTTTACTTTGCGTGAATATTGAAATTCATGTCAAAGAGACTGTGAACTGTTCATTGGCCCTTATTAATACAGTATTTTGAAACTATATTATTTCTGAAATACTGCAAATTTTAGTGTTTTGACATCTTTTCCTTAGGCTTCACTTTGATGCAGAAAACCTGTTAACTTTGTCCATTTTAGATGCAACTTGTTAGATTTTAATCCTGGAATTTTACTGAGTTAGAGAGCTGCATATACTTTTGCAAAGCAGCCATGCAGAGAAATGAGACTCTTCTGACTGGAATGTGAAAAACTGCTTTAGAAAAGTTAATCAAAGTTTACATTATCTGTATATAGTAAAAGTAAGAAAACTGCAATCACTTAAAGACTTCTATTATCATTAGTTCTTGAATGCAACACAAGGAATGAATGCTCTAAGTTCCTTAAATGAAATCTAACAATTCCTGAGGTCAATTAATCCATAACAATGATATGGAACTGGGAAATAGGTTTTATTTCAAATTTCAGTGCATCTTTTATGACTTCAAGCATGAATAACTTTCACTTCTTGGTGTTTGGGGTTTCTTGATTGTTTCTGTTGAAATATTAGTTGCTAGCGTGTATGTAGCCCTTGTTCTAAGCAGATTGATAGCGAAAGAGAGTATTGTCTTCTTTACTAACGTTTTAGGTAAAATCTTTTTCTCAGCTAGGAACATAACAGGACCAGATTTCTGACTACTATTATGAGAAGTCCCTGGGTGAACGAGAGGGAGCACTGCAGTAAAATTTTTTTTAAGATTTTAAGCTTGATATTTCAGGGGTTAGAAAGATTAATTCTGACACATCTATCTTACCCTCTCATATTTGCTGGTTTAGTGGCAAAGTGTTCTTTGACGAACTGCCTCTCTAATGCAATTGAAGTGAAATTGTAAAGTGAGTACAGTTCTGGCTATTCTGTGTTTATAAAAATATAGACCATGGATGAAAGTTTTCAAAACAAGAACTGTGAAGTAGCACAACAATTTTCCTGCAGGCTAACAATTCTCTAGTAATAAACAACTTATGGGGAAGCCTGTAAGTTGGCTCTATGAGGTGTCTGACAAGTAAAAATTCTTTTTATACTGAAGAGCACTGCTATTGAGGCTATGTTTGCTCAATATGGTGATACTGTAGCATTTTTTTAATGAAGATCATACTGACTACTGTTGATACATTTTTAAATGTGTTAATGCTTTAGAAGGCTTCTCTACTTTCCAGTTATTAGAAAAAGAATTAGTGCCAGTAAGCAGGGAATATTTTAACTTCTGTTAGGGAGTAAATATTGCCTGTAATACTAATTCCTTATTAATTCCTGTAACACTGTAAACATCTCCATCATCTTAATTTCCAGTTATATAAGCCTATATAACTTTTCAATCAGTTTTCATCTGGAAGAAGTGGTTCATATAGCATGCAAATGCTTAACACAAATGTCGGGTTTGAAAATCTGAAAGAAACTTACTAAAAAGACTTGTATGGAGCTGAGTCTGGAACCATTGAACCATTATGAAGATTTACGTATCTGGGTTTCAGTATTATTAAAATAAAGATTAGGAATGCATTTCTGAATGCTTGACTGTTTTGAATTTAAGCATATTTGGTAGCATATTTGGTACTGTATGTTTGGAGAAGAGCAAACACACAAGAAACATGTATTGGCATCTCTACTCTGAATTCAATACCACTGAATTTCAAGTTGGGTGAATCATTTTGGCACATCAGAATTGGGTTTAATTCTTGTACTTTAGAGATCCTCTAAACTGTACATAACTGAGACGGTATCATGTTTTCATGTGCTCTTCTTAATTTTTCATGAAGTAGCCATATGCAATACAGTTGGGTTATTTTATGTTGAAAGAATGCTGACTGATATCTCTCCCTCTCCCAGTTCACACAATTATCTTTTTTCAGAGTGATTAAATAGATGCCTATTTTACTGTTATTAATCCTTCACCCTTTAGTTGCTTTATCCTAGATGGATGAGCACAGTAAAGCAGTGTGAGACACTGAAGACAGATTAGATAAAAAATTAAATATGTGTGTTTAGTTGTTGTCAAAACTGATAGAAACATTGCAAGCAAATTTTACCGCAGTGTTGAAGCAGTACAGTGATTAGTAATAAATCTCTATCTCTTTTTCTCATTTTATAATTTCTCCATGAAGTTTAATGTGTCACATAGCTGACAAATGGCAATTACTTTCTTTTGTCAAACCAGTTACGTACTATTTAAGTGATATTGTGTGTGCTTTACTTGTTCCAAAACTTCTTGTGAAAAGAACAGATTTTTCTGACGGGAATCTCAACATTTGTAGATAGATAGTTGAAAGTGAAAATGGGATATTTCAATAGCACTGTTGCTTTTTAAAAGTAGTGGTCAAATGGCAAATATTTTTCTCTAGGGTGTTCTACTAGTCAAACTTTTACTTTTTCAAAAGTCTAAGAAGTTGTTATGAAAAGCCAGTCCCTCTTGGAAATAGAGTAGATGACAAAAAGTACAAACTTGAAAGCTGCGTGGAAGATGGCTAAAAATGCTGGAGCTTTTTAGTTTTCTTAAGTATTGCAAATATACATACTGAAATGCACATAAAGAACATTTGATAACAGATGATGAAAATGTTTTAGTGCACAGCCAGGTATGCAGCAGTTTGCTGATTTGTCTGCAAAATTACTTGTGTGCCTTCATTTTATTCATATTTACTTCTTCAAAATTGTGATCAAAACCATAAGGTTTAGATAGTTCATGCATAATGTTCACCATAACTTATGAAGTTTAGATGTTATAAAAGGACAAATGCACCTTTGAAATATCAATATAATGCAGACTAGAGACTTGCTATTAAGAGGGAGGTAAGCAAATGTTATGAAATTTCAAAGTGCAGTATTCAGTTATGGACAAATTTAATACAAAAAGCCCTACATGAACATAAGAAATCATCTGTGACAGAAATCAGCGTAGATTTGAATATAGGTACGCAAAGTTGCAAAATATCTATATTCATGTAATTTGCAGAGAGTTTATATATTTAAAATTTAGAAGCAATGGAAGGGAGAAAATTGATCAAATTAACAGACCTCTTTGTTTCAACAAAACATTTTTTATTTACATTGTAAACACAAATGGTTGAATCATGGTGTACTGGCAAGCTGAACAGGAACTGAATCAAGAGTTTATAGAAGTTTTAACATGCAAGAAAGAAATACTTTGTCATTTAACAAGCTCTATAAAGAAGTGAGTATTAGACTTCAACTTAGTTTGCCTCAGAAGACTATCGGTAAGGGAACTGGCTATGCTGCATGCTGGCAGACACTTTACTTTTCCCAACTGATTTAAAAATCAAGTCTAGAGACTGCCACTCTATACTCGGAATGTAGAACACTCAGTTCTATATTCAAGTTCTGTAGCTTTTTCACAAAAAAAAATAAGATTAATGATTTGCAATCTAAGGTATGCTGAATATTTATGACTTTGTGATGGATTTTGGGTAGTAATTCCAATACCTGGTTCATGCAAGCCCTGTATTCCTAACTGTGTAAGTTAAAGACTATCAGTTTCTGTAATGTCATCTGCTGTGGACATTGAACATATTTACATTGAAGGTACCACCATATATCTGTGTCAGGTATCTCTGCAGTGGCTTTGTGTGCAGCTCTGATATTGTAAGCCTGCTTTCTGGGAAAATGAGACTTGTGGAAAATGGGGGGTTTGAGAGGTTTGTTTTTTGTTTTTTTTCTTAGAATCATAGAATAGTTAGGGTTGGAAAGGACCTTAAGATCATCTAGTTCCAACCCCCTGCTATGGGCAGGGACACCTCACACTAAACCATCTCACCCAAAGCTTCGTCCACCCTGGCCTTGAACACTGCCAGGGATGGAGCATTCACAACCTCCCTGGGCAACCCATTCCAGTGCCTCACCACCCCAACAGGAAAGAATTTCCTCCTTATAGCCAACCTAAACTTCCCCTGTTTAAGTTTTAACCTGTTACCCCTTGTCCTATCACTACAGTCCCTAATGAAGAGTCCATCCCCAGCATCCCTGTAGGCCCCCTTCAGATACTGGAAGGCTGCTATGAGGTCTCCACGCAGCCTTCTCTTCTCCAGGCTCAACAGCCCAACTTCCTCAGCCTGTCTTCATACGGGAGGTGCTCCAGTCCCCTGATCATTCTTGTGGCCCTTCTCTGGACTTGTTCCAACAGTTCCATGTCCTTTTTATGTTGAGGATACCAGAACTGCACACAATACTGCAGATGAAGTCTTACAAGAGCAGAGTAAAGGGGCAGAATCACCTCCTTCGACCTGCTGGTCACGCTCCTTTTGATGCAGCCCAGGATGCAGTTGGTTGGTTCTTGTATGAGAGGAATTTGAAATGGGGGCAGGGTGTTTCTTTACAGGGTTATATTTATGGATGGGGGGCTTATTGTTGACATAGTTTGCTCTGAAGTTACACTCTGTTGCCAGACAGATCCCTGAAAACATGACAAAAAGCAGGATGTGGGCAACTGTTTCAGAGAAAAGGGCAAAATGAGAAAAGCAGCAAGTTTTCATTGGTTGTGTTCTGGAGCAGCTTGCAAATACCAAGAATGCTAAAAATTCAAATGTTTTAAAACTTTGGGGAACATATATTTGCATGATTAGAGTTCTTGTATGTTGCCAAAATATGATACGTTTGTGCATGGAACTTTATTCCTTTTGTGTTTAAATGACTTTTTTGGCATTGTCAGGCCTGTGTGCTGCTACTAACACATCATGTGCCCTTACCAAGTATTTTTACCCCCACAGTTCTCTAACTGGTGCAGCTGCTATTATAAGAAAAAATAAGCAATGCCACAGCCAAGAGTAAATTTATAAGCAGTAATGGTTATGGGGCAGTTTTTTTAGTTTGAGAAAGTCAATCTGATTTGCCAAAAATAACAGAATGAAATTGGTGAACTAGATAGCCAACACCTTTCTGCAGGACAGAACTAGTTCCTGTCACTGGCAATGAACTGGTGTTTTGATGGAAAATGAGAAACTGGGAACTTTTTGTTCATGTTGATAAGCCAGTCTCTACTCATTTTGTCATCTATTATGTTCTTCTGTCGCTGTCCCCTTGCTAGGTCTGTTTTATGTGCTGCTACTCATTTGAGAATATGATACTGTCCAGTATCGGGTACCACATGCTTTGTGCCACATCTCTGAATAGCGCAGATTAATTATGTGCAAATCAGTCTGCAAAAGCAATCTGTGACTCCTTGACTGGAGCTCAGTTTAGTCAGTAACTGAATTTCAGTGCCAGTTATCTGCTTTGTTTCGTGTGAATGTGGAGGAAGATCAGATCTATGGCCCAGTTGCCCTAATAGCCTGCTAAACTCTTTTTTTGCCTTAAAAAGGTGGTCTGAGTTTTTTTTTTTTTTTTAACCTGTATTTCTGAAAATTACGTCATATTATACAGTAGGGTATAAGAGAGTTTATGCTAAAGGCAAAGGAGCTCTATCAGGGTACAGATTGCACAACTTCCCACTTCAGAGACACATGCTGTTTGTTGCATGAAGATCGAGTTGCTAGTATTTTGCTTGCAGACAGCTAGTTTATGTACTATGTCACTTGTGATTCCAATTTATGGATGTTTGCTTCAGATTATGGCTGGATATAACTTTTCTGATGAAATGAAAGTGAAGGTTATATTGTATGAACGACTATCTTGTCATAGGAAACTTCTGCTGTAGACAGCTATTCTCTGATATGGTGAAAGCTCACATCTCCAAAAATTGTCATTGTTGTCAAAATATACAACATTTGAAAAAAGAAAATTGAAAAAGGGTGTTATAATATTGTGAAAGTCAACTTCTACCAAAGAGCTTATAATTCTGTCCCTTAAGTTTAGAACCTGCTTTTCAAAATGGTATATAATGATAGAATCGTAGAATAACTGGATTGGAAGGGACCTTAAAGATCATCCAGTTCTGCCCCCCACCACAGGCAGGGACACCTTCCACTAGACAAGTTTACTCAAAGCCCTGTCCAACCTGGCCTTCAACAGTTCCAGGGACTGGGCAGCCACAGCTTCCTTGGGCAGCCCTTTCCAGTCGCTCACTACCTTCACAGTAAAGAACTTTTTCCTAATATCTAATATAAATCTACTCCTTCAGTTTAAAGCCATTCCCTTGTCCTATCATTTCATGCCCTTGTAAAAAGTCCTTCTCCAACATTCTTGTAGTAATTGTCTTGTAGTAACGTAGTTACTCATTGACTTTTCTTTTAAGGTGAGCTCTTTAAAGTTACACAAGTGATTTATTTAATCTTAAATATTAATAATTCTCAACCTTTATATACCAGAGACTACTCCTGAACTTGGGTGTCTGCCTATCCCTGAAAATTAACCACCCTTCTCCTCAAAAAAACATGTGCCTGTAAGGGATTGGGGCACGAAACAGAACACTTCAAACAATGTCCATGCTGAACATATCTAAAGGAGTACACGGGCATAGTTCATTAGTGCTCTTCCCAGAGATACAGTAGGACAAGTAATGGGGCATTATTAACTGTTAATGGGAAAGTGTCTGGGATTGCCTCCTGGTGCTGTGTACAGTGAAAGTGACAGAAGCTGGGAAGATGTTCTCTAACATGCCTTTCTTTTGAAGAGAAATGGTGTAACTAGAAGGTATTTAGTAGGAACAGAAGTCAGAACTTGGAGAAGAAATGCTGGAAGCCAGAGAAAAGCTCTAGCTACCATTAGTGGTGTGTGTGGAGGCAACAGTGGTGGCAAATGAAGGGGCTAAGGATCATACTTGCTCTTGATGGCAAGTTAACAGCTGCCTGACTGTGTATGGCTTCCCAGAAAGCTGAGAAACAAGCTATTTATAAATATAGAAAAATAATTCTATGCAGGTGATTTTATGGCAGTATTTTCTGACAAATCACTGGTGAGTGGTATTGTTTTGTTTTGTTCTCCATGCTGTGATGATATGGGACATTGAGCATGTTGAGCATTGTTTATGTGATTCCGGTACCCCTCTTTGGCAGAAAAGGCGGGGCGGGGAAGAAAAATACAATCAAAAACCTACACACACACACAAAAAAAAAACAAAACACCACAGTGGGAGGAGAAGGGTGGAAGGAGTAGCATCCCTGCTTCTACAGGTATTACTGTACTGAAAAGGGAGGTTCCAAGTGAAAGTTACAAGTACCCAGCTGCTGCTGAGTAAGGTTAATGAGATGGGGAGAAATGCTGTGTTTATGAGAATAGACTGCTTTTGGAACTGATGCTAGCTGGACAATCTCTCTGGTATTACGTTGTATAGCATGAATATCTATCGGAGGAGACCTGTGCCAATGCAATTACCTGCTTAAGTTAACACGTTTGGAAGTTCATAGGTAGGAAAAACTTCTGAAATCACCTTCTTTACAGTAGCGTAGGTCGAACAAGTAATGAGAGTTAAAAAGGAATGGAGTAAAGGTGCACAGAAATCTGTCACCTTGACTTACTGAGTACTAAACTGAAATAATTCAGTTGAAAAATTCAGGCTAATTCTGTTCTAGCTTTTATAGTTAAAAACAATTTATTAGTGCTGTAGTATGTGTACAACAGTATTTACACCAGAGAATTTAAGTTAAGCTGACTTCAATATACAAGGGTCCTCTGGAGAACACTAATTATATGGCACAGACTAGAGAGATCAGCTTCATTTTGGAACAGCTGAGAAAGAAAAATACTAAGCAGTGAACATTGATTTTGAAGTGCATTTATTCTAAAAGACAGCATGCGTCTCTCAATGATATGCATTATCTTTTTCATCACTATTTTGTGTCATGTTGGCAAGAACTTTGAGAAATAGCCAGTTATTCGTATCCCAACAGCAAAATCCATGTGTGGTGTTAAATTTCTGAAGCAAACTCCTAGGTATTGCTAACAAAAAGAAATGTCAGGTAATAGGAAAATAAAGGCTAATAAAAGTCCTTGGATAAGACTTGGTTCTTGGCTTAGTTCTGAAATATTTTAAATGGTCTCTCTCTTATTATTATTTTTTATTAAGAACAAGCTGTGTCTGCATAGAACTGTAATGAAAACAGTGATTAAACAAGCATATGCTTTTGCGAGTGGAATTTTATTATTTATACCCTCTGAGACAAGGAGGCACAAAATGAAATACAAACCTTTGTAAATAGGTAGAATCAGTTCTAAGTAACATTAAGTTTGATGGGTTTGTAATAGTAGCCATGGAAAATAACTGAGGTACATGTTTCGCAGAAATAAAAAAAAAGAGTGCAGCTGGAGAGCATAATGAGACTCCTTGTATAAGATAAACTGTTGTAGTTGCAGTAGTTTTAGGTCCTTATCACCTTAGTACAAAAATAAGTGTAAGAAAAACAGGATAGAAAAACAGGACGTGTAGATAAAGAGTATCTGAAACTAGCAGGTGTCCAGGATGGGTTGCAGCTAAACTAACTGATAAGGTAGAAGGACAAGATGATTATTTCTGCAGTGTTACCAAACCAGTTAAGTTGGTGTAAGCATTATCTACTGCACGTGCTTCAAAGACTGCCAGAAGTGATGAAGATGGTTGGAAGAAGTAAACGACCCCCAAAAGACCACTACCACGTTGCTGTGAGCATGCGAAAATGGGTATGGAATTATGTAAAGCAGTTCTTGGATGGTTAATGAATATGTGTGATGTTTAATGAACATGCATGTTAAGCAACAATATAACCACAGTCTGTTTGAGGTTTGGCTGAGGCAGGCTGGGAGGAGCTATCCCCTGTGTCTCCCGGCACTGAAATAAAGACTACCTGCTTGTCAAGTTAAACTTTGTTGGCGAGTTCCTGGAGAGTTCTCCGAATCACCTCCCCAGAACCCTTCCTAGGTTTATCTAGAACACGTCTCTGCCAGAGAAGTTTGTGGTGGAAAGCATTGCTAAACCGGTAGGGAGCGGTTCACTGAAGTAAGCTTCCAATCAGTGAAAGAGCTAGGCCATGTCTTGCCATCTTTTAAACTGGAGACTGGAGAACCTGGAAGTGACTTGCAAGGAGCAGTCTGTGCCTGCATTGTAAAATGTGCTTTCTGTGAAGGATTAAGAGTATAGGCTTGTGTTGCCACAGCAGCCTGTCTTTTCCATTCCTGTCTCCTCGAAGTAACTCCTTGTGGTTTATCATGGACAGAAGGGAGATTGCTGAGAACAAGAGGAAATTCTGTATCTGTTAGAGCAGTCCAATTTTTGCCTCTTTACCTGGGAAGGATTAACAAGCTGTTAGTAATAAGGCTGTTTAGTGACCCTATAAATTACAGCAAGATTCTTGCTGTAGGCACAATATCTAGAAAGAGGACTTGCAAGTTAATTGGTGTCATCTGAAAGTCACACCTGATGCTGACAAACCCTAGGTATTTGAAAGCTGTAAACTTGAGAAAGCTAACATTGTTATCTTGGAAAGTTTTGTCAAGTGTGCTGTCATTAACTGCAGTGTTAACTATACCTGGAACATATATCCTTAGCAGCTGGGAAAGTTAATGCTGCAGTTAAGTAATTATACAAAGGTAAAGATAGATGTTTTCTACTCCCTAGAGAATTTGTGGTGGTTTCACCCCTGCTTGCTGTAGCATCCTGGAACCGAGAGTGATACCAAACTTCAGCTGCACATTTATATCACCGATAGGGTAAGGAAACCTTTACAGGGGCAGAGTTTAATGCAACGAAATTTTGATGTTGACATTAACATTAGCTTATTGCTGCTTCATGTGCAACATCAGAAAAAATTGAAACTGACTCTCATTCAAAGTTAAAAGTTAAATTTTTCTTATCTGAAGTTGATAAAATAATTCATCACTATATTTAAATTAAAAAAAAAGAAAAAGCTGAATGGAAAACGAAACATTATTTCAATATGTGTCTGTATTGACTAGAGATCTAACTAAACACAGGATCTACATTTTCATACTTTGGAAATTGAGCAATAAAATGCCTCTTTAGTTTTGTCTGCAATGCACTCACAGAGATGTTATTTGAGTTTTATTAAACTTGGACTTGCTTCTGGTCAAACTAAAGTACTGTCAGTGTAACAAGTACAATTTAGAGGATAGCTGAGCATGAGTTGGAATAAACTGATTTGAATCTCTAATACCAAGGTTTTTTGTTCTTCATTGTCTATTCTCAGCTTGATTATTTAATACTTAAATTTCTGTCACAGAGGTTTTATTCTGAAATTGCCGAGTACAGGTTTTGCCTTCAGCTCCTTGTATCTTGCAACAGCAGTTTCATTATTCAAGGCATTCTGACTTGACAGAAGGGCTTTACCAATGGGAAAAGAGAGGATTGCCCTGAGGCTGGGGAGAGTTCAGCTCAGAAGAATAATGGTCATCTTGAAGGCATATGCAGCCCACCTCAAAATCCTTTAATTTGCTGAAGCACAATATATGAGCATGTTGCAAGGTAGATGTGGGAAGAACTTCAAATAATTGAGATTGTATACTTCACCCTAGACGGAATTAATTTGGAATGTGGCTGTGGTAGGAAGAAGTTAGGAGTATGCCCACATTCCTATGCTGCCTGCATTCAGGCAGCTCAAATACAACTCTGCTGTAAAAATGAAAACTTCAGTAGTGCATAATTAATATGAAAACAAATTTTTATTTTTCACATAGTTCCTTAAATTGATTGCAGTAGATAAAGAGTTTTGCTTTTTGAATACTTGTGGAGTCAGAATGTGAAGATTGTATTTCCATAAACTCTGTACTAGTCAATCTTTCTTGGCTTGCCCACCCTATGAAATGCTTTCTGGGTGTACATCATGCTGATGGCTGTAGGCTGCATCCCTTTCCCATGTGAACATGCAAAGAATTTTGGAGGCAGGAACCAATGGGCAGCCTGTACTTTGCAAGATTGTGTTCTCTGTATGTCAGCTTATAAAAATGTTTATTCCAGACTTGTATGGAGTATGCTTCGTAAGATACTCAAAGTAGGTTCAAAAATAAATTAGTATATTAACTCTAAGTAATATTGAAATACTAGAAACATACTTCTTCATGTACCAAATTAAATGCATTCTAGTTTTGCGTTCCTTTTTATTATTTTTCTACTATGCATCTCAGTTTGATTTACATTTTTTTTAAGGTTAAAGTGAATTATGGCTGAAGCTATATTATTTTAAAATTCCTCAAGTGAAGTATTCAAATTTGTCCTCATAAATAGGAAAGAAAAATTCTAAAAATGAGTAAGTATCAGTTTCCACATTGGTTTCCTTTCAAAAATGAGCTGTTTACTTTCTACTTGAAAAAGCATGAACATATTGCAGGGATACATTAAACAACTTGACAAGAAACTTGAACAGTTAGCTCACGGTTGCTTTCTTCAGCTATTGTTATTAATGAACTATAGAAAAGATGCATATTAGTAGCTGAAAAATTGGAAAATATATATATCTTGCACATTTCCCTACATTCCTTCCTGTCTCTTGGTGTAGTAAGTCTCAAGAAGTTGTTTTTTGGGGGTGGAGTTGGTGTTGGGTTTTTTTGTGGTGTGTTTGTTTGTTTTTTATGTTGAAGTTGATGGTATGTTGGGTGATCTTGGGATTGCATTTAGCAATCCTTAGCTAGTACTCCAAATGCATCACTTCCTCAACTTCAGTGAGTAATGAAAGTAATTAGTCTTTGGATTATCCATCTCAAGAATTCAGTGTGAAACCCATAGTCAGATGATGTTTCATATCTGTTGAAATTATTCTTTTGGACCTCTTGCAAACAGTCCATTCAAACTGATTTTTTTTTTTTTCTGGGTAGTTCTTTGTCATTACTTGTATAATATTAGTATTATCTTTCATGAGCTAATCAACAAGGTTTTTCCCTAGTATAAACATAAAGGGTTCTTGCTAAACATTAGGTGTCTTTTATTTAGAAACTTTCTTTTTACTTAAAATTTATTCATGATCTTTTTCATGAATAACCATTGTTTCAATGTTAACCTTTAACTTATCTTCTCATTGTACACAGACAGGGCTAGCAACTTTTAGTTTTCAGAGTTAAATGCATTTTAGCAAAGTATGAAATTTTTTTTAATTAACATCCTAGTGGTATTTCCAAAGATGGTAGCTTGTTAAAGTCAGGGTTGTCTTAATTTTGACATTTGGGTTCACCTAAGCAGACTTTAAAGGTATCTTTCCTCTTTTCTGAATGCAGACCTTCAACCAGGCTTATAATCAAGCAAAGTAGCAACATCCTTAAAGAACAGGCAATAGCATTGTGAACACCTTGAGTTACATTTTATGCATCTTAAAGAAAATGACTCCAGAAAACCTTTTACTGTGTTATAAATGTTTAGTGGTTTGGTTCAGGGTGGTTTTGGTTTGGTTTGGGTTTTTTTTTCCTCCTGTTCACAAATCTTGGGCAAGCCTGTGATCTGCTGATTGCAAGTATATCCCAAGTATACTAGCAATAATATCCCAAGTATACTAGCCATAATAAAAATGAGCAGTTATTTTCCTGTTCATTCAGTGGAACCAAACTCGATGTACATATAAGGAATAAAGGTGGGTAGTATAAGAAAAACTGTGAGATGACTGAAGAAGAGAATTACAATTGCCACTTGTAAGAGAATTTTAAACCCAGAGTTCTGGCATGTAAAAGCCCATACAGTCAGATACTGAGTGTAGATAGTAGTTTCCAATAATTTCTCTGGGAGATGACGTGGAGAATGTTGATTTAGTTACTAACTGCGTATGTTTTCTTCCAAACTGAGTGTTGGTGTCTTTCCTAGACTGCTTCTTACATGTAGAAATCCCAGTGAGTGTTTAATTTTCATAACAAGACCTAGAGAAAAAAAAATAATCCTGTAACAAGTTTAGGAATGAATGCCTTCAGAGCTTTATATGTGAGGAATAAAGGTTTTGACCTCTCCTATTAATTTGGTAACCCTTACAAAATCAGAAACGTTTAAAGAGTTCTAAAAGCTATTCTGACCTTGCTTCTGACGTGGAGTAAAACAGAAAATCATTTCAGTTTCCACTGGAGCTCTGGTATATTCTGTTTCTTTCAAAACAAATTAAAAAAGCCTACAGGATCTTTTCAATGAGTGTTGAGAGCCACAATTCATTTGTATTTGTTTAATCTCGATGCTTTTCTGTTGAGATAACACAATACATAATTTGATAGCATTTGTTTCTGATGATTCTTTCCTGGCTAATGGCAAACAGTTCCACCATCATCTGTATTTATTAAATTTATTTATCCTGCATAAATGAAGGCCTTGTTGCCAAAAGCATCTATTTTGTTTAGTGTCGGATGTGTTTATGCAGATTTTTGTGCAGTCAAAAATCAAAAATGTACTTATGCATGTTTGTTCATTTCTCTGTGCATCTTGGATGTCTCACAGGAGGCATTAATGACGTTTGAAATTGTATAGTTGCAAATCTCTTGTAAAAAACACAATTATAATTTTGATTAGCTTGAAAAGGATTTTTTTGTTGCTCTCAGAAATCACTATCCAGACATTTCAGTCAATTTTGGGGGCTTTTCTGAGTATGGTGTTTTCCCAAATTGAGCTTATGCATCTTTTAGGCAGATGGGCAATTCAGTGAAGTTTATAAATGGCTGAACGCTTTAATGGATCTGTCATGCATAGTTTGTTTTTTAAATGTTACTGATTTGTGAACCAAGCATTAATAACTTTTATCTAGCAATTAAAAAGGATTGATTTTAATAGGACTGGGTCAAATCAGGCTGTGTTAAGTTAGAGTAAGCTCCACATACAGTGGAAGATTTTTTTACTTTTTATCCTATTGTATGCTTATGCATTGTGATAGAACATGCTTCAGTTTTTCCAGCTTTGCAGGGCTGCTATGTAATTCTGCCGAGATACAGCATGAAGAGGCAAACAAATCTGTTGATTTCATTTATGCTCAGTGTCTTAGCAACCTTTGTTCACCTGCTGTAGGATCCCCATATCTGCCCTTCTGGTGCACAAATTCCAGAAGTAAGTGCTAGGGCAAATGCTTCAAACCTGAAATGGAGCTAATAATGAAAACAAAAGGTATGTGTCTGTCTGAAAAAAAAAAAACAACCAACAACTCCTGACCATTAGTAATTGTTAGGGATTTTGCTTTTATGTGGTGGAGGAAACACTCCTAACTAGAACTGTAAAAGATACTGCAAGTATTTCTATGGCATTCAGGGGTGCAAATTTCCAGTCTGCTAATTTCTGGGTTCAGAAGCTTGAGCGAGTGTTGCTATTGTCAGATGGGTGTGTGGTGTTCTGGTGGATTTGCTTTGGTTTTGGTTTATTCTGGGATTTTTAGTTGGGATTTTTTAACGTATATAAGCTAATTTCTCTTCCTATTAGTTCAGGATACTTTTTCACAATATTTTCTATCTCAAAAAAATAAACAGAGGGAATGCATAATAGTAATTTTCAGGCAAAATGTTGATTCTTTACTAGGGACCTAATTAATAGGTAGAAATCTCTCAACAAATTGAGGTGAGGATGTGTGGCTAAGGTCTTTTTTTGTTTTCCCCCTTCATTTGAAGGGCAGCACACCTAATTTAGAAAAACAGAGTTGGCATTTTTTGTAAAAGTGCTGCTTGTGCGTAGTTATCAAAATAGCAACTTGCTGCTGTAGATTTAGCAGGACAGACATGAGTTTGCTGTCTTACTCCATTTCTGCCTCAATTAATTGCAGAAGAAATCAAATTTAATTGTCTTTAGATGTTTGCAGGTGTGAGAGCCCTTCTATACCTCATGGATTTTTCTGATGTCTCCTGACTACACCAAGTGGTTTCCTGTTCAGTCCAGTATGTTATTGTAAGTGTAACATTTGATTGCTGATGCTTTTTCTTTAAGGATTTCTAAATGCTTGGATCAACTAATTAATTATCACTGACTGTAGGGAATGCAGCCTGTACAACAGCTGAGTGAGAAGGGGGTGTTATGTAAGAGTGGGGAACCTTTGTGAGTATCATATGTATCCAATAAGCTTACCAGTCAAAATACCATTAAACGTTTTCTTTCCAACAAAAAAAAGGAATAAATTATCTCTTCCATGTTAAAAGACACATCATCCTTCAGACTGAAAATCAGTATTGATGGAAAAGGTGAGTTAAAGAAGTTATAGAATCATAGAATTGTTAGGGTTCGAAAGGACCTTAAGATCATCTAGTTCCAACCCCCCTGCCATGAGCAAGGACACCTTATGCTAAATCGTATCACCCAAGGCGTCATCCAACCTGGCCTTGAACACTGCCAGGGATGGAGCATTCACAACCTCCCTGGGCAACCCATTCCAGTGCCTCACCACCCTGACAGGAAAGAATTTCCTTCTTATATCCAACCTAATCTTCCCCTAAGTTTTAACCTGTTACCCCTTGTCCTGTCACTACAGTCTCTAAAGAAGAGTCCCAAGCACCTTGTTGATTTTCATGTGCCTTAGCATGCCTTCCAGGAGAATCTGCTCCAAGATTTTGCCAGGCACAGAGGTGAGACTGACTGGTCTGTAGTTCCCCGGGTCATCCTTTTTCCCCTTCTTCGAAATGGGGGTTATATTTCCCTTTTTCCAGTCATCGGGAACTTCACCTGACTGCCATGATTTCTCAAATATAATGGCCAGTGGCTTCGCAACTTCATTTGCCAGCTCCTTCAGGACCCGTGGATGGATTTCATCAGGACCTATGGACTTGTGCACATTCAGATTTTTATGATGGTCTTGAACCAGTTCCTCTCCTACAGTGGGCCCAAGGTCTTCATTCTCACAGTCCCTGCATCTGCCTTCCAAGACTTGGTTGGTGCAGTCAGAGCCTTTTCCAGTGAAGACCGAGGCAAAGAAGTCATTCAGAACCTCAGCCTTCTCCAAATCCTGTGTAGCCCGTTCTCCTGAGAGCTTCCTCAGGGGGCCTACATTCTCCCTAGTTTGTTTTTTATTTGCTATGTACCTGTAGAATCCCTTCCTGTTATCTTTAATACCTCTAGCTAAGTTTAATTCTAACTGAGCTTTAGCTTTCCTTACCTGGTCCCTAGCTTCTCGGACAACATCCCTGTACTCTTCCCATACCACCTGTCCTTGCTTCCACTTATTATAAGCCTCTTTTTTCATTTGAATTTTCCTCAGGAGCTCCTTATCCATCCAAGGAGGTCTCCTGGCCCTCCTGCTGCACTTCCTTCTGGTTGGGATGCAACACTCCTGAGCTTGCAGCAGGTTATAAGGCATAATATTTCAAGTTTCCACTGATGTATATGAGTAGCAGTTGTTTCTATCTACTGTCGCTCTATAGAGTAGCTGTGAGTAACTTTCCTTTGCTTTTTTTCAGCATTTTCTGTATTTGTGGTAAAATATTTCTAGTTGAAAGAAAAGCTGCTCACTTTTAAGACAAATTTGTAAACATTCTGACTTCACAAAGTTTCTTTTAAAAAATGTTATGCAGTTCTAATGGAAAGTGACGGTGCTTTAAAAGATACTTCATGTACAACTGATTCATTTAGATGACAACTAAGAAAAAAGAGCTTACTACAGCATTTTTTGTCCCACACTCTGTCTCATAAAGTAGATTCAGGTGTGCAAAAGACAGAAATATGCAAGAAAAAATTATATTGACTTCAGTATCCTTTAGCAATGCAAAATAATTCAGAGCAGATGTTAGTCTTGTTCTTCTTTGAGTGGATTTCCTTTCAAAGGTATTGGAGTTTTTAACTGAAGAAAACAATGGTAGATTATGCTAATGAATAGAAAAATAAAAATAATCCAAATTTATACTTGAGTCTAAAACTGTTGCTGCCCATGAACACATTTGAAAACACTGAGCGCTTGCTTTTTATCTGCAAACCTTCTCCTTCTGTTTTCCTATTGGCAGTTTGATGTTAATTACGGAAGTAGATTTTGCGCTACAGACTTTAAAAGTGTAGCATTGAAGTGTACTACAAGACAAATTAAAATATGTTCATTTAGTCAGAGAGTCAGTAAGATGACCTTAAATATCCTCTTTTGACATGCTTCCTCATTGTTTGGGTTTTATCATTGTAGAGGAAAGTTAAACATGTTCTTAACCAGTGAGTGACAGTCTGGATGCCAGCTGTGAATAGAAGGGCATGAAATGTAAAATAGATTGACAGTGCCAGTTACGCTGGAGCCCTTTAATTTTTTTTCTTTGATGTGTACTCCTGTAGGGTAATTAAATTTTGAAGGTAATTGATGATTATTGTTTCTGAATTGAATGGAGTATTTCTGTAGAGTCTTGTAAATGTCATTTGTTGAGGAAACTTTAACTAAATTTAGAGCTTTAGCAAGAAATGTGAGCTAATTTCTTTTCTCCCTTTCTCATATCCCCACCCTATTTTTGTTTGTTGTAGGTTTTTTGAAGTGTTATCTATTTCAACTTTGTTTCCTTCTTGGAGTGGGCAACTTATGCTGTAACTGCGTGCTTTATAATGCTATGACTTAGTTATGAATGACAGTAAGATAATATTAATTATAAATGAAAATTAAGTTTTCTTTATTTCAGTGGGATAGGGTTTGGAAGCCCTGCAGAGAGGTGTGAAATTCTGTCAACTGTATGCAAATATCAAACAGTAAATTATTCTAACCGCTTGGTTGGTCATGGTGTTGTCTTCATTTTTGATAGGGGCAGTCATTTGCATTCCACTGTGCTGTAGTGTTTTTTATTTGTCCTCTTTGGGTACTTTCAAAATCCGCTTAAATCCTAGAGAAGGGATGGGCTTATTCTATAAAAAACAATTATGTTGACTGAAAAAGGTCGGCGGTGAAATAGCTTGTATCTCATGTAAGGTACCTAATGAAGTTGGCACATATTGGTTTAAATTTTAACAAACCACTTTAGGTCAAAAAATAAGAAAACCCATCATGCCCCAGAACTATTAAAATCAATCAAACAAAAACCCCCACCAAGCTGCCCCCACAACAAACCACCCCAGGACTGTATGCTGAATTATGAAATCTTTGAAAACTGTGGCATAGCCATTTTGTTTTCAGTCTGGTTTGCAATCAGTTTTCCTTTAGGCAAATGATGTTTTATTTCAAGATAAAGAGTTGACTTCTATTCCAATGTATTGGCTGTCTCACACCTCTCTGTGATGTGAAAATCGCATGTGCCACTCTTGCATTACATAAGCAGCAGCATAAACTGAGGGCCAAGTCAGGGATACAGTACTCTAACTGCATACCAGTCTGTATGAAGCAGTTTTTAACTGTAAGATGCCAGTCTAATATCTCTTGCTATTAGAAGTCCTATTGCAGATGCATACGTGGTTCTTTGGTAATGCATTCCTGTAGAGTGTTTCTGTAAAGCCACTTAGAAGTGTATGCCTTCTTGTCATAAAATGGGGTAACCCTGCAAACAAAGTTATATCCCTGTATGCATACAAGAGACAAGTAGTGGAGGAGAAACAGAAATTCTCTCTCTGTATCCTGTTTTCCCTCTGCTCCTTCAGGCTGGATTCTCTAGCGTCATGGGAAATGGATTTTCTCGCTCTCAGATTTTTGGCCAAAAAAGAGTGTCCCTGAAGCTGAAACTTACAGAATAGGCTGCAAAATCCCAGGGAATCTGAGTGATTCCAGGTTTCAGTAACTAAGGAGAAAGAATAGGGATGGTGGTGAAGTTATTCTTGGAAAAATATATCAAATGGGATCTTATCAGTGCAATCTCTAGGGAGATGAGCAACAGATTCAAGAATGAGAATTTGTTTTGCAGGAAAGGCAGAGAGGGATCATAGCAAAAAGGGGTGACTGGTAGAAAAACCTCAAGTCAGACCAGAAACACAGTTCTGATACAATTAATTTAAACTTTGAGGTGCGTGTGCTTTTTTAGTTTTATCTTTCTGCATAGGGTTGCATTTTAACATGAATCAGCAGTATTTCTTTTAATTATTAATCAGTATATTAATCAGATGTCTAAAAGCCAGTTCCCATTTGCTGTAAAGGTAAAAGAAGTTTTTCTGATGATATTTATATACAAATACAATCTAAAACTGCAGTTCTTCCTGGTTTAGATAGCTGGACAGAGCTTTAGAATGATTTATGCTGCTGTTTCTGATTAGTATTCTGATTAGATATATAGATCTTGTTGGTACAGTGTGTCTCTCTAACATATGTGTGAGTATAAATGGAGTTATTCCAGTATTAGATGTGAATATAAACAATGTAGTAAATTTAGCATTCCTAGTCAGAGGCATATTTTGAAAAAAACAAGTCCAGAACTATGCGCAGTTTGGGTTGTTTGACAGTAGCATGCTCGTTTATTTAATTGACTGTTTTATGGAAAGCCATGTTGTGAAAAATATAATTTCTATTAAGTTTCTAAATCATTCAAATATTATCTTGCTGTAAAAAAGATTCTTACTGAATGTTCAAATACAACTTTGTGGATTGCTGCCAAAAATATTTATATATAAATTAATGCTGTTTCTTTTAGAAGTATTACACTAATATGGAAAATTATTAAGGAAAACCACTAATATGAAGTTTATGGAAATTGTTCTTGAATTCAATTATGCTTTTATTGGTTTGTCATTGAATAAAATAAGAAAGATGTTCAGTATATATGTTGTTTGAATGAATAAGTTGCTCCAAAATTACCAAAATGAGCATGCCTCTTTTGTGGCATGCCAGTCCTCTCCATTATATTAGTTACAGAAATTCACTGTGTGAAGAAATGCATTAAAGCTTTTATAAGCAACACACTTGCTTTTACTCAGCTTCATAAGAAATATTACTTAAAAGTGCTAAAATTAGCATTTTGTGTTTTCTTTCATATTTAAATAGAACTAAGCTGCTTCTGGACAGAGGTCAATATCTCTGACCAGAAGTTAACAGCTGCCTTGCTATGCCTCATGAAAGCGATGGTTGCTTAGCTAACTGGCACCTAGAAATGGGCAATAACAGTGAATGCAGAGTGAAATGGATTAACATGACTGATAATAATGACCTGCAAATCTGATTTTCCTTCTTCCCATAAGATTCAGAAAGTGCAGGGGCTAATTCAAATACTTAGATTAAGCCATGAGAAATCAAAGAGATGCAGAACGGTTCATTTCTAGGTCTCTGATGAAGCAGCTCTGGGATTATATAAAATGCCATTCTTCACTGTTTTTCTGCATGGCTTTAGGGGACTAGTAGTTGTCATGGAGAATTGAAGTAGAGTGATTGATGTGTTAAGGTAAAAAGTCAGTGATGTAATCTTTGTCCCAGAAGGCATGTTGTTCCTTGGTATATCACCTGTTTTACAAGGAAAGGCTTAGACTAGATTGATTATGTATGAGAAAGAGTAAGCTAGAAGAATTAGCCAAGAGAGTATAGTATTCATCTAGACAGTTTCCTTTTAAAATTGAACCAAAAAACTCTATGCCAGTGATGATAATGAAAAGCAAATAACCTTAGGGTGAAACATAAGTGAGAAATTTATTGCGTGGAAACAAGAAGAAATAAGCTGTCTTTGTATTTATTGCAACAGGAATGTGTGTTTCCAACTGTACATGGATCTATCTAACACTTGTCCCTGCTATCTTGGGCAACTTTGTAGGTCACACTATTGGTTATGATGGCATCTAGCGAGTAGAGTGTTAGGATTGTATTGTCACTCTCATGTATATCTTTCTAATGAAAATTACCACTTTAATTCTAAATTCATAACCTCATAACTTCATAACCAATATGAATTATATCCTGTAGGTGTATGAAGTTGTCTAAAGCACGGTCATGATTTCGTTTTTCTATGATCTTTGAGTTTGTAGGGCTAGGTGGCTGTGTTCCAAGAATTACTGAGGGGAAGGGGGAAACAGAAAAGTCCCAATATCTAAAACTTTGTATTTAACATTATTTCTTCCTGTTTATGTCAGTGGGACTTCTAATTTTATGCTGAAAGCTGGTGAGTGATGGGTGTTTTTAATAAATTGTACTTCCACTCTGATTAGTACAACTAAGCACTGTGACTTTTGCTGGTTTATGAAAGATAGTTGAGCAAAAATTAAAGTACAAGACAGAATTAAATATAATGAATTTCTGGGAAACATATTTACAATTTCTTGTGGACACATCAAGTTATCCCTTTTCTGTTAAGCAGTCTGGTATAAGATACTCAATTCTAATTGGAGCATGTCTTAGAGGGAGAGAGGATTTTTTTAACCTTAATCCTGTTTTCAGCTTTTTAAATTGTCTTTTAAGTTCTGCCTAGAATTTCTTTGCTTGATATTGGACATCTGCGAGCATATTTAACTCTGAAGTCATTCTTGACTGCCTGATATTTTGATATCTTGCAGTCAATTTGTTTTGCCAGTGTCATAATCTAATTTTATTTTTGTCTTTTTCCAATAATTTTTCAACAGGGAAACCAGCGTCATATCTAATTGAGCAGAATAAACTTAGCTTTCTTGAATTTCCTGTTGGTTTGTATGATGGTCTCATACTGGGAAAAGCATCTCATTCACTACTTTGGCCAGAAGTGCCTCTAGCAAGCTGGAATTCTAAGCCAGCAGATAAGATTATACATTTGAGAAGCTTCATTCTGAATGGGTATCACCGCTGTTGGTATCCAGTGATATTCCATAGGCACAGAACATCTTACATTAACTTCTTGTTATTAACATAATACAAGCAGAGAAAAAGGGATTTGCTGTGGGAATGTTCTCAGGTGGGCCTAAAGATTTGCATACATTTATGCTTGTTTTTGTGTTTTAAACTTCTACATGGTTCCCTGGTGCTCTGATCAGATCTCTCGCCTTGCCAGCAGATTATTACACAGCAATTGGAAACATTTGGTTTGTGGTGCCTCAAAGCAGATGTTAATGACTTCAGTGTTTGAACAGTAAGACAAATGTTTGTTAGCTGTGGGATGCAATGAAAACAAGATATGTGTAAAGTGCAGTGTGCTCTAGTGGCACAACAAAAACAGTGAGTAATAAGGGAACGTTTAAATTGATTTTGCACAATTTGATGGAGAAGGTTAGTGTCTTCTCCTGATTCCTATGTTTCATTACTGTCAAATACCTGCCATCCTGGGAATATTGAGTTACTGTATTTCCATATTCCTTTTGATTTAATGGCCACTGCAGTTTTAGCTTCTGATTTAATCTTTGTTCTGTAAAGGTTGCAAACCTTAAGAAAATTGTTTTGGGTGGGCATGTGTCAGGTAGGGCACTGCAGGAACTAGGCAGGGCATAAGTTTTACTTACACATGCATTCAACAGAATAGGTGATCTACGGTGGATAGTTTCCCTGCAGCTTATACCTCGAGTGTTGCTATACTGCTGTTATGGCAACTTCTGTAAGTATTATGTACTGGAAAGAAGTTAACAATGTAAATGCTTTTATACTAATAAAATCACCCACACTGATGTGATAACAATCTTCTAAAGGGGTTTCCTTAATTGTTTGATGCAGGCTAAACAACAAAATGAATCATGTTAAGCTTGTTGACCTTACACTGAAGTGGAAGGTCAGCAGCTGTGTAGAGCAACCTGCTTCCATAATTTGACTCACCTCATTGGCATTGTATTAATGATTTCATAGAAACATAGAATGGTTTGGGTTGGAAGGGTCCTTAAAGATCATCTTGTTCTGCCCCCCTGCTACAGGCAGGGACACCTTCCACTAGGTCATGTTACTGAAAACCTCATCCAGCCTGGCCTTGAACACTTCCAGGAATGAGGCATCCAAAATGTCTCTGGGCAACCTGTTGAAGTGCCTTGCAATCCTCACAGTGAAGAATTTCTTCCTAATGTCTAATCTAAATCTCCCCTCTTTCAATTTAAAGCCATTCCTCCTTGCCCTGTCACTACATGCTCTTGTAAAAATTCCCTCTCCGGATTTCCTGTTGGCCCCTGGAAGCCTGCCATAAGGTCTCCCTGGAGCCTTCCCTTCTCCAGGCTGAACAAGCCCAACTCTTTCATCCTGTCTTTATTGGAGAGGTGTTCCAGCCCTCTGATTTGTAATTTTTGATTATGTCTAGCCTCAGCATTAAAGTCATGTTTGAAAATAATTTGATAAACCATTGAAGTAGTAGATCACAATCAAAGAGTTAAAACAGTAAAGTTATTTTGGTCACAGAACTGTAGTTTGAGTACTGATGCTGGTTTTATTAAAGTAAATTATTCAACTATCAGTTTAATTTTTCCATAAAGTAAATGTTACAAAGGGCAATGCTTCAAGATACTAGTGAATACATCAATATGGAAGCATAGCATGAATTATGTTATAAAGGAAATAAGTTAGATGATTTTCACTTGGGGCACCTGATCCTTAAAACCAGTTATCACTGTCTCGACGTTTCCTAACTCATTATGTAAATCTTTAACTCTGTGCTTGGTTTTGGTTTTTTGTTTTCTTGTTTTTTTTCCCTGAAAAGTTGTGCACTGCAGGCAGAACATAATATGGAGATGGTGGAGATGGATGGTGAGGGAATTACTACTGATAGGAAGAAGGGGCCAGATTACACTGAATGCTGTCCTTTTCCCTAATGCCTCAAGAAGAGCTTTGCCACAGGCTTTGCTCACTTCTCCATTCCTTGCCATCACTTCCCTGGTTTTCTTTCTTGATGCCGAGAGACAGCTTGCTCTGTGACTGTCTTGTGGTGTGATGGACTGTAGTCTTTTAGTAACAGACACAAATTGATCCCAGGGTGACAATAAATTATTTGGGTGTTTTCAGTGTTCCTAATTGCTGCTCTTACAGCCTTTCTATGGGGTTGTCAGGTGTGATTTAAGCTGTGGCTGTAGGTCAAGACTGAAACAAGAAAAGACAATGGGAAAAAAAAGAAAAAGGACAAAAAGTCCTAGCAAATTTTTGACATTATCAGTGCTTAGCTTTCCTCTCAGACCATTATGGTTACTTAGCACATCATTTTAACTTTTAAAGCACATACTTTTATTATATATTTTATTAAGTATATTTATATGTTGTAAAAAGTACACTGTAATTTGTCACATTGTTATTTTAAACACTAAACAAGAAACTATGCATGCATTTCTTATGCATCCAGCATCAGCCAGACTTGCAGGCTTTAGATAGAGGATAACTTCTGCATTAAATGTGGTCACACACCTGGAATGTGCTGCTAGACAGATGATCATGGACAATCCATTTGCCTTAGGAGATGAATGTCGATTTTAGATGGTCAGACACTGGAGTTTTTGTGATTAGCTTTCAAGAAAGGAAATGCAAATATGTTATGTTCTCTGCACAGATTTCTAGAGCTTTGTACCTTTATCCAAGGATTTCTGCATTTTGTTTGGGGTTGTTTTGTTTTTAATTAAATCTGTAATGACGTTACAATGTTACATGTGAA
Source organism: Pezoporus wallicus (assembly GCF_028554395.1). Classification (NCBI taxonomy): domain Eukaryota; kingdom Metazoa; phylum Chordata; class Aves; order Psittaciformes; family Psittacidae; genus Pezoporus; species Pezoporus wallicus. The sequence goes on from NW_026640488.1 coordinate 8,317,974, forward strand.
AAATTAAATGCTAGGGGCTGGCATGACCACGTTATATAGGAGAAGAAAGTAGACTTATGAATAAAGTACAAGTTTTATTCCTTTCCACTCCTATCTGTTCCTTAACAGTTTTTCAATAATGCTGTGGTTTGAGACAGTCTTCAGCTTGTATGTGTTCACATAGATGATGTGACAGTTAAGATGGGAATGTAGGAGAAATTAACATAGATAATCTTTGAGGAGTCTGAATTCACCATGTATTGCTGAATTCTGAGCACAGTTGTCTTGGCTGCCTTCTGAACTCAGCGAAGGCTAATTGCTCTTATCTCTCAGAAGTGATCATTATTTTAGGCATTAGCTCAAATTTTGTTGTTAATGTTTCTTGAGAAATCATCTACTGAAACTTACAGCACAGCACTGTACATTTTTGAGACATTTTATGCTTTAAGTGGTTCCTAACTGTCCATTAATAACAGCCACAAAATGCTTTAAATAAAGATGGAAATTATGACATAAGGCAAACTTAATTTTCTTTTAATTATTTCTTTTCCTCCCAGAAACACAACTAAACCATCCTTGGGACTGTTTTAAACATTTCTCCCAAAAGTTTAGATGTATGTAAATGTCTTCCAGAGAAAGAGATACAAGTGCGGCAACAGTAAGGTCAAATAAGAAACTAAATAAATGCCAATGACCTTTTTAGGGCCAAGTTTTTTCAGTTATTGTTTTATCCTGTTGTATGATCCTGCAGTCAGCTGCAGACTCTCTGAAGCAAGAACTTGGGGGGGTGGGTGGGTTATCTGTGTATGTCTGGCAGGGTTCCAATCTCAACTGATATGTGTAGGAATTACTGCAAAGGACATAAAAATATAAAGAAGTGGGTTACCTCATAATTAATAATGTCTTTTAAAGGTAACAAGTAGCAATGACTTGAATATTCAAAGTATGCTTTAGTCTGAATGAAGCTTGCTATTATGTGAGTCAGTTATGCTTTTCTGTTTATTAATTATTTAATTCCTTTCTCATTTTGTGTGACAGGTGGTACCTTCCTGGATATACGTAAAGTTTTCCATGGAAATAGCTTGCAAAATTTTCTAACACAATATATTCCGAAAATGATGGTATTCCAAGTAGACAGTGATAATTTAAAGCAGTTAAATATTCCTGTTTCATGTTAGTGGGCACTCTTAACCCCATGCTCCTAACTCTGTTCTTAAATTTTACTTCCAAAGTGTGAATGTGTATGTGTATAGCCTCAATCCCAGTACTTCTTAAAGCACCTCTGTTAAAATTGGAGTTAATTCCCGGTTGACCTATGTACACGAGTTAATTCCTGGACTTCTCAAATCAGTGAATGTTGCTCATTTTGTCTTGTCATTTCCTAGGATTATTTGTCACAACCCAGGCAACCAAATTTAATCCGGTTATAAAACATGAGTCAAACTTCATTTCAGGGGGTGAAAGCCAGCAGTGTATATTAAAGAATCCTGCCACCTCCCTCCCTAGTTAGCAGTTTTGTTTGCACTGTGAAGTTGACAGCCAAATGGGTGATGTGAATCACTTTATGATAAGAAACTAGGAAAGAATTACTTTACTTCTGACATGAAATCGAGAGAGATAAGGAATGGAAACATAGTAGCCAATTAGTAACATTTTGCAAAAGAACTCAGAGAAGCTTTTGTGTATTTGAAAAACAAAAAAATATCACAGAACAACTTAAACATTCTGGGTGAACTTACCCAGAAAGTAAAAATCTGAAAAAATTAAGAAGCTTTCTTCAAAACAGATCTACAATTGCACTGGGGGAGGGAATCTGCTATGAAATTCAGTCATAACTTAGGAACCCTGTTATTTGATAAAGGATACAGTAGAAAGTAAAACCAGAATTTATTTTAAAGTTAAGCATGTGGGCTTTTTTTCCTACTAATTTTACGCCAGTCTCTGCACAGACAGCATTTGTGTGGAACCTACACAATATACTTTTGGTTGGTTTTTTTTTTAGTATCTGTTAGGTTTGCGATGTTTTTCTCTATTTCACTTCCCTGGGTCCACTTTGCAGCATTTGTATTGCTGCTTGCCCTCATGTTTATTGGGACACAAACCAAATCAGTGAGCAGCAAGCTTTTCTTTTTAGGTGTGCTAGGATTGCATCCTCACAAATACTTTTTTTTTTACTGTTTTTAAAGTATTTTTGGTTGTGTAGGTAGTAATATTTTTATTGGTTTTCACAGTGATTTTAATTATGCAGCTGTTCATATATATATGCATAAGTATATATTAAACAAGCCTATTATCTCATCTTACTTGATTTTAACGTATTTTATCATCTCTGCCAATCTGTGTGCTTTGGGTTTTATTTGACAGGAAAATTAACAACCCCTCTGCCTCCAGTTGAATTTTTTTTTTTATATCTTTTGTAACTCTCAAACAAGCAAGTTTAAGAATTACCAGGTCTGGCTGGATTGCCTAACCCCAGCTGAGTGTTTTCTCCTGCAGGTATTCTGGTGTATTACTGATCTAAAGTTTGCTTGCAAAGGATTCTAGACTGTATTTCTACAAGCCATCTTTAGTAGCCCAATGCCTATATGAAATGCCTAAGATCTTTTTAAGTCCAGTTTCATCAGGAACTCATTATTATTACAGATGGGCTTTAAAGAAAGCATACTCTTACAGAGGTATGAAGTTGATTCTCTTTCATATTGGAATTTTAAAATGTTCTCAAATGTTTGCTTTTTGCCTGGGCAGTGTAATAGTACTTTATTGCAGATTTTCCTCAATCTGTGGCTTAGTAACTCAGGCAGAAGTACCAGCATCTTTCTTTTTAGAATTTGTTGGCTTTTCCTTCCAGGGACTTGTGTAATTCTTTTGAAGAATGCTTTGTGGTACAAAGTTCTGTTTTTAAATGCATGTATAGGGCAAGTACCTGTTTAGTTCTTCTGTATTTGCTTTGATACTTGTTGGTTCTTGTACTGGACAAATCAGTAAATAAAAGCAGGGTTATCTCTCTACCTTTTCTCCAACATTCATGGTTTCACGTGTAAAGGTTACGTTCAGTCTTCAGTCAACTTTTTTCTACACTGAAGATTCTTAACCTGTCTGCCATTCCTTGGTCAGAAATATGTTTTCCTACAATCTCTATTGCTCTTTCTTTCACTGTTTCTACCTGTCCTATATCTTGGGTCACGGTAGAGAGAGTGCTGTGGATAATAATAAGGATCCAGGCACACAACAGATTTGAGTGGCATAAAGAGGTTTTAGGTTTTCTTTGCATTCTATTTCTTATTTTGATTACTAGTGAACATTGAGCTGTCATTTCCACTGACAAGTCTATTTATATCTAGTATCAATATTTTTTTGTGCATAGTCTTGGTTGTCAGCTCAGTCCATCATCTATTTGAAGTTAGCTGTTTCTTTCCCATGTGAGTAATTTTTTCTACAGTGAAAGTCATCTGCCATCCAATAACTGATGGAATAATTTAGTCTTTTTTAATAGCCTTTTTGTCAGCAAAAAATTGTCATTTCATGATTAACTCTTTTCTGTGTCTTACCTGAATAAGTTGAAAAGCAGTTCTAAAACAGGCTTTTGGAATTCCAGTGTTGGCTTACCTCTAATATGAAAACTAGTAATTTGCTTCCCATTACTCTTGTGATTAGGTGGTAATCCTCTCATTAAATCAACTTTCCTTCCCTAGCATTTCAGTTGCTTTCTCTTTTTATGTTTGGTAAAAAACCCACAGATCATGTAGGATGATATATTATCCATAAGTGCACAAATCTGGTATTTTTTTTTTGCACTTTATATCAGTTTTCTGGAGACTGGTGTCAGACATTAGTAGCTGGTTTCCCAGGTTCTGTGAACAAATTTTTAAATACTGAGGCTATATTTGACACCTACTATTTCTGTAGTGTCAAAATGCTAAGTGATAGTTATGTGCTGCGGTTGTATTTCAGCCATTTCATGCAAGGTTTCCCTCACACTCCAAGTGGAATAGCCTCTGTTTTTGACATTCTGATACTGATCATATTATAAGCTTGTTTTACAGCTGGTTCTACTGATGATTAGTTTTGAGACAGCTGTTCTACCATATCTGTGATAAATAGAAGTTGTAATGTGAAAATCACTGCAAATTCTTCTACAGTGGGCGCAGATGCCAGACAACTTGCATAGGTTTCTGCTGTTGTACTTTCTGATTGCTTTCATACAGCAATCTTTTTGGCAAGCTTCCCTCTTTGGTAAAATACTCGTTATTAGGCACATGCCTTTGCAATCTGTCCCTCAACGTGTTTTTTTGTCCTACCTTCTTGAGGTAGGACACTCAGATTTCCAGTTATGAGGGATTTTTTAATCACTTAGAATTGACATGGAGTATAAACTTATTTTAAATAGGCTTTGATGTCTTGCTGATTGACCAAGTGAGCTTCTTCCTCTCTCTCTCTTTTTCTGGTTTGTTGTATCTTTATTTAAGACTGAGACGTAGTTTATTTGAAAAAAAAACCAAAGACTAGCAAACCCCAAAATTCCTCAATGCTTCAGGGGTGCTTTTTAGGGCAGTGTAATAGCACTTCATAAAGAATAAGATGTTCCTCTTAATATTCTCTTACTGTTATGACTCTTCTTTAACTCTTTTAATTCAATCTTCTAAAGAAAAAAAATGTAGAGTATAGGGAATTGAAAAATCTTTGTGGAAATTGCAATAAATTATTCAAACTGTATCTTGAGTATTTTTCAGGATCAACTAAAACTTTGGTTTTCTTCAGGTAATTTTCTTTACTGTGCACTAACACACAGCACTTGTTCATGATACTAAAAAAATAAGACTTTGAAATTGTGTCCTGACCTAAACTTTAGATAAATTGCATTGGTAATGAAGTCATTGCTGATTTTGTAATATTTCCTATGCACAAATCTTAATGTCCCCATTAGCATATCACAGTCATTGATGCAGTCCTGGTCATCATTTATTTTGTAGCATAGTACTATTTTTCCCTAATGAGATCTGAAATATCTGTTCTTACTTACTGTCTGCCAGAAAAAAAAAAAAAAAAATATGTTTCACTGCACTGTTGAATGCTAGATTGCCAAATATTGAGAGAATTAGAGCTGTCTGGTTATGCTGGTAAGTGACTTACCATGGTCTCTAATCTTAATGAAAAATGAATGGGTTAATGCTGCTCAGCAACTCAAACTCAGACTTTCCATCTTCCTAATTTGTTTTGGGACTTTTTTCAAGTAAGGTCTATATGCATATGGTCTTTAAGTATTAGCCGCTTGGCATCTCTTCTGGCAAGTCAGTAGAATCCCAGGATTTAGTAACCCTGGTATGTAAAAGAGGGTACCTTGTTAAAAGTCTTGGCAAGACAAAGTGTAAGAGCTGATTATCCCTTCTTGCTATTGTGAGTATATCAGGCTGGCTCATAATAGCAAATACTGGACTTATTATGGTGTTTGCCTTTTCAGTGTCAGCAAATATAGCATCTTCAAGACATTTGTACTTTTATCTGATTAGTTAGAGTAGCATAATGCACGTCCTTCCTAAGCAGACTGTCTGCAAAGGTTTGGTGGTGTTTTTTTTCCCTCACAATCTCATCTGTCTCCTATTTCTAAGATTTATGTTTTTACTTCTGGATGTTAGTTTTTATTAGAAAAGATTGGATGTACAGTGAGTACTGCATTTCCCTGTATCCTTTTACACCTGGCCCCAAGTAATCATGTAAGAGCTGTTGATTAACCACTCTATTTAAATTTCTTTGCTATATTCAAACAGTTGGATCATTCCTCTGTGCTTTTACTTAGCCAAGAGATTGGCATGAAACAGTGTACCTAGAGAAGAGAAACATCTCAGAAATGTTTTGTAAAATGCAAAAAGTGAAGATTGTTTTCACTTTTATAAAAAATGTGCAATACCAAAGACGTAGCTAATAGACCTCTACTCCTCTTGATCTCAATAGACTTAAGTCTCCAGTGCTGACTGTGAAATAAATCACAACATAGCAAACATTAGCCCCATTGACTATCCTCTTACAGCAATTTTTAGCTGATTTCTGTATGTATTGTTAGGTGTTATAAACATTGCAACTTAATCTTATGGAGAGCTTGGGGTGCATAAATCTTGGCTTCCTTTTTAATTGCAAAGAATTGTGACTATTTATGTAGCTGATCTTGCAAATTCAAAAATATTCAGTACTTTAATTATGCTTACGTTATTTAAGTGCTAAAGGCCACAACAGGCCTGCAGTTGCTAGAATGCTAACAGCACATAATACAGCCAATTGCAAAGAGCAGTCTAATTTGTTGATTTCAAGTGAGGTGTAATTATATTGCTTCATTTGCTGAGCAAATCATATGAGAGCTTCTCTAAATCAGCCTGATTGTGTAATGAAGAGCTAATTACAAACAGCAGTGTTCCTGCAGTAAATTTATGGTGACTGCTAATGCCAGGTTGGCACCCATATGACAATGGCTCATTAGTACATTTACAAAAGCAAAAGTGGAGCTCTGCCCAAAGCACAGCAACTGTTCTCTATTTTAGGAGACCAGAGTGATTACCTTTCCCTTTTATGACAAAACAGAAGCAAAATAATAAAAACAAAAAAAAACAAAAAAACAAAAAACCACAAAACTAGAAAAACAACAACAAAAAACCCCCAACACTTTTGTCAGTCCTTCTTGGGAGGAATTAAATAGCACTTCTAGAAAAGCCCACCACTAGATGGAATGACTTGGAAAGCATTCTTCCTAACCTTTTAAGGCAGATAGGCTTGGAAAATGTTTGACCAGAAGCCTTCACCATTAATGACAGCTGGAGGTCTGGTATGACCTTTTGCAATTCCTTTTCACCCACTGTACCTTCACAGCATGGAGTCAAGTGTCCTCTTGGCAGTCACAAGGCTAAAAGAAAATTTCCAGTATAATTATGTTTGTGTTGGTCATGTGCTGATTAATTTTTTTTAGAATTCTACATTTCAATATATTTTTCTGTTTAAGTTAAAATAGGTAGTGACTTGATACAACTCCTGTTATTTAATTCTAAATTATACTTACTGTCTGATCAATCAGCTCAAGCAGAAAGATGAACTGGTCACTGTACAAATTCACAGCACAGGATAAGTTTTTCTGAAGTTTCCATTAATCTTTTGGTTTTTATTAATTCCTTTGAGTTCCATGAAGCATACTTTCTTATAGGTACTTTCAAGCAATTGGAATAATTTATTTCTGAATAGATGTGTGTAATTGCCTGTTCGATTTTAAGCCTGACACCCAGGGTAGATTGAATGCTATTTTACACAAAGGCTTCTAATCTATTAAATGGTGCACTGGGACTGATTTCCTATGAAATTGCCTGATACACTTTCTCTCTTGGCACAATAGCATGGAATAAATTTCTTCCTGTATATCTCCATCCTGATTTCTTTCTCCTGTAACACAGAATAATGAAGCTGCGCCCTCTTATTATTTCTTCTCTAATCCTGCTTAGTGACAGTTGACTCTTGATGAATGGTCTGATTTGGACAGCCACCCCAAATGCAGAAATGCATATTTCATATGATCAGCAGCAGTGGACTTGAACTTCTATGAAGCAGACTTCTTGGAAAAATATTTGATATTAAATTCCAACAAGAAGTGAAGTTTTCCCCCACAAGCTCCAAAGTTGCCGTTTGCTCTGATGCCTCTCAGGTTTGACTGGATTTGGAGCTTGTACGTAGCATGAAGACAGTCCAGGCCAAATTTATTGATCAGTGCCTTGTCGTCAGTAGTGAATTCTTGGAGAAAGAATATAAAGAAGTTAGTAGGAAAAATATCGATCACTTGTAGCTACTGACTCTATCAGGGCTGTCATTTTTTATAGCCTTCAACAGAAGGCATGTATGTCCAATGTTATTTTGAAATTTCAGAGAGGAAATGAATACATGCAAATTTCTTCTAATTATATATTTGTTAGGCATGAGAACACTGGTTTTTGGTTGGTTTTTTTAATCACTATTTACAAAGCGTTTTGCCTCAGTCTTGTGAAGTATACATTCTCAACAAGAGATTATAGACACTTTCCATTTTAGCACCATATTCTAATATAAGCTTTGGTTTGCTAAACAGATCTTCTGTGCCAAAACTAATATATTAGTAACTGCTAGTAAGACTATCAAAGAAACCATATTTTTATGTTTCATGAGACATAGCCAAAATATTCCAGTAGAGAATTTAATTATTTTTATATTTCCTTAATTGTGTATTAAGGAAATACAGAGAATGTGGGAAGGGGAGGTTACAAAGGCACAGCAAAAATAATGTCCCAGATTTATTCTCCCAGTTTTCAGACTAGATATGAGACCAAAGGGAAGGTACTATGGTTGTATATTAACCTAATATGCATGTTAGTCATACCACTCCAGAAGATATCTGTAGACAGCTAAATTTCTTTCTCCTTTCCCTTTGTACCTGACAGGAGAGTACTGCCAGTAGAGTGCTAAATTAATTTACTGACTGAAGTATTTATTTCTCATTTACAGGTGGTATTCCTGTTAATCTGCAGGGTCAGATTTCAGTAATTTCAGTTGATTTCAAAATAATTTTAACAGAACCATTTCATATTCAAATTCAGGAGGAAAGTTTGCACTTCGGATGAAGGCTGGTCTCTGTCTTAGAGGTGTCTCCCAGCTTTCTCTTTTGATCTCAGCTTTACAGGCTAGTCTCCTTATCCATGCTTTCAAAGAGCACACATTCATCTACTTCTTTCCTTGATCTCCCTAACCAAGATTTGTATTAGAGATAGACCTTTCACAAATTATTCTCTTACTTTGATTTCCCACTAATCTGAATTTTAAAGCTGAGTTCAAAGCAAAGTATTCCTTTTGGTGGGGTGGGAGAATGGAACAGAGGGGCAAACCACCTCAAAATGGACTGATGCCTGAGGTATCTGCTTGAATTTTTGTCTTGTTTCTTGTGAGCATCAGCACCAACAGTTTGTTCCCTTTTGGTATTTGCATCTATCTTTGTTATTGTCCTATATGAAATCTAGATCATGATTCCTCTAAGGAAAAGGACCTTGGATTTTTTGTTGTTTCTGGAAAATAAAGTGTACAGCTATCTCTGTTTTTCTCTTTTTTATTAGTAATAGGAAAAAATTGTGAAGTTAGTAAAAACTGGGTTTAGTTACAGCAAATGTAAAACAAATTCCAACATAAGCCTGTAGCTTCAATTGTCTGAAAATCATTGGTGGGATGAGATGGCATTATATATTAAAAAAAAAAAAAAAGGATTTAAAGGATTTATTTGTATCTGTACTATATCTTATTTTGCTATTTCAAATTTCTTACATTTTATAAGTCTTTAATTTTGATGCTTATGATGCCCTCTTGGGCGTACTTTACCAAACTGATTTGGTTTGGTTTGTTACTGAAGAAAAAAGGGAATGACAGGGCAAGATTGATTAATGATTTGGCCCACAGACCAGGCTTCATTTATTCCGAAATCATAGTGACTCAGTTGACTGGAGATGAGGAAAGGATGGAAGCTGCAGGATTATTCATGCATGGTGCTGTGGCAACAATACTATTGAAAAGTATTAATGTAGGCTATGGATAAATACGGCATTTGTTTTAGGAATGCTAATACTATATTTCGTGTTGCAGCACTTCACTGATTCAGTTATGTCTGATGTTAGACATCAGGGGATGATTTTACCTTTTTTAAAGAATAAAATGAGCAATAATTTCAGAGAGTAAAGTGTATATGGGGCTGTCCTGGGTTCAGTAATATCAGTCATTTTTTTCTCCTTCTTAGTAGCTGGTGCAGTGCTGTGGTTTTGACTTTCAGCCTGGGAACAGCGCTGATAACACCGATGTTTTTAGTTGCTGCTCAGTAATGTTTACTCTGACCAAGGACTTTCTGAGTCTCATGCTCTGCCAGGTAGGAGGGAAAGCTGGGAGGAAGCAGAGACAGGACACCTGACCCAAACTAGCCAAAGAGGTATCCCATAGCACAGCACATCATGCCCAGGATGTAAACTGGGGGCAGTTACCTGGAAGGGTTAGATCACTGCTTGGGTTGGCCTGGGTATCAGTAATCAGGTGGTGAGTGGTTGTGCTCTCTTCCCTTTTTATTCCCCTTATCATTATTATAATTGGTGTTAGCAGTAGTGGTTTGTGTTATACCTTAGTTACTGGGCTGTTCTTATCTCAACCCCTGGGAGTTAAATTCTTTCGATTCTCCTCCCCATCCCTCCAGGAGTGGGGGGAGGAAGGAGGGGGAGTGAGCAAGCGGCTGCATGGTTCTAGGTTGCCGACTGGCCTTAAACCACTACAGGGGCGTAAGAAGTGTAAGATATGTGGCTTTCTGCTTTGATTGTAGATGTTTGCATATTTGGATAAGGTTTGCATTTGAACATGTATGTATGCATTAAGTTGTATTCTGTAGATTCTACCTTGTACAATACCATTAAATCACACCTGTCGTCAGAAATATTAAGTAGGTATCTTGCTGAGTGCTTTCATTTAGACAGCAATTTGTAATGGTAGAAGAGTTATTTTGGGTAACAGATTGCTAATGACTGAAATCATCTTGTATTTGTGAAGTTTTTGTGAAACTGTTTGGTCTGATGTCTCCTGAAGCCAGCTGTACTTGAATGTTACCTAGATATATTTGACAATTTGTGTATTAATGGATAAGTATTAGCAACTGAGTTCTATTTATCACTTCATTAAGCAAATTAATGCTATCCAAAAATCATCCCCATTACACTGATTTACTGATGCTACTAGTGTCCTGTTCCAATAACATTTATTGCTATTCTATATTGGTTGCCAAATCAGTCTCCTGGGGCTGCTCAATAAAATGACAGTCCCAGTTCAACGTATTCCAATTAAGCCAATTGTTTTGTAGCAATGTATTACACTTACACAACAGTTCTCATGAAGTGATTTTGGACTACAGCTCCTTAAGTGGTAGAGGGCAGCTGTTAACTGAGATTTTAGACTGTGCAGATTAATGACAAGAAAGTTCGAACAGTTAAGGAAAATGTAAGTTATTCTAACATGCAGTACAGGCTTTTTGACATCAGCTCAATTCAGTCACTGCTGAAGTCTGAGAACTTGCCTGCAAACCTTTAGAATAAATCATCTAAGATGTTATTGTTAGAAGACCCACTCATTTTCCTGTTCCATTCTCCAAACCCTGTACAGGTCTCCCTTGAAGGAGAGGAATTTTCATTTTATGTGAGAGGTTGCTTTGCTTTGAGACTTTTTTGTAATATTGCAAATATGCCATTAGAACATCTTCTGATGCTACTGAAGTACTAAAAGCACCACTGAAGTACTAATAGCTTGTCACTCAGTTAAAGTTCCCATCCTCAAAGAGAATATTGGCTTGACTTTGCTCCACATGTCCCCACTTTCCAAAAATACCAGCAATAGTCTGACAGTGTGCTGTTTCTCATCCTCATTTCTTGAAGAGAGTGCTCATATATTTCCTCTGCCTGCAACAAGCTATAGATGAATATTAATAATTAATTGAAATATGTTCATACACTCTCTTAGAAAATAAAATTATTTGTATTCAGTTTTTTGTTGAATATGGTAGAAACTTTGATCATCAAGGCCTTTTGCTGCCTTGAATCTAAGAAAAGTTTTCTACCTAAGGTGAAAGAAGGGAGGGGATTGAATTTACTTCAGCTTTAAAATATAAAGGTCATTTATAAATTCCAAAGTACAAACCCACTGCATAAGATTTTATATGCTGATAATCATTCAGGGTTAATTTTTCTGCATTATTCATATCATTGGCTGTATTAAAGCTTTGCTGTCATTCCAGCAATGGTAATGGATCACTCACACCAAGATGAAAACCATCACCGAGATAAGCAGTTGAGACTAGTTGTAGCAATCCAATTAGTATTAGTGTCCAGTTTGCACAGTTTAGGAAATTAATTGTGAAAACTAGTATTGGCAAAATACATTTAGCCAAAGAGAAGAAAGGAAAGTGGAGAGGAGGAAATTTCAGTTTTTCAGTATCAGTTTGTGTTGCAGCTGCAATGAGATTAAGTTCTCCAAGGAATTCAGACGATTGGAAGCAGGAGTCAAGTAGGGCACAAAAACTCGTTCCACTCTTCTGCAGTGTCACTTCAAGTTTTTATAGTAGTATATGGATAGTCAAAATGTATTTTGTTAGCAGTATCATGAGGATAGACTTTGGAGCAAAAAGGCCCAGAACTTTTTGAGTGAGCTGTCCATCCATCCTTGAGGAAGTGAAGCTGAAAATCACATGCTAGTGAAAGGAAACAGATAAGCATGCAGAAAATTTTAGAGTTACTAAGTGAGATATTTTGTGCATGAATTTCAGAGAAGCTTTAAAAAGCACCTACTTATAGCACTGACAAATAATATTGCTTTTCTGAAAGACAAATAAAATTACATAGTCATGTCCAGATCTCTCATGTATATCAGAATCTTCTCTTGTATCTGAGAAGACAAAAAGGCAGAGTTGTCAAACTATCATTCTCCCTTGGGATATATAAACTGCAGCATTAATTATGGTATACTTGTAGGGAAATATTATCTAGAAAGTGCTATTGTTTTCCTGTCTTAAATTAAATGGCAATTTATTAAAGGGTTTGGATCAAGGACCAGTAGTTGATATGACAAGCAGTACAATGGGGTTTGGGTTTTAAAAAGATGTGATACTCATTTAAGCACATGGAATCATGACTAAACTGTTTTTGCTATTACGGTATTTTCAATACTGGCTCCAGAGCATTATCAAAACATTTAAACTTCAGTAAGAAGCTGTCTGTATTATATAAAACATTTTAAACATAATTTTCATATATTTTTGTAAATTAGTTTGCTGATAAAAATAGTTATAAAAAATTGTGCCTTAAAAATATTGCTTGATTTCTGTTCTTAAACTATAATTATGGGGAAAATAAAAGCTATGCTTATACCATTACAGATCTGAAGCTGTTATTTCTGCTCAAGTTTTGACTTTCAGTATTTTGCTGACCCTGTTGCCATAAATTTTTTGCATAAGCTGATTGGTCCATTATTATTACAAAGTCATGCATGGGAATCTTGAGAAGTTCACAAATAGTGCATGAACAGACTGGAGGAAGTGACAAAAGACCAGTTATGATCTTTCCAAAGATTTTTTTTCTTTTTTAATCTTAAATTTTGGCGGCATGTGTAAAAATGGTGAATGCTATCTCTAACCATGAAAAAGTGCAGCATTCCTTAATTATAGGAAAGTTGCTGTGGAATGTTCTAAAATCAATGAATATATTAGTCATCCTACAGTATCTTCCAGTCATTCAGTATAGCCTTGAGGACTGACTTCATGCCATCCTAAGGAAGCATTTAGTTTCTTCATCAAACATCACTAAAATCAAAGTCAAACCATCATTGCTTTGAGTGTATGAATCAGACCATGGGCAAAGTCCTTTTTCCTAAGCCAGACATATTCTAAATTGACAAACAGGACTTCAGTGGAGCACTTTTTTAAGAAAAAAAAGCTAACAGTGCAAATGGAAATTGATCTTCTGGTTTTCCATTGTTTGGCAGTTGTGTTGGTCAAAGAGATCCCCAGTACTGTTTTACACACTTTTCATGATGTGTGTAATACTTTAATATGACACGCTGCATTTCAAACTACTGGTGAGAAGCACTTTCCTGGGGAAGCCAGCAATTACTGTCTTAATTTTGCAGATAGCGACAGGGAGGCACAAATACCATCACAGTTTCTCTGTGATCACTAAACGTATCAGTAACGGGGAGGAGCAGGAGCTTGCTTCTTCTTTTATAATTTTTTTACATAAGGCAGTTATTGAAATTAAAAATAATAATGTTCAAAATTGTGTTGTTTGGAATCTTCTTATGTCAAATGACTGGCTTATAAACCTTGTTATCCAGTTTTACAGTGGAGGCAAATTCTTCCTATAAACAGTATACCTTCCTAGCTTCCTTTTCTGTCTTCTAGTACATACTTCTAATTATATAAGCTTTAAAAATGTCTCATTACATGTTTTGCTTTAGTAGAAATATTTTTTTAAATACATTTTTAATCTTAGAATTTAAATTAGCCTTTATGTCCAGGTGATCTCAAATTCTACATTATTTTAGTATGGCTAAACTAGGCAGGGTATTTTCCCATTTTGCCAGTCCTACTCAGTACCTGTCAGCATACAGCTGTGTTCATGGGAGCCTTAGAAATATGGCATGTAAAAGTCTCAGGAAGTATTAATGTGAATTGTTTTCTGCAAACAGACGTGGTTTGATGAGCAGCTGTTAGAAAAGTGAAAAGTCTTAATTCTTTGCAGCATCCAAATTGCATTCCAGTCAGCTGGAGACTGAGATAAATCTCTGCCTCTAGAACAGGAGGAAAACAGTATAATGTGTCAGGATCTCCTGATTCCTAGTTCCAAGATTTGCAGTACATTGCATTACCTGTTTGGAAATATCATTCAACTTGTTTTTCACATCTGTAAAGGAAGGTAGTATTTACTTTTGAAACCCTTGGAAGGCAAGTAAGCTGTATGCAGACAATACTCAAGGCATTTGAATTCATGTTCTTTCCTTGTAGGTCGCTCTAACAAGTATTCCTTTACCTGTCTGCAAAATACAGTTTCACGCTTTGAAGGTTAATATAGCTCACAGCAGAATTACAATGGCAGATAACTTAAACATGACAACATGTGAATGTTCTTGTATAAGAAAGCCTGCCCTAAACTCTCACATTTCTTAAGCTAACATAATAGTTTAGCACTGAACACTTACAGCCATCTGTGAAGATGGCATGTAGCCCATTTCTAATAGATGCCAAATAAACATGTTTTAGATAGGAATCTTAAGCAATACTGCAATTGCTATCTTAGCTACAGAAAGGTCATGCATTGTGACAGTTTTGCCACGCATCTCTTTACACTTCATGATACTTGTTGACACTAATGCCAGAAAAGGAGGATTTTTCTTAACAGGGAAAGTAGGCACCTGTGCCTGCCCACAAGGAAAATATTATTGTAGGAATGACCTTTAGTAACAGAACTTGTCAGAAAACTTAACATATGAAAGTCCTGTAGCAATTCTCTATTATTAATCTAATTTCAGAGTGCTTTAATAAATTAAAGAACAGGCCACATATTTCAAACTTTTCAAAGAGATTGGTGACTGTTAATGAAAAGAGGAAGTGTGCCTCCAACAAATGGTCATCTTTAACTGCAAAGGGATATTACAGATTTGCTGCTTGTCATGAAGTTTAGTCATCTTTATTACAGATTACAGCCATCTTAATTAGTCTCTTAATTAAGATCAGAAAAGTTGTAACTGTTGGAAAATATCTAATTGATAAAGTGAAACTTTCTGCTTTGTATTTTATTATCTTTTTTTTTCCTTTAAATGCCTGCCTTTTAGTATTTCACAAGGAATTACTTGTATAGTTCACTGTAATTTTCCTCACAGTTCAATGCCCCAAATTACAGGATAAATCTAAAACTTTGAGTTATCATCACATAGAAGCCTTTGAAGAAATTTTATATCTTGAAAATACATATTTTTTTTAAGTAGGCTAAAAATCATACTGTAGATGGTATCTGGAAATTCTATTTACATGAAGAAATAGAATCATAGAATGGTTAGGGTTAGAAAGGACCTTAAGATCATCTATTTCCAACCCCCCTGCCATGGGCAGGGTCACCTTGCTCTAAACCATGTGACCCAAGGCTCTCTCCAACTTAATTTAAAGCCTTCTTCACCAGTTTGGCAAGCCTGTGACTAAAGACGTTCTTTCCTTTCTTTGAGAGGTGGACCCCATCTCAACCCCCATCAGAATAGGTTTCTCAGAGTCACATGATTTAAGTAGCCAATAGAAATAGCCTTTTATTTGTATAACTAAAGTTTTAGTAATGTGTGCTGTCAGTGCACTAAATTTTTAGTACTTAGTTATGTAATGAATGAAACGTGATAGAAAATGATATTTAAACTTGATTAGGTTTGTTTTTTTTTTCCTTCAGAGTGTTGATGGTGTGTTTCCTTTTGACTCTATCCACATTCTGTTTAGCGGAATCTTCAGTTCAGGACTTTTAAGGAAAGAAGTTTGCCCTTCCTAAGAAGAACTAGTCTTTCATAGGATTGAGGAATAGACTTTGAAAATCTCTTAAATACATGATCAGAATTAAATCCAAATTTCACTTAATGTTGCTGAAACACAAATGTTGTTTGTCTTCACTTTCATTAATTTCACAATCACTCCATCATGGTTGGGAGCTCTGAATCATAATTTTTTTTTGTGTCTTAACACATTTTTCCCCCAAGGAGATGCTACATTTAAAAGTTAATTAGTTTCTTCACAAATGTGCAAGTCCATAAAATTGAGTTATGATTACTAAAATCATAAAAATGACATCAGTCTTACAGATCTGGACTATTTCTGAACATGTATTCCTCACATGCAATTTGCATTGAGATACAGATCGTCTGTACTTCATGCTCTGACAGGACAATATGCTAAGACAGAGATGAGCCAAAAAGAAAAAAAAAAAAAAAAACAAAGGAAAAGAGACAAGGTCATATTTAAAAACAAAAGTGAAAAGTTAACCAGTGCCAGCCTGGAGAGTTCTTTTCTTCTCTTTCACTTTACTTCCATGGTTGTAGCTTTCATTTGAATAATTTGGAAGAGCAATTAAGTTACATGCCTGTGTAAATATACTCGTAAGAACAGGAACATAAATGCTTGAACCCACAGTGGCTAACTTAGCTACAATTAGACTACCTGAAGAAGGGAAAAGAGAAACAAGAAGCAAACAGCAAGTTACCAAAATTTTGTGTGGGTCAAATACATTAAAATTCCACATATTTTTCTGGGAATTCAGGGTTGTGTGTGGAAAAACATGTCACTCAATATGTGTCCTGCTGAACAAAGAGAATGTCCATAGCATGTCCAGTGGCAGGGTTGTGGTTTCTTACTCTTAATAGCATAGTAGTGTTGCAATATTTAGACTTAACAAATGGGTTTAGGAATGGAATGAGAGTGCATGTCTTTTGTAAGAGATATGTTGACCCCTTTCTTATGTTTGCTACTTTCCTTTACATGAGACTAAGCTATTTTATTTTTCTCCCTTATTCCTAGTCTAAATATTTCTGAATCTGTTGCTACTATTGGTTTACAATTTGCGTTGCTGTGCTTTTGTAGAGTTCTAGTTACATATCATTTCCACTGTGGCTGAGAGTGTCAAGATATGCTCTTCAGTTTAAAAACTTATAAAGCACATTCACATAAACTAGTAACTTATAGTATAGGTGAAACTACCCCGGCATGTGCAACTGTGCACGCAGTGATGCACAGTGGCTCCTAATCAAAATACCAAGGTATGTGTGGGCAGGTTGCCCAGAGAAGTTGTGAATGCTCTATCCCTGGCAGTGTTCACAGCCAGGCTGGGTGGGGCTTTGAGCAACCTCATCTAGTGGAAGGTGCCTCTGGCTGTGGCGGGGAGTGGGGGGGGTGGAATTTAGATGATCTTTATGGTCCCTCCCAACCCAAACCATTCTATCAGTCTTATGATTCTGTGATCCTTAGGGCTGTGCTCTGTTTCTGATAGCGTTATATATTTTTCCTATTGGAAGATGGAATAGAACATGTGCCTGATAAATACAATGAAAGTCAGAAGCTGAGAGGGAACCTGAGCAGGTTTGGTTGCACAATTGCAGTTTTAAAAGATCTTGACTATTTGGAGAAATTACCTGGGAAAAAAAAATCATTTTTTGCAACAAAGTAGCTTACAAGGACAGAAGTGTTGCTGTTCCTTTTAACAAAAATATTCAACTTGTAAGTATAGGATGAGGAGATCTTCAGTATAAGTAAGCTCAGGAAAACGTAGGTAGATATTGTAAGTCTATCATCTACATGTGTACATAAAACTGAGGTATAGTGAATCTAAAGCAGCCAGTGAGTCAACAACAACAAAAAATAATGGTTATATAAAAAAAGACACAAAAGCTCTAGTGGTCTGTATAAACAACAGTACAAAAGATACTTTTTGCTCCAGTTAGTAAATAAGGTTTCAAAATATAGTAGTAATTGAAAACCTCACTGAGATACTAGCATTTGTACGAAAAGTAATAAAGGTCAAAGAAGAGACATGGACAGAATGTGACAAATCAGCATCACTTTCACATGTTTTTTTAAGGCTTCCCAAAGGAGGATTAGCAGCCTTGTAACTAACTGATAATGAGTCCTGCTATGTTTTTTGTGAGTTACTGTTTAAATAATGTCCTTTTTCCTTAAACCGCAACGTGGAATTTCTACTTCAGCTTGAAAGAGATTTTTCAGAATGAAAATCTTTCTTATTCAACACTGTATTTTATGAGCTTTGCATCAGCATGGATCTTCAGAGATTATGTAGTTGATGGTAGAAGTCACCAGCAGCAAGACTTTTACAATCTGTTTAAAAAATACTTAAAAAAAAGGCAATTTCCTTTCAAAGAAAAAAACACAGCATGTCTTCCAAGAGTTGATGGTGTTACTGGTTTTTAAGTTCTAACTTATAACTGTCGAGATACAGTAAAAAGACATTCCTTTGCACACAGCCAGAAACATTAGAAAACCTTCCAGGCCTTTACGGTATCCTTATATATTGCAACATTAATGGGTTTTGTTTGTTGATTGGTTGGTTGAGTTCTTTTCCTTTTCAAAAGGAAAACTGTATGGGGTTCAGGGGTCTTTTATCTCACTGATTTTCTAGCATAAATGATACTTGTAAATTATGCAACTTTAGCTTTGCTTTTTTTTTTTTCTCTCCTAATTGACCTGCATTGTTTAAACTGTAACTGCCAGATACCTATAGCACATAATTTACTGGGTGCATTTTAACACTTACAAATTTGTTCTAAATTCTCAAAATGAGGGGCAACTGAATGTTATGGGCTTTATGAGAATGCTCTGCGTTTTTTCAGAATGCTCTGAAGTACTTAATCTCACTTTCAATGGCAGGTTTCCCTGGTAGGTCAGTAACACCCTGCCTGAACAGTCAAGCTGGCCAAACATTCCTCATAATTATGTAGCTGTCATGTGTACCAAAAAAGCCTAGTCAAACTTTAACTGTGTACTGTGAAGGTATATAAGGGCATATATAGGTATATACGGACATATGAATGTATAAGGACATATGAAGGTATATATGGACAGGGGCAGAGCAGTTGATGTCATCTACCTGGACTTGTGCAAAGCGTTCAACACTGTCCCACACGACATCCTTGTCTCTAAATTGGAGAGACATCAATTTGATGGATGGACCACTTGGTGGATAAAGAACTGGCTGGATGGCTGCACACAAAGAGTTGTGGTCAATGGCTCAATGTCCAGTTGGAGACCTGTAACGAGTGGTGTCCCTCAGGGATCGGTGTTGGGACCGCTCTTGTTCGACATCTTTGTTGCTGACATGAACAGTGGGATTGAGTGCACCCTCAGCAAGTTTGCTGATGACACCAAGCTGTGTGGTTCAGTTGATACGCTGGAGGGAAGGAATGCCATCCAGAGGGACCTTGACACGCTTGTGAGGTGGGCTGATGCCAACCTCATGAAGTTTAACCATGCCAAGTGCAAGGTCCTACACCTGGGTCGGAGCAATGCCAGGCACAGCTGCAGGTTGGGCAGAGAAGAGATTCAGAGCAGCCCTGCGGAGAAGGACTTGTGGGTGTTGGTCGATGAGAAACTGAACATGAGCCGGCAGTGTGCGCTCGCAGCCCAGAAAGCCAACCTGGGCTGAATTGAGCGTGACCAGCAGGTCGGAGGAGGTGATCCTGCCCCTCTACTCTGCTCTTGTAAGACCTCACTTGGATTCCTGTGTGCAATTCTGGTGTCCTCAAAATAAGAAGGACATGGAATTGTTGGAGCAAGTCCAGAGGAGGGTCATGATGATGATCAGGGGGACAGAGCACTTCCCGTATGAAGGCAGGCTGAGAAACTTAGGGTTGTTCATCCTGGAGAAGAGAAGGGTGCGTGGAGACCTCATAGCAGCCTTCCAGTATCTGAAAAGGGGGCTATAGGGATGCTGGGGATGGACTCTTCATTAGAGACTGTAGTGACAGGACAAGGGGTAATGGGTTAAAACTTAAACAGGGGAAGTTTAGATTGGACATAAGGAAGAAGTTCTTTCCTGTTAGGGTGGTGAGGCACTGGAATGGGTTGCCCAAGGAAGTTGTGAATGCTCCATCCCTGGCGGTGTTCAAGTCCAGGCTGGACAGAGCCTTGGGTGACATGGTTTAGTGTGAGGTGTCCCTGCCCATGGCAGGGAGTTGGAACCTGATGATCTAAAGGTCCTTTCCAACCCTAACTATTCTATGATTCTATTCTATAATTTAATGCTATCAACTCACAGCTATGAAAGTTAGATTAATATGAAAGGAAAATCAAATAGTTACAGTGTAGTTATTTTTATTATACGTAGGGCCATATACATGGGTTTTTTTTCTAGTATAAAGTGAGTTACTGAGATTTATTCTTTATTTTTCATTTTATTCTTTAAAGGTTTACTCTTTGTTTTCAATTTTATTGACCAAGCAAGGTAATCAACAGTAGTACAAGGGATATAGATGTTGTAGTAAATTTATAATCATAGGCTCATGATCATGGTACAGCCTTGTATGTATCATGTTATTCAGCCTTATAGGGTTATGTTCCTGCAGCATTGCTTTAAGGAAGTCATGAGACATTTTCAATAGCTTCAAGGAATCTTAATTTTATGCTAAAAATGTGTTCAAAATCACATTGATTGGTTTTAATATTTATCTTAACTGTTCAAATGACTTTAGTTTTCAAAATACATGTTGTACTTCAAGCTGACATTTGCACAAGATCCTCCTTTAGATGAACTTGTATACTATTCCTTATTTTAACTGAATTCTCCTGATTTCTTATGCATCTTTTTTGTTTTGTTTTGTTTTTAATATACTGAAATATTCGTTGGCATTTCTGTTTTTCAAATGTATTGTTATAATCACATCTTGATGCTTAAATAGATATCACAAAGTTTGCTTGCTGGTTATTAAGCATACTTGCACATTCTCACATGAATATTATGGGAATATATTTAGTACCCATTATTTAATAAACATTATATATACTGTAGAATAGGTAGAGAATATCAGTTGGATCTGGTTGAAGCTGGTTTCTAACCAAACCAAAGGAAGGACAGTTTTTTATTAAACATCATTCATGCGGCTGTAGAAGTTAGCAAGCAATTCTGTGTATACTAACAGTGTAGACAGTTTCAAGGCAAGACTGTAAAATTCATTCAAAAATACATAGAAGCCATGTGGTTCCAAAACTGCCTTTAATTAAAATGGAGTCTGAAAGAGCACTAGGGGAAGTATTGTGTACATCTGCCCTATTTTTGCTTTTCTTTTCCCTGGACATCTCTTTATGGTTTCTTTTGAAAGAAAATTGTTGTTGCCTTCTTCCCTGCTCCGTAGACTGATTCATAGCTGAAAGTATTTACAAAAGGCTCTTTGTACCAAAAACATTTTTTAAAGTTCAGTATTTGATTTTGACCTGAATGGAAACCCAAAGATCTTGTTATACCTGTTGAAGAAACTGTAATAAACTGACAGATTATATTTGTAATAGGTATACACAATATAATGCAGTCCTAGTGTGTAGTATAATAATAATTTTATTTGTCTGAAGTTTCAGTGGAGTCTAGAAGGTCATTCCTGACTCTGCTAAAGCATAAAGGTCAAGTTACAATGTCAATGCCTGTAAATAGACCAAATAAAAATAATTAAAATTAAGTTCGTTTAGGTATAGCATTACAGAGAATGGCATACCCTCTTTTAGGTCCATCAAAAGAGTAATATATAAAATGTTGTAAGTTGTCCTTGTAAACTGCTGTGTTTGTGCATCTGTATTTTGCTTTATCTTGTCCGTAAGATTCTAGCAACCTACATCTTCACATTTCCTGTGGTTTACAGTACGATTGTAGTTGTAAAGTGTGTTCAGGCTTGAGCAGTACAATGAACCTTATGGAAAACTGCTGCAGCTATTAGGAAAAGAAATTACTCTTCTGAGTAATACAAATCTGAGTTGATTTGAAGAAAAAATCTAATTCTCTTTGAGTACTTGCTGGGAGAATGAGATGTTCTTCTGAAAGCTATGGTGAAAGGAAATATTTCATCATTTTATAGCCTTTTAAAAGTTGCAGAATTATTTTCTTGGAGTATAAAGCAGATAAGAAGTAGATATGATTTTAAGTGCTCTTTTGATCATTTTAAACGAGATTCAACATGAGAATCAAACCTATTAGATTTCAGTGAGGAAGGCTTTTATCTTGTAACACCCACTTGGTGCCATGAGACTTGACAGGATCCTGCTAAAAATTTTGATAACTGCTTAAGGCAGACGTTGCATGGTGCATTACTTAAACATTTATTATTTGGGATCTGATAGCCTCAGTTAGTGGAGAAACACTGGATTTAGAGTCAGTAAAGTAGCCAGTTTATCAAAAGACAGAAAGTAAACTGCTTTCCTACCATTCACTTCTTCACATTATGGTAATAAATTTTTCAGACTTGATCTGACATAGCAAAGAGATTTAAAGAGATTTTTGAATTATTTTTGATTGCTAAAAAAGTGAGGTTCAATAAAAAAAAGTCTGTTGCAGATATTACTGTTTTTCATTCATGCATATAATATATATAAATGTACGTATGTGTGCAGTGGTCTGGTTTAATGTAGACCTGAACTCAGAGGTGCTTTACTTTTAGCCAATCCTACTGGTAGTGTAGAAGAATAATTTCTGCGTGGCTGTTGGTAGACAATTATTTTCTATCTAATTTGCTATCATTCAGATCTTACAGCTTGAAGTTTATTGAAAATGTTCTTATGATGAGTAAAGCTGAATGGAAAGTTCCATTTTGTAACTGATTCTTTACTAAATCAGGGAGTTGGAAAACCAGCTTGAAAATGCCTCTATTTTTCTGGAAAACATGAGTAAAAGATTACATAAAACATGCTTCTTTACATAAAACATTTCAGTTTGCTGGAAGAAAGTACTTCTATTGAATCTTAAAATATAATTAAAAATCAAGATAACTGTTGCGTTTAAAGCATTTTAAATGAAAATTCCAACTTTTTTTTATCAGAATAATTCACTAAATTTGACGTGAACTTCTGTGCAACCATCTGACTCTAAAATGCATCATTCCACAAATAAATTATTTTTAAAATTTTGGTGAGATGTGATATTGAGTCTGATTTAGTTATGAGTGCTGATGTGTTAACAGCTACCATCTGCTATATGTAAATGGAAGAAGGGAAATACAAAATAGAAACTGCAAATGATGTACCCTTGTCATATCACAGGCTATGTGATATGACTATTCCACAGTTTGGTGAGACGAAGTTGTTACTGAAAATAAAGTTACAGATCAGAAGTATAAAATTTGATCATATTTCTCACATCCCATGTTTGACATACCATAAATCATTACTGTCTCAGAATAGACTGCCAGTTACTCTATTAATAATATTCACTTCTTAAAGGTTGATTCTAATTTTATGTATGTAATTAGAGTAGCAAATTATCAGATACTCTGTGTTAACTAACTACTTGTGTTTAAATTCTATTATCTGTGCTTTCAATTGATTGTGAGCGAAAATAAATTTAAGGACCAAGACTGTCTCTGAAAAATTAAAAATTGAGGTCTGAAATATTTTTAAACATTCTTTCCCATGTGAAAAGTTGTTATTTGTGTTATGCCACTTAAATTAATTGTGGACTACACTCAGAAATAAGACTATATGGTAAAATCTTCAATGTTTAGGGATATGCAGGCTGTGGGACTGACAAGCTGCTTTTGCCTACTAGTATGAGTCTGCTTTTGACAGACCTACAGATGCTCCTCCTATTGAAGGCTTTCAGGTTTCTTCAGTGGTTTTGGTTGATATCAAAAATTCACATAGAGTTTACAGACGTTTAGAGACCCTTTTTTCCACACTTTTAAACATGATTTGAAAACATGGAACACAGCGATTTTACAACATAAGTCCTTTGTTTGCAGTTGTATTGAATGCTTTTGGTCTAACATCACAGGTTTAATCTTTCTTAAAATAATGCTGTTGAAATCTTAACAGTTATATAAGCTGTAATTATACCAGTGACTAGTGAACAACTGTCATTTATAAAGCATCCTAATCAGAAATTTTACTGATGCTAAATGAAAAGTGATGAAAGGGTTTCCAGATTTGAAGACAAACTGAGTCCTTGAATTAGTCAAAATAATTGTCTAATTTGGACAATGAATTCTCCATTTTGATAACTCTGCCTTGGATATGTATCTTCATTGGTAGACGAAGGATAGTGATTTCTAACTATTCGTTATAAACATTATTTTGACATGTTTATTGAACATTGTCAAATTAAATCTAATTGGATTTTGATTGCCTAGCAGATTTGTAATGGATTACATAGAAGGAGTTATTGTCTTATATTTACAGCTATAATACTTAAAATTCAGCCCCTCATGAACAATTTCATTTAATGATTCTATGACATGTTAAAATCAGCAATGAATTGAAAAAACTTGCTTATTGCTATCATAAGTATGCATTCATGGAGCATGAAAATAGAAGTGTGAAGGAGTTTCTCTATTGGGTGAAGGGAAAAATCTAATTTACTTATTAATTCCTTATTTCCTACTATTAAATAAGGAATATATCATATTGGGAAAATGGCAGAGCCAGATGAGCAAGATTTTGGTTTTTTAATCTCCTTGTGCTGCGTGACTAATTTCATGACAAAATAATCTCCTCTTGATTTAGATTAACTTTCGATCTGTGTTTATAATGGCCAGTTTTCAAAAATAACCTTTCATCAGTCAGCACAAAATTTCATAGCCTCCTTGACCTTTGACCATATATACTTGGCAAGTTGTGGCTATCTTTCAGTGATAATTTTCCAGTGGGTAAAAACATGTCAGGCAAAAGTATGTTCTGGGGACTCTTCAGAGTTCCTATTGTTGCAGAAAAGGGGGAATAACCGGGGAATAACTGGGAATAACAAATGGGAAAGGGAGTCCACAACTGCAGTAGCAGACCTGGAGTGAGACCATTGTATGTAACACAGATTTGGGAAGGAGGAGGAAAACACCTAATGTCCTGCCTTGGTAGCCAGATCTGCCCACAGTTGCTCTTTTCAGGAAATGCAGAGCTCCCCCAGTAGTTTTTGTTAGGGTCACTGCTAAAAAGTGAAAGTATTGTATCGTGGTGCTAGAGTCTGTCTCTTTTAAGCTCTGAAATTAAACAAAAGAGCTCATTGTCAAGAGCTGGTAGTTTTTTCATGAAACAGTTTGTCAGCATGGTGTTCCTTCTGAATTCTGATTTATATGCCTCCATTCTGGTTTGAAGAAGGAATTTTGCTGCACATTTCTATTCAGGTGTAGCAAATTCTGCCCCTATTGATGTATATATTCTGATTTTCCAGCTGTAGAATAAGCAATAGCAGCAGGCTGCTCACTGACCTTGAAAAACAGTCTTAATGTTTTGCTGTATCTGCAAATGTTCTTTAAACAAGTCCTCATGTTTATTACATGTGTATTAATGGACCATTAAAATTGAAACAGCTTTATTTTTGTGATTGCCACTTCTTTCCTTTGTAGTGCATAATTGTTTATATACAACAGTGTGAAACAATTGCTGTACTTCAGCAGCTGGCAGTACTCTAGATATTCCCAAGAATTCTAAAATTTAAAAAAAAAAGAAAGGATGCTATTAATGCTGAGCTGCATGGACCTTGATGATGTTCCGTAGGAGAAGCTTGAATAACCGGTTTCCATGAATGTTAAAAGACATTGGGGAAAACATATATAGAAGCTTTGCATTAGAAGGCAAACATTACACCTGCCTAGTTATTTCTTAGACTAGGCTTTATGATCTTGGGAAGAAATTTTACTGTAACTTTGAAAAGTGGTTTCATCATTAGCCTTGGATAGGGACTTTATTTAAACACGACCTGCTTTAAGATGACTCGCGTTACTTATGTTGCTGTTATAGCTTGTAATGTCCCTAGTGCTGAGCTTTAGTCATTCTTCAAGGAGCTTTTTTTGTCACAGATTTGGCAATAAGTAGAAATAAGGTTTGGAAAGAGAAATAAGGTTTGGAAAGAGATAGATAACTGCACATCATCTAATTATTTCCTGGGAGGTTGGAGGCAATAGCTTTATCTCTTGGTCATTTGCTGTGCCACTAGCATTGTCTTTCTGATCTACTGCAGGAGCTTTGAGAGTCTACACATCAAGTGAATGGCCAGAAAGCAGAAGAAATTATCTTTCCTGTCAGGTGGTGGTGCACTTGAGGCTGTCTCTGATAACTACTGCAGGTCTGAGTCAGGGTGGGGTTTGGTTGCCTTGGGCTGCTATGGTAGAAAAAGGCTTTATCTCTGTTAGTGTTGCCCTCTCTAGGTCTGGGCTAAAGACTAGCAAAAATAGCATGGCATATGTAGAGTTAAAATCTCAAATTTCTTCTTTCCTCCGGAGTCTTCTGGATGGTGCATGGCTTAGAACAGAAAGTGACAGAAGTTGCTGGGTTGTGACAAGTTGGGAGGAAAGGGAATGAAAGAACATTCCAGGGAGAGCAGGGTATAATAGTTCATTACTTGGAGCAAATCTTTGCCATGTCAATCAACCATATAATGACTTTCAGAAAAGGTCTGGTGTCTGGGAAGCCTCAGCTATTATTGCTGCTTCACTGTTGGTAAAATATTGCAACCAGAAGCTGCTAAGTTTCCTCCCTCAATGCCTTAAATAGGAGATCTATGTAACAGCCTTTTGCTTCTTCATCCAAAGAAAGCTGCTGGCCTTGGCTTGCTTGGAAGTTGGCGGAAAGGAATTCCTGCAGGGAGCAAGTTTAAAGTTAAACCCTGATCTTGGGTTATTCCAGTTTTCTCCTTTGACAGACTTTGCAATGCAAACAAGTGGTCTCTACATATGTCTGCTTGGATTAGTACATTATTTGTGTGAATTGATTTTAATAGCTTTCATCCTGCATACTGGTAGGTTTTCACTTCATGGGCAAATGGGGAAGGATTACGAGACATCTCACTCTGGCACCCTGATTGTATATTTGCTGGACAAATAGCCCAAGAGTGAAAATATCAAGATTTTTTCTCTCAAATGTGTTTTTTCACCATATAGATTAATCCTTCTGATGTAGAATCCACCTGATGTCTGAAAATATAGAATACATGTTCTCATGTGCATCACAATTGACTTTGAAGGTGCTATTTGAAAACTTGATTTTAGCTGTCTTACATTGCTACTTTTTTAAACACAAGTCTGAAAGAGAGAAGAGCTTCCAGACTGCTTGATTGGGTAATAATAAGTGAGATGTTCTCAAGCAGTGGGGACTTCTTCATGTAGACCATATTTAATATTCGTGGTATTTAATATGGTATACATTGTGCTTTTTTTCTTCAGATCTGGGAGGTTCTTTACCACATTGATCTGATGAAAAACTCCAGTTATGCTGTGCCTTGTTTCGCTACTTGCTAGTCAACTGGTCAGTCACTGTAGGGTTTTACAGCGTTACCTTTGTGCATTAGCAGAGCACAGTAGTTACCAAATCATCTTTAATCAGTTGGATTGCAGGCTCTAGGTTCTGAACTAAAAATCTGATGCACCTTTGTTTTGATATATTGCCATCTGTGTCCTTGGTTTTGGGTCTATGCTTATCTGTTAACAACTAGCTGGTCCATTTGAATCAAATTTCCCAGCGGCTTAATTCTGACAGTTCTTTCCTAGTCCTTGGGGAATAAAGAAAAGAATATATATTTTTTTGCTGGGTCTGTCCCTCCAGTTTGTTATGCATAAAATTTTAGTAAATAAAACTCAGTTAAATACGCTAATTCACCCTAACCCTTCCAAGAGAGTGTTTCATGTCAAATAGAATTAGAAATGCACCAGACTCTTAATTTGAGGTCTAGGTTTGGCACAAAAATTGTCCTTTCGTCCTCTCATGTGTGAAGCTGAAGGTTGCCTGCTGGCTTAACACAGTCCTTAACAGCTGAGCACTTGGCCACAGTGCTCAAGCTGCAAGCATCTTCCTACAAATAATTCCTCCCTGTGCCTGTTAATCTGGGGAGACTATGAAAGAGGCAGCCCAGTGTGTGCTTATTGCAGAATTCTGTGCAGTTCTGCTGGAACTTGAAGAAAGAGCTGAGCTATACAATTCAGTGATTTTTTTTCCCTTTGTAATGACTATCTGTATCAGAAGTCTCAGAGCATTTCCAAAAGTGACTGATTGTAAAATGAGAAATAAAATAAAACTAATTCACGTAGTTATTTGTACCATAAAATTCTCCAGTTGTCAACAACAGCTGCAGCTGACTGCCTCTGTATGTAAATTTGGTTTGTGCCAAGCATATTATTAGCATCAGTGTGAAAGATCAATAGGTACAAGTGCTTAATACTGTGATTATATCTTTAATGAATCGAGAAAGATTTTATTTATTCACAGTAACAAAATTGTATGATGAAACATCTTTCCAGTGTGCCCGTTCCTCCCCTGAAATTTTTAGGTGATAGTTGCCAACCCTTCTCAGTTCAACCAGTTTTCTTTTCATATGTGGTCTAAATCAAAAACCTGATTACAGCTGGGAAGGCTAATTTCTCAGAGAAGAAAAGGCTGTTTTCCAGCTCTGATAGACCTACACTAAAGAAATTCTTTCAAAGCATTGGTACAGCTAAATGATTTTTCCTAATACTTCTGTACTCTTGATGACACGTTCATAGACACCTATAGACCATGCTGTTCTACCTGAAACAATTTTGTATGTACCTATTTTAATAAATAATCTCTGCTCTCTCCATCTTGTTCCTTCCTACCCCAGACTTGGAAGGCACCCAACTAGACAGTAAAATCATAGATTGTAGAATGGCCACCAGGCAGAATAAGCTTCAGCTGCACACATTGAGTTTCTACCTTATCACAAATACCAAACACAAAACAGACAGACATAAATAAAATCACTGCATCAGTGTTTTCCAGTTTCTTAAATGTGGAGCATGATCTAAATGCCTTAAAAAAACCCAAGTGGTATTATAAAAGTTCTCATGACATTTCAAGACTTCATAGATAAGTTTACTGTATTTTGGTTGGCCTAAAAATGCGCAAGAGTCTAATGCAAGCGGTGGTGCATTAATTGTACAGCATTATTTCTGATTGTGTTTTGTCTGCGTACTTTTGAAATTGGCATCCTGTCCAAAAAAAAAATCTGTAGTTGTGAACTAAGGTCCCTAAGATTAAAAACTTATTTGGATGCCTGTCTGAATATTTGAAGGATGGACAAAAAATATATATGGATATTTAGAACTTAGTGTTTTCAGAAGTTCATTACCAGGTACTTTTCAATTTTTAACACTTTGAAAATATCTAGTGATATTTAATAAAAGCAGCTGAACATAGCAAGTTATGTTTCCTGATGAAAGTAACATAAATATTATGTTCTCAAAGAAAATTTTCCCAGCTTTTAGGAATAGTGACCCAGAGACGGAAGTTATGGTTTTCCTTTCACCATGTCACTTTCAGAGACAAGTGATCCTGCAATATATAGCTTATCAGATGTAAGAGCATATGTTGAAGGGCACAGAAAAATAGTCCATGCAGTCTATTGCTTCATCCTAAGATGCGTCGTTTCCATTCAAATTTTAACTAACAACAAAAGTTAAAAAAATTACACTGCAAGGAAACACAGTGAAGGCTGTTGCATACAATATTTTATTTATATATATATAAAATTAAACATTATTATATGAAAAGTCCCTTTGTTAATTTTTGACCAATTACATCCTTTTTGTACTTCATGAGATCATTTTCTTTCCTTCCATCTGCTGTCCTCTGTCTCTTACTGCATATCTGAAATGGAAGTGAAATAATTTTCTTCTGTACTTATACTAGCATTATTATTCCTCCACTGTGTGTGATTTACACAATGTATTCAATAAATATATATTGTGAGCTATTGAAAATTCTGCAATTGTACCTAGCAACATATTTTTGAACGTTTGTGAACATTGACTTTTGTGCTCTTCTTTCGACTGCAAAGTCGAAGATTACTATATTTTTCTCAGATTATTTACATTCAAATAATAGTTGAAGAGGCTTTAGGAAAGCATAAACTACAATCTTACATAGTAATATGCAGTGCTCATGGCTGAGGGAGTATCTCATTTTCTAAAACTTCTGTCATTCTAAAATACATTCATGAATTCAGTGCAAATACCTAAAGTAGCAAAATACAATTAGGTCGAATGTAAGATTCTGAGAACTTTTAATCAGGAGGAAGCCCTGGCTAAATGGCTGTTTTATTAAATACATAAAATCTAATAGTATGTGCACATTTTGGGTAAAAAGTATTTTGTGTAGCGCAGTTATGCAAGATACAAATTCACTAATAATAGGATTGGCGCAATAGTAAAGTGCCAGGGTTTGAGTCAAGTTTTAATAAGTGTGTGAAGAAACAGGAGACTATGAGTAATAGTTAAAATGCCTTGCATTTTTGGGGAGTTGTTTTTTTTTTTTTCAAGAGACAAATATCAAAAGAACATTAAAACATAAGAATTAAGTGCTGTCATCCTTTGTCTTTGAAAATAGCAGTGTAATGAGCCCAAGGATGAAATCTGAACTCTTGTTCTGGTTTAACTACATTAGGATATAGCAATAATTATAAAGAACATGTTCTACTAAACCTAATAAATGTAAATGATACCTTTATGAAGTCAATAGTAGTATGTGAAATGCATTTTAGACTAGTGAATAAATTTCAAGAATAAAGGTTCCATGCAGGGCAGTTTCTTGAGCCTTGGAGGTCATATTTTAATCATATACATTTATCATTATTAAAATCGTTAAAGTACACATTACTTGATGCGGGTCAGTGCATACTTACCATGTGAAGTGCATTTCAATTATCACTGAATAGCCAGAATTCTAAGAATTTCCAGACTGCACTTACATGTTTTTTTCATTGCACTGTCCTTTTCTTGGGGCCACGCTGAAGATTGCATTTATTTCTGAAATACTGACAGATGAATTCTCATCTTGAGAATTCAATTTTCATTCATTAAATGATTGCTTTGTTTCATTTGACGTAAGCAGTTGCCCATCTTAAACTTTGTTATAAACTTAAAATATATGTTAACTTTTGAAGACAAAAATATATTGGCCCACCTTCATGCATGTGCTATTTTAATGAGTCCTCAAATTATTTTATTGGATGAAGATGTTAGTGCAGCAACTTTATTTGGCCTTTACCCCAAAGCAAACAGGAGTGGGAGAGTGAATGTCAGGTCAGGTTTTTAATTTTCAAACTACAGCAACCCAGTGTGAGCATAAGTTCCACTCCAAATCAAAGAATTGTTTTAGGGTTTGAAGTTTGGTTTTTGGTTTTAGATTGTTTGGGGGTTTTCTTTCTCCAGTCTTGAAGAGAATTTGATCTTAGGCCAAACACAAATTAATATCTTGTTTAGTTGCACTCGTTTGGATGCTTAAATCCCCAACTGGAATAAATCTTTGTTGACAGAAGGCGTTTTAGTCCTTGTGCAGTGTTTCTGAGTGAAAAAACTACAGAATCCCTACCATAGACTTGCATTATTTATAAAGTGCATTAGAAGTATACAAGACAAAAATTAGGACTTCTTTTTACTTATAAGGTGTGAAATCTATGCTGTCTGATTAGTACTTGAGATTTTTAGGTTTTAATTCTTACTTGTAGTGCAAGTAAAAATACATGAACATTGTATTGTTTAAAATGAAGATGACCTGAATATTCATCGTATTATTGCAGTACTTCTGTAAGTCGTTGCACTGTACAAACCTGCTTCTTGAGAGGGGAAGGAGAGGAGATCTATCATCCATGTATTTGCAACAGAGAATTTGCCATTGAGGGTTATTGTTTTATTGCAGGCCACACGTTAACATTTTTGTGCGCAGTTATAATTGTGCTTTTATCGATTTCTTTCACCGTGATGACAAAAGGGTATACCCATGTGTCTGAGATTGCAGAGAGTGTCATAAAAGCTTGTCACTATTACATCTGAATGGAGGCTTGCTCTAGTTCGGAAATGATAGTCTCAAGTACAAGTGTGACTCTGTTCTGGTGTGTAGTGCATGTACTTAATCCTTGTCTGAATACAGCAACCTAAATACTATTTGAACCTTAGTGTCAACAGCTTTATACATTTATGTGAATATCCCAGGCTGCACTTAAAACTGTCTCTGTGTGTTTGGAGCAGGTTCCTTTTTGTATTTGCTTGTATTCTAGTGTTTTGATGTGTATGAGGTAAACACTCTTCTCTTGCTGTAATGGAAAAGAATGAAGCTTAAGATAATACTGAAGTTTTCTTTTAGAAAGTCTGTCAGCTCCTTTTTTTTTTTCTTTTTTTTTTTTTTTTTTTGGTAAATACGGATGTAGGTCCAAGCACCACAATCATCGATGCCTTTATCATTTTTTTTGCGTTCTCTGTAAGAGACTAGTAATGCAGAATAATGTTTGAAGTAAGGAGTAATTTTCACTTATTACTTTTATACACATTTAATGTCTTTTTTTCATTGCTCAGTTTGCATAGTCTGAATAGTGTAATTCATAACAATAGGCTAGAATGACTAAATGATTAGCTGGCCAGCACGCAGACTATGAATATCTGCTATTCAAAGACAGCAGATTTTTTCAAATCTGTTTCTTTGTTTCTTGAGCTTTCATAAAGACATACATTCCATTACCACACTGATGGTTTTGAAAAAGTAATTTTGAAACTATTTCTTTTTTTTTTCCAAAAAAAAAACCTACTTTGAGGAGGCTCGCTGGGATTTTTTTTTTTTTTTTTTTTTACTTCTTCAAGATTGCAGTGAATGTTACTGAGAAGAATCTGGCAGATGTCCACAGACGCTTTGAGTAAATTTAGTTTTCCAATTAAGTGCAGCCCTCTTAGCCCTCTTTATTCTCCTTGGAAAGCGTGTTTTCTAACTTAAAGCTCTAAAATCATTAAACTGTGCTCCAGAGGGGAATGTGAGTTACTGAGAACAACACAGTGAACGTTCGGAGTCTGAAAGATTTTCCTTCCTGTTAAAAGTTCTAAATTTTGACTCCTGTGTATTCTAAGGAATTGGAAGCTATTCTCACTTGACAGTAGGGATTGAAAGAGTTCATAGACTTAAGGCGCAGGCATCTCAGTTTTGCACTGTGGGTGTTAATCTATTGCTAGTTGCATAATGCACAAACATCCTAGTGACAAAAACAGAGATTCCCTTTTCTGTGTAACAAAGCTGGCAGGAGCAGGGCAACACTGTTCCTACTCGTGGCAGTGCTTTCCAAGCTGTTAGAAATACTATCTCATTGGACTAATGTCCAAGATTTGAAAAAAACTTTATTTACTAGTGTCTTTCACCTGGCATTCTGAGGTGGTGAGAGGCATCTTAGTACCAAAACCCCTGTTCAGTGAGAAATGGCTAAAAGAATAATTGGACTGTCCTGAGCAAAAACTGCTTTACAGCTCTTAACACAGTTAACAAAACAGATGATAGCACTGGTAAACATTTTTGGCTTAGACTTAGTTGTGTGTGAGGCAAAATTATGAAAGACACTTGTTTAATCGTTTAAGTAAAATCAGCCAAAAGGAATTACACTATCAGAGTCTCTAGACTAAAGGAACTGTCTGAATAGGTAGGCTGTTCTTCTTCCTTTATCTGGTGAATTGATATTTGGGGTACTGAACATTACTGTGTATTTTATCAATGTTACTTCTCATAGTTCCCAGTGGAAAAAAAATAAAAAAATCAGTAAATATTTTCTATTCAAACAGACACAAAAATGTGAGGCAAAGAACATAGTAGTAAATTCCTCTCAATAAATTTTCATGGTTTATTTTTTTCCCTTCTCTTTCCAAATTCATTTGGTTCTTATCGTTTGCTGTTCTTTTTTTCATTAATAGCTGGGATTCCATTTCTAATTTTTTATTTCCACTGGGGTAACATTTCAGCCTGTATGCCACAGAAAAGCAGCAAAAATGCTCTTACAACTTCTAATGTAATTAATAATTAATACAGTTCATATAACATAATATAATTCATCAAAATCATTCAAGTGAGATCTTTGGTTTTAACCCAAATAAGTTTCCAATTAAATAAGGAGAAAAATACTGTTAAAACATTTATATCAGTTTTGATGTGTAGTTCCATACCTCTTAAACAACCAGGTAATAATAATGCTAGTATCTTTGATTATGTGACAAATGGTCACCATTAGGTCTCTTGTTTCCTGACACATTGAGTTGGTTACCTGTCAAGCTTGTCTCTCCGTGGTGGGTATTGGGAGGCATGCAGGCAGGATTTACCCTGCAGGTGTCGGCCTAGCAGTTTGAAACACTAAGGTTACAATAGTTGCTTGACAGTGCTCAGCCACTTTTTTGGACACCTTTATCATGATCAAGTCTGTTCAGTGCTTCTTTGCCTCATCAGACTTCTGGGTGATGAGTCTGGGATGCAAATCAAGAAAAAGAGAGAACTTTCCAGCATGGTTGCAACCAGGTTCTTGATTTCTCCGCTTTGATTTCCTTCACACATGATAAGCCTTATTTCAATGAAAATTTAGTGAAAACTATTGGGTCACCATCATCTTACAAATCACACGTTAGCAATATTGTCAAGCAGAAAATAACTTTAGTGAAGTACCTTTGTTCCTAGTGACCTAGTTATACAAATGCTAATTAAATTCTGCATAGTACATACACTTGTAAAGGAAAAGTAACTTGTGATTTGGGATTATTGATGGTCCTTTGGTCCTTCTGTCTGATCAGACAAACTGTCCAGATGTTACCTGACACATCTGTCACACTAGACAAAGCCTATCATTGTTTTGTTTCTGTACTGTGCCCTTTAGCTCTACCACAATCTGGCATGAGGAGGTGAGTTCCTTTGCCCAGGCTGCAATATGGTGTATCTTCCTGAGGTTGTGCTGAATGAACTAGACTCAGTGGACCAAAGGACTAAAATGATGACACGTAAACAGGGAAATGGGCTGGTTTAAATCTTTTAACAGTTTGAGTTCTGTTGTTCATTTAATCCATTATATGTTAGAGAGACAAGATGAGGAATTCCTTTCACATATGTGTTGTCATTTCAGTCAATTTAAACTGCAGTATTTTAGCATTCTCTGGGCATGTTTGCAGTAAACATGTGGCGTTGTCAATGCAGTGTGAATGTGCCAATGCAGAGAAAGGGATGAATGCAGAAATGATTCTTAAGTCATGAGAGGCAATAGTGTCTCTAATTTTGTGTCTCTAATTTCTTCTTGTGTATTAACTTGTTCAAATATTCAACTCTGATAGTCTGGAATTGTATGGAAGCTGCATAGAAGGATAGGGGAAGATGTAAAAA
Organism: Pezoporus wallicus; assembly: GCF_028554395.1. Lineage (NCBI taxonomy): Eukaryota > Metazoa > Chordata > Aves > Psittaciformes > Psittacidae > Pezoporus > Pezoporus wallicus. The sequence continues at coordinate 8,353,348 of NW_026640488.1, forward strand.
TAATACAGTGGAAATATTTCTGCTTTGCAGTCTCACTTGTATTGCTTGCAGTAGACCTTTGTGAATTGGAATCTTCATGGTATGCAGTTTAAGACAGGAATCAAGGACAGAAAAATAGTAGAAAAGAGCACAAAAAAATGTCTGCAATTTCTCTACAGCTGATTTTCTTGTCCTCTGTTGCTACTACTGTCGTGCAGAATTTGATGAAAATTGGTACAGTTCAGATAAGGGAGAACAGAATGGTAGAAGGCGGAATTTATTTCCAACTATAAATAGTGCATCCCTCTGCAAATTCACATCTTTATATGAAAATAATGTTTGCACATAATGCATAAACTGCTGTGTGGCCGAAGGCACAGTATACATTTCCATATGCAAAACAATAAAAACACCCAATGAATGCATCCGATGAGTGTCAGCATTTTATTTTGACAAGTCAGTGTGTGTATGTTTTTGCATATGTATGTCATACTCATTGTAAAGTATTTTTTAAATATTAACTAAATTCTTACCAGTTAACTCTCAGTTACTTGTGATTTCCTAAGAAGATAATGCATAAAGTTTTACAATTTAATTTCTGGGTGAACTGCGACCTGCCATGTCTGAATATGCAATACACCTAGAAGCAGGTCCTCACCTGATAAACTTGTTAATTCTAATGAGTCAATGGAGCTACAGCAACACTTACGTAGCACCTATAAATAAGCTGTAAAATGGCTCCTCTTCCAGACAATTTTTTGTGGTATTTTTTCTATGTATCTTTCTTCTGGCTAGCCAATAGAAAATCACTTTTTTCTTGGGTCTTTTTTGTATGAGTTTTATATAAATAGTTGTGCTCTAGGTGTTACTTTCTGAATATCCAGTAAGTCCACTGAAGTTTTAAAGCAAAGTTGGGAATAAGGATCCATTTTGATATAATTTACTGATAAGCCAGCCTTGAATTTTTCTGTTCCTCTAGTCTAAGTGAAGCCTCTTGGGATGTATATTCACATTATTTCATTAGTATTATTTCACCATTAATGTTTATCTGGATTTAGTTTATTACAATTGAGAACAGAATTCACCCTTATTATTGAAGGTATCTGAGCAAAAGTTATTGCATTTTTTAATGATTTTCTTAATTATTGGGGCCAATCCTCTGTTAACTTTTAGGTAAACTACCTTGACTTTTACCCACTGAAATTCAACAGAAAAGTGCAATGTTTCAAGAGACATTAAAATCCAGTTTGAAATTTCTTTTCTGTCCTTTTTTATGGACGTAATTTGAACATGCACAAGAAAGCAACCTAATGTTAATTAAGAAATTAGCATAGTTGTGCAGTTAGAGAAGTCTTCAAAAATAAATAAAAGGGAGGTCAGTGAAAGAGGCAAAAACTCTTGAGTCTAAATATTACATTTAGTTTGTTAATTTAAAAAGTAAACCACCTTAAGGAGATATATTAATCATTGTGTTTGCCTCATTACCTTTGCCTTGGTACCTGTAAGGAGATGATAGGGATGAATCCCAAGAAAGCCAAATGCAGGGAGATTAGATAGAAGCAAATCAGGCTTACACTCGGAATTGGTAAATGCATGTGAAAAATATTTTCGTGTGTGTGTGAATGAGAGCATCTTCCACGGATTGTTTTTGTGGGGTGCTTTTTTGTTACCACCCTTGGTGGGCTTCTCCGTAGCAGGAGTTTCACAAGCAGCCAAACAAAAAGCAGCAGTAGAAAACCTCCTGTTGTAAAGTCACTACTGCTAGCATCACAACGTATTGCACAAAACAGATTCTTGGTGGTATATTTTAATATTCTTGTCCATGTGTTTTCTCTCCATAATTAACTTGAAAAATAAGTAAAATGCTGTAATACTGCTATTCTGTGCAAGAGAATCCCATCACATGACAGTGAAGCCCGCTTGCCATTTCTTGGGATAAGGGGGGTGGAAACAACCTAGAAACCCGTGTCAGCTGTGAAAGGAGGCTCTTCAAAGAATATAAAAGAAAAATTGTAATTAAAAAACAAAAGGCAGCAAATATTGTATAAAATATTAAAAATGAACACAGGTGACTGAAAGAAGTTAAAAAAATAAATCTCTAGTTCTGATTTGCATGCTACTGTGCATTTACTAAACAAAATCCTAAAACAGAAGTGAAAAACACTAGATGAGAATAAAAACTTTTCTAAAATCAGAATATTTATTCGTCCCTAATCTTTCACTTAAAGGATCTGGATGCTGTTAGTGCATGCTGCTGTGTTGAACTGTCCAAGGTCAGGGGCTTTTTTGCCGTTTTGCTTTCCCCACAAGCAAGCTTTGAGTATCTAAAAATTCAACAGTAGAGGGGAAAGTAGAAAACCACAAATAAACACACGTCAGATTGCATATAGTTTGCATTTTTCCATTGGCCATCAAGGGTAGGCTGGTTTCCCTTTCTGTTCCAGAAAATGAGAAAAGAGCATACATTCTCTCAAGAAGAAGACCCTCCTTTGACCCGCTGGAGTCAGAGCTGGCAGCCTGTCCTGCTGTTTTTCCGTGTTACCTCCTCTCGAGTGAATGTGCATGTCCTCCTAAAGCAGAACAGACACATGGTTCTCCCACTGGGAGTCTATTACCATAATGCCCTATATCGTCTTTATTTCTGATGCTGTTCTGTTCAGAAAACCATTGCTTACTGTGAAAGCAGGTGCTCTCTTCTCAACAGCACCTTTCCCATGGGGTTCCCATCTTCACAATTATAGTGCTCCGGGAGGTGATGTTCCCCTATTTCAGTTAATAGGTGGTGGTTTTCACTTTTAAGTGCCTGCAGTTTGTTACTACTTCATCTTCCAATGTGTGCATAAAGCTGACAGAGAGCAGCTTCATCCATTTTCTCTTTTCTACCAATCTCTGAACTGTTCTTCATTAATACTCTAAATAAACCTTTCAAAGTTAATCACCAAAGCATGAGAGCTCCAAGATTTGTTTAATACTTTGTTGCCGTATCTTCACCATTTTTCTCATAAAAGCCCTTTTATATATATTCTAGTAGATTTGCTATAGTATTTATGTGTGTTTGGGGGAAGGTTCTGATTCCTTTTACAAGTTTTCTAATCTCCTCCTTACTTCTAAATTTTTGCATGCTTTTCTGAATTCTTTATCTTCGTGGGTTCCTCATCCCTCTCCTGTGATAATCCAAGCCTTTTTCTTCCTGTATTTTTAGTATCCCAGCCTTCACCATAACTATATTCTTTCATGAAACTGAAGGAGAGATAAAATATATTTCAGTGCCTAGCAGCATTTGCATCTGCTCTTGTAAGTCCTATTAGCTGTGAAAACAAAAGTTTGTAAAGTGATTGCTACAGGAGTATCAAATCCATAAGGATTGATGTGAGTCAGCTTTAATGCATGTGTTTGCTTATTTGATGTTTTCCTACATGACTTGCAAACACGGAACTACCATTTGTGCCAGATATCATGTTGCATTTACCAAAACTGAGTTTGCAAACATAACTTCTTAACCATATTGTGTACATCTATTTAAAAGGGCCTGTGCAATCCTTTAAAAATGTTGACATGAAATAGAGTATTTTTTAAAAATGTATTTTTCTTGTCATTCTGTCTTTAGTTTGTATTTTTGCTGCTGCTTTTTTTTCACCCTCCACACAAGTCGCACTTGTGCCTGTTTCCACATTCAAACTGTATCCTAGCCAATTTCTTGCTGCAGAATCTCAGTATGTGTCTGTCTGATCTGGGAATATCCTACACTGCCCTTCATGATTTTCTTTAACTGTTTCTTTGATAACTGTGAATCTTATTGTGCTTTTTCCCATGAGTAGCAGTAGATGAAGTGCCATGTTTTCTTTGATTGGGAATGAATTCCAGTCCCTGTATTTTAAGATTGTGTAACTAAATCTGTGCTTGATTTTGACTTTAAAAAATTATATGTGTCCCTTTATATAGAGGGAAAACAAGAACTGAAGTTATTTGTATATCATAAGTCTTTAATGTTCTGAAAGGTTTGTGGATATAGGGCAATATTCATTACAAAAAGTCCTAGGACGTCATGTCAGATAACCTAGCTAAAAAACAAGATGCACTGCATTTCTACAGTGTCTCATCCAGCTGGCAGTTATCCTGTTTGAGAAGAAACTGAATTGTTTGTGATACTTTTCTATTGGCAAAAATGAGGTGGTAATTTCTCACCCTGTTCTTGAAAGAAGGCTCATGTATTTTTCTGTTGTTGTTTTTGTTTGGGTTTTTTTTGGTGGTGTTGTTGGGTTGGTTTGGTTTTATTTTGCTGTAGTATTTTTCTAGGCATCAAATCTATTTATACTGCTCTCTAAATTCTCAGGTGCTCAATTGTTATTACATTTTATAAAAATATGTTTACCCTTTTCCACTCCTCTGGGATGCTTGGCCTCCGTAAGTTCACAATGGCGGTTTGAAGGTTGCTTCAGATGATTACTTAGTTACTCTAGGGTGAGTTTCATCAAGTGCTGGACTGGGCCTTCTGTCCTAAAGATTAATCTTGTTGAATAGCTGTACATCATTTATTGTTCATATGAATATTTTTTGATTCAAAACTCCATGAAGATGTCCTTAAAGTAGTTACATTATGTGCTTTATGCCACAGTGTCTTTCCAGCACATGGAATCATAGAATAGTTAGGGTCAGAAAGGACCTTAAGATCATCTAGTTCCATTAGTTTTTTAGGAAAGTGTTTATTGTTCCTTTCTAGCAACTTTCACCCTTGCTCGAAGTCTGTGGTTTTCTCAGTACCCTATTTTGTATAACTCTGTGCCATGATGTTCCTCTTGATGCTGTTTCCAGTGCTGTGCATTTGCCTCTGGTGATATTTGAATGAATCCCCACATAGCAGGGGGTTCTGAGCCTGCAGCAAGCAATGCAGTGCAGTGGAAGACGCTGTGCAGAAGGAAACAGTATGTCCTGAGGAGCCAAAATCTGCAGTGTTACTGTTAGAGTTACTTTGAACTAGTTTTGCACATCCATTAGTAACAGAAGGATTAGGAAGTGTGTTTCTGGAGAGAATCTTCTGATTTAGTATCATCCAAATGCAATCCAGTTTACTTTCTCTGAGCCTGTTCCACAAAGTCGACCGAAGCACAGTCAGTGGAGACTAGTGGAAGAATCATTTCAGAAGTAATTTCTGATTTCAGCTATTTCTACATTTAGTTCTAGTTAATAGCTTAGAGTTTGGCTCCTGACAATAGTTTATACAGATAATGGGCTGAACAACAGGCAATGCCTTTGTTTCAGTCCTTCTCCAAGTGTTGTGTTTTTTTTTTTTATTTGCTCTTTTAGGGTGTCAAATGCTTACCCAAAGAAACAGAGATTCTTCTCCGTATGACAGTGATGTGATCTGCATCTTTTATTTAATTTGGATGGTTTCCTAATCATCAAATGGGTTATTCTAGGTTTGGTGCCTTGCTGTTACTTTCTCTCTTCAGGCTGTGCCAACCCCTGTGGCTACAGGGCAGAATGAGAACAAGGACAGCTCTGGTCTACTCTTATTTGATTTCATTCCAGTGCCAATTTCTGGAAAAAAAAATGTTTCTTTTTCATTACACTTCCTTGTATACTTGAAGAAAGCCTTTCTTACATTGTGCACTTTATTTGGGATAGAAACTGAAAAATGTCAAATCCCAATGAAAATATTTTTGTTTAATTCCTTGGCTATTGACCTCCAAAAAAGCAGTTATTTTGAGAGCCAAAAGTCATTCATTGTCACTTCCCTGAAATCTGATGAGCTGAATCCCATTTGATTCTGGGACACTGTTTTGAGCTTTGGAAAGTAGATGGGAAAGAAATGCTTCACACCTTTTCTTAAACTGAAAAATCTTAAAGGCAAAGGTTGGAAATGAGATGAATGGTTTTCTGATTATTTTTTTTTTTAATATATATATGGTTTTAACTGGTCTTCACTGAACACAGACTGTTTTATCCATTGATAGGTTATATGTTTTTAGCTATAAATTTACTTCATTGTAGCATGTTTTCATGGACACGTGTATACTTCTGTTTTACTTTTTCTGTTATTTAAGGTAAAACAATCAGTTCAAGCTAGGAGGATTTTGTATCATCAAGAAGAAAATGAAAGTAGTTTCCAATTTCAGTATTATGCATGAGCTTAGACTAAATGGTAAAGAAAAATGATAGTAAATGCTAAGCATGATTGCATAGATTAAATATCTGCAGGATCTTGAGCATCTTAGTGAAAGATTTAGTGCATTTTAATGACATTACCCAACAGACCTGGTCTGCACAGGTATGTGCAAAAGGAGATGGTGATGAAAATGTTGATGTAATAATGGATAGATATTTAAGAAATTATTGGGCTGAGAAAACGCAAAAGGGAACAAAATCCCTCTTTATCCTACGAACTTGGAACTCATTCTTTCAAAATACAGTGGATGCTGTATGTGAAACCGGGTGTGCAAAATTTCATCAGGTGAAGTCATACAGACCAGATTTATTGATTACTGAGAAAAATGGTGTTCTAGGTGCGACTTCTTAATCTGTGTTTCCCGTAATTGCTACCTAGGGAAGCATTACTGTGGAGAGACCACTCTATACCCAGGTGTTTCCTTCTGATTCTCTGCTACTGAACAATGTAAGAAGTGGGACAGTGCACCACTATGCTTTTCTCTGTTCCTGGGTCACACATCCATTCAGGTTTCATCATTTCAGTGAAACCTGAATGGATGTGAGACAGATCTGCTCCCTGGCAGATAGCTATGTCCACCTAAGGCATCAAGTTTAGCCTTCCAGCACCACATTCAGGCACCTCTTGGCCTTTCCAGACAGAAAGGCTTGGACCCACCCAACTATAAAGTCAGCTTTGTACACCTGATTCTATACAAATTTATGCATTTGTTATGGGACGGAAACAAATTTTCTTAGCAGGAACCATCTTTACGGTACAGGTGATCTGTCTGCTTAGGTAGCACCAGACTTAATCTGAATTCAGAGAAGTTGAGATAAAAGGATTACACTCTAGCAACACATTATTGGCTAATACATGTGGTGTTTAGGGAGGTAGAGCATCACAGCTAACTTTTTTTGGTCATTAAATGACTCTGTATTGCTTTTAAGTACTATTGTATGGATATTAAAGTAATAATTTCCTGACTTACATTTCATCTGTATCTCCAATACATCTTTATGAAGATACAACATCAACGTACGTGGTGTTGTATACATAATAGATACAGTTTATTTTCTTAGCTCTTCAGCAATAACAATAAAATGCTCTTACTGACTCCAAATGTGTCTTAATAGGTCTTTAGAATGTTTTTACTGCTTTGTTTCCCCCCACTAAATTATTGTAAAATTGTTATGGGTAAAATTATATATGTTCTTGTATGTGTTATATTGCAGAAGACATTTTCATGTGCAGTAGGAAGAAAAACATAGTCTGCCTTTGATCTAAAGGAAACATGAAGGTCTTAAAGAGAGACAAAAGAAGCATATTGATGCCAAAGTCCTGCTGCTTTCAAGACATTAATATCATCTTAATACGCTGAAGGAATGAACTCAGTTAATAAAGTAATTCCTACAGAAGATAGAAAAGATGTTTCATCAGTGTGATCTTGATGTTTTTCTTTGACTCTCCGTTTAGGAGGATCATTGACTTCCATTGTAATTCCACTGGCATCTTTCATAAATATTTTCCCCCGTGAAAGGAGAGTCATCAGTATCGTATAACTATAGTTACCTTCCATAATCAATAATATTATTAGGCTATGGGAACTTACTATGACCTTTAATGCTGTTATAGTGATTTAATGTAGAGTCTTTCATATCAGGCAAACCAACCATAAACTGCAGAATACATTCTTGATTATGAATCCAAAATAATGTAACAACTGATAGTTAACTTTTATCCTTTCAAGTAACTTAGGAAGGATTTGAAAATTTACAGATGCTAGCCCATGTGTTTTAGCAGACTCATAGAGTCACACAATCATAGAATGTTTAGGGTTGGAAAGGACCTTAGTATCACCTAGTTCTTAATGCGATTGTTGTTATTTTACTGTGGTGCTAATCTCCAGATATATTTTTAATTCAGGAAACAAATGCTCTACTCTTGCCTTCCAACTGCATGCTAAATCTGTATGAAAATCTATCCCAGATTACTGTGTTAACCAACTACATATACAAATTCAGTATGCTATATATTTATCCCTGTACGTTGATGTTTGCTTTGTTTCACCTTTCCCTCAACAAATAAGTTCAGAAATAGGCCTCACTCACAGGGGTTTGGGAACAACCAATGTCAAACAGAAATCCATAAAGTTGCCTTTTACTGTAATTGTTTCATGTTCCCAGTACTCCCAGGATTATTTTGGTTATACATTTCTCTTAGTCATAAATTTGATGATTCTACCACACCGATTTACTCTAAAAAAATTAATGGAATCTCTTGAAAATTCTCAGCTGTGAGCCATAGCTCTCTGAACTGCTGTTTAACTTTCTAAGTGTTATAAATGCATTTCCCTAGCTGCTCCATGGGGAAGTCATCTCATAGCAAAGTGTCATTTTCCAGTGGACTGCTGGCGTAGAGTAATATGAAGTGGAAATAGTAAATACTTGTAAGATTTGCAGTACAAGAATCACAGAATGCCACCCCATTTATGAGAAACATTCAAATAGTAACTCTGTGTATTAAGAAAATCCTGTCCTGAATGTGTGATGTGTCAGACAGGTTCAGAGCTACATAACCTGCTGATATAATCTCACAAATATAAATACAGTAACTTTGTGGACAGCTTTTTGGACAATAAAAAGATATAGGAAAAATATGTATAAGAGTGACCCAAGGCACCAAAGAATATTCTGAATCTTAAAATTTAAATTAATAATACTGCAGTGTTGCATACCTCTATGTATAAACAGCAGGCAAAAAATACATACTTTTTTTTCATCTATACCTCATCAGATACTTAATGGAATGCCGTTAAAATGCTTCAAATAGCAGGTGCTTCAAATATTAATTTGTAATTGCTTCAAATATTAATTTGTAATTGCTTCAAATATTGTGTTTCTGAGCATTATGCTGCTTGTGTCAATTATCTGATTACAGTGTTTACAGTTTTCTGTGTTTACAATTTTCTCATCATACTGGTTGGGAGAATTGTTTACCTAGCTCTCTGTAAAACCTTTGAATTGTGACTTCCAGAGTGATAAAAATTGTGGAACGGAGGAGACTTCTTACAAATGGTAAATGTACAAATGAACACAGACACACACATATATGCTTTGTGTGTTATAAGGACCACATGTCTTTCTGCACACCTATGCAGAAAAATTTAATGATTTTCATTTTTCTATGAGGGAGTTTAAGCATCTTTAATTTCTGTTACTGAGAAAAAAGAGTTAACGTGTGTATGTGAGAACATAGATATCAAAGGGTGAATACTGTTTATAGCAGGAGGCATTAAATTCTCATCACCTAGTTGTCATCCCTTCTGACTATACACATTTTGAAGATGGTTAAGGTAATAAGTCTGTGAAGGATTGATTGTATTTTGCTGAATGTTGCCTCCAAATGTGAATTGACACAAAAATAGGCAGTTAAGCTGGAAAAGCATTGCATTTCTTCTCTCCAAATCTGAAATGGAGACTTCTGAAAGGGAGATTCAGAAGAGTGTATGATCTCTTGGAAGAGAAAATTCTACTTGTTTTTACAAAGTAGAAAAGCAAAAAATATTAGTTATTATATGGCTGAAGATTTCTAGTAGTGCTGCATAGAGGCTGCACTACTAGACCTTACTTTAAGACTGCCTGGGGCAGCAAGGATTGTGGTCCATATCAAAGGTGTTAAGGGTGAGAGCAGTATACATTTATGCTGATCTGAGATAACCAGCGTAAAGAAATTGAAATTCTTTTTTTCCACTGTTCAAGATGGAGAATTGTGTTCTTTAATGCTTTCAAAGGTGGGTTTCCTCTTCTCTACTGTATGTGAGCTAGGACAGGCATGGGGACTAGCGGGAGGAATAGGAAAAAGACAGTTCCATGTTCTCCCTTGTATTTCATGGAAAGTACACCTCTCTGCAGTGCAAATAGCCTTAGGAGAAACTGTGAGCTTTCTAAGGCAGTGAAATTAGTGTGTGACAGCTGTAAAGCTGTATCATATTCACTAAGGAAAAAATAAAGAAACAAGTTGTTATGCTGATTTCTAATTATCTTGAATTTTTCAAGGCTCTGCTAGTCATAAGCGCTGTTGGAGGCAGGCATACACTAATGACTGCAAGCTTTGCGTTTCTACAGTTTCTTGTTATGTATCTGTGATATTTTAAGCTGTAAATGTTTAAATATGTTCATGCTCAAAAAAATTCTCTACTTATTATTTATAATAGCTTGGTTTTCATAGAAGTTTCAAGTACCTGCTGGTGGGATTATTCAAGAGCATTTTAAAACTTTGTAATGCATACTTAAGACTGTAAAAGTTGTTTCTATTGCAGCTTTCTGCTATTATCACATCATTATTTCAGTATGTACATTTAGGTGGGGGGATGTGGAAATACATACAAAACAAATGTTGCTTTGGAATACATTGCCTGTATAAATATGTATTCTTCAGTTTTTCTAATGCTGCAAGTGTGCATCTGTCATGAAATTTTAAAACAACTCCATGAGGTTCTTTTTCTCTCTTATAATGTTTCTGTATTTAGATAAGTTGCTTCATTCCACCAGTATTTCCTCTGTCAGATGTAGTATCTGAAGAGAAGCTTCCTCCTTTTTTGGTGAACACTGTGCAGTCGATGTTCTCTCCAATGAAAAAAGCAGACTGATGGCTGCAGTAAGCAAGATGGTAGGGATTGAAGGTGGTTCTTAGTAGCTTTGTATGCAGTAACCAAACAGCCAGACTTTATTAAAAAAGTGAAATTCAATAAAGGTAAATAGAATTCAGTAATCTATGAAGTAAACTTTACATTTGACTTTCTAAAGGATGTCATAAAAACTTAATTATCATTGTAAATTAAGGTGATGTTTTGCTGCTGACAAGGGTCATAAATGCCTTTCCCATTAGCAGTTCCTATTTTCATAGAACTTTGCCATAATTTTAATTTACTGTGGCACAGTTTCTTGAGAATATTTCATTAATAGATGCATCACATTTTCATTGTCTGAGTGCTGCAGGAATTTATTAGTGTTCCTATTGTCCCATCTCTACACAGAGTATTTGTTGCTGTGATAACCTAAAAAAGATGCTCTCTTTTTGTATCAACACAGTACCATTCACTTCACTGAAGTGGTACCATTTTACAACAGCTATTATTATTATTTACATACCAGTGATGAGGAAAAGCCTTACACAAGGGTGGAGCTCTGTTGGACTTTGCAACTACCCATGCATTATTTAACAATTATTAGTGTGGGGAAATCACTGAGGGAAGGAATTAGAGAAAACTGAGGTCTAACAGAAGTTGTAGTATTATAGAAATGTTAGGAATGAAATACTGTAGCCACTTTCAGGACGGTTGGTATGGACAGGATCTACTCCACTATGGCTCCCTAGGCAACACAACCTGCTATCGCAGAGGAGCAATGGAGGGTGGAGCGGGGTGGAGACACTGCTGCCAGGCTCTGTACTCCCTGCAGGATGGGGAATTTGATGGTACCATGCAGCTGATAAGCCACATGGCAGCTGTCAAATGGGAAATATAAGAGATGTCCATTGTTGAGCCAACTGTGGTGAAATTGCTTTTCTTAGGTGAACCTTGCTCATGATAATCTCACTATAACAGTAACACGTACCTCCACCCCAAAGTTATCTGCCTCCAAGGTACAACTACCCCTCACCAAGCATGCGCTTTATGTTTTTTATCTGCTATATCTTTAAATGAGAAGAGAATTTTACACCAATGAGTAATAAAAGAATGTATGACTAGAGTCACTCAAGATCCACCTGAGAGCAAATAAAAATATAAAAGTGAATGAGAGGTGAGGGAGATAGACTCCATCATAACTTCTGGGATCAGTCGGTGGGCTGTCTTCTCCCCTATAGGGATGCCTGTTGGGTAAGAATTTTATCTTATGCACGTTAAATAACTAATGCTAGCTGTTATTAGTGATTATAGTCTGGTTGTGTATCACTTCAAGCTTGTTTTTGCAGACAGTATCTATCACTGGCAGTCATGAACCTTAATTTGTCATGATTTTCTATTAACAGTGTTATTCCATAAACTGTTAGTATTAGTCCTTTGTGGGTGCTAGCAGTTGCCTGCAACAGGTAACACATTCAAAGTGGGAAGACCTGCTTAGGGGTCCTCCTTATGATGTTGGTGCGTTTCCCTGAACAATTCAGTCAATTCACCCTCTGATCCAGCAGGACTGTTCAGTGAAGAGTCCCTGTAATGGGATGCTGACAGACTGATCAGGCATAAGGGTCTTGGCTTTCCTGGGGCACTGATAGCTCAAACACTAGAAGTAGAGAAAATCTCTCTCTTCTTCCCACCCGCCTCCCTTCACATGACAATTAGGTAAATGAGACCTGCAGTAATAATGCTAAAATGACTAGCATTGCATCTATGATCAAGGGTAAAGGTTGTATAAATTAATTTTTGTTTTCAAGCAGACTGCCCTAATACTATCTCCAAATTAGGTTAGGCTGGCTCTCCAGTGTAGAACACTCTACTGATTTATTCTTGTACGTTTGTCCTTGGCTACTGAGATCCAGAGTACATCATCATTACAGGTGTAAGAATTTGCATAGGTAAGGACCACAAAATCATTGCCACATGAGTTTGTCAAGGTTGCTTTACTGTAGGCAGTGACAATGATGTTATATGTTCTCTCAGCTACTGCCCTAATTCTTAATTTATTTATTAGTCATCTGTGATTATTCTGAGGACACTGTCCTGACAGCTTTTCTTATAGGTGGCCAAAAGTTTACATTCAAAACTTCTTTGCTTCTTACTGGCTAATGACAGTGGTGAAAAATCTTTTGGCTCTTGCAATTGCTAAGCAGCCGTTGGTCATTTTGTCTCCCCTTGGGAAGAGAACCTTCTGTCTCACCCTGAAGACCTGTACTTGCCTTCTGATGTTACTCTTGTCAGAACTTCTTTCATCGTTTTGTGACAAAATTTGGTTTCAATCCAAGTAGCTTGTGTTTTATCTGTCTTACTCCTTTTTATTACCTAGCATACTCATCTTGTTGATGTGTATCATTACATTCCCACTTCAGCTTTTATTTTCACCCTTCTTGAGGAGGCATGTCTCTATCAACTGTGATTGCTCGTGCTTGCTGTTTCTGGTGTGTGTAGCATCTGATTTCATGTTGTAGTTCTTTCACCACGTAGATGTGCCTCCTTTATGGCACTAGGGTACAAACTATACTAGTTGCTTCTCACTGACCTTGATGGCAAACAGCAACTCTAGGCTAAATGAACTTAATTAGTTTGTCAGCCTTGAACTGCTGCCTTTCATGTCTCTGGGCAAGTCTTTATGGCAGATGAAGGAACTAGAACGTATTGGGGAAGACAGAAAAAAGAATGGTGATACTGTATAGGCTGTAGCAGGGAGCCCTGGAGATAGGTCAAAATGACACAGAAAGGGGAAAGCACTGCTAGATGAATGATTGATTTGTCAGCATCCCTTGCAGATCTAAATTAATTTAACATTAATAACTTCTGTGATTAACGTTTAACCAATGCTCACAAATAGCATGTCTAGAAAACTAATGTGTTTTGGATTATGGTTTTTTTGGAAAAAGAAGTATTAAAATGCTTATTATTCATGGTTTGGGGGTGGGGGGGGGCTCAAGGAAATACAGAGATTGACCATTCAAGTGTAGTACAAAATAATTTTAGTCCTGCTTCAAGTCCCTGTGTCAGTGAATTGCCTAAATGCCCATGTTGGAGTCATATTGAAATAAGATTTAAACGTTATTATTGTCTTACTGTTTCAGGGTATAAATGCAAATGCCAAATGAACTTTCACAGCACATGCTTGCATGTTGTCACAATATCTTAATACAGAATGATTCGTGCTCAACTTTTCACTCTCAGCCTCCTGGTAATGTGTATTCTGGAACCATTAAAGTGATCAATAATTTTGATGCCAATGTACACTGCTTTTGTGAATAGATTGGTCAGCTATGTCACATATTTATTAAATAATACAATAATCATTTCATTTGCAAATTTTTATGCTGTTTTATTAGCCACATAAATTGTAGTTCAGTGGGTTCCTGGGTACTGTAGGAGCTGGGTGTAAATGTGGGTGAGCAGTCGGTGTTGTTCCTTTAAACATACACAGCTTGAAAAGCAGATGGAATTGTGTTCTCATGATGTTTAAGAACTTTTAGAGCGCTGCATATCAGCAGCATCTGGAGACCAATTACTGAAGAAGCTCCATAGGGGTCCTGCCTCAGGGTTTTTAGATGGATGAATAATATATAAACTCTATAGTTTCCCACAGAGAGCAACTGGAGCAGTATCAGAAGGAAAAAAGCCTTTTAGGAGTTGAACTGAAAATGAAGTAACAGCACAGGATTTAAAATGAAGCAGTTTTGCTTTTACATACAGAATTGAACATAGTATATTGGTTAAATTCTGATTTCTCTTTTTTTTTTTTCTCTTTTTTTTTCCTTTTTTTTTTTCCTTGGCTTTATCCTGTCAGAATCTTGCTTTTCCTGACTTTGCACATGTCTATTTGGAAGCTTTAAACAAAATGCTATGAGGCTTATTCAATTATTCCAAGAACTAGGATACTCTATTTCCTTTTAAAAAAGCAGTGGAAATGATCTTTAATATGTGCATTATTCATTTTACAACACAGGTTCTGCATTATAGTACTTAAACTGTAATCAGATTTTATCTCACCTGTCATTGTGGCTGGTTCTGGGTTTACTCTGCTTTTTACAACTAGAAACAGATTGCAAAATGGTGTATCTCATACTATTCAAAACCTTCTTTCAACTTGTTATATTCCTTCACATTCCTTATCATTGTTCTCTGTTTCAGTTTACTTGAAAACAAAACACATTTAAAAAGGAAATAGAAATATCGGAATTGGAGATACTTAGCTATGGGACGAAATTTCTTTTGCTGAATTATAACAGAAAAGCTTCTCTGCTGGTTCATTGCAATACAGATGCAAGTGGGAAGTTCACTGAGTGCACATTTCAAAGCTGAAGAATGCATTATCTGGAGAACACTATCGAGACCTATAAAGAGAAAAACAAACAAGAGTGTTTGATCAGGACACCAGAATCTCCTAAAGAAAATCAAAATTGAAGGGAAAAAGGTAGCAGCAGAGTGGCATTCCAGAAAGAAAAGGATCAGAATGTATGTGGAAACATTGATCAATTTGATACTCAGAGCTTCAGAGGAAAATAATGCAGTTTGCCCTCTAAGAAAATAAAGTGGTGTGTTATTAATTAAATAATTATTGGCATGCAGTGGAATGCTAGAGCCACAATAGAAGACAAGGCATAGTTGTGCTAGACTGAGTATGAAACTATATCAAAAGCATGTCAATTATCCTGCTTTTATGCATGAGAACCTACCTAAGTAATAAAGGGAAAGAAAAGCAGTTGCCTAGACTTAGTATCAAACTAAACTGACCTGGCTAATATAGTAGAACTCAAGTTGCACTTTAATGAAATTAGAACAGTGCCTTGGCTTTGCCTGTTCCAAAACCTGTATCCTTATCTGAATTTTCGCAACTTGTTCACATGCACCATTGCTGTCTAGGGCTGGGATTCCATTTGTGATGATACTTGGAAAAGTCATTCATCATCTCTCCTGCAATTCTTTGTTTTTTCTTTCCTCCATTTTCATTCATGAGCACTGTGTGGTTAGTGGTGCCTAACTGTCCTTTGTCTGGTCATAGTCAGTGCCCTGTGCCACTGCTTCTTTATGAAAACACTATCAGTAAGGTTATTGACCTTGAAGCTTAAAAGTGGCTAATGCTAACCTTTGTGCCTTCAAGTTTACTGTGTGAGTTTAAAAGGCAGGGAAAAGGTTTGGTTGGTCACAGCAATAGAAATGAACAGAGATTCAGAGTGTGTAGAGGAAGTCAAAGTAGCAAGGGAAATAAATTATGGTAAATGTTGGAGCAGGCTACTGAAAACTGGTGGAAAAAAGAAAATAAGGCTTCTTTCTTTTTAAATTCACAGTCCCATTACAAATACAGCCTCAGGTGCATGAATCAGTCTCCCTCTTTTTGTTTTAAGTGTATTCTTCAGCTCTTAGTCCTGAGTGTACAATATTTATTGACACTCAGCTACGGGAGCTACTGCAAGCTGGCCAGGGCATCTAACGTGATTCAGGAAAAAATAAAGGACCAACAAAGTCATTGTACAGTTAATCATGATAGCCCTCATTATGAGGAAAAAAACTGTGAGGGAATTTGGGTAGTGCAGATGTTGTGGTGTTGTTGGGTTACGTTGTTTTGTGGTGGGTTTTTCTAAATGAGAAAACTGAAGGCTTCAAAATCAAACTATCAGAGTTTGATTTATGTGGAAATAGAATCCCTTGGTAAGTTCTAATACCCCCCTGGAACATGCAGGTGAGCTGAATCTAAATCCCTGAGAGCACAGAAGTATGTGGTTCAGGTGTACAGTCTCCAGAACGTGACTTTTGAGCCTGCAATCTTGAGTGATACTGCTACAAAGTAATAAAGCAGCTTAGAAGCATTTCTGCTTCTACTGATGCTATAAAAGAATACAGGAACAATGCAGATGGTCCCCTAAGTTGGTCACATTCAATTTCTGTGCTGGCTTAAGTCAGACCAGGAGGGAAGGGAGTTGCTTGTTTCTGCCACCTTCACGCGGGGACTTAGAGTTCCCTCCCAGCAAGGGTTGTATCCAAGACGTTTCTTTTCCTTATCTGTTGGTCAGCCTCAGAGCTTGCAGCCAAATACACCACCTTTCTTCTGAGCATCTCTGTGGCAAGATGAAAGCTCTGTGGGCTCAGCATAGTAAGTCCATAAAATGAGAAGTCTGTAAAAAAAAGTCAGTGATAAGGCATGCTTGATCCCTTCCAGGCACAAAGGCACAGGTCTCCTAAGCTGCTGGAATGAATCCCTCCACTCTCTTGTAAAATACGGTAACGCCTCTTGCAATAAGAACAGTTGGAATGTATTTGTATTCAGCTACATGGGGGAATGGAAATGCCTGCACCAAGGTAGAAGTACAAAGAAAGAAGATACAGCATATTCATTTTGAATGCCTTTGTTTCTACTTATGATGGCACTTTTACTATGCCATTACAATTCCTGGGGATGGGAGACAAGATAATACCTGGTTTAGCTGTTTCTGTTCCATGCCTTTACATCCGTGAGAACTACCTCACACTAACTTTACATGGCAGATGAATATAAAAGATGCAAGCTTTGCCAATGCCCAGTTTTAAAGTGACTTTTACCAATCTAGCAACCTCGTGCCCTTATTTTAATATCAGATTATATCAAGATATACCTGAGAACGTAGTTCTTGATTAAAAATAATTCTTATCCTAATTTGTATAATATGACTTTTTTGTTGTCTCTCAGTTTCTGCATAATTTGACTGCATTTTACAGAAAATCTTAGCTTATAAACCCTTTTTTGCGTAAAAATGCATTTGATTCAACTAATAGAACTGTTAGTTAACTCACAAAAGCAAAACCTTTTCTGGCAGTGGTTGAAAGAACAAATGTAATTTGATTTCAGTTCTAGACTTTATGGAGATGGGAGAAAGCACTTTTTTTGGTTTTTGTTTTCTGAGGAAAACACATTTCTGTGCATTTCAGTAAGTTGAGAGATACTTGTTCGTGTTCTGGGTCTCAGACTCTGAAGAGTTTGATTTCTCAATAGATGGTAATGATAAGCAGGGCTGTCAAGACTGATTTTCATCTCTTTACAACTTAGTGCTGGACACTTCCTTTCAAAGTTTCACAGAATATCAAAAATTTGTTTCCTCTGGTATTTCTAATCTAATTCCACACATCTGTACACATTTCAAACATTATCACTCTCTAAACTGGTTGGGGTTTTTAGGAGTACTTTTGAGCAAACATTAATGATAAAAGTTTAAAACCCAAAGGCAACTACTAATCGCAACATATGACTTTTTTTCTTTTTCTACAAAAGTTACAATTGGCATGAGTTAATTGTTTTTTCTGTTATGTATGCTGGAAGAATTTTTGAGTAAAAATAATTGTGTTTGCATGCATGTATGTATATGTATAAAAATCAGAACTTTATATATATTTATTATCATCTTTTTGTAATAGGTGTAAGGTAGAATCGTCATCTTTGCTTTTCATAGCATCATCTACTATGCTATAGTTTAAATAAAAGGTTGCTTGAAAGATATGTTCAGCAACTTGTTAATGAAAAATTAATTCTATTCCAAAATATGCTGTAGTTTTGCATTTTTAAGGTTTGTTTAACCTTTTTAAAGCTGGTTGAGCATCTTAAAGATGAAGCATTTCAGCTATCATATGTAGTGTATATATGATTGTACTCCATACTCTTGCAGTGTTTACAAATTGTAGAATTTTAATTATCTATTAAATAATGTCTTTTTTTTCCCTGACGTTTGTTCTGCCAAGAGTTGTTTAGTCAAAAACTGTCATCTTTCCAGTAAGCTAAGTCTTTTGTCTGATTCATCCCTTGCTACATGAACATGGCATCTCGACTGCACAGCCATTTCCCAAGAGATGAATTCTGAGGTTCCAAGCAATTCAATAGTTCTCTCCATATTTTTGGCACTGTATTAAAGCAGACTGGTCACAAAAAAAAAAAAAAATAAATCTTCTCTTTGACCAGAGTTCTCTTGCCAGGCTACTTTGATAAAGAAATTACTTTTTTTTACCATTTACCACAGTGTGGCAGTAGTTCTTTTTGACTCCCATGAGCTGATCCTGGCTTCTGTTGCAAAGCTTAGGCATTTACTTACTACTCAGCATCCATCCTTTCAGCATTCATCACCTTTCAAAAAATTCCAACTCTTGTCTACTGATAGTGGCCAGGTTCCAGGCAAATTAACTACAGTATTGTAGAGACACAGCATGATCTTCTAGCATGCAGAGTATTTTCCTCCCTTCTTCCTTCATGGATATTCAATTCAGAATTTTCTTACTTTATTAAATGGGTAATCGAGACTGGGATTTCTCTGACAGGATTTTTCTGGGACACACACCTCTGCATTTCTACTGGAAGTCACTACCTTCATCTTTGAGCTGCCCTTCTCTATACTCTTCCTTCAGGCTCTTTCTGCTGTTTCTTCCATTTAATGTTTCTTGTTTCTTGGTGATGGTGGTCATGGTCATGCTCATGCTATATGTCACTCTGCCAGTTGCTTCAAAAGGGTTTCAAAGACTTGCAGCTTTCATTTTTTGTTTAGCTGTTGTTTTGATTTACTTTTTACAAGTATGAACTCTAGATGAGGTATTACTGTGTTAAGGGATGACTTTGCAATTAACTTCTGTTTAGTTCAATATCACAACCTGGTCTGACTCAAAAGAAAACTTACTATACATGGCATCTGTGCATATATGCACTGTGATTACAATTATAATCAATAAGTTAAAACACTGAAGTATTGAGAAGGTTTTGCTATCTTACTTTCAATAACCTGATTCAGTAGGAATGTACTCATTCATAAAACTTTTAAAAGTGTGGTCGTGCTAAGCTTGTGAGGGGCAATACTACCTGAGAATGTATTCTTTTAGAAAGGTCAGTCTGTAGGTAGCAGCCTGCTGCTTGCTTCCTGCAGGTAGCAGGAGTGACTGCACTCTGATTTTCTTGCACGGAGCATATGGAAAAGGTATTTTTGGTATTGGATGTTAATAGGAATTTTCCTTTTACACTCAGATCAATCAGAGAAAGGCCAAACAGTCTGTTACATACTTCTAAATAAATAGTTGGGCATGTTATGAAGTGGATCTTTAGAACAAATGCTGAGTATTCAACAAAAAAAAAGTGTATTTCCCTTTGAGTGAAATTTCAGACTTCTGTGTGAATAGTGCCTAAAATCTAAAAGGTCATCCTTATTGAAATTCCTGTTGGAAGGTCAGAGTATGTGAGGTAGACTTGTTCTCTAATTTTAAAATACGGAGGATGAAATGATGGGGTTTTTAATTCCATCTCTGGTAACTAGGAGTAATGCCTACTGTGCCATCAGCACAGCAGTATATGCTGATGGAAGTAATTAGCATGTTCTGTCAGCAGACATGAAGGTGATAATACTGCTTTGTCTTTAGAGTAGACAGGGAGTATGATAGCTGCAAGATAAAAAGGTGTGGTATTTTGGTTCAATTTTAATTTGGAGAGCTGGTATATGCGCTACGCCCAATGAATGACTATGTGCTTGTATTACTCATTAGGAGAAGAAAGTTAATCAAAAGGAGGAAGGTTTTTTTTATAGAAAATACCTAAAGCATCTGAATCCTGGGAGTTGATAGAAGTTAAAGTGTAAAATTCATTAACAGAAAAATTAACTGGGGATCAGCTGGAGGTTTATGATTCTTTCTCAAGCTGCCTAGTAGCTCTGCCACTGGAGGATGAAAGGATGAGAGGATTGCTGATGTCTGGATGGTGTGAAGGATGTTGTACCTTTAGCTGTATCAGCAGTGATCAAAGGAAATAATTTGAACTACATCCATTGTATAAGATTTGCTGACAATTCCAGAAATCCAAGGTTTCACAAAGGGAAAGTAACAGTAAATTATCTCACTAAATTTCTACAGAGCTTTGAAAAGTTTCATAGCTCTTACTCAAAGGCGAGGGAGAGAGGAAGGAGAAATAAGAACTGTTATCTGAGAAACTGGCACTGTACAATAGTCAAAGATCTGATGAATTCTCTTTGTCATGTCTCATGTTGGTGACTTCTTCAGAGACAGTGTGGTTGTTTGTTAGCTATTAAAAATGAACCGGCTGCAGAAAATAGATAGCAATTTAAAAATGCCCTCTGATGTTTTGCTGACTAAAAGGGGGAGCTGTGCTGACTAAAATTAATTGCATGCACAGTGCCTGGAGTTTTAGTGCATGTGTACAATTCTGATATAGTCCTTCATCTCACAGAGTATTTACCATAAAGATCATGTGTTTTCAGTTCCTTGAGTTATAACATTATAGTTTAGGGATTTTAGAGTTTTTTTTCTTTCTCGGTGTAGTTTAACTTGCTGATACCAACTTAGAGGTTTCACTGTTGACTGAATGTCGACTGAAAGATTGACTCTGAAATAGTGGCCAGAAATGCAAACTAGGAAAGGAGTTGAGTAAAGAAAACAGAAACATCAATATGCAATTAATGTACCCTGGATCCATCCACTAATTGAATCCCGTGAGCAATGCTCTCATCTCAAAAATGCCATAGCAAAATGGGGATAGATTTGTAGAAGAGTAGCATGAATGCTCAAAAGTATGAAATTGCTTCACTACAAGTGTTACAGATGCTAAATGATTATATTGGTCTGCAAGACTGGAAAAATTTATGACAAATTCATTGGGGGTTCATAAATACATAGCCAAGCCCTTCATCTCAGCACACTAAGGTTCACACTTGTAGAAACAGAGAGATGTGGGAAGGTATAATAGTAAGCTCATCTGTTCTCATCTGCTTTCAAAATTACCTGCTGTCAGTCATTCAGAAGATACTAGACTAACTGAAGCCACAAAGGACTCCTGTTCCAAACTGATTTAAGATAAAAGTGAAGCTAAAAAATGGCACACATTAAAAATTCATTTTGCAATCAAATAAAGTAAAATTAGAATAATATACAATAAAATCTGGGTTTAGAAACAAGTTTCGCAGAGGCATGTTAAGTTGAGCACATAACCCTGACTTAGAGCATTTATAAACCTTCTCTGAAGTGAATGAAATTTTCCATGGTTTACAACTGCAGAGTTACTCTACTCTTTATTTTCCCAAGGGAAGTACTTTCAAAAAGTAAGGTCTTAGCAGACAAAATTTAGGTTAGTGAGTAAATATTTAATGGGAGAGGAATATTTATGCTGTTGTTTTAAGAAAGTGAAAAGGGTTAAGTTTAATAGAAACCTGTTTGTTTTCCCACTGTTATTGAGGTATCGATGAAGATTTACTGTTAACTGTCATATTAATTCTTTGTGAAAACTCTTAAATTTAATGACCCATGGCTGATAGCTGAATTCTGGTGCTCAGTTTTCTCGAATTATTGCCAATTTGCTCCAAGTTAATCAAGGTTCAGTTTTCATCCTCTTTTGCCACAGTAAAAAGAGGTTAATTGAATAAATAAAAAAATAGAATTTTAGATTATCCTAGTAATCAAAAAATATTCTGCTCTTTAAAAAAGTAAAAGTAAAGTTCATATGTAGTATGCTTTCTCAGTCTTTCATTGCTGCCTTCTCTTCTTTGTCGTAACAAAGCTCGTAGACAAGTTAGTCTTTAGAAGTCTGGTCACTTTCCAGTTGCATGAAATGTGGGACAATATTTCACTCCTGTGAAATAAAATTATTGGCTTTTCTTAGTAATTTTTTCCTTTTGTTCTGGGATCTACTGCAAAGGAATAACACTTCAAGAAGGCAATACAGCTGGAGGTATGGGCTTAACAAATTCAAATACAAACCACAATTATTTGCCAGGGTGTAGAGTTAGACTGGACTTAAGGGATGCTGAGCTTACAGTGTATTGAAAGCCTCTAAGGGAGTAGTAGAAAAATTACAAAGAAACATTAGATAACGTTTGATAATTGCTTTCCAGTTATTGAAATTTAAATTATTGCATCAGTATGTTTTTAGTTTTATTAGAATCATAGAATCATAGAATAGTTAGGGTTGGAAAGGACCTTAAGATCATCTAGTACCAACCCCCCTGCCACGGGCAGCGATACCTCACACTAAACCATGTCACCCAAGCCTCTGTCCAGCCTGGACTTGAACACTGCCAGGGATGGAGTATTCACAGCTTCCTTGAGCAACCCGTTCCAGTGCCTCACCACCCTCACAGTAAAGAATTTCTTCCTTATATCCAACCTAAACTTCCCCTGTTTAAGTTTGAACCCGTTACCCCTTGCCCTATCACTACAGTCCCTAATGAAGAGTCCCTCCCCAGCATCCCTATAGCCCCCCTTCAGATACTGGAAGGCTGCTATGAGGTCTCCACGCAGCCTTCTTGTCTCCAGGCTGAACAGCCCCAACTTTCTCAGCCTATCTATCTTCATACGGGAGATGCTCCATATATGATTTTAATGTGCACATCAGAGTAGTGAAAACTGTTAAGAATTTAAAACTTTGAATTAAAAAAGCCCACAGGATTTCCACAATGCCAAGGTTAAATGTTTAGACCAGTTATCATTTATTTATTGCTACTTTTTGAATTCGTACTGTAGTTGTATACAGAACATATTAATCATTATGAAACAAGAAAGACTGTTTTTCAGAGGTTTTGTTTGTCTTTCACATCAAATTTTTGACTGGCATTTACAGATTCTACAGCTAGGCTGTTAATTTAATTTTGACATTTGTTAGCCAAGGGAAAGAAGATAATTTCTGCTGTGAAAGTGATAAAGAAAGTCTTCATAATTTTTTATTGAAATTTTTCCCCTTTGGAAAATAAGGTTTTCTGAAAGTCAGTCATTTCTTCTGCGAAGAATCATCACTTCCATTGGAACATTTCAATACTGTAATAATGGAAACTAAAAAAAAAAAAAAGACAAGTGATTTCAAAACCATTTTCACTTTATCTTGCATAATAGTTTACTCTTGGAAATGAAAACAGTTGCATATATTTAAACTTTTAAGCTTTGCTAAACAGTTTTTGAAGCTGTTCAAAGAAGTCAGTCTGTAATTATCTCTACATCTTTCTGTTTTTTCTTTGTTATTTTGCTTAGCTTTGCTAAACAAGCAAGTATAAATAAGAGTCAGTAATAAATTATGAAGCATCTGTGGACACAAACCTGTACACAGCATAATGCCTTGAAAACTTTGTAACAAAGACATATCAAAGGATAGCCCTGTTACTTTATTTTAAGACTTGGTAAAACTGGTTTTTGAACAGTATGTTAGTGGAAACAGGATTTCCAACTATTTATTAAAGCCTAATGAAAGTTTAAATAAATTCTGATAAAAGTTTAATGAATGTAAAAAATTTTCATAATATAACAGTGTTGTGCTGTATGCATGTGCTGTGATGGTGCATGCAATTGTGAATTAGTTGGCAGAATATGAACTTTTATAGGTCATACCTACAGCTTTCATAAGACTCTTTTGATTTTGCCAATTCTGCATATCTCTGGAAAGCATGAGAAATTTGAAAGGAGAGCTTTGTAATCTAGTGCCCAGGCTGAAAAAACTGTTCTCCCTTTAGTCGCAGTTTCTTATTCTCTTTGTAAAGGAAAAGGAATAGGTGGGGGTTTTTTTATATCTTTACAGGTTTTGTGTGTACTAGATACAATTCAAAAAGTGTAACATTTAACAAAATGCATTGATGACTAAGCTATGAAATTTGTCTGTTTTATCCATCTACTAAGAAGTTTCATAAATTTTGAACATCATCTTCAGTGACATCTCTCTTCCCATTAATTACTTTTTCCATTTGTGCCACCCCATTGCAAACACTCTTGTTAGGCATTGAAGGACTGAAGAACTCTAAATTTAGAATTGTGGAGATTGGGGGAAGAATCTTTTAGTACAAACAGGCCTTTGGCAGGTTGAACACATCCGTAACAGCTGTTATAATTTGTCATAATTTTTTATGCAACATCATAAAGAAAAGGCCGTAACTCCCGTTTCTAAATGCAACTGGCATATTTCTTCCTGCTTCTCCTGCTGTGGACTGCCAATTGTCAAGAGTGACTAATGAAAGAGTGAAGCCTTTGGAGCAGCCAATTCTCAGAACCATTAGTTTTCTTTTATACTCCAGCCTAATTCCAGGAATGTGCCGGATGAGAAATAAGACATATCATGTCATTTCAGGATAATACCATGTAATTTTGGGGTAATAAAGAATTCATTTCTGGAGAGAGAAGTGATCTGATATGGAAAAGTTCAATTTCTTTCTCTCCAGAGAGCTTTATCTCTTCAAATGTGACCTTGTATAATTAAATATATTTCAAATATCAAGAGAAATGGCAGCAGAGCAGACAATAGAATTCTCCATTTTATGTAGAAATGAAATGAAATTATATGAAGCAGACAGTGTAATATAAGATGAAGTAGATTGCTACTATTCATTGTTTCCAGTGAAATTCCTGCTGTTTGACTTTATTCATTACAGTTTCATGAGAAGGCAATTGTATTGTGTCTGTGTGACTAGAGTTTTAGACTCATACTTAATTGCATTAATTCAGAAAGTACTGCCAAGAATCAGTAGTTAATTGCTGTTATTACTTGAATATGAAAGAGAAAAGAGATGGTGTCCAGTATATGAGGAGTTACAAATTTCACACAAGAAATACCAGGTGCTTGGAAGCTACAGTTCTGATTCTTAAAGGAGTATGTGTTTTCTAAAAGAGGCTCTAAATCCCTTTTTATTCCAACAATAAATTAAAAATATTTCAAGACAAATAATTTCTTTTCCAAACCACTCTTGTTTCCTAAAAATGACCAAGCTCACTAATCTAAGTTGGATGGCTTTGACTGGTTTAAAGTGACAGGTTCAGACACAAAAAAAAAATTCTGTAGTTTAAATCCTATTGCATTAAAATACCTGATAATATAATGGCAAACTGGGATTGTCTCAACATGGTTTTAAATCTGGTTTTGTGTCAGACTTTATTACTGTCCTCATACTAAAGAAAAGTGACAAAAGATAATGGTTGGTGATATGTTAACTGCTAGAAAGGAATGAGAATGGCTGGAAATATTTTTCCTAAAACCAGCATGCATCCTCTGTTGCCCTTTCACTTTTCACATTGTCTTTTTGAGCTAGTAGTTAACTATAGTGGTTAACGGTGCTCAGCTAATAATCTTTATTGTAGAGTTTGCTGGGTTGTTACTTTCTGATTAGAGGTGTAGGGGACAGAAAAAGCATGTGTTACCCTATGTCCTCACCCCATGTCTCCCCTGCTTGAAGCATGGATGGGCTGGTTATGGCAGGCTTCTCCTTGTGTGCTCATCTTGAATTAACAGGCATTTTGCAGGTGGTAGTGTCGATGCCCAGAGTCTGAGTTACAGAAAGAACTGCACTTTAGCCTCTACTCTGAAATGCTCTCCAGAATGCATGGAAAACATGGTTTCTGTAAATGTTTACGTTAGCTCTCATTTTACAACTTTGGCCCCAGTGGTATGGTAATGTCTGATGCTATCCGAAAAATATATAGTAGCTGAAACTCCTTGCAATGGATTGGCCCTAGACGTTTTCTTTTTGAGTGGTCATTTTCAAAGCAATAACGTAACTTAATGTAACATGGTAAATTTTATTCCACAAATGAGGCCTGCTAGAAAATTAGATTTAGATTTCCATTCACTTAGGGTACTTGTGCTTAATGGCATTTCAGTACTCGCTGAAAAGGCAGTTTTAGGAACCTGTGGTCTGTGGTAGATTAATAGTACAGCAAGGTGACTCTTGGGATAGGCGCTTTGTTTCCTTTGCATCGTATCAAATGTTAAGAAATGCAAGGCTTAAAGATAAAAATTCATTATTTTTTTCTGTGTGTTTTCTACAAAAACAAGTGTGCCAATTTCAGCATAAAGTGTGGCATGGGTGTTCTTGTTGGTTTCTTTTTTTAACATGGTATGGATTATATATTGCCCTCCTCTCTGGTTGACATGGGGGTATGATTTCTAAGAAGGTCTGTCTCAGAGCAACACCTTATATTTTGGTAAATATAAACTCGTGTTTAATGCCAGGGTAAGGGCATGGGTTAAACCTTATTCTTGTGGAAAGCAGCTTCTTGGTTCATCTCCCCATGAAACTCCATTAAAATTTCTTTGAACAGAAAGTCTTTAACATAGCCTTTTACTCCACAAAAAAAATTTACTTCTTCCATGATGATATTTCTTTTGAGAATAGTTGACTTTGCAACGGGTTGTAGAAGAGAGTCATTTTGAACTGATTTACCTTGCTAGGGCTTCAGCTATTGACTGATGTATTTGTGTTCCAAAGAAAATTTTTTCTCTTATTCTTCTGTGGGCGCGATCTAAACAAGGGCTAGAATAGGAAAGCATTTCATTATATAGGTCCAAATACATGCCAGCTAGCTTAATTCTCTCTTCTAATTTCAGAATCTAGTATCTTGTGAAGTCAATGTATGGAAGAGTTTTTAAATAGATAGCTTTAATGTAACCTCAAAATTAATGTTACATTTATTACCTTTTGAATAATGCTACATTCTTTGTGGCAGTCAGGCTTCACCAAGAGTTTAAA
Organism: Pezoporus wallicus; assembly: GCF_028554395.1. NCBI lineage: Eukaryota > Metazoa > Chordata > Aves > Psittaciformes > Psittacidae > Pezoporus > Pezoporus wallicus. The sequence goes on from NW_026640488.1 coordinate 8,380,610, forward strand.
TCATTTTAAACAAAGTGTTACTGAGCTTTAGTAACTGATGTACAGCTCAGTTCAGTTCATAAAAGTTTTTTGTCTAAATCTAGTAAAAATTAATTTTATTGAGGTTGTCAATTCATGTCTTTTTGTACTGCTGAAATATTCACTTTTATTCTGTAAATTGCAGTTTTGCATTTCAGTTGGTTCTAAAATTATATGATTACTTTACTGTTTATTTTTTCAAAGTGAAAATTGCAGCTGAGTACCTGAACATGAATTATGCAAATTCACATTCAGTACAATATAAAAAGTCCTAGTTTAAGGTTATTAATTTCACTAATATCACTCAGTATCACTACACATATGAATTTGTGCTTAAGTTTTACTCGTACTATAAAGGTCTTAGGAATTTAAGTAGTATCTTCTGCACCCCCAAGGGTACAGAATACATAGAATAAAAATATAAGCGGAATATATGAAGCCACCATTATTTTGGTGGTTTGTAGTCAAATAGTTAGAAATTGGAGCTGAAGAGTTAGTTTCATACAGACATGTGCATAGTTCCCATTTATATATTCTGCCTAACAGAAAAAAAATAAATAAAAAGGTGGTTGATAATGCAACCCCTGACTTTTATAAAAGAAAAGTGCAAAATAAAAGCATTTTTTGAATGATGGCTTAAATGGGTGGCTTCTACCAGCAAAATATGGATCTGGTAATGCATGTCATGTTTCCCCATCTGTTCGTGTTGCCACAAAATGACATGATGAGGATAAGGGGATTAATAAGAGGATGACTGGTGCATTGCTTACTTTTCCATCGTTTCAGTGTAAATATTTACATGAAATTATAGTTGGTTTTGGCAGAACAATTCTAGTAACTGACCTTTTCTAGCTTTTCACCCTTACCTCTGTGTGAGCCTAATATGTTCTCAATTATGTTGGCACCTGAAAAATATTTCAATGATTATGAACAATTTGGATTGATCATGCTTAGATGTAGTCCTGCACTATTACGTACATGTGCAAAAGTAGAAAGTATTTCCTTAGAAGAGTTTTCATTCAAGTGATATTTTATAAAGGAATGTTTAAAATAAGAAAAAACCTTTAAATATAACGTTAATTTTTGTGCTGCCAGTACCTGAAGTAAAGGTAGATACAGGTTTTCAGTGGAAGTGTTTACTGTAAGTTTATTCTCTGATTCACATTTTTTTGTGTGTGTATAGAGAGCATTTTTATATGTCAAGGGGCAATAAATCTTTAGGCATATGTATGTAGCTGTTGCTGATTTCCTTTTGATTAGCTGTTGCTAATTTCCTTTTGAAGTGATGGCCTGTGAACAAAAGGCACAGAGAGCACAGATCTATCTATCTATCTATCTATCTATCTATCTATCTATCTATCTATCTTATCTATCTATCTATGTCAGGCAAGTGATGCATTTTCTGTCTGACACCCAGAAACATCCCTTATCCAGCTGAGTCCTACTAGTAGTTTGAATGTGACCTTCTATTCAGGTTAATCCAAACATTATTCTTCATTTTATCAACTATATAATGGCGCAGTGTATCTCAACTACAGACTGGATTTGTATAATGCTTGTCTTGAGAAGGGGTTTTGTGAATAGTCACTAAAGCTGCAATCGCAAGAAATATAGAGTAAAATGAATAAAGGAAGCTGCAAAGGATTTAGCTCCTAAGAAAAATCTCCATCTCTAGGGAACATATGCAAGCTACATTGAAAAGTCTGCCATAGGAATGACAGAAACCAACTTCTGATACAAGCCTCACCCAACAGAGAAATTCTAATTATCTGTTATAATCAAAGGCTTTCAGGAGGATTTTTCCCTTTTTCTTTTTTTCCAAAGCAAAGATGCTGAGAATTGTTTTTCTCAAAGAAATATCATATCCTTTCCAGTTATTCAAAATCATTTTCTGAAGTTACTCTAATGCTAAGAAACTGAAAATAAATCTTCATTAAGTCCATAAGATGGAAAATTTCAGTACTGATCATTAAATTTTTGTTAGGTTGACATACTGAGAACAGTCATGTGACAAGGAATTGTTGAGAAGCATTATTAGTAAATAATGCTACAATTTCCCCTGATAAAATAAATAGCAAGCACGTTCAGTATGTACTGACTACTTTTTAATAGCAATGTATTATACCCACTATGGGTTAGTATGATATGTACCTTTTAGAAGAAAGTTGTAACCTGTGAAACATGGTATTTCGTGAATTACCATCAGAGAGATCTTGTAAAACAGCCAGTAGCATGGTCAAAATGTTTTAATTCTCTTGTGCTTTGATTTACTTGTACAGTCATGATGGTGCATTGAGCAAAGAATCAAGTTTCATGAGCATTAGTTTTCCATGACAGTTCACATATATTTACTCTTTTACAAATGTAGAATAAGAAAAGTTTTTATTCCTACTATTTTTCATTCTAATTTCAAAGCCATGAGTCAGCAACACACATTCTCTGATGTCACAGGAAAAAAAAAAGAAAAAAAAAGAAAAGAAAGTTAAATTAGTTCAGAATAAATCTACAGAATTCTTGTTTGCACGAGCCACCTTAACCTTAAATAAAAATACCTAGCTGGAGCCCTGGATCATGCTACTTAGAATAAGGAAAAACTTTTTCATTTTGATTAATATTTTCCTTTGTTCTTTATTTTGAAAGGCAAACGAATTTTTAGTGCAAGCATTGTTGTTCCTGTTATCCACAGATCTTCTCTAGTGACTCTTTTCTCATGGGTTGCTAAGAAAAGCCTTGATATATATGTCTCATACATTTACAGATTAGAAGAGTAAAAATTATTAATGTTTCAATCATTTTATTAAATATTATGTTTGGAAGTGACTTCTTTTTTAACCTTACAAAGTCATGTTTTTATAGCGTTAAAGTTAGAATAGATCTAATAATGCTAAAAATGAGACTCTTCCAGCTACATAGTGGAGGGTCACGTAGTATTAAAGTTTTTATTTTAATAATCCAGTCTTTACTTATTTTTATTTTAATAATAGTTTCCCAATATTTACTTACTGAGTAGAAGAGATAATAGAAAAGAACTTTGTAATCATAAATAGTGTAAAAAAAAAACCAAGTATGTACTAAACACTTAAGTAACATCTCCAGTGGTCTATCTATGATATAGCCCTAGAAATACGACACTCAGCGTGAACAAGGTTGATGAACCTCAAGGTCTTACAAATCCTCTGGCCCTGTAACGACAAGGATTATTTCCTCTCTGTGCACTGCACATAGATGCCTCCCATCAAACAAGATGGTAGAGTTAAGCATATTCTTTTTAACATAGAGGAGCAAACCCATCATAGAAATACTGGACAGCAGCAAAGCTGATGCTTTCGCACAGCTAATTACTTGCTTTTGAAAGTGTTTTTCTGCAGTACTTCAGAAGGGAAAAGGAGCCGAATCTCGGAATGTTTGCTGTGATAAAAAGAAAGCTAGAGTATAACAAAAATGTGTATCGTTAGCCTTGAAGACTATGCATGAGAGTGCGTTTTCCAATTTGTAGCACAAGCTAAACTGGACAGTATTCAGATGTCAATAGTGGCACTCAAAGTTATCAGTCCTGTGTAGGTTTGAACAGCTGCAGGATCTTGTTAAGTTTTTAGAAAGTCTGTCATTTCAGTCAGTGTTCTATATTTTTCATAACAAAACTATGAAAATCATCCTTGGCTAATGAATTCTTCACACCAGCAGAGAGCGACAGGGCTTGGTAGAAGTGGTTGTGCCAGGCTTAAAGCAATTGCTGTGGGCTGTCTTAAAAAAACCTGAGAGAAACCCACTTGAAATTCTAAACTTATGCTCCCTTCTGGCTTTCAATACTTGTGTTTGGAGCAAAACAACATGTTACTTCTTTATTTAGGCAACCATTCAATGAGGAAGTATTACCAAGTTCTCTGTGTAGTTGAGACAATCACCAGATAATGTACCTCTCTCAAAACAGTTGAAAACCTTAGAGCTGAGCTTCTCCTTTTTTCTCATTTACCATATTCACTGATATTTTAGCTTTAGGTGTAAATTTTGAAAGATAAGTAAGAGTAGGGAGTTACAACTTGTACTGTATGAAATCGAAAAGGTAAAAGTTTATTCATTAAAAAATTTATATGGAAAAGACTGAAAATTATACTTCCATCTCAAATATCTACAGCTATTTTTGAGTTTTTGGAAGTGTTCACCAGTACTAGGTTTTGGGGTTTCTTATAATAATATTTTATTTCTTGCAATGTAAGGCTTTCCAGGTGCAGGGTTACCTGTGCTTTTGTTTCTTTATGCATGTCTCTGAATGCTTCTGTAGAGATTTTTAGACATGAACCTTCATTTTTCATGTAGTATTTTCAACTAGATACAGTACTGTGATGTAGCAACCATTTACGTTCAGCAGATCTGACCATCTTTAGTGCATGTGATTCTTTGCTAGTGAGCACTAACATATGTTCCAGTCAGAGGAGGCTTATGAAATAACAGTGTTTATATCAACAATAGATGAGGTCTTTTAAGAGGAAAAAATATGCTTAAACACTTTCTCCGTGTTTTTAACCATTCCTAATGGTCTTGCTACTCTAATTTCTAGCTGAACAGACTTGCTTTCAGTTAACTGCAGAAAATTGTATATCTTTCCTTGTTCCTAATTCCCTACTGTGTCTAGAGATTGTTCCTTTTTAAAACCTCTACATTCGTTTGGTGTCTGTTATGCTTCATCTGTCACCTAAAAGAATTTCTTTACAGAATTGCCTCTTAGTACTCCTTCAGTATTTGCAGAGAGCTGATTTACCCTGAACAGTTCTTCAGACCTTAAATGAAACTAATGCATGTATTTAGTAACCTGCGCACCTACATGCCATCATTTTTTGTTGAATATTTTTAGGTTAAAATTATTTTATCAACTGTCAACTTTGAGCTCATTCTGAAACTTGCAGAATTGTTTGAGCAAAATTGCTTCAGCTTCTAGGGTGAGCTGGAATACTGCTATACAAGATGTAGCAAGACAGTATTCTCTGTTGTGTACTGATATCCTTACCTATGTTGAATCTTAGATCAAATTCTCACCTTGCATCAATAAGTGTCATTCTGTCTAATTCAGTATAGCTATATGGATTAACTCTAGCTGTGGTTCTGTTTCAGTAAATTCCCCTTCAGCTTACATGTAAGATTGGCCCAATGTAATATACACAACAGTTGTGTATTATTCCTGATGCCCAGAGTGCTTGGAGTGATGAAAAAGAAAAGCTATTCTCTAAAGGATCTCATTAAATGTTTTCTGCAATTCTAATATGAAACAAAGAAAATAGCTACACCATTCTTGTCTAGTTCTGGCCGTTGCTAACAGTACCGAATACAACTATTCTGATATTTTATTTGTACCTTGCTGCTTTCCCACCAATAATGATCCCTTTGGTAGAGTTGATAAAGTTGATCAGGGAGAGTAATTACCATTTTCTAAATTCAGCTAAAGCAGTTTTTAGCGGGTATCTTTGTACATCTTTAATCCTGCCATGTATTAAGTTTTCCTGGCTAATGCTGGCTCTTGAAGATGTGTCTTCACAGACTCTGTAATTCCCAGCTAAGCATATTAAAGGGAGTTAACACCTGGATGCTTTCTGAGTATTCCACAAAAATAGGTACTAGTGTTTGTTCTTTGTGCAAAACACTGTAGTATCAAGGATTTACAAATTGCCACTGTGATGGAATGTCCTGATGTCATTCACTATCCATGAAACCTATCTTAACACAAAATTAAGATAAAAAATCCAAAATTAACTATATGCAATTTAATGAAGGAAAGAAAAAAAATGTTAGTTCACTTATCCCTATACCAAAAGCAAAGCCTGCTGTCCCCTTTCTCCTTCCTTCATGCTGCTGACAATTAGTGTGATCAGGAATTCAACCCTGGTACAATTCTTTTAATTTTTTTGGAGGGAATACTCGTTTAAATTTCCCTCCTGAAAAATCATGACCCTTCAATGTTCTCCTCTTGTGAAAACACTCCTAAAATCAAGTGACAAATTAAGCTATAATCCCCATTTTTCCATGTTAATATTTTAGATCTAAGAATTGATTTGGCTCAGTTAGAAGAAATAACAGAAGAACATTACTTGAGATTTTCCTCTTCCATATACCCCTGTTTTTTTGACTTTGGTGAATATGCATGGCAACGTAAAGAAAAGGCAATCCTACACCATTTCTTTCCTTTACCTGCATCCCATAGGCTGAACTTGGCAGTATGTGCCTTGCTTGAATTCCTTACATACTGTGAGGATAAGGCAAAGATCGCCTTTCTCTTCCACACTGCTCTTGATGTCTAGCACTTCCAATTAAATCAAAGGCTATAAACCCACAAGTTTAAAATTATTCTGGCATCTCCTCTTCATCATAAGATAACTATTAGAAATTGCTAATTGGCAAATATTTCAAAAGTTCTCATAATACTTCAAATGGAAGCTGGGTCTGTAAAGGGTAATTGCTTCCCCTTGCTGGATTTCAGATCTGTTCTCTGCAGTCACTCAGTTATCACCATAGATGGGGAATGTTTCATCAATGTGAGTTACTATCTATAGGTTTGGTTATTACTACCAAATTCTCAAAAATGCACACAGTAAAGAATTCTAAAGGTTGGGAATATGATGTTTGGTATTTAATCTGAGAAAACATTGTCATTTGTGCACTGTAAATGAAAAGATTTTTCAAACAGGCTAATATCTGGACCTCAGACCTTCTCTCATGAAATGTAATCAAACTAGTATTATTTACCATTTTAATTACAAATGCATTTCACTAATGAAAAGATGCCAGTCATCGTTTCAGAGGCATCTATTGTTATGAAGAGAGGATATCACATATCAAAATAAAAAATCTTTAATGAACAAAACTTTTGAAAGCAGATTTGAAGTAAACTTTTTTATTGCTTATTCTAAAATGGACACTAAATTGCTTCTGTAATGCACATACAGGAAAAATAAGATTAAGGAATTTCTGTCATGATTATTTCAGTGTTTTCATTATTATTTTTTTTTTTCATTTTTCATCTGCATTATTGGAGGAAAGAAAGAACTACAGGTTTCCAGGATTTTAATTGGTGTTTATTGACTGGTAGATATATCAGGAAGATTACAAGATTGTGTATAGTCATACCTGTAAATCTGTAACTGTGAATCAAATGCAAATAATTCATAATGGCCTTTCAGAGACCAGTTTAAGCATTTAATGGTTGCATTGCAAGACAGATTCTGAAAACTAGTTTTATAATACTTAATACTGTGAAACTTAGCTGCAAAAGATTTAATTTAGATCATCTTTAGTTTCAGTTCAATTATTTTCTTTACCACTTATTTTCACTTTGTTTTAATAGTCAGAATATCTCAGTGTTTTGATATATTGCTCTCTGTTTCATATAAAAGGTGCCTTGATAAAAACAAAGTACTTTAAAATATTAATATATTCACTGGTGAAAGGAAGTGAAGCTACAGAGGTGACTCTGAAGTATCCTTCAGTTCATAGTAATTAGTGCAACTTAATGTCCTGCATGTGTAAGAGCATTTGCACTTCTACTGAATATTCCATGCTAATTAATTAGGGATAAGGTCAAAGATCTTCTCACCTTCTAGAAACTTTTTGAGTTTTGCAGATTACTATTAGTTACTGTTTAAAATACTGAAATACTCTTTGGCTCACAACTCAAATACATCACAGAGGTGCTTTAAAACTATTTATAAGGCTACTTACCTCATAAACTAATCTGTCTCATCAAGAAGCATTACAGTCTCAGTATGTGATTAGCAGTTAAGACAGATCCATGCAACAGCCTTTTTCTCTGGTTTGTATTTCAGGCTTCTGTTATTTTTATGTTTTTCAATGCAGTAGGTAAGCAGAAATGCTGCAAGTCAGAGCTGTATTTATTTGGGTAGATAATGTTTAATGGTAGTCTCAATGTCAAGTCTTAATGTTATTAATTAGCCTTTGTTTTGAAATTAATAGTTCTATCCTTTAAATCCTACCCCAAAATTTGTGACACGCAGAATGTGCGTTTCCCAGAGCCATAGACTGAATCTTCTGAAATTAAAGCTTCCAGTAAAGACAATGCTAAGTACTTCCCAGGTGGTGGATCCAGCCTTTATAGTGCAGATGATTTTTCAAGGGATGCAAAATGCATAAGATAAAGTACTTTTAATTATTATGTATGTTAATTTGAAATGTCCTCTTAATACTCAAACATTTATTCATTTATATTTTGCAAATTATTTATTTTTTGAGATTAGCACACTCTTTTGCCTGGAAAAGCAGAGACCTTGCATGATTTTTTTTTAATACAGAAACATTGTGGAGCTATTTTCCTGATAGTTATGAAGATTACCAAAATTATGTATTAAAAAGAACTGAACCCTGAGTACAAGAAGGAAGGCAAAAAAAAAAACCTTTTTCCCCTTTGGATTTCCCTAGTTTAAGAATGCTAAGAATTAAGATAGAATCAGACAAACATGGTAATACTGATAAATTTTATTTTGTTAATTCCTTCAATAAGTAGTACAAATAAAACATTGTATTCTTGTTGCCAGTGATTTTTCGATGATGGGGAAAATCACTGTGTAATTCCCAGTGCAAAAATGTGTGGCGCTTCCTTATGTAGTAGAGCACCTCATAATGTTTTCTTAAAATGAAACAAACAAAACTCTCTGTTCCTTTCACTCTCTCTCCCCCCACGTTTACAGTGCAGATGTGGTGTAATCCATCTAGAAGTCAGGCTGGTCCTTGGTTTTCTGACTCTGCAAAATTGTTTAGGCATTTGCACGGCTGATTGTGAAGTCTGAATTTCTTGTGAAATTTTGTTTGTTTTTCTACTTAAACCTTTCAAAGACAACACTGCTTAATGAAGGGAATTGCTGTTAATTGAAACTTAGAAGGGTCTAATACCAGCAGTGATTCTCTGTTGTGCCAATAATCTTCAAACCATATTTGAAGCTGGCCTTTGCCTGTATTTTTAGACACTTAAGTAGCTAGGAATAAGCTGAAGGGAAAAAAGTGCTGAGGATAGCTTGCCAGGCACAGTATAATCTATAAAATATAACAGAGTGCTTCCTTCAAGGTCAGCCACTGCCACTAACCATAGGAAATGCTGAATCAGAAGTAACAAGATAATATTTTGAGAAACTTTGACTTCAAATGTCAGTGTTTGTGGGGGAGGGGAAGAAATATGCCTTGTGATGCTTATAATGTAGACATGATCATGATGCAACACCACTGCAGCTATAGTATTTAAGATGCTGTCAATAACCACTAAATGAGCGTACAAGATAAATGCCAAAATTGCAAATTTAATGATATACATAAAAATTAAAGAGAAAAAAAATGTTCAAAAGTAGTAAATCCAGAAGTGGCACATTAGGAATTTCTCAATAGAACAAATGTCCCAGAGTACAGTAATTATTTTCTCAATTTTTCGCATCAGACCTGTATGAGCATGCTTTATTGTAGTTCTCTGGGAAGTGATATCGCTAAGTTATCCAAAAGCACCAAGAATCACAGAACATAAGATTATCTAAAGTTTAGATGTGCAAGAACCTCTGAAATGTCATGCCTGCGCAAAAGCTGTCCTCTGTTTCATTTCATTACAGGCAGCCAAAGATGTTTTTATGGAGGTAGAACACCATCAGAAATACTAGTTGATGGGACAACCAGTGGGGAAAAGTGACAGCATCCCACTGACTCCAGCAGGGTAGTTTCAAAGATAAAGAGTATCTGGTGTGGAAGTATGAGCAGGAGGTAACTGTCCAAGCAGTGTCTCCAGCCTGTTTCTAGTTCCCTGAAGCCTTTTTATTTGTGAAGAAATAGCCTAGGACTCATCCCCATGACAGAAAATTAATTTTTGCATGTTGAGCTTAGGAGCATCGAAGTAGTTCTGGCAGCTACTGTGAGACTCATATAAGGATCAGACTTTCAGATTAGTGCCTCGTACTCAAACCGCTTTTGGAGATTCGATTGTACTCTGAAATGCTGTGTGGATTTGGGCCAGATGCAAAGTATTAAAATAGTTATCTTCATTCCATTTTTCTGTGAGGACACTGGCATCTGGCAAAAGACCAAATTTTCTAGCTCTCATTGCCGTAATAAGGGAGCAGTTTCAGAGAATGCACTGAGAAAAATTTTCAGTTGCTTCAACTGCCATTATGGAGGTGGTTAAAATGGGACCTGTTGTAGCCTTGCACAGTGATCTTACTAATTGAAGCAGGTCTAGAAGACCACTGAGGGGCAAATGTGACTCATTACAGATTCACTGCTCGCTACCCAACATTTTGTCATAGCACAGTGCCAAGGTCAAGCTCAATACGCAGTCTGCCCATAGCAGACAATGTTAATTCTGTTGGCTTTATGCTAGCTGCATCCATCATGTATGTGGCCTCTGGTCATTCCAGTGTCTTGAATAAGACTTAAGGGTGTCCCCGGTGTTGTTCAGGTACCAGTCAGAAGCTAAGAATTGAGTAGCAGCCAAATTTAATTCAGAGTCCTACTTCTAGTTGGTGGACCCTGTTTGGAGTAACAGTTTCAGAAGAAATTCAAAGAAATCTCATATCAAGGGTTCTCTGTATCAATAGCATATTATAATATCCATAACATTAATACAGTACAACATTTCAACTATCTATAACTAATATATGAACTAATTTTCAGTGCCACCAAAGTCACTGAAAGTGACTTGCTTTAGTGTCTTGAAAACATACGGTTTTCAAGAGGTGAGAAATTCCTCAGCGCTGTCATCTCCTGAGATGAAGCTTTCTCAAGCTGGTGGACTTGCACATTGTCTGAGACTTTCTCAGGCAAAACACTGATTTGGTGCCCTGCATCACATTTTTTAATTTTGAAATTAAATATTCCTCTCCCTGGAGTACATCTATGTGTAGGAAACCTTGTGCATTTATATCTTTATGGCAAAGAGAGTGTTGTTTCCTGTTACAGACATAGACCATGAGTTTCAAGAAGCTGTAGGAACTGTCTCAGGTCTTGATTGCTATTGATCAGGCAATGACAGAAATGATTATATGTCTAAGCAGTTTCCACTTTCCCTGTGATATCAGACAGATGTGCTTAGCTCCTTTTCCTTTTTTCCCTCTTGAACAAGCAGTCTAGTTGTGAGCCTTGCTTAGCAGCATCTTTTCTTCTGGAATCAATCTCTGAAGTTGTATTTCTAAAAGGGATAAAAAAAAATCCAAGTGTCTGTATTTTCTAGGGAACGTTTTTTAGAAACTGGTTATAATATTAGCAGTCTGCTGTCGATATTATTTAACATGGACTTGTCCTGCATAAGGCATGTTTTCCTGTAGACGTTTTTCGTGCTGATGGACTACTGTCAAACAAACTATTCCATTTGAGTACAATCAATATGGTATAAATATATATATATATATATATATATATAGGGCATATTACTCTCTGAGATGCAGAACCCCTTGGTTTTGCTGTACAATTTTAGCAGACTTTTACCGGGTATCTGTGATAACTTCAGTCTCGGTGGACATTGCCACAAACACTTAATTTTCAGTATCTTAAAATTCTCCATCTTTTTGTTCTGTAGATTTCCTTTATTAACTGTAGAGCTCTCAGGTTTCTTCTATAGGACAAGCAAACACAAATTTCTCTGTCAAACTCACCTCTGCAAGGAACCTTGATCCCTTGTTGGTTTTGGCCACCGACAGTGTTGTATCAATTTTACTAATACTTACTAGAACCATTCATGTGATAAATTCTCTTGAGCAGAAATAATATACTTAGGAGAGACATTGCAATTTTTCTCTATTTGGGGTTAGTCAGATATTTCTGACCCTTTCTAGAATCATTCTGTGTCTGTAGTCATGTTCTTGTACAGATCATAATCTCCTGAATACCTTATACCACATTGAAAGTGATTATGTGAAGTTCTTTAGATATTGAATACCATCCAAATGGCAAAAATGGCTTTTAAGGACACAAGTGAATGTTGTCAGCTGGTTATGGCACCTGACAAAATCTTGCTGATGTCTCAAATATTTAGCGTCCATCATCTTTCCTACAGTTTCTCCTAATATATTTGTTGATATATATATCTCCTTAATCTTTAAATATAGAAGCCCAACAACTTTTACTGTGATAAATTAATCCTCTAACTCAGCCATCTAGCAAAGTCATAGACATATCACATTATTGCTTTCGCCAACAATCTCTACTGGTTTTAGCTTTAACTAGCAAATTTTTAAACTATATTTGATGAAATGTTACTCACTACTACTACTCCATACTACTTTTCTGCGGAGATTCCTAGGTATAAACAACATGTGTATCTGAAAAGGCTAGGGAGGTCCTAAATACTCAACAGATACTGTCCTAAATACAACAGAATTTGCCATCCATTTGTCTGTTTGGCTTTGTAGTTCTTGGTTTGTGTTATTTTTTCTTTTCTCAATTTGGCTTTGTAGTTCTTGGTTTGTGTTATTTTTTCTTTTCTCATTTAAGAATGCACATGTCAGCAATTCACAGTGAATGTTTGCCAGAGGAATTGTGAAATAAATTGTTTCTTTTAAATGATGTATAAGGAATGCTACCTGGATGTGAAAACTGGCGTATCATCAACAAGGTATTCCCCAGCACACAATAAAACAAAGCATGTTCCAGAAAGAGTCAGAGACAAAGACAACTGTATTCATCATGTCTTTAAATTAACTGATTCACAGTGTGTTGTAGGATTCGGAGGAGAGGGAGAAGGCATCATAGTAAACAGGTCAAATGTAATGAAATGGGAAGAAATAAATTGTGGGCATGAATAAGAACAGTTCTTCATCCCTCAAAATAAAAGCTACATAATTAAACATGGTTATTTATGTTATGAGGGGAGGGCTAGGATTACATTTCTGATCAGTATTAAAAATGCAAAATTGTAGTAATTACACTCATGTTCTTAATATTTGTTAATATTATTTGCTGATAATATTGGCATTCGCATATGCTTAACTGTGCTTCATTAAATTTTATTTTCTACCATTAGACTACCCTATACATCAGCTATCCAAAGTTTCAAGAGATTAATTACATTTTAGTCATGCAGTAGCCCATACTTGTATGGCCTAATTAAACACATCTTCACTGCTAATCCACACAGATAGTTGATAATAATATTGACGTATAAAAGTAAACTGTTCTCTGAGCTGTATATGCAGAAGGGATGTAGTTGCGTGCTGAGGGTAGAGGTAACAACTGTTCTACAGGCAGCTCCTGCTGATGGATTGACTGGGGCAATGGCAAGTACCCCTCTTGGAGGAAGCTGTTAGTCCATGAAGTGAAAGCAAGGTTGCCATGCTCTGGATTTTAGAAATTGAAAAAGTGAGTCCCCAACATATACAAAGGCAACTGAGTCGTCAGTTGTCTGACACTAAGTATTAGGAGTCTTTTAGTTCTTGGCAAGTTAGTTCTGTGTTTGCAAAGCAGTATGTTTGATAGTGTATCTTGCCAGGAGCTAAATAAATATTTTCTGTGCAGATCTGCTGTGCAGGCAGACCACCTCTGACTTTTTAGCTGGTCATCCTGTAAACCTTTTCTAAAGTAACAGCCTGTGCTGGATGCCAGCAAAATACCTATCTTTCCTCTGCTGGTGATGCTGGTCATTTGATTAGTCACAGTAGCTGCACTATTATCCTGATTATCCTCTTGCCTTTTTGTCTTATCCATGAACTGCAGAGCTTTGTGTTATGTGTGCTTTGTGTGGCAGTGACTGATGCTTGCCAGTGCTTCTAGATCTAAGTTTCCAGCTCAATTGTAGATTCCAAGTTCTTTGCTTCCTTTCTTTGCTTTGACATCCACTGAAGGATTCATACCACAAAAGAAATTGTAACCTCTGCTTCACTTAGCACAGCTTCTAAATGTGGTACACCCTGTTGGACAATGTCCTCCGATTTGGCTCTTACCTAGCGAGGGACAGAGAGCCACATACCTTGGTACACATTCTTTCTTTGCAATGACAGATAGCTTTCAGCATTTTGTATGAGACTATAAGCAGTGGATAAATAAAGTAAGCAAAACTGCTTTGGCTTTGGTATAAGAATGAATTGAATTATTTGAGTTTAATTTGCTCGCTAAGTTGTACTGTTCTCTGCATCTAGCAGCTCTCTGAATCATCTTAATGGAGAGGTAATGAAAATGTTTGTCTTTTTTCTGCAGTTCCCAAGTATTCCTGAGTTTCAGAAAAACAAAAAGTTGGAGGACCGAGAAAACTTGTAAATTAGCTTAGCTCCTCATGAGCAACATATTCTCCAGGGTATTAGCATACCCTTTTATAGTCATAAAGATACCTTTTTTCTGTTGCTGTTAATCTTTAAAGCTTTTTGTTTATTTGTTTCTGAATTTACAGGCTTCTTTTCTCCTTGCAGGATTCATTTTATTGTCTGCATTTTCTCTATCTTCTGCATCTTTTCTCTATCTTTTAAGATCTAAAAGCAAATGGTTGCCATTTCTTCTTTTTTCTAACTGATTTCAAAGCTTTTTTTTCTGAGAAGGAATTCACTGATATGCTCAGGACTCTCTACTTTCCGTAGTCAGTGTATGACAATACTCCCAGTGGTTCTACTTGTAGTTAGTGTGAAATAAGAAACGCAAGTAGTTCTCTGTTGGGATGGAGTTATTACACTTTGGATACTGGGTGATTAATGAGGTTTAGGTCTAGAAAGGAGTATTATCATAATCTGATCTCTCTTGTATGCTTGTGTGCAGTATACCCATGGTTTTTAGCACCAGAGCAGCTTGAATGTATTTCCTGTCCCCCTGCACAGGAAATGTCAATAATTTTGGATTGAAAGATTTGCTGTGTAACCAGGCCTCTACAGAAAATAGCAAAATTTATTTGAAGAATTAATCTCTCACTGCCACTGTGTCCTCATTATCATCCTGAGCAATGATTGATTTTTCTAACAGAGCATGAAGAGATAATAATGCCAGTATGATTTCTAGTAGTTGTATAAATAATAGGGTGCTGTATAACATTTTGTGACTGCACAACTTTGTATGCTCTTTTTTAAAGTTTTAGTGTGGGTGGCATTCTTCCTATGTGTTTAATTAATTTGAGTCTATTGATTTCTCTAAGAAGGGTTTTCCTCTTTCAAACTCAGGAATAGGGACAGTGTTTATCTTACTGTGCTAAACCTACATTGCATAGATTTTTGGTATCTGGCTTCTCTAACTTGCATGATGCTGTGATCTCCACAGGGTTTCTAAAGCTCATCACTCTTTTCCTCCCCTTTTTAAAGCTACCAAGAGATAGAACAGAGAATAATTGCTGCCATAATTACTGAAATTGTTTACACAGCTATGCTATTTGTCAAATTTCATTCTGCTTAAAAATGATTCTTTATAGATCCAATTCACCAAGCATCAATAAAGAATAAGAACAATTAAAAATTGAATTTCAATGCAAATGTGGCCTTTTCCCTATTCTGCATGAAGGCACATTTATCAGCCTCATAAACACTGCTACCACTCTAAACAGTGTACCATTAAAATGACTGAGAAACAGCTATACTGTTATTGTTTCATGAGCCTTTGATACCAAGATTCATTTCTGTCCAGAAAAGGATTGCAAAAGGTCAGTAACATGTCACAGAGCCTGTACAGAAATAGCTTGGGGACATAGTTGCCTAAATTTGCAGAGTCTGCAGTGCCGATGGACCTGATTCCTGCAGAGTCACTTGTTTGAACAATCTTTTAACACAAAACTGGTCTGTCCTTCATTCATATATTCCATTACTACTGACAAGATATGATTATAGAATCACAAAATGGTTGAGGTTGGAAGGGATCTTGAGATCATCTCATCCAACAGCCTTGCTCAGTTGGGGTCGGCTAGACTCGGTTGCCTAAGACCACATCCAGTCAGTGTCTTGGTTTCAGCTGGGATAGAGCTAATTTTCTTCCTAGTAGCTGGTACAGTGTTGTGGTTTGGCTTTAGTCTGAGAATAATGTCAGTAAGACACTGATGTTTTAGTTGTTGCTGAGCAGTGCTTACAATAAGTCAAGGACTTTTCAGCTTCTCACACCACACCACATGCAAGAAGGCTGGGGGTACACACGAAGCTGGGAGGGGACATGGATGGGACAGCTGATCCCACTGGCCACAGGGATGTTCCACACCATATGATGTCATGCTCAGCATATAAACTAGGGAGAAATCTGGCTGGTAGCTGCTGCTCAGAGACTGGCTGGGCATTGGTTGGCAGGTGGTGAGCTATTGCATTGTGCAGTGTGCATATTCTAATTCTAGTAGTAGTAGCATCATTTTCCCTTCCTTTTATATACTATTAAGCTCTCTTTATCTCAACCTGCAAATTTCCCCCCTCTCTCCAATTCTCATCCTACTAGTGTTGGAGGAAGGAGTGTGAATGGGCAGGTGTGGTGCTGTTACCTGATTGATTAAACAATGACGTCAGGATTTGAGTATCTCTACGAAAGAGACACCACAACCTCTCTGGTCAGTCTGTTTCAGTGTTTGGGCCAAATTCACAGTAAAAAAAGCAGTGGGTTTTCGTGTTCAAATTGAATTTCATGTGTTTTCACTTGTGAAGTTAATCTGGTTCTTAACCTTGCAATAATCCTATGTACAGAAGATGTGGCAGTTTTTCAGGATAGATCCTTCAGAGTATAGGAATCTGATGAGGTTTCAGCAAATACTGCTGCATGTTATTTTCTTCCTTAACAAACGCTTGTATTACTTTTTAATCAATGAAATCTATACAAACCATTTAGGCAAGGAAAGGCAATGGAAATTTAGTTTTCTATTTATTCTGTAGGACTACGCTTTTAAATAAGATTTTTGCAATCTAACGAATTGTTGGACTTCGCTGGCTTAGAATATTAAAATTTACTTTTCAATTTCACACTCAAAGATTATGCAATGGGGAAATGTCAATGCTTCAATTTTAAGCCACACTAAATGGACTTCTTAAAATTAGAATGTTTATTTATGTACAATAGATGCCCTAAAATGAGGCCTGTGAAAGGTAAATGAAGAGTTACAAGACTCATTTCATCTCAGGAAAATTCAGTCATATTCTTGAGATTTAATAATAACTTCTGTGGAATCTAAAATAACAAATGATGTTTAATACATTGAGGCATGATACACATAGTGAAAAGCAGATGGTATTAGTCTTGTTGAGACCATACCACCAAGCAATTCATTAATGTACAGGGAGACTAGAGGTTAGAATAAGTGCCACGGTTTGTGACTGAGTGACTGTTGAGCTCCCAGAACACGCCTACAGCTGTAGGTCAGAAATAGATGCGCAAGTTAAGGACAGAACTGGTAAGAAATTGTGTGGTGCTTTCACCTTTTCAAACTATGGATTTAAAAATCTGCATTCCTTTATGGCAGTGATGAAAATGATAATTCTTTTTCCTTATCTTTTCTCAATTATCGGGTAGGGGCTGCTAATGACTGTTCTTTATTTATTTATTTATAAACCCTCTTTATAATTCAGTACTAAAAAACAATGCCACAGCAGCGATTTAAGATATTTTGTGGTCAGGAGCTTGCTTAGACCTCTTTCCAGTCAGTGGCCAAATTCAGAATGGAATTAAATGGTCTTCCATAATTACAGCTAAACCTGTCCGCTATGTATAATGTTGGATTTGGAATTCTAAAATTCTTGTTAAACTTTGTGATTAAAAGTAAGAAAAACATGACACCAAGAGGAGTGGATTACATGAAAGGATCATTTTATATTGTCTTATTTTTGTACAGTTGAGTGTAGTCATGTTTCAGTTAGAAGAACAAGCATCTGATACAAGTTTGCACTTAGCAGATTACATGGCACTAAGACAGGAAAAATCGTAATGTTTAGTGCTTTAATTATTTGTGTACCTTAATTTGATCAGCTGTGAGTTTGCTGCAGGATGTTTTTTTATTTATTTCACTGATAACAAGGATAGATACATATGGCATTTTCTAGTCAAAACACTCAGTATCTCTTAAGGTCTTTAAGCCTAATAAAACCTTTAGTAGGTAGGATTTTACTTCAGGCTCAGTGATGGTTACTTAAATGCTAACACAAACTTTACAGACCAGACCAGAGTAGCCACTGCTTCAGCAGCGCTGCTAATTTAGATGTCCACGTGCCATTACACAGCACAAACAGATGGCACCTTATTGGGCTCTCACTGCTTTTTGCAAAATCTGTGCCTCTGTCAGTTCAACAGTCAAGGTACCCAAGCACAACAGCAACTACAACATTGCCTATGACTATCCAGACCAGTTGATTTCATGTGAGGTAAGTACAGCTCACCAAGCCAAGTATGGTGCATGTGACAGCCAGAGATAAAATAGTCTATGATGAAGTGTATTGGTTGTAGAAAAAGCCTTTTATGGAGACTGATGAATGCCTTCTACATTCTGTTTTTGTGGAGGATATTCTATAGTGGCTTTCATAAAGCTTTCCCATCTATAGTGGCTTTCATAAAGCTTTCCCATCGTGAGAAGAGTAACTTGCTTTCTTAAAGGTGGAGGGAAAAGAGAATGATTTTCAATCAGGTCCACTTAGAACATTTTAGGAAAGATTAACATGGTTTGCATGGAGATTGGTTCTGTAGGTGGATTAGCCTATGAATAATTTGATAGCTAAGTCATTTTCTCTAAGAACATAAAATATTTTTCTCTCCATTTTGAGCTGTTTTGCTCATTAGCTAGTCATCTTGCTGTTCTTTATAGTGTCAGAGCATCCTAGCCCTGTTATAATCATGGTGAACATAGTTATGAACAGTAGTGAACTCCAACTTTCATTCAGTCTTATATTTTCATATCACAGCATTCATTCTTTACTGTGAGGGTGGTGAGGCACTGGAATGGGTTGCCCAGGGAGGTTGTGAATGCTCCATCCCTGGCGGTGTTCAAGGTCAGGTTGGAGAGAGCCTTGGGTGACATGGTTTAGTGTGAGGTGTCCCTGCCCATGGCAGGGGGGTTGGAACTTGATGATCTTGAGGTCCTTTCCAACCCTAACTATTCTATGATTCTATGACTCACCAAATTTCAGTCCTGTTTCTATGTCTTACATGCAATGGGTGCCACTTCAGTATTGTTTAAGTCAGAAGCAGGCATGTGCTTTTAAAGAAAATCTCCCTCTCCCACTTGACTGTGCTTTGGTTCATTACATGAAGTGTTCCTGGTCTCAATGAGCTTACCTTCCTTTACAGCTTGCTTGCTCTGCAAAGCCATCAGAGACTCACAGAATGGTGGAGGTGGGAAGGGACTTCTGGAGGTCATCTTGTCCAATCTCAAGCAGGGGTAGCTAGGGTCAGTTGCCCAAGACCATGTCTGGTAGCTTCTGGATATCTCTAAGGATGGTGACTCCAATTAGCTGATCATTGTGGAGAAAAAGACGTAGAATAAAAGGCAACACAATAAAAGTATATTAAAAAGTATATAAAGCAAAAAGTTTCAGTAAATAGCCAATTCTATGACTAAAAGAGTATTCTATGTGTATGAAATACAGATACATCCTAAGAATATGTTCTCTAGGATCATGGGGAAAAAGAGAAATTATAACACTGCAGCATGGAGATTATGGCATTCCCATAAAAAGGATAAGTTTATGTTATGGGAACTACTGGTTTGGATGCTGTGCAAGTTTCACCTCTTGTTTGTTACATTATTTTTAACTTAGGTTGTCTTTAAAAAATACTTGATTTCTAGGGAATTCAAAGCCCTTATGTGAACACCAGACTTGACCCATTCTTTCAAGTCTGTGTCAAAGTAAACAGTCTGTAGTTTCTTAGAAGCATGGGAGCAAGTGGCAAAGAAATCTGCTCCTCAAAAAATCCTATACTGGTATTCATTCTTCCCGTCATCTAGACAAGAGAGAATAAAATGGCTAATCTTGAAGATGAGCGCAGTGATCCTTCAAATCAGTCAGACTATTTGATAAAATTTCATGTATTATTTCATGATTGTTTCTCTGTCATAACAAGTTTTCATATGTCTTTATAGAACTGATGTAATTAGAAGATTTGTCATTTTATTTTTTCTTCTAGTAAAATCATGAGTAATTCAGGTCTGCCACCTCTCACTACTCAGAATTCTGGTAACTTTGGTGTGCTTTATCAATAGTTTTCAGACTTTCTTGTCATGTAGTCTTCCTGGATTCAAAAAACAAACCAGTGGTTTTAAACTGAGCATTTCTGTTTGAAAAAAAAAACACATTCAGGAGGCCATCATGAATAAAACTATTTTATAGACAATGATTTAACACATTTAGTTTAGCTTTTGAAAGATGGATAAGAACATCTTCTGATGCTCCAGTTCCAGTTCTAAATAAAGCAGAGGGAGGGCAGTGAGTAGAACTGTGACTATCCTGTTAAGTGTTTAGTCATTTTCACCTCAAATATGAGAGTATGTGCTATATTTAGGGCATTAAGTCCCTTCCCTGGAGTAATGGGGAACTGAGAAGATGATTCTAACTGTGTTATCAGAAGCTTTTGGTTAATGGGGCTCCAAGCAAAGCTCCTCTCACTTTTCTTTAAGCTTTGGTAAAGTCATAGTGTCCTTGAAGTTTTTCTTTCATAATACATTCCATGTGTTCAATTTAAGTAAAGACATCATTTCAAAGTAGTTTTGTTTAAACAATATTATCCTCACACCTTTTTTGTGTTTTCCCCTTTGTACATTTCTGTGCTCTGTTAATCTTTTTTTTTCCCACACAACCAGTAAAGCGTACCGTAAATCTCTAATTGTCTCGTCATCTGTTTGTCTTCCTTTTCTGAAAAGCCACAGGATTTTAGAGGATTCTGTTTTATTGCCTTCCCATTCTTCTGTTTGCTACCTAAGATGTGAATAACAATGGTCTTTCACTCCATTGGGTTTTCAGCACATGTTGAATTGAATCCTTCATTTTTCTATTCTCATGGCATCCTCTTTCTACCAAATATAAGACAATTCTTAACATCAGATATGCCCATAGATTCCTCAGTCAGAAAATCCTGTTTTATTTATAACCAATAGTTCAGTAAAAAAAAAAAAAAGGATATAAAAAAATATTCTGTATATATTCTAAAGTAGCAGATCACCTCCTACTCCTGCCTTAAAGATTTTCTAACTTTTGCTGTCATACACTATTTTTAGGTAAAAAGGCAGTATGTGCAGCAGCTAACAATACAGTTAGTTATCTCCAACTCATTAATTTAATCTCTGTGATATCATAGGCATTCATCCCTTGAAATGGAAAGGCAGTGTTTCCTCCGCTGCCTTCAAGCTTTTGCTGTGGGATAGCAGTGTATATTCTTTAAGTAGTGATGCCCTAAGCTGGAACTGCCATATACCATCACAGTTTCTCTTGGGTGGGAACTGAGTTGGTAGGTTTGGTGTGGCCCCTATCTAGGCCAATAAAAGATATTCTAATCCTCTTAAACAGAGATACACAAAACATAGCATAAAAACCATCATTCCCACATGAGTAACTGTTGTAGCAAAGCATATCTGATTTTGTTGTTGCTGAGATTGCTGTGTAAAGGCAGCATAGGAAGTATTATTTCCAATTTTTGCCTTTTTAGGGAAATCTATCTGTGTTATTTTGTGAGTCCCATAGAGGACAGAAAAGCTGTTTGCTACTGTGTCCTGTTTAGCATTTTTTCAGCTGTACTTTTTAGCATGTCTTTTCAATGCCTTGGTCATATGAGCACAAAATTCTGCTTATACATATGAAGACTGAAAACTGAATGCAGTGTAATCTAATAAATGAAGGCAAAACTGAGAACAAAGCTGTGTGAAAAAGTTGATACACGCTATTTCTAAAAATTACATTCAGATAATATTCAGTCATCAGTGGTCATTCAATGGGAGGGTGCTTACATGCTTCAGGATAGCTTATAAAAGTAACTTTAGCTGCCCCTTAACTTTGTATTTGAAGGAAAGGACCTACAGCAGAGATTTTTAAGGGATATATTGCGCTGAGACAAAAAACCTGTCATCTGGTCCTTTGGGAGTTAGTATGTCAAGTTGCTTTAATTCTTAAGCAATAGTCTTAAAATAACAACATGGGCTGCAATTCTGAGTAAAATTAGGGAAGCATTGTCAGCATTGTAAACTTAATAAGGTAAGTGATGTGGATCAATTCATGCTGTCCTTGACTTTCTGCTTCTATTAGAATTCTAGAAGATCATTAGCCACCTCTGGGATGTATTTGATTAATAGGCTTGGTTAAACAAAAGAGGTGAGGTCAAACGTGATCTGCAATTATGAAAAATGTGTATTCCAAAGGGAATTTCTACTTTCCAAATTACAAATGAGAGAAAGTATCTTCTTTCTTTTGATTCTGATTAATTTAACTGTATTTTATCATGGTGATAACCTGTAAGAGCTTTGTTTTGCCTAAAATTAAGTTTTGTGCTATACTACACTGTTTAAAAGCAGTATGTTAATGTGCTGTTAGTATGCATGTTAAGGAATAATAAACTTAAAAGACAGTTCTAAGGAAATAGTGTATTTTAGAATACCATACAGACTATTTAACTTAGAATAAAACAAGAAAGGAACATATTTGTGATGTCCTTTTTTTAACTCTGAAGATGATGATGCAGGCTTTAGTTTGCATGTGCATAATTTCTTATAGAAGACAATTCAGCCAATTCACATTCCATTATCTATGTGCACATATTTGTCTGTGCCAGAGATGGTTGACTGGTTGTTACAAATGATGTTATGGTGGTCTATAAAGAGTGAAAATTAAAATGTATTTTAACCACTAGCAATCTCCATATTTTTCTGCTCCCCTTGCTCCTCAGTCCCCGCTCTTCCAAAATTTGTCAAGATTATTTATTTCAACAAATGATGAAAGGCAGAAATTGCATAGACACATGAGTAACACTGTAGTTTGCTTATCAGTGGCTTTGGCTTTTTTTCTGTTGCTCCTATTTTCTTCTTCAGGTCTGTTGGTTTGGGCAGATTAAGTATGCTTTATAGCCTAAAGATGCTATTTTTGTCTACTTAGTTCCCCATGAGATGAAAGCAATGAGTTTCATTGTCTTTATTTCTGTGCTGTTCACAATTAGTTTTATGAGCTATACCAAAAATGTCAGTGTCTTATAAATCAAATGCATAACTCTCACTTCTCTGGTGATGGCAGTGAGTCCCTGGAGATACAATATGACAATTTCCTCACTATAACATCCTTTTTGGCTTCTAAATTACTGCTGTCCTAAAAAAATGCTGCCAAGATGCATAGTAGATTTGCACTAGCTGGATCTTAGTGTGTAACATTGGTATCACTCTGCTAGTTAATAACATGAGTCTTTTTCTGTTTATTAGCTCCACAGGCATACATTTGTCCTATTTGAATAGGCGGATTTGCTTTCTTTATGCAATTTTTATTTGAAAAACTTTGACAGTTACATCAAATGGTTTACCAATAGAGAAAAGCTTAGAGGATTTTTGTCTTTTCAGAGACAGTATCGCTCAGTCAGCATATGCTTGCCCATAACTTAAAGATCTGGACCAGTTTCTTTAATAAGAACTTGTTACTGAGATGTCATCTTTCTGCAACTGTCTTGGTTGCTCTCTAAACAAATTAGTTTAATCTTCACTAGGTACAAATGAAATTTGGTGCAGTTATATATGTTTACCACAACTGTTTCTTTTATTGACAGACCTCACAAAATCTATTTCCATCTGCTGTTTCTAACACAAAAACAACAACATACTTTCTCTTAAACACAGCCACATCAATAAAGCAAGATGTGCCAGAAACTCTTAAAACCTTGTTTAGGGATTTTATTTGATACCAGTTTTCCCTGAGTGGTTCAGATATTATGGTCATATGTTATACTTTAAAACTCTGATATTTTCAGGCATTGGGTCCTTGTACAGTCAGATTTATAAAACCAGTGCCAACAATGGAAAAATGTTATGTCCTAGCACATGCTATGGCAAAGGTTTACTGTCAATCTCCTGTAGGAGCCATATAATTTTACGCTTTGCACCATATATTTCAGTCACTGTATATTTATACCTTAGGTTTTTCATCTTATGCTATGGCTTATTAAATTCCTTTCAAACCTCATTGAAATCCAAGTGGACTATATCAGCTAGACCACCCTTCTCTCTGGTCAAAGAAGTCTGAAATTTTGGCAGTGCAGGCACCATGCTGACTTTTCCTCTGTTTACCCAGGTGAGATGTCCTTCAGTTTTGCCTTCTCATAATTTGTTACTGAGGTCTCACGGCATTCTTTGAAACTTTCTCTGAAGACTGGTACTTGAATAAAACAGTTTGAAGACAGGAAGGGTTTAAAAGCCTTTCTGTTTCACTTACATATAAATCATGCAGCTTTCATAGATTCTGTTGCAAGCAGAGCTAATAGGGTTGTAGCTGTGCTGGTCTGAGGGTATCAGTGGTCAAAGAACAGGTCTTTTCAGTAAAAAATAATTAATAAATTCTTGAACCCTTTTCATAGACAGAAAAGGCCATTTTTTATTATGGTTTAGTGTGAGGTGTCCCTGCCCATGGCGGGGGGGTTGGGACTTGATGATCTTAAGGTCCTTTCCAACCCTAACTATTCTACAATTCTATGATTCTGCTGGGTTCTGCACCACTGACCCATGCTAGTATACAAGCTAAATCTGAGAGGCTTTAAGCATGTGGAAATTAAGGCCCATAGGAATAACATCTGCTAGACCAGAAAGCGCCAAGTTTAATTTAGCACTGGCTTGTGCTGTGTCCACTACCATATCTTTTCCCCTTAGTGCTGACATAGAATATACTGTCTCCAATTGCTTAGTTCTATATATCGCTTTATTGATAGCTGAAAGTCAAGTCATAGATAGTGTGTTACCATAATATCTCTTCATGATACCTAATTATGACGCATATTGTTTCTGTTCACCACACATCTATCATCTGCTCCATGCAAACTGCAATAATCCTCTTTATCACAGTTTTGGTTGCTATATAATAATGATTCCAATCTAATGTTTCAGTATGTGAACTTTCATACGTACCCCCATAGTGAAATAAGCCCCTTTCACATGTACTCCCATAGTGAAATAAGCCCCTATAAGTTATTTCACAATTTTGATTTCAGACTTCACTGCATCAAACCTTTCTGGGAAAGAAGTCTGAAATGAAACCGGAGAAGCCAGTAGCATTGATAAGATCCATGTTAGTGTATTTACCTTTTTTCTTGAAGGAAATTATTTCTTGAATGACTGTTTTCTTTGCTGTCCAGAGGCTTTAAATGTCTTAAATTGTTATTTTTCTGGCATTATAATCACAGAATCTGTGGCCGAAAATACAAACTTCTTCCCAGTTGTTTTGCTGCAGCAGTATTATTTTATCCTTACATTTGTTGTCCTGCTTCTCCACTAACAGCAACAGCAATGAAATCTGGAACCCGCCTGTCATGGTTTAAACCCAGCCAGACAGCTTGTTCACTCACTCCCAGTGAGTGGTGCCAGGCTGGAAGCAGTCGAGGCACCCCTCTCCCCCAGGGGCTCTCCCCTTCCCCGCTCCCGAAGGGGAGGAGAATCAAGAGAATGCAACTCCCAGCAGTTGAGACAAGAACAGGCCAGCAACCAATGTACAACACAAATCACCACCGCTACCACCAACGACAACAATGGTAAGAGAAAATAACAAGGGAAGAGAATACGATACCACTGGCCAAGACACGAGTCCAACCCAGAAGACCCCATGTCCTTCCGGGTAACTCCCGGTTACATCCTGGGCATGACGTGCTGTGGTATGGAATACCTCTTTGGTCAGTTTGGGTCAGGTGTCCTGTCTCTGCTTCCTCCCGGCTTCCCCTCCTCCCTGGCAGAGCATGAGGCTCACAAAGTCCTTGGTCAGGGTAAACATCACTTAGCAACAACTGAAATCATCGGTATTATCAGCACTGTTCCCAGGCTGAAGCCAAAACACAGCACTGCACCAGCTACCAAGAGGGAGAAAAATTGACTGCTACTGCTGAACCCAGGACACCGCCATCCTCTAGATTTCTGCTGCTCTTTTTCCTGTGAAAATAGATAATAAGCCAAATTTATGGATTAATGTAATTTATGAAACAGAGAATAAAAGGTCTGTAATCAGGGGGATTAGAAGTTGTAATTTGATAAGAGAAGTTATAATGACTGGTAGTAGTGCCAGGTTGATGGAAAAAAGGAGAAGCAGACAGTTGTTCACCATGGCTGTCTGAGAAGCTGCAGCCTCTTAGATAAATTTTCCAAATGTTGTGTTGATTCACGTGATTTAAAATACAGAATATAAACAACTGTATTTATAGTAAAATCATGCAACATCTCTATGTATTCTTCTTCTCATAACAGCCCAGTTTCTCTACACTCATTTATTTCACTTTTTATTATCCATAGACTGAATCACATGAAAAAGAAAAAAAGGTTAAAGGGAATTAAAAAAATCAGAAAAAAAAACAAAGCACAGCACTGATTGCCTGTACACTTCAAAAACATCTGATGACTCTGGTTTTAAGGTATTCATCAAACACCTTTCTGTCATACCCAACTGGTAATTAGTTGAACTAAACTGAGGAATTTCATAGTGTGTGGCTCTTCCATATGAGCTTAAAAATATGGACGCACTAATGAAGCCACAGAATTTTGTCATAGAGGAATATTCTAAACTCTACAACACTAAACTTACAACACTTTAGTCTGCAAAACTTATTAATAAGATTGAGAGAGGAATTTTTTATGACCATTAGGTAATCATTTTACATGCTGAAATTTGAGATTTGATCACCATTGTTAAAATAGTTTACATAGGTAAAAATGTATTTGGAAGTTACAAAACTGCCAGGCAGCTCTTCCCAGCCTGGGAAGCAGCACCTTCCTTCACTCTTCACCTTGAAGTCAGCTGCTGGCTACCTTAAAACCTCTGGTTTACTGTCCATCATAAAGTCTTTTGTTTCTAAATTGCCTGTTGACTAGATTTACATGGGAAAGTGTTTCCAGATGGTTGCAGGGATAGGTGCTTTCTTAAATAGCACGTAGTAGAAATTCAGCTAAGGAATTGCATGTTTCTCTTCGGGGCCCGAATATAAAGTCATGATTTCCAAGCCATTACTTTAAAAGAATATTTTAAGACTTTTTTATGCATGTACATGGATGCAAGTATTTTTTTTTTATGTCAAAAGTCATGGTGCTTCACATAAAGCCTGTGGAGCATTGCAGCCATTCAACATGTAATTTTAAACTGATAATTGAGGTGCTATAATTTAGAACATATGCAGTAAGTTATGCAAAAATTAAATATTACACTTTAAGTGGAGAAAGGTATAATTTTAGTAAGAATATAATTTTTAAGATAAAATCATTTTATGTTTCTGCTGTGTACAGCGATGTGATCATATATTAAAAAAAACACAAATCTGGCTTGACCCTTCTGCTTAAAGAAGTTTTATTGACTTTGTGCTAGATTCCAAGACTCCTTGAGAAAGGTGGTGCAGTTTGCAAGCAAAGTAGTTAACTTTGCATGTTGTATCTGGCCTTTTTTACTTATCCTAGAAATATCATTAGGAAGTTCCCCTCTGCTAGTGTACAGTATTAATGGGAAATTATATATGTAAAATTCTTTGGTTTATGTCTTACATGAAAATTTAAAGGGTTTAGAGAATCTTATAGACACAGAAGAAAGGCATTTTTATCCATTTGTAGAAAGAAAGAAGACACATGGAAAAATGAAAAGTGAAAGATGATCAGCATAAATACATATAGTCTTCCTCTGTATGTCATTGTTAAATGTAGGAATGAAAATTGTAGGTATTTCTGTCTGTGTAGTTAGCACAGTATTGTACTAGGCCATACCACAGATAATTACAGCTTCTCTTGATCTCAAAAAACTTCTGTAGCTTGACATAACCCTTCATAGTAATGGTTGTATTCTAAAATATCTGGCCATATTAGGTTATGAATTTTATTAGAGCAGTAATTCGAGTAACAATAATTGAAATTATTAATAATTTTAACTTTTAAAATTTAATAATTTCTAGTGAATTTATAGCTCTGACACATGTCTAACCTTATAAAGAAAAGAATATTGGGTCCATATTTTCTGAAACCTAAATTGCTTCCTTTCCCAAATACTGCAGAGTAGTGTGAAATACTTTAGCAATAACATATATAAGAAAGTATGGCATATTTCACATGATGTTATATCTTGAACATTCTGTGGCATGCCAAACACCTGAAACCATATATTGCCAGGATTTTATCCACAGCCTGTGGCTAGGAGTTTTTTAATGGAAATTACCCATAAGTAATATAATGTGTATAAAAGAACCAGTCTTGGCCATGATGATATCAGTTTTGGATATCTTGATTATTAACAGCAGAATGCAATATATTACTTTATAAAGTATTTCATTGCTTACAGTTCATGAGCAAATCTGTTTCATAAATTTTAGAAGCCACGTACCTGTCTGCAGAAATCATTAGTGATTAATAGTATTAACTTATTAAATAGTAATAATTGTTTTAGCATTTCCTTGTCTCACATTTATGATGGATTTTGCCAATATGAATGAAGATGGTAGGTCAGATATCTTTAGGACAATTTGCTTATAGGATCTTTCTCTCAATCAGCAGATTTATGGGCTTCCTGAATTTGTGTTAAAACATATAGGCCAGTCCCTTCTTTAAGGTGCTTTCATATTTCTCTGGATTTTATTCTGCAGTGCCTGATGGCAGTGAAACTGAACTTTGTGGTCTTGGAATGGAAAGAATACATACAATTCAGTCCTCCTTTAAAAGTCCAAGATCTCCATGGTAAAATACATTTCAATACTTACACAAGAGAAGATTTAACAAGTTGTATTAACAGCAGAGAAGCTTCACATAGAAGAAGAAAAGCTTATTTAATTACTGAAGTTTGCCATTTATGGTGAGGTGAACCATGATTGATGTTTAGAGACCTACCTCATTCCACAGGTTTCTTATTTCGTAGAAATATTGGTGTGTTTCTGTCAGAGTGTAGCCATCTGGCTTGAAACTTGCACAACCTGTCACTGTTCTAAAATGTGCTTTGTTGGCATATATGAAAGGTACAATGCTTCCTGTCAGAAAGAACTTCTATAGCAATGCTGTAGTGAAATAAGGGAATATGTATTTCCTTACCTAGTGAAATATAGTCCCTATGTAATTGAATATTTATTGCCTAATCCTGTCTAATATTTAATAAACCTGTGATATTTAAGTTATATTACATATTTAGATATATTTCTCATTTTATATATAGGCTAAGCTTTCATATATTAACTTTGCCTACAGTTTGGGGTGTTTTCTATGGGCTGGTTATTGTCTTATTGTGTTACAGTTTTTACAATTCCTAATCCTTGACTGGTCATCCTAATACTAAATTCTATAATTTAATATAATCATCTTTTCTGTTAGTATAGTAATTACAGTTTATTTTTTCTTGGCTCAGGACATGCCTCTTGAGTAGACATTGATAAATAAATGGTTGGGCTTCTGAGTAAAATTTGGCTGTGTTAATCTTATTTAAAATGAATCAGATATGTGCTTTTTGCAATGCAATATCCTGAACAGTACTGAGTAATTGCAAACTGTCACTGGCTTTGTGCTTTACCATGCTGATTCACCACTCATGTCAGACAGTGCTGTCATTTATTTTATAACAATGAAAAACTCTTCAATAAACACCTTTAGCTTTAAAAATAACAGCAGCAATAGAAAACCCCTTTTCACTTTTTTTTTTTTTCTTCAGTTAATTAGAGTTTAGCTAAATTCTGTAAAGGAGACATTACAGATTTCTGTATGAATAATCTTATTTTGTAATTTTGCATTTTTACAAAAATACACTACAGCTACTGAAGATACTGCTTACAATGGTCTAAGTAGGGAGCACTTATAGTTAGTATTCCTGATGGACCTGGTTGCGCGAGCTGTTGCATCATTGAATGACAGGTCCACTTTGTGACCAAGCGCAAGCTGATCTTAATGCTACAAGAAAACTACCTAATGCATCCTTTTTTAATTTTTTCCTTCCTTCAAACCTGTCTCATTTTAGCCTGCCACTCTCGTTTCAACATATGACTCAGTGGCATACGGCCAATCTATGCTTGTCAAGGTCTCTCATCACATATCACAGAAGAGCATTCCCTGCAGCAGGATTTTTCTTCTCTATCCCCACCATTCATTTTTCACCTTAATTAAGAGCTCAATAAATATTTATATTTCTGCTGAAGAAATTCACACTAGGAGGACAGGAGGATAAAAGTTTATGCTTTGAAGGACCAAGACATTAGGGTAAGAAAATATACTTACCTGTGTTTTCTGGTGATAGCTGACCAGTAGAATTGAGTGCCCATACCTCTCTCTCTCATACATCACATGTCCGTTTTTAACAGAATTGAATCCTCAAGGGACATGAACAGGAGTAACATTTTCTGAACAAACAAATTAATTACTCTTTGAGATGCCTGTTGCCTCTACCTATGTTCCATTGACATAGGAAGCAAGGTAAGGGAAAGAGGTAGGCTCAGAAGGCAACAGTCTCCTCAAATTCTTCAAGAAAGCCTCTAAAGACAAGCAAAAAGTGAAAACACAAGATCCGAAGGCAGTCGTTAGATGCCAGACTTACAGGAATCCCACTTTGTGTAGCTGAATTCACTGAAGACTACTAAAGTGTGAAATAGTAGTTAGTGTCTAGACCCATCAAAAAGTGTCTTACTCTTGACTTCAAACTCTAAGAACAAAGCTTCAGTGTAAATATAAAATAAAGCTCAGAAGTTTTACAATTTATTTTAATTCAGAATCCAATTTTATTTCATCATTTTAAGAAGAAACCCATGGTCACTGTAAGAGTTTCAAAGTTTTGAGGTCTTTATATGAAGATAATCACGATTCATTCCATCAAGGATCAGAAAAAGTGATGCGATTTTTAGAAATGATTAAGCAACAGACTAAAATTCTAAGTGTTGAATGCTGTAGAGTCTATAGACTCAGCATCTAAAGATGCTGCATTTCTTAAGTGATTTGTTGTGCATTATTCACTATGCTAACTGCTTTGATAGGTCTTCCTTTTTCTAATTGCATTTCTATGCCCTGTCTTACAAAGTACTTTCATTCACCTCTCAATCCTACTGGTTGGTTGCTCCAGTAACAAGGACTGTCAATGACTGTGGTTAGTAATTATGCTCGTGTGGGCAGACAATCCATCATGGTGGGTTTTGCATGTGGCGGCTGATAATTAATCATGGGGCCATAGCGCAGAAACTACACAGCAGAGCAGAAATTTTTCTTCTAAAGGCCAGTTCAGGGTTGGAGCATAAAGAATAATGATCCTATAGCTGGTAGCTCTTGTCTACCAATCAATCTTCTGGTTTTGCCTTTTAAACTATTCTGTAGGGTTTGATGAAATCGTCCATGGAAGTGATAATAATAGCTTAGTGGAAAAAATGCACATTTGAAGATATAGCTTTGATACTCTTGGGTGGTTTTTTTCTTTTTTATTTTTCCATCTAGTACATAGTAAGAGGGGTTGAATACTTGATAAATTAGAAACTAGAGATATTAGTTTTGGCATTAGGTCAGAGGGGAGAAGCCTGTGCAAGGGTGGAAGTTCTTGTTGCTATACTCACAACAGACATAAAGTATACCCATAAGATCAATAGAAGATGCCTGAAAGTAACATGAATATTTGATAACAATCTTTGGCAGTATATCTGGAGATGACTGATGTTCCATCAAGGCATCTCCTCTCAAATTCACTGAAAAAGTTCTCCCTTCTAAGTATTTGGTGTCTTGGCTGTAAGTTATTGTATGAAAACTATTAGAAAGCATGAAGTTCTTTGTGGTTTGTTCCCTGAACCTACCTAGTATTGGTTAAGGTGGTATGGTTCCCACAAGACATTGTAGTCCAATGTTTCAGTCTCTCAGCCACACTGGATGTAGCTGGGGAAAGCAGGTTGTATGTAGCTGCAGTAATAAAGGTTTACGGAGATTCAGAAGAAGAAAGAAGGGAGCAAGCCAGCATTAATTTCTGTCACTTGACATTAGCATCTCACAGCTTCTCTTTGAAAATTTTGTTGGTTTCTTCTTGTTTATTTTTGCTTTCCTGCTAAGTTTCATTTTACATGCAGGCTTTCTCAACCCTTGTGAGAATTACTCTTTTACTCCCTCCCACCCCCAGCACTGATTAGTGGTATCAGCTGATAGTGTGTACCCTTCCTCATGGCATTTGAAGATAATGCTACAAGAATATCTGTCTCATCTATAACTGCCAGTCTTATAGCTACTCACCTTTATCCATTTGGTCCAGGATCCCACATGAGGGCATTGCTGCTTCTCAGTGTTATAGCACAGGGCACAGGCACAGCACAGCATAGCAAGCCATTGCTGAGCAATTGCTAACTTAGTGAACACTTCAGAAGGAAAACGTACTAACAAAGAAAAGCAGGTGACAAAGATTTCACTGTTTCAGTCTATGTTTGTTTCTACCTGAAAGAGTTTTGTCACAAAATACAGATGAGATAGGATTCCACTTCTTTTTCCTTCCTGATGAGCACTCCACCTGAAGCTAGCCTGACAGAAAGCCAGTGTAGAAGATCAATCTTTGATTTAATTTTCGTTAAAGAAAAACATAAAAAAACTAGTCTATAGAAAGCAGTACTTTAGGGAATCATTAAAATTAGTGTGGTTTTTGTGGTGTTTTAAAAGTCAGTGTCTGTCTGACAGCAGTAGGCTATTGAGTGAGGTGGACCTTTAGTCTGGCTCAGTGTGGCTATTTTACCAACAAGAATCTGATCCATGCTTTTTTGAAAGCTCTATGGCTACATGCGTTCTTTAGACCCAAGTTGTAGTGCATCCATTACATCCAATGAACCTTAAACTAGACCCCAAATATACCCAAAATATACCCAAATGTACCCTAAAGTAGCCTTGCCTTCCAGCCCCGTGGGTTGAGCAGGTGACTTTGGACTCCACCATGTATACAGTGGGTACCTAATTACACCATCCTTTTCTCCTTAAGTAAGAGGTGATTGTTTTGTCTGCTGATATCAACCAGACTTCCAGTGTTCTGTCAGTGGTGACATTTCCAACACTGAGTACTTTTAAGTATACCTGAGATAAGTGTCTGCCACAAAAATGAAGAAATCTTGCCTCAAAGTAGAAGGATGCACTAGCTAACTCTTAAGGACCCTTTCAGCTCTTTTTATTTTATTTTGATCTATATTTCACATAAAAACACAACAGCTTCTCAGTAGCAGTTCTGGACAAAATTCAACCTATGCAAATGTATGTTATTTATTGACACTACTCTGCTACACATGCTTCAGATAATTTCTAAATTTAAACATTTTGTGTTACATAGCTCAGTGAATGCAAAGCACTGGGTTCATTGTTTTATTATTGTTTGAATCCTCTTTAATCATAAGAGTTCACGCAAGGTGTGTGGACCTTCTTGTCTCTATTTGAGTGACTTCTGTGTAATTCTGCTGAAGTTTTCTTTCATCCTCTGTCTTTCCTGTTCCAGTGAAATCTTTCATAACCTCAACACATTATACCAGACCTTCATTTGCTTTCTGGGATGCTTCTTTACCTTGCAGTTACAACCATTTTCGAGTATTTTTTCTCAGATTCTGGATACTTGAAATCCTTGTTGCTTATTTGATAAAATTCTGTAACACTGACCTATTCTATATTACATAGTAATTATTTCTATGAACTAGGGCTTTTTCAGAGTTATTATGGCCTGCTGATGAGAAAGTAGTGAAAATCCAGAGGGTTTTGGATAATTTTTTTTTCCCTGGATTTTTGTGCAGCTGCTGCCTGATGTTGAGCAAGTCACTTTCCTCCCTGTGTTTGTTTTGCAATCTATAAAGTGGGGCAAGATCACCTTCACCTTTGACAGTTCTAAAAAATAAGAAATGTTCATGATTTTGCTGTTATTTAGGCATCCAAGGCAAAAATGGTAAAACTGTCCTCTTTTCCATCTTAATCATTTAGTATAGGAAAGACCCTAGGTAAAGATCTCTCCTCAAGAGGCTGCAAGATTAGAGAAGGGTGCCTGGTTTACTCTTTTACAAGAGAAGTAAGGATCTAAAATTCAGCCAGAGAGCTAAATCAGATCAAAAGCACTACTTAGTCAGCAGAAAGCTCTGTCTGTGAGACTATACAGGAGCAAACAGGGGAAAGTGAAACCAGGGTTTGCTCTGATGAGGAGAGACACGCATCTGGACTTCATTGTAAAATTAAAACTTTTAATGTTGAAAACTAAAGTCATGCACGTAAGTTTCTTATTGTACATGAGAGTTTGTACATGAACAAACAGTTCTTTTCAGTAGTACGAGCCAAGGTAGGTCCTCTGCTGGCTTTTCCTCCCCTGTCCTGAACTTCACAGAGAGAATTCAATGAAGAAAAGAGGTTATCTTCTCTCAGAAGAATTTGTTCTTTCTTTAGCTAATCAGTTACACTTCACAACCTCTCAACAAACCAGCTTTTTTATAGCTTGTTTAGAGCCACTACTGCCTAATCTCTTTCGTGCCACCCTGTTTCCTGAACTGTTCACCTCTCTTCACCATTGCATTATAATATCATATGTTTTGAATGAGCATAAGAGGACATCTTATTGACCAAGATCAACTCATCGGGGAATTATTACATTTTTTGGCCCCTTTTCTATTAATTAATTTGCCATATCTTAAGTATTAACATCATCTCCTGAAATTATTTTTCTTATTTTACAACATAAATGCTTTCAGCTTTGGGTTTCATAACATTGCAACTTTCTCCTGCAATTGAGAAAGGCCTGATACTTACTAAAATATTTTCAAAATTTTCATCATACTTCCTATAAGTAATGTCAAATAAGGCTAGTTCAGTGGTCTGGGTTCACTTACTGGCAGCCTTTAAAATAACCCAAAACAAAACAACAGATAAATGTAGAACAAGGAAAAGAAAAATGAGGCCGGGGAAGAAATACATTGTTTGTTTTATTGTTTCCTTCAATGGGAATTGGGTAGTCTGGCTAAATTGTTTTTCCATCCCTGCACATAAAAATGAGATATAAAAGTAACAAGGTAGTACTGTCGTATCTACTGGCTTAATCTTTTTTAAAGCATAAAAAATAGTATTAAATGCATTATAAAAATTAAAATGCAGAAGTAAAAAGATCACTGAAGAGTATTCAATAACAAGCAGTTATTCTTTAACGATAGGTTTTAAAGTTGAAAGAGCAAGATGCATTTTAATTATGGCAAAAATACCTGTAGAAAGGAGGGACTGCAAAGCTGAAATAGGCTGCAAAAATATTGTGTAAAACATTGAGGTCTTATGTGACTTGCAGTTACTACACCTAGTGTATGTTCTTTTGGTTTGTATTTTTCATTCCTCTACCTGTTGCACCCATCCACCTTTCCATCCAGTCAGTCTCTCCATTGTATCTCCACAAGCCTACAACAATCTATTAAGGACCTCTCTTTTTCACTTATCTCTGCTCCACTTTGGCTTGTTTCTTCATGTAGGTCATTAGGAACACTGCAAGACAAATAATAGTACTGACTCTCAAATACTTTAAAAAAAAATCCTATTTCTCTTACTGTTTTAAAAGTGAGAGCAAGGAGATGGGTACGTATAAGGTATGGAAGTAGCAAAACTTGCCAAATGGTACAGGTGTCAGAGGTTGTCTGGTTTATATCTGTAAAAGTTTTACAGATTGCTAAAACTTTGTTTTGATTTCTGTGTGTGCCATTTGCTTGCTCTAAACCTACCTATAGGCAGTGCTGTCAGCTCTGAAGACTAAGATTTTTTCATTCTGTTCATAATTAATACTCCACAGAAATTACTTTGTAGTTTCTTCCATTGTAGCATGGAAACCCTTTGTCACTGTGTTTCCTTGCTCGTTAGACAAAAACGTTGAAACAAGTGTCATAGTTTGAGGGGTAAAAATGCTACTTATGGTGATTGTTTCCTCACCCTTCATCTGGTCACACTGTAAGTTTACCATCATGCAGTTCAATACTTAAGCAGATGACAAGAGGTCTATCACAGGCAGCAATGAGGAAACAGGTTTTAGAGTGCATCAGACTGACCTACGTAAAGCTACATTAATTGGAGTTGGTACACTCTAAACTGTCAAATAAGGTGGAATGAAATGTCAAGGTTAAAAATGTGTGAATCATCATAGCAGTTATTAAACTATAATAAAAACAACAGCCTCAAATGTTTTGAAACTACCAAACAGCACTTTTGGCGGAACTGTTAGAATGAGGTTGTAAAGACCCAAAAAGATTGTGTAGCCTTGTGTATTGCAGGAATTAAAAGTCTGTATGGTGACACTAAGGATAAAGATTAGAGGAACAGATTGTATTAGTAATCCTTATATCAGACAAAATATTTATTTTTCTACCAATATATGTCCTATTTGTGACACAACCTCAAATCTTATTATTTCCCTAGGCCACTGAAGTGCTGCCAACCACTGCACTGAAATTACTAGAATGTTATGCACAAATGAGAGATCAGTATAAAATAATACATAATAACAAAATCCTTAGCTGCTCTTCTAAGAGCATTATCCATGCCAAAATAGTTGTTATTTGGATGTAGAGGAAAGATCTAATACTCATTCCATCCTCCTGCTTAGTATTTCTCACTGATTATGTACATAGTGTCAGTTTTTAAAGGTATGCTCTATTATTTACCTGTGAGGCTTTTTCCCACTGTAAAAGTTGTAAATCTGTGGTATCCTACCTGTATCTACTTAACTATGGCAATTCTATTTCCACTATATATTTTATTAAGAGAAGTTTCCATAACATTCCCAGTGCCTGAAAGTTGTAATGCTGGGTTTATAGGTGCATAAAACAAGGATAAGGTAATAAGTGAGAGGGGCCTTGGAGGTAGACAGTTTTCAGAGGGGCAGAAGGGGACTAGCAAGAATAGGAAGCAATGAGGTGTGAAAAAATTGAGTTACATGTGTCCAGTAAGCAAAGCAATTGTGTTGACATCTAGTTTCCAAGGTGAGGTTCCTGCATTTTTACCCAGCAGAGAGTACAACCATCCAGGCCATGAGCAGCCAGTTTCTCCAAGAGAATACTGAGAGAAACAGTGTCAAAGGCTTTATTAGTGTCTGCGCAGGGCAGAGAACTTCCACAGCTTCTCCCTAACTGAGCAGGTCATCTTGTAACAGAAAAGATCAGATTAGTCAAGCAGGACCCACCCTTCATAAGCCCTTGCTGCCTGGGCCTAACCATCTTGAATGGCATGTGGTGATGCTCAAGATGATCTGCTCCATAGCCTTCCCTGGCACAAAGGTCAGACTGGCTTGTAGTTCCCTGTAGGTCCAGCAGGGTGCCTTCCCTAGTCAACTCACCAGCTGTGTCAAGAAGTTATCTTCCACACACTTCAGGAGCCTCCCAGATGGTTTCCTCTCTGCTGTACTGTATTTCCAGCAGATATCTAGTAAGTTGAAGTTCCCCATGAGAACAAGGACTAGCCATCATGAGACTCCTCCCAGCTGCTTATAGAATATTGTGTCTTTCTCTTCATCCTGGTTGCGTGGTCTGCCACAGGCTCCCACCATGATATCTGTCTTGTTGGCCTTCTCCCCAATTCTTAACACTGTCATCACCGTCACTCACCTCTGGACAATGAAAACACTCTCTGACATACAGGGTTACCCTACTACCTCTCCTTCCTTGCCCATCCCTTCTGAAAAAATAACCTTAGCAGGTGTCTCCAGAAATGCCATCAATCTCCACTACTCAATATCCTCACAGCTTAGAGCTTCATCCTTCTCTTTGGCTGCAGGAGAAAAGCACAGTAGATCCGTTTGAAACATTAGTAGTTATTTTAGAAGCATCATATCAGATTACTTCATTATTTTTTTCTCAAGTAAAATGGTTACTAGCCAAGATACTGAAAATAACTGGTTTGGATTGAATTGAACATTTTGATCAAAATGACACATTTTTGTTCTGATATTTTGTTTCAGTATTTTTCAACTTCTAGTAAAATTGCAGTATGAAGTTGAAATGAGTGATTAAGTCAGAAAGTGGAAATGTTTCATTTGAAAATTGGTTTGAGTACACATTTCAGTGTGGGGGGGTGTTAAAACCAACGGGGGTTTTTTTCTCCATTTTACAAGAATGGTCTGATAACTCTAAAACTAAAAGGTTGTTATAGTTAACTCCAAATCTTTAGAGAAAAATGTCTAAGTTAGATTTAGTTTTCTGTAATTGTATATTACCACATTTGGGGTTTTTTTTCCATCTACTGTGTCCCCTGTTTTCCCTTTGGCTGGGATTTGGAAAGAAAGAAGAGGAAATGCAAGGAGGCAGTTGCTCTTCATTCTTATATAGACCTGTTGAATCTGTTAGAACATCAAAAGTGGAGACAACAGGGTCAAGTTTACATGTTCCTGCACCTTTTTTAATCCATTACACCTCAGCAAAATCGATGTGAAACATAAGTGTACTGACTTCTGTAACATACCAACTTTTCACTCAGTTTTCACAGAAAGAATTATAATGAATGGTTGTGCTTTGGGCAACCAGAGCACAGCATGCTTGCACTCTGTTCTGATGAATAGTATTGTGCATAGAATTTTTTCTGCAGCTTGTAAGACAGTGTTAGACTGCTTGCCATTTTAAATAGTGTTTTTAGGGGCAATGTGTGTTGTGGCCCAGAAATTAATTTAATTAGCCTTAGTCCACAAGGTTCAATCAAAACTGAAATTATGGCATTATCCAATATGTTTAAACAAAGTAAATGTGTCAAAATGGCTTTATAATCAAATAATTATTTGAAGACTCTCAGGGACATTTATTAAGCCAGATAGGTGTACAGAGAACACAGGCAAATGTCAGAGAGGAGTCTAAAATCAGCACTGCAAATGTTTTTCCTTGAGCTTTCCATCAGCTCAAAGTAAACTTGATGGTTACTTGGGAAAGCATTTAGCTTGATATTGTACCATGCTGTAGGGGAATTCTCTAAAACTGGGCTTGAGTGAGTCTGTGGAAGGCATTGACAGCAAGCTGTCAGGACTACAAAACCATGATGCAAAGATCTGTGACTGGTGTCCTTTGTGAAAAGACATACAGTTTTGTATGCATGCATTTAAGTCACGCATGTAACATATTTAAGTGCACAGCCTCTGTGAAGGCACTAGAAGAAAGCACACAATGAAGGCACTAGACAGGAAAATTCCATAGATAATGTGATGTCAGCCATTGAATACTGGGATTCAATTGTCATGTTACAGATGCTTATTTTTCTTGGGATACTTTCAGTTGTAGTTTGCAAATAAATTAATTGATATGTATGTAAGTCAAAAGTAGTTTGACAAAGGTTCCAAATGCTTTAGAACTGTAAGAATACTGATATTACTGAAGCAGAATGAAGTGCAAATATTTTCTGGACTACATACGAACAGTATGTATCACATAACTGCTTGCTGTGTCTTGCCAGCTTCTTACCACTGTCAGGGGGTTTACTGTTCTGTGTTTAAAAGAACAACCCATATCAATCTAATTATGTGTTCACTCAGGCTTAGCTAAATATTTGTAAAGAGAAAAGATGACCTGTGCACAGAAAAAAAAAAATCCAGTCATTTTTAATTGTTAAGACAGAGTAGAGCAATTTTGTGTTTGTTTGCAAGTATTAATATGTCCTTCTGGAAATTGCTTAGTACAATTTAGTTGATAAAATATCATCATTCTGAAGGAGAAAACCTTTTAAATTCTGTATATAATTACATTGATGCATAACTGAATTAATTATACTTTCCTGTGAAGAAAATGCTGGTAAAAAAGACAAAGTTTGGGCATCTTCATTAAATTCTTGACTCTAACAGCTTTCATGCCTAATTTGGGCACATTTCTGGTTGTCTGTACATCATTCCCTTCCTCATCTAAAAAAAAAATCATAAGCTTTTCTAATCTCCAGCCATGCTGTCAGGAGTAATTTGCTAATGCCCATAAAAGCAAAACAGCCTAAAAATAAATAAATTTTCACCTGGATTTCCCTAATCTGATTTACAACACAGCTGCATAAATGCTTGTGCCAGTGAAAAAGGAACAAGATCAAGTGGTGGGGTGAAAGGGTGGGCAAATTGCTTCTTTTGGAACTGCCAGCTTAAAATGTTCGTGAAATATCACCTTTAATGGTTCTTAGAGCCTCTGAATACACAAAGCTTAATAGCAGCCTGTTTTAATCATGCATGACCAGTTCTTGCTAAAGAAGGAAAGCTCACCATGACTTCAAAACAAGCAAGGTTTTAACTCACCTGAAAGAACATAATTGCTGAAGCTGTTCCCCATCACAGCTATATAACTCAAGCTTAAAAATGCTAATAGTATACAATCTCTGCACAAGTACTAATAATTTTCCAGATTTAGAAGCTTTCCTCCCTCCCTCCCTTCCTCCGTTTCTCCCTCCCTCGCTTCCTCCCTTCCTCCCTGCCTCCTTTCCCCATTCCTCCCTCCCTTTTCTTTTCTTTTCTTTTCTTTTCTTTTCTTTTCTTTTCTTTTCTTTTCTTTTCTCTTGTCTTGTCTTGTCTTGTCTTGTCTTGTCTTTTCCTTTTCTCTTTTCATTTCTTTAACAATCAAAAGGTAA
The DNA here is from genome assembly GCF_028554395.1 of Pezoporus wallicus. NCBI lineage: Eukaryota > Metazoa > Chordata > Aves > Psittaciformes > Psittacidae > Pezoporus > Pezoporus wallicus. Next base: position 8,421,186 of record NW_026640488.1, read on the forward strand.
TTAAGGTTGGAAGGGAAAGGACCAACTTCAGAGGTAAAGTGGGTGACTCAGGACCTTGTCCAGTTCAGTTTTGAATATTTCTAATGGTAGAGCTTCCACAATCTATGTGGTGGAGTCTTTGACCCATGAAAAACTACTTTGAAAGAAACAACACTGATAGTCAAGCTCAAGATTTACATATCTTGATAAATCTCTCCTAGCTTATCATTATCAGTGTTTTTAGAGAAGTGTTTCAAATAGTTTTCACACCATCTGTCTTGTTCCCATTCCTCATCCTTATTTGAAAATAACACCTTTTCCAGGGTTGCTGGCTTTGCCTGCAGGTTGTCACCTGTGGGGATATAGCAGTGTTCTGTAGTTATTACACAGTAAAGCTAGGGTTGGCTTCCTGCAGTTAATTCTGTAACTGTGTCACTTTTAATTAAGGGCATGTAATACCTTTAAAAATAGTGTAATAATGGTCCATTCACTAGGAAAAAAAAACACCTAAATGCCACAGTAAATTTCTTGATGTAAAGCATGCAGGATTTGGAAGAGACAAACAGTTCAAAAGGCATTTAATTAAATGGAAATTTAAAGTTAATTTATCTAGTGTTTCTTCATTAATTCATTGAATTTTGCACATTGGGTTGTATCTGTTAGTGTGTCCTTTCTTCTGTCTCTGTAAACTGAATCAAAATGGAATGGAGGTCTGTCTTTGCTTATAAAATAATCCAAGTGAAATCCTTCTGGTGCCGTATCTTTTTTGAAAAGAATCCCAATATGAAGAGATGTCCTTTAAATGTGTAACTCCAGTGTGTTAAGATGTGGCAAGCTGGGTGTCTAGAGTTTTGAGAACTACTGTTGTTGCAATTAAGAGAGCTGCAATGTGTTATTGATGCTGTAGTAGCAGCTAAACTGAGAGGGGCTAAGGAAATCTGTCAGACAGGAATCTAGTTCTGCAAGATTATGAGCTGCACAGGAAGCTCAGGCATTTCTACCTTACCTCCCTCTGAATTCTTCAGAGGACCTGAATGTGATCCAACAAGGTGTTAGTGTTTAGCATTGTGATATTTACACACTGGCATGGTTTAAGTAAGCTCTCTTAATATTCTGTATTGCTGTGGGCTGAAATGGGAGTTACCAAGATGTATAGTAGCCGTTGGCTTTGCTTTCAGCCTATATTAAGATACATTGCTTTTTCTATACCATTTTGTACAGAATATGTACCGTACTGTCTTTTTACAAAGGATGAAAACTGGTCTTGCTTTTTCCTGCTGTTTTGGAGGGGAAAATTTTGTCTGCTTTTGAAGGTAGCTATTAACAAGATAATTATGTTCTCCCTTAATAGAAAAATATTCATAGCTGAAGAAGCTGTAATTAGTCTCACCCTAAGATATTGGGATTTTGAACGAGAAAGGGAATAAATATAATGGATTGTGCTTCTTGTAAATGTATAGATACATTCAGGAGATCAAGAAAGACTTTACAGGAACATGTGCAGCTAAGTGTTTTCCATTTACAAATTCTAAGTTTGATTGCATGTAATTTAAGCTTGATTACATGTGGGGAAAATTGTTTTTTTTCTCTCTATAGATTGTGGAATTTACACCATTTTGTAATAAGCAGGGCAGGAAACACAGCATCATTGGGAAAAATAGCAAAAGATCTATAGGTGCAGATGGCTGGTTTCATTTCCTTCCACCTGCTGTCTTACAGAGTGATACCTGAATGTCCTAGTTTTGGCTGGGATAGAGTTAATTTAGTTTTTTGACTTTCAGACCAATGACTACCTCATATGTAGTCCACTGGGGCAAGCTTCCCATTCCAGATTTCTGCAGGATGAGAATCATAACTCTGGTGGTAACCAAAAAACAGATGGGGAAGATCAGGGAAAACCTTAACAGGATGTACACTAGCCAGAGTCTGGGCATTAGTGGGAGGAATACGTATAAACTTCTATGGCTCCACCTTGTTCTTTGTCAGCTCTGTCAGTCCATTTCCACGGACTCAAATGCAGGTTTACTGCTGAAGAGTGTAAGAATCATAGCACAATTCTTATCGTATGCATAGCAGCATATAATGAAAGCCAAAGAAAATAGTAGAATGGATATGTGAGACATCCTGATATCAAGTTAATTTTGCTCTGCAAGTGGGGAATTCCTGCCATTTCAGATGTCAGAGGAAATCACTGAGCAAAATACTGTGCTCTGTAGCATACAAAAAGTCTTGTTAAATAGTAGGAACAATCTCTTCTGGTCCTGAAACTACCACTTTTATTTAACTGAATGTGAGCTTTTCTGCAGTCCCACTCTGATGTTGAAACATCTAACAGTTATTAATTCGTTCACTCAGCCTCTTAATTAAATAGAATTAAATACAAACAATTCAGGTTTCAAGAGCAGGAACTAAGCAGCAGAGATTTTTGAAAGGTTTTTTGAAAAGGAGAGAATCTGCAGATTCTCCAGAACCCGACACACACTGTTGTGAGGTGCAATAAATATACACATACCATACATTATAAATCCGTTTTCTAGTGAGAAGGATTGCTAACATTTAAGATTGCAGCTGTTACACCGGTAACTGAAGTTAGGCGAACTGTTTGTAATGCAGATATATCTGTTCCTTATTATAGGTACGATGTGATGGTTCCTTGTAGTCAAGTGTAGGGGTATGTCTGTTCCCTCAGGCTCTAAGGTATTAACCCATAACCAATCCTGGATAGCAGGACTGGAATGAGCCTCTTGAAACCATCTTGTGTGTCCCCCACTTCAAGACAGGATGTCTCTATGCGTGTCCCTGCTGCCAGATATTTGTCTAGCTTGCCTTTTTGATGCTCCTAGAATCACCTAGGCTTGGGTTTTTTCCTCTGCTCGCTTCCTGTTTCATTCATATTTCTAGACTGAATTTCTTCAGTTGTAGTTGAAGGCTATTACTTCTTTTCTTACCTTCCATAGGTAAAAAGAAAGATCATTTTCTTCTAATTTTAGTTTCAGAAATGAGATTCACATAAGTAAAAGATACATGTTTCAAGTTCAACTCATTTAACTTCCTTCAACTTAAACAAAATGTTCTGTATTAATTTGAAAGCTTTGGTAGGAATTAACGAGTAGTGTCTGACTCTAAAATTCAAGTTTTGTTAAATGTTCATAAATAGCTTGAGTTTGTCACCCCTCCCTGATAGGAGGACAGTTTCATGTTTTAAATTTTCATCTCATTTCCTTTCTGAAGACCGATTTTAGGTTATAGAATTGTAGAATATTGGAAACTAGGGAGAATTAGGGAAGTAGCGTGACATCTTCCTGATCTTAGTATTGAGAACCATGTACAGACTACAAAATCATCTGAAAATTTTAAAGCTACACAGAGGAGCTTGATTAAGATAAAGGTACAGTTCTATAAACCAGTCTAACTGAAAATCTCATCTCCTCCGTAAAACAGTTTTTCTTCTATTACTTTTAGTATATTCCAGTATTATCTTGTCATCATTTATGGTTAAAGAAACACCTAGTGAATTTCTCATATTGAAAGCAAGCAAATGATACCAGATAAAGGAAGAGAAAAATAACCCTGGTGTAGGCTTTAACATGACAAAAAGTAAATAAACTGTTCCATTAGTCCAAAAGTCTATTAACACTGAAGGCTGATTATGTGCTGTGTTACCTTTCAGTCTGAGACAGGCACAGAGTGGTTCAGTCATTCCTCTGATAGACTTGTTGAGTTCCTGTTTCTCCTTCAGACTGGACAAACAGCTTGAGAGAGTGGAGACATAAAGATAATGCTTTTTTCTTTGGCTAGCAGCTGCCCGATACCCCAGAATATCAGAATTCATTCCTTTCCTTAGGCTATGGGGAAGCATCTGAGGACAACAAATTCTGTCATATATTCACAACCTCATAAATATTGAAATCCTTGATTTTCTCTGTAAAGACAGCAACTGTGTATTTTCATGCCCATAAATAGAGCTGTGAGTACACTCAACAGGAGCTTTATCTGATTGCTGTCTTTAGTAACATATCTGGGGAAAAGAATGCCATAAGAATCCAGCATTAAAAGATAGTGTTTAAAATGCCTTTTGATATTTATATGTAGAGAAAATTATGAAATGGCGCTCTCAGGCACTGAATATCTTGCTGTTGTTTTCCCTGCACCTGATCTTTTCACTTGCAGTCAGTCTGATGTGGAGAGATCCATTTAAATGCAGTGGCAGGATGGTGAGGCAGGTGTGCAAGAGGAAGCCTGCACAGCTTCCGGAGCTGCAGAACAGACAGTGAGGCAGGTAGGACTTGGGTTTTTCTCAGTGACTCATGTGAAATACAGAAGATGGCTGTTCTGGTCTGGAAATTAGAGTTTTGTATTGCAGAATTTTGCCCAATGAGAGGTCTGCTAAAACTGGGAAAAATCAGGAGATTACAGACCAAGGGAGCTTGCGCTGTCCCACTGAGCTCATCAAAAGACTGTATAGCAGCTCCTGAATCACGACTTGCTGCCTACAGTATTTTTCCAGTGTAAACTGGAAGAAGCCGGAGCTGGTTTTTCTCCAGTTACTTAGAAAGGTTCACGTTTTGTGAAATCTCTTACGCAACTTTCTGGGTAAATTAGCAGCCTTAAATCTTAAATCTGTAAAAAACTCTACAGACTTTTTAGGCTGACCAAGCACAAAGTAAATTACAAATGTGCAAGAAGCTGTCCACTTGTTACCAACAAGAGTTGAGCTAGAAGTCCTTCCAGAAGTTGGCAAAGTTTCAGACATGTGGAGATTGTTTGAAGAGGCTGTGAGATGCCTTAGATGTCTGTACTGAAGGAAGTGACATGTCCTCATGCACATAAAAATCTGCTTTGTAGGGGAAAAGACCATCTCAAATTCATGGTGGACAGGATAGGGCAAAATAGGCCTAACTGGCTGCAGCAAGGTTGATTAGTATTCAACTGTAGCAAAAACTTTCTCACTGGCATAAAGCAGTGGAGTAGATGGTGAGGGCAAGTGAAGACATATTTATTCGTGAAACCAGATTAGAGAAAAAATAGAGTCAAGATTAATCTTGAAAGCAGAATTACCTTACTTAGATATTCAGTACTGAAATAGGGTGTCCAATTCTGGAGTTTGTAATTCAGGAAAGACAGTGATAAAAATTGAAAGACTTTACAGGAAAGCTATAAAAACATGCATTATACAGGAGCACAGTCTATGTAGATTAACAGTGCAAATTTTAGTTGTCTATAGATGTCCACACCAAAATGGAAATGTGATACTAGAACCTTAGATCTGAGAAACAATGATATAATCCAACAGCTGGAAGTAGAACATAAAAAAAACTCTGCTATAATCACCTCCCAGGCAATATTTAAATCAAGTTGGGATATTCTTCTTTGAAGACAGAAGAAAAATACCCTGATAGGAATTAACTGATGTACAGAGTATTAGCAGAGTGGACCAGACAATAGCTCTGGATTTATGCTGGAAGAGCTGCCACGTAAGTGTTGACAGAATCCCATACTTCATCAGTTCAAGCAGAGGTGGAGAGAGAGAGAGAGAGAGAGAGAAATTGTTCATTATTATGTTAAGCATAACAATAGCAAGCCTGTTCTATTACTTTGAGAAGGAAGGAGTAGAAAGTAAGAAAGCAGAGCCATGTATTTGTATGACTCTAGAAAAATTTAGTTATAAGTGTGGTTCAAGCCAGTTGAAAGGGATGGGGAAGGAAATTGTTCTAACAGAGTAATATAATTACCTCTAATGAACTAAATTAAAAAACAAAGCAAAACAAACAAGGCACCACACCAAAACAGATTAAAAAAAACAGAAGTAATAGAGATTTTTAAAAAAACAGATTTTTTTTTTTTTCCCCAGTACATATAAGAAGGTTCAGGGACAACTGAGTCGTAGATAACTGAATCTTTATATTAGTAGTCAGTTCAACAAGCCTCTATCCATCAAACAGTACTTCTGTGTTTAACGAATGTGTGAAAAATAATACATATAGTAGTTATAATTATCTAGTCAATATAAATAATACATATATATAAATAATTATCAGTTTATGTGGTAGGCCATTTCATGATATAATCATCACTTAGTTTTTAATGTTATCTGTTGATTGCACGTACCCTCTTTCTCTGTTATCTTCTTAAAGCCACCTAAAGTGTAAGGGCAAAGGACAAGGTGAAACCAGAAAGCCCAAAAAGTCTTTCTAGGCTTCAAACTCAGAATTTTTGTATGTTCTTCCTAAGACTGATCTTTTACATAAGCTGCTTTTATTGCTTCCCCTGTATGTATTTGACATTTTTGTTGTTTATTTGGGGTTTGGAGGAGGCAGGGGGATATCTGAAAGCTTTCTAACATGAAGCTCTAGCAACTTGAAACCTCGGCCTGTGGTTTGCTCTTTGGAATATAACATCTTTAGTTATTGTGTGCATTGAGAGAAAAATTCTGGTAATAAAGGATTTGCTCTGGATGACAGCAGATGATTCATCAACCTGAGGTGTTTTTGTTTTTTTAAATTTTCTTTTCTGTGAAAGAGCTTATTTTAAATCTTGCAAAATGTAGGTTTTTCGGAGTTTTTCTATATGAAGTTGCCAGTAGACATACAAGACGTTATTGGTGTTGTGGTTTAAACCCAGCCAGCAACCCAGAAAACCACACAGACATTCATTCACTCCCCACCCCTTCCTCCCCCCACTGCTTCTGGAGGGATGGGGAGGAGAACCAAAAGAATGTGACTCCCACGGGTTGAGATAAGAACAATCCAGTAACTAAGGTATAACACAAATCACTACTGCTACCACCAATAATAATCATGATAAGGGAAATAACAAGGGAAGAGAATACCACCGCTCACCACCTGCCGACTAATACCCAGCCCAACCCTAGCAGTAATCTAGCCCTTCCCTTGCAAGTGATCCCAGCTACTTGGCTTCTCTGCCTTCTAATTCATGACCGTCGGCCCCATTGCACCAGCATTGGAGCAGCCAGGTGATGATGTGCTCCCCTAGTTGAAGGGTAAAATCTTTTCACATATTCTGTAGCTCGGTTGAGGTCCGGGGTCAGGAAGTCACCTCTTCTTCCTCTGATTCATGTACTAATAACTCCTGATCAGATGCTGTCGGTAGTGAGTACATTGTTTCTTCATCTTGCTTCATCTTGCTTCATCTTTTTTGCCTCTTTTTTGCTTTTCCCCTTGCGTACAGGGGCAACCAATATTGTCATGAATTGGTCCTCTTGTTTAGCTACAGTGATTATCATTGTGGTCAGCATTGCTGCAGTATCTGTTGTTGGGGTTTGGATAGCTGCTGTACTTGTCACTGGGGCTGGTGTAGCTGCTGTGCTTGAAGCTGGAGTAGCTGCACTGTCTTTTGCAGTCAGAGCAGTATATCAAGCTCAGAGTGCTGAGCCTTATCAATGTCATTTGGAAAAAGCATTGTACTAAGAAAGAATACAGATCTTGAACAAACAGATGTCTTTTATTATCTTTGTAAGCTATGAAAGGTCAGTTTTCAGGCAATTTTATATGTATTTTTCACATCCTTGTTTCTATAAGATTCAGGCAGCAACCATGCATAGTATATGAATGAGTATATGATGGCACAGCAATGTCAAAGTTTGGAACTGTTTTGCTATACACACAGATCAACTGAGTAACATTGAATGAGCCAGGCTCAGTGTCCTCCCTGGCTGCGCCCCTGTTGTTCAGAGTTGTCAGAAGCACGCGTGCAGTCTATTTGAGAATTGTCTGTTTGATGGCATGGGCCTGTTGTTGTTCAGCCATAGCCGGATAATGCAGTTCTACCATCACTTACTTGCAGTGGTTCAAGGTAACTCCCCTTACCTGGCTTATCTTGTATGTTTGATATTTGATCTGGCTTATCTGGTGTGTGATGCTTGTCATATCAAATTGAAATACATGCTTTGAGAGCATGTAAATTAGTATCTGACAATATATTGGGTATTTTTCTGTTCTACAGGCATGGAGTCCAGCAGACAGTTCCCCTGAGGCATGCTGTTCTGCTTCAGAATGACTTTTTTCAAGCTCAATGACATTCCTTGAGAGGAGTGTTTCCCCAGCCTGTAGTGCACTAGGAGAAAAGACCAGTGGGCTCACTACAATATTTTAAACAATCATTAACTGTAGATTATTTCAGGGCTTTTGATACTTCCTTATCATGTTGTTTTGAGGCAAATGGGCAGTATGGTGATGGTCAGGCATGCTGACTGACGCATTTTTGTGACTAATGCTGACTCTTCACAGTGCTTCACTTTCCCCTCACACTACCAGGATGTACCTGTGAGTGATAAATCCTTCCATCCAAATAGCCTTTGCATCACTTCTTATATGATTTATTGAACTACAAAAGGACATGCACATAGTAGATGCTAACTCTCAGTATTTTCTGGGTGCAAGCACACTCTTCTATCCCAAGACAACATCTGATGGAAAGGTGATTTTCAACTTTAGCATCTGTGAAATTATCAACCCTTTTCCAGAATGAATTCATATGAGAAAATACAAGTGTGAAACATTAAATTTTAAGGAGAATAAATATTTTAAAATATTGCCAAAGAAAAATTTCCTGCATCATTATAATCCCTTTCCAACCAGAGGTATAGCTCGTTTCTTTCTGATGTATGGGGTTTTACAAGATCTTTCTTTATTTTCATCCAATGGTGTTGTAGTTCTGAATGATAAATCTGGCTTATTGGAATACTGAAGGATTTTGAGTGTTAAATTACTCTGAAGATTCCTTGCCTGCATTTGATCCTCTCCTCAAGACCTAAATAAGGAGGGAGAACTAAAAGCAAGTGTGCTGAAGAAACAGAAATGGCAATTTGTTTCGTTTGAGCACAAGTCAGAACAAATGTCTTTCTTTTATGTTCTGTGGAAACAGAAATGGTTTCCCTCTTAGTATTGCACTGTCATTAAGGCTTTCTCTGTGTATTTTTGCAAAGTTGCAAAAGTAGAGGCACAAACCCTCAGTTCACTGCAACAGTGAAACATCTTTACTCTTTTAAGTAACAAGGAATTGTTGTTAAAAGCTCGGGAAAGTACAGAAACAGCTGTACAGGTGATAGAACTAGCTTGAGCATAGCTGACAGCAGTCTGTGAGCCTCCAATTTTATCCTCACACAACCATAACTTGGAAGCTAAAGATAATACCAAAATACATGGGGGGGGGGGGGAGGGGGAATTGAAAATTTCCACTCAAAAAGCTTCCCTTTCCCCATTCCTTTAACAAGCAAGTCTTTGGGAGTTATTTGGGGGTGAGACTTCTGCAAAATTTATAAGACTACTTTGCATGGACATTTCTCTTTCAGTTGAGAAAGGCTTATGCTGTGATATGCGTTAAAGTAAGTTGTGTTAAATATTAATGTTAAACTTATAATTTTTACTAACAAAAGGAGCAAACTTCAAAATGCTGCCAATCCATGTTTGCTGCATTTAATCTACCTAATGGGAAAAGATATTTCCAAAGAGTTGGTGGCACTTGCAAGGGGTAGTAGCATTTCAAAAGTTGTTTGCAGGTTCACTTTAATATTTGATATTTAACGTTGGGGGGGGGGGGGGGGTCATTTTAGGGAGAAAGCTGTGATTTTGGACATAATTTTGCAACCAGTTTCTACTTCAGTGCCACTATTTGAAACAAAGTCTGCTTGGAAAACAGAAAATTCTTGAAAGCAAGTCCTGCAAAAAGACACACAGGTGATAGCAGAAGAAAAGCCAACAATCTTCTGCAGTACTCTTTGATGTGATGTAGTATGCTTTGTTACTAGTTCTGACATTTTTCAATAACACTGCAAACCTAAATTTTCACTACAAATCCCCTGGCATGCCACTTCTGCCCCACTCCCACCTGCTACCCACTGATGCAGTTGCAGAGTTGACTATATATTCTTGGTTCAATTGTGTTGTAGGAATTACTTACATAAGTATGACAATTAGCATCAAGAGATTATGGCTCTGTGAGGTTTTTGGTGCTTTCTATCTTCAGTTACTGTGATATTATTCATTTTACTTTTGACTTTAGTAACCAATTTCTGTTTATGAAGAGCATATCTTTTGAAATGAGATTAAAAATCAGTCAACTTAAAAAGCTGCCTGTGTAGTCAATGTCAAAACTGCATGGATGAGAAACATGAGACTTCTTACACATGACCAGAATGATTTTGAGGAGGAGGTATTAGTTTTGCTGTAGATGTAATGTATTCTATTAAAAAAGCTGAAATAAAAAGTAATATAAGGCAAAATGCAAAATGAAAGAATAAAACAAAATGAAACCTGCACAGATATAAAAAGAAAAAAGTAAAAAACTTATATCCTCTTACAAACTGAATTTATCTCTGCCATACTTAGGTCTGCCAGCAATGTACACTACAAATATGAAACAGTATGTCATTCTAGAGTTTACAAAACATTCCTATCCAGATAATTGCGTGTAGGGCATATGTAATTAAATATAATCTACTGTCACTGACGCTAAAGGTGGTACACCTATTGCAGGAAGACATTTCTATTACAGCTATATATAGCCAAATATCTCGTAACATACCAAGTTCAACCTTCAACAGTATCACAGTGGAAGGTCCTCTTGTATCTAAATCTTGATGTCAGCGTATCTCTTTTTCTAGGTCACATTAACACAGTGGTAAGGGTCATCAGCTTTTGAAAGCAGATAAAATTGTTTTCATAATGTAAAATTTGTGGACTTCAGTAAAATCTCTTTAAAGATTTCATATAAGAGTTGTAAGCCAAAGCAAGTGACTTTCTCCCAGATTTGGATTGATTTGCATGTGCTTCATAGGGTTCATTTCACTCTGTCTGTGCTATTAGTTTTTGCAGAAATTTGCATTGCCTGTTCCTTTAATAGGGATTTGAAGCTGGTTTTGTGTCTGTAAGTTGCACAGGGAAAGATAAGAATCAGCAAGACTATTTTAATTTAATGGTGTCCAAAAAATATGTTTGACAGTACTGTATAGCTGTCTATCATTTTCAGGGTTTTTTTTTGTTCTGTATTGCTGCTCCTGTGTCAATGGCACAAAGTGCTTTCTTGTTTGCAGATTAGAAGGATGAGCCAAAGTGAATGGCAAGAAAAATAAAACATTATATTAAACCTAAGCTGACTCAGGAATTGCTGTTGTCTCTATGTTGAGATCCTGAACTGCTGCTGCACAGTAGCTTTCATGGTGTTCCTTGTGCATTGCAAAGTTTTGGTAAAAGCACAGTTTATTGCTACAGAAAAGTCAGGATCTTGCCTAAATAGCAAGCAGTAGAACAGGGAAGAAAAGCAACCAGAAACATTGTCCAATCTAATTATTAATTTGTTTATGACTCAAAGTGTTGAAAACACCATGATGAACTTTTAATTATTGGTGTGGAACATGGACTTAATGGAGCAATGAGAGCAGCTGGTTGCTAGAATAACCAGAGTTTTCTGTATTGCACTTTCTTATGACAATGTGGTTTAATCAGTGCCATGTAAGATAATTTAGAAAAAATGTCATTGTAATCTGAAACAGAACTGTAGGAGTGTGGTCATGTCACTGATGATTTCATCTATTCATTCCTGCTAGCCTTGAAAAGCCAAGTCAGCTATAAATGATTGAACAGTATTGTGTTCCAGTTCAGCAGAATTGTTTCTCAAAACAAAGCTAGCCCAATGGATAAGTTAGTAGAGATGCTTTGGCTCTTCTCTGTAGAATGCATTAATAAATACTGTATTTGGGGGAGTAAAAACAAGGATGAAAATGTAAAGTACTCCTTACTGCAAGATATGACCTTTTTGGAGTGAGTGTGATACTTTTTAATGGGTGCTATATGGCTGAATAATCCCTCCCAAGGGTAAGGCCCTAGAAGAGAGATGGAGACACAAAGGCTCTGTCAGCATCCCTTTTAGATGCTTGGAGAGTATTTCCTCTGTCCTAGATGAGGCATTTAATGACTGTAATGTTTATGAACATGCATGTCTTCACAGTGAGGGATTGTTGGCTGCTAGGTGGCATTCAAAAGAACCAGCACGCTGCCCATTACTTCTGGTAGGAAATTTTGATGTGAAGGATTTGCATAACGTCCCTTCATTACCTTGGGCAGACTACAGGTTCCCATGCCTTTGGCAAGAGCTGCTTGGATCTGTCTCCTGTAGTTATGTATTTCCTTCCAAACAGTAGAAAAGGCTGAGATCATTCTTTTAAAGTATGGTAGATGTGGGAGTAAAAATGACACCATAAATACTTGCTAGAGGAAGGGAAAGTGAGTTATCACTATGTCGCATAGTTTCCATATTGAAGCGGAAATTTTTATTCCACAGACTGCATACATATTTTATCCAATGTATGTTTTATGCAATACTGATAGAAGGGTGTGAAGTAGCTACCCTATATCAGACAAAATGGATGTTTCTGTATAGCTGGGTAAGTGCAAGTACAAACTCGCACACACATGCACCGTGCTTGGGGCGTTGAAAAATGCGTTACTGGCTATTTAGGTGCTGCAAAGATTAGGTGGATTCCAAGGACTGTGATCCTAGACAGACACAAACACAATTTCAAAGGATTTTTTGTGTGTCTCTTCTTAACATTTATAGTTACAAGCCGATGCTGAAGATGTTTGTGTATGTGGGTTGTCTAAACGTGATAGTAGTTCATTCCATTAACTATGTGTTTGTTGTTCACAGGAATATTAGAGAAGTATCTGTATACTCAGTATTCTTTAATCTGACAACACTGGATATAACTTCATAATCCTACCATCCAGTCTATCATTTTCAAGCAGTATTTTGGCCCATGCTATCAAAATTGGTTTTTTCTTCAATAAGTACTTTTTAAGAATGATTTCCACTCTGTTAAATCATTCTAAAATTCAAATTGCTATCATAAAAGCAATGCATTAAAACACTTTGGGTTTTTTTTTCAATAACACTACTCTCACAGCATCAAAATGGATATAAGCCAATATTTCTCCCTTTGAACAGCCTCCTGGCATGTCTGGTGAATATCTTGAACACTATATAAATATAACTTACAGCCAAAAGTGGTTTACAGCCTTGAAAGCTAACTGAATTAGATTTACTGGACTAAAGCATTAGATATGACATTAGTTTATAGCCAAAATGTTGTTGTCTATGGTTTCCAACAGTTTACATTTTTATTTATGGGAAGGAGACTTCATACTATGCAAGGTATTAGTCTGAAGCTTGTAATTAGTGCTGACAAAGATCATATCATTAGTGCACATGAAGTCAGGAGCACCAAATCCCAGGTCTTTTCCACCACCCAGCAAGCAGCTGAAAGTTCTGAAGCTTTGTTTCCTTTTTAAAGCCTTGCTTCTTTGCTCTTAGGTTCACAGCTTGAGTATCAGCTTAATATCAGCAGCTGAATTTTTGATGGGCCCATGTTTCTGTTCAAACTTGACCTCCTCTAGTTTGGAAACTGCAACCTTATCTGCACTGCTCTGCTGGGCATCTACCACAGGAAGCATCACAAGGAGGGTTTGGTGTTTCCTGTCTTCCCACTAAGATAACAATTGTTTCCTTACTGTAACTCCAAGTTATTTTAAGTCCCTGGCTAGTATTTTTGCTGTGCCAATACAGGGAAGTTTAGAAGGTCCCTGTTTTAACTCCTGATGGTGGTTTCAGACCAAATTATGATAAGCTTTGCAGGTAAAGTTGGCCTTATTAAAAAACAGCAAATCATTTCACAAAAAATTAATAAAATCTACTTGTTAATTCCTTAGCCAGTAAAAAAAAAAATATTACACAGCATAAGCTGCTGTCAGGCTGCTCTTCCCAGCTCCTTTTCCTCGCACCACTGATAGTGTCAGTCTTCAGAGGAACCTTGGGCAGATGACACTGCTGCATCTGAAAGGCCTGCCATAGCTTGTCTCACCTGCCCATACACCACTAGAAATTAACATCAGCCAGCATAATGCTCTGGCTCTCCACTGCAGGACTCACGTCTATGAGTTGCATGTTAGTGACTGAGTTCAATCTTACCTGGTGCTGCCCTAGTTCTAAAAAGCCCAATTCAAACTGATACACAAAGAACCCTGCCATTTTAAGCACCTTTTTCAAATAAAAGCAAACTAATCTGTGGCATAAATCCCATCACTCTGTATAAAATCTTGGCTTCTGTTTTCAGCCCTGCTAGTCCTTCATTCCCTGCTACTCCTTCATTCCCTAACCAATCAAATCCTTGCTTCACACCTATTTTCTACTTCTTTTCCTGATTTTGTTCTCATCAGAATCAAAATAAGCTGATCATTCCAACCATGGCTAGCCCCTGCGCTCCCAAACCCTAGCAGTGCTTTCAATTTGCTACTATTAAGGATGCTGGTGACAGGAAGAGCATGTATTCCCCCATTGATAGTCTGTTGCACAACATATATAGTAAGTCTGAAGTATACCTGTTGTGGTGGGGTGTTGGAAAATTTCCCTAGGGCCTCTGCTGCCTTGAGTTTACTACTCTGTCATGGACTAAAATCCCACTTGTCATAGGCATTGAGCAACTTCTGGTGTTGAAAGGCCTGATGAGAGAACAGTGTGACAGTAATGCAGTATGCCAACGTCTCCTTTTTTGGCATTTAGGCAGTCGAAGCCCATCCTTATATAGAATTGCATAAGCTCATTAAAATGCTTGAAGTATTGAGTTGTTCTGATGTTCCTGAACTCTGCCACGGTCTGAGGTGTATGATTAAGACACTTGTGTTTCAGGCAGTCCAGATACCATCCAGCATGAACCAAAAGCCATACGGCAATTGTGGTCATAGACCAAACAAGCATGATTCAGTTGTGCAGAAATTGTGCCTGGTCTGGATCTGGATAGTGTGAGGTCTGTTTGCAAAGTGGCCTGAGCAAATGAACACAAAATCTCCCATGCAGGCAAGTAAACCTTCTGAGTGACCCTCAGCTTAAAAAGCCATGGTATTTTTAGTCTTTCGGGTTAACTTCCAGTAGCAGGTCTTGAAGTCTATCCACTACAATGAGGATGCACCAGACACGCTGCTATTGATTCTCAGTACATTATTTTTCTTGTCTTTGCCCTTGAGTCCTTTGGAGGAACAATGAGGTCTTGACCACTGGGGAGAATGGGATATGATCTCATTTATACTGCTGTATCTTCTGGCTTGAATCCAAAACGAAGTTATTTGACTGCAGGACTTGTGGGCAGTGTGGTTGATCTAGATTTATATTGCAGTGTATGAAAATCTGATCTGTTTTATTTAAGAGTCATAAAATTATGGGCATATTGGGGATATTTGAGTTCATGTGATTTTTTGATAAAAACGTCTGTATGCTCAGTTATGCATAGCAGTCTTCCCTTTCTCCTCTGTACCTCTCCATTGAGTAATGTGCTGTGAAACGGTTCTTAAGCTACTTGAGAGCACCAGTTTTTAATCTGAGAAGCAATTCCTCTGCAGTCTAAGAACAAAATGCAACACTGAGTTATGGGAACATAAATCCTGGTTAACTCCACTAGTTTCTGTTGTCTGTATTTGTAATGATATAACTGAAGGCAAAATTTCATCTTCTGTGGTTTTTACATTCTTGAGAATCAATTTTAACCTTTCTCAAAAGGTTATTTTCTATGCAGTTGTTAGTGCATAAATCATTGATCATATTAAACTATACTCAGATAGGGACATCTCAGATTTTCCCTAGCTTGCACCTTATTTTGTTCCCCGATATTGAAGCATATATGTGATTTATGCCACAAAACATCTTGAGAAACGCTACATTCTGCAGATGAGTGTGCATGTCGGAAAGGCACCTTTTCTCATGTTCAGCCTTCTATCCTACCTCAGAAACCAAGACAAATGTAAAGCTGTTCTGGTGAGCTTTCCTTCAAGCTGCACACTTTTTCTGCATTGCTGAATTGTGTTTAATAATTATGAATGGTATGCAGTGTCATAAAGGCTGAACATCATTTGTTCAGCCAGAACCCGGAATACATTTGACAACATATTGAAAGTGAAGACATACCAATTCAAATGTTTAGTAGCTATGCATATTAAATAGCTGTTAGTAGAATCATCAAAATCAATACTTCATTTGTCTCTCAGGATGTGACTGCACTGGAGTTTCATTCATTCCTTGTCTAATTATCCCTAATCTGCTGCTCCACATGCTCAGCAAGTGAAGCAATTGAGATAATAAAGTTGTATTAAGGCGACCCTGGCAATAATGCAAGTGGTTTTGATAATAGCAGAATTTTGTTCATTTTGTTGCTTAGTAACAAAAATACTGCAAATAGGTTGTGTAAAAAAAAAAAAAAAAAAGTAATTTTTAGTCATGTATTCATATTCTGCCTATTTATAGATCATGATTAATGTTGCTGCTCAATTTTGACAAGACACCGTGTTTAGGTTTTGAAGCTGCAGTAAATCAGCAAATGGAAAAGCTGCTTGGCTTGAAATGGTATTTATATATCCCTTTGTTAAGATCCCAAAGCAGCAAATATTAATGTATTTGAGGCCAAAAATATTTTAAAGTTTATGTATAGGGAATAATTTTTTCTTCACTGTAGAGAATCCCAAGTATTTTAAAAACAAAGTACAGTTTTAAAAACTTTTACTGGTATTTTATTAGGCTAAGCAAGAGATTGTCTAATTGGTGTGAGTGCTGGCAAGAGAGGAATGCAGAGCATGATATAGTAAGTGTGTATGTACATGCTTAGATTTCTGTACCATGAGGGCATCTCATGTACAGTAAGAACACCTTGATTTGTCCTTGGGTCCCTCATGCTGTGTACACACTAGGCACATGAGAGTAGCTTTAGGCCAGTGGATTCTTCTGTTTCTTTGTTTGTCTAATGGCACAGGTTTGTTAACCTGGGCCCAGTGAGAAACTCAGAAATGTACTGCTGGGGTGTTGGCAGCAGTATTAGAGAGAAGAGCCCAGCACAGTGCTTCAGTAACAGACTAGAGCTACTAGTACTAATTTCCATAGAATAAAAGTAATTGCATAGATAATAAGCATAATCTTTTCTGGAATGCTACTATCTCATTTTGCATATGAGCTTATGTGTGTATTTTTCTCCAGCCTTGGTCTTAAGGAGCAAAATCAATCTCTGAACTGTAATCCTGACTTCTGTACCTAGTGGGATGGCACCATAAAGCCTATACCCCCTCAGCTCATGAGAATTAGCGCAGGGTATGTTCATGTAAAAGACCTGAACTGTAAATAAAGAGGTAGAAATTCTTGTCTTGATGTGTAGGAGGTTTGTTTTGACTTCAGTGAGATGACTTTACCTGAGATTTGTGAGTCTGGGACAATTTCCCACACTTAAATAGTGTCGTGAAAGACTGGTAGTGGCTGTTATGAATGGTGTATAAAACATAGGTGAATTAAAGTGTTACTAGACATACCACTAAAAAAGTGGTATTTATGAGGGTTTTGATTATAAATGACCAGCCTGGAGGTCATTCTCAGTATTTGCAGTTCTGACTTTTTTTACTAATTGTACAAATCATCTGCTATTTTTACCTATCCCAGAGTAGCTTAGTGTAAGATATTTTCAAGTTGTTTCTCTCTCACTAGTTAGAACTTGGTAGTGTGGCTGGCAAAGAGTGGAATTACTCCTCTCAGTAGCAAAATTATGACCATCAGAAAAAAAAACTGATCTAAACCCCAAGTATTCTAATAATATATAGTTCTCGTGAACAGTCAGTATTCTGAGAGAAACATTCACTTTTTCCAAATGCTGTTGACTATTAAAGCTTGTGGTTAAGTACACTAGAAATGTGAAAGTCAGTTTGGGTTTTTTTTTTAAACAATTCATTTTTTAACTGTAATTATTTGTGATATTATTTTAAATAATATTATTTATTTTCCATGTTATTAATAATCTTTAAATAATTATTCATATTACAAAAATACAATAGGAAACCAAACAAACTTTATATTACTGTCTTCCAAGACATCCTGCATTAATTGTGACTGCAAAGTATGAGTACTATTGATCTTGAGTTTTAACTGTCTTTCAGTAAAAAGCAAAACATTTCAAAGGTGCTAAGTTCCTCCAGTTCTGGGGAGCCCAGATTGCTATTGCTTGGAGTAAAACATTTGAAATGTTTACTCTTTGCTAAAGGTCAGGCAAAATAATTCTTATAGAGAAACTATCGCTACTGAAGAAAAGAAAAAAAAACTGGTTTTTTTTGAGAAAAGGCGTTGTTAGCATTATTCCAGGGCTTCCTGCCTTCCCAATCATTCAGTTGTGATTGAATTTTCTTGATATTGCAGTTTTATAGAAAAATCATTAACTCTGCAACATTGTGGTCCATGAACTAAGTTGTTGAAACTTCATGGGCTTTGGTTGGTTTTGTTTTTTTATTTTCATTGAGAGGTCAGTTTCTGGAGAATTAAACCTCACAATTTCACACGCAGGTAAATTTTAAGCCCTGAAAGCGAATCCCAAAAGCCATCTTCTTATTTGGTTTTCAAATGTTGTTGCATTTTAAGTACATCTGAGAAGATCCAATTACTATAAGCTTTGAGGCAAAACTATATATATATATTTTATATATAATTATACTATTTCCTAGTATTTTTGTCTTGTTACTTTGAAATATGCTGTGAGGACTGGATTTAAGTAGTGATTTCAGCAGCTTATAACCAGTGAGTAAATGTTCACATTGGGTATGTTTGGGTAGCAAGATGATGAATTTCTTTAATTCCTGTAAGTTGGGAAGTGGAGTAACAGTGCAAATCCTGTTATAATGGCAAGCACAGAGAAAGCTAAGAGGTACCGCTTCAAGGGTGTGGAAGAAAGGACATCAGTGTTAGCTTAAGTTCAGCAGAGTAGTTTGATTTTGGAAACTGAAGTATCCTGTAGTGAGTGCATTGTTTGTGTTTGTACCAATGAATAGGGCAAGCTTTATCTTAAGGTGATAGGATTATGCGAGTCAGTCATTTCTTCTTTCTTTTGCTTAATCAAAGGACACTGACATAAATAATACAGGCAACATAATGCTTAACTTGACAGCAATCTTTAAAGGGCTGAAAAATTTCTTGACTGTCCTTAAACAAATTTGCCTCATATTTATGTTGTCTGTAAATAAATACTACCCCAATATATACAGCAGATTATTAAAAAATCTAGATCATCAGGCCATCGGTTTAAAGACTGTTTTTCTTCTGACTGTATATTTATGTTTCTTTTTAACTTCCTCAGGGGTAGGATATTTGTTGCTAACACTGGTAGCAAAAGATCCTTTCATTAATAGTTCTGTATTCACTCCTTGAATTTTTCTGCACTGTTTATGGTATTTCACAACAATATTCATACAAAGTCTTTCACCTTTATAAATGTCTGAGCTCTTCTGATTCAGCAAGCATTGAATTTCTTTTTTTTTTTTTCAAAGTGCAAGGAAAGTATTACATTGGTTTACTGTAAGAATCATGAGCTATCTTCTACAGGTCACTTCAGGGTTATGTTAGCAGAGAAATTAGTATTTTGAATGCTTTGAAACGTTGGTATTGTTTTTTGTGAACGTGTTGCTAAATGTCTTGGACATGTATCACTTTGAATTACAGACTGCTAACCTGAATACATCCCACTGACTTTCTTAAAGTGAGATTACTATTTATTAAAATTCATTTTATCTATGTAACATCTTCTATTAAAACTGATGATCTAATTGAAAAGAAAAAAAAAGCTATATTCCTTACATCATGTACTTTAATGTAATATTTTATCTAGACTGCAAGGCCTTGTTTCCCCTGTACTCAAACTGTCACAGGTATGTAACACCAATATTAGTAATTTTCATACAAGCATTATTTTCCTAAAGCACCAGGAAGTCTCTTGCCCTGAGTGCATTAGGTAACTAAATTACCTGTGTACTATTTAAAAGCATTTACATTAAGAAAATTAAAAGATGTGAGACTACCATCAACAGCAGCTTTAACCATTTTCTCCCTCTTTCTCCCTTCTGGGTTTTATCTTGTGTCTTTCATGTCTCATATCTTCAGACTTCAGCCTTGGCATAAAATAATGGGTAGTAAGAACTTGCTCTCAGCTCCTCAGGAGTCCTCATATATTAGAAATTAAACTGGATTTCTGCTCTTTGGAGTTTCATTAATAGTTCCTGACATTTGTGCATATGTTACATATTTTAAATTACCAGTTCTTGTATAGACATACTAAAAGAGATTCTCAGAATTGATTTCTCATGATGTTCAATCAATATCTGACTAAAGTGTCTATCAGCCTGTTTAAGTTTGAACCCGTTACCCCTTGTCCTATCGCTACAGTTGCTAATGAAGGGTACAGGGGAAGTTTAGATTGGATATAAGGAGGAAATTCTTTCCTGTTAGGGTGGTGAGGCACTGGAATGGGTTGCCAAGGGAGGTTGTGAATGCTCCATCCCTGGCAGTGTTCAAGACCAGGTTGGACGAGGCCTTGGGTGATATGATTTAGCATTAGGTGTCCCTGCCCACGGCAGAGGGGTTGATGATCTTAAGGTCCTTTCCAACCCTAACGATTCTATGATTCTATGATTCTATGATCCTTACAGGCCCCCTTCAGATACTGGAAGGCTCCTATGAGGTCTCCTGTGTTGATGGAAAATGTTTAATATGAACTTTCTCAGAAATTAGCATTTTGTTCATCCCTGGTAAGTCATTGATAAGTGTAGCTGGACATAATTTGTAATGCTTTTGCACACAAATGGGTGCATAGATACTAATGTGAGGAGAACTACAGTGCAGAGTGCAAATACAGCAATGCAGTAAAGTGTAAAGGTTTAAATCAGCAAGAGAAAACCACCACATTTTCTGTGAATCCCAAGTTAACGTGTAACTAAAACTTCTAGTTTGCACCATCACATATTTTGTATATGCCACATATGATATACGCAAGATACTTAAGAAATTATTCAACTTTAAAGGACATACGGTTTTGGCATCTTGACTCAATGCTGGGGAACATATAAAATTCTCTGAAGTGCTCAATATCATTTCTTTTATTATTGAGTGTGTAAGGATTTATGTTCAGGATAAACACCATTGCCATTATTATCCTGTACGTTCATCATTATCATTATTTTCTTTCCCTATATCCATTCAAACATCATAAATGTCTCTCCACTAATCTTGTTTCCAGAAACATATCATTACTGAAGTTAGCAACTCGACTTTGTTCAGTGTACAAACTATCTAATTTTGCAGCTGTGGAAAGGGAAATATTTCTTTATAGAACTAAATATACTGGGGCTGGGGGCAGGCGGAAAGGAGTGGGATGAGGGAGAGTGAGTCTCTGTAGGCATTGCACTATTATGCTGGAGAAAGCTCCAAATCAAATCTTATAAGAAAAACCTTAAATAGCAAAGAAAGTTTTGTGCAGTGAAATTTGTAGATAAATCAGCCTTTGAGTTTACAGAAAGGACAAGTACCTACCATATCAATGCTTAAGTAACTGTATCATGATTGAATTTCTAATGGGTAATATCTATTACCATTTCTAAATCCGTTTATTATATGTATTGTATCAGTGCCAATTTTTTTTCTTCTTTCACTTTTTTTTATTATTATTATTATGACCCTTCTTTGTGAAACTGGTTTTCTAATGCATAAGGCATAATATGGTAATGCAGGTTGTGCCCCAAATCATAAAATAGACTCCCAAGTTTTCTTCCGTGAATATGAGTAATTTGGGGAACCTATCTAAACTGCTGAACAGGGATTCACGTTCTAAATTCGTTAAGCTTAGACAAGTTCAGACCTGGAATGCTACTTTATTTGTTTGCTTGTTTTTTCCAGCAGAATGAAAAATGCAAAATGCAAATGCATATTGATATTTAGAATCATTCATGGGCCAAAGTTCAGAGATGATAACCACTGCAATTTTTTGTGGCTAAAACTGCTTTCATTTTCTAGAGTTGGTATGATCTTAGGTTCAGACTTCAAAGGCAGAGTCAGTTCACAACTGAGCAGATGGCAGAGTCCCAGGCATCCATAGACTCATAGAGATACAAGTACCTGACTGGTTTCATCCCAGTTTCAGTACCTGGACATGTACCTACCACTCCCTAGGCTCTGGTTCCACTGGAAACGGAGCTATCCCGGTAGGGGCTACAGATGGCTGTCTCAGAATGGGGAAGAAGGTAGGATAGACCAACAACCTCATATCTTTGAACCACAAATGTTCACATAGCATGGTAATTACTTAATGAAGGCTAAATTGGTCAAAAGAGCTTACTTTTTTTTCAAGTCTGATAATGCCTAATGACCAAAAAGTGATTTTGCCACTTTAATTGCCTTGTACTACATTAGGTACATCAATGGGAATTCTGTCAGAGTGAAAGCTGTTGGATCAAATTGTTAATTTCTGAAGATATTGAGACAACTTTGCTTAAAGTACACTAACTTCTGGCTGAAGAACTTCTTCAGTGTGTGCGTTTAAGTTTTAACAGTAGGATGTGTTAAAGCAAAGATAGAGTATATGGTCCTACATTGTAAATATCAGAAGCTGTAAAAACATCCTTTCTGTGGTATATAAAATATAGGTATGTACCATTTTGTTCATCTTTGTCTCAAAGGCTGCTGAATAGTTTTTGGTCACTACAACTTGGTCAAGTCAAAGAAAATATTTCTGTCACTTTTCCACCTCTCTTTCCCTATGTTTTTACTGCTGAATAAATGCCAGCAAAATACACTTTAATGGTTGGCATCTTAACAATTCGTAAACAGTTCCAGATAAACATTTTCACAGTGTAAATCAGACTGATAATAATCACAATAACACATGCAGTTAGTTTGGAAGCTGATGATAAATTCTGAATGTCATGAGTCATGAAGTAGTAGTTATCACCTCTAGGGAAGAGCATCTTCTAAAACCTTGGTTAAGATGTACAGATTAACATTCTACTTTTGAACAGATTCAGCAAGATCATGGATCAAGTCTTTAATTTTTTTTTTGCCAGTGATGGACGGCTTCCGTGTTATTCCTCTTAGTGAATTACTTTATGCAGTAACATTTGCAAACCTACTAGAAAAATTACAAAGCCTTTTCTGAATGTGCTAGAGACTGTAACAATGATACTTCCTCACTGTCTTCATCATCCTGAAGCCATCATTTTGCAAGATTTAGTTTTACTTGTTATCTACTATCCTGTCAATCTGCGTTTGACTGGTCTCCATATCCTTATCCACGTCAACTGAACTAATAAAGGTGTAGAGGTGTTTTGGGCTTGTTTTGGGGGGGAGGGGGGGGTTGGTGTTTTTTTTTTCTGACATTTAGGCCATTTGATATAAGCTAAGCCTCACTTTTTGCCAGTCCCATCAGCATTGGGAACTTATGTTCTAGCACATGTGTTTGTGTGGCTGTTCATTCATGTACTTCTCACTTCAGTCTCACATCCCATTGCAGTGGTCTGCTTCACTCTAAGTACCACTACCCCTGGCAAAACAGATGACATATGGAAGGACCAAGAGATGTTTAAAAACTACTGATGACCAAAATGTTTTGTTCACAAAGGAAGATAATTATAAAGCGAAGATAATTATAAAGCAAAGATAATTCATAATGTAATAATCCAATCAATTAAATAATATTACTCAAAATTCTGGTTTTGCTCACAACTCTCCTCATCTGAGTTATGGAGCTTGGATTAGTAATTACTTGTGTACTGCTTTTAAGTCATTGTACACTGATAAATATTGTTCCCTAATTATAACAATTCCATTTTTCACATAGCTTTTACAAATGAACTTGCTGAAGAAAAAGAGCAGAAAGTGAGGTCAGACTATTCTTATCTATTAAGACTTTTTGTTATTAATTAGAGTTTTAAAAGTATTTAAATACTTATCTTTCATTGTTATCAGCACCCACTCAACGCTTAAAGACCTTTAGCATTCTGGCCATTACTTACTGATTAGCTTATCTGACATGGTGATTGCCTGTTAAAGGATTTTCTCTGCTTAGTTTAGCCATATCACTTAATGAGAATTTATGAATGCAAGCAAGGAAGATTTCTAAAAGCACCTGACTACCATTAATTCCTCTCACTTCCGATAAAAAAGCAGTGATCTTCAGAGATTAAATAAATGGCATCCCATTCCCTAATGCTCTGTAACACGAGGTTGAACTGTGAATATTTTAGATTATGTAGAAAAATCTTCCTGCCTGGTGTGTGCAATTCATAGCTGTCTGAAGTTGTTAATGTGAGGAATTGTTGCTAAAGTGTATATTCATTAGTTATCCTAGCAGGGATGAATTGTGCAAAGTAAAAAGAACATGAATCTTTCAGTGAGGTCTTTTTGAAAACAGTCTTTGCATTTTGCCTTCAGCAAGAACATTTATAAGATCTAGATTACACCTGGGGAAGAATTATCAGTTCTGCCAAACCGTAGTTTAATTGCTACCACGGGACGTATTGTTCCGTGCTTCCCATAAGCGTTGATCTGTGGTAACAGCAGTCACAGTTTTCCAACTCTATATTGCCCTGCCAACAGTTGAGATTCAAGAGCAGGTGTTAATGTGGCAATTAAAGGGGAAAACGAAGCCAGTAGGTAGAAAGAAAGTCATTCGGATGACATGAAAAATGAAGAAATACAGACTACAGTGATTTAGGAAAAAAAAAAAAAAAAAGAAATTCAGCAAAACCTGCATCCCTGTATTTTGGATGGGTCAAACGCTGTGTCATTTGAAATGGAGATGTACAACGTAAAGAAAGCAAAGAAAGAGGTTGTTCTTTACATATGATTTTCATGACTGATGACGGAAATATATGAGGCAAATGATACTCTGGATCAGATGACTACAGCAATTTCTGCTTTGCTATATTAGCTGAAGTTTTCCAGGAGAAATGCAGTGCAATGCAAGCATTTTTTAAACACATATATTCACCTTGGGTATATTTTCAGAAAAAAATCAGAACATCCATTAAAAGTCATTGGGTGTTTAAAAGTGCATGTGGGAGTACTATAAAATATTTAAGAAAAAAAGTCCTGCAGAATCTTTTTAGTTTGGGCACCTCTGCAAGTCTCACACAACATGAAATACATGATGTCATCCCAGTGCAGAGCAAGTAAGAGTGTTTCACATTGCCAGTAGTAACCATTCTCTATTTTTACTAAGGTAATCACCTTTTTCATTCAGAAATATGAAAAGAGGATTAACTTTAGCTTTTAATAATGAAAAATAACAAGTGATGTCTGTCTTTCCTAAAACAGTGCCCACAGTCTAATTTTATTCTTTGAGCTCATGTAACTATAGCTCTAATGGCAATAATGTAGCTTGTGTGAAAATACATGAATGCATAATTGACTGACTTTAAAAATCCCATTCCATTTTTTTTTTCTGCAATACGGCCATTTTTGTCCAGGAAGAGAGACTGTGAAGAAATGTGAAACCTATGGAAAAATAAAATTAAATTAATCAGAAGCAGGCAATAGAATCAAAGCTGCAGTTATTCTACACAGATATGTTTAAAGCATAGGTGAAATTTTGGACAAACAAGCAAACTGAGCTTCATTGGAAAAAAAAAATCTCTGTAGTCTGACAATTTGGTGAAAACACCAAAATGTAGCAGAAATACATAGAAAGCTCAGCCATAGTATATCATGGTCTTAAATTGATTCCTGTTGCTTAGCCAAATCTTACTTGTATTAGCATCCAACTTTTAATTAATTAGTGATTCATTTCCTCAGTGAACTTTATTTTTCAAAGTGCTTCGTGTCCTGAAGGATTTGACTGCCTTTATGTACCTGTTTCTTCTTTAATACTGTTTTTCAAGTTACTTTTGTGAGGACATTTTGGTGCACATGTGTTTTTTTTCCTGTGTCTATGGATAAATTCATGGCAACTAGTTTTGGATAAACTACCTAGTTCACTTCACAGGTGGATCCCAAGGTATAGCTTACATTCAACAACTTCAGAAGGGCAACCTAGAATAAGGCCTCTCACGCATACATTTGTCATTATCAGTTCCGACAGGTAACTTTGGTTCAGAAAACTTCTCATAAAATAAATAGCCCAAAGTTCAAAAAGAGTTGTTCTCAGGTTTAGCCACATGAGATGGTAATTCATTTGCTTTTGTTGTCTAACCAGTCCCCAGAGTGGGACAGAGCTTCACAGGGAGCGGAATTTCCCATCTGCTATCACCTCCCATCCTCACGTGTATACACGCACAGGTAGTGTTTTGTATTATTATCTAGGGCTAATGTCTTAAAGACCTGGTGCTACCTTCTGCAGTAATTAGGATAAACTGGCACACTGGAGTCAGAAATTTTCTTGCCTCCCCAGCAGTTCTTAAAACTCCTCTTGTTAGGGACTCTTGAGCCCTTCACACACTCCAGAAATGAGCTCTAGGAAAAATGGAATGAGACAGAAACTAATTGTAGTCACACAGTACCTTAGTGGCTTTGGTGAACAGCAGCTCTTGGAGAGATTGTACCTGGCTCAAGTTTAGTGAAGCTCATGTCTGTCTTAGAAGTCAAATACAATGATGGCATTAGGAATTCTGTCTCTTCTTCTTCGGTTGTTCCCTGTATAGTTCACAAATTATCTGTGCTATGTGAAAATCCCTTTCAGAAGATCTTGGTTTTAAACAAAGTGCATTTTCATAAACTCACTTGATGTATGAAGCTATTGTTTGTGTGTGTAAAGCTACCTCAGTCTTATGGCAGATACTGAATCATTACACTAATAAGCCCTAAGTCTCATGGTAAACAGCTGTCTGACTAAACAGATAGCTCTGGTGTTCGGAGCCTGCAAAGGGTCTTAAAAGTAAAAACATTATTGACATTGATGAATAGATGAAATACTGCCTTGCTGACTTTGTTGCTCTCAAAGTATTCTGCAGAGTTTTGCTAGAGTAGCTGCTAAAGAAAAAACACACACAGCAGGGTTATTGAAAGAAGAGATTATGAAGAGTCACTAAGACATGTTCAAAGGGAACTGAAGTATTTTTGATTTTCTCGCATTCAGTGAGATCCATCCAAAGGCATTATGTAAGTGTGCTGCTATATATACAATTTAGTCATGGAAAACAAAAAAGTACACCTTTTCATCCAAAAATTAGACTGCATTGTTAATTCATTGTTTTAATTACCTAATCAAAATACCACAGTTTAGTGCAGTTAAAATTGTATTTACACTTATGCAAATTATCTAATTATTCCTTGTTCCTGTTATGATGCAAGCAAACTAGCTGTAAGAAAGCATCCTATATTCTACCCTTTTCTTTGGTGTTATTCCCACCCTCCCTCTGCATTGTTCCATTGAGTTGAGTTCTTTGCCAGCAGGAAAATGAAGTTGAGGGTGAGGTTTTCTTCTTTCCAGGGTTAGTTGCTAAGGTTTTTTTAATCCTTCCCTGCAGATGCTATGATTTTCTTCTAAGGGCAGAACCCTGCAACTACACAAGGCTAAGCAAAATGCAACATGGAAAAAAAATAATGTAACTAAAGCACAGAAACACTGGATAAGCAGCAGTCAGTTTACCACCAGTAATTGCAGTGTTACAGCTAGAGCAAGCTAGACAATGATTGGCAGATCTTTAATCTGTGTTTCTTACATACTTTTATAGATACAGCAAATCAAGATATAGTATAACAAGTAATATGTCCTGATGTGTTTAATTTATTTTTAAACAGCAGCCTGTTGCTAGTGCTTGGCAATGACAAACTGAGTAGACCACAGAACTGCAGTATGAATGACTACTTCAGTCCTTAATTCCCTTGAAAATTAAATTTATACTTAATAAATGGAGCACATTACCTTTGTACCAAGGCAAGTTTCCTGTTAAGAGAATCTTATCCTCCGGAGAATTTCCTCTGGGCAAAGTGAAGCGTGTGTCAGTGAAAGAAACCAGGTAGTATGTTGTTTGTTTCTTCTGAATATCTTCATCTGGAAATCGGGTTCATTTGTATTTCATTTGTCTGTGAGCTTTAAGTGTTCTTCCTTTCACTCCAAGTCGCAAAGTGAACCAAAGTAGGAGATGTAGAGCTAAAATGCAGTCTGACCTTTACAGCAGAACTAAAAGCTCAACATTTACTTCAGCGGAATGATAGCCTGGTATGAATAGAAGTCATATTCATTTCAGAATATTGTAGTTACTTGTATTTTACTTTTTACTTATGTACTCTCTACTGTTTTGATTTTTATGGTTTTCCTGTGTTCAGTTTAGCCCACTGTAACTTTTATTTACTCCCCTCCTGTTTTTCTGTTGCTCTCACTTCCTTTCAGCTGCTTCCAAAAAAATATGAACAGAAAGTTAACTCTAGAAAAGAATTCAGAGCTCTTGCTCTGAAGTAGCTTTGAAATTAAGCTAAATGTGTTCCTTGACCTATAAGCTCTGTTACAGTTCCAGAGCCTGACAAGCATCTGCTACTACAGGTGATGCTAAGTGAATCTAGGAGTGCCTTAGTTAATCAGAAAATTCAGTAAAATTTTAATTATTTGGCAATTTTTTATTACTTTCTAAAAATAAAACCACTTAATGAGAACTGTTACAAAACTAGTATATGGATCACTCATGGCGCTGTTTCTCTGTGTTGCACCCGCTTTTCTCTGTCTGCTCCTGAACCTACACCTATTCTGTGGGGTTTCTACCTGTTTTACTTGTGTGTGATGCCCTGACAAAAAGAGGAAAAAAACAAACCTTAGGGAGTAAGTTATTAAGGATTAAACAAAGCATGACAAAAATTGAGAAAAGTGATTTACAAGATTTCCATGGGAAAAAAACACCATCTTTACAGGTCAAACTCCAGCTAAACTGCAAAAATATTTGTGTTTTTCCCAGGCAAAGCCATTGTTGGGGCTCCCATAGAGATTAGTGAGCTGACTATTGGAAAGATGCGGCTGTCCATGTGATTCTGAGTAGGTGAAGGAGGTTATCTGTAACACAGTACAGCTCTTGATATGACTCACGCAACAAAAAGTTTCCCCGGGGAGAATATTTACTGCCTTGATTTCTCCCCTCCCCCCAGCCTTGCATTGAATGTACATGCTTAGCACATTAGATATTCATTCACATGGCTGGTTTTCAGCTTAGAGTGCAGAGGACACACTGATTGAAAATATTAAATGTTTGCAGCAAACGGCAATGACTTTCCCACCCTTTTTATTACATCTTTTTTTTTTTAGAAGACTTTTTCTGCTCGAGGTGGGAAACCTCACACCGGCACAAAACTGGGGGGAAATGCAAGCGATACTGTATGTGAACCATAGCACTTCTAGTTCAACCAAAAGATGGTGAGGGGAAGATGCATATAGTTCTGATCAGGACCAGTGGGGTTTCTTGGGTCAGCCAAAATATTGACATTCTGCTGAATACTTTAAGTAAAAGTGCTTTAAAATGAAAATAATACACTGTTTTGTTTTTCTGTTTATATGTTTCTTAAATTCAGGCATTTCTGTTATACATTTAAGTGCGGTTTTGGACAAAGTTATTTTTTGTATGCTAAGGAAACCTGAAATGAAAAAGTTATTTCCTATCTATAATCTGTAGTTTTAACAGTAATAAAATGTAAAATAATAACGATATAAATATAATACAGTAATAAAGATATAAAAAATGTGTACAGAACTACAGCATTTTATCCATCTTTAAGGATAAAGCAGATAAAAATCCGCTTTTGAAACAGCCTTACACTTTCCAAGAGTATTAAGACATGTTTATGGCAATGATTTATTTTTTCACTTGATATCTGCTAATCCTTTAATTCTTTACTTTTGAAAGTTTTTTTTTTAAAATCACTAGGAGAAGACTCTGTTCATACATTAAAGATTATATGGAACAAATTCTTGTGTTTGGATCTGGACTTGTGTGGCTGCCCATATGGAGGTGGAGCAAGCCTAATGCTCATCTTTCCAAAGGATTTAGAACAGTTCATGCATCCTTATTCCTTGAGATGACCATGTCATGATAAATTTTGTTAAGATCTAAAATAAAAAATACTAGTTTATATCCTATATCACATCCTCTGTCTTTTGACATTGCTAGACAGACCTCAGTCTGGGGGAGGGAAGGTGGTGGAGGAGCGTTCAAAATAGGCTGTATATAAATGTATGGGTGTAGTCTGAGCCTAATCCCATTGTTCTCATATGAAAGCTGCTAGGAGCTTGGATCTACTAGTTAATATTCCATATTTATTTATTTAAACTTTGGATTTTTGCTGCTCATTTAATATTCACTGTGTCTTTCTGTTTCTTAAATTCACATCCTTCATGAGGCAACCTGCCAGACTAAAGAGGACAATGAAGAGCATTAGTGATACTGCAGAACAGTTGTGACAGCTGAGAGATAGGACAAGACAGGTTGATTCAATGTATAAAACAAATGGAGAGAAAAGAATACAAAGAAAACAACTTGATGTCTTCTCTTCTAAAGTGTGATTTATGCAGCAGCTCATTTGCTTGTTCTTTTCCTTGTTTTAAATAAAAAGTGAAAAGCCAATCATCTATCTATAAAAAAAAATGGTGCTATTCTCTGATTAATAGCTCATACTTATGTTAAGAGATGCCTAATTATGCATCGATGTTTGCCTCATTATATAGAGAACATCATCATCGCAGATTAGTCTATGAGCAGAGAATAGTTTCCTTTTTGATAATTAGTTCTCATGCGTCAAAGTATGTAACCCAAACAGCAGTCTCGTTCTTTCACTATAAGATTTCTGTGCACCTAATTTTGAAAGCAAACCGTTGCAAATAATGAAAGGGGAAAAGAAAAAAGACACCTGACCTAATCTCAGAAACATGACTCAAACAGATTGCTTTTCTTTGCCAGTTGGTTGTCAGAGGATTCCCATGGACTGCAACTTTCTGAAAACATCTTCAGCAATATAAACTCCATCTTCTTTCACTGTACTCCTTGACATAGCAATGACTGCAAAAGTTATACCAAGAGCATGGCTAGCTTTTACAAATAAATGAGTGGAAAAAATTGAGAACTACAGTTGTAGCATAGTAAAGACAGAAACTTCTTAGTATCAAAGTTTCAGAAGGGAGGTATTTCCACTCTAGACAAAGTTGAAAAGTCTTAACAACTAAGAAAGTAAAATGTTTGGGTGATGGAATACGTAAGTCAAAAGAAGAAACTGGATACTTCCTTCAAAAATAAGTGTTCTTGAAGCTTTTGAAGACCTGTGTTCCAGCTATGAAAAGCCAGGTAATGCCATGTGCTATGTTGTAGGACATAAAATTCAGGAGATGCAAATAATATTTAAAAATTTATGGCTACGTACTTGGTTCTAGTATTTGCATTATTAGGAATTTAAGGCCTTTTTCAGTAGGTTAGAGAACCCTTACTGAGTATCTTCACATTTTATCCTGCTGCAGGATGCAGAGTTTAGGTATCCTCATCATCCCATAGTAAAGACTCAGAATTCCAGTTCTTATGTCAGAGAAGGCATTTTTTAAAAGACAGCTGCTGATACAAAAGTCAGAAGACAAGATGTCCTGGGTTCAGCAGTAGCAGTCATTTTTCTCCTTCTTGGTAGCTGGTGCAGTGCTGTGTTTTGACTTTTGGCCTGGGAACAGAGCTGATAACAACGATGTTTAGGTCTGGCCAAGGACTTTGTGAGGCTCATGCTCTGCCAGGGAGGAGGGGAAGCCAGGAGGAAGCAGAGACAGGACACCTGACCCAAACTGACCAAAGAGGTATTCCATACCACAGCACGTCATGCCCAGGAGGTAACTGGGAGTCAGCCGGAAGGGCTGGGAGACTGCAGGGTTGGAGGAGGTATCAGTCGGTGCTTGGTCAGCCTGGGGTGGGGGGGGGCAAGTTACTGGTCGGCGGGTGCTGAGGTGTTGCATTCTCTTCCCTTGTTATTTCCTTTATCATCGTTATTATTGGTGGTAGCAGTAGTGATCTGTTTTATACCTTAGTTACCAAACTGCTCTTATCTCAACCCGTGGGAGTTGCATTCTTTTCGGTTCTCCTCTCCGTCCCTCTGGGAGTAGGGGCAGGGCAAGAAGGGGGGGAGTGAGTGAACAAGCTCTCTGGCTGGGTTTAAACCACGACACAAGAGCAACTTTTTTGATAAAGTATCAAACTTCAAAATATTGCCCAAAATATCTTTTGTATTTTGAAATTTCAGTTTCAAAGCGTATTTCAAGGACTTCTCTCATTTGCAAGAACAAACTCATCCACTAGGAAAAAACACCTACTGAATTCTTGAGGAAAAGACTAATTGCAAGCCCTGTTTAGGACCTGAACATTTATGTGGGATGGTTAGCACATTGAATCAACAGGAGCTACAGAAGTGTATCATCTTTAGTTAGGCAGAAAGCTGTTCAAATGTTCTGTTAGGAAATGGCCATATTCCAATATCTTTAGGTTAGTAGAGCCTAAGGTTTGCAATGAGTTATAATGTCAGTAGAATTACTCTGGGAAATAAGTGTTCAGTGTAGGGAGCTGTACCAGAATTTGATACTACTTAAAAAGTAATTACAGGAGTTGTATGACTTCTATTTCCTCCCTTCCCAAGGACCATTGTTACTATCCTCTGCATATATAAGGTCAGTGCCATCCTTGCAGCACTGTTTCATCAGTTCTCCAGTACAATCTGTCTTTGGCATTTGAGAGGTTAAAAAGAGCAGTATGAGAAAACTGTTCTCTGAAGACAGCACCAGCTGTAAAAGTCAGTGATATAATTTGGAGGAAGAACTAAAAACACGTCAAAGGTAGTTTCAGGCAAAACAGAGAAAATGTCAGTGTAAAGACAGGTCTCAAAATCTGCAAGACTGTTTGAAGCATTAGAAATATGTTCAAAAAAAAAAAAAGCTTGCCTGACAGGTCATCATTTACAATTTTTAACAATCATTTGTCAGCATGCAAAAGTGTGACTGAAAACAAGCGGATGACATTTGTGAGTAATGTGTTGATCTCAAGGAAAGTTACACTTTCCAGATTTCACTTCAAAATAACATTCTTCTAATTGTCCTTGCAACCTGGAAGAAGCCTCACAACATGCTTCCCTTAGGGACAAGATACTGTATAGATACCTGTGAAGTAAACAGGCTTGTTAAAAAGAATCAAAATTTAATGCAGCAAGGTAACCCTTTTGACAAGTCTATTCTCCATAATTGTGTCCAGAGAATGATCTGTAGAGGCAACTGCATATTTCCTTGTTATCTTACTGTATACTTATCATAGTTTCCCTGATAAGTAATCCAGTTGCCCAGGTTCTTGTTTGAGCTGTAGCCAGAGTTGCATTCATTGAATGAGTGGTGTAAGAAAGCGCCAAAGCAAGTACGTCTATCCACAGTAAATTCTTTGCTGTAAAAAAAAAAAGCTTTTGCAAGCTCTTCTGCCTTCCATCTTATCACCTGAATGGGCAGTATATCCTTGAGCTCACTTGTGCAGGTCACATGAGGTTCAGGGCTGCCAAGATGGTATGAGGAGCAAATTCTTCTGAGTTTGATTGAACTTTATTCCATGAGCCATGCTGATGTAGTGGAGAAGCTATTCCAGGGAGCAGAATGCTCTGCAAAGTGCTATGCAATGTGAGTGATATGGTTTCTTTTCACCCTTAAGGTCAGGCACCTGACTTTTAGTGCTCTCAACCCATACAGTTAAGAGGAAGAGAGGCAGAGAGGAATGTAGTTTTAGTTTCCTGTTTGTGAGCTAAGAACTCTCTCCCATTTAATCTGCTGTATCATTACCTGTGTTAGGTTTCCTGTCCATATTCTAACTCAGGTGATTATTTTATTTGCCTTGCAGCAAAAATAGTTTCCTGCTAATTAATTTTTACTTCCTATTTAAGACTGCTTCATTGTATACTCTTAACCAACTTCTTCATCCAGCATAAGGTGGTTGCATTTAATAATGTGTCATTCCTCTGGTGAACAAAATTATTCCTCCACATATTACAGCTGGCAAACCATTGGGTACAACCAGAAGAGCAGAGCTATAAAAAAGTAGATATTTCCTCTCTCTTTTTTTTTTTTTACTTTTTTCAAAGCTAATAATGGGGAAGCATTCAGAAATAGGTACAGGCACATATATGAACATCATAGGCTTTCTTCAGGCAGTTCCAAAACCCTTTTCTGAACACAGACATTAAAGAGATATGAACAGCATGAATATATAAAAGATAATTGCTTTAAAAATAGATACAAAAAAAATACAAATAGTAACTGCCTTTATTTAAAATATTTTAGTTTAGAAGATTTTATTCTTTTGGGGAGATACATTTAATCGTCACGCCTGCAAAGGATGGGTGATAAAACACACTTGGATACAAAGGTTTTTGTAAATTTGTTTAATTTTGTGTATTAAGCATGTAAGATCAATTAATAAGGAGTAAGTTGTTAAGCTCTTTTTGTCTCCATTTTGAGTTATAAAATACACTGAGCATTGATTACATCCTGGAAGGGTTTAGCTGTGATATGTAAAATACAATTTTGGGAATTTGGTTACTTTGGAGGCTTTCAGACAATAAATAACGATTAGATCATTTAGTCTCTGGGTAAAAGCACCACCTTTCTCCCAGCTGGAGACCTGTTTCTCAGAACTAGACTGTTGCAAAGATAACAAATGAAGGAGTCTGCTCTCAGCTGTGGAAAACATGAGTTATCAAACTACAACACCAGTGAGCATATCAACAAATACCTTGTACAACTGGCAGTTGGAATAAATCCAGAAAAACAGATAGCCATCTTTCATTCTTTCCTTATGAAAATGGGAAATTTGGAGCCGCGTCAGCACTACCAGCAAACTAGCAAGCCAGCTCTAGCTGTCTGTGGTGTGATCTAACATACTATGTTACATTACCGCAACCTAAAAATTAAGTGTTTTGCTCCTTTCCCTGTTTGCAAAATCTGGAATAGACATGTATCTCAAGTTTAATGATGCTTCCATGGCATCTTTATAAGAAGCCATCACACCTTATATCTGAGTAACCTCCTGTGTGTATTCAATTACATGAACGCTCACCTTGATAACAAAGATCCTAGGCACTTCTGTGCTGGCAACAGAGTGACTGTGATAAGTCACAATTACATGGGCTCAGGAAAGTGGAATAAAGAGATACCAGGATCTCTGCAGGTCTCTACTGACAGGAGCTACACTCTGAGAAAGTCTCAGCAAATCTAGCTAGCCTCACAGATGCTGCAGTCCCAGTCTCTCCTTTCATGACTATATGAAAGCCCACATGGTACAAAACAGGTTTGTTCAGAGAAGTTTATCTTAAGTCTATCCTGAATGAAATCAAGCTAAGCTATGTATTCATCTGCTCTGTTCAGTCTCCTGCTCTTAGTAATACTGACCTTTTCAGCCTGTGGAAAAAAAAATGTGCATTTACTGTTAGGTTCGAAGACTCTTTCAACTTTAACAGGCTGGAGTTGAAATTCAACATCAAAATGAAGGTGCTATCTGGAAGTTTATAGCCACTGATGTGCAAGTGATGAATGGAACTATTGCACATTCGGGATACTCTCATAGCTTTGCAGTTTATCATCCAAGGACTTTGGCTCATTATTAGGATCAGAAAAAGAGATTGCATTTTAGCTTGCTCCAAGCCAGCATATCCAAACATCACAGTCAGAAGAGCAAGTTTCCAAGTGATTGGCACAAATGTCTCTCTAAACAGTGCTGCTTCCAGATCAGCAGTAACTACATAGCTTTTCTCAAGTGGTGTACAAAACTGTTTGGAAAGAATGAGTTACCTAGTGATCAAATGAGATTGCTGTTAGCCAACTGCTATTATACCAAACAGTTGCAAATTTTGCTCTTATTTATCAGTCTGTGCCAGATCTACCATATCCAACAGTTTTCACTGTACTTGTCTGCTGGAACTTGTTTTAGTCTGCTATGGCTATGGATCAGATGCTAAAGTCTGCCTGGTAGAAAACCTCCTGATCCTTCCTCCAGGATTACTCCATCAGGACTAATTAGGAGTAAAAGACATTAGATCTGGGTATCTGAAGAGATAGTACTATCACACTCATCTAGGTGAAAAGTAACTGCACAATGGAAGTTAATCAAAAGACTGGGCAACCACTGAAAATGGCAAGCAATTAGAAAAAGGTGCTACTTATATTTTTGAGATAGAGAAAAGTGGATCCACTAACTGCAGACCAATGAGCCTCAGCTCACTGCCTGGAAGGATCACGAAGCACATCTTGTTGCGTGATGCTTAGCCATCTGCAAATGCATGAAGGACAAGAAAATATATAGGATGGTTATCACATATTTACTAACTGCAAATGATGTTTCAACAGTCTGATTGCCTATTATTATGCTGGTGGTCAAGGGAAGGGTGATGGATGTAATTTACTTTGACTTTAAGAAGTTCTAGTCCCTGTAACATTCCCACTGGTAGACAGAGGAAGCACATGCTGCACAAAAAGACTCTTATATGGGTTAGGCTGACAGTCTCAAAGGGTAGGTAATGAATGGCTTGATGTCTGTTTAGCAGAATATCTAAGGTAAGTACTGGGGGCAGTGTTAGTCTGTACCTTCACCAATAATGTGAATGATGAGACAGTGCACCCTCAGCAAATCTATGGACAATATTAAAATGGAAAAACTGGCTGGCATATCAGATAGTATAGTGTCAGTCTAGAGAAGTTCTAGGACTGGGCAAAATAAATCTCATGAAGTTCAACAAGATTGTATGCCTAGGTGAATAACCCCATATACTAGTAAAGATGCTATACTGGGGAGATGGTGTACTGTGAAGGACCTGCAAAGGTCACAGTGGGTACTAGGTGAACATGATGAAGTGGTGTCTAGGAAAAAATTCTTCACTATGAGGGTGGTGAGGCACTGGAACAGGTTGCCCAGAGGAGTTGTGGCTGCCCCATCCCTGGCAGTGTTCAAGGCCAGGTTGGATGGTTCTTTGAGTAACCTGGTCTAGTGGAAGGTGTCCCTGCCCATG
Organism: Pezoporus wallicus; assembly: GCF_028554395.1. Classification (NCBI taxonomy): domain Eukaryota; kingdom Metazoa; phylum Chordata; class Aves; order Psittaciformes; family Psittacidae; genus Pezoporus; species Pezoporus wallicus. The sequence continues at coordinate 8,457,978 of NW_026640488.1, forward strand.
GCAAGGGGGTTAGAACTAGATGATCTTTAAGATCCCTTCCAACCCTAATCATTCTATGATTCCGTGGTTCTGTGAATCACCAGGAAGGCAAACTGGATTATGTTAGGATGAGAGTGAGCATATAAAATGAAGTTATGCTTTTTATGATGCTGGTGCTGCATACACCTGTAATTCCATATCCAGTTTGGGCTCTGCAGTTCAAAAAGAACAACAAAAGCTGGAGCCAGTTTAGCAGAGGCTACCAAGACTGTCACAGGCCAAAAGTATGTGACCTTTGAGAAGAGGCTGAGGAACCTAGTCTTGTTTAGTCTGGCAAAGCAGCAGCTAAGTGGTGATCTAATAGCTGCCCACAGCAGCTTGATTGGGAATTGCACAGATGGCAGAACCAAATTCCTCCTAGTACTGACAGGTGGTGCAATAAGAGACAAGAGCCCCAAGATGCATCTTGGGAGTTTAAGTTTGAACCTTAGGAAAAAAGTTATTCACCAGAAGGTTAGTATGGAAGTGGAGTAACTTAACCCCAGGTGTAAACGAGGGAATTGCCCTTTTGGAGTCTTCAACTTGACTAGAAAAAGTGGTAGCTGACCTTGTACAGCCTTTGCAACAGTTCTATATCCAACCAGCATTTCCAACCAACCTTCTTCAAATAAGAAGCTTAAAAGGAAACTGGAAGAAAGAAAAAACAATGTATCAAATTCATGGCCTCACCTTGTATTTACTTTTCAGACTGATTTGCGTTTATGGTAGCATATATAGAGGCAGTGAAAGTAAAAATAATGGCATTGCACTGGAGAGGACTTTTTTGTCAATCGTTGCAGAAAACAAATAACGACTGAACAGTCATAGGCCACTAAGTTTCGGTTTTGTGTTTTCTGTTGAGCTTAAGACTTAAACTAGACAGAAGCATTTCAATCACCAAAAGATTAAGCTGAAGTGTTCCAGGAAAAATGCATGCTCAAGGCCTCAGGAAAGGAATGGAGAGTATCCTTGCTGATTTTACCTGGGAACATAATCCCATCTTGTAATAAAGGACATACAGTGATGGAAGTCCTTTTCACAATGAAACTCGTGGATGTTGCAGAAATGCAGGTTTTTCTGTGCATATTGGGCAAAGCTCTGCTGCCAAAGGGGGGGGGGGGGGAAAAAAGAATGTTCTTGACCTGGCCTCATTACTGTTTCATGTCAAAACAGCCATTTGACTGCTTTAATTCTCACCAACAGAATAGTCACTTGCAGATTATTTTACTGACCTAATGGGTACAAACTGGAACACAAGAGGTTCCACTTAAACTTGAGAAGAAACTTCTTCTCAGTGAGGGTGACGGAACACTGGAACAGGCTGCCCAGGGAGGTTGTGGAGTCTCCTTCCCTGGAGACATTCAAAACCCGCCTGGACACATTCCTGTGTAACATTATCTAGGTGTTCCTGCTCCGGCAGGGGGATTGGACTAGATGATCTTCTGAGGTCCCTTCCAATCTCTAGCATACTGTGATACTGTGATCACAGACTGCTATGGCTTTAGCCACATTGCTTCCTCCCATATGCTTGAGCTGAGGTAACAGAAGAGGCCAAGGCACATTTTCAGCTACTGTAAGTTTTTCTTAAGCTATTGTTATATGGCTCATGTTCGGAATGGCAGAACAGCTCAAATTGTGTACTACTCTGTCAATTAAAGTTAAAAAGAAACATTTAGTTCAGATTGCCTATCAGGGCATTTAGCAAGCTCTGTTGCTGTTCTTAATTGACAATTTATGAGTCGGTGATACTATAACAGAGGTTGTCAGTACTTTGGGACAAAACTTCAAGATGCTACAGGGATGCAGAGGGTAAGAGGTGTTACAGACCTAGGTTTGGAATGGACCTGGCTGGCTGTACAGAAGAGGGGCTCAACAAAAGCCTTTATTTTCTTTGTATTTTCCTTCCTCTTTCACGGTCCATGCTGCAGTCAAGCAAGTCCTGAAGACCAGCTCCAGCTTTCACATCATCTTTTAAGTCTTTCTTAACACCTTCTCAATAACCTTGAAGGAACATTGCTTGTCACATAGCGCATGTTGCCACAGGGTACCAGCGCGGTAATGAAATCTTCCCTGTGTGCATCCCAACAAATAGAAGAATTGCAGTTCTGCTTTTTACTACTATGATTGTTTTTTTCCTGACAAAGACAGAACCTTGATTTCCAATATATTTCTGGGCACTAAATTAAATAACTGGGTACTCTGCTTGTGTAGATCTTTAATTACAAGGACCAGGCAATTGTGTGCCTGTTATTCTTTTAGGGTAACTTCTCCAGACTTTAAATGAAGACAGAGGAGGCCCACACAAAACAATTACAGCAGAGAATTTGTTTACAGGCTATTGCTAGAAGAGATGTAATGCTTCCCTTTATCATCACTTGTCATAGCAGTGACAGCCTGTAAACCTCCTGCCCATGCATTATTCTTTATTTGTCACAGCCTGTGCCAACTCTTGCCCTAGCAGGTGCCTGGCATGTGTCAAACATATGATTCATGGGTTCATTTGATCAACACTGTGAAGAAAAGAGTGATGTATTTTCTTTTAAATTACAAATTAGACATTTGTACCCCATATCCAGTGACAAGGGCTTTGGCTCCTTTATTTGAAGTGCACCATTTATAGCTCACTGTAGAATTTAAATACTGGCTTCTCTATCATGCCTAATTCTGAAAGTTAAATTTATGCAATATTATATCATATAAACTAAACCATCCTGCCTCTCTGTTTTATTGTCATGGCAAGCTTGCTTGAACTGTTCCCTTTAGTAACAAATGGGTAGAGTGTGTTATCCCCTGGACATTTTAAGGCCTTTTTAGTGCAGGTTGGTTTCTATTTCACACACCACATATACTTCCTTTCAGAGAATTTGTTTAGAATTATAGTTTTGCTCTGACATTGATGCACGTTTACTTGGGAACTTGCTTTTAAATCATAGACTCATGGAATAAATGTGTATGTGTAATATATAGGGTTTGTGAGGTGCTTCTTTTGGAGATAATATTAGCAATACAATAATTAGAAACTGTAAAAAAATGCAGTTCTTCAATAGGAAATAAAATGTCATTTGGTGTTTTCTTCTGTGAAAGAAATTTATGGAATTGTGTGAAAAGTTTGTTAGTAATCACAAACACCTAGATCAATTGTTAATAAAAAATTATTCCCAGAGAATTCTAAAGTCTTGTCTAGTCTGCTTTAAGCAAGACTTGAGCTGTGAGATTCCCAGGTGTTGTCTTTGTCAGAGCATCTGAAACATGGGCTCTTTTATGAAGTAGCTAGCCTTTAAAGCCAGCTGCTGACCACCCTATCATAACATCAGTATACTGAGTAATGCAAGAGTTGCTTTAATGAGTGATTTAACGTGAAATATGTGACTTTGCTACTGATACAAATAGTAGAAAATACTACAGTTTTCTTTAAAAATACCACTGTTCTACTGTCTGTGACTTTTACTCCGTGTTCATGCTTTTAGAGATTGGCAAGATTTGAAACAGAGAGTGCCACAAGACATTGCAGGGGAAAATACAATATGAGAGCACTTTCATATTGATTTAAGCTAAGAAAATCATTACTTATGGATCCAAAAAGGATTTTTTTCCCTCCAAGATGTTTTCATTCTCACAACCACATTGGAGTTGCTTGTTGAACTTGAATACTTCATGATGGTTTTGTAGTTATTGAGAAGATTTTCCAGATAAATTCCCAAACTGTCATCTTGGCCAAATCTCAAAATTAAAGATAGAGTAGGTATCGTTGCTGGCATCTGTTTGACCATGTCATGACTTCTTGTTAGGATACCTCTAACATGTAATTCAACAAATTTGGATGCCTTATTTATCTCTAGCAATCCATATACTTTGATTTCTGTGTAGACTTGATCTTTTTATGTCACTTTTCTAAGCTGTATAAAAATAAACACTTCTGCTTCTGTTTTCTTCCTGATTACTTTCAGATATGTCTAAGTGAGGCTGTATTTAGAATTCTGTATGAACAAGACATGCAAATTTTGTTTGTATTCTTCTGCTTTTTTTGTGAGTTGTTCTTTAAGTGACAAGGAGAAAATAAAATTTTTCAACCAAGGGACTAATTGAGTAGATGAAAACAATTTTCAGATATGTGAGTCTGGCCTTAGAAGATGTGCTGGATGTTTTAATGCAGTTCTTCACAAATCACATGGCATGCTGTCTGAAATGTGTGAAGAGTTATCTGAGACAGAGGGAGGAAGGTACTGCAGAGCACTCTCGTTTGTTTCACAGAATTTCAGATACTATTCTTGAAAAAAAAAATAAAATTTGAGAAACCTCTTTTCCTGTGTTTGCAAGAAACGTGAAGCAATGACAGAACAGTGCAAATTGCCATTGATTTCATGGAGTTCAAGCCTCAACATCTGATGACAGTCAAATTATTTTATTCAACCCTTTTTCTATTTAGAAATTGATATAATAACAGAAAAGAATGTATCATAATATGAGAGTTTACATCTTCTCTCACTGATGTGTTTTCCTGAAGGTACAGTCACTCAGCTTTAACAATTTGCCCGTTGCGAGATGTGAAAGGAATAAAATTGTCCTTTGTATGAGACCAAATTTCACTGAGTTTATTTAGCCCAAGACAAGTGATAGCAATCAGAATGCATGAAAAGAGTGTGTTTGTATTAGCTCATTTAAAAATCAGTAGTGGCCATATTCAAACTGTCTATTGCAAGGGACTTTCCTTAGACATTGTGTTACCTAACTAGTGAAAGTGCAGTTAAGGTGTGACCTGGAATTTCTATACAGGCAACAAAGAGCCTACCAACACCATAAACAACTTAGGCTGCCCAAGTAAGGCTCTTGTTTCTCTCTTGTCAGAGAGTTTATGTGCTTCCTTGGTAGCTGCCCTCACATACAAAGGGGGAAACTGCCTAGAACCAGCTCATAGAGAACAGCAAATCATATCTGATACAATGCCAAATTCAGAGCTATGTAGTAGAATTCTGTGATCAGCCAGAGTCTTATCAGTGAACCCAGCTCTGAAGGTCAGCAGGTGAAGATGGAGGATTTGCACTGGAGCTATAGTGTGAAGTGCTTCCTCCCATAGTTGGAGAGCTGTGTTCAGGCTGAGTAACCTGAATCTTTTTTATTTATACAGTTGTCTGTACAGTGTGCAGGAATGTGGTCTTGCTCTTGGTGTAGGGTTCCTATTTTGTGCTATTCAGTGCAAAAAATCTTCGGACTTGTGGGTGGAAGATGTCAGAGGAGAAGGGCTAGATCACATTAAAGAGCTACAGGAAATTTCCAGTGTCTGAAAACTAACAGAAGCTATGGTCCTAGCAGGTTACATTTGATTTACTTTGGAATTGTGTAATATACTGTCACTTTGAAACAGTTTCATTTTTCAAGGCTATAAGATGATACAATTAAAATATAGAAAAAAATCCAGACTGACAGCCCTGTCAGGCTTTCTTATATTACCTGCAAGGTCTTTTCTCTTTGTTTTCAACGTCTGTTGCCCTTCTTCTATATTCCTGCACTACGGGAGTAGCTTTAATGGAGCTCATAAAAACAGGAAAGCAGTTTGATAAATATATGCTTTAGACAGTCTTGCATGTGGGCACAAAAAGATTTAACCTCGTTTCAGTCATGGTACTGATTTGTAGCTAAAATGAGTCAGAATGGCATACAGCCCTTGTCCCATGAATACAGTTAGTCATACAAAGACCACCATTCAAAGACACAGTACATCTCTTGTTATTGTGACTTTTCAGCAATTGTGCTGTTTTTCATTGAGTACGTAAGTAGGAAAATGTAAAAATACTCTTTCAGATGTGGGGAGTGTGCCTGGCAAGATCCCATGAGAGATATTTGTGTTCCTAAATGTGAATCTCAGCCCTCGCAACCAAAAAAGGGATACCTCTTTTCCACATATTTCAGATTTTAAATGTGTATTCTTCAATCAGCTCCAGAGTAGAGGACAAAATCATTTAGTGTTTAGCTGAATGTCATTCTTTATTTTTGTTGTCTCAGACTTGGCCTTCCTCTCTTCATCAAATACTTCTCCCAGGTATTACTATGGACACAGACCACTCTCTTGACTCACCAAGTCTTCAGTGTTAAGTTTTTTCTCCCCAAACCCCCACCTGTACTGTAATCTCTGCAGGCTAATATTCTCAGGTCTCGGGCTGCTCCCTCTTATGTGTCAGTGTACATCAGCATTCCTCAGTGTGCAATACCATGCAGTACTCTCCCACTAAATACATGTAACTACACACCAGGTTCTACTCCTTCCTTTTTTTGCAGGTAGATTGGAGAAGTCTTGTGTGCTGATCAACTAGGAAGGAAAGGAACAGAGACAGGGAGGAGCCTGTGCAGGGAGCTCTGCTTCAGTGGAGCTTGATTTTCTTTTAACACAAGGTCTTGTATTCTCTGTGGCTCGTTTGCTTGTTGCCTTTAATCTGTGTGTCAGCATTATACGCTCCACTGCACCGCTAAATAGTAGTCCTTTCAGGTAGTCTGTAGTAAACTTCTTGCAATCTGTAATGATGTGAGGTCTGGATCGGAGCCTGTGCTGATGATATAAGTCCAAAGAGTTAGTAGCCTGATATGAGAAGCAGTCATAACCTGGCAAACACATTTCGGTGAGACTTAGTTTGAAACCCCTAGCATCACTAGATATGGCTTATCACGAGTTTTAATTATAGAACACTAGGCTTTTGTCTCTCTCGTTCCCTGCCATATGAAATTATCAGATTTTTCCGAAGTAATGAGTCTGACAAGTTGAGGTGTTATATCAAAGACGAAAGATCAGGATTTCTGTTGTAGATGTATTTAGGAAGAGGCAAAACTGTAGGGTGTCTTTTATCGTTGTTTTTTTTTTTATGATTCTTTGTGTGTGTTTCTAGTCAGAATTAAAAATATTCCCAAAGATGCTGGTTTGTGATACAAACAGACCCAGATTATGCAGATAAGAGAACCTATCAATTACTCTACATTTGCAGCTTAATTTTATTGGGAAGTCAGCTGTCCATTTGCTTCACGCTGGCACCAAACTATTAAGATCTTCCTTCAGGTCTGTTTCCCTTCCCGTTACAGAAACAATCTAATCATGCTAGTTTAATGCTTACTTTTTAAAAAAAATTATTTCCATGCATAGTTCTTCATAATTAGTTGATACAGGAAACCCACTTGGAAAGGACACTGTTTATAAAACAACATGCCAGAATGTTTATCTGGCCTTGGGCTGCAGGAACCAGAGGATGGATGAATATCCTGCAGTTGTTTTGGCCATGATTATATCGTGGATGGCAGGCTGCCAGTAGCAACTGCAGTAAAAGGTCCAGAGTGTCAGTGTCTTCCTCTGTGTGATAAAATAGAGGCCATTTACACTTTCCAAACTGTCTCAGGAAGGATTTGTGGCTGATTTTGGAGGACTTGAAGTGACGAAAGATGGTAGTAGATAAGCTGCTTGCAGGTTATATGCCAACCTGTCTTTCTGTTGGCTCCTTCAGGCCTGGCACCACTGATGTTTTTTTTGCCCTTCTTTCTAGAACATTTAAAAGAGAAGCTGGAGGAATACATGGTCCGTTTTGGCAAAGTGAGGATTGTACGTACCAAGAAACGAGAAGGGCTCATTCGGACCAGACTGCTAGGAGCCTCGCTGGCTAGAGGAGAAGTCTTGACATTTCTGGATTCCCATTGCGAAGTCAACGTGAATTGGCTGCCTCCCTTGCTTAGTAAGTGTACGAGCATTCATCAGCCATTAAAATTAGAGCATACAGCATAGCTTAAGCATTCAAAGCCATGTCCCACAATAAGCGGGATTTACACTGTACAGAAGTGTTTGGAGCTCTGCTGCAGTTTCTGAAGAGTCAGTATGAGACAGAACTCTGAGAAATGCGACCAGCTCTATTTTATGGTTCTTGTGAATAAAGAGCTGGTAAAATTTTGAAGTATCATTTTGGCCTATTACAGTTACAATTTATTTTGTCATTACTGCTACAAAATACACTACTAAATCTAGTAGTATGGTATGCCCTTACTATACACCTGTAAACTTTTGCTATGCAGGTATTGTACTCCTTCCTAGTCCTCCACATTCCATTAAAACAGCTTTTGCTGTAAATGTATCTAGGACCTCGGAGTTAAATCCAATAACAACTGCATTCACAATAGGAAGCTCAGAAAGAATGATTTGCTATTGACTGCTTTGCTGGATTCCAGCTGCAGCCAGCAAAGCTCCATTAGTCAAAGGAATGGAAAGAATCAATTGCTGTAGTCTAGGATTTCACTTCAGGAAACAATGTCCTATTTTCTACACACTTGAGTGCATGCAAAGAGTATGTGCTTTGCAAAATGGGTGCTTTTTGGCTAGCAAAACCAAAATTTCTGAGTTTACTATGGAAGATACTTGTATTAATTAGAAGAGTATGTCAAAAGTACAGGACAGGATAGGTTTTCACCAATTAATGGTTATTGTTTCTTGAATTTTGTTGTTAGAACTGTTTGGCCACATAATAAGGTGATAAAGTGTTTGCAGTCAAGAAGAAATGACGTTCTGCTAATGAACTGTCACTTGAGACAAAAAAAAAAAAAAAAAGAAAACCAACCAAAAAAAACCCAAAACAACCAATCAAAACCAACTGTAGTAACTAGTTTTTCTTCTTCAGATCAGTAGCAAAATAATGTACAAAATTCCAAATTTATTTCCTTTCTAGCTTCTTTATCAAATTACACATATGGTCTTACCTCTTGTTTCATATTTCCTTAAGCACAGCATCAGCATTCTTTTAGAAAACCTCCATCATTGTGTAGAGCCTAAATAGCATAAAGGAGCAGAGAGAAGTTTCAACAAGCCTTCCACAGACATCTACAGACAAGTAGATGTTAAACACTCTGGAGTACTCTACATATACAGCCACTTTTCCTCTGCTTTCTGATTTTGCCACACTGTGCATAATACATTGCTACTAATGAAAAAATCTCCGGAAGTCTCTCAGTCTTGTCCGCTGAAATCTTTTGCTATATTACTGCACATGAGATGTAGACATTCTGTTTTGCTAACTTAGACATGGGAAAATTGCAAGTTGCAAAGCCAGTTCCTTTTCTTGATATCTTGTCTGAAATGAAGGTACATCTAGCTGGGTTTCACACTAAAAAAAACTGAAAAATAAATAGAATGGTCACAAAGGATTCATAATTGCAGTTAGGTTGCAGTTGGGTATTGAACTGATGATTGCAACCCTTGGCCTCAAGCCAGAGAACTGGACAAATGAGAGGCTTCATCAGGGACCAGGTCCCAGTTCTGCTTAGTTCTCATGTTCTGCATATCATTCTCATTTCACATATAGTAGAAATACCCATAGCTAACCAGCCAGGGGATCTAGAAATTAATCTTTAGGAATACTGGAACCCAGAGTCAACAGGCATAATTTTTAAAGAAAATGTGGAGTATTACATGAAGAAGGACAACTAGAAAATGAACACACAGCTTTTAAGAATGGCCTGTGCCTTTTTTTTCCTAAAGGGATGAGAAAATTTTCTCATATCCAATAGGTGGCAAATATTTACTATACTGAAATCAGAGGACAATCAGTTACTAATAATAGTAAAGTTAATGAATTTTTGCAAGTGTTTATCTAAAGATCTACCTTGTGATTCATTCAGAAATGCATGTGACTGAATGTCATTCAAGGAAACCACAACAGAGGATATATTGTGTATTTATTGCTTTGATGCTGCCCTGTTTTAGCTCTGATTTATCTGTCGTGTAATGAGAAGTCCTCAACAGGACTGCAGTTCAACCCTGCCCTGGAGTTGCCTCTGAAGAGGTGCAGTGGTTTCCACTGTTCCAAGCCAGCTTTTGTTCAAAATGAGACCTTGAAAGTTAGAGGACTAGGAGGTACTGAGAAAACCAAGAGCAATCACATAAAAACAGTTCTCAAAGTTATTTAGTCACCTAACTTATCTTTACAGAATTGACTGTCAGGAAGACAGGTTTTTTTAGTACTTGTTAGGTATCTAAGTAGGTTTGTGGTGCTGAGCCACAGCTGGTTTCAGTTACAGTCCTTTGTTTTGTTTTCTTAAAATCAGCTGCAACATGGTTTATCTTTATTTTCTTTAAGCTTTATTTAATTTATTTCTTTAGCTTAAATGGGCTTCTAAACTGAGAAAAACAACTTTCAGATCTCAGAGAGTTTAGCCTGAGATTCACTGAGCAGGTAACTGATCATGTAAAAATGTTGGCAAACACAGCTGTTTGTTATCACTCCTCAATAGTATATAGTCAGCAGAAGGAAAGATGTGATTTGGGCTCCAGCTGCTGTAGTTTGAATGTAGTGTAGCGCGAAATCACTGTTACTGCAGGTAAGAAACTTGAGCAGCAAACCAGCTGAAAGATGAAGGCATATCTTTCCTTCTGCTGATGTTGTTGTAGGAGCAGTAAGAGGGGAGCTGGACAATAGATTAGTAATGCCACACACTACCAGAACTAGTTTTGTTAAAACAGATTTTTTTTTCTGACCAAGACTTAAAACTATATCATTATTAGGTCATGCTTAGGAAGTTATCAAGATACCTGCTAACTATAGCTGACCATCTCCACAACATTATATAATGCATCACTTGCCAGTGGGGATACTAACAGTACAAGTACTTATGACAACTCAGATAACAAATGATAATTTGCTGAGTCATTCAAATGTTGTCACCATCTGTAACAACATATTCAGTTAGGAAAATAAGAGTGTTTGCAATGTGGCATTGTTGCTTTAACCAGGCCAATTTGAAACCAGCACTTGAAATTAAAGGAATGCATCTTTCTTGTAAAGATAAAACATAGGTTTTTGAGATACTGACTTATCCAGTATTGAAAACTTCCGTTTATTGCCACATATGTACACTCTGCTTGATGCTACAAGTGCTGAATTCAAATATATATGTATATAATGCTTAAAACTGCAAGGGAGGAAGCTCTGTGCAATGATGTTCCCTCTTGTTCCTAGGCTTTCCCTCAAATCTGCAAGATTTTTACATGTATGGTGATGCTTATCTTTCTGTTCTTCCCTTTAACTGCAGCATATACGCATTGAAATAATAGAAACAGAAATTTTCAGAATATAGGAATTCAGGACATACGAATGTGTGACGGGATTATGAGTAAATGCAGTGGAAAAGAAATACTATAAAGTGTTTCAGCTATGGCTTTCAGTTTCTTGCAGAGGAGCAGGTGGGATGAAGAGAAGTGGCTGGCAAAGGCAGCAGCATTTTCACATCTGTTAAGCTATGGTACCAGCACTCTTGTGAAATGTAAGGTAGCCCTACAGCACTTTTTTCTGTTTCCTAAATTCATATTGGGTTTACATTTAAGCCTAAGAAGTATGTATGCAAAATAAATTAATTTAGGCATACTGAAAGAAACATTAAGGCTGTAAATCTGATTTGCTGCCTTTGTTGTGCACAACTACAAACACTTTGGTTTCTTCAAAAGTCAAGATATGTCTGTGGTTCCTCATCTTCTCTAAAACATTTTGTGGGCTGAGAAGTAGGTTCTGTGGAAACCTACAAGAACAGGCAGGTAAGCATCATCTTACTTACAAAATTGTTGCAGAGTTGTGTTAATGAGGACTGGGATTGAGTTTGGTCATTCGTCAAATAATTTTCTCCCTGGCTATTTTTGTGTGTGACTTAGAGAGTTCCAATCTTTCAGTCTATTTAAGACTACAGCTTTTAAATATCAAGAGAATGATGCTAATGTATTATGAGTCTACCTTTGACCTGCTCCAGCCAAATCAATCCCATTTAGTTTCACTCTTCCAATCAATTTAGAAAGAAGGGATCAGAGACAGGTTATTATAACTATTAACAGGACCATCACAGGAAAGAGGTTATGTAAAAATGACTTTACATAATGATTACAGATAGCACTACATATTATACCAGTGAATGAAATTATATTTGGCAATAGCAACAGTAATGCAGCCATTATGTCTGAGATGAGTTTCCTATAATTTTGTGAGAGCCTGTGCTTTAAATTTATTTCACTATTAAAGGATAAGAATGTAAAAACCTGATGAATTTCCAAGCACGATAATTTCTCACTAGCAGTCAGTGTTCTTCCCCCATCTGGACAGTCTATAAACAGCAACTGAGAATAAACATGAAAACTACAGACGTTTCACTGAAATAATCTTTTTTCTTAATTTTAATCCTTCAGAAGCAGAGAAGAATCCTTACACGACGATTACCTGCCTTCCTATCTAAGTGTTTGTTCCACACTAGCCCTCTGTTTTTTTTTTTGTTTTTTTTTTTAGGGTATTATCAAGCACCAGTGAAATCTAATCCTTAAAAACAAAAACCAAGTTTTCCCCATACTCCCTACAATGTAAGAAACTAGGCTATCATTCAGAGAAAAAGCTTTGTTATGCTTGGAAGTTGAAGATTTTCTTTCCTCAAGAGTTCACAGATAGGTTTTCTACAGTACAGATTTTCCCTGTACTTCCTAATTTCAAACCATTATTCTTCCGCTTATTCTTGCAGTTGGAATGTCTTCTTTACTTTTGTCTCTTTTCTGAGGAGCTGTATGGGATTAAGCAGCAGGAATTACCAAAGCAGACTCAGGCTCACCCTGCCCTTATACTAGACATGGGAATTTGATTTAGCTTCACACTTCTCTTATTTTTTTCCAAAAACGCAAAAAGAAATTCATTTCTTTGGAAAATAAATGAGTAAGAACAACACTGTGGGGCCTTCTTTATATCTCAAAGACTGGTACAAAACAAATATGACTCAAGCCCTGTTTTGTTCGTGTTGGAGTTTGCCTCTAATTTGTAGCTTTTGATCTCAAAGTTGATGCACACTAGCACCAGAGGAACAGCAGCTGAATGGTTGCAAGGGCTGAGATTCACATTTAGGAACACAAATCTCTCTCATGGGAGCTTGCCATGCAACTCCCCACATCTGAAGGAGTATTTTTACTTTTTGCTTGCTTGCTTGTTCCATAGCTGACAGATTGGGGACAGCTCAGAGTAGCAAAGTGACAGAGATATAGATGACTGGACTCCTGTGGGTCTCACAGGGATATGCCTCCCTTTAAAGAACTGTAAATGCTTCTAATCATTGCCCAACTGCATTAAGTCCACTTTAGATAAAGGTTTGATACAGATTTGAAAAATGAAATTATTTGGGGGCCACAGGGAACAAAGCAAGCAATCTTCAAACATCAGAAAAACCTGTGGGATTCACTTTGCAGTAATATGATAGATGGCTTGACTAGACATGCCGTTTCCTATTTTCTACTTTCATTTTTCAGACCAGATTGCACTAAACCACAAAACCATCGTGTGTCCTATGATCGATGTCATTGACCACAATCACTTTGGCTACGAGGCACAGGCGGGGGATGCCATGCGAGGAGCTTTTGACTGGGAAATGTACTACAAAAGAATACCGATTCCTCCAGAGCTCCAGAGAGCTGATCCCAGCGACCCCTTTGAGTAAGTAGTGATAAAGGGGAGAGTGGGAACATGAAGCAGAACAAGCAAAGAAGGCAACAGTAGCAGAAGAATCCAAGCCCAGAAGTTTCCATGTAGGGTCCACTTCATACTAATGGAAGGTCATAGAAGCAAGCAACTTCTGTACATATTTATAAAACCCCAAAACTAGGAAAAAGATCAGGGTAACGAGTTGCAGGATTCACAAGCTGTGCCTGGAAATACAAACCTTCCACATCTTTTCTGGCCCAGTGGTCATACGTTAAACAAAGAGGCACATACTGGTAGTTAAGAGAAATTATTGCTATTGGACAAGGAGTGAATGTGACTGCAGTTACTCTGTTTATTCCACAGAGCACTGAACAGACTTTAGTTTAATGCTTTATTTGCTGAAGATTGATGCAATGCATGCCAGCAGATGCTTTGTTTATGACTGGTGATATTGCTACCGTATATGTATTGCTGTAACTTGAACACAGAGCTGTCAAACCTGAACAGTGTCAAGCTGATTTGTAAATAAATTGTTATAAGCCAGCCAGTATTGTATACGTAAGCTCTTTCACACGAATGATCATCTACTTTTCACAAAAGTAGATCTTTTCTTTTTTCTCATGTAAGGATCAGCTAGGATTAATCCTCATCAGCAGAGAGGACAGACAGACATGATTCAATGTGGCAGTCTCCAGAGGTCTCACAGAGCTTGGATCCTTGCAGGACTGGCAGCAGGACTGGCTCTGATGCTGTCATTAGCCCTGGCTGAAACTTGCTGCAGGTTTTGGCAGTTTAAAACTCAGCATTTTCCCCTCCCCAAAACAAAACCTGGAAACAATAGCAACAGAAAACTTCTGTCTCTGTCCAAGACTCTGATCTGTTTGAAGTAATGGATCTAATTCATGCAGAAATTGACCCTTATGTCCAGGGAATGACTAGATGGGTATAGGGAGAAATAGGTAATTGTGGCGTTCAGTGGGCTTATTTTCATTATTCTGCATGTTCCTTTTTACTTATCTCCATTATTCTGCTTGTTCCTTTTTACTTATCTCCATCTAGGCTCATCAGTCTTCATCTTGCATTACTGTAAGTCCTGATGAAATACTTTCCATCAGCTGCCAATGTGACCACTCTACGACATAGATGCAGTTAGTGCAATCACATAGCACTCCAGAGCTTCTAGAGCCTCCCTTTCTCTTCCACAAGTCTTCCTGGTCTTCTGAGCAGCTGTAATTTCTTTCTACTTACTGAAAACCACCTAGCACATCATGTAATTTGCTTCAGCATTCAAAGTTTGTATATAAGTAAAACTGCTATATTGCCAGGGTTACTTATCTGCTATTTCACCCATTTACAGTTTGTTGTATGCATCTTTCAAAGACAAGAAAGGACGGAAGAGGATGCATTTGTAGGACACTTCCTAGAACAGACGCAGTTTTGTGCAGTACAGAACAGATGTGGTGGTTTTGCATGAACTGTTGTTACGATCAGCCTGGCAGCAGGTGATACTCATCTCACCATGCCTGCATTCGTAAGACACAGAAATGGCTTCATAAGGAGTAACATAAAGGACAATGTGACCCGTAATCTCTTGTAATCTGAGTTCTTGTTTCCCCAGAGAGGTGAAAAAGCTTCCTAGTTCTTACACAAATCAGTCAGAGTCTTCCTTTGTTTTCCACATGACAGTATCTGCATCAGAGTAATGCAGGCAGAAAAGCAGTGTTGCACATTAATCACTATGTCCAACCCCACACATGGCAGCATGATAGAAGGCTGGTGGAGCTAGGACAATAACTTTGCTCAAAAGTACTCTCTGCCTATAATGGTGAGGGTTTAGATGTGTTTTAAATAATCAGTATGAATTTTGCTTAGGGGAGGAGTTATTTTCTGATTCAGAGTCACTACTGCTTTTCTCCTAGGGCCTTCTCTGTTGACACCTTGAGCTTTTAATACCTTGCTTACAAGAAGTGTGGTAAAAATCACAAACTGTTTTAGATATCAGCAATTTAATTGACCAAGACAAGTTCTATGGAATTTAAGAGACAGAACAATTTTCCTGTGCATATGCGCTAAAACTAGAAATGGCTTCAGCCAGCACCACAGTCATTATGTTATTTTTTTTGTAAGCAGTACGATTGTTTTTTTTTTTTTATTTAGGTTAAATGTTTTACTATTGGTATCCTAATAGCTTTATTTCTTGCCAGCAGCATCAGATTTGATCTGATCCGTAATGAACTGGAAAACTGCCAGCATTTTTAGTAAAACACCAGCAAATAGGTATGTGATCCAAAAATTGTGCTGAAATGCCAACTCAGTACACGTGTTCAGCAGAAAAGATCACATTAGCCTAAGAACTGATGCACATAAAACCAGATCAGACAATGGAAGACCTAAGACCAGTCATTATATTGTCTGAATTATATTATCTGAATGATATATAGCTTTCTGTCTGCACTCATGAGATCCCACTTGGAGTACTGGGTACAGTTCTGGTGTCCCCAACAGAAGGAGGACATGGGACTGTTGGAGCAAATCCAGAGGAGGGCCATGAGGATGATAAGGGGGCTGGAGCACCTTCCGTATGAAGACAGGCTCGGAGAAGGCTGCGTGGAGGCTTCATAGCAGCCTTCCAGTATCTGAAGGGGGCCTACAAGGATGCTGGAGAGGGACTCTTCATTAGGGGAAGTTCTGGTTAGATATAAGAAAGAGGTTCTTTACTATTAGGGTGGTGAGGCACTGGAAGAGGTTGCCCAAAGAAGTTGTGAATGCCCATCATTGGCATAGTTCAAGGCCAGGTTGGACAGAGCCATGAGCAACCTGGTCTAGTGTGAGAAGTTCTTGCCCATGGCAGGGCGGTTGTAACTAGATGGTCCTTTCCAACCCTAACCATTCTATGATAAATACTGCTGCAGCAAACATCAGCTGTTTGCTGTTGACACAATAAACTGAAGTGTTGTCAGACAGGCTTTTGGTGTGACAGTATCATGGAGCTCACTGAGCTCCAGTGCCAGCTGTGGCAGTGTTTCTAGAATTAATTTTTCCCTGCTTTTATTGTTTTGTTGTTTTTTTTTTTAATGCACTCCACTTTGGTTAGTGTTTGAAAGGTACTCTCCTACTGAATGCTATCTACCCGGACACAGTTGTCCAGTTCAAAATGCCTCATATGAAGAATCTAGACATTCTCATCCATTTTTGGTGTGAGCCTGGGCATGGTTTATTGTTCATACACTTACAGTGCCACTCAGGCACCATCTCCACCCTTTGCTGTGATAGAACTTGAAGTTTCATTTCAGATCTCAGCTTTTCCTGATGTACACCCACATTCATCCTCAGGCAATCTACAGCTGTTCACGACAAGTAGCTTTACACCATGATTTGGCTTGATGTTTATGACTTTAGGACTGTACTGCTTCCAGCCTACCCAGTGTCAAATCCTGGTACAGATGCAACAGCCTGGGAGGTGGGTGACCAATTTATAATGGCATTAGGATTAGGCTGCATTCATCTCCAAAATGTATCAGTTTGGTTCACATGTAGTATGTTACTGGCCACTCCACGTTTTCCATAGGTTTTGCTTGAACCAAACTATAAAATGTGGTTTTAATTGAAGCTCCTATGTGAATTACTGGCTATTTCTCTGTGCTCATTGTAATGTATAAGAAAGTTTAGTACCTACAGCGTAAATGGATATAGAGTAGCCTTTAAGATTATCTGTTTTTCTCAAAGATCTGTGTTGCTGTTTTTCCAGGATGCATTGAATCCTTAGAAGCATGGAAGTTGGACTTCACCACCTATAAAATGTTGAACTGTGAACTCTTGTGAATATCTGTGAACTCCTTGTCAATTTCCCTTTTTCATGTGCCACAGAAACAGCAGAAGTTTTATACTGCATTCAACTGACATGCCACTTTTGCAGCTCCTGACAATTGGCTGTAGTGATTTTTCTCTTGTGATTCATGTACGACTACCCCAATATATTCTGAAGGGGCTTCATGCTATTTTCCTCTGAGATGCATTCAGGGTTGTATAAAAGACAGAGCAAATTGGTGTTTTGATGTATTTTGGGAAATTGTCAGGCAATTATCCCATGTCATGATGATGCTTACGGTCTAGATCCAGGGTCAATGATTATTCAGCAGAATTTGAGGTGACTTGGGACATTATTTTCTAATCTATAAACCGGGAGGACCAGAGATGTTTACCTCCTTTGTGGCAAGGATGACCTTAGCTTATTGTCTCTCACTGGTTTGTTTCTTTGTCATGACAGAGATTTGAAAGCATGCCCTTATGGGACGTGTAGATTTAGGATATAAGAGTGTGCTCTTGTGTGGCTGTTTCTTTCTGTGGTGCAACCACTTTAGTCTCTGGAGGAATTTGCCTAACCCAAGTGATTGCCACTTAAACTAATAGGGTAACCTTGTTACTATAATGGACTGTGATATACAGCATGTCAGTTTGTATGATTTAATAGCCTGTCTGGGCTTAAAGCTCTGTGGAAGTTTAAAACAGAGGTTTGATATGCTCAGGCCTGCTGGGGATGACTGCCCTTTACTTCCTGGCAGCACTTAGATTACATCAATTCATGTTACCACATGCCTGATCTGAAAATGGTCATCAGTGTCCATCCATGCCAGGAGCAGCGTATCTAACCAGGCAAGAAAACATTAAAACATTAACAATTCAACTCAAAAAACTACTTGTAAAAAAAAAAAAAAAACCAAGAAGAAACCCCACACAAAATAATGGAGAGGATTAACGTAGCACCAATCAACTAGGGTAGGAAAGGGCTGCACAGCTCCTTGGAGCAGTTTTATGGTGGTGTAGCTTTATGATTCAGGAGAGAGGGAAAGGTGCACCCGAGATCTAACAGCATTGCTATTGAGTTGCAACTCAAGATGGAAAGCGTAACTGGTGAGAGAAGTGTTGTGCTGTTTACTGGATGCCAAGACTTCTAGCACCTATTTGGGAAAGTTAGTCTTTTTGGTTTACGACCACTGCTCTACCCTCCAAGTGTTTCTTCTTTGCCTTCTGATGTAAAGCTGTCATCTGCAGATGTCGCTGAAAGAAGACAATGCTGAAGAATATTATTCTAGCAAAGGACCAGGACAGTAGTTTGACAAATACTGGGTTAGCTGAGGAAGTAAAAGCAACTTTGATGAGGCATTTTAGTTCCTGTACTTAGTATCCTATTTATAAAATAGGAAGCATTCCACCATTGCAAGTATACTTTGCGTATGAGTCTGGCAAAGGTTATAGGATTGAGGTCTCACAATTATAGGGGCCGCTTATGGTTTATGGATGTACTTTCTGGTAAAATTTCAGACATGTTTAGGAGATAAAATGAGGCGATCAACACATTTTTCTCTTCCCCTTCATCACAGACTCTCAAGCTTAGATGTAATGTGTGACCTTAAAGTAACCAGGAAGATTACATGGCCTTTTCTGTCGAATTGCGTATCTAAAATCATATTATTATTATGCGAACTGTTGTCAGCATGCTCTTTTATTTGAATTGATATGCTCTCAGAAACAATCTCTTTCTGCAGCTCCTTATTTTCAGTCCTTATATGTACTTTTTACAACATGTTGGTGCAGAGAAAGTCTTTGCTAAAACTACATTTCAAATCTGACAAGCACTTTTACAATTTTATGATCATTTTCCAAAGTTTAGAAAGTGCTTTGGACAATGATTTCTGTTCTATAGCTCCCACAGCTTTATAGTCTGTCTTTTATGGCTGATTTCTGCCTATAAACATATTCATAAAACCTCTCACAACCAGAAACAATCGTCTATTTTTATAAAGCCTAAGTATAATCTACTGTTTTGAACTGTGCTACAGGAATGTTTGATACAAAGACATTATCCTGCAGAGAAGCAGTCTCCAAACAGTGTGAGTTTGTGTAATTTAAGGTCTTGATTTATTGTTTTTACAAGCTGTGGTCTGTAGAAGACTGTTAGTGGAGATAACAATAGTGGAAATAACAATAGCTTTTACAAACTGGCATCCACTCTTAGCACTAGCACAGTGAAGACATGCATATCCAGTGTAGAAGTTCTGTACAACCAGTACATTTTCTCTGAAGGCCAGTTCAGAAGTGAGAACTCTACAGAGGGTGTAACCAGTCAGAGTAAAATTTAAAAATCATTAAAAAACAAACAACCAAGGATAAAAAGCTATTGCTGGTATAATTTTTTGAACCTCACAAGAGTCACTCAAGGGATTATTTGAGTCCCACGTAGTAGTTGAAATGAGTGGATTCAGGTTTGATACACAAAACTTCAATGTTGCTAGTGACTTATGCCTTCCAAGATGAAAAGGAACTAATTTTATTCAAAATGTTCATAATTCGCTTGAATGTAGAGTTTCTAAAGCTGTTAGACTGCTACTTAACACAAGCATTAACTTTAGAGCTTGACAGTCTATATGCACATATGCTGAGGCAAATTCATAGAGTGGGTCACCATAACTACCAATAAGTAGAAAACTAAGTCGTTTCTGGACATAAATTTAATATTTCTTTACATAAAAAAAAGACTGAGATGGTGGCCAAGAAAAACACAGAAAGATGTTGCTCAGTGCATACACATGAGCTATTTAATGCTATCAACATGCAAAATTATAAAATCATGTCCAAACAATTTTCCATTAAAAAAAAAGGAAATCACTCTTTTAAAATAATTATTTCTGTTCTTAATTGTGTATTTTCAAGCCATTTGCTCTAGAACTTTCATGCAGGATTTGGTGACACCTATTGGTGCTAAGAAATGGAAAACCAAGACTCTTCTCTTATTTTTATAGTGTTTACCTGTATGAAGTTAGGACTGACCTATGCATTCACTTCCATTTATTTGTTGTTGTGGGTTTTTATTAAAGAATTTCTACCTAAGACCAGTTTCTATCTAAGGACTCGATCTAGTGCCACACTTGCTTCAAGCAGAAGAGAGAACAAAGACTAAACTGACTAATTTTGTCAGACTCCTCTCTGCCAAACCTCTTCCAAATATGTGCATTGATGTATGTTCCATACATGGTCATTGGCTCATATTAACTGATACTCTTTAACATCTGTCCAGTATGAGCAGTTGGGCGTGGATGGCTATGTGTGTGTGTCATCTTCCCTTACTCTATAGGGTCTGTCAGATACTCCACGGTATCACAATGCTTTACTTCCTTTCCTCTCCAGTGCCCATAGTTCTTTTTTCAGCGGCAGTGACCAACTAAGTATGGCACAGAAGCATCTTCACTTGCCGATACATACTTTCTGATTTTTTGTCCACATAGAATAATTCTGACTGTCCAGCTATCTTGGCATAGGCTTCCCTTAGCCCTGAAGTGAAGAGGTTTTTCTGGCTTCCACTCTGAAGAAATTAAGCTGCCAATGCAGTTTGTGCTGGAAGCACAAAAAGATGGGGCTGGGAAGAAATTTATGTATAGCTAGTGTTTCTATACTGTTATATCTAACCAGAAACTTTCTTGCCACAGCATTAACCCCTATATATTTTGTCATATACACTGTACAGTGGGAGAAGACCTTTTAAATAATTGAGGACTCATGCCAGATCAGTTCATTGTTCATTTTCAAGACATTTATTTTTACTTTTTTCAGTCTCAGTAAGTCATGTTTTCTAGATCTCTGAGTATTCTTAGCCCTCCTCTGGAATTTTTCCATACTGAAAGCAGATACTGCCAAAGCGTTACCATTGCCTAGTAGAATAAGCAGGTGACGTTGTCTGTTTCAGAGACTGTGTTCCTTTTTACGTTTCCTTGACATTGTTGATTTATGCCAGGCTTGTGCTGTGGTGCAACCTCTACATCAGTTTCTGCAGAATTTGTATCTAGCCAAGTGTTCGTCATTCCCTTCTTGTAATTCAGATTTTGTGTCTGAAGGCAAGTTATTTTTCTTCATATCTGTGTCCAAAAGGGTGATCTGTCTTCATTATCCTTAGATCAGCGTGATATTTGTAGGTGAACATTTTGAATTTTATCTTTTTTTGCCTTTACTTCACTTCTCCAGTTTGCTAAGGTTTTTGCATTCTGATTAACCATTCATTTTTTACAGCCTAACCTGTTGCAATGTTGTTTGAGCTCTATTTGAGGCTCATGCAAATGGCAAACTCTGTTCTAAATTCTGATTTATAGGAATGTCTGTTTGGTCCATGCCAGAAACCAAGATATGCAAAGTCTCTGGCTTTCCAGCAATGCATCCAATTGGTTCCTCCAATTTCTCAGCCAAAAATGCAGCATGTACTACTTCTGTGGCCCTGGAAATTTTGTCAGATGTGGAAGCCTTGCTTTCTGCCAAGGAAACCTTTATAAAATGGTATACAAGACTTCCTCCACATATTCTAGATGGCATTTAATTTATAGCATAATGGCAGCTGTCTCTCCAGGTCCCTTCCAAACCTGACGCCAAGCTCTAAGACCTTATGGGCACATGTTCCAAACCAATACAGTTATCTACAAAGCCCTGTTTAAAGCTCCATGGAGTAGCGTTGCTGAGTTGCACCATGTAGGTTTTTAATGCAACACTGAACTAAGTCAGATGCAGGACAATATGTTTGCAGATATGCTTTTATGAAAATTTCTATTCTGATGTTGGATTATAGATGATTGCTTTTTAGTAATGGCTATCAGCAGTTTTTGCATCTCTCTGACAGCAATTATTTCTCTTCCGTATTTCTGTAGTAGTTGACCCTGGTAGTTAGCTGTGAATCAGATCTAAGAACCTGAATGAGAAAAAGAGAGCTAATACCAATTTTATTTAAATTATTAGGGGAGTTCACTATAGGTATTGACGTGATGAGGACCTTAGAAATAAGACATGCAAGATCACATTCTGAATTATCCCCAGATGCATTAGCATCTGTTTTATTTTCGTGTAATTAACCAAAATATCATCATTCTAGCTGGAAGACAAGTTTTGTCAAGAGGCAAAGGCAAATGCCTCCAGCAACTTGTGAGGGTGAAAATCATGATACACTCCAAATTTTGCTGTGTTAGTTTATTTATAAGATGCTGTGCATATCTGAGAGAGCAGGAACAAATAAGGCTCAAAACAGTTGACATTTGTTTTTCCATGAAGTGCCATGGTAGTGTCCTTTACTAGGGAAGAAGAGTCATATATCACCTTTGTCCATTTCTAAAATCGCCTATTTCCTTTGGGGGATGACAGCTATCTCTTCAAGTGAATTATTTGGAAAATCAACCCCTCTGATATTTTCTGTTGATAAGTTGATGTGTCAGTGTTATTTTCAGTGCTGGAGAGGGGCTGTAGGCTTTAAGTTACACAAGTCCATTTGCCTCCTGCAGAGAATGAGGTGCTTGCAAGGATTGAGGAGACTGGTTACCCAGCAGAAAGTTTAGCTATTCTGCAGAACTTCCCTGGCTTTTCTGTGCTAGGACAAATAACCACTCTGTTTTCCCATGAGTACAAATGACCTGTGGACATGCAATGAATTAGAAGTGGAAGAGATGGTGATAAGCCAGGAGCACAGTGGGAGAACAGTAACAACATTTTGCCTTTCAAACCATTGTGACCATGCAAAGGACCTCTCAGGGTACCTGAGGTGAAGGTAAACGGTGAGGGAAAGAGTAGTTTTGAGCAGTATTTTCAGACCACTGCCCGGGGACCTGAGGGTAGTGGTTTCAAGACTCCCAGAAGGCACTGAAGGAAAGCAAACTCCCTGAGTTCTCATCCACAGGAAATGTTTCAAAACCCCAGCTAACTGCTTTGCAGTAGGTTTTAACGCCTCGCCCATTTTGTAGTGATTCTTTTCGACAGAATGACAGGTTAAACAGCAAAACTGTTTTGAAGCAGTCTTTGTTCCTGACTTGCTCAAAGGGCA
The DNA here is from genome assembly GCF_028554395.1 of Pezoporus wallicus. Taxonomy (NCBI): domain Eukaryota; kingdom Metazoa; phylum Chordata; class Aves; order Psittaciformes; family Psittacidae; genus Pezoporus; species Pezoporus wallicus. Next base: position 8,481,294 of record NW_026640488.1, read on the forward strand.
CTCAGAGAAGAAGAATAGTCCTTTGTTAGTGGTATTTACAATATATATAACTAGTCAATGTACCTAATTCAGATGGGTCCTGTTATTTCAGAGGTGTTCTCATTTGACTTTAAATCAAACAGCATAACCAAAATGAAATTATTATAAATGTACAACTATATTGCTTTAATTTTTACACTTTATCTTACATTACTGTAATTGCGTTTCCATTCCTGAGGTTTTTGTAAATCACAAGATACTATTGCTACTGCAACCAATTTCCAGTATTGAATTCCTATAATGATAATTTAATAGATTCATAAATCTTTAATACTAAAACAGAGTATTTTGACTGTCTCAGTGGAACTGGTAATACTTTAAGAACATTCATATGTCTACTGGAAGGTAATAACATGCTTATAATTTCTATAGACATGGAAGGACTCAAAACTTTTCAAAATGTTGGTATTAGGATGACTGAGACTATGTAATTTTTTATACTGCCTTTTATTTTTAATGTGGCATAACAGAATGCTGATCAAACTTTTCTAAAATACTTGACACATGTTCAGGTATTTTAAAATATTAAAACACGTCATCAGGTAATAGAAAATATGTCTTTTGATTGCCTTTTAATTTTTTGCCTTTTTATTTTCATTAATAGCTTGTGGGATATGAAAGCTTCCTAAGCTCAGCAGGCACAGCTGACCATAGGCTGTAAGAATATCTATGTCAAGGAAGGCTGATAGATGGGCTTTATCTACAGACAGATTTCATCTGTCTCATCTAATGCTTATTAAGAAATCTAACCTCGGTTAAATTGTATTATACAAACCTTCAATTGGATCAAGGACTGCCAAAGAGCTGGTTTCTGCAGTAATTACTGGACTTACATCTCCACCTACTGGCTAATGGGGCAAAGTTCCATTCAAATGGTAGTTTAAATGAAGTCGAAGTAATGTTTTACCTGTAAAAGCTTTTATAATTATATTAAAATCATTTACAGGCACGATTTTCAGGGGAAGTTTGTTCAAAGTTCCTTGGCCACGTATGTAATGAAGCCATTGACTTCAAAGTCCTTGACCTATGAATATTAGCCGATGTTTTCATAAAGAAAATATGACAAGATTTTTCAGTCAGAAAAAAATGTATTTAAACCCACCTAGAGATCTTTTCATTGAGAATGCATGAGCACATCTGAGAGTCAAGTGTGCAGTAGACCTGTAGAAAGTTATTGCTATTAACTCAGGAAAGCTTAATAGCAATAACAAGAACGATGTCACTATGGGAAATTAATTATAAAAAAAAAAAAATCTGTTCTAGAAAAGGACTCGGACAACTGACCCCATTGGGTGATTGTCAGTGTTGGCATCCAGCAGGGAAAAGATAAAGGAGGGCGGGGAACACACAAAAAATCCCAGTAGCAGTTTAGAGATTAGCAAAGAGGAAAGGCTGAAATTTGGTAACAAGGAGTTCAAAGTCAAAGTGAACTGATAATGAGAATTTCTTTCAGAATAGATTTCATTCGTTGGTAACAGTAGAGAAAGAGAAATGCTGTTTTTAAAAGTGATGATTGTGGACAATGAGTCTCCAGTGTGACAGCAGCTGTGAAAAGGGCAAATGCAATCCTGGAACTTATTTTCCTGTAGCCCTTGTCCCTTCATGGTTACAGAATATTTCAGAATCTCAGCTGCCCCTACTCTTTTTCCTCACAAGTCAGGATATCATCTCCTCTCAACCACAGGCGGAATCTGTCATGCTTCTGTTGTCTTTTAGACACTACAACCTCTTCCTGATTTCCCCAGGGAGAAGGGAAAAACATCAAATAGACACAAAATTACAGCTCCAAAGATTTTGCTTTCTCATTCTTTGTGGTGGGGCATTCACTTGTGAGAGATGGTATCGCGTCCTATCTACCTGCATCTTAATATCTTTTGACTAGCATTTCTACTTAATTTCTGCTTAATTAGCAAGTTTCTACCTACAGAAAGCTTTCTACTAAAGATACGTTAGTAAAATCTTAAACTTTGTGAGGAACAGTAATCACACAATCTCTCTAGTAGTCATATAAAGAACAAACACAGTACAACACATGGTGAAACCAGAAATCTGATGCTTGGATGGAGTAATAGTAACTATCTCACACACATACTGTTGGTTTTACAGAGACATCAGGTGGATCTACAAAAAAGTCATAGAAGCCACTTAGAATTAAGTACTTTTTTCTACAGAAGTTTGTGTTAAACAATGCTAGAATCCAGATGCTAAATGAACTTTCTTCTAATTTTTCTTTTGCACTGAGCAATTTCTTCAAATAGTTGCAGAAATAACAAAAAATAGGAGCATGCCCTGAATAAAACAAACAAAAAAACCAAACAAACAAACAAAAAAAAGACAACACAACAAACCAGCTATTACCCAGCTGGAAAAGAAATTTTCCAGAAATGTGGAAGATAACTGAAAGAAACTTGAAAGGCACGTTGCTCCTTATCTGTAAACAATAGGTACCTGCAGAAATACTAATTACCTAGAGAGACAATAGCTGTAGTTCTCAAGATAACTGATTTTTGAGTGGTTTCGTTTGACTTGGAGAAAGTAATCCTGAAACTTTTCAATCTAATTAAAATTATTAAATGAATTTGTAAATTTTTGCATGCTGTGACCTTCTGGATATAATAGAAAATGTAACCTGAGAGCAGAACTGAAGCAGAAGGACGTGGGGTTCAACACATAAAGCCATGAACACCAGCAGAGCTAGAGGGCTTCTTGCAACTTGATAGCAGCAGAGATGATGCCTCAGATATCTGAAAATGGTGGTCTTTCTGGAAATTAAGTGAACACATCTAAGCAGACAGGTTGTTTAAAATATTTGATCTGTCATGTAACCCCTAGTCTATTGCTAAAGAGAAATCACATCTTGATTCAGTCTTCATTTCAGTGGCCTTCTTCAGCGTCTGCTCGAAAAATACTGGTTCCATAATTCCTCTGATTATTCTGGCACAGCTCTAACTTTAGGTTCATTTCCTCTTTTTGAAAATAGCAGGCCAGATTTGTATGCAGCATCATACTGCATGCTATCCTCAGCAGTGCTATTGATCTGTATCTGCTGGGAAGATCTCCACTAATAGATCTTAAAGTTGCATTTGCCCTTTGCAAAGATACTGATACTTGTTTCATCCATTCCTGACCTATATGACCTTGCGTATTTCAGATACTTGGAGCAGCTATTCTTGCAAAAGTTCAAATGATCCAGTCATGGTTCTGATGAGGTGACAGGCACAAGATGTATGTATGGGAAAGCAGCAAGATGAGATGTATTTGAAAGATTCCCCTAGAACTTTGATGTTGCTTTTCCAATACTTGGCTCCATTTTCATTCAATAAGTGTTGATGTTTTTCCACATCCTTTTCTAATGAAGCCTGAAATGAACATAGCTTTTTTGTTTACTTACTTATTTGCAACAACATCATTGATAGTAGTAGTATGGGACTGGGAATAGTTTTTGTAAAGCTGGAAACAGAAGCAAAAAGTATTTTGGATAGGTTCTGTATGTTGGGAGGAAGACCATGCTGTGTTGTTTAATCCTTCCTGCTATAACTAATATTTAATATCTCTACATTTAAACTACTATTTGTTTGGGGGGGAGACAATCCTTGTGAATCTGATCTGAAAGCTATTTTGACTCTGAACTCTTTGGTAGCATCACTTTACCTTAACACAAATACTGTTCTATTAAAAAGCTCAAGTAAACACATTAATTTTATTCTTGCAATTTAATTTTCTTATTGTGCTTTGCATATGTAATAACATGGAAAAAAACAGTACATTTTTAAGGGAAGAATTATAGCAGTTAATTATCCTGAAAGTTATGAAAACCACAGATGAGTATATGTTACTGACGAACAAGATTTTAGTAAGTAAACTTTGCCAGCTGGAAGCGTGAGTGAGATGACTAGCATTTTGATATTTGAAATACACCTTGAGACTTCTGGTGTCTTGTATATTTGCTATCTGTCTAAATAAACTTGGTGCTAGCCATAAGGTCAGAGTTTTTTAATATTTGCTTTGGAGAATTCTGCCTTTCTGAGCCTTTTTTTTTGCCTCTGTCTGCTTTTTGTCCCTGTAAGAGTAATGTTAGCAGCACACTCATCCTTCCAGAGATATGATAGTAATGGAAAAAGTAAATTTTGGTGTCCTTAATCCATTTTTCAAACTTAGGTATTTCAGTCTGAAGAATGGACTGGTTTGGAGATTCTCTTGTTGGGACTCAGAAATCCTGTAGATGATAACAATAGCTTGAACAGTAGTAGCTCATCACAGTGCCAGAGGCAGGGCTGGCAACTGATACGCTGTCAGATTTGTTAGCTAAAACAGACCCCTGTGGATTTTCATGGCAGCTTTCCTTTCTGCACTCTTGATATTCCTTATTTCTGAATTATTCAGCATTGCTGCTACTAAGTCAGCTAGTGTCTCTGGAGCGTAATTAGCTAAGCAATGTTTAAAACCAGGGAAAAAGAAACATCCCAGTTATATGTTCATTGCTTTGTGAGTACTCGAATAGCAGTTTAAAATAACAACTACAGTTCACAGAAATATGCAGTGCAGGACTGGGAAACTCTGGAAGAGATATCCTGGTCTCAGTCAAGTTAATATCAAAACTGATGTTGTATGAAACAGGACAAAAGATAAATCTTCCAAGATATGTTTAAAAAAAAAAATAGACCTAAACTAATGCCGAAATGTGATCTATCCTACATCTACCTCACTGTTAGGAGAAATGGAAGGTCAGTCCCTTCCTCCATATGTTAAATGCTCTAGTTAGTTTTTTTCCATGTCTCACCTCTCTTGGAAATTGAAATTAGTTTAGTTCTTGCTGAGATAATAACAAGAATATTTAGCTACTGTTTCATATACTGCTCTTTTTGCTGAAGCTACATTTTGCTAAAAAAAAGGGATGACATTTTGGGACTGGGAGCTTGGTAAGCTTTTGATTAAGTGTCTAGGTGCTTTAATATTTGTCTCACAGTAAGTCAGTATTCCCACTTGGTTTCTTTTCAATCAGAATAGACTTGTTTATCTGAAAAAAGCATTCTTCTTCTTGGCAATCATCCTGCATCTCTAATCTATGGCAAAACATACTATCAGCTATGCAGAATACAAACCTCTATCTTTCTGTGACTGATGTATATGGGAAAAATGGGCTATTCTGCTGGTCCCTTGGTTACTGCCAAGTGAACCTACTTTGGGTTTTTTCTTTGGAAGGCAGGTATTTGTGTCAGATGGGCACTGGCTTAAATGAACCCTTGAAATCCCCGAAAGACAATGGACACACACGTTCTTCGGATTGGAACAGTTTTAAGAAATGAAATGAGAAAATTAAATTGTTGATTCCTTATCAGCACTTCATGAAAAGAAATTATGTGGGTTTTCTATTTGACCTTTTGCTAGGAGCCTTTAAATGAGATCTTTTGTTTGCATCATAAGCTTTAGTGAATGTGTTATAAAGCATCCCACTGAAGTAGAAAGATACTAATATTGAATTGAATAGATGAAGCACAGAACAAGTGACTTACTGGAGAGGCATGTGGCAAAGCTAGGAACAGAGCAAAATCCAGTGTAACTATCACAAATATCTCTCCCCTGTCTTTTCAAAGGAATTAGATATTCTGGGTTTGGGTCTGTCGTGGTTTAAGCCAGGACAGAGTCATTTTGATATTTTGAACCCTTAGCTGGGTCTTGAGGAAAGAAATAGCACTTTCCCACGGGAATACGGGGAAAGGGGAATAAAGGGCTGTGCTGCTTGTTGCTGGATGTTACTGCTAGTGTGTATGCTTATGCAGCTATCTGTACTTGAATTTGTCAAGAATTTGTCAACTGTCCAATTATCTATAAACTGTCTCATTCAGAACCCCATACAGTACGATGCTGAATTGTTAAAGTTAAATGGAAGTGTTGACAGAGGATTCTTGAGGTCAGATTTTGGTACAAACATCTTAGGCCTTCTTCCCTTGTTTTCTTTAGCTGTTATCTTTCTTTATAATGTAACTATTTTAAACTAACTAGCAAGGTTCTTGTTTCACTGTACTTTATGGGGGGGGAGAAAGGGGGGTGGAGTGAGAAAGCAGCTGCGTGGTTCTGGGTTGCCGGCTGGGAAACTATTGTGTATAAATTTAAGGAAATAACACAAAAATAAAATTCACCAGTATTTCATGTCAGCTCTACAACCCCTTTCAGCTTGTCTTCAGTTGATGCATACACAGCTTTATTATCTCAAAAATACATGGAAATTGTATTTCAGCTTTCTGTGTACAGGCTTTATTGGCAAGCAAATGGGCAGCTGTATATTTATACTGAAGCAAGGAGAGACAGCAGTATAGTACAAGGTGACTCAGTTGACTGGTCACAACAAATACAGCTCAGAATATGGAACTTCTGATCCATGAAGATAAATTTCAAGCTATTATTTATGGAATAATTTCAAGTGACAAAGATACTCAGCGAAAAGTTTGTGCAAGTATTTTATAAGTTTCAAGAGAAGCTGTTTTCAACAAGGAAAATATTTTGAATTTGAGTTTTCTGAATGCAAATATCGATGTTATGGAAGAGAATTTAGAAGACTCAAAAATGTAGGTGTAAAAACAAGCGTTTTGTTAGAAATTGTTAGAATTGTCATGTTTCATCATTACCGGAAGTAAGCTTGATTACTGAGGAAAATACCCTGGAGGACAGCCTGAAAGCCAATAGCCATCCATCCGTATTAGTTACCTGCAAGAGTAATGTCAGAGTTGGCTGCAGGGACACTCCAGCTGGTGTTCTCCAAGGGAAACTTGGATGTCATCAGCCTGATTGCACTTTGTAGACACACTTTTGTGCCCCAAAGTAGGATCAGCGCACTCTGATAATAACAAGAAGCAGAAGTGAGCCAGGGAAACATTGTTTCAGATGGAGGTTGTGCTGGCTGTGGCTTCTCCAGGTTCTTCCAAAACTGGAGTGATTCTGCAATTCTGATTTGAAGCATTCAGAAATATGCAGATTTGGGGCATCATTGCAGGTGCAAATGATACTGCTGGGTGCAGTGTGACTGGAAAGGATAGCCATGCTGTCCTGGGTCCCAGAACCAGCCTAAAATTCATTATGCTCCCAGGAGTGCTGAATTAGGTAAAGTAGACACAAGGATTTCCCCAGTGGTTTGCAAATCTGATCTTTAGATCAGATCTTTAAATCAGAGTGAGGAGGAGGATTTGTGTGGTATACAAGATTATATATACTTGCTATGAAATTTTGAGACAGGCAAGAAGCAGGTTTATTGAATGGCTGTGGATGAGGGAAGAAGGGAAAAGAAATGATGGTAGAGATTACAGAATATTTAATCTGTGTTTGGAGGCTATTATAAACTACCCAATCAGAAAAAAAAAAAAAGTGAATAAGGCTCAATTTGAGCATGAATGAAAAATTGGAAAATATATTAAATAATCCACTTGCAGTTATCTTAAAGATAACAAAATTATTAATATGGGCTTTTCAGGAGCTGACCCTGTCATAGAACTTCAGTTTCCTTCTATGAGAGAGGATATGGTGCCATAAGACACAGGAAGACCATGACCAGCTCCCTGCCACCAAGTTGGGGAAAGAATGCTTCTGCTGTCTGGCGCATTGCTGACTTAGTGCTGTCTCCTGTGCTTTGTAGTACCAATCTCCAAAAGCCATATAAGACCCCACACTCAGGAAAAGAAAAATGTGTAATTTTCTAGCATTTGAGTGAATAAAGCAGTTTGAGGAGGACAAAGCTACTCCATGGGGAAAAGACCACACAACTTGCAGAGAATTAGCGGAGTCAGTGAGTGGTGAGGTCTCTGCCTTTGGTACCAGAAAGTCTTAGATGTGTTAAGCAATATTAGGAACTCAGCTACCTAGAAGAATAGGAAGGCAGTAAATGTGATCTTCCTTCCAAGGCTTTTGGTGTTGCCAATGTTTCTCATAAAGTTGATATAGTGCAGATACACATATTTTAGGGAGTGCTGTGTAAAACTTCAGTGGTGGTGATTCAGTTGTGCCTAACACTTTGTCTTGCTATGAAAACTGCATTTCCATGGACAAAGAACAGTGTTGGGTGATTTGTTGAACGATTCAGCTTAATCAAAGAAATTAATTTAGTAATTGAGACATAGGGAGGAGCATTCTTAATTTACTGAGGTACTTCATTATGTGTTTGTTTCCTAAGAGGGAAATACAGTAATTAAACCTTTTGTTATAAAATCAGTTTGCAAGGCTTAAAACAACAGGAAATGTTTAACTGTAAAAGGTTTTATTTTAAGGATTAAGATTTATAGTACTCAAAAGTAATTCAACCAAACTTCAAACAATATAGTCAAAGTTAAGATTAGGGGGTTGCATGAAATCATATTTAAAAGGATTCTTTTAAATGTAGCTTCCTGAATAGTAGCACTGAAAACATTGTATTTGGTATTATAGGTCAATATTTTCTTAAAATAAAAAATTATTCTTCTTAAAATAAGGTGTTTTCAGCAGCTAACTAGGCTGTCATGAATGCAGGATGTCTGATTGCACTGAGTCTGTAGGAGACAGGTCCCGCTAGAGCAGTTTAGTGATTGAGAAAAAACCTTTTCATGTATCAGTTTCTAAACAAACAACTTTTCCAAAGAACTGATATTTCAAAGGATTACTTACATCAGCAGACAAGCCATGAACTTTCTGAAAATGGATTATTTTTATGTTTTTGATACTTACTGCAATAGATTGCATGCTAACATCTTATTAGAAAATATGTTCAAAAGATCTTACATTAATCTCCACCTAGAGTACAAATTAGCTGTGCTTCATGGATAAAACTCTGTCACTGGAAAACTAAACTCAAAATCCTTCATGCAAGAAGAAAAATGTGCTTGACTATATTCCTTTCTCTGAAACAGGACGTTTTTATTAGTTACACTATTTGTTAAGAACATGATACATATTTCTTGCTGAATACTTAGCTGTTGGCTTTTTTCTTGATAATGAAATACATATACACATGCTCTGAACATATCTTGACAGTGGTGTGAAATTCATTGTTCCACAGAGATGTGAAGATCTATTGCAGGAATATTGGCTTGGTAGCATAGTGTTCATCATGTGGACACCATTGCTCATGGCAATATGAGTTTGTGGAGACTGATATTCATTTGGAGTTTTCCTGGCACTCATCTTTATTATTAGCGCACAGCCAATAATGTGTTGATCTTGAAGAACTACCAGGAATGCACACATGGATCTTTTGCTGACATCTACTGTGTACTTTCACAGTTCCTCAAGTTACTGAAGCAAAAACAGGAAGGCTTTTTTTCACTGTTTCTTGATTTTCTTCTTATTCATTACTTCAGATAGCACCTGTAGAGCCAGAAATAAGAGACTGTATGCTGCAGCAGTTGTCTTTAAAAACTGAATCCCAAGCAGGAGTTGACCTCTTGCTTCATAGCTCTCTCATTTAATAAATCCCATAGGAAGTGAAATCATGTTTCAAGGTAAATCCCTCCCCTGTGATGCAGGGAGAGAAAGGGTTTTGTCTGTCATTTCTGTATGGGGAGTTGAGGTACACTGAGTTTTCTCCTTGGGAAATGCAGGTGTATGAACCACTCCCAAATTAATGGGAAGGTACCTAAAGGGTATTGATACAGGCAGAGTGATATATGGAGGAAGAAAACAGCTAATGTAGAGCATGCTGTGTCAGATTTGCTTGAAGCTGCTGTCCCTGCTCTGGGAAGAGAAGCAACAAAGACAAAATGCTGACCTCTGTGAAGCTCATTCTTCTTCTGAGAAAATGTACAGTCTTTCTTTCTTGCTATTACTCTTTGTCAAGAAATCGTATCCTCCTGCTAGAGCAGGCCTCCAGGAATGTTTGCATCTGCTAGTGATTGAAAGATGTTGTCAGGAATCCACTTCACCTGACCCCGAAACACAGCTCACTTGTGACTGTATTGCTTTTCTGCCTCCATTGAGAGATTAAACCTCATCACTAAAAAGCAAACTCAATTATGAATGGGGTTCTTTTAGCATTACTTGGAAGCAGATTTTTCCCTTTAGCTTCTTTGCATTCCCATTCACTCCTAATACTAGTTGTTAATGGAATAGCATCTTACGTAATTACAGTAGATACATGGTTCTGCTTTTAAAGTACAGTTATGAGGGGGAAATATTTGCAGTGTTCTGTTCTATCTTTATTCATAAGCATAGATTTAGAAGTATGGCATCCTGTGCGCTGCTTCAGAAGTAAAGCTATAAAAGTGATTCTTTCAGTGTTAATAATTTCAATCTTTGACCTGCAATTCTGTGCTTTATAATGTACTTATTTGTGTTTTGCAATTTGTGTTAAATTGCTTGTCTGAGAAAGCTCATGCATAACATAATTCCTTTAAATCTTTCATTAGTTTTATTTTCTTGCCAGCAGAATATGGCTGAATGCTACAGCAGCTGCTTTGCAACTATAACTCTTCTCTCTTATTACTGGTAATGACAGCCAACAATTTACTGTGTGTATTAAGTCTGGTTATATGTTGTTGTATAACTGAAGTTTTCAGGAAAATATTTTCACAAGCATAGGACAACAAATGTCAGACTGACCTAATTACTGTTCTTCTCTACAGTTTCTAGGGGCTCTCTTCTCTTCTGCTAGCTGGAAATGAGTGGATTAAAAATGTATTCATTAGCAAAGTATTCAGATTTATTATCCTGCCGTTTATGGCATCATAATTCCCGTTTCTTTTTAGCTGGTTGTCAGGGAATACCCTTGTATATGAAAGTAAAGGAAGGACTGCCATAAATGGAGGGAGTGCAACTTGCTAATGAGATCCATGCTTCCTGGCTTACATAGCCACAGAGAGAAGTGTCCCCTGAGGGGGGAACCCTCTCAGGGGAGCTAGCGGAGTTTCCCAGGGAAGAGATGGGGAATGAGCTAGGTCAGGGTCAGAGTGGGTATACTTCTATTCAGTTAGCATAATCCATGCTGACCCTGCTACTGAATAACAGATGGCAGTCTCAAAGATTAAGGGTAGATTACTGAGCGATACAGAGGTGATGTAAATACCTGCAGGGCTAAAGTGGTGAGAAGGTTTTGGGCAGATGGAGCAGTTTGATGCACTAGGGAAAATGATGACTTGAGATGTGAAGCCCACCTACATTCTGGCACTGAACATGGGTACAGCAGCACCTTGATCTCTTAGAGAGATTCGGTTGTACTCCCAAGGACAGCCTCCACATTTGAGGCCGAGAAGCTGGGGAAAAGTGGATTCAAGGCAGCCACTGATGATAATCTTTGAAGTGTTTCCATGAGGAGCTAAGAAATCTGTTGGATCAGAAGGACTGAGCATCTTTGGGTAGTCTGTAAAATGATAACAGTATTACCAATTCCCTCCTATGAAAATCATCTATTTAACAAGACTATCTGTCAGTACCCATTTAGACAATATAGAGTCCATTTGTTCATGGTGGTGAATGTGACCGTGACGGAGCAGATCAGATAAAGTGACAGTTTCACTGGGGCTGGTAGCTGCACTTTCTAATAAAGATTATTCTGATTTTTTGTTTTTAAGAATTTTCTTTTTATGTTCTGAGCTTTTTACTATTGTTTGTTTTTTTTTTGGTGGGGGTTTTGTGAACTCTTAGCAGTAAAGCCTTTATATGTTAGTTGCAAGAGTCCTTATTACTGTCTGCCTTACCTTCCTGCCAGTTCAGGATTTGATATGCTTTTTGTGTGCTTTCCAACTTAATTTGGAAGCAATAGGATTTTCACTAGCAGTTTTTTGGAAATGTTTCAGGGATGACTGCCCCAGATTTCTTCAACTCTTCAGATATTTCTTAAAATAACCATATTATTTATTTTATCTGCGTACTATTAGTCTGGATGAATGTGAAAGAATGGTGTTTCCTGGAAGCAAGCATAAACAGGAGTCTTGGGATTTGGGTTAACGCAGCTCCAGTACTTTCAGTTTTCAATTTTTTCTTGCAGTATTTTCATCATGCATACATATAGGTTAGGGGAACCCCTCCTGATCCTTGAGCTATCTCATGGCAGGCAGTAGGATGATGCTGCACAAACATATCTGGACTGTGTAAGCCTCTGCATCAGGGAGGCAGAATGCCTGCAAGGAACTGCAGTCTCTGTCAGTGAGTCACCCATAAGCCAACTGTGTATCCAGTCCAGCCCTATCCCGTATGAGGGAGGATTACTTCTGGGGAACTGCTTTTGAATTGCTACCAGAGCTCCCCTTCTTATTGCTGTTCTCAGCACTATACCTTCCAGCTATATGAAAATAGCAGGCCTCATTATTATTTGAATAAGTTCTTATGCAACAAAATAGGTAATTCTCTTTCCTGTAAAATGCAATCAGAAATAAACTTTGTGGGTCATAAGCCAGAACTGGCTTTCATGGAACAGAAATAGTCTTATATAGGTCTACAGTATTACTGAAGAAAGCCACACGTTGCCATACCTATTTCATGAGCTGCTTCGCTTCAGGTCAGCTCCACTTCAGGGTTATGTGCTATGCTTTTGCACGTACTTATTATCACACCAACACAGCAAAGCTTCCAGTCCCAAGGTAGTGCAAAACCAGCTGTGAGATAGGACAGAGCAAGCTCCTGGCTGTTTGCCCCCATACATATGCATGTAAGACCTGACCTTAAAGCTTAGGTAGGAATTGCTAGCTGATTAAGCAGTATGATGACAGCTGAAAGTTCAGATGCCTTTCAAATGCAAAGTTCAATAAATCAGGAGTAATTTGAACCATTCAAGCACATTAGGAGGTTCTGAACTAACTGAGAAAAAAGCATGGGTACCAGTGTGAGCAGCTGAAAGAAAACTTCTGTTCAACATCCATCATTAATCAAAAACCCATGTGAAAATCCATTAAAAAAATGTGAATGAAAATAATTTGTTCAACAGACAGAAGACCATATCATATAGAGTCAGCAGGAAAGCAATGTACTTAATACTCTGTAGTATTTGCTTAACACTGTGATGAAGGTAACATACATTTACCATTTTTCCATGGTTTAAGACTGAGAAATTAGACGAACAGCATAATTTTATTGCAGTTGGTGATAAAACCAGAAGGTTCATTTCTCTGGGTTTCTACAGCCTGCCTGCCCACCTTTACAGCAACATGAAATTAAAAGCAGGTGCAGTCATGTAACAATGAAGTGCTCAACCTCATCAGTTTTCAGCTCCTTCATCCTTCAGTGTGAAGTGTTTTCCAGTGTTTTTTCTGTCAGTTCCATTTTTGAAAAACTGCTTTCGCTGTTTCACGGTTTTTACAAGAAAATATTGTTGTGCCTCTGGTGCAGACAAGGAAAAATCCAATTTCTTTGTAGTGAAGTGCCTGCCCTCCCCATTACCCTTCGTAATAGGATAGCACAACAAATTATAAAGCTTTAATAAATAGCTGTCATACATCTAAGAGCACGTTTCCAGGGTCCCAGAATATATTTGTCTGCATATTTGCCCCTTCAGGAAGCGGGTTTTTTTTCCTTCCTAAAACTGAATGATAATGGTCTTGAAATCTTGGATCATTTGCAAATGGATGACCTCCTTTTTGTACCAGTGGCCTGGCTACACAGGCTTCAGTCTTCCTCCCTGTCAGCATGTAATCATTTCAAGCTTCTGCATTAACCCCCAAAGACAGACATAGATAAAATACTAAAATTATCTTTTGTCCCCATTTCCTGCCTGCCTTTGAAGCAATGTGTGTGCATAAGGTAGAGTAGGGGCAGCTGCTGACAGTACTACTGAAGAACTGATCAAAGGAATAACATACATCCGAATCCTCAGCTCCATGGCAGATCACAGGCCATATTGTTAACTGTGTGTCTCATCCACTTAGCCTAGTGTAAAGGCTCTGTCTGCTTGAATCAGTCACTAGGGGTAGTTTGTGGGACCCTGAAGAAAAGGAGATTCCATCAGCATGCTAGGCAGCAGTATTTTAAAAGACTCTGCTAAAAAGCCAGGAGCAGGTTATTGTGATTATCCTTCCCCTTATTTAAAATTTTGCAACTCAGAAATGGGTGAACAAAAAAGAAAACCCGCTGAAAACCGGGTTGCCATTTCCTTGCAGTGCTTCAATACTAACTCATCGCATTTGGCCACCTGAATCATTCAGTGTTGTACAAATAAGCTTCAGCCTGAAATACTGCAGGAAAGGCGGGGGGGGAGGGGGAGTGGGGGAGGGTTAGAATGGCCTCTTTTCCTCACCTGGCATCCATAAAAGATCCAAGCAGCTGTTTTAGCAACCCCTGTGGAGGAGTGCGTATGGCACAGGAAACAACACAGGCCCTATGGACACAGCCCCACTGGTCCTGCCTGCAGAGCAGAGGCTAGGGTGAGCAGTGCTGCCAGAGCACTCTGTGGTCCAGCTGCCCCAGTCTGCTTGTGAGGTTGTGCTGGAAGGTGTCAGCTATGCAAAAAAAAAGGCTGTTCCTGGAGCAGTTTGTGATCCTATTGTGAAGTCACTTTTGCATATTATATACAGAACTATTTTTCTGAGCTGTAATGTCTTTAAAATCTACTTTAATTTAGAATAAACACATAGTGGTTTAGAGTTATAAACATCAAAGTCATAGAGTTATAGTAATCCAAATGAGCTAATCAGAATAACCTGTAACTTTTAGTAGCAGACTGCTTACCAGTTGGATTTGTTATTATTATTTATCCAAGAATCCCTGTTGGGAGGATGGGGTCTGAATTAAAAGGCTATTTTGGAAATAAAAACTTGTGTTTGGGCCAGCAGCAACATTTTAAGAGGAATCATCATCTTTATTTTAAAATTTCTCATTGAGAAAACTGTACTTATGATGCTACACTAGGCTTAAGTAAAACAATAAAGCAAAAGTAAGCACTGGAAATGTAAGACAGTTCCCTGGTTTATACCACTACATCTAAACAGAGGAAGATAACGTAGTAATTGGACAGTAATTTTGTTCAGCTCCTGTCCCTATATATTCTGAGAGAACAGATAGTGGTGGAATTTAAGGAACTGTTGTTATTCCCTAATGTAAGGGGGGTGATGATGGAGTCACTGTGCAGTCAGGATGGATAATTTAAAGATATGCTGCCGGCCTTGTTCCTTATTTGAAAATAGAAGTGTAATCTCAAATGAGATTGCATGTACCTAAGTGTTCCATAGACGTGGATTTCCTTGTTAGCTTGAACAGATTTTTCCTGTTTAAAAGTAAGATGTATACTTGGGGTAGAGTATTGGCATTGTCTTAAAATTCCAGCTTCATATTTCATAATAACCCAGAGGCAAAAGATGATCGTAGGAGGTTCATTGTGCCTTCCTAATCAAAATAATTGGATTTCCACAAGAATCAGAAACAGAGTGACTTCCTACACTACCCGAATTCTTATGCTCTGCAAAACACTGCTTATCTGTTTGAATCCTCATCTTGGGTTAACTTTAAATGCAGAATCTAGTGTAGTTGAGAATCTAGACATGTTGAGAAAGACTATATACTTTTTTAAAATGTGTTTAGTTTTCAATATGCTTCAAACTGACGCTTACCAAAACCCAGGAGGGCTGAAGTGCTCCTATTTTAGGAATGGCTGATAATGTTTTGCCTCTAATCAATCTTTATTTCTACATTTAAGTTTCAAATATTACATCTTCAAGGGACAACACTGAATATAAATGAAACCCCTCAATATGAAAAGGTGCTAAATCGATAGACTTGTTTCAAATTTTGCTTAGAGGCTTTTTTTTGTTTTCCCTGGCAGTTCTTACTCACTTCCTACTAATAGGCTGAAGGGGGGTTTGCTGCATCTTAACTCCTAATTCCAAGATCCATCCCCCTCATGACATGAATGTGGCTCAGCTGAAGTGCTGCTCCCAACTCTCCTTTCCTGCTTACAGCATTCAGGCCTCTGTCTTTAAAACTGCTGGTCTCTTTAGTATGACTTGCTGTTACTTTGCTCCTCAGTTTTATCCTTCTGAACACCTTTGACTGTACGATGGCTTCAGAATGCTTGTTTCTGCTTATTTGCCTTCTTAGTTAGAATCTTGTAGATCTCCTCTAGCAATAATTCAGATAGATTTCCCTTGATTTATGAGTAGGGGAAGTCTTCTTTTCAGAGGTTTCCATCTCTACCCAACTTACACACCTCTTCTACAGCTTCATTAATTTTCTAAATATGAAAGGGGAGGCTAAATGGGCCTCAACATCATTACCCACATAAGAACTCATCACTCTTTTACAACACAGGGTTTTTTTCAATGGAGTTTAGCAATGTGCTAAGAAAAATATGCAAAGAAACCATGTGATGAAATCACAGTGAATACTTTTATAAACTGAACCTCAAGCTCTTTCAGAGCTTTCTTTGTCACTGACTCTCTGCAGCTGACTTTCTGGCTGTCCATTGGAGAAGAATGGGGTTCTATTTTAATACTTCCCAAACTAAAGTTTCATTAACAAATTAAACATAGCTACATAGGGACTCGAAAGTCCCCATATAGACTTGGCGGCTACATGTTTCAGCACAATTATGATTTGAACTGATAGGTTGCATGAAAACTAAGCCTGATGTTTTTTTCTTTTTCATACTTTTAAGAATATTTGCTTAAATGCCAAAAATTTATACTTTAAGCTTCAAGTGTAAAATGTCACTGAGACAATTTTCATGTAAGGAAACTAACTGGTCATGCTCTCCAACAACAGTTACTACATAAGAATGCAAATTTTTATCAAAACTTTTTGAACTCTGCTGGTCATGAAAAATTTGCCACTTTTAGCATCAAGATGAGGCCTGGTTGTGATTTTAGTAGAGAGACTGTTGATTAGGTTGAGATGCAGGCTCCAAAAGTACCAGTCAAAGTAAATTAGCTCTGTTCTCTATCCTGCATAATAGTGCCTTCTGTGCTGGGAAGTAGCCACGCGTCAGGAAAAGCTTGTATGACTTTGTCACAGCCTGTCATAGTGGGTATCACTAGTGGGTATTGTTGGGTACATATCCACTCTTCTGCCACATTAGCATTTCACAAGTTTGAGTTGTCCAGGAAAGATACTACTTTAAAACATAATGGAACTCTGCTAAATCTGAATGCAGCTCTGCTCTGGAAAAGATAATAATTTTGTTGTCAACATTGAATAGAATTTGAATGGAGCTGGTTAAAAAGCAAGATATTTATCATTGCAAAGTTATCTATTTTGTGCTAGCCTGTGGTTGAGTGCTCTTTTAGACTGAGTATTTTAGAAAGTTTGGGGGAAAAAATCAGGAGAATATTTAGCACAGAAATAAACACAAGAGTGCTCTGCCTCTTACAGGACAGTTATCTCACAATTTAATTATCACTTGTAAAATAGTTGACTGGATGCCAGTGAGTAGAAATGTATGAAACATTCATGCATATTTACGGTAGGTAAGATGGAGACAGCATGCATCTGTATTAAACCTATCAACTTTTTAGAAAGATATAGCAAAGGGAAATTAACATAAGAGTATCCCAACTGCTTAAGACTGACAATAAAATTATACAATAGTTTAATAAGAGAATACAGATTACCGAAACCATATGGATATATAGAAGGAGTCTGCAAAATGGAATACAGCTCTATACATTTGAATTTGTGTGACAGTAGCTTCTGTTCGCTTTGTGAAAATTGCTGGGTTACCTTACTGTAAATAGTTGGGACGTCAGAGTTACATACATTAGCAGAGGGGAAAAAACCAAGCTGGCAATTTACAGTGTACTGTGGTGACAGGTTTGAATGTACAGTGAATAAACCAGGGTGGAGACAGTTCTTATGGGGACCAAATTGACTTTAAGACAGACCTTTTCCTTACATAGTTATCAGCCATATATTTTAAGATTCTGTTTCTAGACTCTCTAAGGAAGTAATAATGCAGTGATTTGCAAAACCTATTTGGTGCAGATAGGGGCACAAATTCATCAAAGATGAAATTCTTCAAAAGACTGGACACTTGTTCTTGGTGGGAAAAAAAAAGAGAGAGTAAATCCTATAGGATAATGTCACAGGTTTTACTTTTTAAATTTTGATGGTTTATAAAGATGGAGGTGACTCATGTTAGAATGGATAGAAGAGAAAACAGTGTCTTGCAGATATATTAAAAGTAAAAAGTCAGTACATTTAGAAATACATTTTTTAAATCTACTTGGTTCTAGAGTGAAGTATATAAAAGATTCTGCTTTTTATTTTATTTCTTGAAAAATCAGTAAGTCTAATCCATAGTCATTCTGGCTGCATCAACATTTTTTCTATGCACGGCACATAATCTGTCCCTCAATTTATCTTTAGCTGGCGCAACCTTTAATTTCATGGGTTTTGTCATTATTTTATTAATCTACATCACTTGCTTGACATTTGAGCAACTTAATTTCAGTTTCTTCTATTTCTGCATTCACTTCAAGTGTGTGACCAAGTCTGTCTCTCACATTACACATACACAGAGTACAGTTTTTAGTTTTGTTAGAACCTTTTATTATCTAGGATTAGTGTCAGCTTCTGCTATTTGTTTTAAGAAGCTTTGGTGCAGTATCAGGAATCGCTGCAGAGAGCCCTGGGAGCAGTAACCACTGAGACAAGGTATTTGAATTTATTCACTCTTCTGAGGTGCCCTTATGTGGTATCAGTAGGGTGGAGGGGCACTCTCCTTGATTAACAAGACATTGAAATTTGCTAAAAAAAGTGCTCAAGCCCAGCTCAAAGCTGCACTCAGTAGCTCACCTGTCATTTCTGGGACTGTCATTCTGCCAGCAGCAATGTGGCCTCTTCCTCCTTGTCTATCACCTCCCTGACTCCACAAGGTCGGCATGACCCAGCACTGACTCCCCAGCTGACATTTACCCCAGGATTTTTACGCTGTGCCAGTTGGTTTGGCACGGAAGGTCAGTTTGTCTAACATATCCTGCATGAGATGGATGTCTCTTTCCGGCATTCATGCATTTCTCTTCAGCAGTTCAGCACAGAGCCTTTAATGATTCTGGATTATACAAAGAGATGCATAGTGCAATATGGCATTCACTGGATACAGTTATAATGACCAAATTTCACCTGTTTCAGGCAGATGATTTCTATCCTATGCTTTGCAAAGCACCCCTGCCTGCAGCAGCATCTCAGTTTAACAATAATCAATGCACAGTGTAATAAATTCTTTACACTGAATAACAGGTGACACAAACATTCATCATATGACACTGAATAGATGTATCATGCATTGGAAATCTTCCAGTCTCAACATCAGCATACCTACTGCACCTGTCATCTAGCACAAGTGCTTTCCCATTTTCATTTCCTAAGTGTCTTTCTGCATGCTGTCAAAGCTCCTCTTTCCTTTTCTCAAATCCTTTAGTTCCACTGTATGTATCACTCTTGCAGTGTAATGATTCCAGACCCTGCTATGTAGTTCATTTGTTTGCAATATACCACATTTGTTTCTAATGCAAGTAACTTCATGTTCCTTTTAAGTGTATGTCATTCTCTCACCTTGAAAATTCATAGGTAAGATTATCTCTTTTCTTCCTCTGCATGTAAATTACGAGAAGTTACAAAATTCTTCACTGACTACAGTTTAAGCTGCTGCTATACTTCTTTTAGTGCACTTTTTAATTTGTGAACTATCTTTCACATTAACCATTTACCTGCTTTCCTCAGCCTGGCTTTTATTGCAAAACATAATTTTATTGGGGTATTTTTTTGCACTCCCACAAACTGTCTTAGCACAGCAGCCTGACCTCTTGCATCGCTTTTGGATCATCTGGCTTTTACCTGCAATGTTGTTCTTTTAGTTATAGTCAGTGAGTCTGTGCAGAACTTCTCATGTGTAAGGTTTTTATAACTGTTTTTAAGTTTAGCAGCCTTAGCCTTCCAGCCTTTCTGATGTTTTGGGAGTCTTTGTCCTTCTAAGTTTTTGACAAAAAATATTTTACAGCTTCCCACTATAATTACTCACATAATATTATGCTACAGCAGCTCAAGTGTGATTGCTTAAGTGTCTGAGTAGGGCATCTCATGAAAAATTCCTTCTACAAGCATAGCTTTGTACTTGACATTTCTATACGGAAGCCGTTATACAAGAGATTAATTCTTCTCCTTTGGGCTCAGTGCAGTTCTTATCTGTATGAGTGTTCCTGTTGACTACAAAAGGACTTTTCATATCAGTCATGATTGTAGGACTGGACATATATTGGAGACAGTTTAAAGCCTGTTCAGCAGGCTTGTGGTGTGGAGTGGAATACATATCCTGTGCCAAGCGGTCAGGTTCGCACAGCTTATTGCTCATCGCGCTCCAGTGAAAGCCATCCTGTTTGTCCTCTTCATTGCTCTTCCTGCAAAACAACAAATGTCAGAACATGTTGTAGAATAAGAATGAATGAAGGGACATTACACGCTGTTTCTTTCTTTCTTTATAATTTTTTTTAAATAAGTTCAAGAGCTATGAGTTTGCTGCTGTTCCAGTCATTGTTTGGGAGTTTTGCTAATTATCATAGATGTTCTGAACTTTCACATCTAAATAACAAGGAGGTTCTTTATTCTGTAGTAGCACTGGAAAATCTACAGATTAGTTATAAAGTATCATTTGTAAGCATCTGCCAATTATTTTGCAGTTTGAAGTCTCTGTTTTTTCTTTATCTTCCATCTGATTCATCTGCAGGGATTGCTTTTCAGAGGCTATTCACTGTGCCAAGAGAAATGCTTGAGAAAGATATTGTACCTAAGTAAATTAAAGAAATCCGGCATTTCCCCAGTGATTTCTGGGACTACATTTCTTCTGTCTGTAACAATTTAGTTATAAGCATTCTCCATGCAAGTTCATCTTTAGAAAAGGACATTGTGTTTTGATTATTTAGAACCTGAAGTCACAGAGGGCATGTTGTAATTAGATTTACTTCAGTATGAATTGAAAATGTATTGTAGTAATCAGAATCCCCAGGGGAAGGTTTCTAATAAAATCTCCATTTAATTTATTCATATGTGGAAAGAACAGTCAATATTTGAGAGATTAAATGTCAATAAAAGTAAAAAAGTATTAGCATTTGGTGTATGTTACAGTGCACGGCCTTGCCAATTACAATATTGCAGCTTTGTTTCACAAAGCTTCTATGTGCTTTTAAGAATATAATCTCTAAAGGAAAGTAGGATATCTCTTCAAAACAGAGCTTCCTAGTCATGAGAATGGGTAGTTTAATATAAGATACAATCTAAAAGATATAATGGGTATATATTAACGACTATCGTATAGAAGTGAGAAGTAAAATATCTGCAACATTTTTTGTTACCATGAATGAGGATGAGAGAATCATTTTTCTAACATTCATGCGTATAAGGATTCACTGGCATCCTAATGGTGGCAGAGGACACACTGCCTGCTGTTTTATCTTCTCCACTGGCTTGGATAAAATATAGCAATATAAAAATTGTTATGACAGGAAAAATATGGCAGGATGTCATTCCATTAACTTGATGTCCTCTTTAATAAAATTCCAACTTATGCATGGATTCCTGTGATACCAACCAGTCTCGAGTTTACTGCCAAATCCTGAATCAGTGGCAAAGGGAGAAGTTCTCATTTTCTAGTCAATTCTTCAGGGATGGTACTGTCTGCTTCCATAGCCCCAGACAAACCATCTATAGTAATTTAGAAGAAAAATGCCCCTAAATGGGGTAATTTTCCCTCAGGAGCTGCAGTGTGGCAAAGCATACAGCATAGGATCCAGTTTCATGTTGCTTCTGTGATAAGGAAGCACTGCCTGGAAGCCATGCAGGTCCCTGTTGCATTGTGTGGAGCTTGCTGACCCACCGTGAACACAAATGTGTTCCTTCTCCCCCCCTTGCTCTAGAACTCATAAGGCGAGTGTTGACCTGCATTGATTGAATTGCACATTTGAGTTGGACTTTCTTCAGCCTGTTGTTTCCTTCCTGTCCAGTGTAGATCCCTTTGCATCCCCCTTCCACCACAACTTCAAGGAATCAGTCAGCAACATTTAAATCTTTAGAGCTGGCAATGTATTTACTGCATTAAAAACATGGTCTTGGTAGGGAAAAGAAAAACCAAACACTTAGTCTCCACTAAAAAATTCCTGCTTGTAAATTTAAATGCACTTTTCTTAAATATTCTCTAAAACTAGTTTTAAATATCAAATTAGTTTTTTATATTATCTGTGGAAAAGCCTGAGTTAATTTAAATAAATTCCACATGTTTATTCATGGAATAAACAGGAACATGGGGAACATGGGAAACATAGCAAATGCTTTATGTCTGTCTACGTGTCTAGCACATTGACTATTTCTCATCTAGAGTACATTTTGGGGTGAAGAGGTAAAAGTCATTTGTTTACAGTATTCTTTGTCTTTGCCTTCCATAATATTGCAGTTCACACAAACACTCACAGAGGCACACACACACAGTCCAAACATCTTCATTATTGTTTGTATTGTTTTATTCATCCTTCAGGTCTCCTGTGATGGCTGGAGGTCTATTCGCTGTCAACCGGAAATGGTTTTGGGAGCTGGGAGGCTATGATCCAGGATTAGAAATATGGGGAGGAGAGCAGTATGAAATCTCCTTTAAGGTAAGTCATCAAGTCACCTTATACAATACTTCCTTACTTTTTGGGTGCAGGACTGATGACCAAGATGCTTTCAGTCAAACTGGCTTTTGTCTTTTAACTAAAATTAATTTAGTACAATAAGACTCTTCCTTAGGAATTCCCAATATTTTCACAGAGAATTATGTTATAAGGATATGCTCCACAAGCCATACAAAAATCACTTTGAGTGCAGTTCCCACTGAAAGTGTGGTAGCTTACTACCATCAAAGAATGAAGTTCTACCTTCTTTCTTTCTTCAAGTCTTTTCCAAGTGGAAGAGTCTTTTCCTTCTCTCAGGCTGCATTTACTTCATGTGCAAGTGTTGAGCTCAGCTCAATAAGCCAACAGAGAACTAATCCAGAAAAAAGAAAACTGCATAATTTTCTGCTGAGATCAGTAAGTTTGGTCAACTCTGGAGGTATGATCTCTTGGAGTCAGCTCAGGGAAATGGATGGAAATGGAAAGATAAATTTGTAGACAAAAGTACCCCTTTTCAGTGGCAGTGAATCACTGCTGTGAGCTGTTATCTACAGACCAGCATTTCAAAATCAGATGATTTTTCAATTGCATTTGAAGTATTGTAATGATAAAATATGTAGGGAGTTTTCAAATGCTGGGGTTTCGTTATATCCTCATATCCTCTATGTTATATCCTCATGTTATATCTTCATATCCGCTATGTGGACATGCGTATTCAAATCAGTTACTTGGCTTTTACATGTTACTTTCCTGTGTAAAGTCCTGTTACTTTCCAAGTGTAAAATAAGTATTTGGATTACCTTGATGAGAACTAACATGTCTAATTTAGAAAACTGAGTTTATTGTGTTGCAGTAGACCTGTAACTAGATAGAATTTCATGACATAGATGAATTGAGTCAAGCGCATTTGGATAAAGCTTGGTACTGAAATCAGAATTCATTTAGCTTCAGGATCTTTCTAACCTACTTCCAAACTTCGGTAGTGTAAAGCTTAGTAAATAAATGTAGTATGTCAGCCATGACTAATATCATACATCTTGCTGAATCTGAGTTTCAACAGCAATTAAAACAACAGATCTGAGGCCATTCTGTTGACCGAAACATACAGTGTATCCTGGACTGCCAGGCTGTCTTTAAAGAGGTTATCAAGAACAGCGGAATAGTTTGTATTAACTGTGCTACTCTCATGTTTCTCCAAATAATTTTTTATAAAACAGGAAGGCAGAGGAAATCCAATAGCTAGAAAGTGTATTTAGAATATATTGATTTACCTTCTGTCCATTCACATCGTTTCACAGGCAAATGTAAGTAGTCCCGAGTAGCTGTCACAGTAGTCTTTGACAGGTCACCCATGTTACAGATATTATTTATTTTTTTTTATCATCACAGACTATACTTGTGATGCTCTCCTGTCCTTTTATAGAAACCATGGTAACAGCACTGGAAATTGAGATACTAGGTTGTCCCACTGTGCTTTGTTCAAGTGATAGGTTTTCTTGGAGGCAGCTGTGTCACACTGGGTCTCATTTCAGGCATATCTCCTGATTCATTTCATTAGTATCTGCTGACCTTAGGGTCCCTGTCCTACTTTATTAGTGTTTGAAGAAGAA
Source organism: Pezoporus wallicus (assembly GCF_028554395.1). Classification (NCBI taxonomy): domain Eukaryota; kingdom Metazoa; phylum Chordata; class Aves; order Psittaciformes; family Psittacidae; genus Pezoporus; species Pezoporus wallicus. Next base: position 8,505,454 of record NW_026640488.1, read on the forward strand.
AAAAAAACAACTACTCTTTAGAAATTGTTGCCAAGTAGAAATAACTTTCTATTGGAAGAATTTAACAGATGAGAGTTTTAAAAAGAAGACTCCTGTTTGGTCTGGAATGACAAAAAAAGGAGAGAAAACTCATGGAGGCAAAAGGGAGAAACAGAAAGGATTGTTTTTTATGATATCAAATCATCAATATCAGCTTGGGAAAGGCTTCTGCTTCAACAGTTTCTACTGTAGCTATAGATTCAATTATCTTAAGACAAGAAGTTAGCTAGCCAGTTCAATTCATGAAACTTGGAAGGATGGTGGACTTGCCATCTCTCTCTTATTCACAAAGTCAGTGAAAAAGCCAGAGGACCAGTGTGGTTCAGTTTCCTCAGCTGCTTGGATTGGTCTGAATCTATGTCTTACCTTTTTGGTATGTCTTACCTCTTACATCTGTGGCCTCTGGAAGCATGGTAGAATGAGTGCCCTGTGTTGATTCCATGTCTCACATAAATGTGATTTTGCTCGGCAAATAATTATTTGGAGTACCCTGACTGAAAAATTTCTCTAACTACCAGATTAGCTATTCTCACACATTTCCCCTTAGATTAAGCAATTCTTAAGTATTTTGTAAAAATATAATGGGTTTTTGTTAAGAAGTTGCAAAAAGAAGCCTGTTTGAAATGTCCCATAATTGTGGGAAGTTTGTATTTAGAGGACTGTTTCAGGACGATCTTTAATCTCAGAGACATACGTGTTATTCCTTTTATGGTTTTCCTCTATCTTGTTATTAACTTGGAGATCCATTTGTATGAAACCTGCAATATAAAGGTAAAGAAGTAAACAATTTCTCTGCTATTAACATGCTGATGACATGACCTCAGTGTCAGACTGAGGATTCTTGTGGTTAATTCAAATGAAGTGATGTAGTTATGGAAGGATACTCCATGTCCTGTTATGTGCTCCCTGAAATGAAGTAGCGTCTGGTTCATCTTGAACTGGTTGCCCTGCTCCGTGAGCTGGAGTGCAGAATGCTTGCAGATCGTTTTTGGTCCCCAGTGATGCATTTTAAACTGTACAGATTGACGGACTACTGTCGTGGTTTAAACCCTAGCCAGACAGCTTGTTCACTCACTCCCAGTGAGTGGTGCCGGGCTGAGAGCAATCGAGGGCACACCCCCCACCCCCCCGGGGCTCTCCCCTTCCCTGCTCCCAGAGGGACAGGGAGGAGGATCGAAAGAGTACAACTCCCACGGGTTGAGACAAGAACAGTCCAGCAACCAATGTACAACACAAATCACCACCGCTACCACCAACGACAACAATGATAAGAGAAAATAACAAGGGAAGAGAATACGATACCACCCGCCAACAAACAAGTCCCACCCGGAAGCCCGTGTCCTTCCGGGTAACTCCCAGTCACCCCCCACCCCGGGCATGACGTGCTGTGGTATGGAATACCTCTTTGGTCAGTTTGGGTCAGGTGTCCTGTCTCTGCTTCCTCCCGGCTTCCCCTCCTCCCTGGCAGAGCATGAGCCTCACAGAGTCCTTGGTCAGGGTAAACATCACTTAGCAACAACTGAAAACATCGGCTTCACCAGCACTGTTCCCAGGCTGGAAGTCAAAACACAGCACTGCACCAGCTACGATGAAGGAGAAACATGACTGCTACTGCTGAACCCAGGACAACTACTATAACCCTTATGCTTAACATTTTAACAGTAGGTCCAGGTACTGTAAAATCCAGGTAAGCTGTGGCATGACTTTAATTGGCACAACTGTTCTGATGCAAAGTAAAGCTTACAGGCATGTTCAGGAAGATTTTTCACAATGTTTGTGTCAGATATCATTTTTATATGTCCAAATTCACTGGCGGAAAATGCACATTTAAGAAACAGTAAATGTTTGATATTCTCTGGCCTAATTTTATTTGGAGAACAATTTATTAGATGTTGGAATGAAAATTTACTCCACACAAACATTCACACATTATACAGGGAAAAGATCACTTAAAAATAAAGATCTTATTAAGCATCTTCTCAACCAAAAGCCTCTATATTATTGTACCAGAGACTTCCGTAGTCATCCCCACAGCTCAAGTTACAGAAGTGTTTGCTATAAAGCAGGTGGGAAGCCATGAGTGCAAAGTGTGGGCTTACAGAGTCAGAGATACTGGATCTTTCAGAGAAGTATGATAGCTATGTCTGTGCTAGACTCAATAAAATAGTTTGTCTAAAGTCCTCTGACTTAAGGAATTATTAGCTTCTTCATCATGAACTTAATATCAACTACTCTGCTCTGCTCACTGTAATATTCTACTGCATTCTGTGAACCCCGGACACACAAGGAATTGAAGCCTGGTACTGGACCTAGGGCTGCCATGCAAGCTCAAAGGAATCACTAAGAATAGCAGAGCCGTATTGCTTTATGAGTTCAAGACACTAAGACAGAGTTCAAGGACTGATTAAAAATTACATTAGCAGGACAAGTGGTTGCCTGGAGGGTCAGGCAGTAGTTCCTGACAGGAAGAGGTCGAACCAGATTTAGGATAGGTATTCAGGATAGGAAGCTTGGGGGGAAAGTGTCAATTTTGATGGTTTTCTCTTGCTGTTCCACTAGACATGGCCTGGGGTGACAGACACTAGGCCTCAGTGCAGAGCACGGTCCTAACCAAAAGTTAGGGGAGGAGGGTTGCATTATCTCATTGTACAGGGACAGAAGGTGGGTGGTGTGGGCAAAAATAAATGTGTATGTGTTTGAGGGGCATGGGTGTTTGATGGAAAGATACGAGGGAGAGTGAGCCTGCAGTGAATCTAAATTTACTGCAGCACAATGTAGTAAGTTTCTTCAAAATACAGTACACTTTATAATGTTTCTGTGACATTTGAAATTGTGTCATAGTAGGAAAGGAAACTTCCTCGACTTCAGGAATGATTCTTCCAGGTGCTACATTGTCAGGAACACAGAATGACAGGTTAAAAAAAAACAGGAAAAAAAAGCTGCTGCTTAAAAATTTGTTTGACCTTTATTTCCCCAGCTACAAAACCCAACATATTTCTCTGTTGTTCTTTTCTTGCTTGCTATCATTACTGCTTGGACAGCAGCAAATGTAGCACTGGATGCCATGCTGATAAGCTGACTGCTTTTTTCAAATCAGAGCACACATATGCACATTCAGTGGATGATGAAGCAGACACAGCCCATGTCTGAAAGTATGACCTCTTCATTAAATAGTTTCTTAGATTAAGTTTTACATAAGAAATAATGTGCAGCATTTTAATCTTTGGCAGTGTAACCTCAGAATCAATTTTTTTAATTAAAAAGATGTATGATGTCGTGCTGACGACACTGTTCAGCGTGTGCTAGACGTGCAAAAGCTGGCAAAGCAGTGAAACTTGACCTGATTAATAGTGTCTTTTCTCAATAACCATTGAAGCCACTATCTAGGAAATCTAAATTTAAATCTGTTAGGCAAAATTTATGTAACAATCTCCAAAATATAGAGTAGTGAAAGATACTGGTTTCCTGTGTTTGCTGAAGATCCTTGTAATGGGTTGACCCTGGCTGAACACCAGTTGCCCACCAAAGCTGCTCTGTCACTCCCCACCTCAGCAGGACAGGGAAAAGAAAATATAATAAAAGGCTCATGGGTCACTCACCAATTACTATCAGGGGCAAAACAGACTTGGCTTGGGGAAAAAATCATTAATTACCAATCCATTCAGAGTAGGGTAATAAGAAAATAAAACCAAATCTTAAAACACCTTTGCCCCACCCCTTCATTCTTCCCAGGCTTAACTCTCCATTTTCTTTACCTCCTCCCTGCCAACGGAACAGGGAGATAGTGAATTGGGGTAGTTCATCATGTGTTGTTTCTGCTGCTCCTTCCTCTCAGGGACAACTGCTCACTCTTTCTCTTCCAGTGTGGGGTCTCTCCCATGGCAGACAGTCCTCCATGAACTTCTCCAACACGAGTCCTTCCCATGGATTGCAGTTCTTAATGAACTGCTCCAGTGTGGGTCCCTTCCATGGGTTCAGTCCTTCAGGAATAGTGTGGGTCCCCTACAGGATCACAAGTCCTGCTAGCAAGCCTGCTCCAACATGCTCTTCCCACTGGGCCACAGTCCCCTTCAGGCTGACCTTCTTCACTGACTTGGTGTCTGCAAGGCTGTTTCTCTCACATAGTCTCACTCCTCTGACACTGCAGGTGCACAGGGGTTTTTTTAGCCCTTCTTAAATCTGTTATCCCAGAGCTATCACTGTCACCAATGGGCTTGGCCTTGGTCAAGCAGATGCCTTGGAGACATCTGGTATTGGCTTTATTGGACATGGGAGAGGTTTCTAGCAGCTTCTCACAGAAGCCACCTCTGTAATCCCCTCATTGCTAAAACCTTGCCATGCAAACTCAATACAATCCTTTACATTGGATGTTCCTTAGGCATCATAAATCATGCTGTAACAAAAATTCTGACAGTGGTACCCTAGCTTTGTTGAGGCTAGTCACCTGTATCTAGAGTTGTTTTATCTGTATCCGTGCTGGCACACTTTCCAGATTCTCTTCACCCCTGTTTTCCAACGTACACTTCTAAGTTTATTAATCCATTTCTTTATCATCATCTTCATCATTTTTAATTCCCTTCACTGCTGGAAATCTTGACAGGAGATCAGGAGTCGGGGAGCACTGCCACTTGTTAGCGCAGTTGTAATCTATATGAAGAACTGACAAACACGGAATATTGCCATTTTTTTCTTAGCATTTTAGAGAAGCCAGTGAGTATTGTTCAAATATCCACAATCATCAGTTCCCAGTTTACAAGGTACAGTTTTAATATCCTTGATGGAAATCCCACTGCACCACAAATGGTTTTCCTGTTTGTGAACCCATTGACTCCAGATTTGCAGTCAGTGATCCTATTTTTCAATTTTTTTCTTGCATTTAGCTGAACATCCTCACTACATGGAAAAAATTGTCAGGATAGAATTCTTTCTCCTCTTTTACAACTGCTAAATCTGTTCTTTTGGCTTATATTTCAGGAATAGCGACTGAAAAATCAGATGTAGTTTTCATACTCTTATTTTCTACAACTTTTTCAGCCCCATTATGATAATACATCTCTCCTATTTGTAGTCCATCCCTCTTGCACAATGCAGAGAGCACCAAGCTAACAGCTTTCCACGACATACTTTATGTTCCTCTTCCAGCAGTTTACTGTTTGTTTTATCCATCCATTTCGGTGTCTCTCACTGTTGTCTGTCTTGTTACTGACTCTCAGAAGCAGTATATTTCTCAATTACTTTGAAGCCTGATCCAAAATCTATTCAGTCTTCCCTCAATCTTTTACATAATTTGCTGTATGTTTATGTTCCTGTTCCACAGCAACACATCTAGAATAGACTAGAAATCATGAGTCTCTTACTACAGTAATTACAAGTACAGTGTAGCATATGGATTGGAGTCTCATTCTAGCATGCATAGTATTTGCATTTTCCAGATTGTCCCCAGGCTGAATCACTCATAAACTAGAGGGGTGGGGAATAAGAAGATGGAAAGGGAAAGGGAAAGGGAAAGGGAAAGGGAAAGGGAAAGGAAAGGAAAGGAAAGGAAAGGAAAGGAAAGGAAAGGAAAGGAAAGGAAAGGAAAGGAAAGGAAAGGAAAGGAAAGGAAAGGAAAGGAAAGGAAAGGAAAGAAAAGAAAAGAAAAGAAAAGAAAAGAAGAAAAAGGAAATTACAAGTGCAAAGAGAATTCAATTTTGAAGACAAAGCAGTGGTGTGAAAAAAGGGTGATTCACCCAAATTCCCATGAGAGCTGTAGAACAGAGCCAAAAAAAAAATGCATCTGTGACATCTAAGCTCCAGTTAGGAACAAAGCTACATAACCACAGCTTAATCTCTTTTAAGACTTGCATTAATGCCTGCCTTTTGCTTTCAACCATCCCTATAAAAGATTTTGCAACATTCTGTTGGAAGGAGGTATGTAAAGATACGCTGTGATATAGCATATAGTTGACGTATAAACTACTCTTCTTTTGATCTTTCCAAGCTGAAATTGCACTGTTTGGTTTTGTCTTTGGTTTTTATACCTCAGCTTCAGACCAGATTCATTGCTTTTGTGAGGAGAAGACATTAACGATCTTGAGAGTTTCATTTCCTAGATAAACAGAGAGGCATCAGTGTTGTGATATCATTTTGCCAAATGTCCCACACCACCTGAATTCCTTTCATGGTACACTGGAGGTTTGTAATATTTAGCACAGAAATCATTCTCCAATTTTATGCATTTAGTGCTTGTGACATAAAAGTGCACATTTTAAAGACAAAGTTGCCAGAATTGTTCTTCCCAGAAAAATACAAAAAAAAATGCTTTAAAATCATTCTGAAGCTGGAAGATGAACATGAACAGCTGCTAAATGTCCTTCAGGGCAGCCAAGTTTCATTTCAATTACCCTGCACAGTGCACTTCAGGTGCAGCACAGCATTTTCAAGTTTTATGTCTATCAGATATAAGCCTAACACAAAGTGTTATTTCCTCCCACATGTGATTGCCTCAGCATATCTAGTTGTATTTCTCTGCATCACCCCACCCCACCCCTTTTCTTTCACTGGTATCCTACTGCTTTAGAAGGGATGCAATATATGTCTACTTCATCTCTCACTGTCTGAGTTAAAGTAATACTGGCCTATACATTTATTCCTGCTTTCTTGTCTCTTAAACTTCCATGGCTGACCTTTGTCTGCGTCAAACTCATACGCTGTCCAGTCTTTGAAGGCTATGAAACCTTGATTAATCACTATAATACCCTGTCTAGCCTTTGAAATAACACCTTAGTTTAAAAACCAAGAACAAATAGTAAATATAGATCACCACTTCCATTGGTGCACTGGGTTGTTTGAAGACAGCTACAGAGAGGACGTTCCTGCTAAAAAAAGGTACAAGTGATGTAACATAGAAATGAAATATTAACAGAAAGGTGAATAACTATTTTTTTGTAATGATGGCATTATCCAGCTTATCTTAACACTATAATTTTTATGAGTTTTTTAGTATGTTTATGAACATGTTTTCCAGTGAATTAGGTGACATGAGGTTAAATGGGTGAGGATTTCAAGGTTTTCCTTAAGTAAATTTTACAAAATATTTTCTGAAAAGAAAATAATAGTCATGTCTACATGGCATTGCTAGACTGCTCCAGGCAGTAATCAGCTATTTTGGTATGGAGGCAGAGGTCTCTGTTTCCAACCCACCAGTCCTGAGAAGGACTGTGCTCACTAGGAGACTGGTCAGGATAATTTCACAGATAACTTCAGGATAACCACAGAAATAGGTACTGAAATACTTCTGATTCCATCAACATACATCTTTCATTTGGCAGAGTGATGCCCAGGATGGCTGCTTTTATTACCCTGTGCCACTAACCTGCAAAACTTGTCTCCTCTTCTGAGCACCTACTCAGAGCTCCTATGCCTTGGCTAACTGTATGATGGGAAGTGGTAAGTAGCAGCTTCCCAAGTAGCTCTCAGTTGTACCCAGCTGTGGAAGGACGTCTGCAGAATTTCAGGACAAAGCCAAGCATATATAGCACAGTCAGTCTCAGGGGCTGAATTGCAGCATGCTACCTTCAGCAAATGCTTTAAGTCATGCTCACGCACTAAGTTGTCCCATATTGCAGTATTTAGCATCCACATGTCCAGATTACTAAAACTGACTCCCAAGGTCACACTGCCAGGACCAAGCAGATATACCCACTGTAACACAAACAGGCAAGCACAGCAAAAGATGCCAAACTTTTGCCCATTTTCACTGGTGTTTTAGATGAATGGAGTTTATGGGTTTGTTTTCCTGTGATTTCAAAAAGCCAATAGCTACAGCCAGCTGGGGGACAGAACAAAAGAGACAGAATAAGAACTGTATGGTAAAAAAAGTGCAGAGATGCACATTGTTTTCCACAGGCATCACGTAGAATGCCAAGTACTTGTGATCACATCATATTTTCCGATACCTTTTTTTTAAGAGTCTGGTTATTGTTGCTTTTATTCAGAGTGTGTCAACTTTTGGATTAATTCCTTTCTGAATGGAAATTGTTGGTGAAACTTTCAGTTGTCTGCAGTCTGCTCTGCTTTAGCCTCAGTTACAAACTGATTTCATGCCATTTTGCTCCAGAGTGCATCAGATGCACAGAGCTAAAATTCCTGCATATACATGTAATGCAGGGGCCTAAGTTCTCATCCAGATTCATGGCAATGTTTCATGAGCATCTATGTATGTGTCCACCTAAAGAGATATGGACAGGACAAGCCCTTTCTCTTTCCCAGCTTTGGAGTGGTTTTCTTTTAAACTGGGAGTGGGGTTTACAATGTTTTTGGTTTTAGTCTAAAGGCTGAAAACTGAGACCGTAAGTGTTCCCTATGTGAAATAACAGCTATTTTGTTCTAAATTTCTGGGGAGCAGAAATTGTTTATCCAGGATTAGGAAATAGTTTTTATAATACCAATGTTTTTACTCTGAAATAATGTTTAACTCTTGGTGGTTGGTTTTAGGATGCTTGAAGGTTTCTGCTTGGGGGTTTTCAGGGATAGTTTTGATGCTGCTTTCCATTTTTCTGATTTGCAAAGTCAACCTGTTTTTTTTTTTTGAAATCAAAAAGTTAAGAATGTTGTCAGTAAGGTACATAAGTCATCTAATAGCCATGTTGGAGTTTGGTGTCTCTAAATGCCAGAGCATAGAAAATCATGCCCATAGGTTGGCATGATTGCCATAGTTCCTCTGAAACCTTGCTCTCACATGCACTTCGTAGAGCCTAGCCATGCTAGGTGAATAATATCTTACTTGATGTTTATCAGGAAACAGCTTAATTTTTAGAGCCATGAAGTACTTGCAGCTCAACTGAGTTTTGGTTGCTCAGACCTGTAGCATCAAACTTGTATACTCCAGATAGAATCAACTCGGTTGGAAAAGACCTTTAAGATCATCAAGTCCAGCCATTGCCCCAGGACTGCCAAGATCACCACTAAAATGGTTCCATCTGTTTTAGTATTAAAGTATTAATGATGAAATGTAGTGGCATTTTCTTCTTCCTCTGTTATGTAAATTTGATCAGAAGTAAATTGATTTTTGTCCCTTTTTCTTTACAAAATGAAGAGTGTCCTTACTAAAGAATAAAGAAAATCTTTACTAAATGAAGAGCACCTTAATATTTAAGCACTGTATTCACTATTCAGAAAATAAGCCAGGTTTTGCAGGGGGGTTACTTCTGACTGATGGCCTGTTTTACTCACAGAGCCTTCTTTAAATTTTCATCCTGGGTGTTTTAAAACAAGACACAATAATATCTTGGTTGCATTGCAGGAAGACTATTGGTAGGCATTCTAAATACATGTTATGATTTTATTTTCAACATACTCTGCTTTCGCACAGTGAGATTCCAGGTAGAAAAGTCTGCCATGTTATCTAATCCCAGTTATCATCATACTGAGAAGGCCACCACTATCACTGTGAGAGGGGTCAGTACAGAATGATGTGTCATTTTCACATACCCATTACTTAAAATGCCCTTTTTGCCTCATTTATTTCCAGGAATCATTCTTTCACTTGCCTTCTTACTGCTTTCCAGGTGTGGATGTGTGGAGGTGGCATGTTTGATGTTCCATGCTCTCGAGTTGGGCATATCTACAGGAAGTATGTCCCATATAAAGTCCCTTCTGGAACCAGCCTAGCACGGGTAAGTAATTTGGTCTTGCTGTTTTTTGTATTCATTCACCATCACTCTCCTCATTCCCCATGAACTAGTTTCCAGTAAACCATTAAAATGGAAAATGGAATGGGTTTCTATATTTCTGAAATGAGATGTGTAATTGCTGAAGTTATGCTGCCTTCCAGAGATAAAATTGCCGAGAATAAAATGGAAACTTAAAAATACAGGGTTGGACATCTCAACATAGAAGCATGTTTCATGCTGAGAAACATTTCATAACCCAGGAATAACCTAAGGCTTATAGTTCTCGAATTGCACAGTGTTCCCAGTCATAGTTTATACAAGCAGGACCAATTTGAATGCACATTTTCTATTGGTCAATGGAACAGGCAGAGTATCACAGAAGAGATGTTTTCTGAGACAAAAGGACTGAGTAACAGTGATTTGAGTGATTGCCTAATTATTGTGTAAAACCTGGTTGTGGAATACAGCCAGCTTAGAGCCTTGTGAGTGAGAAATCGCAAGACCTCTAGACATTTCTGAAGGACAACTGAACACATCCATATCCATGATGTGCTCAAGAGAAAATGTTCTGCAACTTTCTGGAGATGTTCACGGGATGTCAAAAGATGAGAGACAAATGGCACAGAGGTAGCTTCCGGGCAGATACTAGTATTTATTCATGCTTGAGTTTAATCTTTTCTGTTTCAAAGGTTTGGGGTGTTTTTTTATAAAATGGCATTAGTATTAAAATCTGCATATTGCCATAGGGTAATATTTTATGAATCATATTTTTTTCTCAATAATGAAAATGTGGTATGAATAACAGAATAAATCTCTTGCTTTAAGGGGAAGATATTCTTGGTTTCAGCACCACAGGACAAGGCTTGCTGTAGTAACTGGAGCAGAGGAAAGAGGCTGCCTGCGCTGCCTGCCTGACAGCTAGCTAGATAGAAAGGATTTACCTTAAAAGCACACCAGTGCAGGCAGTGTGACAGCACAATACAGTAATGGTATTAGTGGTGGCATTAGTGATAGGGACAAAAGCTGTATTGACTGAATTGTGAGATTAAAATCTTCCCCCAACATAGCTCTGTGTAATATCAGAGTTTCCCCATCCAGATTTTTGGACTGGGTGAAAGAAACTGCTTCATTTATGGTATCCCTTGCAAAAATCACACACTACTTGAAATAAATCTAAAACTCAGTCTCTATTTTTCTCTATTACACACAAAGTATCCCATTAGAGAATATGCTGTCTTGTGCATTATCTGCAGGAGCAAAATACAATCATTTCTATTTGTACTACTAGCATCTAGTGCAGTTCAATGCTTAACTAGCTTTTGTGGAGGCACTGTGAGTACTTAGAACCATCAGGTAGCCACAGCCTGCAGCCTCCCTGTAGTATTTAATTTAGCTTGATTTCAATGAATCTGTAATTAAATATTACCAAAAAACATTCCTAGCTTTAAAAATTAATTCTTTGCCCATGCACAGAGTGACTGTATCTTGTGGGAAAAGATGTAGTTTGCTGGTAGAGAGTGTCTTGTCCTTTCCATTCAGAAAATAGATATTTTTTTATATGTTGTTGGGCTCCAAAACATGATGCTTAGGTAAATTTCTGGCATATATTTATCACTGAAAGGAAATTCTAAGGTTCCCAGCTTCTTCCTAATACAATATTCTGAATCAAATAATTGATGTTAGGATACATTGCATCAAAGCTGCCAAGAGCATAAGATCTGTATGTTTTAGTGTTTGGGGCTATATCTCAGTAACTAGCCAAGGAAGAGAGAGCGAATTTGGTCCCTGACTCATCAAATTGTGTGTCATTTTAAAACTAAAAATACTCTCTTTTCCTCATCCAAGCCAGAAAGGGAAAAGAAAGGACATACTAATCATGTGTCAGTCCCTTTGATACAGACAGCCTGTAAAGTGCCCTAAATGTAGCTGTTAGCTGAAATAATACTACAGGAGTACACAGAAAAGTGGCTGGATATTTCAGCTATCTTTGCATTATCCTTCAAATATTATCTTACATCCTGAAAGGTTATAGTCTAGCCTTATGAGTATTTTATCTAAAACTTCCCTCCTGTTCAAGACTATAATGAATAACACACTCAAGAATATCTGGAAGTATTATTCCTGCTGCCAAAAGCAATACTTTTCACTACTATGTAGTTTCCACAAAGGTTTTTACTAAATCCTTTTCCATCTTCTGTATGTAAAGGAGGATGCTGGAGGTGCAGTTCATAAGGGAATGAGCCCTATGAAGCCCTGTTGTGATTGTATAAATGATCGCAAGAGCCCCTTCATTAACCTTGTACAGATACTGTGTTAAAGAATGACAGATACTCCTATTCTATCCCAGAGCAGCAGCATGAAGGATATGGTGACTAGTGTTACAAAGAGGATAGAGCTTTTAGACAAATTCAGGCATAGCCCAAATCACGCCATGGGTTTCCTTTCAAGCTTTGTCAGTTTATGTTTGCCCTTAAAAATAATGCTTAAGGTGAGCATTTTACCTTCTCTGGGGATTTCACCTTTCTATTATATTTTATCAATAAGTTTCAACCCAGTTTCAACCAGCTACATAATACCTAATAGATGTAGATATATTTTTAAAGAGCTGTGACCTGGCATGAGGGTCATATATGCTTTATTAAAGGAGAGACTTGTCAAAAACTCTGTTCTGCCTCCCCATCAATAACTAGCCATTAGTGTACCACACACAGCAGTATGTATCATAACATCAATTTTCTATGTCCTTTTCATCATATTTCTTACCTTCTTACCTGTCACTCAAGACCTGCAAAGCCTGCATGTAGTTTTTGCTGACACATACCCCATTAATTGAAAAACATCTTATGAAATCCTGTCAGTAGAACTGTTTGGTGGCACAGAAAAAGGTAAAGGAAGATGTAAACATGCATAGTAGATTTATAAAACAGAATGTGACGGCCAAATGCAGATAAAAAAGCTGAATATTTTTGTGTGGAGACATTTTAAGATGTTTCTGCTTGCCAAATGCAGTCAGTCTCCAATTTACAGGTAATTGGGCATCAAGATTAATGGGCATGCAGATGTCAACAGTGACTCCACATTATGATGTGGAAGCACCACATAATTTTTCATTCATTCCAAACCTGTCAACCTCTGCGCAAAACTGCAGTGACTAATAACTTATTTTCTCTGTTTACATTAGGTAAGACATACAGAAAGCAAACCCCAAAATCTTGAAGTCCTATGCAAGGTGTTGCCCTATTAAAAACTTCGAATTATGTTACTGGTATTCTTGACTTTTGCTTCCTTTTTAACTATTCTAGCTAAGCCATTTTCTTTTAGCCAGTTACCTATGAAATTAGACTTTAAAATCTTTAAATCAGTACCTTTTTCTTGTAGGTGTATCTTAGTTTGTTATTTATTTTATCGAGTTTCCCACTGCAGGGAAGAATTTCTATTTGTGATTCTATAAAAGCCATAAGAAATCTACCAAAGCTCACTGATCCACAGGATATGCAGAGATGAACTCAGAAATTCAAAATAAGGAAGGAGTTCTTTACTGTGAGGGTGGTGAGGCATTGGAACAGGTTGTCCAGAGAAGTGATAAATGCTCCATCCCTGGCAGTGTTCAAGGGCAGGTTGGACAGAACCTTGGGTGAGGTGTCCCTGTCCATGGCAGGGGGGTTGGAACTGGGTTATCTTAAGGCCCTTTCCAAACCAAACCATTCTATGATTCTACAGAAATCTGTTTTATTTGCAGGTATTTTACGCAGCATTTTAGTATTAACTATGGAACATTAGAGCATTAGGCCTTTCTGAAGGGAAGGGCAATCCCACTGAAGTTCAAGTCTGGATGCTAACCCAGCAGTGTGGTGAACCCTAAGCTTAAGCTGAACTCCTCCCTGCACACCAGCACACAGGATCCCAGAGCACAGTGATCCTCTGACCAAGCAGGCACAAGCACGATTACATGTGCCTCATTACACAGTGTCACTGAATTGGAATTCGCACAAGTTTGGGTTCAGGAATTCAGCTGATAAAGTTGGGTTTAAATTCCCACCTGCACCATTTGTTCAGCCTTTTCATGCCGCTTCAAAAAGGATCTTCAAAAAAATTGCTGTAGTTATACCACCCGGTGCTGTAACCATATTTGCATTTGGACAGAACTTCCTTTAATATCATGACCAATTTGGTCTTCTTTATTTTCTTCCCAGCTGCAGATAATGTTTGGGATTTTCTTAAAGGAGCCCATGAACACTTTTTTTTTCAGCTTCCAGGCAAGTTAAAGAGCCAAGCAGAATCAGTTAGGTAATGGCTATGTTTTGTCGTGACTGGGGTGCAAACCAATAGACGTGGCGTGCTGTTAAGCACTGCTGGCACTTTCCCAGTCACTCTGTAACACAAAAGACTGTAGCACAAAGTCAGTTGTGATTCAGCAGGCACAGTAAGCAGTTGAAACATCATCTGAGAATAAGTAAATTATTCAGGAATCAAGCAAGAATCACCTTCTTGCAACAGTGCAGCTATGACATAATAATTATCATGATTATACAATACAGCTTTTAAGTTTCCATTATTTTTTATTTAACAGATTTCTAAATTCATTTTTAAAACTAATTAAACCAAAACCTCAAACTTACCAAAGAAAATCTTTGCATTAATGTCTTCTAATCCTTGAATACAAGAAAGTCAAAGTAATTTTTAAAATGTATTTTTTTATATTTTCTCCAATCTGAATAGAAGTTTTGCTTTTGAGATAATAAATGCAACAGAACAGGCAGCTTAGCTATCCAAAAGGAATACAAAGAAGATGGAGAGCTATAATAACAATAACAAAATCAAAGCGGTGGTATCTGCTTTGCAGGATTCATTCAGTAGGCTAGCCCTGGAACCCAAGTTACATGGCTAAAGAAATCTATTTCGAATCAAACCCATGAACTCTCTTCCAGGCCCAGCTGCAGAGATTGGCTGTGGTCTGTATGTGCCCCCAGAGTATGGGTCTGTAAAACAAGCACAGCAGTAGCCAACAAATCTATGAAGATGCTGTTACACTGTCACTCTGCTTTTTGCAGCTTCCCTGCAACCAGCCTACAGAGACCCATGGCTGAAAGCTGTGGGCTGGCAGCATCCTTCCAGGGACTGTGCAAGTCCCTGCCCTCCCAGCCCTGCAGGCTGGCCTCAAGTGGGCCAGTGAGCAGAGATGGTCTTTAGTCAGTGGGCTGGGGTTTTTGCTTTATTTCACTTTTTTCCAAAGTGTACCCCATTGGGGTTTTGTTTGTTTGTTTGTTTTTGCAGTGGAGATGAAAACCTGTACAGAAAGAATGAAAACCTGGCTGCTTGCAGATTACATCTGTGGAATTTCAGTTCTAGGTATTTGCACAGTACAGGCTGAGAATAACTAGTCTCTTGCTTCTCTGCCAGCTGTGCTAACTCTTACAGGATTTATTTAAACACACCACCAGCTTTGTCACCTAGCTAGCATACTCTCTTCTATGGAGAAGCATTCCTTTTATGCCTGCAGACATCTCTTTATTTTGTCTGGGGGTTGTTTTTTTAACACAAAAACAGTCTATTACTGGAATGAGACCCAGTTAAGTTTTAAACAAAGTTAAGTGTAAAGGACCAAAATACAGTGCCCAAGAGGGGGAAAGATGGACAAACACTAGTACTGTCTAAATTAAAAGGGAGTTAGGCAAGAAGGGGAAAGGGATGAAAATCCCCATTTAGACTTAATTGATGTGGGCAGCTTACATATTGAGACCTGAACGTCACAAAGCTGTAACTGGTGTCCAGGAAATGTTGTATTGTGCTTTCACTGCAGAAATACAATGAAATGATAGATGATTTTGTTCCAACACTGATGGTAGGACCTTTGCATGAAATTGTGAGGGTCCCATTTTTCTCCATGTGAGTGCTCCAGAATTTTGTACCCTGCTGCCTCTGTCATATTAATCTATACTTGTCGGATAGGTTCTTCCAGTCATACTTTGTTCTCCTCCTCCATGATGATTGATAGTTACATCATGCTACCTGTATTCCAGAGAAACATAAAATATGGTTGTCTTGGCTGGCTGGATCCCTATGTGCTTTTTAAATACATTTTATGTAAAATAAATTGTCTATTCTATTCCTTCCAGCCAGATGAAATTCATCTGCTTCCAGAAGTAAGCAGGACACACATTTTCATGTAGCAACACTGTGCTTCACAAAATAAACAATAAGAGAAATAAATTAGGAAGATTATGTAGATGAGGTAAATGTAACCCCCCTGGAATTTTACTAGGAAGGAAAAGAGATTAATGTGTCAGTTGTTGCAGAGAATGTTGTGTTATTTTTGGCAAGTAAACAGTTATATCCTCTCTGGTTTACAACTGAAATACAGTCAGGCTTCAGACGTGCTGTGGTGATTCATATTTGATTGGTATAATTGAAAGTGATTTTTGATGTTCTGGCTGATGAGAGAAATTACTATCATAATAGGAAAGACTACACCAGCTGGTGACATCCAGCTTCCTGGAGGACGTTCAGATTAAATGTTCTGACAACAGGAACTTGTTACAGGATCCAAACGTTCCTGTAATAGTTTAATATTGACAAAAGTAAAGTCTGTGGATTGCAGTCAAGATTAGTTTCATGTAAACAGTGAGACAGGCACAAAAGCAGAAAAAAAAGGTCATGCAGGTGAAAGACAGATTGTGCAGGTGAAAATAAGCCAATAATAGCACCATTGCACTGCTTTAGTGCCACAAGATAATAAAAATCTACTTTAGAACATCTGGAAAAACCGAAAACAGGAATTATAACTGCTGCATCTGGAATGTCAATTGGAAAAGGCACAGCTGGAGGATGGAGCTGTGCAGGCTTGCAATGCATAACAGAGTCTCTCTCTTGCTGTCACTGCAAGCCAGCATGCCAGTAACAGTTATGAAATGTGGAACTACCCTCTCATGTTAGAGACCCATCTAGTTAAACCTTGTTTAGAGGGAATATTTATGAATCTGTCCTTTTACATGTCCCTGCTTCACTCCGCTTTTCCATTCTCATGGCCAGCATCTACTTTCTTCTCACTGCATTTATTTGAGTAATATCATGTCTCTTGAAAATGACAGATGATCTTACACACTTAAAAAGAAAGGACAGTCATTTGATCAGAGAGATGTATCTTCCCTGCTCGCTGAAGAAAATGAAAGGGACAAAATGGTCCATGAAAAATATCCTCTTTTCAAGTGGAGAAGTCCGCATTTATCTCTCTCTCTCTCCAGTCAAGTTGATTTAAAGTCTTTTATTGAGGTCCAGTGTGCTGGTTTTAGCTGGAGTAGAGTTAATTATCTTCACAGTAGTTTGTGCAAGGCTATATTTTGGATTTGTGCTGAAAACAGTGTTGATAATACTGGTAATTTGTTGAAAAATGTTTTCATTATTGCTCAGCACTGCTTACACAGAGTCAAGGCCTTTTCTGCTTCTCACCCCACTCCACCAGTGAGGAGACTGCAGATGCGTAAGAAGTTGGGAGGGGACAGAGCTGGGACAGCTGATCCTAATTGACCAGAGGATATTCCATATCATATGGTGTCATGCTCAGCATATAAAGCTGGAGGAAGAAGGAAAGGGGGGATGTCTGGGGTGATGGCTTTTGTCTTCCTGAGTAACCATTACACATGATGGATCCCTGCTCTCCTGAAGGTGGCTGAACCCCTGCCTGCCCATGGGAAGCAGTGAATGAATTCCTGGTTTGCTTTGCTTACACGCACTGCTTTTGCTTTACCTGTTAAGCTGACATTACCTCAACCCATGAGTCTTCTCACCTTCACCCTTCAATTCTTTCCCCCATTGAACCTAGGGTGAGGTAAGGGGGAGAGGGCCACGTGGTGCCTAATTGCAAGCTGTCCTGGGTTCAGCAGTAGCAGTCATTTTTTCTCCTTCTTAGTAGCTGGTGCAGTGCTGTGGTTTTGACTTTCAGCCTGGGAACAGTGCTGATAACACCAATGGTTTTACTTGCTGCTCAGTACTGTTTACCCTGACCAAGGACTTTGTGAGCCTCATGCTCTGCCAGGGAGGAGGGGAAGCTGGGAGGAAGCAGAGACAGGACACCTGACCCAAACTAGCCAAAGAGGTATTCCATACCACAGCACGTCATGCCCAGGATGTAAACTGGGGGCAGTTGCCCAGAAGGGGGAGTGCACTGCTCAGGTCTGCCTGGGTATCAATCGGCGGGTTGTAAGCCGTTGTATTCTCTTCCCTTGTTATTTCCCTTATTATTATTATTATTGGTGGTAGCAGCAGTGGTTTGCGTTATACCTTAGTTACTGGACTGCTCTTATCTCAACCTGTGGGAGTTACATTCTTTTGGTTCTTCTCTCCATCCCTCTAGGAGCTGGGGGGAGGAAGGGGGGAGAATGCGAGAGTGGCTGTGTGGTGCTGAGTTACGGGCTGGGCTTAAACCACGACACCAGCTGATGTTAAGCCATGACATCCAGGTATCAATGACATTGTAACTTACTGTCTTGTAGACTATTGCCAAGTGAAAATACAAAACAAAATCACAGTCTTCATTGTGTGAGTTCATGCAAATTTAAAGAGTACTTGTCTAAATGTAAGTCCAACAGTAAAAGATTTACTGGAGAGTAAAATCGTAACACAAAGTGGCACAAAACTTGATTACTTCAAGAATACGTGCATAGGCAACTGATGGCAGCTGATGAGTCAGTGTTAGTGTGCTTGCCATCCCTCCTGTATGCATCTCACAGCTTTTTGGTGACAACTCTCACACCCTGACATACAGAAATATGCATCTACTGAAATACTATTGAGCCTTATTCAGTCTTGTACAGAAATTTTTCACTGAAAATACAAGAGAGAGAACAAATTATCATTGGTCTGTCATGGATAGGTCCTGAGAAACATCTTGGATACTCATCTAGAATCCCTGTGATTTCCTTACATTGTGTGTCAGTCATGTAACTGATTAATATTGAACTTCATTTAATTGCTCCTATTTAATTTTTTTTTTCCTTTATATCTATTTAAAGACCAGGGTAGGCAATCTGGACATCTGTAACCTTGCAATGAATTTGACAACCAAGCTAAGCTACTGCAGTTTTCAGCTGTAAAAATGTTTCATTTTTCCTTTCCATATGTGTATATATGAGGTGTTCAGACTGAATCTAGGCAAGTGTGATTAACCACAAAGATATCCCAAAACTACTTCTTCGTATTGATGAAGATATTTGAGAAACTGGTGTTTAAAAGAATTTTCTTTTGAAGATTACGTACAAACAGAAATCAAGAAGATTCAAATCTAACTCTTTATTTTGTTCTAAACTCATTGTAGATTAGATTTACTGTGAGGCTGAGGGGTACTTAAATGATGCTATAAAACATTCACAAAATGCCACCTAATTTGGTAGTCTCTTAAACTCCTTCGACCTGTGTGTTCTGCAGCACCATACACACACAGAGAATAATGTCCTAACAAAGTCAAACTGCTTAGCACCTGTTTTTCAGCTAGAGCCTGTCAAAATTTGGTAGCTATTCATAACCATTCCCACTTCTGGGGTTTAATATGTTGACATGCTCAGATTGTGTCTAGCCTCACCTAAGGCTCAGGTATGGAGGAAGTGACTGTCCTCCTTTCTCCACCATGTCGAACATTCACCCAACTTGTGGGAAAGGCAACTCTGTGAGACTCATAAAGAACTTGAATTCAGATCCTTACCTTACAGTAAGTCACTTGATCAGTAGGCCTTGAAGTATTCAGAGATCAGCACTCTCGTTTTGGTTGGGGTCCTCTGCCTTTCTGTTGTGATGAATAAAAGACAAGCAGTTCACTGACATTTGGAGAGAAGAGTTATGTTCCTAGGAGGTTCTTCACATTGGGTGACTTTTCATGCTGTTAGACAGCAACAGAACAGGGATCTTACAGCGTACAAGAGCTCACTCATTTCATCTTGGACGGCCTGTGTTTTTACTCCAGGAACATGCTAGATTAGCATGTTCTAAATGGGAATGTAAATGATGTTTGCCTTTATTGTGCAAGGTTGCACCAGTCTAGCTTTTGGGACAGCAGCTCTCCCTGACTATGTTCAGTTCAAATACAGGGATTAACTGCAATTTGAAGTTTTGCTATTAGTCTGTACATGTTTATGTTAAAAGTAAGTGTGATTACAGGACTTGTATAGTGATAATAAGGATAAGAAACCCCTGCTAACTGAAATCAACAAATATCTTTAAAACCAAAGTGTTTCTATGCTAAGTACTTGCTTCCTGGTAACTGGTAACTTCAGAAAGAGCTTCCCACTATTCCAGGACAGAAAGTTCCTTGCAGTCATGTTCGTAAATAGTATGGAAATTTAGAGCTAGGAAATCAAGAGTTTGTATTTTTAAAAGGGAACGTATTGAAATTCAAAGGGTTGCCTCATAAGGGTTCAGTTTATGACAGCAGTGTATAAACAGGCTAAGAATAATATATAGGTTCATTACAGGATCTGGCAAGGTCTGGGAAGGTTTTTAGCATGCCATGGAGAAAATGGTCTTTGAAGAACTGGAGAACAAAGTTTTAAATAGATTTGTCTAAAGTGTCTTACCTTATAGTTGGGGAATGGTGGGAAGAACAGATTTATATTTTTCTTAATGTCTTTTTGATGGGTTTACACACACACAAAAATGATAAAGCAATTGTTGGAAAACAAAGAAGTTTTGACTGGTGAATGAGAATTTTGAGCTAATGACCAGGTATGGTATAAAGATTTCTGTTGGACTCCTCTTTTATTCAGTTATAATAATCTAAAGCAGAAAGCAGTTCTTTTAGTTCAGCCAAATAATTAAAAAGAACACTCCAGCAGAGCCTGCTCTTGGTATTGATGGGGTAAATTGCTGCTAGAGTTACTCTAAATTTTTCTTTCCTAAGAGAATGTTTTTACTATATTTTTACCATATAGTTCTTTTTATAGTGTTTTACAGTATGTTTTTTAAATATTAAAATACCACTGTCAGATAAATTACAATGAACGTTAACTTTATGTGGAGCACGAGCCATTTTTGAATAAGGCTATAAATGTTGTTAATTCTTACACTGCTTTAATTTTACTTGCTCTGTCCCTGAAGGTTTTACCATATACCAGAAAGAAATCACAGAGAAACTTATCTTGCGGTGTCAGCTAGAAGTACTTCATTTGTTCTGTATCTTGCTGTCATTGTATTCAGATAAGCCTTATTAGTTCAGAGACATTTAGTTTGCATGGATTAATAAAATTCAGGAAAGGAATTTTCAAATGAATCTCAAAAGCAAATCAGAGTACGAATCAGGCTTACTTAGATGCAGAGGATGTTCTGAGAAGAAACATTACCTTATGTTGATGATAATCAGATGTATATTGTCCTCCAGCTTATTACAGAGTGAATCTCTGCATTTTGCAGTTAGTGTTCTATAAAAAGAATATTACAAAACTTGATTATCTTGTTTTTACAAACAAAGCAATAAGAGCACCCTAGTTTCTCAATATGATCCACTGAGATGTTGTTCTGTTGGTGGGATAAGAAGTTATTGGGCAGCTGTGGAAATGCAGAATAGACTAAGCCTGTACTCCACTACAACATCTGCATATGAATTTGTGTGGATTGAGTTGTAAGAAGAATTTTAAAAGCAAAAAGAATACGGAAAAATTTGCCCCCAGCCTTTTCATACTCTATAATGTTAAATACCAATAAAATATATCTCTTTAGTCTCATCTACTCAGGATTTTTCCTTATGTCTTTTTTTATTATTATTTTATGTTATAATTTGTGACAGCTAATTTAAATAATTATTATTTGAATAAGTTCTTATGCAACAAAATAGGTAATTCTCTTTCCTGTAAAATGCAATCAGAAATAAACTTTGTGGGTCATAAGCCAGAACTGGCTTTCATGGAACAGAAATAGTCTTATATAGGTCTACAGTATTACTGCAGAAAGCCACACGTTGCCATATCTATTCCATGAGCTGCTTCGCTTCAGGTCAGCTCCACTTCAGGGTTATGTGCTATGCTTTTGCACGTACTTATTATCACACCAACACAGCAAAGCTTCCAGTCCCAAGGTAGTGCAAAACCAGCTGTGAGATAGGACAGAGCAAGCTCCTGGCTGTTTGCCCCCATACGTATGCATGTAAGACCTGACCTTAAAGCTTAGGTAGGAATTGCTAGCTGATTAAGCAGTATGATGACAGCTGAAAGTTCAGATGCCTTTCAAATGCAAAGTTCAATAAATCAGGAGTAATTTGAACCATTCAAGCACATTAGGAGGTTCTGAACTAACAGGAAAAAAAGCATGGGTACCAATGTGAACAGCTGAAAAAAAACTTATGTTCAACATCCATCATTAATCAAAAACCCATGTGAAAATCCATTAAAAAAATGTGAATGAAAATAATTTGTTCAACAGACAGAAGACCATATCATATAGAGTCAGCAGGAAAGCAATGTACTTAATACTCTGTAGTATTTGCTTAACACTGTGATGAAGATAACATACATTTACCAGTATTTTTCCATGGTTTAAGACTGAGAAATTAGACCAACTAAGCTTAAAAATTGCGTGGGCCACTGAATTTCCTTTTTTAATTCTCACCATTAGAAACAGCATTCACTAAAACCAGGAAAAAATTAATTGTTGCTTTTTTTCTACTGCACAGAACCTGAAGCGTGTGGCAGAGACTTGGATGGATGAGTTCGCAGAGTACATTTACCAGCGACGGCCTGAGTATAGACATCTCTCCACTGGTGATATCTCTGCCCAGAAGGAACTTCGCAAGCACCTGAAATGTAAAGATTTCAAGTGGTTCATGGCTGCAGTGGCTTGGGATGTCCCCAAATACTACCCTCCTGTGGAGCCTCCACCTGCTGCCTGGGGAGAGGTAAGGAACACACAAATTGGATCAAATTTAAGTCTAACATTTTACATTGCAGAAAATTAAAGTTATGAAACAAGATTTAGTTCCTATGATAAATAGCGTTATTAAGGGAGTTCACAGTGGTTGGAACTAGCCATTAAAATGAGAAAACATCATGTCCTAGCACTATGCTGTCCCTTTTATAATTCATTACAATTTTGTGTGTACAGGCCATAAGATGCATGGACAATGAACACATGAATGGGGGAAAGAATGTGTAGCACTCATTATTGCATGTCACAAGACGATTTTAGATGTTGAAAATCACCTTAGTAAAAAGGAGCTCTGAAGTCAACACTATTTTTATGTGTCCACTTTCATACCTCCTCCTGTTCTTACTAGGACAATTGTATGTAGGGAGAGTTAGGTTTGCTCTGTTTTGCTCACATGTGCAAGTGTGACAATCGAAGTCTGGATACTTTTCCTTTAAAAGAACTGGTTTTGCTCAGCTTTTCATCTGCATTCTATACGTACTGTCATGACTGAGTACCAGTAGCAGACAAACAAAATTTCTCATTTGGGGGATGAGGGAGGGGGGAGACCACCAAAGAGAAGCCAGAATCTGAGCATCACTCCAGAGTAGGGGCAAGCAAACAGCCTGATGGAGCTCTCCACCTGTGATCAAAGATGTTCTTCATTCAGTCCTCTCTGAAGAGGAAAGCTGTAGCACATCTTGCTTTGACAGTTTGTTTTGTGTAGAAGAAATGAAAACACAAATAGTGCAGGGACAGAAAATTACTTCCATAGCTCTGCTGAAATCTGCAGTAGCCTTTTACCCCAAGGAGCTACAGTTCATTCACTCCATGGAAATTTGGCACTGCAGAGGGTTTTTGCCTCTCAATTCATTAAGGTTTATAAGGAAGGCTTTGCTTTTTCAGTGTATTGTGCTACTTTTAAAAACATCATAGGAATATCTGTACCGTGAATTCTGGCCTTCTCTGCTTTTGCTGGAGGTATTCTTGGGGCTGAAGTTGAAACTTTGACCAAAACATTTGGTAAGACTCCTCACACCTGTGCGTATCCACAGTAGTCAAGGCTGGACCATGCAGGGGGTTTCTATACAGGTGCTTCTACTGTTCTCCAGAATATCTTTTTTAAAAAGCAAATTACCTCATCCCAAATTTAATAATAGCTCCCTGTGGTAGTAGCAGTCCTTAAGTCCTCTTTGTAAGCTACCAATTACAGATGTTCAAAGGAAATTCAGTTTGTGTCTTACTGTTTGCTACTTTTTGTCAATAATGAATTCCTTTGCTGTTAAAGTTGTTTTTACCTTTTACCTTTGCCACTGTCCACACTTTATGGGATTAATGTATATACCAAGAGGTACGGATTTTATCAGTAGAAGTCAGGCTGGATCAGCTGCTGCAACCGCTACTATGATCTTCCTTCGCTATCATCTTCCACATCTATACACGTGTGTCCTTGGATGACTATGATCATGAGACGTGTAATATCTCTGCCCAGCTGAACAATCCTTAACCAGAGGGTCTAAATAGAACAGATTTTGATTCAGGTATTCATTCTTTTTTACAGCAATATTAATATACTTTTTGCATAAAAGCAAGACTTTGACAAAGAAAATAAAGAATCTTAGCAGTAGAATCAAATCTGTACCTTAAAAGTACTTACTGAGCTTTTAGGAAAGAAGTGCAGACCAAAGGCTTTCTTTTTTCCTCTAAAATGTACTTTCTCTTAAACAATGAGAAGTTTCAGCCTTACTACTCCATTTTTTCCTGAGACTGTCGTATTCCTATGAAGTTTTAATTAATTTGTTGGCACTTGCAAGATACTTGAAAAAACTTGAAGGTCAATGGCTGTCATAATTAGAAGCTGAAAGAGGAAAACAGACTGTGTGTTACTGCTTTGTAAGAATCAAGCAGCTCCAGAAACCTTGCTGATTATACACACCAAAAGTCTGTGCCAAGACTGACTGTCATTTAGTACCCTCTCTGCTTCCACTTGGAAAGACTTTATGTCTGCTTGTCTATGCCAGTCTGAGAAAGAATAAACAATGAGCTACTCAGACAATTTTTGGCTCCAGTATTTTGATACGTATAGTAAAAGCATGTGGTGGGAAAACAGGCATCTCATAAACAGCCTCTGTACAACACTTTTTTGCAAATGCATTTATTTAAAATGTGACCCTCTACATTTCTTGACCAAGTCTGTTCATGATGGAAAAGAAGGAAATTTGAAAACCAAAACCCATTCTTCTTCACTATGCTTGTCATGGTCTTATCTCTTCTGCATGTTTCTGCCTTTTGTCCTTTGTGGCTGGCAGTGTGTATGTTCCCTTGATACCCTGTTCTGCCTTGTAACATCTCAAATATGTGTAGTAAAGCAATGTAACAGCAAATCCAGACAGAAAAGGTTAGTGAGACTGTCAGTTCTGTGTCTGGGTGAGATAACTGTACTCTTTCCTTTCCCACCATGGGAAAAAAGGAAAGTTTTCAATTAGGTTTTGTTCTTACCCTTCTGAATATATTGGGAAGTATGCTACATGTTGAAAAACAATAATACCCATCCCATTCTCTTTCTAAGATAGAATAATTTATTTGTAATGTGTATTTGAAATCCTGTTGAAGGAAGTTAACACAATAGCTTCATTAGGTGAGATTTGGACACCCAATGTTTTCTTAGGAAGTACTCATGAATCTGCAAGCTGTGATCCAGCATGAATATACTGCGCAGATATCACAGCTTCCAACAATATCTTTGAAAACACATTTTTCAGTAAATCAATCACATAATGTCAACTGTTGAAATTTATTATAGTCTGCTATAAAAAAAATAGTCAAAAAGGAAATATTTAGGCTTGGTTTCATTTGCTGTTACATGAACTTGTGTCCTGGGTTCAGCAGTAGCAGTCATTTTTCTCCTTCTTAGTAGCTGGTGCAGTGCTGTGGTTTTGACTTTCAGCCTGGGAACAGCGCTGGTAACACCAATGGCTTTACTTGCTGCTCAGTAATGTTTACCCTGACCAAGGACTTTGTGAGCCTCATGCTCTGCCAGGGAGGAAGGGAAGCTGGGAGGAAGCAGAGACAGGACACCTGACCCAAACTGACCAAAGAGGTATTCCATACCACAGCACATCATGCCCAGGATGTAAAACTGGGGGCAGTTACCTGGAAGGGTTAGATCACTGCTCAGGTCTGGCTGGGTATCGATCGGCGGGTGGTGAGCGGTTGTATTCTCTTCCCTTGTTATTTCCCTTATCATTATTGGTGGTAGCAGCAGTGATTTGTGTTATACCTTAGTTACTGGACTGTTCTTATCTCAGCCCGTGGGAGGTACATTCTTTTGATTCTCCTCCCCATCCCTCCAGGAGCAGGGGGGAGGAAGGGGGAAGGGGGGGGAAGTGAGAGAGCGAGCTGCATGGCTGGGCTTAAGCCACACCAATTTTGTATTCAGTGACTTAATGCACAGCAAGTCTTTCAGTCACTGCATTATTGCTGAGCTGTAGGACCTGAAAATATTCCTTTCTCAGTCCCAAACTTGTGGATTTTACAGAAGTGTTTTACAGCACTGGCATGAAAACATCACCCATGAAGTTAAGTCAAGCAGCACATTTGAAAAAGGATTAAAGCTTAAGAACTCACTAACTTCTCTTTTGATAACTTCCTTTTTTTAAAGTGTCATACTCATACTCTTAATGAGTCAATCTGAGCCCACCAAGTGTCACACATCTTTTGTACAAAAGCGATATAAGCAGCTATTCCCCACCCTGCACAGAGCAAGTGCTGCACACAGCTGGGCTGTTCAAATTCTTTCATCGGGATCAATGTCGTGCTGAATAACAGAGTCCCCTGTTTCTTCAGTGAGGTCTTTGGCAGCTCTTGGCTTCTTTTAACTTTGACTTTTCCTTTTTATGGCTCACACAAAGGATAAAAACTTTTAAAATTACTATGTATCAGTTGACAGGAAAGGTGGCTCATTTTTCCATATTTGATCTGTAGACTCTGATGGCCCTAGGCTTATCTGAGAATGTAAGCTAAAACTGGCTGTAAGTGCTGCTCAAATGAAAAAAGCAATATAAATGGACATTGGTCATGTCTTTGAAGAGCTACAGCCACTTTCTTATTTGAGCCATTAAGTTAGATGTATGGAAAGCATTATATAAACTGATAGCACCAGGGTGCCTCTCTCGTTGCTGTACTAGGGCACTCTAAGGATAGTCCCAGCACCATCTCCATGTTCATCATTCTAACAGATGACCATATTAAACATAAATTTGGGTTTAGATTTCTATGCTTTCCCACTTTTTGCTTTTGGCACAGACAGTTTTGTGCTGTGATGAACATGCAGGTTAGCTCCTTCCCCATCACAGTGCCAGCAAGCTAAACTACTCTCAAGGCCTACTCTGGAGAAAAGTCTTTTTAACATGAGCTGACTAACTTTAAGCTGTAATTTTAACATAAGTTCACTGCTTTTTTGTAAAACCCAGGGATTACTGTATCTAGGCTTACCCAGTGGCTTCCTCTTATGGCTTTCTACCTCATTTACAGCACAGGAGTCAGATACTACACCAGCAGAAATCCCACCCACGTGACTCATCTTTGTTTCACGCGCATCAGTGGAGCACTAAGAAGCCTGTATGTACATCCTTGCTCAGACACCTCCAGTGTAAAAAAAAGGGAGAAAATAGACTCCTTAGAGTTTGTATTCTCTGTGTTTTCAAACCTTATCCACTCTCCATAAAGACCACAGGACCCATAGTCTTAGTATCTCTCCCAACATGTGTTAGGATGGCATTTCAAGAGCTAAATATGCCTAATGACTTACATGTAGTGTCCCATGCTTTTCTCAGGATGTCTAATTCTGAAACAGCCTTTAAGATCACCACTTACCATCCTTGTTAGTCCACACAGACTCCTTGAGAGCCTGCTTTTCCCGTATAGCTATCTGTGTGTACAAATGATAGCATAAGGTTGAGCAAATAAGCTATCTATGTAGCAACTCAATGCCCTTCCTGCATGGGTGATAAAATCTGCCTCCTGTTCATACCCAGTCCCTGCAGTTTCCCAAATGCAAATGTCGGAAATATGAGTCTACTAGAATCACTAGCTATTTCTTTCCTAGTTGTAACCCGTCACCTCAGAAATTTAAAATCCATTGTGCTGTGTGACTGAAGACAAGGCAGTTCAAATGAATATTGATGTATAAATGAGAAAAAAAAAGCCTCTCCGTACTCTGCTTCTGCTTTCCTTTTTTTGTCCATAAAAGCAACTTAGGGGATTTGCAGGCTGTGTGGTACTGGTGCTCGGCAAAACATTCCCCATGGCTCTGGCAGCAGCATGATGGCTCAGTTCAATTTCTAGCAACTGCCAAGGCCACACAGAAAATGCCAGAGAACAAAAGCACAGACTTGACTGAAATGCCTGTATTGCAAAAAAAGAAAATGAGAAACAAACCATGACCCCTCTGCAGTGGAAAGGAAGGATAAAACAAAACAAAACAAAAGGATAAGCTAACACGTAAGCTGCAACAGACCAGAGGAAGAACTAACACAAGGAAACCTTCCAGGAGCAGAGGGAAGAGAAAAGGAAATAAAGAACAGGGAAGACAGATTCCAGCAGTGAAGGAGCTAAATGTAGCTTCAGCTCAGACCTTTTCCGGAAATGTGTTGGACACATTTGCTGCATAGTCCAAATGACCGAGAATGGGATGGAGTTATGCTAATCAAGACAAAATTATGAAAGTCCTTTAATCCAATAAGCGTTCATTGGATGTGGAGTATATTCACTGTCATTTTATAGTTCTGAATCACATAGATATACCCCAACTATTAATGGCAATTGTTAGCAGCTCCATTTTAATTTTCTCTCATGTTCTAAGAACAGAACTTATGTATCATTTAATTTTGTATTAAGCCAGAAATCTTTATTTATGCAAATTTAAGTGCACTGAGAAATGATCGAACACTCTCAAAAAAATTATACTTGAAGTAGGTATTTCACATAAAACTTTAAGAATATAAAATTAAAATCTGTTCCCCTCATTAATCTTTCCAGTCTCTCTTGCTGGGTGATATGAAAATGAAGGCAGGGTTGTTGAGAACTAATTATTTTTCATCCTTCTTT
Source organism: Pezoporus wallicus (assembly GCF_028554395.1). Classification (NCBI taxonomy): domain Eukaryota; kingdom Metazoa; phylum Chordata; class Aves; order Psittaciformes; family Psittacidae; genus Pezoporus; species Pezoporus wallicus. Next base: position 8,534,133 of record NW_026640488.1, read on the forward strand.
TTTCAGTTAACATGATTCTTTGTACTGTGGAGCTGCTCAGTGCAGTTTCTGCATCTGGTGCATCTGGTGGTGAAATACTAGTGGCTTACCTCACCTATAGCAATTTTACTCTACTGAAAACAAGCAAAATTACGCTAGAGCTTGGCTTGTCTGAATTTTAGAAGAATACTACTCTGAGATCTAGTAAAGGCTGAAAGGTTCTTGGAGCCAGTCATTTAAATGAATGCTCCCCAATTATTTGCCCTGTCTGCTCTTTTCTAGGCTAAACAAATGCAGCTCCTAAAAACTTTCCTGAAGGTGACTTTTTTAAATCTTCTCCACCTTGTATTGCTTTCCCATCTGTCAAACTCTTTCTTAGATCATGGGGAACAGACTTGATTCCAGTCCTCCAGAATCACAAAATGGGCAGAGTATCTCTCCCATGTGTCTTGCAAGCAAGAGAATTGCCCCTCCTTGCAATGTTTTGTGCTATGCTGAGAAGTTTTCCATCTTTTGGATGTGTATGAGGTATGCAGTTGCAATGTCTACATTTGTCTAACATAATATGGCAACAACAGTGACTTCTGAAATAATTTCCTTGGAAAAATACACATCAACTTAATCTCCATTCAGCATTTAGCTCTTCTTTTTTTTTAAATTAAGGATCAAATTAGTGGCTAGAATGTCAAAATATGCACCTGCTTTCTATACATAAAGTATTTGTGCATGTTTCTGTGCATGTATGTGCACTTTGATTACTCAGTTTCTGTGTAGCTCATTCACAGGGTAAGTATTTTAAGAAATCTCTTTGTTCTGGAGCTATCTGAAGGAATTTTAAATAGCCCAGCTAAGGTACTTAAGGAGAAATGTGCATGTATTTGCAAAATAAATTAGCATCTCACTCCTTTTGGTGGCAGCAGGCAACCTACCCCTTTTCAACCCAGTCTTTCAAAAAATACATGTGGCAGCAATGGTACATAACTGTGGTCACAGATTAATTATGACTCAGTTGATTCTCCAAAAATGAGATTTTCCTTTTAAGAATAAGTTACACTGCAGAGTGTTTGCAGAGGCATGCAGACAGCACAAGGAATCTCCATGGGTAAGCATACTTTCAGCACAGATTTGCTGAATACTTTTTTTGATTTCATGGACTTAGGGCACTAGTGTGTGACCTTATCTGCAACAGTGTTACTGTGTCAAAGAACAAGGATTGGAACAGGGTGTGCCTGGTTCTTTAAGAAATACAGCTCCAAAGCCTGTAAGGAGCTCATACGGAAATAATTTCCTCTTATTACAGTTGGTCTCTCTTGCGCTGGTAGGAGCAGTCAGACCAAGCTTTCAACTTCTCAGACTTTTTTCTCTTGGTTTCTTTGCATGAAAGTATTTCATACAGACCTACCTTTCATTTGTCAAACAGAAACTTTGCTGCTTCTAAACCTGCTCCCCCAAAAAGCAGTTCAATGAAGGACAGCTTTCTACTCTGCAAAAAACAATTCCCACCAGTTTTATGTACTGGTCCGTCTGAAATCCTTCAGAGGTGGACTTAATGTTGGAAGCCCTATTCCGCAGCCTGGTGTAATGTGAAATGTTACTGCTTGGTTTTGCAGATACGAAATGTGGCAGCCAACCTCTGTGTGGACAGTAAACATGGAGCCACAGGGACTGAGCTGAGGCTGGACATCTGTGTGAAGGATGGCTCAGAACGAACATGGTCACACGAACAGGTATTTTAACAGCAGAAGGAGAAAAGCAGTGTAAAACTGTTGCTTCTCCAGTTTCTAAACATTTCTCTGAGGGCTTTTCCTTATCCAAAGGCAAAGTAATGCAGGGTGTGGAAATAATCTGTGAATTATTGCTGATCTTAATGGCTTTTACAAACTACTCTTTATCATAACCTCAGAAACTCCAGCTGCCACCTGGTCTGTGTATTAGTCTTAATTTCAAAAATGCCCAAACTGCTTTTTGGTGCGCCATTCTCCCCCACTGTGTCATGAAAACATGCTGATTTTAGTTCAGTTACCTGAAAGTATTTTAAATATAGTACCTGGACTTGTAAAGCTCTAGTGGTAGACTGCTTTTATGCTTTCATCTCAATAAGTTCTGTAAGTGGTTATATTTTAAATGAATATGAGACAAAAGCAAGATAAATGGGTAAAAGGTAGAAAGAAAGCATTTCAGAAAGATAGGGAATGATAAAGATTTCAAAAAAAAAAAAAAGCTTTTATCTAGGTAAAAATATATTAGCTCTCAGGAGAATGGAGCAAAAGAGCTCTTATTTGTGCTCATTGTGAGTGCCATAGGAAAGGGGTCATGACCCAAAGGCTATGGGTCTGGCCAACCTGAGCAAAGAGAATCCAGATGAAAAGTACAACCTAACCATTTATTAGCAATTTTAGTGAGCATACCTTTCACAGGGGAAGGTCCCAGATTAGAAAAAATTCCCAGTGCTTAGGAGAAAAATTGACCTGGCAGTCACACGTGGCACTTTGTAAAAGCTTAAAAAGCTCAGGAGAGGGGAGTTCTAAGGGGTATTTGAAGTGCTGAGGTCAAGAAATCTTTCTCTGAGGATACTCAGAAATGCAGGGGGAGAGGTGCAAGTGCCTGAAATGGAGAAGCTGAAAGATGATTGCAGCTTAGGGAAGTGCCAACATGGGAAAAAGAAAGCTACTGAAGGAAGACATCTTCACACAGCTACCAAAGATCTAGCGCAGTGATATGATGCCAAGACTAGATAAATATAGTCCTGTTTGTTTATGAAAGACAGCCAGTAATTCAAGCAATTAATTGAAAGAAGTTGTATAGTCCAGAGTTGATCATCACAGTGCTTTCTGGCTTTAAAATCTACAAACCTGAAGAGCTCCAGACCTTTCTCAGAAGGAAAGGAGTCATGTCCTGACAGACATGAGAGAAAGGAGGGAGGAAAACTGGACAAAAAGGTGAGAAAAAAAAAAATTAGCAAGGAAAGCAGAGCAAAGGGAGACCTGAAGTATCCTTTGAAACAGTAAATGGTTGTGAGGAAGGGGAAGGGGTGCAAAGGAAGAAGGATGTTAGGAAGAAATCCATGTTTCAAGGGAAATCCAGTGCGTTGTGAGGTTTGGGATCAGACTCCATGTAAAGGTCTCATACTATACTAATGACAAAAAGCAACTTCATTAAAATAGATAGGGTTAAGCGAGATTAGTTCAATCAGCCAGCTCTTCATATCATAGAACCAGAACTAGCCTCAAGCACATCCACGCTTGAGCTGCACTCCAGGGACAGCATGAATCATTTCTGCCGGGTTGGTGGGGGAACAGCATGTACCTTCTTTCTGTGGGACAGCATGGAAAATACTGCCAGGGAACACCACTTCTCCCACCTAAGCAGTGTGACTGTGTTGGGAAAGGTCCATTTGCTGGTCAGTTTGGTGATTCCTCGGGGCTGCTGTAGATGAGGGACTGGGTGGTGGGCACTGCTGGATGCTCCTCCTGAGGCTATTGCAGCTCCAGGCAAGCAAATGCAAACACACCCAAAGGCAGCTTAATTATCTAACAGCTATTTAGTTATTTAACCCTCAAAGCAAGCTGTTTTCTTTTGTTTCAACTCGTTTGTTGCAGGGTTGTGTGTTAAAATCTGGCCCTAGGTTGGTGACAGTTGATAGAAGTGTGGTTTAGATTGGTATATTTTAATGAAATTCCTTGATTCATATTCAGTCCCAAAGGCTGAATATTACCTGCAGTGTGTGTGGGACCAGAGTCCAGTAAATCATCTCTTGAGGAGGTGCAGTCTTCCACTTGCAACATAGTAAGCTGTGAAGATGAACTTTGTTAAAGAGTGTTTGGGAACAAGTGCTGAACACCTGACCGACCCTCAGAGAGAAGCTCCATATTGCTTACGTATTTTGAGTTTGTTGACTACATGATTTTTTACATATGCCAGTAGAAACTATCAGCATTAATGAAAATATCAAGCATTTTAGTATCATATTTCAATCAGCTTGGATTGACACTGAGCTGCTCTTGTAACTTGTGGTATAAATTGACAGAAATCACTGCACTTTCTCTAAACTTCTCCAAAATTAAAACACAAAGGGGAAGGAAAGGGCAGGAGGAATAGGTTGGACAGAGCCTTGGGTGACGCGGTTTAGTGTGAGGTGTCCCTGCCCATGGCAGGGGCTTGAAACTAAATGATCTTAAGGTCCTTTCCAACCCTAACTACTCTATGATTCTGTGATAGCAGAGTGTGGTGTTCTTACAACTCTGTCTGCCCAAGAGCTAACTTCAGGGAAAACTGTGTTTCTGCTGGACTGATAACCAGCAGCAAAGGCAAATGACAGGTATCACTCTCTCTTCTCAAGTGCCGCAGCCTGGCCAGGGAGTGAGGTGGACAGGCATCATCTCCAGCACAGCCCGCCAAGCGGCTGTGCAGCCTGCTGAGCTTTTTCTTCTCTGCCTGGAGGTATAGTTCAGGTCAAGGTGCAGTTCTGAAATGTGGCATTTCCTCTTTGTGCAGGGCACATGTTGTACACTCAAGTCTAACCCGTAGTCAAAAGCACAATGCCAGCTGACGGACCCCAGCCAGGCAGCAGGTAATTGAGCAATGTTCTCAGGCTGGAAAGCATTAATATTATCAAAAAGGCCTTTGTCCTATATACGGTCCCAATCCAGTGGCTGTATCAGGCAATCATTCTTCAGGCCCTGTGCCAATTACACATGACGCTGGAAAGCTCTGTTTTCCCCAGATAGTGTGTGACAAGGCTAGGCTGCATGAAAAGCTAAAGCATGAGGGCTGAGTGGTTGCTTGGTTGCAGATGCAGAGGATGGGGCTGGTTTTTGGGCTCTGTGGTATGGGAGAAGGCAGAGGAAGAGTATGAGCATCTGCTGGGACAGAAGGTTTCTTGGGTGCAGCATGGAACAGTGAACAGCAGCTTGGCACGTTGCAGGTTATCACCAGCCTGCTGTTAATAATGTGTCTGGAAATGTAGGTGCAGCCTTGTTGCAAATCAAAAAGCAGACAGGAATGAATGAAGGGGTACAAAAAGGTTCATCCACTTCTCATAAAATCCAACACAGGTGGCTCCTAACAGCTTGGGTCAAAGGAACAACAAAATCCAAAGTGACAGGTGGTGGCAAAGCAAAGCACTGTGTAACTCAGGACTTCAGCTAATAACATGTAGCATTGTGGCACATTAGACAGTGGAGAGAGAATTTCTATGTTCACCAGTTTTAGTGTTAACTAAAGAAAGTTGGCTGTGAAATGGAGAATAGCTTAGAATGATGAGATTAGAAGGACTGCAGGCCTTCAAATTTTGCTTGTAATTACAAAATCTTAATATTAATTAGGTATATGGAGAAGTATAACCTTTTTCTGAACAATCTTTTTTCTCTTCTCTTAGTCCTAAAATTTAGTTCCTGTCCCTAACAAGTTTATTTTATAATAGTATCACTAGACAGAAGATGTACTTCTTGACTTAAAATGAAACAGTTTTACAAAACAGGAGGCTAGGAAGGAGGCAGACAATCTGTGCTAGTCTAAACATTGAGATCTACTATTGCACAGATCCTGGTTTTCAGTGAAAGGGATCAAAAAACCCCTGTCATCACATCTTGACTTTCAAACAGAACACTGCCCTGGCGGTCTTCAGAAACCACACAGGACTGGAAAGAGATAGCCTGGATCAGAATGACCTGATTTAAGGGCTAGCTTGAGCCTTTCAAGTGTAGCAATACTTTCAGTGGGATGGTAGTCCCTGGCCAAGGTCCAGAGAGCAGCAGGAATTGGCCCCTCAGTTCTCTAGTCATGCACAGAATGAGAAATTTCGAGAGCCACCCACTGGGAAAGATGAGGAATGTCATTCAAGAGGATCTCTGTCTTGTAGTAGTAATGAGAGGGAGAATATTGCGAAACCACTGTTCCACAGCATTCCTCTAGGTATTTGTTATTCATCACTTTGAACTCCATGTTTATTACTTGTCTGTAGAAAGGTACAAAGTAAGAGAAAGAAATGTCTTTTGTTGTTTTTTCCTTAAGGGAAAATTATCCCAGGTTTCTCTTTTTCTAAAGAAACAGCCGTGTAGATTTTTTCTGTACCAAATCTTCTGTCTTTGCTTGTGAAATGATGTTATCTTTGTAGGGCATCCATGATGCTGGTTCCAGGAAACATGAAGAAAAGTAGAAAAAGACTTAACCTTTTGAAAAGCAGAGATTGCTTTGAAAATGAAGTTAAAGCTGTCCACTGCATTTTGCTGCAGATAAATGTAAAAAGCACTCTTGGACAAAGAAGAAATAAGCAGGACACAGGTGTAGATTAAGAAAATGTTGTCTAGAAAACCTGAAATGCTGAAATAAATAGGGAGCAACAGCAGTTAACAGAGGGAACGTGGGCTTACAGTAAGACGGACAATGAAAAAGGGAAATATTCAGATATAGGCTTGTATTTTGTGCTTGCAGGCCAAGGGAAACAGTAATGCCTCTCAAATGTGGCATTTGGAGGATGGTACAACATTGAAGGATGCAGCTTGTTTCAAAGCTGTATTTTTTCAAAGGAACACAGAAAGGAGATAGCTATCACAGTGAAAGGTTTAAAACTTGGGAACCACAGCAGAAGTATACAGAATTAGACCCACACTACACCAACTGTCATTTGTAGATACTGGTTCTACCAGGGAATGTACACACTGCAGGGAGCAGGGTGCTAGGTAAGGGCTGAAAAGATCCTGAGATGGGGTAGGTGCAGTGCTGGAAGCACTCTGAGCACAGTATTGGGAGCTGCCTTTCCGCCTAATGAGCCTGCGTGCAGTTCCGCATGAGCCATCACAGCTAAACGGTTTCCACTAATAAAGTTCGCTCATTTAGAAAGAGCTTCACTTTCTCAATGTTATGTTTCAGTTTATACTATGGAAAATCAAAAGTCATGCAGAAAGATGAAGAATAGCACTGACATCAAAAAGAAAAAAAAAAGAGGGGGGAAAGGGAGAGAATAAAACCTCACAGCTCTCAGCAGAGCTTCTAGATAGTAATTTGCAACCTGCAACCCATTTTCTGCAAGGATTAGTCCATGGGAGAGAAAAATTCACTCTGCATCTTTAAATCTGGTGCTGTCAGACCTGTCACCTTCATCTAATGATTGAAAGACTGCAGTGTCAAAGCATTATTTCAGACAGCTGGTATCTAATTGAGAAAGATGCCTCTGTTAACTGTGAGCCTCCATGATTCCTCTCAGGCACTGAGAAAAAGGTCTTTAACAAGCTGCCTGTAGCTCGCAAGTCTCACAGTAGGAAGATGAAATTCATTTAACATGTGCTGTTTAGGGAAGACAGTTGAGAGAGGGCGTGCTAACAGTTTCCCATATAAACAGAAGGAAACTGTTCATTAAACATGGGAAAGATGCTTTGATGAGATCTGTCTAGGTAGCTTCTTCAGACCCAAATAAGAGATAGAGGAGCATCACTAGGAGAGACTTTCTGAGTCCTAAGTAGCTGTAGTTCTACTGCAGACCAGTGCTGCTTTAACTGGGGTAACTAAAGGCTTTAATACATCATACCCCCTCTCATCTGCACTGTATTGTGTCACCAGAGATTTTTTAATTGCTTGCCATACGGATTGTGCCTTCCTGGGGTATATACCACACTGGCACCGATGCACTTCAGTTAAGGTAGTTGGCATCACTGAATCATACACAGGAAGGATCAAGCTTTGTGTGTGGTTTTAAACATTTTTCACTAGTCATATATCATTATATTGCCTGACTGTTTTTCTAGCTCTTCACTTTTGGTTGGAGAGAAGACATCCGCCCTGGAGAGCCCCTTCACACCAGGAAGTTCTGCTTCGACGCCATTTCACACAGTAGCCCTGTCACACTGTATGACTGTCACGGGATGAAGGGAAACCAGCACTGGACCTATAGGAAGGTCAGAGATTCAGACTGTCTTGAGCCTGTATTCAGTTTAGCACAGACTTGTATTTTCCCATCAGAGAACTTCTGTTTTAAAATTCATCCCATCTTATTCCAATTTAATTTTGTCATAATCTCTCTCAGGTATGTTTCTTTTAAGCATTCTGCTGTTTAGGTCAAATTTAAGTGAAAATTAATCTGATCCAGCTCAGAGGGTATCTGTGTTGGATCTGTTCCCTGAAAGGTGTTTTGCCATTCTAGCGTTTCAAGATGCTTGTGATATTTTAACAGAGGCGCTGCTGGAAATATTTTCATTGAATGTAACAGCAGCAAGAAATGCTGCCCATGGGTTAAGTATTACTATCTTGCTACGTTTTAAAGATCTTAAAAGATTTTGAAGATCGTTAAGATCTGTATTTTAAAGATTTTAAAAAATCTCTTATTAAAAAAAAAAAATACACCCAACATTAAAAGCACTGCCGTAAGCCCAAAGAAAGCCGGAGTTTATAAACTAAAGATAAGCAGCTTAGACACTGCTTTGATCTGCTGAGTTTCAGCCTATTTTTATAAATCACTGGAAACAAAAGGTCAAGCTAGAAACTGTCAGAGCCTCATTTAGGGCAAAGTCTCAGTAATGCTACCAAGTTGTTGTTAGGGTTTTTTACAGGATTAATCAGCAAGTTGCAGGATAAAGACATACCTTTCTCTGAAGCGCTGAAGATTCCTCTCACATCTTTCACTTTTCTTTGACCACCATGCCTTGTCCACCACCTTGTTTAAACTGAAGCCAAAGTGCCAGGAATTGATCTTTGCCAGATAAACCTCAATACTGCTTTCTAGTTCGAAATTATATATAATAGAAAACTAATTCAGAACCATTAAAAATAGGTTTGCCCTGACCCTTTTTCTGAGTGCCTACTTACTATCCTGTGCCTTTTTACCCTATTTATATTGCAATTGGAGCTCCACCACAGATTTTCCAGAAGTGTAATCCCTTTGAAACTGAAGTATTACCTCTAATAAAGTTAGAGTGTATGAGCCAGATATTTAAAGGGTATAAATCATTATGGCTGTATTGACGCATATCTGGCTTTATAATGACATAATAATAACTTCTTGCTTCAAAACCCTTCTGATTTATCTTTTTGCCTACCCAAGCTACAAGAAAGAAGCTTTCATACCTTTAGCACTTCGTTGGTGCTTAATGTAGCCAGCTCACAAGACAAAATTCAGGTCTGGAGCTGCCCTCTCTAAGGCTCATCACCTTTGATGAGGACATAATACAGCAAATAACTAAAACAAAAATGGCTTCTGAAAAAGATACACTGTGAGTTCTATTAAATTCTCTGCACAGCTTCATTTTTAATTTCCAGATGTCTGACAAGGCTGATATAAAAATTCTCAATGCAAGGCAAGCATTTCCATCTCAACAAGAAACACCACAAAAGTTTGTTATGATGGAAGTACTGCCACAGTCTTAACTGTAATACCAATGTGACAGCAAGCTGATTAGTTTACATAAACCTTCAAACAAAGAAACGGCATTGGAATAATAGAATTATGTATACATGGTTTTCTTTAGGCTTAGTTTTAGCTTGGCTACACAAGAAGTGTTTTTTATTGTTTCACTTAGTCTATTTCCTCAGATACAGAGCAGATTTACATTGGAGGTTTTTGGTGGTACAGCTATGTCTCCAAAATCCTGGTGATATAATCCTTATATAATTTTGAAAGCATCTTGGCAACAGAATTTGTAGTGGTGTCTCCCCAGAAAAAAAGGAAAATAAATGGATGTTATATTGATTTAACTGCATCTGTACTAGAAACTTACCTACAGGATGGTATGCTACTAAAATTGTACCCTAAGTAAATATGAGGAGTAGTCTGGTTAAGTAAGAAGTGCCTCCTTTTAAAAACCAGAAAGTAAGTCAACAACTCTGTTCTGTTCTCTGCGCCACTTAGAGACACTGTAACTTCCTAACAGTCACGTATCCATCCTGCAAATAATTTTTAGGAAAAATTACCTTGTTTTGTCCACTATCTCATAAGCTGCTTAATATGAAGTGTTTCTTGCCTTATGATGTCATACTGTTCCTACAAAACCAGAAGATAAGAGGTTTCTATTCTTTTGAGAATGAGTCTCTTCTCATAATCATTTGCATCCTTGAGCCTTTGGTAAGGAGAAGTTAGGGCTGTGAAGTGATCACAAAGTGCTGCAAATACTATTTGAAGCCAGGCACTGTTTTAAGATTCCATATTCTTACAGCATAGAAACCTGGATACTGACAAATAAAACCAGATTAAGTATTTCAGTGGCAAGTAGAATACATTAATATTTTACTTCAGGTAAGGAGTACTCTTCTGAAAAAAAAAGAAAAAATCCAGCTTATTCCCATTACCTGCACTTTGTTTTTTATTGCAGTGCAGTCTCAGAGAGTGCAAACTGCGTTCTTTACAGATTAATGAAACCAAAACCACCACTAATAGACATGTCAGAAAACTATTCTTACTCCCATGCTGCCTGAAATACATCTGAGACACTATTTGAAAGTTCAGTAAGCCTGTGATATTAAGTAATCAATTCTTTTAGGACCAATCCAAAATATTGGCCTACAGACAAGTATACCCTTAAGAAAACCCTGTAAGAAGCAATGGAGTAAAATAAATCCAAGTAGTACCATCAACACTACTGAGGGTTGGAAATACAAGACAGTGAGTTTAATAGCGGAAAAAAAAAAATAATAATGACACCATAATGGTGCTCCCATCAATGACAGGAGCAATGTGAGAAATTAGAGAAATGTAAAGAACCTGAAATTATTAGAGGTGTGGGAGAGCAGTGGCTTCCCAAGCTAAAGCCGTTTCTTTGACTCTATTTGAGGTTCATAGGCATGTCAGAGCCAAAGTTCAACAGTGCTTACAAATTCCCATTGCTCCCAGTGAAGGAATATGGCTCTGGCTTTCAATGTAGCACCATCCTGGATTGTCAGGAAATACGTTGGTTGTGATAAAGTACGATTCAATTTATGTGCCTTAGTCCTATTAGTGCTATTTGCAGAGTGCAAGTATCCAAGAGAGGGCTGATTTAGTATGTCTTTAAAAAGAAACAATTGTGCGAAATCAGTTTCATTAAGCGGTAATTCTACCCTGAGCCCAGTGATTATGATAGATGCTAGACTGATAACATCAAAACCTGTGCCCAGAAAGAACAGCATGGTTTGCTCATACTCTCCTGACAGCTTCAGGGACAAACTGTAAGTTCACTGTTCACACAGTAGGTGCATAGATTATTTCCTCAGACAACCAAAGACATGTCGTTGTGATAGTGGCTTTTATCATGTGGACATGTGTCCTACTGAAGCTGTGCTGGGGCTACCAACTAATTTCAGATAAACTACTGCAGCCACCAGCTGATAATGACTTCCAGTTGCTATTGACCTTGGCCATCGTTATAGTAGTGACCTAGAAGAAATGAAAGACTCTGTGCCTCATTACCAATCCCCTGAACTGTCAAGGCACATTATCTTACAGAGAAGTTTCTCCTCCTGCAAATAATCTTCAGGACTGCCTTCATGCAGAAGGGAAAAAAAAAATCACTGTGCTGTTTTCAGATTTTGGAAGTGTCTCCACAAGAGTTCTTATGTTTTTTTTATGTTAGTGTAAAGAAGAATTTATCTATTTCTCTCGGAAAGTCCTTTCTGGCATGCATGCAACTGTTCCTCCTCAAAGTCCTGAGCCTGTTCCCATTGAAATCTGAGAGCAGCAGGCTTTGACCTTAGGTCAGCGTAAACTTGAGATTAAATAAATTAATAGAACTTTGCCAGAAGTTTTTGCAGAGTGGTAACTGTGTCCATGCTCTTAAAAGACACTCTTCTCTCCTAATAACCAGACTGAAAGAAAGCGCCAACAATGCTTCACTCAAAAAACGCATCCCTTGGATATTTCTGTGAGAAGAGCCCTAGGTCTCTTCAGAGGGCTGGAGTGTTTTTCATAGCACACTTCTTCTGTACTGAAGCTGCTTCCTTTCTTCCTGTACCAGCTATCCTGTTAAAGCTTCTACTGTTGCAGCTTTGGCTTCCTAATAACTTGGTTGACCTTTATGCCCAGCTATAAGGCAAGGAAAAGCAGATGCCACCTTCCTCCAAGGCCACACAGCAGGCCTGGTGGCCCTGGCGCAGACAGTGTGTTCTGATTTTGGGCAGTGCGAGGACAGGAGGAGCTGGCAAGATGAAAATAGGTGCCTCACTACCCCATAGGGTTCTTGGGAGACCTTGCCAGCCTGCCTCCTAGTAGGGACATGACTGCCATTTGTACATGGCACAGGTAGCCCCTTCTTGCAAGCTGTAGTATCCTATCTGCTCCCCTCACAGGACAAAATGGAGCATGATGGAAAGGACTCCACCCATTTGGTTTACTCCTGTCAGCTTTGATGTCATCCCTCTGAATTACAATCTTGTGTGTGTGTGTGCTTACCCACTGTCTCGGGGAAGGGCGGATGGTGGAGGTGAAAACCAGGGTTTGCAAAAGGCAGATTTAACACCAGCACCCTCAGACATAGCACAAGATGCTTTTGACCTCTCTCTTAGTTGCATGCTAATACCAAAGAAAGACATTGTGCAGTGTTTTGCAATGCACAAAGTCAATCAACTTCAGCTTTCCTAAATTAAACAAAAAAAAAAAAAAAAACAAACAAACAAACAAAAAGAAAACAAAACAACAGAAAAACCTTTATTTTTCCAAAGTGTTTCTAAATAGGTACGATTTCTTATTGGTTTCTTGTGTCATTTATTTTTGTCTTCAGACTTCTTTGTTGACTGTAGGGTATTTTTAGGTAAAGAGAAGTTTCTGTATGATTATGATTGTTGCTCAGCACTCAGAGCACTTGGGTGAGTTTATAATCAATTGCAATTTGACAGGGGTTTTTTTTCCCCTCCCCCTCTCACAAACTGGGCAAGCAGGCACATCCTGGATTAGTATTAAAATACTGGCAGGGCATGTTTGGCACAGAGGGGAAAAGCCTGGATGTGGTTTACCAAAAGTAATCTCAAACTTATTTCAACAGATACAGTAAAGGTATAGTCCCTGGAAACTTTCAAGCCATCTAATCACTCCCACATCTGTCACTCTCAAACACTTGCCTACATGAACTAAGTACGTTGAAACTACCCAACCCACATATACCACTTGCTTGTCTGTGTAATTTATGCTTTGCCAAATATTCGCAGTCAGGTAACTTACAATTTGCTACAGTTTATGAAGCAAAATTAATCAAGATAATAATATAAATGTCCTTTTTAAAGCAACTTAATCCACGCTTATCCTCCAAAAATCTCCCTAGGGAACTAAAACTGTTAGGATTGCCTTCTTATTAGGAGAGAGCGTATTTCAGCAGCAGGTCTTCTCAAGGCCATGGGCAGTCTGCATTTCAGGGGGTGAGAACTGAGACCATCAGTCTTGTGTCCATCTGTCCATCTTACCACTTCAGTTAATAATTGATTTTAAGATCTTCATCAAGTTGAAGAGCATCCATTTTCCAGAGAGATTGCTACAGATCCTCCTACCCAGAGAAACTGTCAGAAACAAATCCAAACAAAAAGAAAAACCCAAAACCAACCCACCACTTCTCAGATTCAGACATTTAAATAGGCTCCAGGCAAGCACATGATATGCAAAGATTATTAAAAGACATTCTGTTTTTTCATGATATTATGTGGTTGTTAGTTAACAAGAAGTTGTCTCCTCGTTCTTTCTTGAATCTTCCATTTCAAGAAGAATAATAACCCAAGGGAAAAAAAACCACTCCATTCTCTACAGCTTTCTAATAATAGCTGTGGTTATTGCACAAGTTTAGTGTACAGAGACCACAGAATCATTTCAGGTAGGGCTGTGTTAATCCATGTTCTGTAAAATGAGAACACTTCCAATGACTTGGCATTTGCTACTTAATTCTATTTTTTTTTTTCATTCCTGTAGGACAAAACTTTGTTCCATCCGGTAAGCAGCAGCTGCATAGATTGCAACCCAGCCGAGAAGAAGATTTTCATGAACAGATGTGATCCTTTATCTGAAACCCAGCAGTGGATTTTTGAACATATTAATAAGACTGTTTTAGAAAACTTTAACAGCAAGGCCAGTTCCTAGGGAAAAAAAAAAAAATTTAAAAAAAGAAACAATGAACGCACCTAATTCCGTACAGACTGCAGACTACACTTTCGCCAGCATCTGGGTCAAAGGAGTCAGGAATTAAATTTCCTAGATCCAGGAAATCTGTTCTGAGGATTAAGAAAATGCCACAGCAAGAGCCAGCAGGCTGTCCTTGTGGATGTACAGTATCTGGAGAACTTGGCCAAGAGCCTCACCGGATGCTGCTGAGAACTTCAGGCTGAAAATTCCCTTGCTGGTCGAGGGAAAAACTTTGTTTAAAAACTGTTTAAAAGTACTCCAAGTTAATAAAGTAAAACAAAACTCGAGTTTCTCAGGTCAAATCCTGCTGTAGTGAGTAGCTCAGAACAGATGCTATAATTTGGGATGGGTGTATCATGTGCATGATGGCTACAGGAACCTGAAGAAATACCAGGTTTTAGAATTAAACATGCTGGTAGAAGAATAATGATGTCCCAGCAGTCTCTAGACAAGATATATGCTCTATTGACATTCTCTTAATAAAATGTTGGGTTAAGCAGGTTTAACCTTCAGAACTGCTGCAATTAATTTTAAATACCTCCCTTTTACAGTCCATTCATTACCAAAATAGGAACATTAGAAATCTTAGGGTCTAGGATTACATTGTAGTGAAGCATGAAATAAACTGTAAGGTTTTGCTCTCACATTTCCCCCTTCAGGACAAAAGGTAAAGCAATCAAATTTCTATACATGATATATTTAGCAATTGTGATTCAAATCGCATTGTCACACAAGGTGAGATTTTTTTCTTAGTGACAAATGTAACAGCAGCAGCTGCAGCATAATGGAAGGCTTGTGGAGTAGCTATCTCTTCTAAAGGTAGAATCTTTACCAAACTATAAATTAAAATGAAAATAGGCTGGGCTGGGGGTAAAAATCAGGAAAGTAGGAAATAATTGCATACTGCATGCAGAACTAGGTTAGTCAAGTTAACATTGGTACACTGCCATCACCTAAAAAGCGTGTTGACTCCCTGCAGCACAGCTTTGAAGATCTTGCAGAGATGTTGTAGTGCTCTTGACAGATGGGAGTGGAGAGAAAAATTGGCATGGATCTAGTTGGGTGTTTTTGGAGTTTTTTGTGAAATCACATGAACTTTCCAGAGTTAGCAAATGAATGCTATTGTAGGTCTCATGATGGAGGAAACAAGAAGTGCAAACAAGTCAAATGTTACAGTATTTTGGTACTTCAGGCACAGGCACGATTCAGGGTAAGACAGAATTCTTCACACTGATGATCGTTATGGCCTGTTGTGTCCCTCGGGCCCACCAAGCTGTTGGCATGAGAGACCTCTAAAACTTGTTTGGGGGCCTATGGTTCTTCTCAGCAGAAATCAGTTAATCCTGATATGTGGATACTGATTGATAGGTCTGGGATTTTTCAAGGTAAGAGAAAGTATAAATTTATATCAAGTAGGTATGTGGTCAGCTTTTACTTGAAAGATGAATTTACAGATGAAAGCACCGTAAATGCAGATAGATCACATCCTCTGTGCTGTAACAGTACTTTCAAGTTCCAAAAATATCGTATGTTATTAAGTTGCTTGTTCTGATTGCTGGAGAAGTGGCTGACTAACCAGAATACTGATGTGCTGTCTATCCTGTTTTGAGGGAGTAAGGTGACTGGTTTTTTTATTGCTCCTTAAGCTGTGTTTATGCACAAAGAGCATTGATTGCATCCAGAGGATGGTTCTAGTACCAATAACTGTGCTATTTTATGTCAGCACCTTGTAGTTGTAGGTTGAGGCCCAGACTTGTAGGTTATAGGAACTTTTTAGGAAGGAAATGAGATCCAGCAGTATTCAGGATGTATGCACTTGGACAGTTGTGAAATGTGTCCATACATGGAGCACTTGCTGCAAGATAGTGAAGAGGTCTTTCAAATAATCTGAAAGAAATGTATCTATAGAGTTAGACTTCTCATTTTATGATTTTAAAATAGGTGATCTTGTTTAGGTATTGTTTAATTTGAAGATATGGTGCACTCAGGAATGGAAGCAGTAAAGCTACTCTATGAGGATACTTCAGATTTGTTTGGCTATCAGTACACAGGAGCAGGCTAGACACTGCAGACTGTCAGCCTTCCCTGGTGCAGTGTTTGCAGCATCATTTATTTGCCACCTGAACATGAGGAAAGAGGATTTGGAAAAAAAAGAAAACGGCTGCCTACAATGTAAATGCAGCCCTCAAACTGTTGACTGTAACTGGCCCCAAACTGTCAAAGTTCCAGAAACAACACTGTATCCCCAAAATAGAGAGGCAAAGGGGAGTTGCAAACCAGCTAAGCAGCTTACCAGCACAGGCTGGTAGGATTGTATCATTCAGTGTCTGACTGCATTTCAGTGGTTTGATTTTGAAACGTCTAATGGGAACTAGACTTTTGTTGGGGCAAAGAAATTCTATGTCTGTTACAACCCTTGCTGAGTAATATTGCACAGCACTTTGCACTGCCAAAAGAAACCTTCCCATTACTCATAGCTGGACACTAATCGTAAGCTCTAGCAGTCCTTGTCAGAAAACAATCCACGTAACAGATACTGAGATGTTTGGGGAGGAGAGAAGGAAATATGATCTACATATGTATGTTTTCAGGTTTTATCTAAGAAAAAAATATATAAAAATATATTGGAGTTTGTTGTGGATCAATAGTGACCAACTGTTGATCAATCTGAAAGTATAAAGGTTAAATGAAGGTCTAAATCTTGAGGAAAGTTGAATGAGAACTTGTCACAGTGAGTGAGGCATAGAAACACACACACACACACATATATGTGTGTGTGTATATGCATATGTATATGTGACCAGTGGAAAGAAGTAGGTGGAGGAGAGAAGTTTGTTTTCACTTCATGGGCTGATCTTTCAAATATTTAGTATAACCAGAGGCATGCATGAAAAAATGCTAGGACACAATTAGACCTCTAGAGAAGACAGTTATCTCACTGTTTTCAGCTTGAGCAAATTACTCTTTGTTAAAAACTGAGACAAAAAAAGCTAGCATGCAGCTTCACCAGAGACAGGTGTAATCCTCCTACTATGGGTAGAAGGTAAGCCGAGGGACAGAGTTCTTCAGTGTTGTGCTCCTATAACATTTGGCATGATGGATTCACAAAATGGTTATGACTTGCTAAGCACAGGACTCCTTCAGCAGGAAGTTTTATTAATAATAAATGATCATTTAAAATTAAATCTCAGTTAAATTCTGTCGTGGGTGTTCTCCAAAGCTTTCAACTGATAACAGTATTTCATGACTAATTTAACATTCAGAATTTAAGTCTTCCTACAACCATATCTTTTCTACTCAGCAAAGAGCTGAACAACTTGATAGGATGGACAGATATATCTTCCTCACATATTTAATCAGGAGCATTTAGATTTAATATGCTTCTCTTCAAAAGACTGTGAAGTTTCTTCACAGAACTTCTTTCTTTTAAATACCTGGGTAGTTCTGAACATATGTTGAATTTAGTGCACAGGTAGCATGAACTGATGTGGGCTCATTATTTCAGTTGAGCTATACTGATCTGCCCCAACTGATTACTTGTTTGAGATTTTTCGGTTAATTATTTTATGGTGAGAAGGTGCTTTAATCAACATGCCTGAAGATCTCTATATCTTAATAGTTCATCGTTACTTACCCTAATGTTTTTCCATTTAGGGAAAGAGAGAGTAGATGACTATCTTTTTGTGCCCAGCAAACTGTTACTGCAGGAAAGAGCAACTGGAAAAGCTGGAACAAACACTTAAGTGCAACTAAAACTCTAATATCACTGCATATATGCCAAAATCTAAACAGAAGCCTTGGGGTAGAGGGCTTAGGAGCTGGAAACAAAGCATTTCAGCTGTTGGAGAGCAGCTTTGTTGCAGAGGCACAACCAGACTTCACTTCTCATTGGGCAGTTTTATTTTAGAACAAATGTTTCTGCAACAGTATGGCTATGTTAATGATATAATGCATGCTTCCTGGGTGGTGTCAGTTTATGAACAAATGGTCTGTAGCTGCTGAACTAGGTCTTCCTCATGATAAAGATGGATTAAGCTTGAAAGGAAGCTGACAAACACCTAACAGCATTTGATTACCGGCAGTTTGCCAGGCATTAATATCTCCATGACCTCAGTGAAAACGGATGCCACAGAAAATGGTAGAAGAAACGTATATAAATAGCTTAACCAAATTGATGTGATGGGTTGCATCTCTGTAAGAGTGGCTGTCAACTTTTTCTTTTAAAACAGTCATCATACTCAGAATTCATTTGCATTTTTACTGCTAACTTCTGCAAGGGACTGAGTGGGACCCTTTAAACCTCCCCAGTCAGATTGGTGGTGTAGCATTTAGGAAAGCAGTACTGGGAGGCTTTCAATGTGGCTGCCACAAGGGCTGTGTCCATTTTCTGTTTAAAGAGCATCTTTAATGCTCTTGCCTAGCGCTTTTCAAGAGAACACAAGATGTACCTTAAAAAAATACAATAGTCGATTTATTTGGGAGTTTTTTTAATCTATTCATATTGTTAAGGAAATCATTTCAAAACCTTTGAAAGCAAAAAGCTGATCAGAAATAGCTTTTTCATAGCTGGTATTAGTATTATAAAGTTAATTAATTCATTTGTTTAATCCCCTTCCAGATCTGTTCCATACATCCTCTTAGAAAAAGCACAAGAGTCCAAGAGTGCTTTTATGTAACATTCTGAAGATCTTTCCTGTCTGAAAGTTTTGAAAGAACTTCCAAAAACTAGCAAGTGTAAGCCAAAAGGCAACAAAATACCCACAAGAAAAAGTCCCAGGCTATTATGTCTAGTGTACCAAGAGATTTTGCTAAATTTCTTATTCTAAAATAGTACCCATTGACATTAACCACATGTAACAGATAAATCTGTCCTGAGGTCTCCTGTAATCTCACACTTCCTTCTTATACTTCTGAATGCACTGGAGAAAATCTAAACAGTGGGGGGAAAAAAATCCCTAAAAACTATCCAAGAAACCTGTGTAAAAACAGGCAAACAATAAGAAAGTTCAGCTAGAGATGAGCAGAAAAATGCATACTTCTCAAAGCTTCAGCAGCATGCAGAAGATGCTTTTGCTCTGTGCAGTGGCTTTCTATTCTATCAGCGTATTGTTAATATCAGTGGTATTACTCCTAAGGTAGGACTTCTGAAAATGATGTGCTGTCATTTGGCACAGTAGATGGATAGTATGGTGCCAGAGGAGAAAAAAAAATCGACTTTCTAGGAACAGTTCCTGAAAAAAACTGGGTTCAAACATTGCAGTCTGGTATGCCTTTAAAGTCTTAGCTGTTCATAAGGTTTCCATTATCTTAGTATGTCTTTTTTACAGGCCCTGGTAGTGTGGTAGGTGCTTCAGTAGCCCTTATGAAAGCAGTGCAGCCAACAGGGGAACAAAGAGTACATGTGTTAAAACAGTAAGAATTTGGGTTACCTAAAGGTGTTACGTCCACCACACTGATGAGCAGGTTAATTATACACAATGAGAAGTTTGTTTCTTTTGTGAGACCACTGTGGTAGAGGTCCAGCTTCACGAATGAATTAATGAGAAGGAGCCTGGCAAAGTGGGCCGGCTGGAAAACTTGTACTCAGCAGAAGATGTAGAAACAGTCACAAGGATCCATTTTAGAGAAGCAAATGAATAGGGTATTTAGATTTGGGTACATGGACAATGTAAGGAATATGAGGGCAGCTGCAATGAGGTGAGCAGTACTATCTAAAAGACATTAAGGCACAGGAAAGGAAAAATTGGTCCTCATTAACCTTAGCCCTCATTAACCTTGGCAGTATCCCTAATGCTTTGTCAAAGTATTAGTTGATTTAATTAAGTTAATCCTTCACCTCTCCCAGTAAATGGGCTGGAAGGAATCACAGCCCAAGCAAACTTCTGTTGATCAACGCAGAGGATCTAATTGGTACAAAACACCACTAGACACAGTTTAGCCAAAAAACCCAGCTGGCATCAGAACTAAAACAATATTATCAGCCTGAAAGATTTGTAGTCCTCTGGCATCCTTCTGTGAAAAAAAGTTTCATTTGCCTAAATGAGTGATTGATGGTAATGATCCTAGAGTAAGAAGATCAGGAATCATGAGCTTTTGCAGAGGTGAAAGGCCAAATGGTGAGATTAGAAGATGGCAGTTTAATTGAGAAAGGAAGGAGGAAATAGGTGGTAGAAAGGAAGGAGGAAATAGGAGGTAGAAGGAAAGAAGTAGGAATCTGGTTTAATTCTGGATATGAAGGAAGCAGGACCTACAAAGGTCAGACACTGATAATTTTGGCTACCTCTTCATATCATGTTTATTTCCATCACAAATATTCAGGAATTGAGAGGCAATCAGTCCTCCTACAAAGGATTTACTTAATTTTAGAATAATGAAAACTGCATAATCTGAAATTTGTTGATATGAAATACAAGAGTGCAACTAGAGCAAAGCCTTGGAGGATACCAAGCCAGCACTGAGTTTTACACCAAAGGTATGTATGTGCTGTCCTGCAGCTATTTTGTGGGTAATGAATAGAAGCAGAACATTACGATCACCATTTTACCTCAGATTAGTATTTCTCTGCATCTCAGGCTTTTTTGAAAGAGGAAAAGTGTTCGGCTAAATTTTCCAAGAAACGCCAGCCCAGGTTGGTACAAAGTAACTGCCTGCTCCCTGTGTGGATCAAGACAACTTATGTTTCTCTTCAGACATCACATACAGCTCTTAAAAAAAAAAAGGAACAGTGTGGCTCTGCCTTCATGAACCCTTGCAGTGTTCACCATTTTTTATCCATTTCGGTTATTTTCTTTATTCTTCTTACTGCTTGGTGTTTCTTCCCTTCTGCTGACTCCCCATTTGCAGGATTCTGTCAGAATGCTGGTCTTTTCTTCCCTCCTTTCTGTTTTGTGCCAAGAGGTGTTTCTGCTGTTGCAGATCCCTTCCTCAAGATATGAGTGACTAAAGCTGCTTTGATCTTGACTTGGCAGAGGCAGAAGCTCTTCTGCCTTGGGGTACTTTTCTTGCTTGTGCTAGCAGAGGGCTGGGGGGTAGAAAGGCACCTGAAGACAAGGGATAACTTCTATCCTTATGGGTCAATCTCACTACGGATTTTGTCCATGGAAGAGTTATCTTTGAGGGAGAAAATTGCATTGGTGCTCTACTTTCTCACCCATCTTCAAAGTTCAGTGCTGCCCAGAGAGAGGAATGTGTAAGAGCAGACAGATCTTATTCAGTGGATATTCTTCTTATGTATGTTTAGAAACAGCTGAACTTAACCTTGGCAAGCAGGTTTTTAACTTGTGATTATCCTTATTGAGTTAACATAGATACAAGAAACTGAGTTGGAGTTATATCAAAATGTCTTCTTTTGTGCAAGCTACCAAGGGTTTATAACAACTTTAATTGAAGGAATTATTTCAAATCTGAGAGGGATGATCTGTGATGATCACATGACACCAGAGGTTAACTTCTAGTCAAGTTGCAGAGAGTCAGCAGGGAAATCAGAATACCAGTGTGAGGGCTGTATAAATGCACTGTTAAAAGGATTGTCAGCCAAGGAAGAGAGAATTCATGTACAAGAAAAATAAGGCCCCCCAAGCTTGTTTTCGTTTATTTCTGTCATATCAACCTCCAAAATTGCAGCTACTGCTCTACACTGAAACGTATCATGGTAATCAACACCTGAAAGGATAATGATGCTTCATCAAGGCTCTGCTTTCAATTTTTCATAGAAATCTGAACCATGATGGCTATATAAACCTGATCTTTGGGGTTGGGAATCATTTTCCATTGTTGCTGTCCCTGCAATGAGTACATTCCTTACAGCTTTGGCCTGACCTGCGTTTTTCCACCTCAGACCCTGTTGGCTGAAGTTGCTTGGTATCTCCAAGCTCTCCAGATGATGTAGTCCATTGCGCTCTCTTCATTCTTAACTCTTCATAGCAGTCCTATTCACATAAACACACATGCAGTTTTCCAAGCATTAGGTGGCAAAATAGGAATTTGTGGTCCCTTCTGAACCTCTAAGGTGCTTCTGTTCAGCAACTAGCCTTTCTGGTCGTCAGCGTGTTTTCCAGGCATCTCTTTCCTGCAGGTATCCTGCAAAATATGAAATTCTCTCGCTTTTCTGAGAGTCTGGAATTACAGCTTTTGCTAGCTGTTACACAACATTCAGGACAAAACACTCCCTGGCAATCAACTATTAGAAACTATTTTGAAAGGGCCAAGAAAAGCTGGAGACAACTTCGTGTAATCCCTAACCAATGTGTTAGTGACAAGGCAGCCAGTGATGAGCTGGGCTGATAGGTGACTAGCAGAGATCGATCAACAAGTAAGATGGAGTTGTCTTAATTTTCTGGGAATCAAGGTCAAATTATTTGGTTATTGTAATTTAGGAAATATAGCTGTCTGAAAAAAATGGAGAAAATATTTTCAGGTGTGTGCATAAGTATTATACAATAGACTACAATTAGTAATATATACATTATAATAAGTAAAATGGAAATATTCACTTCTGTGCTGACTAGTCACAGATAGTTGGCTTAGATGTTATTAATGGCTGTAGAAGCTTTGACCAACTTACTGATGCATTAAAATAATACTTTCAAGACATGTTTAAAGGATTTACAGGGAGCACATGCCTGTAAAATACTAGACTGTAATTAAGAAACTGAATTATGGAATAAAAATTGTACACCTGCCCTATTTTATATTTGGATGTATTACATTACAGAATACAAAGTAAAAGATTGCTGAAGTACACTTTCAAAACAAATTACCATGATCTGAATGAATAAAGCCACAGCATTAATCTTTCTATTTGTCGTACATCTACTGCTGCTAAAATAACCTGTTGTGTTGAGTGAGTGAAGGAGCAGGCAAGCCCACCCAGCCCAGGGCCATATGGCTGCTTGCTGTTCCCACAGTCCCCTGCCACACCAGCTGTGTAATATCAACAGAAAGAGAAACCAAAGTCATCCTCTCCAACAAAGAGCACTGTTAGCTCTGACAATACTGTAAATCATATCTTGGATGGCCACTGAAATGAGAGGCAGATATAGAAGGGAGGACAAAACAGGCATACACACATCACAGGCCTCAAGTGGCAAATACGGAAGCATTGAAAAAGTCAGTGAGGACTCGTATCCTAGTAAAAAGTCAGGTAAATTAAGATTTAGCTGTCCCCTTTCCACGCCAAAAAAAAACAACAAACTTAGATATTCCCAGTGCCACTGGTTCTTCTTCTGCCTACAGCTGATAAGATATAATATACCTCATCTTCCTAAACAGGATTAGCTTGCTAAAGGAGGGTACCCACATTGCAGAAGTTTAGTAGTCATAGAGGAACAGTAAAAGTCAATCATCTTCAAAGACTATGGAAGGAAAGGTTGCTTCTTATCTTTCTTTATCTCTAAATGGATGATTTTTCTTTTTTTGTTTGCATCACTTTAAGCCTTGTAGTTTAATTTTATGCATACCCATGCACTGCAGTTCTTCAGTGCTGTACCTCTACCCTAAAACTTTCTAATCTAAACTACTTGGTTAAATTCATCCCTGACATCCACTGCATATGACGGAGTTGTGGCAGGACTTAACTGAACTCTTTCTATATAAACTATTTTCTACATAAACTTTCCAGACAAATTGTTGGGACTAATTCTTTACAAGCAGTTCTTCTACTAAATAAACCTTGGTAAATATTTTTCTAGAATGAAGATAGATAAAATGAAGTGGTGATTATAACAACAAAACAAAATACAAGTGGGGGGAATTTTATGAACAACAAAACTCCTGTCAAGTCCCTAATGAGGATAGAGTCACGTACATGATAGGCACTACCTTTGGCAAGGGAACAACTAAGAATGAAGGAAAAATATTACGAAAAGAACAATAAAGGGCTTTAGATACATCAAAACCAATTAGGCATTACTTTTAACATAGCCTAGAGTTAAATGCAGTAAACCAGCAGACAATTCTCCCATTTGCATCATTTAAATTCCACAGCCTGAGGAAAGCATGTATCAAGAAACAGGATAGACTTATGTGAATTGTGTATCAATTATCTAATTACCCTTGATAACATCAGGTGCAAAGCTTAAAAGAAAAATCTTTAATGATCTTTTGCAGGTAAGGACACATCAGGAGAGTAATAAGACTTGAAGCAGAGAGAAAAGAAAGGAGACAGGACTGTCTCTTAGTCTGAAATAAGTGGCTTATCCCTGGTTGCAGGGAAAAGCGATAGGCAGGAGTTATACAGCAGTTACGAATGCACATTTATCAACTAAACCCACAACATTTCAGCACAGGAAGACAGACAAGGAGGCTGAGTGGGTTTTTGCTTTGACTTGTCTTTTACTTCAAGGCTGAGATGTTGCCATGTGTATTCCTGCTGGTCTCGAAGCAGAGGAGTATCCAAGCCTGGCTCTGACCTCCTCCCCTCCTGCTGCCTGTGGATAGGAAAAGGTGAGAGCAGTCTGTGATCATCACAGCTGGGCAGGAGGGAGATTGCTCCAATAGAGGAGGTCAGCAGCAGCTACAATATCTCAGCCTCCAGAGACAGCTCTATGTTAGCAGCAGCTATTTGGAAGCACTTGCAGAATGCAGCCTCCCACAGCCTGAATTTCCATCCTGAAAAGCTTGTGACACCACCAGCTCATGCAGTAGCTCCATACATTAGCTGCCTATTTTCTCAGTGGTGGCACTTGCACCATTCCCTGCACCAGTCAAAGGCATGTTGCCTGTCTGCACAATTGATAATGCTGTGAGTTCTGATCAATGCATTGCCCCAGCTAGGTAGGAAGGAGACAGATTTCCTGGTCAGCAGCAGGGTCTCCCCCTTGGTTTTGAAAGGAGACTGTAGTGACCTTTTCAACTGGAGGCCTTGGGGAATGGGTGTAGAAGAGGATGCCTAGTGGGGTGCTCATGTCTGGTTGTGTTTGGTTAATAATTGGGGGGGGGCTTTTAAGGTGAGGTGGGGAAAAAAAATCAGGATTTTTTAAATGTTTTTTTTCTCTGCTTAAGTGATTATTAAGTGATATTCACCACTGGCTTAGTTAAATGTGTCTAGTGATTTACAGCTAATAAGCTACTTTAAGGAAATTCCAGGGTAAAACTTTCGTTCTGCCGGGGGGAAAGCAAAACTGACAAGTAGAGGGAAAGTAACTCCAGCAGTCAGAAAGACAGACAGACAGACAAAGTGGGAAGAGCTGAGAAAGCTCAGCTGGGGGACTAACCCCAGGAGTAATACCTGCATGCTAATAACTCACAGCCCCTTGCTAAAGAGGTTGGCTCGGTAGCTACTGCCTAAACTAGGTGAAAAGATAGGTACTGTAAGTAAATTACTTGGTTATGCTATCTCCTCAGTGCTTCCCAGAGCCTAAATTAAGAGCAGGAAGCCAGTCAATAGTGCATCCCTCCAAAATGCCTCCCCACACACTTCAGGTGACCTAAGAGGGTCCGTGCTGGCACCAGCACAGGAGGCTGCAGTCAGGATGTCGGGGGTGTTGCCACCTGAGCAATCCCATATCTCCCAGGTCCTCACCAGTTCTACACAGCAACAGATCATACCAATGGTTACGTAAAGCCTTTACAGATTCACTCTCAGGGATGGTTTTTTGAGCTGTTTTTCTTTAGGGGCTCCTGTTTGTACCTCCTGATTACTGACCAGCTGTAGCTCCACCATTTTCATGACAAGAAACCTGCGTTTGCAGCCCTCTAAGAAGATATGACCCTGCCTTTCCAAGCACTAGGACTTGCAACTGAAAGGAGACGTCCCTAACCCAAAATCAGGTCAGTGACTAAACTGTTTGATATTGGCAAGTGTCATGAACTTATGAAGTCACTTGCAGCTCTTGCTTAGACCAGAGAGCAAGAGCTGTTTATTTAAATGTTTCTGAAATAGCAGCTGAGATAGGGAGAGAAGAGTGGGGAGACAAAACTGCACCGTGGCCCTCTGAAAATGCAGATGTCTTTGCTGTTAAGAGCTTATGAATATGGTACCAACAAAGGACACTAGCCAACTGGTCTTTAATAACGCACACAGGTCTTTAATAACCATGGATGTAGGATTATAAAAAGATCACATCAAGCTGCATTTGCTGGTTTCAGTTTATTTCTTCTAAACAGCATGCTACAAAATTAAGGTCTGTATCGCAACCTTTTGGGAGCTCTAACCTATTTCCAAAGCTCTAACTCAAGAAATTATAGCCTGCCATATCTGCTTGCTGGCTGCTTGGCAAGGATGTTGGTGCAGTGTGAGCCTTGCTGGGCAAAGACAAAATGGCATTGCTTCCTACCCCATGTGGCAGTCAGCATGCTGCTGTGCTCCTTACTGTTTTTGCTGAGATAAGCAGAAGGTACTTTTTTTTGCGGTACAGGCGATACCAGCAGTCTCTTAGGCTGACAGACAATGTGGCATGGACTAGGTGAGAAACGGGATTTTGCCTCTTCCCTCTTTCTGATATAGCTTTTGCATCAAGAAATGCAAAGTGTAGGAAAGCATCTCTTGGTTTAGGAGCTACCATATTCTAACTTCCAGTAAATTCAAAGCAAAAACAGAAATCCCATGTCCTTTGTGCTAGTTACTTTTGGTACATGGGATGTTGCTGAAATTTTGTTCCATGCAAAAAATCTTTCTCTTGCATCAATCTTTCATCTGACCCATTATTGAAATAATCTTCAGCTAGCTTACTCTTAAAAAGCTGAACCTGTGGTGGTTCTCAGGACAGACTTGGCACCACATATATGATGAAACTAAAGACAGTCTAGCCATGAATAACACTTTCAGTTTCCTGAGAGCTTCCATCAAAGTAAACCTGGGGTAAGATATTTCCCTTTTAAAGCACACGTTTGAAGTAAGGAAGGCAAACTGAACATTTTTCTGTTATTTGCTTGCCACGACATTCTTTGCTTGGTGTCTAAGCACAGTGGCTGGCATACGCAAATATGGCAGCTCATTTTTTAAAAAAGCATAAGTGTTATATCAGTAATAAAGAAAACAATTTGCATTTCAGATGAAGAGACAGCGGTACACCACAAAATATTTACTCTACCCAGAAGACCAGCAATTTACAGACAATTTAAAAGTGGTTTAAGACTTTTCTTGTCAGTATGTGTAAGCATTTAAACCTTACGACTTTGTTTTTAACTAAGGTTTTCATTTGTGTGCTAAGTAGTTTAAGTTAAAGGATTAGATTGTGAGGGGCTGGTGTGTGTTAACTGACATTCTTTCAAAGGCAGTAGTGATTTAGGTCTGAGTTTTTATAGCATGTGGCGTGTAAGGAGTGTTTAGCTTCTTGTGAAGTTTTTGTATTTTTTATTTTTAATAGAACTTAGTCTTTACTGGAGAGGGTTAACAGAAGCTCCTAAATGGCTCTTGGTCTGGCTGTGTCCTGCGAGCAAAGCAAACAGGCACAAGGGAAATTTGTACTGCTGTCATCAGAGCACATCTGGTCCCAAAGCTGTATTGCAGGCCTCTCTTTAAGCTTTATCAATCATAATGGCAACAGATGTGTGCAAGGACCAAATATGAGTTTACTTGCATGGAGATGTTCCCATAAGCAAAGTTAAACCCAAGGGAGGGTGCTTGGGATCTGCAGTGCCAGATGATTTGTGACTCTGTGAACTGTAGTTGTACCTGTGGTGGGGGCAAGGAGCCCTCTAGTTCTTCATGAAATGTAATTTACAAGGAGAATACCTATAGCTGCTTGGCTTATCTCCAATGAGATGAAGCTGCTGTAACTGCCCTTGCAGGGTACACCACCAACCCACCATACTGAAGTGCATGCTGTCAAGCTGTGGTGAAGTTAATTAAGTATAGAAGAGCTCCTAAAATGGATCTTTTGAGTTACCAAATAGAAAAAAAAAAAGGAAAAAAAAAAAGAATTTTGCTTTATAACCCATGTAGCTACCTATATGCAGCAAAGGATGCCATGTCAGATAAGTCAGGTAGTGCATACATAATCTTGTGATACCTGAAAGCTGCTCCTAATTGCTGCCTTACTTGTGGCAGTGATGCCTCGGAAGAAAGTCCCTAAACCTCTTGAGTGGAGCAGCGGCCCTGGCTCACTCCGCCATAGCAACAAAAGTGCTTCCTGCTGGAAAAGCCAGCTGAGTCCAGAGAAGATCCCCAGAGACCTTTAGAAATCCCAGAAAGCTTTAGCCTCAAAGAGGAAGAGGCACAACTCTGAAGCTGGCAAGACAAAACAGCTTGCCAGTGGCAGGCATACAAAATTTACCAGAAAAAGGTCCAGAGCCACAAGAGCTGGCATCAGTATGTTTCATTTGGCTTCTCTTCTGCACTCTCCCACTCCAGTGCTTGGCAGAGCAGATGTAAAACATGGCACGCTGCTTGCGGAGATACTGGTTACAGTTATCAGATCTAGGATCCTCAGAGACAGCTTAGTCCGACCACTTATGACAGGCTGAATTTGTGGGAACTGCTGTGTCCTTTTACTGGATCCAGGCATGATAATCCTCTCATTGGAAAGCTTTTCAAAGAATTACAATTCTTGATGCACACTGTCACGCTTAAGGCTGTATATGATTGCAGGAGTTCACTCTTGCATGCTTAAAGCATTTGTGTAACAATTCCTTAAACCTGTATAAGCTGTGTCTGATGATAAGTATTTTGAGAAGAAAAGCACTTTCCCCCCGCCCACCCAAAGGTGTATTAAGGCTGCTGGAGTTAATATGGGAAAGAGACTGAATGCACAGCAGCAAACTGTGCAGCCTGGCTCACTGACCTGAGACGCTACACTAGCCACGGAACAAAAGCCTAAGCCTGGCCTTCCTTTCCTTCACCTCTCCTAAAGTAGCTATGCCAAGTACCATCACTGGGCAGCAAATGTAGCAAAAACACCAGCCCCCATCTCTCTGTGTTTAAATTGAATAAACTGAAAGGTGCTGGATGGGAATGTGTATTGAGGATTTACCCACATCCTTGATTCTGCAGCCTCCTCTACTCCCAGTGCATACTAAGCAAGCAGGTCATTCTGAATGCAGGAAACTTTTTAAACCACCACTTTAAAATACCTACAGAACACACTTGGTGTTGAAGTTGTATTACTAAGAAGTTAAGGATTTTTAAAATAATTATAAAAGCATAGTGGTTACAAGGAAGAAATAGAGCATGATTAAGAAAGCTTCTGAACACCTTAACAAGTGGAAATATTCAAGTCTTAACTTTTCTTTATGCTTTGTCTTCCTACCTGTCATTCAGCTTTTCATGTCTATCTGCAATGCATAGTATTCTTGTAACCCTAATGCTTTCTAGGGTCTTTAAAAACTCTGCAGCTAACATTTTAATTGGTTGGCTTTTTGTTTTTGTTAGGTCAAGGAACAGTTAAATGCAATCAGTGAGCAGTGCCATCTTAATTATGGAAAAGCCAATACACAGCTTTGGGCAGTGTGAAGAACAGACCCAGCACAAGCCTTAGTACCTTGGCTATGACTTAAGTATACGTGTAACTTCATGATAACAGCGTCATCATGAAGTCACTAAAGTCCCATAATCCCTGAGGAAAGGGGAGGGCAAGTGATGCCATGTGTGAAAACCTGTACTAGGTAGCTTTTATCCTTCCCTCCCTCCCTCCCTTACAGGAGACCTGCATAACATTCTTATTCTCCAGTTATTTGCAATTATATTTTACATAGCTCATTATTAACAGAATCAACTAGTTAACTGAAAAGCTATAAACAAGGCAAAACCTCAGAACTCAGAATGTGGTGTATGGAGGAAGCAGTAGAATAACATGTTTTTTCAGGATGCAAAGTGCTTCTGCACATGCTTTGATTAGCTCTGAAGAAAATGGCAGGCTTGGAGGTGGTTTAGTTGTGCTGGGGGAGGCCTGTGAAAGAGAAGAAAAAGCAACCATATGTGTCTGTGCCCTGGTTCACATCAGGGAGCACTAACCTTGGGGTTCAAGACTGATGGCTGTCCCGCAGCACCAGGGGAGAGCACACCCAGCAGCAGGTGTGGAAGGAGGAGTGCCGGGCTTACCTCAGGCAATGCAAATACTCCAGGACCAATTGGCACAATCAGTGAAGCCAACCCACGTTGCTTGGCACAGCCAGCTAGCCACGTGGCACGCTGGCATACCTGTGCTATGGCTTTAGCATAAGAGCAAACAAGGGCCTCCAAACTTAGGCTCAGCAAGCCCAACCCAAATGACCAGGTCAAGCGTACTGCAGGCATTAATTAGATGCTAGGTAGGCTTACTTGTCATGAAACATGATGTGAAATAATAATACAAAGTATAAGAGACTGTGAAATATCAGGAACAATTGTGGCAACCAAGCCAGCCTGCAATACCCAGGCATTTTAGATTAACATTGTGGGCATTGCTAACTTGAGAAATATGGCACGTGTGTCTACCGTTTCAGATTGGACTGAAACTTCACATGAGATACCTACAAGTTGCTGCCAGTTACCGGTGGAAATGTCAGTCAGGTGAAGAAAAGAATGAGTTGCCTGCTGTTGCCTGAGGAATGCGTAGTGCAAATATTTTACACATACAAATGCGAAGTGCAGACTGAAGGCAAATTGGACAAAAAGTGCAGAGCATAACAGCTGCTGTGAAGGATGAAGCACCTTTAGGTTATAAAGTTGCATGTTAGGGATAGATGTTCACAAGCTCCTCAGGCACAAGAAGTAACTGGGAAAAGGGTAACTGCATGGTAAAGGCTGCATGCTCTGTGCACATTGTTTACAAACCAGGAGCACAAAGAAACTGTTTTTTGTAAAATCTCTTAACTCTAAGGAGTAAATCTTTAAAGCAGCGCAAGGGAGTCATGCACACAAATCTCATTATTTTGAAAGCTGCTTAGAAACTTTAGCCCTTAGAGTCAACATACCACAATGCATTCAGAAGTACAATTTCAAAGAGTTACAAATGCTTCTAACAATTAGCTAATTAAAAAAAAAAAAAGGAGAAAAAATAGGATTTAAAAGGATTTAAAAGGAAAGAATTACAGAGGGGTTATATGTTAAGAAGGAGGTAATTGAAAGAGATTGAGAGGGTACAGTAGGAAGTGGATGTGGTTAAGGTATTTGTAAGATTAGTTGAAGAAAAGTCTGGTAAAACTGGAAGTAGGAAGCCAAATCCTGGGACAAATGAATAGAGTTTCTTTGATGTATTTGGAGCTGCATGGTTTCTACATAGTCAGCATCTGGCCTGTGGATCTTAAGAATGATTGGATAAAAATAATGGTGGAAGCTTATTAAAATACAACCATAAAAAGTGGTATATAGTATTTGATGCACAAAAGGTACTTATATTATCGGAGATTAAATACCCAGTCAAAAGAACCAAACAGCTGCAGGTAGTACAGCCTCAGGGGTCTTAGGGAATTAAGCAACTTAACAGTAATGGAAGCTGTGACTTGCTATGCAAGCTGGTTTATTGAAATCAAAATTGAAACAGGATTTATTACTGGTTTAGAGGTAGATTGTGAGTTTGAAACTCATTTTCGAACGTGTCCTCAAAGAAGCAGGATGATATGAGTGTTAAAACTTGGGGGGGACCCGTGGCAGTTGGAGGTTATGAGGAAAGCTCTGGCATGCAAGTGATACTGACTCCAATTAGTGCAGATATGCCTTTTGAAATGCCTGCAGGGTTTTTATAACTATAGAAAACACACTCAAACTTCGGGTAAGTAGGTTGTGTGTGCATGCTTGAGTTCTCAGCTTCTAGGATTAAGAGACTGTAAATCTGTGCACCATGCTATAGGTGCTCTAGTTACAGACTGGACTCATATGTGCTAGGCTAGGCACTGAGCAAACACGGGACAACGATACACAGCAAACAGTGTACAAAGCAAAAAGACAGAGAAAGATAAGTAAAGAGCCAAACCAGGTCAGCACGACAGCACTCAAACTTTGTATTCCCCTGCTGAGCCTGCAGAGCTCCTAGGATCTTTTTGCATTTTACATGCTAAAATTTCAAAATCAGAAGACAAGGGAATCTCTGTCCTGACTTTAAGCAGACTCATTTCGAAGATAACTCTCATTTCATTTTCATTGCTTCAGTGAGCCAGTGCCATGTTCAGAGCACTGTTAGCGTTGAGGAAGAATAGACAAGCACTGAGAGTTTCATGGCTGTAAAAATAAACACTGTCAGCAGGATACATAAAATAATATATTGAATTTGAAACACAACATCACAGGCGAATGAAGAAAACCAGTTGCATCTGCTAAGCATTTCTGGGCAGATCAATTTACATAATGTCATTCTGTAACTACACAACTTTATTTAAAAAGTCAGACGGAACAGTACTGCAGGTCTGGGATAAGCAGCAATGGACTTTCTTAGGTCAAAAGAAAGAAACAAACAAACAAATCACCATCTTTTTTTATCTAGGTACAAAACACATTAGGATGAACATACTCTGAACCTCTGAGCTTATGTTTAGTGCAAAATTGAGTGTGTTCAGAGAACTACATAAAGATTTGCCTCCTTGATTTCTGCCACTTCTTTAGAATCCAGGGTGTCAGCACATTCAATATGAGAACTGTTGTAATGATGGCATGTGCTGTTGTGCAGAGGTGAGGAACCTCAAAGTCATAAACTTGGGCGGGGTGCATGTATTTGTTAAGGACTTTGCCTGTCAGAAGTTGAGAGCTATAAATGAATTCATCTGCCTGTGAATCCATCTGCCTATTCTTTGTATTTTATACTAGGTCTCAGGATGCATCAATGACAGACTAGTATTACCCTAAAGTGCTGGAGGCTTATTTGATCACTTTGAGAAGTTTCTCCCATGCCTGCAAGTAGCTGGAAGAAGGCTGTGACATCAGAAACTTTAAAGAGGTCTGGCTTTTTCTGAGTCTGTGTAGCGAGTGTAGATGTTGATGCTGGTGCTGGTCCTGTCCATGCACTGTGGGGCAGGGTGGAACATTTGGATTCGTAATGGAGATAATTGACAGGAGAGAATTATTCAACTGTATCCAGATAATTGACCAGGAAACTGAAAATCCTGGTATCAAGGTTGTAGCCTGATGAGGAACTTATACTGTATAAAGCAATCTTTTTTTTTTTTTTTTTTTTTTTTTTTTGGGGGGGGGGGGGGGGGGGGGGGGGGGCGAGGGGAGAAGATAGGGAATGATGACAGACTAACAAAAGGGCAGTAGGAGGGGAGGAAGGATTTGGTGAAAGCTTTGAATGATCAGAGAGGACACTTATCAGATGAAGCAATTTCTGGGAGGCATACAATGAAGTATTTTAAATTTCAACACCAATTCAAGTTGTGCAGCCACTCAGAAAAACTTAAAAGCTTTTTTGAAGATAATTGCATGCATTTTACATGTACTATAGGCACTTACTCTTTCAGAGAGTGCAAGTAATTGATCACTCCTGCCGAAGGTAATAGTGCATCTCTGTCTAGATTGCAAAGCAATAACTACTTGTTTAATTAATGAAAATTATGCCTAACAGTCTAAAATCCAGATTCTAGTCACTTTTTAAGTTAAAGTGACTAATATATTTTTGGAATAACAACTTTGTGTTTTTCTGCTGTGTACAGGGCACTAATACTCCAAGTTCAGAGCTTGTATAATCCACAAAAATAATTCCCAGTGCCCATCCATCTCTGTATCATCAAGCTGATATCACGAAGACTATAGATAAATCTAACAACTGTAACTTTCACTAATAGTCTACTTAAGGCTGATGAATTTGAGAGGCTGGTCAGAAAACAGTGATGAAAATTTAGTAGCCTAGTGGACACTGCACATGATGGGGAATGACAAGTTTAGAGAACAGTTTGGTGTCATTATAGTTACCACCATTAAACCACCCTTTGTGCAACGAGTGATAAAGAAGTGGTAACATCTCTGAAGCAAAAGGAAAAATACACTACAATCTCTCAGTAACATACCCTGTCCCACACCATCAAGCTTATTTTTATCTTATTTAATGCATAGCATCAAGAAGCCTGTCACTGACTAAAACACTTATACCAATCTAGTTATCCACCAGCTCTGAACTGAGCTGCATGACTAGAATCCAGGCAGTCTACCTGCCTTAGTGCACACTGTTACCACTTGTAGGACTTGAAATACAGCCAGAAATGTGGGTCACAATGGAAAAGATTAGAGTCCATCTCCTATGCTGAAGTCCTGTGTCATAGCAGGCAACCTTGGTGGAAGATCAGTGTGAACTGTGAGGATTTACACTGTCTCAGATTATTTTTACTATCACATCACCAGCCTGTGTGCATTTTTTAACTTATCAAAATGAATGACATTATTTTATTACCTCTGTGGGTTCATCCTAAAACACTAAGCGCAAGACAGTGGAATTTGACATTTTCACAGCTTTGGCTATGGAATGAGATACATGTCTATGTACTTTTGCTACAGATGCACTCATGCTGCACCTAAGAAAATCTGCTTTCCTGCTTCTAATGTGATCTAAAATATAAGATAGCTTCTCAAACACAGTAGGTAGATGTAAGGCATGTTAATATAGGTATCAGCTGATCCACAACTGCGCATTTGAAGGTCACGTAAATCTTAACTTAGGCAAAATTCATGGTTGATACTGATTTGACTGTTTCTCAAATGAAATTTAAAATGAGTTTTTCAATATGTATTTTTTGAATGTGTTGGTATCAAGCATTTATGAATAGCTTTAGTAATCAACTGTCATAGGAAAGGAAAACAAGTATGTGAAAAGTCTGCATCCTATTTACATTTGTAATATTTCATAATTCTTAAGGTATCAGTAGAAGCATTTTAATGAGGGTTTTGACAATAGTGCTGTACCAAATGCACTGAAAATCCTTTTGATGATTAATTAAAGGAGATTGTAAAGGCGTAATTTGAAAAGATAAGGGTGGAGTTAAAAAAGATACCTCACCCACTAGAAAAATGCCTGTGCTGTTCTTGGCCTATGTTTAAGTGCATATTAATAGATCTCCAAGAACAGGTATTTCTTCTTCTGCAAGTAGTAAGATGGCTTCTCATCTAGTATTTTACTATCAGGTATAAAAAAAATCATGTGGCCTTGTGCATACGAGAATAATGCATGTTTATAGAGCTCTGGTTTGAAAAGTCACAATACTTT
Source organism: Pezoporus wallicus (assembly GCF_028554395.1). Classification (NCBI taxonomy): domain Eukaryota; kingdom Metazoa; phylum Chordata; class Aves; order Psittaciformes; family Psittacidae; genus Pezoporus; species Pezoporus wallicus. The sequence goes on from NW_026640488.1 coordinate 8,569,215, forward strand.
GCCCTCAGAATGCAAACATGGTATTGCTTGAGACACCCAGCAACTAGCATAAATGCATATAAATTTAGCAATGCCATTAATGCTCTATTTTTAGTACTATGATTCTGTGCATCACTATTGTAATACATGGAATACGGATACAGTGTATCCTACTTCAGTAAGTGTGCTGGATTATTTTTCAGTGGTCAGCAGTTGCGTATCCACTGCTCCACAATGAAGCTCATCTTTAAGAACCTCCCACGCTGATGTGAGTGTCTCTGCAAACTGTTTATGTAATTCTGATAATACCACAGGATACTGCAGACTGCAACTTAAAGTGCACAGGTACAATTCAGCCCCTTAAGTTCTGGTTTGCAACAGGATTTTAGGTGGAGTACTTACTTTATTTTGCAGATCTGATCTTTCTGATTTGAGTTTGATTAAACACCTTGTATTCACATTTAGCTTAGAAAAAGAAGAAAAATGTGATTCTTTTGAATAGCAGCATCAAATTTAAAGTTGAGAAAGCCATAGCCAGTAATTTTTATCCTAAAAACAATTCAAGGTGAAATCCTGGCTCTATTTAAATCAGTGCAACGCTCCACTAATTTCAAGTGAAGGTATTCACCCTGCTAAATGCTTTATATCCTAAGGGCTCGGTAAGTTGTTGCAAAAACATTATGTAATTAAATGATGAAAAAACCACACACCCATTTGTCTTTAGAAAAGGGAATTTCCTCACCTAAGGTAAAAATTTTTGCTGCCAGGTTTCCGTGAGAGAAGCTGACAGAGGTAATCCAGCAGTGATGAAATATTCTGGGATTAATTAGGCATGGCCTAGATACAAGCAAGAGAGTATAAGGGCTGACCTAAATGTAGCAAGGAACAGTGCCTCTTTCTCCTCATTTCTGTTAATCCACCTTGACACCAAAGGCTGAGCAGGGCAAGTTTGAAGAGAGCGCGTGGATATAAGTCTGAAAGACAAGAAAGTTATTACGCTGATTTTAATTCATATTATTATTTAAAGTGTATTGAAGACATGATTTAGCTTCCTGTGTCTTGTAGGTTAGTAAGAAGTCAAGCAGCTTTTCCAAGCACTTAGTCAAGAGTCTACAAAAGCCCTACTGTGGATCACCACGCTTTATCGGAATATGAAGTTTTCCTATTGCTTCCACTTTGTCCCAAAACACCATTTCGACCGGGGGGAAACCAATTCATCCCACACATGCTGTGTTCATTTTTAAGTACATACAAATATGTCAAAGTTGTTGATAGCAAATGAGGAATGGAATAAGCTTCGCTTTGGCCTAAGGTTTACAGGAGCAGCTTTCATTTGTTAAAACATCAGCGATTCTTCAGTTTAATTTGAAATAATGTCAATTGCAGTAATCTGCTTTATAAGTGTGTTGAGTCTCAAGTTACAACCAGTGAAATAAATTGATTTTTTTTTAAGGACAAAACTTTAAATTAGTCTTTTCCCTCTTACTTTGTGAACTCCAAGTAAATTCTGAACTTAAAGGATGCCCCTGGGTTGATCAAAGTACTTAGAACAAAGATTCAGTTAAGCCAGTATTAAAATGAAAGTACAATATAGAAATCTGCTTCTTGCTAATTGCAGGGAATTTTAGACAATTTTTGGTTTAATGGGAATAATCAGCCCACTAGTTTTTAAGTCACTGCAGTTATACATTAGAAAAAGGGGGTTGAATTAAGAGGTCTGAAAACCCGCAGTATTTGAAGATGGATGGGATCCTGCCATTGTTACTATTACTTGTCACAGGTGACTAAAAAGCAGCAGCTTGCCAAGATGATGACTTTATTACAGTTCTTCACCTTTATTTCAAAGTCTTTTTGACAGGTCTAGGAATTTTTTCGGTGAAGTTGGTTGGGTTTTGGGTGGGTGGTTTTTTCAGTTGTGGGTTGTTGTGGGTTTTTTTTGGCTTAGCTTTCAGTTTGGGAGAAAGATGGAAAACATTTTAAAACAAAAAGTTGAAAGGAGTATCTATCTCAATACTAGAGTTAAAACTGCACAAGTTAGGAATCATTTAATTCATAAATAAGGATATCTGTATGTAACTTTGGACCAGAGAAAAAGGAGAAACTACAACAAAATGATGCATCTGCATGTTGTACTAAAGCCCTTTTGAAATCTGTTTCATTATGATTATATTTAGTAAAAGACTTGAATGTGTGCAGTGTTATGATCCAACAGCTGCTATTGCCTGCAATTCCACAAGCAATTCCCACAAAATATGTCTTTTACAACAGAATCGTTTCATTGAACTACTAATCAATACAACTTGGTGTCAGACCATACATAATAGAAATAATCTACTGTTTAAGAGTTTCTCTCCAAATAGCAGCTCAGCTGCTGGTAATATCAAACTTAGAACTTATGAAATCTGGAAGAAGTAACAAAGCTTGGAGCTGTCTGGCAGTGCTTTTATGATTCATTGCTACTAAGACTCTCAACTTCCAGGCATCAATTTGTGAAGGAGGCTCTGTCCTGAAAACTTTAAATGACTGATTGCAATAGTCTTGCTGTCATTTTCTGTTGCAGAGACCTTCCCCATTCTCCAAGCATCCAGGGACCCCAGTCTGAAAAACAGAGTCCAGATGATCTCTGTGATGTTGCGCAATTTCTACTATTTCAATGTTAATGTATAAGCCTATCTACTGGACTGGACTTTCACAGTAGTTATTAATTTACCTTTTACTTATTTATGTAAAAAAGGGCTAATGACACCTTCTGAAATAATGCTTTGCAAACTTACCCTGTGACTAAGGAACAACAAAAGATACTTGGTTTAGGGACTAGTAACTAGTTGCATGTCCATGCTTTTCTATATAAGTCTCAAGTGTCTTTTTTTTATTTGTCTGTGAAGCTTCATAGGGTTTGATCTTGCTCAGATTTGACACTCTGGCTTTATTGAACTCATCGAGTGCTTTATAAATGTTCATTATCTTCAGTAGTTAGGTTTTGTTTCATTTTGAGCAACATGGCAGAATATATCCTGAAGAAAAAACTGTCAAAGTTATTGAAGTTTTACAGCCAATATAGCAAGTATGATACTGAATCGATAATTCCCAAGTTACCAGTTATATGTTAGACTATCAATCAACACTTTATCACTAAATAGTAAAAATCCAGAAATACGAAAATCTCATTAATTTATAGTTGGAAAATTTTCCATTTTGCACCTCACATGCACTGCAGATCTTGTTCAGCCTGACAATTTCATCACATTAACTCCACTAATATTCTATATTTTAAAAGCTTTCTGGAAAAGTAAATCAGCATCTGAAATGTGGGTGGTTACACCACTCATTTTTTTTTCAGCATAACAGAAATTGAAGCAACCTATTTCAATTTTCTCTGCCCTAGATTCAGGAAATGATGCAAGTTAATTTCTGTTCATATTCAGAAATATGATACCTTGGAAAAGGATATTTTCTAGACCTGACCTGATTACTTACATCTGGCTCAAAATACAGGTGAGAGTTCCTAAAAAAAAAAATAAAATAAAAAATAAAAAATAATTTAAAAATAGACATTTAAAATATTTTTTTACTTTTAAAATGGCAAACCCGCACTTAGAATCAATCCAGTTCTCTTCAAACTTAAATGAAACACCCACATAACAGACCATCCCATCCACTATTTTAATGAGATCTAAATCTGTCAAGGATTGTCAACACTCATCATAGTGTGGATGTTTTGAGGACTTGCAAATCTGAAAGAAGTTAAATTTCTTCAGACAAAAGCAGTATTAATAATACAACATTGCTAATAGACATTGATTGGTACTCAATACCAAAAAGGGCAGCTGAAAAAAAAAAAAAAAACAGCTTCTTACATTAGTCTTCAGAACATGGGTAGAATCCAGACCAGTACAAAATAATGAGCTCATTTACTCTTGTGTGGGAAAAGAGAAGAGTAGCTAGAGGTGATACAGCAGGAGGAAAACCAAATAAGTAGGCATGACAGGAGTATGGGGGCTAAATGTAATGACAGGAACTTCATAACATGTTCTTCATAAAAATGACAGGAAAAGCAAATGAGGCAAACTGCACTCTGCCAAAAGCATCCATTCAAATTCTGAAATATTGAAGGATCACTTTTGGTAGGACACACGTTGCTAAACCTCTGGTTTAAAAAAAAAAAAAAAAAAGGATAAATGAGAATTACAGGAGGAATGCTACTAAAAGCTATAGATCATTAACATAAAACAATGAAAATGAAGCACATCACAGTCTAATTTGCAAAAGCACATATTAAATATTACTGAGTCACTTATTTGACTTAATTTCTGGGATTGTTTTAAAAATAAGAAGAACTTTAAATCCTGTAGTTCCTTTTTATCAACTGTGAAGTTAAATATACATGCATTGTACATATTTAGGGCATAGTTTTATCTCCATCGTAGTATCACCTCAATAATCCAGAATCTCACCGCAAATCATTCAATGCTGGGGACAGTGTCAGAAGAGAGGATGAGCCTGATTAACATAAATTAATCAGGCTTCTCCAGCCACATGTAGAGTTTCTACCTTCTCAGATGCAAACTAGGGAAGGAGTTTCTTGGATTCCACCTGGACACTCCAGAAGTTCAGTTAGCAGCACACAAGAGTTTTCCGTGTCAGTGTAGCAGTATGTAGGGATATGGAAAACTACATCAGATTTGTTCAGAGATGACTGTTCAAATGTAAATGACCTTAGAAGAGCTGGCACTGGAGTAGGGAAGGTCAGAAGAGGTGTGAAAAGGGAGCTGGAAGTTTTCACTGGAACAGAGGTGTTGCTTGTGTCGAGGGTATTCAGTTTAGGAAAGCAAGTTACTCTCTGCCAGCTGGCTTTTTCTAGCACTTTCTTGTTTAATCAAAGCACGACCAAATTTGTGTTACGTGAAGCCTAGAGTGTAGTGAAATGCTGTATTAAATGGAGCATTGGTAGTTAGATCTGGAAACTTCTAAGAAAGTGAAATTGCTTGAGGTCTACAGTTCATTTGTCGTATTTTAACCCCAGCTGGCAACAAACACCACTCAGCCACCTGCTCACTTAACTCTGTGCAAGCCCTGCTCAGCAACAACTGAAACATCGGTGTGTTAGCAACATTATTTCCAGCACAAATCCAAACCACAGCCCACACTAGCTACTATGTAGAAAATTAACTCTACCCCAGCCAGCGCCAGCACGCCATCACTAATTTCAAAGGACCTATTTTCATGAGGGGAGAGGGGGGGGAAAGGGAACAACCAAAACCAAACCCACAATTTGTGTTTTGTGCTCACTGCACTCAGTAGAAAGAGAAGTTGGTCCCTGACTTGCAGATTTTACAAAGGAGATCTATGTGTTGACAGAAAACAACCTGCAGATGAGCACATGAACAGCGAAGCCCTCAGAGCAGCTTTGTTGTATTACAGAGCTTCCTTAAGTTTTCATCTTAATAGGTACAAAAGTTCTGTAGGAATTTCCTTTCAAACACTATGTTAATGAGCAAGCAGAGTGCTTTATTATGGCCAAATATTCAGGACAAGAGTTAAGAGGCGTATCCAGATCCTGGTGCTTCTCTAGTGCTAGCAGTTGCATGAGATTTTGACATTTGCTAGTGACCCTGCTCCAGGCACCATCCCCCAAATCCCCAGCAAAAAGGCAACTGCCTGGCTTAGGGGATTGGTAATCGGATACTTCACCTCCAGGTCATTGTAGGTCTCTAGTTCAAGAGCAGCAAGGCTTTGTAAAGACTTAGACACTACTGGATATTTATTTGGAGGCATATGGATAAGTGAGCATATGATTTCTGTGCAGCAAGCAGCAGACATGTCCACATATAGATACAAATATTATGACAGTTGCCAGTCTGTTAGAAACATTTGAATGACAGTATATCAGTCTGACAGAGGTTGATTAACTCCCTAATAACAGTGGGGATTGTGTCTTGTTATAGTACTGGATGGATTGTAAAAAGCATCGTAGTTTCTACAGTATTTTGCAACTGAGAGAGGCAAAAATCCATGTTTAACCCTCCCTTTTCCCTGTCCAGGTTGTAAAAGACTTTGAAAGTAGTTTTGAATGTTACTGGAGGCAATCCAAAGCCAATTTTAATTTGAGTTTTCCGTCTTTGCCAGTATGAATTCACCAAGATGTAAAATATCTTCTGCAGGTCTTTCCAGGCACTTCACTACATAGGGAAAACTGCAAGTGCAGAATCTGAAACTTCCACACGTCCTTAATGAGGATAAAACTGGAAAAAAGAAACAACTACTTCCAAGGTCAGTATTAACCTAATGCTTCTGCAGTCAGACTGTATGGCCTGTGTGTGAGGGAAAAATGTAGATGATGCTCCCTGTTGTGGTGGGACCAGAGCAGGCAGGTGTAATAGTAAAACAGAAGCATGATGCTTTTTCCAGTCTGCTGTCAGGGGTAGTTTCAGAAGGGAGTGGGGCTGGCTGGCATGAGCACCTTGTCCATTGGCCCGTGCTGCCTCCCAGTGGGCATCAACTTCTTTTTCGGGGGAAAAAGAAGGGGTTTTTTAAATGCCCAGTACAGAAACCACTGCCCTCAGACAACTAATGGGGGAATTCACTGATGGCGGCACTTCCGCTGTCTAAAACCAAACTCTTGGATTTTGTACAGTGTACAGCACTCTGTGATGATCTTGGATGCACGGTTCATCCATGGGTTTCTGCAGAACATAAGCCTGCGTTTAAAAGCAGACAAAAAACACAAACAAACAAACAAAAAAAGGTTTCTGCAGGCAACTTTACAAATGTGAATTCACATCGTATTGACTCGCACGCAGAAGGCTCTGTCCCTGTCACTCTCAGCTTCGACAAGCAGCAGCAGAGTGGTACCACATCACTTGAATGTAGCCAGTTTTACAGAGCCCTCTGTGCAGTGGTAAAGGTAACTTATTTTTTCTTCTCACTCTCTTTGAATGTGCTCACAGCCCCCACAATGAAAAGGGATCTCAAAAATGGACAATTAAACAACGGGAGGAAAGAGCACCTTTTGCCACAGTAAGGTCTCCATAAGGCAGTGAAAAGTTGTAAGGAACACTTCCATACGTTTTCGACAGCCTACAAAGCTTCACGGTTTGTAGCCCCAACCTGCCCTTTCCTACTCGGCTTGCTAAACCAAGGGGTCTGCTTAGAGCCAGGCACCTCAACCCTATGCTTTCCCTAGCTAAAAAAAAAAACAATCCCTCCCAGGCTTGTGCTATTATCTACCTGGGAACAGTCACATAAACTTTTGCGTTGGGTTGTTTGTGGGGTTATTGCAACCTAAAACAGGGGAGGGGCTTTGGGGAAAACACCTCTGGGGACCCCCCTGGGGAAGTCACAGGGCTTTGCAAACACTCCTAAGGATTAGAGCTGTTGCCCATGCTTTGAACAATGTGTTTTTCTAAGTCTTGAGCTGTGCTCTTAAAGAATGGGAGGGGGGAGGGAGGTGGCAGATCATACAGGGCTATAGCACAAGTTATATGAATAAACAAAGACTTCTGTATCCAGGTGTGTCCAACTACAAAAGTCACTTAGGTATGGGTTGAGGTTTGGGGTTTCTTTTCCTCCAAAGTGATCCTGTTCAGAGTGTAATATACTGTTTTATTTCTACAGTGCTTATCATTGAAGTTAACGCTTAGGATCCTTGGATGTGATATCCTCACAGTGCACACAAGAAATAGATCTGAAAAACATCAAAGCAAGCGGATAGCACTGAATACACAGAAAAAGCAAAAGTATTACACTGGAAGTACTGCTCTTGCATCACTCTGCTTTGTGAAGAGCTCACATTATCGGGTTTGCATGCGTGTGTGCACGTGCGAGACTCCTTCAAAGGAGGAAACAGGATGCCTAACTTTTAGTGCAGAAAATTAGTAACAAACTACGTGCAAGATACGGGCCGATAACATCTCTGTAATCTCGTACTTAATCTGCTACCCTCAAGAAAAATCTATTGACTTTTCGGTGTTAGTCTGCCCAGGCTGCAAACAATAACTAATGGGCCTGTGTTACCCTGTGACAAGCACTGGAGCTGAGCGTTTGCGCCTCGATTTTTACAAGTCGGTGCCCAGAGCGGAGCTGCCCATCCGGCTGGCTGAGAAAAGCCAACCCCCGACTCGAGCTCTCCCATTCCGTCCCATTATTCCGGGCGGGGTGCAGGCGCCGTTAACCCCACGGCCGGAGCAGGTGCAGCGGGAGCACACACCCGCTGCTGCCGCCGGGGCGGGTGCTGGGTGCCGGGGCGGGAGCGGCTGCCCGGTGCGGGGCGGCCACGTGGAACCGCGGCTCCCGCGGCGGCTACTTCCTGCTCCGCATCGCCCCGGCCGCTGTGCACAGCGGGGAGGCAGCAGGCAGGCGAGCAGCCGGCAGTGGGGGAGCCTACCGGGGAGCAGGGGGAGGGAGGGAGGGAAAGAGGGGCGAAACAGAGGAGAGAAAAAACACAGAAAGTTTGTACGTGCGGTGGTGGGGGGGAGCCTCCGCAGGCGGGTGGCTGCCGGAGAGCAGCGGCGGCCGGGGGAGAAGGGGGAGAGGAGGAGGTGCCGGTGGAGCCGCGGGGGGCGGAAGCCCGCCGGTGCGCGGGGCCGGGCGCTGCGTGCGCGGCGGCGGGAGGGAGAGGGCGGGCGGGAGGATGCGGCTGAAGCTGGGCTTCCTGCTGCGCGCCGTGCTGCTGGCGGGCAGCTTCTTGGGGCTACTGCTGCTCTGGTCCTCGCTGTCGCCCCGCACCGAGGAGCCGGTTCCCCCGGGACGGACGCGGGTGAGTGTGCGGCCGCGCCGGGCAGCGGAGCGGGCGGGACAGAGCGGGTGGCGGGGCCGCCTCCCGGGATGTGACCGGCGGCGGCTGCGAGCGGGCGTGGGGGGGGGGGGGGGGTGTGCTGCCAGGACTGCGGCCTGCGGCGCTGCAGGCCCGAGAGGGGAGCGCGGAGCGGTGGCGCCGGCCCCAGCTGTCCCCCGGATCCGGCGTCCCTGCCCGGGCGCCGCCGAGCCTCGGCCCGCTGCCGCCGTAATGCTGCCCTCGCCGGGCCGCGGAAAGGACCGGGGCCGCTGCTCTCCGATGGGCCCCGGCGGGTGTCTGGTCTCGTCCGCAGCATCCCCAGCCGCCGGAGCCGGGCGGGGAGCTCGCCGCTGGTGTCCGCCGCCGGCGTGGTGGTGTGGGCAGTGCTTCGACGGGGCCCTTACCCGGGACCTCCCCGCCGCCGTGCCCTGCGCACCCAAACCAAGTGGGTTTGCGCCGCCTTTGGGGGTTTTCCACCCCGAAAATGGTGTGAGCGGTGTAAGCATCCTGCAGCGGTTCCCTTGGGCTTCAACAAAGGGTGCAGGTGTTCCCCCCTCCCACTCACCCACCCACCCCGTCCCCGGGGATCGGCTTTCTGACGTTTTAGTAACCCAACGGCACGTTTTGCCAAGGAGAAGCAGCAGGTCGGGTAACTGCAGAACAGCCCCAAGGCGTCGGGTTGATGGTGCTGGCAGTGCAGATCTCTGAAATGGGGGGCGAGACCCGTGAGGCGCGGGGTGGGCAGTGCGTCGGCCGAAAGGGGCAGTAGCCTTTAGAAATGCTTCAGGAGGTCAGCAAACAGGTCTGTATAGAGAGCCTTGCAGGCCGTATGTTAGTCAAGTGAGAATAATCTGACCCTACAATACCAGGGTCCTGGAAGGAGTCGAAGTGCTCTATCCATTTCATCAGATGTTTTAGAGCTGTGGAACATAGCTGGGATTAGGAGATCTGTTAGAAGTAAGAATAGTGAACATTCATTTAATCTTGATAAAGTCATAACATTTTACAGTGCTTACATTAAAACGTGATCTTTTGTGATGTGTTCACTAATGATCTTGGCCCTTCCTAGTGGGCTGCTTTGAATAATCGTGGAGGGCAAGCGAGCTGACTGAGTTCTTGCTTTTGAAAACTGGAAATGACTTTGGACGCCTTCAGCAGATGCTCTGTCTTCTGAAGCTGTTATAGTTTGCTGTGTCTTGGCAGTTACTGCTGAGATAATAGGCCATATTGGAGATACACAGTTTATTAAGCAGTGAAGTTTCTGTAATCTGTTCTTCTAGACACAGCATAGGCTTTCCCATGTATAGAAAAAAAAATCAGGAATTTTATTTGCATACCTCCCAAAAAAAAACATCGGGCAGTAAACATTTTGCATCAAATCCGGTTGAGTTGCTTTTCCTGCTTAGGAAGGGGTAACAGACCTGTAAAATGACATCCTCTGGGAAGAAAGAAAAAGGAGGTCTGGTTGTGTTGCTGTGTAGGGCAGTGACCATCTTCAGGTGATTATTCTGGGGTGACAAGTGAAATATTGTAGTCCTACAGTGTGTGCACTGTATCAACTTATTCAGGTGCTGTAATGAATCATGCTGTCCTTTGTCACAAGCCTGAAAGCATTCGCTCAAAGGCTTTTAAGCTGATCCCTTGTATCAACCTCCATTCACATGAGAGGTCTAATTTGGAAATCTTCTCTAGCTGCTGTGTGTTGCAGTAAAGGAGTCGTAAGAGGTTTTTACAGTCCAGCCCTTGATAAAGCATTATGCTGCCTTGATTGCCCTTGCCTTGGCTGGAAGAAGAGATAGCCATAACAGCCACTTCAGGAAATAATTCAGTGTTTGTTGGGAACAAATACAATTATATTAAGTAAACACCGTCAAAGATGAAATCTAAAGAGAGTATCTGGTTCATTAGCTAGATCAGCTGTTTACTTGTTGTCATGATATATATGAGAGAGGGTAACACGTGCTGCTTCCTCATTTTCTGGGAAACAGTACTGTTACTACTAAATGCATGTCATGGTTTGGACTGCTCTCCTCCTCAGAAGCTGCTCAGGTGAAGAGTCCTAGTTAAGCACTGGTGAGCAGGATCAGTACTGGCAGTGCTCCAGCATATTTCTGGGGAGCTGCCAGAGCACAGGAGTAGGTCCAGAGATTAGGGTCTGTGTATGCTGCATCCTGCTAGGCGAGGCAGTGCGGTCCCTATGGGGTAGGCTTGTGTCTTGCCCCTGGAGACACGATGTGATGGTACAGCGCTAGCACATTGGAACTGGGAGTAATTGTAACTGCTTCTCTGAAACGCCCTGGTGTTCACTGTGTGCAGCACACAGGTGCCTGTTTGCTCTGTTGCTAGTTGCCTGAAAGTTTGTTAAGCTAAAGATAACAGAGTAATTCTTCTGGTACAACACCCTCATCCCTTTGCTTGCTCTGAAAGCACTAGCCAGGAGGCATAGAATTCCCCCTCAAACCAGCTTAAAGTAGAATTTAACTATTTATAACTAACCGCAGGCAGTACCTTTTCCGTCTCTGCACTGTAACCCTGGCCACTTTTTAATAACACTGAGGCATTAAAGCAACAAAGATGAAAAGTTCTGCTGTGTTGTTCTTTTTATGCTTATAACCTTGAATCTTTTTTCTGCTTACAGCAGCAGGCAGGAATAAGTAATTCTGAAGATCTCGTAGTAGTGTTATAACTATGTACTTTAAAAAAGTATATTCTCCCTTCAAATACTGCATTATGTTTTTTTCTAATAACTTTAAAATATTTCAGAGATCTATTGGAGATGAATGATGATTAATATACAGAAAGCTTTTAAAAGAAAAAGTGAAGGTGGAAAAGTGGCTGGTTTAGGGAGGAAATGAGAGAACGTAGAGATAATAACAGTAATACAGACAGTTGGAGATAAGACCTTTCTACCTGATATAAGACTACCACAGGTGTATGTTTATTGAAAGCATGCTCAGAAGTTGGGGGGGGGGGAACGGGGGGACGGGACAAAGGTCTTCTCCAGGTAACTCTGCTGTGGAGCTTTGTTTCTGCAAGGCACTATTTGAGGAAAAAGTGCTTGCAGGATCTGGATGGAGAGCCTAAGTATTTATTAGAAATTACCATTTCTAATAAATTGTCATTATCAGAAATTAGCATTAATAAATAAAAAATTATCATTATCCAAAATATCCAAACAGAATAAAATAATACTTACCCTAAAGAGCTTTTAGTTTCCAACCTAAACCAAATAGAAACAATGAAAACATATTAAGGTCTGTTCTCAGAGTCTTTAATAAGGACATCTGCTGTATGATAGTAAGGATTACAAGGGTACCAAAAATTTAGGCAGGAACACTCTTGTTTGTGGCTGTGAAAAAAAAGATTAAGTAGAATCATCGATCTGTTTTATTATGTGTATGTTGTGAGGTCTTTTGGATGTTTTCCAGTACTTTCTGATCTTCTGGGTCAAAGTATCACAGTTTTGGACCTCAGTTTGAAGCTGTTCATCATAAGAAGATTGCTGTAGGGACCCCAGCTATAGTACTTGTTAACCTCCAGTGAGATGTGTCGCTAATGATCAGTCTCAGAGATGCAGCCTTAAAAGCTGGCATCACCAATGAGTGGGTAGTACAGCAGGCAGAATCAATGGACTGTAAAGAAAGATTTGTAACTGAAAAGTTGAAAACTGTGTGTATTTGGAGGAGTAAGTGTAGCATAGGTCAACTTTAACTCTCGAAATCCAACCAAATTAATATTCCAAAGCTTCAAAGCTATGTACAATTGAAGTTCGTGGTTTTGATTCATGTTTGTTTGGGGTTTTTTGGTTGGTTGGTTTGGGGGTTTTGTTTTTGTTTGTTTGGGGCTTTTTTAATATCTCTCAAACCTACCTGAGGCAAAGGTGGAAGTACAGCTTTGCTAGTTCATAATCTATGCAGCAGTACCATGAACAGTGGTCTCTCACTTCATCTAATGTTCACTGGAATGCTCCAAGAAGCTGACAGAAATTACCCTATTCATTTCTCCATATGAAGGACAGGAAGAAACAGTGTCCAGCATGTTCTTAGTCCCCTTCTGGAGCCTACAGCAATAGCAAAAGATTTGCTGGAAGTGTGTGGTTGACCTTGCACAAGTCAGAAATGTGGTGCTGAGATTGCAAAGCTCACAAGTTGTCACGTGCAGCGAGGAACACTCCCAGAACTCTTGGCATGGGCTGCCTGGCCTCATATCTGGGAACTTGGTGCTTCAGATTTGAAGCACTACAGGATTTGTGGTATTTCCCAACTTTAGCCAGCCCATAGCCACTGCATCTGAGCTTGTCTTGCCACATATTGAAGGTGTTTTAATTTTCTGTGTCTGTAAGTGACATGTTCTAAATGGGCCTTTGTTTAGGGAGTATTTGTTTATCAACAGCTTTCCGGTTTTCTGGACTGGGTTCCCAGGCCTGCTTTTGCTTTGTATGTGCATAAGTAATTGGACAGCTCTTTTCTTCCACCTGCCAACCCTGGAAACATGCACATCTCCTATGCCAGGTGTGCATTGTCTGTAACTTAACAGGAGCTTTTAAGGCCACGGTTTCCCATCCTTTGTTATTTATACCCTGATCTCCTGGTTAACTGTCCTGGCTGCCAGGTGTCACAGAAGCCATGCCACGGTGAGGTTTATCATTGGATCGGGAAGGGAGGCTCTGCTGAGGACCCTGGTGCAGATGATGATTCTGGCATGTCCCTCTGATTCAGGAAGCCAGATGATGGGCTTGCAGCTGGGGCTGTGGGCCCTCACCAACAGCCAAGTTTAAACATTACAGTTTGCACATAGCCACTAGAAGGTGCAGAATTCATGGGGTGGAGGTGGAGGACTTAGAGTTAAAAAAAGAAACAAAAGCTGAATTGACATTTTCTGAGCTTTCTGGTGACACCCCTTCTCCCCTCCTTTAGAGACCACTAATATCCTGTATACCTTGGCTGGATTGTCACTGAGAACTTAATGACAAGTTGTAGACTGAACTTGAAGTGTTGCTGTAGTTTAAATTAGATTCTTTGCTGTGGAAGTCCCAGTGCAAATTCTCCACTTTCCCTTAAGGAGTAAGGACAAATGTGCTTAGAAAAGAAACCTAGATGCAGAAATTTGGAGTTGATATCATTACTGGATGAAAGGTGGGAATCAGAACAAGATGATAAATCTGATGTAACAGGGAGAGTGGTGTTCAGCAGCGAAGGGATTCGAGTTGTCTGAGTTTGGTAAAAACGTGATGCATTGTGGTACACATAATGAAACGGCAAAATAATATCTCTCTCCAATTGCTTTGTATAGTTATCTATATGTTAGTCACTTTTTTTTTTACTGGTTTGCCTTTCTATAATTGGGTGAGACCTAACACCAGGAGCACCAAGTCAGTTCTGGCGTGCCAGCATTACCTGAAAGCTCAACACAGTCATTCATCATCTGGGTGTGAAAAGCTACCTACAGGTGCAGGACTAGGCATAAGCATGCTGCCTTCTTCAGTCAAAGACGTGATAAATCACTACTACTTGTGTTAACACCATGGCAGATTCAATGAGTTTGGTTTGAAATCTGTGTGCAAGGATGAAGTGAGCTTGCTATAGCCATTGTAAGAAGTAAGCATCATTTCCTCCACCACCTCTGTTTATTACTTTAATCTTTAGTGTTGCTAGTGACAGTAATAGGCAAAATGTTTTGAGATATTAAATGCTAATTTTTTTAATGTGTGCTTTAATCTAAATTGGCCTTGATAAAGCTTGTAAAAATATTCTGTCACCCTTGGGAGAGTACAAAAACCCCAATCCCTGTCATATTAAAAGTGAAATCATTTAACAAATGCTTCCAGTTACATTGCAAATAAATGACCACACTAAAAATAATGTGAAGAAATGGGGAAAAAAAAAAAAGCCTACATAATTCCCACAATTTATGTACACATACATAGATTGTATTAAAACTTTCCTGAACTCGCTTGTAATTAAGATCCCCTGTAATAAGTTAGGTAAAGAACTCATTGTTATCTCTAGACTATTAATTATGTAAATGTCTACTCCTCTAGAGAGAGCAGTTTTGCAGTGTCTGTGACAAGATTCCTTTGTCCTATTCTAGCACCAAGTGTTAACATTTGTGAGTAATGTAGAGGAACTGAATAGCTGAAAAATCAACGATCTTATGTTAAGGCTGGTGTTTGCTTTTCAAGAATCCCGTTGCAGGAGAAGGAGATATAGACCACCCAGAGAACCTTGGGCTGTATCCTCAGCACTCTTGGGTAAGATTATGCAACAATATCTTAGTAATTGTGTCTGTTTGGGGGATCGCACAGGTAAAACTATTCCATTGTTGCAGTATCTAGTGGAGAAACCACAGTATGATCACAGAAATCAGGAAGGATCAACACAACCAGTTGGGCAGGTTGTCATTTGTTTAAAAAACCCAAGAACAACAGAAGTGATTTTGTGCTGCTTAGTGGCCAGCCCAATGGGGCATTAAAAATAGCATGTAATGAAATTAATTTTTAAAATAAAAATCTAGGTAGTAGTTAGCTTTATTTTAAAGGAGGTGAATTAAGATATGATGGCTAAGCTGATGTAGTACTAATTCCAGTGCTAGTATATTTAGTTCTCGGAAGAAGCTCAGTGGGCCATCAGGCTGCCAGCCCTGAGAGAAGGCATGTCATACGCAGAAGTATATACATGGAATTTTTCGCCACATGGCCAAACAGCATGCACCTTCCCTCACCCGAAGCTCAGCAGAGTTAAAATTGCTTGTATTGAGCTGACATTCCCTAATGAAAAATGACAGTATCTTTGTCCTATTTTTGTCGGATATTAAATCAGCATTACGGGAGACTGCCAAGTGGAAATAGGGCAGGATAAGCTGTTACATTAATAGGTTTGACTTCTACCTGGGGGGGGGGGTAGATGCTTTTTACAGAAACTAGGCCATATAATCTGAGAGAAGGATTCAAAGTCTGGTAACAGTTACATTTAATTACTAGATTTCCTCCACAAGTATGGAAAACAAACGTCTACTGTGAAAGATTAGTTTAAAAATAGCAATGTGCTGCTTAAAAGGCTGCCTTCTCCATCAGTTTTCTTTAATCTTTTTGTGAATTAAAGGAAACTTATCTTGTTTGAATCTGCCTTCAGCAATCCACCTTCACCCCACAATGCTCTAGATTTAGATCTTTAGATCTAAATGCTGTTTAGGTGAGTGAGGTTTTCTGCTCTTTCCCCTCTTCCCCCCCCCCCCCCCCAATGATTAATAGCAATGCCAAGGTAATGTGTTCAGTAGGGAAGAAGTTGCCAGGAATGGTCCAAAAAAGAAGAGCAATAAGAAGACAGCAGCATGCATGTCTTTGGAACCTGTGGTACTGTTAAGCTTGAATTTAGGGCTATTTTTCTTACCTTTCACCTAATACAAGTTGGGGAGGGGAGAGGAAAATTAAACTCAGTAAATTTATGTGAATTTAAACCAAAGGTTAAAGTTCTGCTTTATAGCAGATTTCTGGGTTGGGATTTATCAGTTTAATTGTAACTTACTTGAAGGAACTTGCTAGGAAAGTGTGTGGTTTTGTAGAACAGGGGTTTTTTTGTTGTTAATAATTGTGACAAGACACAGAGGAGAAGGCTAGTGCTTGAATTCTACCTTTGTTTTTCAAACAAATATCCTTATTGGGTTTCCCCTGCTTGGGACAGAACAGTTTTGAAATGTTTGCTTACTCACTGGAGTATCAAATTTGTAGGTCTGGAATTTGAAAATTTTGCTTAATGCAAGCTGGTTTTGAAACAGGTCGGTGCTTTCCCAGGAATGCATTTTATAGCAGAAAATTCCTATATTCTGAAAATCCACTGACTTCCCACATAGGAATAAAAATATTATTCTTACCAGGTTGTATACATACATTGTTACTTAAACAAAAATGTCTTCTTTTTGTAATGAAGAGTTGATGCTTAAAAAAAGATTGTATTAAGCAGGAATTAAGCATGCTTCTACATGCATAAACATGCTTTCTTGCAACTCGTGGAAGAAACTGCATCTTTTTTTCTCCTCTTTTATAATAAACTAATTGTTTGTTGCTCTATGATGGTTTGTATTTCTTTTAAGTTTCTTTCTTACCATGTCTCCTTGAATCCGTCATTCTAACCACTGACTCCAGTAACGTTTTTTATATTGCTCTGGCTTTCCTAAGGTGCAGCTTATTTTCTTTTGATTTCCTTGTGGAACATTCAGTTGCAAATGGCAGCAGTTGGCACTGATGTGCAGTAAACCCCAGAGCAGCAGGAAAAAACTTTAGGAAGGTATAAGGTAAAAAGAGTATACTGGTTTACATGCTGTTTACATTTGGAAAACGTTATTTGCAGTTGAAGGTCTCAAATTCTGTTAATGAAATTAAAGCATAAGCAGATGGTACTCAGCTCACAAAATTTCTTACTTACTTAGTTGTCTTTTAAAAAATGGGCAATGAAAATGGCTCAGAAAGAACTGTTATCACTTAGGTGAATGCAGCTGATTTTATCAATAAGGCAGAAAGTATTATGTTGAATAGTGTGCTTTCAGTGCAATCACATATAGCCTTTTGCATATTTTTGTCACAACTTGGGAATTAAAATTTGCTTTGTTTTTTAACCTGTAGTGAAAGATTCCCATTTTAAGGGTGACTGAAAAATAAAAGGATTTCAATAGGATAGCATTTCAATAGGGCAGAATCATAACAGCACCCCATTTTAGTTCGCAGTTCCTACCTTTATGGATTTGTGGTAATTAAGCAATGACTTTGTTTTGAGCTAGATAATAAGAATTCTAGATATGTCCAAGAAAAAGGTATTCATTATTTTAAGCCGGCTGTAGAAAATGTCTCATCTGCAACATTTTGAAGTAAACCCAAAAAAAGTAACCAAGCTACCTCTTAAAAGCATGTGATATGGTAATGTCACAAGTTTTCTCATGACATATCTATTGAGGAAGGAAGACCAAGAAAGACAATATTGAGATAATGTGTTCTTCAGGGAAAATAAAGTGTTCCCTGCATGCTTTAGTCTTGAAACAAGATTTGCTACACTCTCACTTAAATGATCCCTTCAAGTCAGCTCTTCAAGGCTCGTAATGTATGTCTTTTAAAAGCTATGCATGTGTCAGTGGTGCATTTATTATGCACCTTAGACTGCTTCACCTGCTCTGGCTCTGCTAATCCATCTCCCACAAGTGTTATTTAACATACCAAAGCTTCTGAGAAGCTTTGAACAGCGGCTATGAAATATGTTAGGGTTTTCTCACCCATTCCACATTTCCCTCCCCTTTATGCAATATGTTGCTCCTCCACAGAACCAAGACCTTCACTAGTGATTAGCTTAAAAACAGTATCACCTGCAGAGGTGGAAAAGGGTGGGAGGTGAGTTTTGTTGTTGTTTTCTTTTGATGGAGTATGAGATTTTACTGATTGTCTCTAAGTGTATCACTTGCCTCTGACTAGAGAGCTCTTAGCCAGCAGCTCTCAAGTTCAGAAGAATGGGTCTCCTGCTGGAAAAGAATCTTTTCCAGCATCTTGTATCACTTTTTGGAGATCCTGAGCTCAAGATACTGATATTCCACTCAATGGAATATCAGCATATGCTGTGAGATTTACTGAGTGTGTAAAGTGGTCTTGAGTATTCTCTAGGGATGTTTTTCAGCCCTGGGTATCTGATGTAAGACAGCAGATCAGTTTCTGGGATGCATTTCTGTGATCTCAGTGTCTAAGATTTGAAGGCTTCTTGTGTTTTCTGTCCCTCTCTATGTTTTCCAATACCAGTATATTTGTCTTGAACACTTGCGTATTTTTTAGTGATGTCAACAGTAGAAGACAGGTTGGTCTAAGGGAGGCCAAAAAGTGTTGGCTTGACAGTGAGGCTGTGAAGCTCTTTGACGGTGTTCAGGTGCAAGCTCCTCCTTCAGAGTCACCAGCAGAAAACCAGCCTCAAGAACAGCTATCCATGACAGTGGAATCTAGACTGGGAGAAGACTTTCATATCAAATCTGGAGCAAACGATTACTCTTGCCCAGCTTTGGCAATGTATGATGGGACCCTTGAGTGCTCATATACAGCAGTGAGTATGTGTCTGAAGTGTCAGTACCATTGCCATGATTTCATGTAGAGAGACAGGGGGAGGAATCTCTGTGAGATAGAGTTGCAGTATTAGATAGCAGACTTACCTTTTCCATGAATAGTCGTATCAGTCACCTCTTGGAGTTAACAAATTTTGCTCCCATTATTATCTTCTACCAAGGCTGGTGATGACAAGGGAGTTGTCAAGCTGTTGTGATAAAAGGGAGCAGACTGCCAGGATAGTTCATGTAGCCTTTAATCTTTGTGTATGCCTGAGGGGCCTTGGGAAAAGAGGATGGCAGGGAGCAGGCTGGATTAATTTTTCTGGATGAAATGGATATGTCCTGAGGGTTGGCCTACTTTAAAAATAATTAAAATTCTTTGAAATCTGCTGTCCTTGAGCACACTTCATCTGTCCTACATCCCCTTTCTGTGATTCCTATATGCCTAGATCTTGTGGTTGAGAGATGCCTCGTACCTCTTTGGAGGGTGTTTGTTTTAGCAATATTTCCTAGGGGTGCATAATTTCTAAACCCAGGCTGACTTGCATATATTTGTGTGGTGAAATGTGTGCGGGGACTGCAGGTAATCAGAGGTACCTCGTTATGGTTTTGCTGTTAAGCTAAGAACAGAGATGCTGCTGGGCTTACAGGAAGGCATGTGAGACTGATTTTTCAGATCGTAACATAATTTTTATATCTACTGAAAACAATACTTTTTTTTTCTTCTTTAAAATGATTTTTTTATCAGTTCTGTACCTTTACATCAGGTGGTGAAGGTATGGACAGCAGAAATCCATGTTACTGTAATGAGGTGCATTGATCTTTGTTATTCCAGATTCTTATTTGAGTCTTATCCTCAGCTGAAGGATGAATACCTCATTTAAAGTTCCTTGTGCACTCTTTGTGGGAATCTGAGGAGTTAATTAAGCTTATTCTCACAAACCCCTGTTCAACAGCTTAAGAGTTTTCTTGCATTGCGGTAAGGTATTAAGTGATATGGATATCTAGATCTAAGGAAGAAAGATAAATGATCAGACTACTTTTCTTGAGTTTATCTTCTGTAATAGCTTGGGCAATCTATCTTCTAACAGGTTTGTCACAGGATATAAAATGCTAAGGTTTTATGGGGGGGGGAAACCTGTTTAATTTTAAACTCTACGATTCTTGTCTATGATTAAAGAAGTCTTCACAGCCTCAAATGCTAAGCACTAAAGTTTTCACTGGTAGACTTGGCCAGTTAGCTTTGCTGCAAAGGAGGGGCAGCTTGAACAGGTTTTTGAGCAAGTTTTATCTCGTATGGTATTTGCAAGAATTTAGTCTATAATTATGATTTGTCAAAATACAGTTTGCAGTCTAATCCCAGCAATCCTAATTTTCAGGAGTGTTTCATAGTTGTTAATTTCTAAGAAACAGGCAGAAATATCTCTGAATTTGGTTTCTCTTATAACCATAATGTACTGCTTATTATTACCAAAGGCATAATGTTACAAGCAGAATTCATTATACCTTCTAGGTTGATGCTTTAAAAATACATTTTAATATTTTAACTGACTGTGTTAAGCTATTGACTGTGATGCCATAGTGTTCACTAGTAAGAAAGCTTTTGCATATAATTGTATTTTATTGTCATCCTTTTTTCATTCTCAAACCTGAGATTTCCCAAGTCCAGAGCAATATACTTTTTATGTATTTACAAAAATGTATAGGTGTTTATTTTTAAGACCAGTTTTACTAATGAGGAATTTAAGGTTTCAGATATAGAATCATTGTCTTATAGCTGAACTCTTAAATATTCCTGTATGTAGCTGTCTTTCTGTAAGTCACTTTGGCTTTACAAATGGAAACCTTCCAGCAGTGTATATTTAGGCAGTCTATTCATAGTCCAACACCAAACCCCAACAACTTTCCTGCAGGAAGTCTATTTTCTCCCCTGTATGCCTTTGTTAATTTTGTCAGACCTTAATGTTGCCTAGCTGATTTATACTGTGTCAGCTGTAGGACTCAAAGAACCTTTAAATGTAATGGAAAAAAAAATCCAGCTCTGGCAACTCTAATGTTCTATAACCAGTGCTGATTTTATCCCAATGCATGTTAACCTCTGTGGTGTTCATTTCCCTTAATACATGTTTGCTTTTAAAATTTTGGTTTCTTTACTTACTTTATTTTGTCTATAGACTGAAGAAATGTGGCCAGTGCTAGACTGGCACATTTGCTAGCACTTTTTCTTATCTAGCAGTAGTGGCTTAAAAGATTAGGAACAAGAATGAGAAAACAGTTATGTGGAAGGGAGCTTTGCCTGACAGTTGTGTGCGTTTTCTAAGGAAAGGGTAGTACTGGAGATTTAGAAATACATGCTCAAATCGCCATGCTGTGAAGAGTCGCCATTTTTATGTTTTTTTAATGAGAACTCTCTTGAGGCTTGGAGCTTACTTGGAAGGAGAGAAGTGCCCTCACCTAGGTCAAGGCAACCACTGGTTATGCACATCTTCCCTCTCTTCCCATTAAGAACATGTAGCTATCTCCTTAGTTCTGCGCTACCAGAGAAAATAATCTTTTTGTAGCTTTGGTTGCGAAGAGGAAAGGGAGATTCATACTGCTAAGAATATTTAACAGAAGTGTCCTTTTGTTTAAACATAACAGTGTTCCTGCATTGCCATTGACACCACAACAAACACTGGAAAAGCAGGCCTTGGGTGCCTTGGGAAGGGGACCAGAAGCCATTGCCCAGACCACCCAAAAGAGTCATGTTTTACTGTTACAGGCATTCCCTGCCTAGGAACACTTGGATTATTTCTAGAAGGGGGTCTGGGTGGGGTGTGGTGGCTGGGAAAACCAAGAAAGCCTGCATATTTTTTCCTGACGCTCTTAAGCGCACCATGAGTGTCTGACCTTAAATTCAGTTGGGACGTAAGTGTGCTGCCTTTATGCCTCCCTTTCCTTAGTGGATTTTCTCCAAGGGAGAAGAAAGGTTCAGAGAGGTCCTCTGGGTTATTTTTCTTGGTTTGGTTTTGTTTAGTTGTGTTGTGTTGTTTTTTTGTAAAGGTATAAAAGCTGCAGATGCTCTCTTAAGTTGGGCCCCACGCAGGTATTTGTTCTGGTCCTGAGGGTGTACAGAAACCTCTTGGGAAAAGCAGAACTGCAGGGTCTTTGTATCTCTGCTGCATGCCTATGTACAAATTCTAGTTTTAAAGGCCTGGGGAGGCAGCTGTGTTCTGTGTGGTTTACTACTAGGGCACTTTCCTCAGTGTTTTCAGCTACCCCTTGCTTCCAGCAGCTTTTTGGTTTCCTTTTTTTTTCCTCATGCTCCTGTTTTGAACTAGCTCAGCGCTGATGTTCACCCTGCATATGGATGTCAAAGTCATTTGGTTTGCTGCACAGCTGGCTGGGGGGGGATGTCCTTGATCCAGCTCCACATGCGGGTGTGGAGGTAGGTGCTTGTATTGGCACACAAACAGGACAAAAATGCGTGAGGGAAAAGTACACTGGTTGTGAAAATGAATCCGTCTTACTTTGGAACATCAGCTTAAAAAATCCAACACCTATCAGACAGAGGTTTAAATCAAAAAACAATTAGAGAAGACAAAAAAGTAAAGGCAGCTCGTCTACAGTCATTAATTTTCTGCAAGAGCCAGGTGCATCTTGTAATTCGTATTGCTGGTGTTCCCCTGTTCTCCGTACAGCAGAGATGAAAAATATCACCTTCAGATTTTACTATGTATCTGCAATCTTGGGAAGGTAAACGTCAATGTAATACATCATAGTATTGACATTCAGAGGTCTTCCAAACTTTGCTTTTTAAATAAACCTTGGAAGTCAGCCTTGAGTCCCTTTACTCAGAAGTGTAGGCAAGTGATTTTTTTTTTCTATGTCTTATTGAAACCTGACTTCCTTTACAAATCTACACTTGTCATGCTGTCAGGAATTATAGAATTGGAAATGCCATACTAAACGAAAGGAAAATGTTCTGTTTCCAGGTAAAATACTGTGTCTGAAGTGACTTTTATTGCTTGTGGATTTTAGCTGCTAAAGAGATGAACAGAGTTTCTGCATGTTAATATTGAAATCGTTAAAAACAGAAAACTTCATAGTAGCTTATTTTTAACCTTTTATATTTTTTTTTAAAGGAATCAAGTTGCAAAGTCAGAAGTTCCAGCTTTAATGATGTCAGAAAGGCTGTCTGAATTTCTTGCATAAGATCATGGGGTTATTCAAGCTGAAAGGGACCTGAGGAAGTCCCTAGTCCAACCTCCACTCCAAGCAGGGTCAGCTATACGGTCAGACAGGCTGCTCAGGGATTTGTATGCTTTGGCCTTGAGCACTACAAGGAGGGAGGGAGACAGCATGACCGGCCTAACTTGTCCCACTGTTCATCTGTTCTCTTGGTACAAAGGGTTTCTTTTAATATCCAGTTGGTTATTGCCATCAATTTCATCAAAGAACACATTGACACCTCTTTGTCACTGTCACTGATATTTTTAGTTTCCCACGAGACTTAAAACTGTATGTCCTGGGTTCAGCAGTAGCAGTCATGTTTTTCCTCCTTGGTAGCTGGTGCAGTGCAGTGTTTTGACTTTCAGCTCGGGGACAGAGCTGATAGCGATGTTTTGGTTTGGCCAAGGACTTTGTGAGCCTCATGCTCTGCCAGGGAGGAGGGGAAGCCAGGAGGAAGCAGAGACAGGACACCTGACCCAAACTGACCAAAGAGGTATTCCATACCACAGCACGTCATGCCCAGGATGTAACTGGGAGTTACCCGGAAGGACAGGGGTTTCTGGGTGGAACTCGTTTTCTTGGCCAGTTAGCTCAGTTGGTTAGAGCTTGGTGCTAATAACGCCAAGGTCGCGGGTTGGCGGCAGTGTGATATAGTCAATCTGCCAGGCCTCCCCTTATTTATACTTCAACCATCGTCCTCCATACCAAAGAGTTTTTAACCGCTTGGCTTGTTTAATTGCAGCACATGTTTCACACTCATGAATAACCTGGGCAATAGTGTCCATTGTTAAGTCCACCCCTCGGTCACGGGCCCATCTATATGTTGCATCTCTGCCCTGATGGCCTGAAGTGTCATGCGCTCACCGGGCCAAAAATAATTCTTGTATGCAAGAACTTTTAAAGGACCTTAACCCAAAAGGTGACTGATTAATGACAGCAATAATACTGGCTTTTTTGACAATCACAGTGAATGTTTTGTCTGTTACTGAAGAGGCTCTTCTATATTGCTTTTACTTACCGTTTTCTATATAACAGTTTTATCTACTGTCCTGTCTTGGTACATTGGCCAGTTCACCCTTCTCTGGTATTTGAGCTTCTCCTTCATACTGAAGATTGAAATACTAACATCTTTCTTCTTTTGCTGTTCTTCCTCTTGGGAGGCAGTTTCTCCCCAGCCAGACTTCACTATGAGCTGCCTTATTTCCTCTGCCTTCTCCAGCTGCTGGCCAGATTTTGCTGTGTTAGAGACAATAGACTGTCTTTCTCGGGGACTACAGAGGGCTTTTGATATGAGTTTTCTGACAGGGTTTAACATAGATGTCTTTGTCAGAAGTTAAAGTGCAAGGCTAGCTAGATCTTGATTCAGTGAACTGTGTTGATGTTTAAACACCCATTTAATGAACAGGATAGATCGTAAGTATGCTTTGCTAATATCTTTTCTGCGTTAGATGCAGTAAGTGAAGGGCACGGTTTTTATAAATGCAGTTATTAGCAGCTCCATTTGAAGCCTAACAGGACTATGCATTCTTAAGGACTTTTAGTGCAAATTACTCCAGATGGAAGCAGTGTTACTGGGGAGAGTATAACCTGATGAAAGGCTTGCTGTTGGTTTGAGATCAATTTTTACATGGAGAATCTGAATTATCAAGACTTGTGATTTCATAACATAAATGTTTACAAGGAGCAAACAGTTACTGAAAAGGTTACAGAGCTTCAGAGAAATGCCTCTTGCTATGTTGTTGGGGTGGTGGGAGTATCCCGTGGTTAGAGCTGTTGCTGAGAACACTGACTTCCTCTTCTTGCAAACAAGAAGGATACTCTTTCTTTGTATGTGTGCTGTATGCCAAGTAATTTAAACAGTAGAATGCTATGGTCCAGTTGCAAAGGAATTGTTGCACACGGGAGAGTAATGTTCATTTGCATCTTCTAGAGACATGTGGTCGGAAATGCCAGCTAGAGCGCACCTGAGCTGGGAACACGAAAGTGACATGAAAACTCCCTTGTGGATCTGGCAGGTGTAGGCAGGCCCCTTGGAAGATGTTCCAGGCTGAAGGCTGATCCTTAGTGCCATATTAAAAGAAAGTAGGAGGATGTTTGTTCCCAAAGATGGCTTTGAGAGTAATGTTTTGAACATTAGCCTCAGATAGGTTCGGGTTTAGATTGCTGGCACCAGTGTGGATTGTCTGCACTAACAAAGTAAATGTCAAGGGATTCTGTTCCTTGAGGTCCAGGTGCAGTGTGTCTGCCTCTCCACTGGGTCTTGTGGTCTCAACATGAATGTGGAGGCTTCCATGCTAGAAATAAAAGATGTTGCTTTGGAGAATGCGGAGCTAAGTGCAAGGCTAAAAGCATACTGGAGAGCAAGCAGGTTCGATGGAGTCCATTTCAAGAAGCTTGTGGATTATACTGTCATACTCATGCCGGCTACCTGAAAGATGCAGAGAACCTAGCTGTGCTCACACATCACGCATGTGGCCTCTAAAGCAAAGCTATGAAGCAGGTTTTGATATTCATCCTGTTTACTTCACGGCAAAACAAAGTAATGTCACTAGCTGTATTTGTCACAAAAAAGAGTTGTCAATTTACTAAAACTGAATTATCTGTTCAATGAATTGGTTCTTACTAGTTTAGTATTGTTGCATGTCTTTTTTTCCTTCTTATGCTTCAAATGCATGTATGTGTCGATTGTTTTTTAAAGCATTTAGAAGAGATAAGAAATTACCTTGCCTCACCTCAACAATTCAGTAGAATATAACTAATTTATTGGCAAATACCACACAAATTCTCTTTAATATCCTACATAGAAAAAATACATAGAAATGAAGGGTCAAGGAAAGATGAGTTTGAGAACACAATTGATCATAACAAGTGATTTCCCCTCACTTCTCTAGGTGAGTAGTACACAAAGTAATTATGTAAATACTCTGAATTTCTGGAATCTTTTGGGAATTCAGATGAAACTTTTGAAAATGGATTTTAGTATGTGTCATTTTCACATAATGCAGCTTTTGACTTCAGCTGGCTGCTTTGAAAAAGCTTTCAAAATTGTAGTGTTCATCAAATTGTGAAATGCGTTTAAAAAAAGACATAAATAGGCTGCTGTAACACTTGAGAATGGTAATAGTATTTCAAGATAAACAGCAAGAAATCTGAAATGAGATTGACATATGTGTCTAAAAATTGAGGTAGACAAGATACAGCACAGAAACCCACATCCCTTGATCAAGCTTGTTCATCAGTGATAGATTTATTGTATTGTAAATGTCATTTACTTGCTGGCATATGTAAAACAAATACATGATTTTTAAATAGCCATCTGTCTCAGATAATTGAGAAACAAGGATGAAGTTCCTGTGCAGTCTTGAACCAGTGCAATGTTCATAGCTGGCTAGAAAAGCTGTCCTCAGCCATTCATCCTCAGGACATGAGGATTGATGGTAATTTTTGTTTCTTTCTGAGGCTTTTTCCTCTCTGGAGGGAAACATAATTGAAGTTGGATATTTTCAATAGCAAACTTATGGGTTATAAATTGTAACTCTTTGGTCTCTTAGTTCTCATATTCAAAGCATGTGCTTGTTTTTACCTACTTATCTCTATAGCATAAAATTTTATTACCTCAATCTTGATTGTTTAAGTCCAAAAGAAATGGCTTCATCTGTTTCTTTCTTCAGTCTACAGAGAGCACTCCTAAAAGGGGCTTGGTCTTAGTAAAGTGAAAAGCCTTGCCCCCTGATAGTCCACTGTGCAACACCACTACACAGGAAAAGGAGAATAATTCTTCCTTTATGGAAGGAAATGAAGTTGGATAGAGGACTGCTAAGATAAGCCCTTAAGAATCTCAAATATCTGTATGAATAAACATGAGTTCTATTTTTAAGACCTCATTCAAACGTGCATAAAATGAAGGATATTCCTAGAGTAAGACAGAAAGTGGAAGTGCAATGACTCAACTAGAAAGGTTACAAGCTTCGTCTAATGTTGAAATGTAGTGACGAGAACAAATCTTGTACTGTGTCTCTCCAGTGATGCTGTGTTTTAAGCCTTTCACCTTGGAGAGCACAACTTCCCTGGGGGGGGGGGAAGATTGAAGAGGTTTTTGGGAAGGAGGAGAGATGGCTTGTTGTTGCTGAACTGTTAAGAGCTATGGGAGAAAGTTCTTAGCAATTGTAGCAATACCTTGAGTGTAGGTATAGGACTGGAGGAAATCAGTGGCTGGGCACAAAAGACAAGGAGATGCTGCTGAAGATCATGGAGTGCAGGACTGAAACAAGACAGTACCAAAGAGAAGGTCTCAGTGATAGAAATGTGGATTGTGGTAATAATGCAGTGACATGATTCATTCTCATGGCTGCTTTCTCTTTTTCTTCCATATGATTCCAAAAACTGTTGGAATTGTTTGCCAGGCACTTGAAAGCATGTGCACTGACAGTAGTAGAATACTACTGTAGAAACTGTTAGGCTACATTGATTGACTTAGACTAAATTGACAATACATCAATCCAGCACTTTATTTAATTTCAGGTAGTCAGTATCATTTGCTCTTAATTTTTATTAATCACTGAAGTTTAATAGCCTTAGGGATCTACCAGGAAGGAGATTAAGCTAAGAGATGGGACCTGCTTTCTTACGTGAGTACAGTTCTACTAATTGCTGTGGTTGCTTGACTGAAACCAGGACACTAACGTACTTTGCTAACACAATATCTGTTATTCTGATAGTCTTTAATTGGCAATATGAAGAAAGCTCAGATGAAAAATCAATGCCCTTCTTTTTCTGAAGAAGGGACAAAATAGTCTAAGAGTCATCGGTTGAGACCTGATATCTGGAAGCTCTTTTGCATCTTGCAGTCAGTTCTGATGGAGATGATGTCTTAAGCAATTGTCCATTTCATTCTTAATACTCATAATTTTTCCAGTCAAGCATTTATAAGATCCCTCTAGAGAGAAAAATTGTGGACAGCTTTCTAATTATGGTATGTTCCTCTCTTTTCCTTGTACCCTGGAGAAAAAATTTATAGGCCAGCAAGGTGTTGGTTATTCAGGTTATTATTAAACAATTTATTATACCCCAAGTATGTTTCTGATTATTTTCATTGTAAATGTGTGAGAATAAATACTATTATCTTCACTCCAGTTTTCTGGCCTTGACTTGAAAGTCTATTTTTCTATTAAAAAGAAATGGATTTCAGTTTTATCAGTCTGCATTAGAAAACTGTATGGTGTAGTTGTGAGTTTTTTTCTATGTTACATGATCAATATGCATGTCTCAGGAAAAGCTTAGAGTAGATGGAGAAAAGCATCTGATACTTGACTCCGAAGCCCTTTTATGCAACTTGAAGGGCAGGGTTATGTTTCCCCTTTTTGTTGATGATTTGACTGTTTTCTAGATTATGTGTTATGTGAGCCATTCAGCACTGTTTTCAAAATCTGATTGAATGCATGCATAGCACTGCTCCAAATGATATAGCCATGTACAAATGTGGTACTCATAATCACTTGGAGGAGGGAGACAGAAAAAAAAACTGAATTTTCTGCCATCCATTTCTGCAATGCATTTTTCAAAAGGGATTTCCTGATATTCAGCTTTGGTCTAGAAGAAAGAGCTGAAAAACTAATTTTGCTTCCACCTTCTGCCCCTCTAAAATAGGGTAAGCAATGGCACCATCTTAATCAAAGCACTGTAAACAGAACTGGAAATTTGAGAGAAATTAAAAAGAGAACAGAAGGTTGCATTTGAACAAAATATGTAACAGCAAATGTTTACAGAAATGAGAGATGATAATATTGATTACAGCCAGACAGAATTCTAAGCATTTGGAAACTTCCCACAGCCTTCATCTGCTTAAACATTTTTTCCGTGGTTTGCTGTGTCCCTAGGAGCCAGTTTGTTGCACTTTTTGTTCAGAAATGCATCAGTTGATCTGCTTTGCTCCTCCTGTGATACCTACAGCAGCTGGCACATCTGCTTAAGGAGCAAGTCACCTTGCTGAACCTCTCACACAGGCGAGAGCAAACCCCATGGATTTCCTCCAGGTTGAGAAACTGAAAAAGAATTATTTTCATTAAGTTTCTGAAGAGAAAACAAGGTTTAACTTTCTAGGCAGTACGTGGTGTCCTTCCTGTGGGTAGATGCAACTTGACATCTCCTAAGACTTCTGGTGGAGGGTTGCTTCAAGAAAAGAAGGAAAATTGAAAGTGATTGGGTCCTTAAGAGTCTCTGCTTTCAAGAGTAGACAAGAAACTATACTTTGTTTTTGAAAGATAGGGTTTGGTGTTTGCTGAGCTTTGCTTACCATTTTTAACCCTAGCGCCATAGTAGAATAACTGTGTCCCAGAGCTGGGTGCTTCTCTTGCCTTTAGACCCCTTCATGGGGCTTGGCTGTTACCATAAAAACGATCCAAACAGGTGAATTACAATAAAATACTTTAAATGACTCAATTTAGCATGAAGTGAGTAACTGGCATATTCATTTTTTAATTTATTTATTTTTTTATTTAATTTGTGTTGAGGCCTATCTATGGTATAGCAACCCATATGGTGCATTTGAGGGTAAACATACCAAACAGGTGCTTCTTTGTTGGCTTGGAGTTCTGAGACATTGTAGTCTCTGAGAATGAATTACTATGGATAATGTTATTTTGCAGTTGAAATACCATGCTACGTACATGCTAATGACAATGTAGGCTGCAGTGCGTAGAAATTTGTCAGTTGTGCAGAGGAAGAAGAAAGGTTATGGGTGTTTGAAATGCAGGTGATGGCAGACTCGTAATGTTGAAGTGTAGTGTCTGGGTTGGCTGGTGGTTGATTAGAGCAGTCTTAAGTACTTAACCTAACCTGGCTTATCTTGTATGATGCACAGTATTTGTCTTTTCCCAATTTGTGTCACGTTCCATTAAGAAGACCTGGTCAGGATCAATGCAGGCAAGGAAAAGTGTATGGTCTCTTGTGGTCTCTGGGTTCTAGGGGACTTTGATGCAACACAGAAAGCCACCTAATTAGCAAGGAGCAAACACACCTGAAAAGATGCAGTGTTTAGGGAGATACTTGCTTTTATGCTGTTTTTTTTAATATTCTGTTCCACTTGATCACTTTGGCTTTCTTCTACTGAAAATGTTGGTTAGTTGTAACAAACTTGTAAACGATTCTTGACGTTCTGAGTTTAAAAACCTTTCTGTCATCTTTGGTGTGCTATATGTAAGGAGAGGATCTAGGAGACCCTTGATCATACTTCTATCTTATCGACGGTGCTCTAACTTTTTTATTACTCTGCAGCTAGCAGCTGGAAATGTGGTTTGGGTATTTTACTGCAAAGGCTACTAGTGCCAACATCTTTCTGTTTCTAAAAGGAGAGTAAAATACAACATCAGCTTAGGTAATATGCAGCTTCATTTATGATTCAGTTTAAGAAAATATGTGTTACTAAAAAATTATTGCAATCCTAACAGTAAGAGGCTATTTTGCCTGCTTTAAAACTAGCCTGAAGTTACAAAATTAAACAGATTTCTTTAAATATCTATTTATTCAGGTATATATCTGAGTCATTCTATTTTAGATCTCCTTAATTACTGTCTCATGAGATGGTGCTTTCCAGAGCCACAAGGAGGTGCATTGCTTGTGGTTACCTCCACAAAGTCCTCGGGCGTCTCTTAAGTGGACGCTTTGAGTGAAGTGAATCTCTGGCAAAGGTTCTTTAGTGTAGCATGACTATTGAACCACAGACGGGACCTGGAGCGGTATGGGACAATAAACTATGATGGTATCAGGAATGGAAGTATGGGATGTGTAAAAGCACAGTAAGAGTTGAATCTTGGGCAACAAGAAAGTCAGAAGGTTTAATAGCTGGTTTGATATTTCCCAAACACTGAATGTCGGTAAAATGAACCTAATAAAAGGCTGCTATTTTTGTCAGTAATTTGTTCTGAAGGACTCGGAATCTTTATTTTCCTTTGCTTTCAATCGGGCAGAATCTAATTGTGAAACTGCCTATCACACAGGAATTCAAAAAGTACTGCACCTTTCCTAAGGAGGCACCATGTAAGACAGGTCAGGTATACAGGCCATGTTGTCACTGGCCTGTTTGTACTCTTAAATCTCATTGAAGGCGAAAGAGACAGAGAAGTTTACAAGTTTTGGCTGGCCAATGGCATCCCCATTAAGAGGCTGGGTCTGGCATGAAGCAGACCCAGGCCTTCTGGTAGTTTTTGCTTTTGATGAAGGTCACTGAACTTTGCTAAGTAAAGGAAGTTACTTGGTCTGGACCAGGTGCATTTAAGTGTGACTGTAACATTTATACAAGATCGAGACTACTCCAGGAGGACGGACATGTACAGCAGGAGGTTGTGGGAGAGCAGGGACATCAGAAAAGGGAGTGGAGGAGCAAGGACGGGGCGGGGGGTAAAGCAGTACAAGCTGAAACAGCACTTACAGCAGGATTGCATTGCTCTGCAGGAGTCTGTGGTGTGTGTGCAGTAAGGCCAAAGAGGATGACAGAAGCACCATTAGCTCTGACAAGTTCCCTTTGAAAGTGAAAGATGGTATCACAACAGAGTCGTTTCATTTAAATGGGATGCTGAGATGGGTATCATATTGACTAAATACCTAAATGTGTGAATATCTAGCTCTAACCAAGGTACTCTGCAGGTAAACCTAAAACTCAGGATTTATGGTGTTCCCCTCTGTTAGGCAAACAGCTGCGCAATCATGTTATTTCAACTGAAAATAAGTATTCTTGCATTGTTAGAAATTTGAATATGGGAATTATTTATATTTACAGGTAGGACAGAAAAAGGAAGGACAAAGGCAGAGGCTGTCTCCATATGATTTGTTACCTGGGGGTTTCCACAGCTTAGCACAATTTCGTATGCGATGATCTTGTGAGATGTTGACTGCAGACCATGGCAGTATGCAGCAATAGCCTGAAGTCACTGTCTTAGATGAATGCTTTTGCTGTGGTGAAGTACACAGGATCTTTACAAAAATCCAAGACAGGAAGAGCTAGTTGGTCTTTTTTGCCTAGGGGACTCTTAACAGCAACCATTTAAAAATGGTTGAGAAACTTAACCTTCCTCAGTGTCTTTCTTCCACCGGTAAGTTCAAGCAGCAGCAGAGATGACCACAGATGTTAGTATTGTTAGTTTTTAGACTCATTACTAGGTAACAAGAAGTTGTTTTACCATTTTTTTGCAGTCAGAGACAGTCATGTAGATTAATGCAAGTCACTCGGAACTTGAATGCTAAAATCTGTCAAACTCTGTCATAATAGCAGAACATCAAGCTGTTTCCAAATTTACATTTTTACAGTTTCTCTCCCCTATTATGTGTCCTTTTTATTTTTGATCATGCCAGTCGCTTTTCCATAAGCAATGGAAAGCCTCAGGAATGTCAACCTTAAGACAGAAGAAAACTGTTGATTTTAATCCCCAAAGTTTTTTGCCCATCAGCTAAGTCAGGTAATTAGGGTCTCAAAGATAATGCCACTTTTTTATTTTTATTTTTTTTTCAATGAGCTGATTTGATATTAATAAATGCGGTCTGCTGGTACCTATTGGAAACTAAGCCACTTGTGTAACTGTAGAAATGTAAGTACCAGTGACTGTCCTGTTCTGCCTTACCAGCAATGAGTGGGGAAAAGGGATTTTTCATAATGCTGCTGACCTGTTTTATTACAAGTATCAATCCCTGGCAAAACAATTCCCTCCTTGAGTTCCCTCTTGAGGACCTACTTGGGAGCTGAGAAAGCAGGCTAGAAAAAGCAAGCTGGATAAAGGATGGTGCAGGCCCATAAGCAATGCATCACATATCAATCACCTTGACAGATCCTGTGAAATGTAGGAAGCAGGTGAAGGGGTAAGTTGCCTCACTTTTTTTTAAATTAACAACACAGAAACACATGTTATTTTTCATTCCTCAGATGTAGGTGGGAGTATGGTACACAGCGGTATAAAATTACTGAACACTCATTTCTTCAAAGCTGTGTGTGGCCCTTGCACCTCAGTTACTCTGAAGTATATTGGGATTTTTTGACAAAAAGAACATAGATCTAAATTATGCATATAATTCCATACTTGCTTGTTTAGACCATCAAAGGTTTTTTCAATTGTTTGGAGTTTTGTCTTGGGTCATCGGCAGCTTCTCATCAGGTCTTATGTTGAACACTCCAGAAAGTAGACTGATGTGGTTGTTATGGTAGCATTGCTTGCTCTTTCAGGTACCGCTGCAGTAATGTGGGTTTGGTACAAGACTGCAGACAGTTACTTCTGTCTACCAAAACTTATTTTGGGTTGGTACAAGACAATTTACACAGCTTTAGCACTGATACATGTGATTTAGGTATGTTTAAGTAAGTTTTTTTTCCCCTAGAATATTGAACAGAGAACAAATCTACTATAGAGACATGGCATTGGTGCGTAGTGCATTTTAATGTTGTCAGTATATGTGTCAAAATTGAGGGCAACTATCAACATAAGAACATAAATTAGATGTTTTTCTGGAAATGCTGCTGGCAAGTACCATCAACAGTATAGTTTTTCACTTGGGTTGCACAAAGCGTGCAATTACAGTGATTTAGGGATCTGTTATTTTTACAAACATGTATTTTTAAACTCCAAAAGTTTTCTATAACTTAGTGTGAAATTATATTTCTGTGTTTCTATAGTTCCCATAAATGCTCTGTTCTGTGTTTACACAAATTTTAAAGGTCACTATAGTGGCTACCAAGCACGTAAGTATGCATTACATCACCCTTGGAATGCCTCTGAAATACATAGAGGAAGCCAAATCAGGAGAGGGAGTTTTGCCCAGGCGCTGTGACAGCAAATGCACCTTTTGAGCACCTTTTCAAGCCACCTTTTGAGCCAGGCGATTTGAATGCTACTGCTCATATTTGACAAAAGAATTCTCCTGGTTCAACTTCTGCCCTAATTTGAGTCAATGTGGTTGCCTTGTGATGGAATTGTTTGATGGAAAGTTTTGCAAATTGTGACTTGAAGGCAGTGTTGCATGTGGAGCTTAAAACAGTCTTTTATGTGCAAAATATTGTTATGATTACAAAGGGGTTTTAATTATTTATTTTCTGAAGTGATGGCAGCTGTGCCATAGATCTTCATCCCTCTTCGTGAAGCCGTGTTTTACCATTTGTGTGTGCTTTTGGTTTTGGTTTCCCTTCTTCAGCTGGTCCTGCTGTAGCTACAACTTCTGACTGCTTGGATGAATGCTACCACAGGTGGTGGAAGTGGAAGGTGTGCAGGCTAATGGACTCCTTTTGGCAGCCAGCCAACTGCGTGGTGGGAATCATTGCTCATTTTATTTATTCTGAAGTTAGTGGGTATTTAGAGTAAAATCTATTCAGAAATACATTGTTGGATGTGTTGATTTTCCCTTTCATCTGTATTTGATCCTCTATACTGAAAAGTCTTCCTGTTTTTTGATCATAAGAGTATTGTGGAGTCTTTTTCTACCATGTAGCACAAAAATAGTTGCATGACTGAGTAGTTTTGTGTGGCACTTTATTTTTTCCATCTGTGCCCTGAACTGTACCCTGGTAAGACCCACACACTAATGATTCAAAGCAAACCAAAATATACTAGATGTTGGAGGTTTTTTCTCACTTCTGTTAGCTGGCAGAGCAGAATCATGCCAGAAGCTTGGCTGAGAGCAGGTGTTATTTTGGTATCTTCCCAGCATGAGCCTAGTTAATAACGAAATCTGTGAATCCAGCTTGTAGCCCTTTTTCTTCCCATTTTTTTTTTCTTTTAAAAAGGTAACTGAATAAATAGAAACACCCCCCTCCTATTTACTCAAATAATTGAAAATGCTAGGCTCTGTATCATTTCTCTCCTGTGGCCTCTTTTCTCCAATAAACCGGGAGTGTGGCTGCAATAAGTTGAGGCAAACAAACCAGCATATTTTAAATACGTTGAAATCCTTGCTAAACTGATAGCTATGTGGTCTCCATCAGAGCATCTGTGGCAGAGGCACTATGGAAAATGATGCCTTTTTGCATAGAAGAAGAACTTGCATCAGGGGAGCTCTAAGAGCTATTGATTTCATCCTTAGTTAAATGTCCTTGAATACTTCCGTATGGTGGAAGAACATATATTGTATTCACCTTTCATGGGAAGTGCAATGATGTTGATGCAGCTGAGAATTAAGAAGGGTAATAGGTGGAGTGAAGAAATAGAGCTACTTAGGGAGTGGCCTCCTAGGTTACTAAAATATTAAACTGTATCAGTTTTTATAGGTTTTTCCTGGAACACCTGAATATTGCTATGCTCAGTATCTGATACTATCTCAGTATCTAGTCAGCTAGGTATGAGCATGTATATTCGGAGAGTGTAAGGGTTTTTATTTTCCTATTGCATCCTTGGGAAATTAGAATATTACTGGATTCTACTTATTTATTCCCCTTTTCAGTTTTTGTGCATCACTGATTTTTGTCTAGATGAGCAAATTGCTTTTATAGACATGGCTTTGAATTGGCAAACTTCTTTCACTACGCTAATATTCCATTTTAGAAACGAACCAAATCCACTTTTTTTATGTCAGTTTGTACTTCAGACATTATTTCATGGGGAGTTTTAGGGAGTTGCCAGTCTTGAACTGGTTGACTGGAGGAAAGTAGATTATGCAACTTTCACATTCACAGTTTTACTGCCAGCTGTAACTCAAACCCTCCTGCCAGTTGACCAGTCTTGCAGACCTATGAATATCTCTTCCAGTTTTCCCTTTTACTTTGTATAATACAAAAACATGTTTCCAAAGGGATGCAGTTATGTTCTGTATGCCTTTAATCACATTTCTCTCTTTTGCACAAGAGGAAAAACCTAATTAAAAATAAATAAATAAATAAAACATTACACCAAATACCTCTTTTTTTTTTTTTTTCCATAGAAGTCACTGTTTCCAAAACTCCCATTGCAGTGACTCATACATAATGCTCTAAGGAGTGAAAAGAACATTTAAAAAAATAAAGCAGTGTGCACTGAAATGGAGCTAGAAAAGCTGGTGGGAAATCCTAGGTCTAGCCCTACAGGAAAAAAAAACAATGATCTATGGAAAAATCATTTTTCTATATGCATGTAAATAGCTTACTATGTGTCCTTTATAAAGATGTAATGAGATTTTTGTTGATGTTTGTCTTCAGATGTGAGAGCACTCACAGATTTTCTTGCTTCTCTGCCCTCATTTTTGGACAACCTAGAAGTGTAGTGTTCAGATGTTTGTTGTGCTCACTTCCTCTGAGCCTTCCTTTCACCTTGATGTCATTGATTTGTCTTTTAAAAGTTTTTCAAATAACTTTAAGACTTGTTTTTGGAAACCTTTTAAAAGGTTGTTGTGGTTTGGGTTTTTTCGAAGTGCCTTCCAGTTTGACTGTTATTGTATGAATCTTTTAGAAGTTTGATACTAAGTTTTTAGTGGAGCCAAGCTTCTAATCAGTGAGGTGCACAGACTAAAAATTATTTTAGGAGGTTTTATATCACTTTTCTTAAAGGGGGGAGGAGAGTCATAGCTCATAAGAGAGAAGCAGCTTTTGGATGTTCAATATACAAAATGCAGAAGTCTTACATTACTCTGTTCTTCCATCACTATTTGTGGCTTATATGATGACCAAAATAGTTCTTTGATTGTGGTTTGACTTTGCTTTTTTTCCAGACAGTATTTGGAAAACCTTTGCCTCTGTTATCTCTGGAGAAATGAATAACCTCCAGGAACTGTGGTCTGCACACTGCTAGTTCTTTTTTTTTTCTTTTTTTCTTTTTTTCTTTTTTTTCTTTTTAAATGCCCATAAAATGCTGAGATTGAGTTAATTTTCTTCATAGCATCCCATATGATGATGTGTTTTAGATTTGTGAGCAGTGAGAGGAGGAAGGAGTGAGCAGCTGTGGTGCTGGGCTGCCCGCAACACATACCTTCCATCATGTTTGTCCTAGGCACACAAAAATTGAAGGAAAGAGATGAATGTGTCTGTGTAATTGTCTTGTTTTAGGCAGTATTTTTTCAGGCCTACAAAAATGAAGTATATTTAGTGTTTGAAAGGGTACAGCAAATAAATGCATTACAATGCAAATTGTACATAACAGTTATAATGAGGCGAAGTGTAATACAAGATAAATCATAGTTCTGATGACAGACAAATGAAGAAACTACTTTGAGAAGTATTATGTTGGAGTCAAAACTAAGTGGAAACTCATAACTGTTTTATACATGATGGAAGTGGAATGAAAGAATATTTAATTTCACTCTGACCATAAGAAATTACTGCCTGATTGGATTAGCGATCCAGGATGGTGTCTGAGAGTGGCAGCATGTAAACCTGGCTGCTTTTTCATTGGATTCTTCCAATATCCAGCATCCACAGCTGTTGAATTAGAGTTTTTAGAAGGCACCTCCCTGCCCAGCCCTTTCCCAGTCCAGACCTGTCAACCACCTTGAAAAATGTGCCTTTTCACATGCCTTTATACTTCCCTTTCTCATGCTGGCTTTGAAGTTCCTCAAAAAATAGTGATGGAAGAACAGAGTAATGTAAGACTTCTGCATTTTGTATGTCCTCTCTATTTAAAGAACAAGCAGAGAAGTAGAAAGTTTCCTGAATAAATTCTTAATATTTTGAATTGAAGAAAGTCTGACTCCCATTGTTACATTGTTAACCTAGACATTTTTTATACTGGGCTTTTCTTCATTTCTGATGCCTTGTAATGCAGAATGATACATGAGGAAAATACTGTAATGTAGTAACAAGTATTGTGGGATTTAGTTAAACATGGACATGAGTTGGCATTGTGCCCTTGCTGGTGAACTGCATAATGGGTTACATTAGGAAGAACTTAGCCACCAAGCAAAGGGATGTGGTTTGTTTCCTGACGCATAGCGTTAACAAGCTTATGCCTGGTTTCTTCTGTGCTGCCAAGCACAGGAGAGATACTAAGAGATGGAGAGCAAAACCTGCTAAGGAAACTATAGGGCTGCAGTATGTGGCATAATCATGGAAAGGGTAGAGGAACTCAGCTTGGTTTGGCTGGAGAAAAGTCTAATGATGAATCTAATTGGATCTCTTTGCCCCCAAAATTGAGGTTACAGAGAAAACAGAAATAAAATTTTCTGAAGGGTGCACACTGAAAGGATAAAAGGCAGTCACCACAAAATGAAACATGAGAAACTTCTACTGAGGTACAAGGGAAAATATCTTCACTATGAGATGGGTCATATCATAGAGTAGTTTTGGTTGGAAGGGACCTTAAAGATAATCTAGTTCCAATCCCCGCTGTGGGCAAGGACTCCTTCCACTAGACCAGGTTGCTCAAAGTCCCTTCTAACCTGGCCCTTGAACACTTCCAGGGACAGGGCATCAAAAACTTTTGTAGGCAACCTGTTTCAGTGCCTCAGCACCCTCACCATAGAGAATTTTTTTGTAATATCTAATCTAAATCTCCCCTCTTCCAGTTTAAAGCCATTCCTCCTTGTCCTGTCACTTGTAAAAAGTCCCTCTCCCGGTTTCTTGTAGATCCCTTTATGTACTACAAAGCTTTCCTTTGGAACGTACTCTTCTTCAGGCTGAACAATCCCAGGTCTCTCAGCTTGTCTCCATAGCAGAGGTGCTCCAGCCTTCTCATCTTTGTTGTCTCCCCTGGACTCGCTCCAGAAGGTCCATGTCCCTCTTGTGTTGGGGGCCCCAGAGCTGAATGCAGTACTGCAGGTGGGCTTTCACGAGAGCGGAGTAGAGGTGGAGAATCGCCTCATTTGACCTGCTGGTCACCCTTCTTTTGATGCAGCCCAGCACAGAGTTGGCTTTCTGGAACACGTTGTCCAGAGACACTGCATGTTTTCAGGGTATGACTGGTCAAGTTTCTGAGAAACCTGATCTAAGTGTGAACTTATCACTGCCTCCAGCAGGTTTGAATAGGTGACATCCTTCTATCTCAATTTTTTGTTTGATTCTGTATTTGTGAATAGATAGTGAGACATTGCTAAAATGTGTGCATTGTTCTCTGCTGATTTCCCTGTGATCTAACATGTTGTGTTTACAAATAATTTTAGAGGAAATCTGAGCCTTTGGCAATGTTTCCTGTTGTCCTCTTGGACGATAGTATTGGAAAAAGCAGTGACTCTATGTTTTGGGTGGGGCTGTTGTACTCTGGGGATTTCACACTTCCAAAATCACCCGCCCTCATTCTAACCCACCAACCTCATTGATCACTGAAAATGCCAGGCAGTTTTCAAAATCCCAGCCTTTCTTCAGGCAGGGAGGAGTGCTGTGAAATAGAAAAGACCTTTTAAACAAGGACACGAACAAGGAGATGCTGGTGCCTGTGGCAGCGCTCTTCAGCCCCAGCGCTGCTTCCTCAGGCGGGTCAGTCTGTGTGGCCAGGCAGCACATCAGACCAGGGCTGCATCTTATTTTTGCTGGCTGTTCCCAGTGCCTTCAGCTTACCTCATGGCTCTAAATGAACAGTGTTGCTGTTGCAGCAGAAGGAGTGATGCTTAGTGGGAGTGAGTTGTAGGGGGGATGAAGAATAGAGATAAGGTGTGGTTTGAGGCTGCTGCAGATGTGCATCCCAGATTACAGGTAGTCATGACACTCTTTCCCAGTGTGGGAGCATGTTGAGGCTGTATCTAGCAATACTGAAACCCTTTAGAGGTCTCAGCGTCCAGTATGAATAGCCTCAGAAAGAGTGGCCCCAAGAGTGCCACGTCTCACGTTGTGGCATTGTCTGCCTCCGTACCACACCCTGTAAAACGCTCTGTCAGTGCTCCCTGCACATTGGTTTGGTGTGCAGCCTGAGCTATGTCCAAGCTAGCATGTCCTACATGAGTATTTGGTCTTTAGGAATGGTTTGGGTGTTGGGCCATTTCCAGGCTCTACTTGCCAAGGTAAGTGTGGATAACAGTTGGCAATGTTCTCCAGCAGCAGTTGCTTTAGTAAATATTGTTCATTGAACCCCTTCACAGAGATATAGAGACTTCTCCCTTCTTGCTTACATATATTTATTATCAACTCTCAATGCATTAAGGTACTGGATTTAAATAAATGAAGGATTATCAATATGTATGATCTGCTGTTTCTCTAGGATGACAAAGAAGCCAACAGACCCATGCCAAACAAAGGAGACCATGGACTAGGAAATGAGAAGTTCAAACCTGTGGTACCTTGGCCTCATGTTGAAGGTGTAGAAGTGGACTTGGAATCCATTCGAAGGAAAAATAAGGCCAAAAATGAACTAAATCATCATGGTGGTGGTGATAACAAGCAGCAAAACATCATCCAGAGGCAATATCTCACATTTAAGCCTCAGACATTTGTATAC
Source organism: Pezoporus wallicus (assembly GCF_028554395.1). Taxonomy (NCBI): domain Eukaryota; kingdom Metazoa; phylum Chordata; class Aves; order Psittaciformes; family Psittacidae; genus Pezoporus; species Pezoporus wallicus. The sequence goes on from NW_026640488.1 coordinate 8,609,547, forward strand.
CGAGATCCTGTTTTACGACCTGGAGTCCTTGGTAATTTCGAACCCAAAGAGCCTGAGCCTCACGGAGTTGTTGGTGGCCCTGGAGAGGAAGCAAAGCCATATGTTTTAGGACCAGATTACAAAGAATCCATTCAAGCCAGCATTAAAGAGTTTGGGTTTAATATGGTGGCAAGTGATATGATCTCACTAGATCGGAGCGTTAATGACTTGCGTCAAGAAGAGTAAGCAAACTTCTTGTTTTCTTTTAGTTCTGTTTTTACAGATTTGATTATTTTTTTTCCATATGTAGTAATTGATGTTTAAAATAATATTAATTAGGTAAAATACCTAAAGCTTCTTGTCCTGACAGGCAAGAGCACTATACTATGTCAAATATTTCCATATATTATTCTTAATGCTGTTGCAATGTTTCCTTTCATGAATACTTAATCTATATTGATTAATCTCTGAAGTCATCTCTTTTAGTGTCTAATTGCATATACTGGCATGTTCCATGTCCAGCCACAGTCTTCATTATTATATCTTAATCCATCACTTCTTAAGATCTGTCTTCAAGAAGGAATTATTTTCTTTATTAGAAATTCCTCTGCTACTTAGTTTATTCAGTTTTAGTTTCACCCCAAGGCTTTAAAAATTACAACTAAGTAAATAGAAAAGAATCAAATGTTGTTCCCTTTAAATAACTCTGCTTAATTACCCACATAAACAGAAATATAGATCTGCCATAGTGGTGTTTGGGGTTTGGAGCTGATGGAAGAGTAGTCTGGTAATGATTTCTTGCTACATTTGTCATAAAGAAGGAAGGAAACTTAGAAAAACATTTTTTATTTGCTGGAAGGGTGTCTACTTTGGTGTGGGGAACTTCTGGGAAGTTGTCAGCATTTGCTCAATGATTACTGACGGGTTTACACAGCCCCTTCTGATCTTTGGTAAATGCTGGAGCCAGACTTGCTCTCAGGCTAATCTGCGTTTGGTATCATTTTCCTTGTTAAATACCAGCTATGGACAGGTCTCTGAGCAAACTGACTGGTAGGGGTTTTGGTTTTTTTTTGTGGGGTTTTTTTTGGTGGCGTGGTGGGGGTTTTATTTGTTTTGTTTTGGTTGATACTTTTTCATTTGGGGGGGGAGGTTATATAAATTTACATATAAAATGACAGAATTGTCTGTTTTCACTCGCCCCTCATCTGTGGCAATGGAACTATACCAACCCCTGGATTGGGTGCCAACCTCTGGGTTGTGTGTTTCCCATTCTGGCTGCTTATCTGTTTGGCTGGTCACTGTCTGGTTACTGAGGCTCTGCTGTAGCCTCTTATAGTGGGTGTTTTTCCATTTTGTGAGGTAGGAGAGAGCTGGCCACCTGTGAGTGACTCATGGCTGTGCATGTACGGACCTCTGTGCTGAAGAGATTTTTCTGGAGAGGAGGAAATCATCTGGGTAACTTGCATAGGTCAGAGTTCTCTTATACACGGTTATTCCCTAGACACTGCTGCTTCTGCTGAGGCATTTGGGGCCCCTTTTGTAGGAAGCAACAGGAATAAACAAGTCCACAGAGAAAACCCATTTCCCTGTCAAGTGTTGTGATTAACTAGGCAGAGGGGAGCTGATGCCAGAAGTTCATGTTAGCAGAGATGGCTTTGGCCCTGCTTTCCCTGGAGAGGGTGGGAAAGAGATAGAACCATGTTCTCCTCCTTGCTCTCCGCTTGTCAAGGACAGCAGAGCAGAAATGGCAGCATGAATGGCAGGCAGGACCGGGCTGCCTCTGCCCAGGCTAGTAGCCCTGTCTTTGGCAGTAGATCTCAAGTGCTCCCTCCCCTCTATTTTTCCCTAAGGTGGAAGGCATCAGCATATGTATCTGCCACACAGTTTGAAATCTGTAGCTTTTTGAAGTGTTTTTTTTTCCTAATCTCAGAGTTGGTCCTTAGTTCTGTTTTGAAGGAGGGTAATGAATACAAATTTCCAGAGAAGCAGCAAATACTTTGCATACTTTGAGAAATAGGAGGTACAGCCGTGGCATGGTCAGAACAGAAATGGTGGATTTTAGAAACAGCTTCCTCCAAGTGCTCTTGCAGATTAGTCTTCCATGAAGGTCAAAGCCAGCAGCTCAAATTAGGTTTTATTATTTAATGTTCTAAGCAAGCAAACAAAACAGCATTGAAAACATTGTGAACAAAAGCCATCTTTCTGACAACTTCAGATATTTTGTATATTGAATACCTTGGACACTTGCAGTTGCCCTACGTAGGTTAAGGGTTTATAGATTCCATGCGTCTCCTGGGAACAGCAGAAGAGAGGAGAAGCAATGTAAAGTTGGCCGATACTGCTGTGTGCTTTCAGGTCTCAACATACTCTCCTCATCCTCAGATATCAGCGAGAAATGCAGCAAAAGGTCAGATACACCATTTATTTTCCTCCCACTGATCTATTTAAAAAGTCCAGAAGCCATTTTGGCTGATAAGGCTCGTCAGTATTCAGTTTAATCCTACCAAAAAGCAGTATAATCAACTTTTTCAGGCAAAGGCTGGGTTATTCATTTGTAGACATTCAAATCCAGGTAGACCTCACCTGAGCCTTCTCTTTCTTTAAGCATCAAAATTGTTAACTGTCACCCTAAGCAGTTGGGTTTGCTCAGTGAAGTATGCCAAATGCTTTCCCAGCAGTGCTAGCAGGAGTGAAATAGTGCTGCAAGAACTTTCTTTCTCAGCTTGAAAGCCACGTAGCCCTGGGGCTTGTCCCTGCTGGAGGGGGAAGAGGGAAGAAATGCTAATAAAGGGGGATTCAGTTCTGTTTATATTTGACTGGAGTCGGATGCCTTGCCAAGTTGATTTGTCAGCTGTCTTATTGATTCAATAGGAACTTTGGTGATGATTCTGGGCAGTCTCGGCTGCCACAAAGCCTGAACTCTTGCTGCACCCTGTAGAAAGGAATGACGTTGGATGGTGTGTTGAAGTTGCTTGTCAGGTACTTCAGAATGTTTCTATTTTGCCAGCACTCCATACTGTTGCCGTATGGATTTTAACCGATCTGTTTTGAGGTTGAAGCCAAGCACTTTTGTGGGCATACGGCAAGTCATAAGCCTGGTTAAACAAAATCGGTAATCTATGGGAATACGTAAAAGTCAAGTGTACAAAATTTCAAAGATGGTATCATCTCACTGCAGCCTTTGAGTGCTCTGCAGGAGAGCCAGGGGAGCTATAAACTGGATTAAGGTGGAGCAATACCTGTTTTCCACCAAATTTCTAGCTGCAGAGAAAAAGAGCCAGCTTAGCAGGCCCTGGCCAAAACCTCTGTACAGTTGCAGAAAAAAAACTTTTCCTTAAAACTTTGTGTGTTTTACCATTTTCGGACCTTTTTTATTATCCTGATAGGTGACAGCCTTTTACTTTTTAGAGCAGTCATTTATATTTTATATTGGATTTTACATGTGCCTGCCTCCTACCAGACCTGTGATAAAACTAATTTTAGCCTCAGGGAAGAAGGATATTAATTAGATTGCTCTCTGGATTTTATTTATTTTTTGTGATCAGAAGTCCGTACAGAGGTAGAGCTGGTGTAAAAAAAAAAGAGTGATAAAGTTTCTGGATGGTCATGGATTCAGGATAAACACATCATGTGAGGGAAATAATAAATGGACCTAGGTTTGAGGGTGAATGCTGTCAGGTAACAAGGTGTGTCCTCTCAGAATCAGAACTGAAGAGAATTGCTGCTAGGGAGAACAAGAACTGAGCTATTTTTCCAGCATAATGAGCCACTTGTGCAGAGTATTTTAAAATAAAATGCAATTTATAGGTCTCTGGGCCTGACTAGATATCATTTTTCATTACAGTCTTGTCTCTAGCTCTGCCAGGAACACATGCTTGGGAGAAAACATACGAAAACAGACTAAGCTTCACTCCTGGCAACCAGTGAGCTGGGACACTTGAGCCAAAAATCGCAACAGGACTGTCATGATTCATAGACCTTTTTCTGTGCACAGACTTGTCTTTTAAATGCTTTTCTACTCTTGGAATTAATGACACCCCGAGTCAGTGACTCTTTCCAGGCTGAAGAACATGCTGTTTGTTTAGCCTGTCCTCCTGGATACTGTCATGTACCACCCTGTGATACGGTAATAACAGAGATATCTACATCAAGCTACTATATAAATGTTTTGTGTTGCTTCCTTATTATTCCCGCCATTCTGTTTGTCTTTTCTTTAACTCTGAGCTAAAATGCTCAAAAAATTTATTCACGTTTCACTCTAATTTATTTTGGTTTTTGAGTAGTAGTGCCGCGTTTCAGGTCTGTCACTGACTGCACACACTAAGAGTGGTTTAACACTCCGTATACAGTCATTTGCACTTACAGGGAGCTTTCCTGCCGGCTCATTTCATTAGTGTCCTTGAATTATTCTGCAGCTGTTTATAGTCATTCTAATTGCAACTGCCAAGAATTTTTTTCTATTATTCAGTAATGACCTGGAAGAGGAGGTGGACAGCTTGGCTCCCAGCGCAGACACTTAAGGCTACTATACTCCCAAACTTCCTCAAAAAATTTGAATGAATAGACAGTTTTTACACTGTAAAATACACTCTATTAATGGGCTCACCTGTGTCTACATAGTTTCTGATTTCCTCAAAAGATGGTGTGTTTCTGTGGCATGGCTTTCTTCCACAGAACCTGTGTCTATGGTTTGCTAATTTTCTTATTTATGGCTTGCTTCTTTTCAACATAAAAATCAGACTTAGCGGTCTGCAATTCTTTACCTCCTCGCTGCCCTTTTATAAAAACTGGTGTCATGTTTTCCTCCTTTTGTTTGTCTGATAACAAGGCTGGTGTCAGCAATGTTTATATAATGCAAGAGTTTGTCAATTTAGGTTGCATTTGTTTGGAAATAATAGGTTTATAAAAATGGCTATTCAAGGCACAAAAATCCAGCAGAACCTATCATACAGAAACCTCTGATTTTCTACATTGCTCTGAACTGGGCTGGACCTATCTGAGCCTGGCTGGACAAGTCTAAAATGAGCTGAACTGGGCTAACTTTGTCTGGACTGGGCTAAATGGACTGGGCTGAGTCAAACTGGGCTAAACTGGGCTGAACTGTTCTTGGCTGGGCTTAGTTGGGCTGGACTGGGCTAAACTGGGCTTAACTGGGCTTGACAGGTCTGAACTGGGGTAAAATGTGCTGGACTGGGCTAAACTCTTCTTGGCTGGGCTTAATTGCACTGGACTGGGTTGGATTGGGCTGAATTGGGCCCAGCTAGGATTAACTGGGCTATGGGCTAAACTGGGCTGGACTGAGCTGGCCTAAACTGTGCTCTGTTGGGCTGGAGTGGGCCAAACTGGGCTGAAGTGGGCCAGTCTGGGCTGAAGTTGGCCAAACTGGGCTAAACTGTGCTAATGGGTCTGGAGAGGTCTGAATTGGGCTAACTGGGCTAGGCTGGGCTTGGCTAAACTGGGCAGGGCTGGGCTAAATTGGTCTGGACAGGGCTAAACTGGGCTGAAGTGGGCTGGGCTTGGCTAAACTGGAATGGACTGGGCTAAAGTTGGCTGTGCTGGGCTAAAGCGGGCTAAACAGGCTGGGATGAGCTGGAATGGGCTGGACAGGGCTAAACTGGGCTGGGCTGAACTGGGGTAAAGCATCTGAAGTGAGATAAAGTGGGCTGGGCTAAGATGGGCTGGTCTAAACTAGGCTGGGCAGGGGTAAAATGGCCTGGACTGTTCTGAGCTGGGTTGGACCAAGCTAAACCGGGCTGGGCTACATTGGGCTAAACTGAGCTGTACTGGATTAAACTGGGCTGGAGTGGGATAAAGTGGGATGGGCTAGGCTAAGGTGGGCTGGCTTTGGCTACATTGGTCTGAACTGGGCTGGACATTTCTGAGCCTGGCTGGACAAGTCTAAAATGAGCTGAACTGGGCTAAACTTGTCTGGACTGAGCTAAATGGGCTGGACTGAGCTGGGCTTGGCTAAGCTGTGCTAAACTGAGCTGGACTGGACTGAGCCAAACTGGGCTGAACTGTTCTTGGCTGGGCTTAGTTGTGCTGGACTGGGCTGAATTGGGCCAAACTGGACTAAATGAGGCTAGGCTGGGCTGGGCTGAACTATTCTGGACAATTCTAAACTGGGCTGAAGTGGGCCAAACTGGGCTAAACTTGTCCAGTCTGTGCTGGTTTGGGGTATATTGGTCTGAACTGGGCTAAACCAGACTTTACTGGGATAAACTGTCTAAATTTGGCTGAACTGAGATAAGCCCGTCTGAACTGGGCTAAAGTAGGCTGGACTGGGCTGAACTTGTCTGAACTGGGGTAAACTGGGCTATGCTAAACTGGTCTGAACTGTACTAAGCAGTGCTGTGCTTGGCTGGGCTAAACTGGCAGGAGAATATTCTTTGAAACTCGGATTTGCAGGAACAGAATTCCCTTGTTCAGCAATTCCAAAATTAAAGAGCCCCCCGTCATCCAAAGCCTGAATTCCATTAAATACAAAATCCTCTCGCAGGAATGCTGCTGCGATAGTTCTGGGATTTGTTAAGCGGAGCACCCGGCTCTGCTGGGTGCAGGTACACCAGTAGCCAGGGCATGGGCTCTTCTTACCGTTGGAGACCGTGACACTGAGCGGCACTGCCTCCACGGGGAGGGACGGGAAGAGGGAAGCTGTCCCCTCTGCATGCCGGGACAGCAGCCCCGCCCCGCCGCGACTCCTCCCCTCCCGCTGCCGGGTTGCCCCACAGCCCCTGGGTGCCTCGGTTCCTCGGTTGTCTCTCCGTGCCGAGCCGAGCAGTGCAGAGCCATGCAGAGCCATGCTGTAAAACTTCTGTCCCTGCCCATGCCAGGGGGGTTGGAACTTGATGATCTTAAGGTCCTTTCCAACCCTAACGATTCTATGATTCTATTTACAAAGTCATTAAGTTTTAGGTAGCTGAAGATAGAAGTGTCACTGTGTGCTTGCCCTGTTTTTGTTCTCTTCCCTGAGTTTCTGGCATTGGTCACTGCTGAGAGTTCAACGGAAATACTTAATTTAGCTTTCCTGCTTCTGAAGTGGTCTCTTTTCATTTTGATCATCTATCAGCCCAACAGACTTTCTGGCAGGCATCCTATTCGTGGTGTTCCAAAAAAAAGTATTTCAATAGCAGCTTTTATACTTCAGAAAGCTATTTCTCAACCTTTTTTTTTTTCTTTCTTTCTTTTTAATCTATCTTCTTATTTACATTTTGTTTTTCCTAAATTAGTGCTCATTTCAGTTTTCCTTTTTTGAATGCCACCCTGTGCTTTTAAAGAATGTCTGTCTAAAAGCATCTGTTTTTTAATCATGCTGGCTTTCCCTAGTTCCTGTTGAGGCTTTTTTTTTATGATTAACGATAAAAACTCTCAGCTTCTTAATGTGGTATCTTTGAAAAAGCTCCAGGCAACCTGAAGGCATTTTACCCTTAGCTTATCTTTTCAATAAGCCCAACTTACTTCTTTACAGTTCCCCTTTTCAAAAGGAGGTGTTGCTGGGCCACCTCTTATGGCATTAGAACTTCAGTGTGTTGTGGCCACAACTAGAGTGTGGTCCAACATAGGTGTCTTCAGATGAGCTCTGCATTGTCCACTGAGGACTCAATGTGCTGCTTCTGTTGTGGGTTCTCTGATGTACTGCCCTCTGTGGAATCACTAATTAGTGATGCCTGGAACAGTAATGTCTGGAGCACAGTTTATATTTATTGTGGCCCCTGAGGCAGTAGAAGCTTCCTGCATCTTCTGTCCTGTCAGGTTCTCTGATTTTTCCATACACGTTGCAGGTACTGAGTCCTGCTTGGGCAGCTGGTACTTCTGTGTGGTTGTGTTGATGGCTTCCCCTTATCTTCATACTAGACAAACCCTAGCACATTTAAGCTCTGGTAATCTACTTCTGGTTTTGGAGAATCATGAAGTGATAGAATGGTTTGGATTTGAAGGGACCTTCAAGATCATCTAGATCCAACCCGCTGCCTCAGACAGTCCAAAGACATCTGCCACTAGACCAGGTTGCTCTAAGCCCTGTCCAGCCTGTCCTTGAACACTGCCAGGGATGGGGCAGCAGCAATTTCTCTGGGCAATCTGTTCAGTGTGTCATCACTCTCACAGGAAGGAACTTCTTTATAGTTGTTTATCCTTTTTCACTTTAAAGCCATTCCCCCTTGTCTTATCACTATTTGCTCTTATAAAAGGACCCTTCCCAGATTTCCTGTAGGTCCCCTTTAGGCTGCTATAATTTTTTTCCTGATACAGTTAATCAGTTCCAAAAATTTCACAATGTACAAATGAATTCAGAGCATGCTGTCTTCTCATCCAGGCACTGAAACTACTCTCCCTCTACCCTTCCTTCCCCCACCCCTCCCTATATTTCCTGGAAATTTGGTACATCCAGCTATTTTCTTCCTCTTTCCATCTGGGGGGAAAGAGAGCAGAACCTCACATACACACACACAAAAATAAACCATGTCCATACCCTCTCAGCTCCATGACTGAGGGTGTGAGATGTTGAATGAGTCCTTGGGCCAGGCCTCTCATCTGCTTCTTCCAGTCTGTTCTATTACTTTCCATGGCATATCTAAAGTTTGCAGACAAAGCAGCCACAGTGGTGGCCAAGGGGGCTGTTGCATTTGGAGCTGTGGGTAAAAGCGTAACTGAAGCGACCTGCTGCAAAATTACAAAATTAGGGTCAGTACTGGGTCCAGTATTATTTAATATATTCATCAACGATTTAGATGAGGGAATTGAGTGTACTATCAGCAAGTTTGCTGGTGACACTAAGCTGGGAGGAGTGGCTGACACGCCAGAAGGCTGTGCTGCCATCCAGCGAGACCTGGACAGGCTGGAGAGTTGGGCAGGGAATAACTTGATGAAATATAACAAGGGAAAGTGTAGAGTCCTGCATCTGGGCAGGAACAACCCCAGGTTCCAGTATAGGTTGGGAAACGACCTGTTAGAGAGCAGTGTAGGGGAGAGGGACCTGAGGGTCCTAGTGGACGACAGGATGACCATGAGCCACCACTGTGCCCTTGTGGCCAAGAAGGCCAGTGGCATCCTGGGGTGTATTAGAAGGGGGGTGGTTAGTAGGTCGAGAGAGGTCCTCCTTCCCCTCTACTCTGCCCTGGTGAGACCGCATCTGGAATATTGTTTCCAGTTCTGGGCCCCTCAGTTCAAGAAGGACAGGGAGCTGCTGGAAAGAGTCCAGCGCAGGGCAACGAAGATGATTAAGGGAGTGGAGCATCTCCCTTATGAGGAAAGACTGAGGGAGCTGGGTCTCTATAGTTTGGAGAAGAGGAGATTGAGGGGTGACCTTATTAGTGTCTATAAATATATAAAGGGGGAGTGTCACGAAGATGGAGCCAGGCTCTACTCAGTGGCAAACAATGATAGGACAAGGGGTAATGGGTACAAACTGGAACACAAGAGGTTCCACTTAAACTTGAGAAAAAACTTCTTCAGGGTGAGGGTGACGGAACCCTGGAACAGGCTGCCCAGGGAGGTTGTGGTGTCTCCTTCCCTGGAGACATTCAAAACTCACCTGGACACATTCCTGTGTAACATTATCTAGGTGTTCCTGCTCCGGCAGGGGGATAGGACTAGATGATCTTTTGAGGTCCCTTCCAATCTCTAGCATACTGTGATACTCCTCCAAATCAACAGGTTTAAAGAGACCTACATGAAGTGATTATCACTCTTAGAAGTCAAATTGCTTGAAGTCTGTGGTTGTCATGTCAAATCAGTGAATAATGTTCTTTCCTGCATTCTCATGGAAGTCCTGCTGCATGACTGTCGGAGCAGCAAGTGTTGTATAATAATCTCAGTATGCTGAAAAATACATTAATGCAAATCCCATACTGACATTGTGTGTTGGCCTCCTTTTAAAAGGAGGCAGAGTCAAACTGCATTTTGCTTTTTATGTCATTATCCTAAATGGATTCTTGTAGGACATAGTCTTATGCTTTTTATTCCCAATGGCTGTTGTTAATAGCTGGTTTGTTGGGGCAGAAAGTATTGATTTTGAGTTGGAAATTTTTTCACAGTCAGGATCATGGCCATGGTAAAACCATGTTGGCTATTCCAACTCACCTTCTTCATCCACTTGGAAATGTCTTCCAGTGGCCATCTTTTCAGGGGCTAAGATTAAGCTGCCTGGCTATAGTTCCCTGGATCCTTCTTGAAGGTGGGCATGGCATTTGTCTTTTCTAGTCCTCTGTTCACAGTCAAGTACCAGAAACTTGTAAAATTGGCAGAGTGTGACCACACAAGCTCCCTCAGCACCCTCTGGTACAGCCCAACCAGTCCAATGAATTTGTGCTGTGTTTATCCCATTTGCTGTGATATGTCCAGTGAAATGGTCCCTCACCAACCCTTCCTTCTATGATGGATATTCCTTCACTTCCACAGACTTTGCCACTAGACATGGAAGATGCGTGACCGCAAACCTTGCAAGAAAAGACACGGAAATTGGGTGTTGAGTGGCTCAGTCCTTTCTGTGTCCTTTGGCACAAAGTTGCATCTCATTCAGCTGTAAATTCATGTTTTCTTTAGTCTTTTGCCTGCAAGCCCTTCCTGTCTCACAGATGTCAACTCCATCAGAGTTTTGCCTTTAATTCTCTCTGCATGTACTCAGCCAATATTTCTGTACTCCTCCTGGGTAGCCAATCCATGCATCTACCTTCCCTGCTCTTCGTTTTTTGCATTGGAGATCCATCAGAAGGTCTTAGTACAGCCAAGTGGGTTTTCTGCCACGCCTGTTTGACTTACTGCATGTGGGGATGGACCATTACTGTGTTTTGGCGAGGTTGTTCTCAAAACAGGCCCTCTATGGCCAAGTTGTGACACCTGAAATCATGGCAGTTCTTGGGAAACATTTAAATAATGGTTTCCCTATGACAGAGTGAAAAAAAGGAGTGAAAACTGCTTGAAGTAAAAAACCACCGATGACTGCGAGTGTGAGGCTCTAACAAGATGCTTTCTGGTTGTTCCAGAGAATCTCTATTCGGTATTTCTAAATATTACGTATCTACAATACCATAGTTGCACTAGTGTCTTGTAGTTTCTTTTATCTCAGTAACACTGAGAAGTAATGCAGGTTTTCCTTTATGAAGTTAATGAAACATTTCAATCCACATCTGGCATTTCTATTGATATATTTTGCTGGGTTTGGGTCACACTTATTGCACTTTTTATTGAAGTTTAAATCGGGAAGCATTCTCTTAAAGTGTGCTGTAAGTGATGCTCTGTGAAACTCCTGTTTGTCCTATTAACTAATTTACATTGCACCCCTTCAGCCAGGGTTGTTCATACTGTTGATTACATTTCATACCAGGGTAATTAACTGTACTGGCTGTAGAAGGGCTCAGTGCTCAATGTGCTTTGCTCAGGCTTGATATGCTGTTTTTATCCAATCCATGGGCAACTTCCTTACGAATTATTCTTACTGACCCAGAGTATTCGTCTCGCGACTGTATTTAAGAAAGGTTTTTTTTGACAGCTTCTTTTGACAAATGTTGGAAGAATTTCATTCTGAGTAGTTTAACTGGGAGCAGAAGCATCATGACTCTGTGAATGTTTATGGCATGAGACAAATTAAACTCTTACTGGATATTTTTTTTTGGTTTTCAGTATGACAATACTGAAATACCGTCTGATGGCCAGCATGAGCCAACATTTCAGCTGTATCACCCACACATGTCTGTCAGTCTGATCATGGCAAAATAAATATTTTTAAGTGTGTTTTCCTTCCATGGCTTATCTAGTTTGACTTTTTCTTTTTAATGACATTACTGCTTTTACAAGGAATGTCCCCTGGGCCACACAAATTCATCCTCGAATAATTGGATTTGTTGCCATAGGTCACCTTTTTACTTCAAACAGAACAACTGGCAACAAGCTTTTGTTGAAAAATCTGGAAAAATAACTCTTCCTTGTTTGAATATGATGCTCCTTGTGTACAGAAATGTATTTTTAGACAACTGGTTTTGAAGCTCATGGCATCTTATAAAATAAATTGCAAGGAAATAAGAATTGGCTTGGTTTTTAAAATTGTCATTTTGAAGGGCCTTTTTTAATTATTATTATTATTTTTATTATTATTTATTGTTATTATTTTTAGTAGAAGCAGTGGAGGGAATTCTTGCCAAAAATAGACTTCCAAGAATACACACATGCAAAGCTGTGTGTTAGTAAAGCAGAGAGGTGTTACTAAAGATATTCTGCTATTGTAGTTTGATGGTGACAGCTTGAGCTCTTTAGTCAGTCTGAATGCTATAAAAGAAATCAAGTTATATAGCAAATTTCTGACGCTATACTTGAGTTGAAAAAATACTGAAATCTCTAGTCATATGCAATTACTCTGGGTATGAAATAAGGCAGATAAATCTTAGCTGCTCATTAAAAATGGATGGTCTTTTTACAGTGGGCAAATAACATGAATTTAATATGTTCCTTTCAGTAAGTAGTTAGTTGTCCAGTCAATCTTGTCATAGCTAAGGAGGTTGAATAGCAAAGCTCTGGAGTGGACCCTCCTTTCTTCAGGAATGTCATTAGTTCCTTAATTATAGCACTGTGCAAATTACATATTTGATACTGGTGTATGAAGAATATTTCAGCAATTACTGTTGGTATCTATGTGACTGGCAATGGAGCATTAGGGACTTGGTTTCATTTCACAAGGTACCTTGGGAAAACCTTTTATTCAAGTGCCGCATAATACACTGGAACTCTTCTGTAACCAAGAAAACTAATTTTATGGTACATACATAAATCTTTGTGTGCTTCAGTCAAGAGCTGGGTTTGAGAAGCAGGTGAATTATAGTGGTCACACTAAATCAGGAAAGCTGGCTTTCCACTGCAGGTTATCAGCTGCCTGACTGCTGGCAAGGCTCCTGGAGGAAAAAAAAAGTGTTTAAAGTATTAGCCACGTATTGTCAGAGCGTCTCCTTGTGGTCAGGAAGGATTTGAATTCCAGGCATTGGCCTTAAAGCAAAACCAAGCATTTTCTGTTAATGTTTAAGGTCCCAGCAATGAAAACTACACTGAAGATGGATCCTGTGTCTTTTTAGCTTTGGCTGCTAGCGTTTCAGATTATAAGTTTCAGCAGATAAATGATTCACCCAAAAAGTATGAGGAAGTTGATAGAAACACCAGGTGTATTAACTGTAGTTGGATTTTCTTACCTCTTGTGTGCACATCTGAAATGAGAGGATCAAGCTCTGACCAGGACCTCTTACTCAATAGAAATGTATAGTGCAGCACCCTGGAGTATGTTTAAATTCTGCCTTAAACCTCGACTTGGTAGTAGAGGGCAGAGAAAAGCCTGAGAGGTTTCCTGCCGCTGCTCATGTAACCCTCCAGGTGCTGTCTTGCGTCATAGAAATTTTGAGGCAAAGGGAGGAAGCATTCTGTTAAATGAGCTGTAATCTGAATGTGAAACAAAATAAATCAAATGAACTTACAAGTGCTCTGTTTTGTTCCTGTTAACCAGAACTTAGACAGCATTTAAATAAACTTGCATGATGTAAGTTATAATGTAAGTAAGCTGAGCATGGGCAGGAGATTCAAGGTTTAATATCTGATGAGCAAGACATGGTGGAAAGAAAGCATTTCTGTGGGACTGAGCCCATTACCCTAAGCTTCCTTCTAGCCTTTTATTTACAATATTGGATAAAACCGGACAGTGTTTGATAAATACAGAATTATGCACAAAGTGGACTCTTTTGAGCTTTACATAAGCAACAGTCTGCTGCATTTGGCAATTCTCATAATTTCTCCGTTGAGGTGGGAACTAGTTATGGCTTGATGTGTTTCCTTTTACCAGTGTTCTCTGAGGACACTGCCCTAGCCCCTTCAGAGGGGAGAGGGAGTGCATCACAGCAAGCTGCTCTCATGCAGCTAACTCGCAGCAGTGTCCTACGTTGGTGACAAGTGATCCACTTGCACCATCTCCTCCCTGCAGGAGTGCCTGGTACGTGACAGTGCTGCAGAAGGGCTGGAGATGCACTGGGAGGTACTGCACCACTTTAAACCAAAACAGGAAAGAGGGCTTTGACTCCTCTCTAGAATGGGGTTTTCCCTTCCCTAAGGAAGCTGCCGCAGCTCTCCTGCCCTGTGGTGTTTATTGCTTCAACTTTGTCAGTGTTGGGCAAGTGATACCACGGGCAAGAATTCTGTGATCAAAAATAGAAATGCAAAACCTATTCCTTCAACTTTCCCATCAGCCCTAATGTTGGGTCTCTTGGTCTGAATTGGATGATGGCACTTTCAGATGTATGACAGGAGATGTAGCTTATGCTTCCAGGTGCATTAATAACAAAATGTTTTGCAGGCTGTTTCAGGATTGGAAATAGACAATGCTTGTAGCTAATGTAAAAGTAGCTGAATACTATGTTTCAGTGTAGGTTTAAGCTGGTAGGTTGTGTGTAGTAGAGGTTTTGCTGCTGTTTGCTGAAGGGGGAAAATATATAAATTATTCAGCTGATCAAACTGTCTTTGGATTGTCACTGCACTTCTCCTTCAGAACCCCTGTTTTGTAAGCTGATTACTATAACCTTACATTGATATTGATGGTGCATAAAAATACCCTGTAAGGCTTCATAAGTAACAAATTTAGTATGAACATTAGATTCACTTGGTTATATCTTAACAAAGAACTGCCCAGTTCTGTAATCTGTTTCTTTCTACTCTAGGCTTAGGCAACAATCCCTCTAACTTGCAGACATGAAGCAGCCGGTCTCAGCCAGAACCTTAATGATGCCAGCCATGTAGATGAGCACACTGTTGGTGTCTTGTGAAAGAACCTCTCATCCATCTTCCTAAGGGGTAGATGCAGTTTGCTGCAGTAGTCATAATAAATTGATGATTTAAAATAATAAGCAGCCCTGAATTCAGTATTGAAGGATATAAACAGCATGCTATCTGCTGAATGACTCTCTCTTTGTCAGAGCTTGCTAGAAAAGGGAGCTGCAAATGAAAACAGAGCTCCTAACTTATTCTGGGGCTCTGCTACTACTAGAGCCTCTCAAAGAGTGAGAAAAATGCCTACATTGTAAAGCAATTACCAATAGGTGCTAATTGATATCACTATGAATCTCATACCATTTTAAACATGAAATAAAATACTAATTGAAATTGTGAACAGTTTTATACTAATGGAGAAGAGAGATTCTGTTTAATGTTAGCTACAATTTCAGGATAAATGCTAATTTGAGACCTTCAGCTTTGTACTGATTCAGGGCTCTCAGCTTGAAATGGCTGACTTGAGCTTCTTAGGAGTTGGCTGCTAGAGCTGCTACAGGAATGCAGTATCATCTGCCTGCTACCCCAGAGGAATCTGCTACTGCATTTTGGTCCGAGCACAGAGGTACAGTGCTTTAAAATCCAGAGAGGGGACGGGTGTACCTTTGGTAAGTGACAGCGCTAGTTTGATAGTTTGTTAAAGTTTGTATCCCACAGCAGAGTCTCAGATGTCAGAATCTTAGAAAATAGTATAATAGTTTGACTGGTGCAGGAATAGGCACAGCTTGAACTGATGCCTTCAGTGAGGGACCCAGAACAAAGAAGTTCTTGGGGGTTTATACCCTTACATTCTACACACTTGACCAGCTCACATTGTTTATGGGCCTTGCACATGGCTCTTGGCTTTGGTCTGGGATATTCTTGTCTGCCATTGAATTCTTTTGCAGTGGTGAATGCCTTCTTATCTCTCCAGTTATTGCTCCTTACTAAGGATGTATCTGCTTTATATTCTAATTTGCATTGGCCTCAAGCTTTCATTTACATAACTAAGCAGAAGTAGTTGCAGCCTAAGGCTCCAGCAACTGCAGGTACCCATGCTAAGCAACTACTCATGCTAAGCAAGACCACCCCATCAGAACAACTCGGTTAAAGAATTCAGCTAACTAAACTTAATTCACAAGTTGACCTGATAAAGATTGTATCAGGTTATAGAGCTGGTTGCACGTATTACTTTTCTATGGTCTTAGGTGCTGGTATAACTAGAGAAGGGAGGAATTCAGGATGTCATGGGAAGCACTTTTGTTGTCTCAAGATCTCAGACTGCCCTCTAAGTATCTGACTAGGGCTCACCCTTAAATTGCTGTTGAGGTTCACTTTTGCTTTTTTGCTTGATGGCTGGATTACTCTTCCAGGAAAAGCAGCCTCGAGCCTGTGCTTTTGTTACCTTGAGGAAATTTGAGCATATATTTGCAACCCTACATCCTCCCCATTAACAACTCTTAGTGGTTGCTAACACGGAGGCTGTAGGGTCATCCAGTCCTTGGAGCATGCACCCATAATCACATTTGTGGGCCTTTGGACATCAGTAAGAGCAAGCTAATAAAGAGAGTACAGAGCTGTAAGAGCAGAAGTTTCCTCAGTCCAAGGAGGGCTCCAGCTCAGATGTCCAGCTTCTTGTGGGGAGGGGTCCCTACAAAAGCGGTCCTCTCCTGCTGTGGCTAATGCACAACTTTGCAAGTAAGGGACAGGGACATTGGTGTGACGCAGCCTCCAACAGTGCTGTTCCCTCCCGGGGTAGTGAGAAAGTAGGACTAATTCACATCTTAAGTATACAGGCTAATAGTGAGAAGAAATGTTACTCGCCCTCTTTCTCCATTAAATCACCACAGTATCTTTAAAAAGGTTTCTTCTCGCTCCAGTGATGAGTCACTCCATTTCTTTGTTCAGTGATACCAGTGCTAATTTGGGGACAGGAAGTTTTTATTCATGGACTGATCTGAAGATGTTGCTTCCTTTCACCCCTGAGCACCCTCACGAGGTGATGCCAGCTCTTCACAGATCCGTGCACGCCTGCTTCTTCTTGCCCTATACAGTAACTCTTTACAGGGGTCAGGAAAAGTGATGTGAAGTGTCTAGAGGAAAGACTAGCTTAAGGATTCTACCCTGTCATTCCTGCACACCTGCTGCAATGTGCTGCTCTCTTAGCTATAACATAAGAATTCAGATACATTTTTGTGAGTTTGTTCATCAGTTTGGTTCAAAACATATCACCACAGCTGGCCTGCAGATTACATCTGATAAGACACTGTGCTGTGGGCACACGTATATGGGCAGGACAGCACCCAGGGGAGGAAGCTAGAGGTTGAAACATATTTAAATCCTTTTTATCACAAACCCTTTTGTACTTTGCCCATGACAATTTTCAGTAGCTTGCAGCTTTTTCCTGGATATCCATACCTACTTGACCCTAGTTTTTAGAACTGAAGCATGAGGCTGGAAGTCTAGGCTTTTTATTTTCCTCTTCTGGTGCCTAAAATTTACAGGGAAGCTGGTACTGTAAAATTCGGCTTTAAACACAAGAAAAAAACTTTTACGGCCTCTTGGTATTTGATTTGCCAACCACTGGGTGTCAGTGCTGCTCCACTGAAGAAAGGCTCTTCCCTGCTTCCTTCTCTGTGGGTGTGAAGGAAACGATAGCGGAGGATCCGGATTTTTGTCACTGAAATACTTGAGCAACATTCACGTTTCTTTGGAAAAATCGATGCAGAAATTAACATATTTATTCGTTGCACATATCTAAAACAATTACAGTGTCTCAGATCTCTACTTCTCAATGCAGAATGAGAGGCAAGGTAGTGCATAGGGGTTGCTGCAGTCTATTGGAGCTTACTGGCTTGGTGAGTCAGTCTGTGGACTGTCCAGTAAGTGAAATAAAGCCTTTGGAAAAAACCTAAAAGTATGATCTTACTGCAGGTATAAATGTAGTGCTTTTATGGCTTGCAAATGGCACATTTAGCAACACATGATTTTTCAAGTTTAAAAAGTAAAACGTGCTGACAGATTCGAGGAGATTAAGTTGGATATGTAGCAAAAAAAAGCCTGTCTAGACCTCTGGTTTTATGTTTTTAAAATGTATTAAATACGGATCAAAAAATGCTTATAAATTGCACACAGATGGGTTATTCAGTTCAGGCTTTTGTAAGAAGTTTGGCTTTTTAAACTTACTGTCTTTCATTTTTATGCTCTTCACTCTTTTGTTCCTAAATATGACTAAACTACACTGCAGGAAGTGGAAGAAATAAGCAACCAAAAGCTTTGAGGTTTCTTGCAGTGTTTGCTTTGTTTCTGTTGTTGAAGGCAGTCTGAAATGTGGTTGCTGCCTTTTTAGTTGGAGAGCAGAGTGATTTCCTAGATAAACCACTGAAGTTACAGGTCAGTGACAGAGTGCAACCTGGACCAGATATCACCTTCTCCTTTGAGGCAAAAGATGCTATTAATTTCCACTACTTTTTACCTGGAACTCTTGAATGGCATTCATCTGGCATGCTGACTTTAAATATTTAACACCCCATTTTCCAGCATTTTAATGTAACTGTATCACCAAAATTAATCCAGGTAAATATATATGTAAGGCAACACAGTTATTAGCCTGTTATTAAACATATAATGGAAAACCTCTCTATTGCACAGCCAACTTAGCACACCTAGGTAGCATATCCATTTTATCTCTGCAGATGGCTAAATTATAATACCTTAAATGCTTGCGCTACTGATTGGAAGTACTGCAATCTGTAATCAGCCGAAATCTTTTGAGAGGGATCTGTGGAAGGCAGGCATCAGTGGCCTTAACTGTGCATTTTAAACAGTCAGTCTAGCACTCATATATTTGTGGCTTATAAATATGATTAACTTGACTACTTCAGACAAAAAAAACAATTGAACTGGAGAATTTTAGTCAGCAAACTGTACTTGCAGTGATCGTCCTGTTTCAAAGACTGCTTACAGCATGCGTAAGAGAAGAAATACCTTATTATATTGGACTTAGTCATAGACTATTTTGATTCTGTAATTTTCCTTTCCTACAGAACTGAAATTAATAGTATGTTTCTACCAATTAGTTTCTTTTTTTGTGGGGGAGGAGTGTGAAATACATATTAATGCTGTTTCCTGACAATAAGCTAAATACTCCTATAGAGCTGTTATAGGAGTTCTTGCCACATTAAATTTAATTTAATTTCAGCAGTTCTTCTGATTTCTGGTGATTAAGATAATTTCTTTTCAAACACAGCAATGTTTCTGGGCATTTGAGGATTTTATTGTCTATACAGAGTTATAACTGTGGAAGTCTATGCACCCATAAGTTTAAAATGTTTCATTTGTCAATAATATTTTCTTAGTACAAGAAAGTATTGAAAATTCAGATTCTCTCTAGATTCTCTCTCTTAATCTGAAAGATTAAAAAAAGAAGTCTTTTCCCCATTGAAATCAAAACTGCTATGTCTCTGGGTTTGGTGATAGGAATTCTGTTATCATAGGTAAGAAACAGGCTAGTGATAAGGTAGGGAAATTCCAGGTAAGGAAATATTGGGACTGGTTGTAATTAGGAAGACTATGACAGTCTCATTTAGGGATGCAGTTGAGGAAATGGACATTACAATTGCAAATTAAATGCATTGTTGATAAATGTGATTAATGAATACTGGAAAGTGTGTACTGAATCACTTATATTGCTTGTTTCTAAATAATCCTGTAATCCCTCAGGAAAAAAGACCTGAGCCCAGGTCTACAGTGAAGTTGAAATTCGTCATGTTTTGAATGGACAAAGAAGGGCTTTTCATGGCACACCAAGCTGGAATGCACCAATACTGATGCTTAAATTAAAAAGATTTAGTAGGAATGAACATAGACAATAGCTACATTTCTTATGTTACTCTTTCTGACACTGACACTACTCTTGCGATTCAGTTTATGCAATTGTGATCTGACTGCTGGAAACATGTATATTATAGCCAGATACATGGTTGATTGAACCTGTTACTTGAATGTCCATTCGTGCATTTGATGAGTTAGAATCATAGAATCGTTAGGGTTGGAAAGGACCTTAAGATCATCTAGTTCCAACCCCCCTGTCATGGGCAGGGACACCTCACACTAAACCATGTCACCCAAGGCTCTGCCCAACCTGGCCTTGAACACTGCCAGGGATGGAGCATTCACAACCTCCCTGGGCAACCCATTCCAGTGCCTCACCACCCTTACTGTAAAGAACTTCTTCCTTATATCCAATATCAATTTCCCCTGTTTAAGTTTTAACCCATTACCCCTTGTTCTATCACTACAGTCCCTAATGAAGTCCCTCCCCAGCATCCTTGTAGGCCCCCTTCAGATACTGGAAGGCTGCTATGAGGTCTCCATGCAGCCTTCTCCAAGCTGAACAGCCCCAACTTTCTCAGCCTGTCTTCATACGGGAGGTGCTCCAGTCCCCTGATCATCCTCATGGCCCTTCTCTGGACTTGTTCCAACAGTTCCATGCCCTTTTTATGTTGAGGACACCAGAACTGCACACAATACTCCAAGTGAGGTCTCACGAGAGCAGAGCAGAGGGGCAGGATCACCTCCTTCGACCTGCTGGTCACGTTCCTTTTGATGCAGCCCAGGATATGGTTGGCTTTCTGGGCTCCAAGCGCACACTGCCAGCTCACGTTCATTTTCTCATCAACCAACACCCCCAAGTCCTTCTCCACAGGGCTGCTCTGAATCTCTTCTCTCATGTGGTCCATGCAATGCCAGTCACCTACCGGAAGTATGTAGCTATTGAGGCAGGTGGTTTTGTTCACCAGCTCCATCCTGCCTTTCAGGAGGGGAAGAAGGCTCACTGGCTGGGAAGAAAGTTGCTCTTTGGGCCTCATACCTCTGTGATGCATTTAAGCCTCATTACCTGCTATATCCTGTTTCTCTTCATCTTTGTCCAAATGAAATCTTCATTGAAGAGTTGTTAAGCAGTTCTGTAAATCACAATGTCAAAACTAATCAAATCAAATCTTTTTACAGATGCAAATACTGGCATTATGATGATAACCTGCTCACCTCCAGCGTTGTCATTGTCTTCCACAATGAAGGATGGTCCACACTCATGAGGACAGTCCACAGTGTCATTAAAAGAACACCCAGGAAATACTTGGCAGAAATCGTGCTGATTGATGATTTTAGCAACAAAGGTATATTTTGAATATTAACACACTACTTGTAGAAAAAGAAACTTATCCTTTTCTTTACATAGTTTTCTTTTGATTTATTACCTGTCACGGATTGAGTTGACTGCAAGAAAAGTTGTTTCTTCACAGTCCTTTCATTTTTCAATGAAGGGAAAGCTCTTTTCCAATGAACTGCTTTCATAAAGGTGGCAATCCTTCGTGTGTATTCAGCTGATTGAAATACAGGATTTGTGGAGGGCTCTCTACCACAGTTGTTGAGCAGTACATAGTAGAAAGCTGGGATAGCTAGTACTTCTCTTTGCTCTTGTGAAAACAAGTAGTTCAAGGTTATTGAAGGAGTTTATTAAGCCTGTTAGGCATAATTTCTTTATTCCATATAGGAATCCAGATTCCCTCTTGGTGTGTGTGTTGCTATAATAAAAATACATCTAAGACTATTGAATTATTCTGATCCATTTTCACTATGTTTCTAATTTTCAACATCTTATTCAATTAAACATCATGTTAAGGGGTTTATTGTTTCTTACAGGGGCAGGGGCTTTTAAGTGTGTTTTAATTTCTGCCTTTAAACATTTTCAAAAGTCCAGAGATTTTCCTCCTCCTTAGTAATATACATTCTGGTCTTGTTTTATAGCCAGGATGTACCTACGTACATTTGATTCTTACAAATATAAACACACACTGATTTTTTTCCTTTAATAGTTATATTTTCAGCATTAATTAAGGCTCAATACAAAGAAGAACTGAAAGAGGTATGCTAGAGATAGATAATTGATTAGATGAAGCCTGTCTGGTTTAAGCAAATTTAAAAACAGTGCATCAAAGCTGTACATTCTTCAAGATGTTATTGCAGTATAGTTCTTGAATAGAAGTTGACTCAGAAAAAGAGTAGATACATAAATAAAAGCATAACTTTTAATATTGAATAAAAGAGGATGATAGCCTCTTCTAGACAGTGATGACCATGGCTTTTAGGAGCACAGGCGAGTTTGAACTGGTCATCAGCATAGGATGCGTTCCCTTTACCCTCCTCTTTGTTTTTATAATAGCTGAACTGGGTAGTGGCATGGAAAGCAGATGACTGTTCTAAAACCCTCTGTTTTATCAAGTGATCTTATCTTCTCCCAACTCCTGCTTCACAGGAGCTGTTTTCTGCAGGTATACACACTGTAACTTTTATGACTGAACTCATCACATATTTGAGGTTGCCTTTTATGAGTGTAAGTTGCTGTTAAAAGTAGTTATTGTATGCTAATTTTTACATCATACCTGTAGATAAGTAGGTATCATTTTCTGTTTGTTTTTACAGGAGAGGAACAGTTACCTGTATTGTAAACTTAACTACATCTGTCTTAGTCTAATAAAGATACTGAATGCTACGTTATAGTCTCCTATATCCTTTAACAGCTGTTGGGAATTTGGCTTAGGTATACATGCACACTGTAAACCAAAAATATCTTCTCTCCTAAGGGATATAATTTTAATAATTCAGTCAGCAGACATGTGCTGTGTTTTCCTTTTCAGCTGGGATCACAGCTTTCCTTCAGAGCCATTCAAGGGCTGAGTTAGCTGCATAACATAACTATGACACTGATGGTCTCTAGAAAAATTACCAGACTTTTTACTCATGATTGGACTCAGTACTTGGGTTTCACATGAGTGGTAGCTGACTCTGTGCTATGTATATGTAATTCATGGAATGAGTTTGTCTGGCATAACTTGTACTACAGTTTTTCCAGTATATGACAATTATTAAATAGAGGCAGGATTTTACAAGAAATTTGTTTTGTAATACAGAACTTTACTTATGCCTTCTGCTCATATATGAATGGTTAGCAGATACAACTAGCCTGGACCTAACCTCCAGCAGATCCTTGTTTCTCTATTTCCCACGCTTCGTTTTCCCAAGTAGCTTTCGTGAATCAGAAAATTCAGTGAAACAAGATCAAGATGCAGTTTTCTCATGTATGATTGACTGGAAAACAGGCACGGACTAGAATGGCTCTGAACACCTTGCTGCAACTGTACTGTTTCACTATAATAGTTCTTCAAAGTGCCTTAGGCTATTACTTGGTAAACATAATTAACTTAATTTCAATAATTCAAATTGCATTTTAGATGAAAAATGGCCAAGGGAATAGAATCTTGCTCCACTTCTTTCTCCACAGAGAGAACCATGAGCTAGTACAGGCTGTGAAGCGTGCCAAGCCTCCTGAAGAGATCTCCAGTTGTTAGGAGCTGCAAAACACAAACACTCTTAATCACACCAGAGCTGCTGGTGGCTTTTTGCCTTTTCAGCCAAAAGAAAAGCAGTGCTGACAGCACAGATACAGGATTTTCTCCTTCCCCCACCTGCTTTCAGACTACACACTTCATATCTGGCTTTCCACCCAGCAAAGAGCATTTTGCACTCTTTGAGACCAACGTTGAGAGATGCAGATGCTGAACTGAGTAGATGTTTTCTCACACTCAGTGTGACTGTCCTTATTTCTTAGCCACCTCCTTCTCCAGCCATACGAAATTAAAATGGAGCATAGCTGTTGCAAACACTTCCAAAGGCTGGCTAATAAAAAAGCCTTGCCTGTCCTCCTTTATGAGAAATCCTCTTTCATCAGAAGGGAGTTACAGCTGCATAGATGCTTATATATGTTGTGCCTCACAGGGACAAACAGTTCCAATGCTTGGAAAACGTCGTTTTCATTATAATTCTTTGTATAAAGTCAGTTGGGAGCACTCTTTTTGCTAAGCAACACTCTCTCTCCCTTCCTTAATCTCTTCTGCAAACAGCAGGGTTTGACCGCGGATAACTGCGCAGAGAGGTGTGCTGAGTTCTGCTGGAGCATTTTTTCCTTTGTCAAAGCACAAAGGGAACAGTAACAAGATGACACCAAGATAGTTGAATGATGCTAGTTCTGATATTTTCAATGGAGACCTCTGTGTTAACGCTTGTTAGAGTCCAAGAAGTGTTGCAGCTGCTTCTACCAGTGTCAGTGTGCCCACACTGCTGCTCATGGGGACTCTTTTTCCTCAGTTTTGCTTGTGTTTCGTGATCAAAACACTTTATTTTGCTGTGAATGCTAGCTGAGTAGAGGCTACAGTTGCTCTGGAAGGGCAATGAGAATTCACACCACCAGATATTCTGAAGCTCCCTACAATTGCTGTAGTATATATAGGTCTTTGACAACTACTTGTTATGCATTTAGACACCAGCTTGCTTGCTTTAGAGGTATAGAAGTATTGCTTTGGAGCATAGAAGTCAATATCTTAGCTGGTGCAGCTCACTTTTGTAGCCCATGCTACCTGTAAAGATTGACTGCAAGGTAAATGCCAGTGTTCCTAATAGCCTTTAAAGGCTTTGTCTACATTTTGCATTCACTTGGTTTTTCTTTATATTTCCCACTGATGCAGCATCCCATAATATAACCAAAGGGGATGTAATGAGAGTAAACACATAACAGTATTTTTATTAACTTAACAGTGCTTGTAGTGGGGAAACTGAAGCATTGATCAGTGCTTTGTGTTAGCCGAGAGCTCCACATGAATAGTATTACAGTGCAGGGGACTTGGGCAGCTGCTTTAGGGAGGACTTCTGATGCTATTTTTCTACAAACTGACATCCATGAGTCAAGAGAAAAAAAGCTGCCTTCCTCCTCCCCCCTTCTTGTAATCTGCAGTGCCTGAGATATTTTGGAGAAAGGACGTGGTTTGAAAAAATCGTAGATTCATGCTTTAATCATGTGCTGAGACATGAGAGAACCCCCGGAACAAGGGGGGACCAGAGCGGTGGTTATAATATTTTGAAAGGTGAAATATACATTTTTAAACAAAAAACAGAATGTTGTAAGGCTGTTGACAGATATCATAAATACATGTTCTAGGTGAACAAAATTTAACACTGGCCAAACGGTATTTCTGACTGTAAAAGTATCGGGATTTTATACACTACTGTCATGCAGGCTTTGTAACACGGGAAGGAGGGAAAATTCACTTTTCCTGTGGGAAATAGCACTTGCTGCTAACCCTGGCACGGTTTCAGATAATGGACTGGAAAGTCCTGAGACTTGTACTGTAGAAAAGCTTTACACAACCAATATGACAGGTTTTTACAGCTCCCTGTGAGCCTTACATAGCTGAACATTTGATAACTAAAACATTTGCCTTCATAGGCAGGAGAGCTGGAAATAAAGCCAGGTTTTAAATCTTTAAAACATTCCTGACAGTCCTTCTGTAACACATACTTGGAATTTGCAGAATAAATAATGGCGTGGTATAAAGATTCTCTTAGTACCACTTCAGTATGACCTCATAACTCTGTTGATTTTATCCTATAAAAATTTATATCACAGCTATCGTACCACATATTCTATATATATTACATGGCATGTTATTCTATACAGCATATGTGATAAAATTGTTCTCTCTCTAGTTTGATATTTATGTGTCCTGGATGGTTTCCTAATGCACAAGGATTTACAAAAGAGATTGTAAATGCATATGGGAAACAAGAGTATATGTAAAACTTTCAGTTGAGAAAATTTATTCTTTTATAGAGGTGAAGAGGAGGGATAATAAGAGTGTTAAAAGATAGTGGTTTCAGAGATTGTTCTTTGGTAGAGTTGCTGGATTTTCAAGTTTGGAAAATACACTTCCAAAAAACAACATTTCCATTTCAATTATTTATATGTCAGTTTTGCTTAATCTAGATTTTTTTTCAATACTGTCAGCAAGAATATAAAACATACTGACATGTAAGTTGCAGCAAACTCCAGACTTCAGTCATTTCAGGGTGAGAAAGATGTTGCTGCTGAAGCAAGCTGATGGTTTACTGCTGCTACAGGGGACATCCTTCTCCTTCCACCTCTGCACATCCCCTCTCCTCTTAGATCAGCAGGGGCATGGCCTCTAAGCAGCCCCTCAGAGCTGGTTCAGACCAGTGCATGGATGCCTCAGCTGTAGCTGAGGTGGCTTAGTTTGACTCCTGACTGAGGGAAACTGAAGCTGTAGGCAATTCTTTTGAGCTTTTCAGTACAAAAATAGATGTTAAATGAACACCAGTAGCTAAATCAGCGTAGCCTCAAACAGCAAGCGCCAGCCCTTCTGCCTTTATGAGATTTCTCAACAGAATCATCTGTGCAATATTATGCAAGGCTAGGATCCTTTTTTCAAATTGTGTGGTAGGAATGTGGTTTCCAGATTAGTTCAGCAAAGACCAATGTGCAAATACAAATCTGCAACCATTTAAGCGTAGCCCATCATGATTCTTACGGGGTTACTCAGCCCTATACTGACCAAGTCCCTTTGGCTAAAGGTTTCCAGTCTCATCAGTATAATTAGACATAGTTTGTTCACTCCAGTTCTGGCCCTCCAATTATTCTTTTTCTTTATTTCATTAGAAGATTAGCGTAAGACCACCACAGCCCCAAGAGGAAACTGGTCTAGGTGAGGGAGTGCAATAGTTTGACTATGGTTGGTTTCTGTCTCAGGTTTCCAGATTTAATAGACCAAGATCATTTTTTGTGAGACAAAAAGTGAGGACAAACATTTAACTGAAAAGTGGGACCTTCAACTGTACACATGACATTATCTGATAAGGAAAGGTCATGTGCTGAAGTGTAGAAACTTCTCTGCCTGGTTGAAATACTAGAGATGACCTGAAAGCCACAATACGATCTATTGAAGTGACTGGGAACTGTCCACCCAGCTCCCCTGTGGTGTGGCCAACTGCTTCAGCTGCTTTTTTCTTGTAAGTGTGCCAGAGACAAACCTTTGCCATGAAGTCAGAGCTCCAAGTCTTCAGATCTTCAGGTTTAGTACAAGCAGTTGTTTTGTGAGCTTTGTGAGTGGTAGTACAAGCAGTTGAATTAAAGATTCTCTTAAGTGTTTGTAGATACTTTTAAGTAGGGTTGATTTGTGTTGTGTCAGGAGTACAAAGCTCTTTATTATTAAACCTCACCATTTTTTTTTTTCTCTGTTACTTGATAGCGCACTTACAAGAGAGGCTGGATGAGTATATTAAGCAGTGGAATGGCCTTGTAAAGGTATTTCGAAATGAGAGGAGAGAAGGTTTAATCCAAGCTAGGAGCATCGGAGCCCAGAAGGCTAAACTTGGACAGGTAGGATCCAATTCACACACAAGGCTTGTCTTTGGGGAAGGCAGACGGTGGGTAGGGGAGGTGAGGTGGTGGTAGTTACAGGGGGATTAATTTAACTGATGTAATGTTTTTTTCGTTTATAATATGAAAGTATGTCAGGGTAAATAAGCTTAATTAAGTCATCGTGATTTCATATACAGAAATATAAATTGCATTACTTATTTCTTTTGAAGGTTTTGGTTTACCTGGATGCCCATTGTGAGGTGGGAATTAATTGGTATGCGCCACTTATAGCTCCTATATCTAAGGACAGGTAATGTTCTCCTGTTATTTCCAGTGTCTGATCCCTTAGGAAGAAAAAGTCACAGTAACGAGCTTCACTTTTCAAACTATAGTCAGTATGTTTTGTATCTATACCAATGCATATATATATCAAACTATGTCAGTATTAGCTATATAATGATTTTATTTTCTTCCAGCATAAAAGCTATGTGAGGAGGAAGGAAAATAGTCAGGCAAACGAATCTCTGGGTAGTTTATTTTAGTAGGCATACTGGATATTTTGCTTAGTATAGATTAAATATAAGACAATGATTGTCTTTTGCAGTGATCTGAGGGACTGTTATAAAAATGTGCTGTTCTGGCTGAATAAGGAGCCTGATCAAACAATAGAACTAAACAAAACTATTATTTTTGGTAGAGGAAAAGCAGCACTAAGTGTTTTGATTTAATGGGGATTTGAAGCCACTGTGGTCTCAAGAATTTTACAACTTTCTCCTCTTTGGTCTTGCAATGTGGTCTTATTTGTTTTCTCTGGAGCACTTTGGAGCATTGTCTGTAGTGAACCAAGGCCAGGGCTTGAGCCTGTCTGCCACAAGCCCAGGCGCTTGCTAGGAGTCAAGCGGTGGAAATGCCTGTGCTGCGTGTGTGGGATCTGAGAGAGGTGACAGAGGAGGGGAATCCCCAGGGGCTTCACTTCTTCCAGCTGTTGAAATGCTGTTGTTGCTGTGTGCTACTGTGCTCTTAGCTTGTGTGGTCGGGGGAATGTGTGTTTAGGAAACTATGTGCTTGTTTAAACTCTTTAACGCATAAGATAACTGCTTAATCCTAAAAAAGCTGTACGTTAACCTGTTGTACTATCAGAACTTTCATGAACAGGTGGGTTTTGTGTATTTGAAAGGCTGTAACTCAGCCTTTAAAACTATTTGGGCCAGGGTACTAGAAAGAAGGTGGAAATGCTTGTGTGCTTTCATGAAATGTGTGTTACTGTTCTGCATGAGTGAGGCTGGTGAGAACAGGCATCTCTAGAGGCATTCTCCAGCACCACCGTCAAAAGCAGTAGTTACAGGAGGACCAGTGATGCTGGGGTACGTGACACCAGAGGGCAGGGCTCAGCAGCTTTCTTCCAACCCTGGGTGCAGCATGCTGCTGCTTTTGCCTCAAAGAAGGCACAGAGTTAGTGTTTCTCTTTTCCCCAACTGATTTTTCGATCTTACAGGATTTGACTTAAAACGATGGAAATGCGCCAAGTTTGGTCACCAGGAAACTCATTTGGAAAAGCAGGGAGAAAAATAAGATAATGTCTTTTCCTTGGTGAATATTGTGAATGTGACAGATCACAATGAGCAACATATTGCAAATCAAACAGGAAAAATTCTCTGAAGAATGCTGCTAGGAGAGCACCAGTAATATTTTTTTCATCCTGAGAGGTTAGCAGTTGAATAGGATAGAATAGTGAAAATCCATGTTTATACTAGTAGAAGCTAAGAGCTTACCATACATGTTGACAGATAAGATCTGATATGAATAGAAATCATGGGAAATAACAATACTGTGAGAACCCTGTGGGCTACTCTGTTGCCTCCTGCAGTGCTTTATTAGAAGACCAATTTCAAGAAGTGCACATAAAGGAAAAATTATCGATAAATTGATATATTAGCATTTCAGACCTAACTCTTCTGCATTCCCAACCCCTTAAAGCAGCATAAAGAAAGGACTATCCCTTTTTTTTTTTTTTTTCTTTTTTTGTTAATCCAAAATAGGCTTCATTTTTTGGTAGTATCTTTACAAGTGACTTTTCATATACCCTGCTCCATAAGCTTAATAATTAATGGTGTTAATTGCAGATTAGACAGATTACTCTTCTGAAATTGTATTTTGCTCTTTCTTTCCCTTCTATAAATGTTTCAGAACTGCATGTACTGTACCTCTAATAGATTACATAGATGGAAATGATTATTCCATTGAGCCACAACAAGGTGGGGATGAAGATGGTTTTGCCAGAGGGGCATGGGACTGGAGTTTGCTGTGGAAACGAATTCCGTTAAGCCACAAGGAAAAGTCCAAACGAAAGCATAAAACTGAGCCTTATCGGTAAAAAGAGCTGTTTACATACTGTGAATTGTAATGAATAATTGTCTAAACCCTTTCGTTTTTCCCTCCCCCACCTCTTTTCCCATGAACTACAACCCATGCGCGCGTGCCACATGGGTCCTTTCACATAACTACATCTTCCCTGCCACCATCCGCCACCCTGCAGAACCACATGCACTGTGCCACTTATAGATGTCATAGATGGCAACACTTATAAGATTGTGCCCCAAGGGGGTGGTGACGAAGATGGGTTTGCTAGAGGCGCGTGGGATTGGAGTATGCTGTGGAAGAGGGTTCCCTTGACCAAGCGAGAGAAGGAAAGCAGAAAGACAAAAACTGAACCGTATCGGTAATCACTAAATCACTTAACCGTTTCTCATTTTTCCTGAAGTCAATATTGATCCACTAAAACTTGCATGTACTTCTATCCTGAAAATCTCTGTATTTCTAACCACACCAGCTGCTTTGTTTAACCAGACCTGTTTGCCAAAACTATTTGCTCAAAATACCTTTGCTACCTTGTCTTGCCTCTCTGTTCCTGCTCTTGTGTGGTTAATAGGGTGCACATTAGAATGACAGGGGTTTTTTTTGCAAAATAAAATGCTGAATGACTCTGTTTCCAGGGAAAACTTAATTTAGCTATGATATTTTTTTAAGTAGTGTTGGGAACAACCGTGCTTATTTAAACATTTGATTTGAAATAACAAGCATGCTGTGAGTATTTATAATAGATGGTAATGCATAAAATCTGTAACCCGCTGTCATGGCTTGATGCATGCATACAGCTCGTGGATTACGCATGTGCATCAAGAAAATCCCTTTTGTCATATTTCTCTCATTTGTTTTATAATAGACCACATCTGACAAAGAAGCATATTGTTTAAGAATCTTGGCTTAATATTTTCTAAGGTCTCAGTATGTTTGGGAATTTTAATTTAATACACATAACAGTTTAAAAAAAAATGAAGAAAGAAAAACACTACCACTATATTTTCTAAGAAAACTCCAGTAACTTTCATAGAAGTCCCACCTTTTTCTTATGGTTTGTAGTGGGGTATGTTTTCTTCCCAGCACACAAAAACTGGCTAGAAACCTAGCTTAGGAGCTTAGGTTTCTGGATGGCTTTTCAAGATTGGGAGACTGGTTCTGCTGGTTTTTATTACTTTCCCCTTCACACTTAACTAATCGTGTTACTACATTTGAAAGCAATCCTCACATCTTCAGAATCTAATGTCTTCTATTACTCGTATATATGATTTAAACATTGTAAGAACTGATGTTGGTAATTCCCTATCC
The DNA here is from genome assembly GCF_028554395.1 of Pezoporus wallicus. Classification (NCBI taxonomy): domain Eukaryota; kingdom Metazoa; phylum Chordata; class Aves; order Psittaciformes; family Psittacidae; genus Pezoporus; species Pezoporus wallicus. The sequence goes on from NW_026640488.1 coordinate 8,640,232, forward strand.
TCACCCGTGATTGTTCTCTGCTAAAATGGCAACACATGCAAGGAAGTTATGAAGCTTTGATCTGTTTTGTATATAGTATAAATAATACCATTTTCTGACAAGGCTGTCCACATTGGAACTTTAATATTCTCTTAGAGGGGGATAAACTATTTCAAACGTTGCTGTTGTGTTCTGTGTTTACTATCCAAACAGGTCTTAAAATCCTTTAAACTGTTCCCAGAAACACAGAACACATGTTCTCAGAATGGTTTAAAAGATTACTTTATTTTTAATAATACTTTCAAGAGTTACAGTGCTTCTTTTAAAAAGAGATATTCCCTGCATCTGTTTATGTCCAGGCTGTGTGCATTTTGTTGCAGCAATACCAAGGCAAGTAAGACCAAGTAAAAGTCTTGCTGAAACCATAGCCAGGATTGCTTGGTTTAAAAAGAAAACACACAAACAAAAAAAACCTCAACAGCTTAAAGCACAGAAACAAACTTTTTGTAATGTGAAAATTGCCCCTTTTTCAGTAATAATTGTGCTTACCTCTTCATATCCCATAAAATAAACTACAGAGCTTATGTGGATTTTACTGTGTTCTTTAATACACTTGACAGCATGTTGGAGGCCAAGACTGGAACTTCACCATCTGAGGCCTCTACACTTGCCAAGTCTTTATAGCGCTGAGGAAAACCAAAAAATGCAGGAAAGCCACAGGGCTGTGCTATGCAACGTGCTTCTCCCTGCTGCGCTTGCTGTCTTCCAGTCCTTTGAACCCTTGTGATGCAAAAGCAATGCTGGAGGCAAATACAGTACGCAGACAAGTGGGAGGGGATATTTAGGGGTAACTGATCAAGTGATTTGGAGAGCATCTGAACTGATAACCATTGTACTTAATTCAGCTGGTACACCCAATAGCTGTTTGTTTTTGCCCTGCCCCTGCTATGCAAAGGGGGTGTATATTAACCCTTGGGTTACTTTCTCTTAAGCAGATCTCCATTTATGTGCAGAAGGGAAATACATAATCATTGCTGTTAAAAAGAGCGCCACTAAGTTAAAAATATAATGGAATGGAGAGACTGAATAGTGCTAGAAATGACCTATCTCTCAATAATTTGGTCATGAAGGAAAATTTCATTTGTTTTACTTTGCTCACCAGCGTGATCCGGACCCTTTGATCCTCCTGCTTTCAGTACTGCAGATCATCTGAAGTCAGAAAGAATTCGCTTTTTCCCCACCAGCTTCTTATTTTTTTATTGCCATCTTAGTAGGGGCTCCAGCTTGTATCCATTAGGGGTTTTATGTATTTATTGATCCTCAGGTGAAAATGCTTGGTATGTGCACTGGAAATGGATTAACATATCCTACTCACTGTTTCACTATGAGCAAGCTACCAAAGAATTTTGGGTAGAGCCATTGTGCAAAAATGCTCTAATCCAAACCACAACATCTTGTTGACACATTAAAGCTAGTTAATTGAACTTTGGCATACATGGAGGGATTTGCAAAGCCATTAAAAAAAAATAAATAAATAAACCAAAATGCAAACCTTACAACTTGAATCCAGACCCTTCCAGTAGATTGAAAAATACCTCATATGGCAGCAGCAGGAAAAGAGACAGAGGGAGAAGATAGAAAGGTATCATTTAGCTGGAAAAACTCTTGTTGCTTGCTAATAGACAGTGTTTCAATGTGGCAGCTTCTCAGAATGTAAACTTAAGTCTGCTATGCAGTCTCATTCTCAAAAGCTTGAACAACTTTCAAGAGAGTCTTGTCACACTGATTCTTATCTTTTTTGTTATTATTTTAATTGAAGAATGCTGGCTGACTGAATAAATAATTCTAACCAAAATTGTGTATTTAAGAACAAACAAACAAACAAAAAAGACTAAACCAAACCAAAACCACAAGATAATAAAAACTGTGTTTAACTTCACTAGAAGTTAAACGGATGTCACTTCAGAAAATTGCTGGAAACTGATGACAAAGCTTCATGATTTTTCAATGCATTGCCATTTATCTAATCTTTATTATATGTTAACAGTAATTTACTCCCTTATTTAATGCTTTCTCTGTGTGTTATCGTATCCCTTTGGCAGAATGACTTAACACTGTCTTCCTCTTTCAGGTCCCCTGCAATGGCTGGTGGATTGTTCGCCATAGAACGCGATTTCTTCTTCGAACTGGGTCTCTATGATCCAGGCCTTCAGATTTGGGGTGGTGAAAATTTTGAAATTTCTTACAAGGTAACACCAAAAATGGAAAACTAATTCAGTTTACTAGATTTTTTTTGGTAAATACTTCTGCTTGAAGGTCAGACAGACCTACCTCTGATTTGCACCACCTCTGCCTTGTGAATGTGCAGCCCATAAGGTTCCATTGTGAGGAGATGTGGCAGAGATGTGTCCCCTCAGTGTTTCCTTGTGCGGACCCCTTTGGGGCGGAAGTGTTCAGAGAGGTGGCCTGGTGCTGAGAGCTGAATGCTGAGTAATCCAGATCTTGTTAATGGTTTGGGATCACACATGCCCTGAAATATCTAATCTGAAAGCAGACTGGCAAATCTGGGGATTTGACTACATGACTGCTCTTACGATGAGTACAGAAAAATGTCATTTCCAATGAAAGTGATTATAGAGAACAAGTAGTACTCAGTTTATGCATAGATGCCTGTAAAGTATATAATGATGCAACAAGAAGTAATCTGCCCTGCTTTCCTTCTCCCTGCCTTTTTTATGGGCAGAAAATGATCTCATATACTTTTCAAAATTTCAAGAACTTCTTTACAAGAGATGTCTTCACAATTGAAATGCTAACTGCATAATTCATAATCACTGAAGAAGATTTTATTTTCACTCCTAGGCATATGCAGGCTCTTCAGTTAGCAGGAAACGTAAGATGATAATCATCAGCTTCAATATTCATAATGACACAAGTGGCAGACAGCAGGAATCTGTCTCAATTAACAAACAAAAGTGGAGACATTTAATATCCTCAGTAGTGATCTGTGAAATTGTAGCTGAATTTTACTGAAAGTACATTCAGAGCTCCTCTAGTTACTCTTGCTCTTCATGATTTTGAGGAATGCTCCAAGTGCACTTGCTCAGCTGTAAATCCATATGCAAAAGGTAGTTACTGAGAATGTTACATATACAGGGTCTTTATCCTTGTAATTCTCCATCTTGCTTAGAGCTAAATCATGATTGAAATTGCATACAGTAGTGGTGATTATGTAGAGACCTCCAAATTGGTTTCATGTCTATCATAACCAGTCTTTAGGAGAACTAAACAGTATTTACCAGCCTTGCATGCTGACTCCTAGATAGCAAATATAGTGGCCTTGCATATCTGAATTGTTTTTTTTTTTTTTGTGAAACTTAAGAAAACCGATATGATGATGCCATAAAGGAAGTAAACTATTCTGCCCATCTTTCCTAACACTGCTAAGTCATATTTTTTAATCTGAAATTTGGACTAATTTGGTACATCCCCAAAGTTATCTTGAATTTGGATTTAATGTTACATTTCAAACTTGTCAAAACTGTAAGCAACCAAATTCAGATTTTGGTGTGTTTTCTTTTCCTCATAAATGGATTATCCAAGAGCATGTGGGAGGGAGAGAATTTCAGAATGGTAATATGTTTCACCCATATTTTATTTTCAGCTACTATAGTTCAAGAAAAATCTGCTTGTACTTGGGTTACCAAAGACATCCTTATCTCCTACTAGCCTTTATTAAGAAAGACCTAAATGTGATGGGAATCTAACCAAAACCCATCTTAGTGATGGTATGTGAATTGCTTTAATAAAATCAAAATATTTTGACTAATTCTGTCATAATAAAAATTACCCAGTTCCAGATTTGGTTCATTTATTACTGTTGTAAAATAGCAATGGAATGAGATGGCAAACTTTTTAAAAGCTTTTTAAAAAAGTAATTTAGCTGAGTAATTTCATGGCTAAATTGAAGATGCATTCAGTGAAGACTTTCATTTCAGAGACCAGTTATGTTTATGCTTATGTATGAAGCAAAAATATTTAAATATATCATACAGTTAGCACAGTAAGAAAAGTAATCAATATTTCTTCCATAATTTATTACCTGTCTGTCTGTCTTAAATTCACAGAACCACAGAATCGTTAGGGTTGGAAGGGACCTCTGGAGACCATCTCATCCATTCTTGTGCATATATATATTAATAATACCTTTGCTTTAACTTGTAGATCTGGCAGTGTGGGGGAAAACTGTTGTTTGTTCCCTGTTCTCGTGTTGGACACATCTACCGTCTCCAGGGTTGGCAAGGAAATCCTCCTCCTGTGTATGTTGGGTCTTCTCCTACATTAAAGGTACTATTTTGCTGCAACCTTGAGGGTGGTTTTTGATTTTAGATAACAACAGCTATTTAAATTATCAGCAGCAATTTAGAGAGCACTTTATCCAAAGCTAGTTAGTGTCTAAAGCTGAGATGGCCTTCCCCATGGAAGGGAAATCTTGTGCCAATCCTGCTGCTTTTTATAGCTTTGTTCAATTTATGCTGGATGTAGATTAAAGGAAAACTTGTAATAGTTTGGGCCATCAGTCAGATCTATTAAGACTGTTTTAACACCAGGTCATTTATACTAGAACAACTATACAAAGTGAGGTGTGCATCTGGAACAGGTACAGGTTATACAGAGATAAGAGCCATCAAAGAAACTGAGAAGAAAGATGTGAGGGAGGGGCTTGTTCAGCAGGCGAGCTATCCATTTTTCCCCCTTGTCCAAGCAGCAATAAACTACTTAGGAAGGTAAAATCTCCTTGATATGTCCCAACTGACCCATTTAAGACTTATTTTTTTTTTGCGCCTAGTAGACTAATGCATCATTCTCTGTATTAAAACTGAAGAAGGTGAATAGAAACTCTGAATTACAGTTCTGGTACAATCTGCTGGAAGTCACAAATCATTGGTGCTCTATAGTAACTTCATGCTGTTACTTTTTAAGGGAGAAATACTCAGATTTCTGAAATTGGCATGTAGTTGCATTTGACCTGTTTGTTGTGTGTGCTTTGAGGTCACAGCAATGTCCTTGTTCTTGACAGAACTATGTCAGAGTTGTAGAAGTGTGGTGGGATGAATACAAAGACTACTTCTATGCCAGTCGGCCAGAAACAAAAGCACTACCCTATGGAGATATATCTGAGCTGAAAAAATTCCGTGAAGATCACAACTGCAAAAGTTTTAAGTGGTTTATGGAAGAAATAGCATATGATATAACTTCATATTATCCCTTGCCACCAAAAAATGTGGACTGGGGAGAGGTAAGTACAGCACATAACCTGTATTTATTTTAGGAGCTAAAAGAATGGGAATTCAAAAGGAACTGATTGTTACTTGGCACCAACCTGAGAACAGTTTCTTCGATTACTCTTATATTAAGGTATACGATATTAAACAGAGAGCTGTAGAAATATAACCCTAGGAAAAAAATTATATACACTTTAAGAGGTGTGAATTTTTTTTAATTAGCTCCATAGGTCCTTGAAGGATGATTTTATATCTAGCGCTTTCTTCAGTTATGTCTAAAGCTCTTTTTCCCATAACTGAAAATTAGGGGTTTTTAAAAGAAGAAATGTGAATCCTGAGCATGTAGGAGTATTGGTGAAGATAAAAAGGTGATAATCTTTTTCTGTGAAGGCCTAGAGAACAGATCATTAAATCCAGGAGGAGTACATTTCACCTATATTTGCCAGCCTGAGATGTACACACACAGTTACAGCCCCAGTAAATCACTTATCTGCATATAATGATTTGATGCCATTCCTTAACAGTCATTTCCAGCATTAGTGTACAGTGTATAATTCTCAATAAATTAAGAATGTGGTTACAAAATTGTCATTTTCACATGGTTTGCAGAAAAAGACAACATGTAGTCAAGGGAGTGCAGGACACCTCACTGATCCTCATTTGTTTCCTCCTGGCTTTTAGGCCACACCTTTAGGAGCTCTTTACTGCAGGTCTCCTGTCTGCTTTCAGATTTATTTATTTATTTTTACCTTTTCAGTTATAACTTCAAAAGAGCATTAGAAAGTACAGATATATGCTGTTTCCCATGGCCAAGAAAGTGTCATCTTTAATTTCCCTGAGGAATTAGTGATACAGAGCATGTGCATGGTGGAATAGGGTACAAATAGTATCATTTCTGACGAACCAGGTGAACAATGACACCTTTATTTCTTGCCTAAAAGCTAGCACAAAGTATCAGTTACTAGATTAGCCTTAGACCTCCTTTTGAATCCACATAAAAGTTTAGGAAGGCATGTTATATGTTACTGCTCACTGAGGTGTAAGTATCTGAAGAGAATAAAATAATAATGGCCACCTTGTGAGAAATCGCCCCTAATAAAAGCGAGCAGCTCTGGTAAAGCAACAGGAAAGTCAAAGTTCACAGACTTCTCTGAAGTTTTCTTCAGCTCTTCTTCACTGGCTGCTAGTTATCCTACATCTGAGAAATACCCCTCTGTTTGTAACACCACACTAATTGCATTTCCAAACTGCCTGGAATGGAAGTGTGGTGTTCATCTTCTCTAACCCTTTCTCTGGGAGTCAGGTCTAAGCTTAGTCTTCCGGACTTTCTTCTCCTGTCATGAAGAAAAAAGAGGCTCTGGCAAAGAAAACAGGTCTGGAAATAATGTTATTTGTGTCATAAAGTCTTTGTAAAGCTGTTGGTTGGCCCTTTTGAGAAAGGATTGGGCTAATCAGCAGTTGAGGCATGCTTTCTGACAGGACTTTTGTTCTATATCCTATGCCTGCCCCTCATCAATTTTATCTCTTTTTCTACTGTGTAATTGCTGCTGCAGAAGGTACATCTGAGCAGCTGGGTCAGTAGGCTGTGCCTGGCTGCAGTTAATAACTGCCATGCATAACTCCTCTGCATCCTGTTTCTCTCATCCACAAGATGAGAGCAACTTAGCTGAGCTTCTGCTTTATTTATGATGACCTGTGAGACTGAACATGCTTTGATAGGGGGTTGAATAAATTAAAATAATTGAAAGTCCTACATCTCAGTGTCATTAATTTGGAACTGAGCTTTATAACTCTAGCTATATCAGTGTACTCTAACTCACATAGGAGCCTGCAAATTAGTACAGACACCTGGTAGCTCCGTCTCTCAGAACAGTTAGCATAAGTATTTAAACTTCATACACAGGTTTGTCTCATATCTCTCTGTCACATATCTGTTTCTGGTTTGAAGATACGTGAGAATTTCCTGAACTCCTTCATGCTTATTTTTAACTTGAGGCTAACTTAGAGTGCAAAACCTCTTTTCCAGATTAGAGGCTTTGAAACTGCTTACTGCATTGATAGCATGGGGCACACCAACGGTGGCTTTGTTGAGCTTGGGCCATGCCACAGGATGGGAGGAAATCAGGTAAGTAGCTTGGAAGCAGGTCTGAAGGAGAATCACTTGCTGTGGATAATAACAGGCCAGTTTTCTGTTCAGCCTGTACATAAAGTCACTTAGGTGCCAGCTTCAGAGATGGGAGTTGGGGACTTTCCATAAACATAGTGATATTGGTAAAATATGTGAATCTGAAAATAAAATTACAAACACAAACAGTATAAAATTGAGGGCAAATTCATAATCTCTTCTTCAGTGAAACAGGTACATGAGGAAGCGAGAACTGTACTGTTTTACAGCAACCATATCACTGCATTAGAATAACTGCAGCTCCTGGCATTGCTGCTGATCCATCATTTATCTTCACTTAATAATTAATCATTCAGGAAACAATCCCCTTATTCACTTTGGCTCAATTATTTCACAAAGTTGTTTTGCTCTAATGGAGGTATAAAACACTTCTGTGCAGTAGGTCATCTTCCACCACAGGAGACAAGAAATTGAATACAGATATGTGTCTGCTTCATTTACAAATTAATTGGCAGAATGTAACTGCTAATAGATGTTTGCAATCCAAGCTGCTATCATGTTTGACCTATATCTTCACAAACCTACCCACGGTACCACAAAAACATGCTGTTCTGTCTTTACATCCCTTTTGGAAAACTTTTCAGAATTCAGAGTCCTTATTTATGTTGATGTAGACTTGAACCAGGCAAGTTTTGTCACAGCAGTCATGAAATCATGTGCAGAATGATGCTTTTAAAAAATCATATTTGGGTTAGCTCTTGGTAGCCCCTGGAAATATCTCTTTGCTATTTAATTTAAAAGTTCCCTAAACTACTACTTCTTTATATGTTACCCCCAAAAACCCTGTAACAATGATTTCATAAGTAGTAGCTAGGATAATCTTTCTTTATCTGGGTGCATTAGTTTGATTTCCTCCATGGGTAAAATGCCATTCAAATGAAATTACCATCCAGCACCTAGGACTTGCTACCAGACCTTCAGAAAGATAGTGGATTGTTTGACCATCAAATCATACAAAGGTTTTTAATCAAACACTTTCAAAAGTCTCCCAAATAGGAATCCCTTAATTTTTACCATTTTTGTCTTGCTACGTAAATTTCTTACTTTCCTAAATCTGAGAGGAAAGTTGAAATTGAGTGTCATGACAGTAAAAGTGCATTACATCATATAAAGTTAAGAATCCTTCTGAAAGTTAGGTGTAATGACATCAGAGAATGTTTTGAATGATGAAATTTAGTTGGTATTTTCAGTGCTTCTAAAATAGTCATAATTTTGAGTCAGCCGTTTAAAAGATGGCCTTTTTTTTTCTTCCTGTTAGCTTTTCCGAATCAATGAAGCTAATCAACTCATGCAGTACGATCAGTGCTTAACTAAAGGACCAGATGGATCCAAAATTATGATTACACACTGTAATCAGAATGAATACCAGGATTGGCAATACTTCAAGGTATGTAACAGATATATAGCAGAAAAAAAATTATAATTTGTATCCTGGGTTTTTGTACCTCTTTTTTATTATTTACATATACCTGAAACTAAAGTTCTGTGACATGGTTAACTGAACCAGCTAAATTATTAACTGCACACTGTTAACTCAAAAATCCATGCTTGCTGGGAAAGCTTCCTCTAGGAAAAGATGCTCTTCCTAGTGGTTCTAGTTGCTGGTTTCTGTAGCAAAATCTTTAAGGAGAGTCTCATGAGGCTACATCTACTGCCACAGGTTAAGAGTTAGCACTTGCCTCAGAGGAAGTAAAGAGGATGTCCACTAGCAATGACAGAGTTTCTAAAAGCTTTTAGTGTCATCACCCTCTCTGCTTCTGTGCTTTCTGTCAAGAAAGTTTATTTATCTAATGTATACTGTGAGAAGATTACTTAAATTCTGGGGTGCATTTAGCAGCTAGGTTCAATATTAAATCTAATTTTAGGAAGTCTATATTGAAGTGTTGCTCTGTTTATAGACAGATCTTTTTAAGCCTACATAGAAATAGGTGAACATAGCATTACTCTTTGCCCTTTTGTGTTGGTTTTGCCATCTTCAGTATTTCTTTTTCCAGTTCATCAGCCGTTCTCTAGTAACATGTTCTGTTGTGAGTTCTGGGTGTGGCACCATTATAATGCTATTGCAAAATATGAATTAATAAAGACTTGGAATGTTGGCTGATGGACGTGCTAGGGTTGCTACAGTCTATTTAGTCACTACACCTGTAAGTCCTCTATTACTACTTGTTTAGAAAAATGTCCATGGTTCTATTTCTGCTTGCTTCTTTAAAAAAGGAAACTGAATACTCATAAGTGTGATGTTATCCTTGGATATAACAACACATAACTTGGTTCTGTCTAAGAAACTATCCTGAGTCAGTTTTTCTTCAGTCTACCTAGCATGTTGCATATTAATTAGTTCATTAGCTAGTTATCTGGATTGTGTTTGTCTGAAAGAGGCAGGCACTGTCGAGTGCAGTGAAATCTGTTTATTATTCTTTAAGCCACTCTATCTTTTCTGCTCTTTACATAGATAATCAATGTAAAGAGGAAATATCAAGCACAATAATTTCCACACAGCTTTCTTGTGCCGTATAGACAAAATTCTTTAGACCTGAAACTTAAAACTTGATAAGCAGTGTTTCAGTCCCTGCAACTTCTGCTTTAAATTTGTAATAATATATAGCACTGGTTAACTCTCCAGCCATTCTAGTGTGTCCCAGCATGTTACTTGGCTCTTCTCTAAGCATTTCTTTTATGCAAGAAGGTCCATTTCCTCCACACTGGTAGTGAGTTGTGTAATTGTTTGCTTATTACTGAAAGTTATAAGGAAGCCCAGTAGGCATGGTCTGGGCTGTAGAACAAAACACTGACTGGCTTCCAGAAGGCAAAAAAGAAAGGTGGGGGTAAGAGCAAAACGACCACCAAGGGTGTGTAACCAAGCAAATACTAGAAATTTGGCACTTTCTGCTGTGCAGTACAGAGGGTATGACCCTTTCTTCTAATGAGGAGCGAATAAAGAATGAAATGCTTATGAACTGCTGAAAAATGTGGCAGCCTCCTATAAGAGAAAGCTGCCAGGAGATTTTATCTGGCTGGTCAGTCGGTTGTTTCTGGAATTAGTATTTGTGTGCCAGTTTGGTGAGTGTAACCTCTGTATGGCTTGAGCATTGAGCAGTAGCAGAGCTTCAGTGCCCGTAAGCAAACGTCCAGAACAGAGCTGGTGGTAGCCTGCCTATTGCTTTTGTTCAGGCATCTGTTTACCTCTCCAAGTAGAGGATCCCCATGTCTGGCCACATGGCAGGAGCAGGGATCAAGCTGAACCAACGTTTGGATATGCACATGTGTGTGGGAGTGACGGGAGAGAGGGTCCCTATGCCAAGAGAAGCTAGGTGCACAGGGCAGGGCTGTGCAGCCCCAGCCTGGCTGCAGTGCCTGGAGTTTGCTTCCACTCGGGTGCTCTCCACGCTAGATACAAGTTAGTGAGTCTGCCTGCATCTGGTGCAGGGGGTCAGAAAGCAGGAGAGGAGCCACAGGCATGGAACTTGAGCGTGGCAGCACAGAGGGTGTGGAGGGAGCCAAGTGTGTGAGTCTAAGCCTGAATGTGCTAGGCACAATAGGTCTGCAGTTTCTTAGGCAGCCCTGTTGCTCTGGAGGCCAGACTTGCTCTCATACCCTTTTCTCTTCCTTCTACCAGCCAAGCAGGTAGCAAAGTTAGTGCTTTTTCTCTCCAATGCAGTTAATGCCAGTGTCGTGCAGTTGTTTTGTGTGAAGGGCTAACCAAAGGAAGATCTGCCGGTGAAGTCAGTTCTCATAGAGCTGTCCTCAAGTGTCAATCTTTTGGTTTGGTTACAGGATGGATGAAAAGGCTGGAAACATTTTAGGCACAGTTCCCCTCATTTTCTTAGCAGTTTGTTGCCTAAGAGAAATGTGAAATGTCTCAGGCAGGCCTACATGTGTCCAACATTTAGTAATACAAAGGCTGCGAAAGTCTAGGTTAAATAAACAGTAAAATGAGCATAGGACTGATCTGTTCTGGGACCCTGAAACTTGATTTTGTAAATAGCTATACTAAAAAAGAAAAAAAACAAACTCACATGTTCCTGATGGTTTTGTTTTCCAGAATCTACACAGATTTACTCATATTCCATCAGGGAAGTGCTTGGATCGCTCCGAAGTCCTCCATCAAGTTTTCATTTCAGAGTGTGACTCCAGTAAAGCAACACAAAAATGGGAAATGAACAACATCCTTAGTGTGTAGACAAACGAAACCTACCTACTGACACATTAATTTGTACAGGACTCAAAATAGCCTGAAAACTGCTGCAATTATTAACTTTGTACAGCTGTGAGCCTCCTGGGTTGGATGAAGGACATAGAGGAACTGTGATTATTACAATAACATTATCATCCGCAGTTAATGTTTACAAAACTGCTTTACCTTAAACTCTGTAGATGTTTACATCTTTTTGTTTCAAGATGTTGGTAAATTAATGTGCTGTTAGCTATGTTTCATAGGAACATAGCTAAAGGCGTTGTCGTCTTCTTTGGGATTACACTCAGGGGTCTGAAGGCAGTTTTTTTACACACACTTGAAAAGGTTGGAGTAACCAGATTTTCATAGAACTTGGTGATTATCAACCTGTTGTATATTGTTATTTAATTTTACATCCTACTAAGCACTGCCACAGGTTACTAGCCAGGGTGGCCTTCTCTCACAGTCATGCTGCTTTTTTGGAAGGTGAATTTCAACATATTTAGTGCCTCTTTCATTTCTCTCTTTCACAAGAAAAGCATTTGTGGAAATTAAACAATGGATTTTTCTGAGCTGTCACCAAGGGTAGGGACCAACCATACTACCCCGTGTCATTACTGTGTGATCAAAGACAAATTCCTATTGCCAGTTTGGCTGCTCTACTTCAACTGGACACTTTGTACGGTGCAAAGAAGAGCTTAATGTCACGTTTAGTGCAAATGTGGTACATTTTGTTGGTAGTCAGCACCCTCGTGATTCCAGTTCAGAATTTATAAGCACTAACTTGCTTGTTTAAACCATGCCTTACATAAAAAATAATTATTAAAAAACAAAGAAATAAAGCTGCACAATTATGTAAAACTTAGAAAGTATCCAATGCTTCATTTGATTTGTTATTTTAAATGGAAATCACTTAGAGGTGGACTAAAACTTTGAATTAGGAAAAAGCATCCCGCTTCTTAACACAGCTGCGTAATTCTTTACGAGGACATCTGTCAACTAGCTTGGATGCCAGATTTAGATTTGAAAAGAGAAATGGAAATCCTGAAACCACATTTGTTCATACTAATTTTCTTCTTCTTTTGGAAGAATGGAAGTCATTGGAACTTCTCCTGAGGGACTACAAACACAAAATACAACCACTTGGTGCTATAGTATACAGAATAGAATGTGAAGAAGTTTCTAAAAATGCTCTGGAAAGGAGCTGATGCAAACACCCTTAGGAGTATAAATATTTACTCTGAATAAGCAGAGAGGTGGAGGAGAAATGACTTATCCTCACTTCCTTATTCCAGATTTTGTGACTTAAATGTTGACATCAGTGTACTGATTTCAAAAGAGTCATGCCTAGAACGTGTCACACTAATAAATATGACTAAATACTTCCCTAAAGTCTAGAATAGCATTGCATGCAGCTTCCATTGGTGTTAACAAGGGTTATGTATCATATTTGGTGACAGATTTTGATCTTTATAGGGCTGTCTGCACTGATCTATTAGTTTGGGATCTTTCCTAGTTTCTTTAAACTTCTCATCTGTCCTTTCAGAGTTATGATAAAATAGAAAATAAAGGAGGGAGAAACTGGAAAAAAAAAGAAAATAAGGGGGTGTGCCGGTACTTGTTCCTTGTGTGTATGAAAACTGACTCCATTTTTGTGTATTGGGTAGATTAATTTAATCATACAACTATGCATAAGAGAAAGAATGGTGGCACATAAATTGTGCAGGTGTGCATTTTAAATGGATATTTTGTGCAATTCATTGAAAGCTGATGCTGTATGTGAATATGAATCTGTATGTGAGATTGAAACCTTACAAAACATGAGATCATAAGAAGCTGTTGCTGTAATGACTTTTTCCTACTATAGCCAGCTTGGAAAAAAATAATTCCCATATTCTTGCTTTGTAAGTTGATAATATCACTATGCATTTCTACATATTTTATAAATTTGATTTATGCAGATTTTTGATACACTGTATGTTTCTGTAGAAATTGTATAAATCTTTTAAAACTTTATTAGGGATAAATCGAGGAAACCTATGTATATCCTACCTATGGGCTGCTTGTTTTTTAGGTGAAGTAAATAAAAGATTTGGATTTTTGGGTTTACTATACTTTTACAGAGTAAAACTGGATTATTACCTTTATGGAAATCCCATATCTCAAAATTTAGACAACTTCAATGTTACAAACTTACTTTAAAGTGTTTCATTTTAATTTTTATCTAGGCACCTTCTGTCACATCTGTGGGGATTCCGTTTTTTTTCCAGTGAAATGAAAAATTAAATTCCCACTGAGAGTTGCCGCATGGATGCATTTGGATTTTTGTATCGCCTGCCCTGATCTAATTAGGTAGATTTAATATGTTCATAGGAAATTAATTTGAGAATGATCTCTAATGTAGAACCAAAGATCAGGACTAGTTGGTAATGTTTTGACTCTCTGTTTTAACTTGGTCTGTTTCTGTTTCCACCAGCAAACATGTTTCAATCAGATATACTTTGTTGGGGTTTTTTTGCCCTGTAAAGGTTTCTTAGCAAAAGAGTAAGCAATTAAACTGGGGCAAGTTCTGGCCTAAGAACAAACCTATATGCTGAAATCTACAGCATTTTTTACATAGGATATTCTTGTTTCCCAGCCATGTCTGTCAGTGCACTATTGTGTATTAACATTTCTAAAGACTCCTTTGGCGAAACCCTGGGGATATAGTAGCAGCCAGTTCATGTAAGGAATATCCTTTTATGTACAGAAACAGGGACTGATAGGAAGGGAGGGGACATCCTTCTTTATTACCAGGATCCTAGCACCAGGAAAACCAACAAAACCCTTTGGGCAATACCAGAGATATTGTCCCCATTGATGGCATCCTAGAATCAATTCATCCTCTTTCCCTAATGCCAGTCAATCTCCTTTACTGTCTGCTTCTTCCGTACCATCTGCCTCCAAGTCACAGTCCCTAAAGCCAAAAGTTGACAACTTAGTGCTCTGAAACTAGACCAAGAAGCCTGGGATCTATTACATAATGTCAGAGATGTAAAAAAAATTATGCTTCTGCCTGATCTGTGAGACTTTTCACAAGAAAAGAAAAAACATACCTCTGCCTATAAAACCACAAAAGGTGCTTTGGTAGATTTTGCTGTACATCAAATGCAATTTCCTCTTTAGGTTAAAAAACATCAAGTTGTGCAAGATCTGTGGAGGCATGGGAATAAGGAGGGGAATTTCAGACAGTGTGGAAGAAATTACCTACATCATTGAACACGAACTGGGTTCTTTTTGTAAAAGCATTAATTGTTTGTTCCCTGCAGGCTGGTGAGCTTAGATCCATTAGTTGTAACAGGTAAAAAGAAACAACCTGGGGAAAAAAACAGCTGTTCCTGTTTCTTGTTGACTTGGCCTGCAGGCCTCCTCTGAACTCCTGTAGTTGTGTGCCTTGGCTGGCACTATACAGGAGGACTCTCTATGTAGAGTGAGTCTAGTTAGAAAAAGCAATAGGCTTATCAAGATACGTTGGCTCCCTTCAGGTTTAAAGAACAAAAAGTATATAAACCGTGAGTGACCCCTGAAGTCTGAAGCCACTCTGGCCCTCCTTTCACTGTGGGGAGCCTCCAGCAGTCTTCTCTCACATGCTGCTGCCACAAGCGTGTGCATTGGTGCGTGCTGCCTTGCTCATTGTGCCCTCTACACCAGCTAGTGTGGAGCACAGCAAAAGCGGGAAGAAGTGTGTGTGTGGATTATACATCTCATTAACCCAGTTAATGGTTAGTAACCTTTGGTTTTTAAATCTTAAAAGCATCCGTTCTTTACACTGGGAAACAGATTAATTATTCCCCATTACCATGTAAGATGGGTCCTCATAAAAGAAAAAAACAAGCTGTCTGCACAACTCATAGGTTTTTTCCCATGTTGCACTGCCCTCTGGCTGTTCTGAACCGGGCCAAGATGGAGACTCTTCAGCAAAATAGTGGCATAGCTTAAGACCTTAACTGACTGGTTGTTCCTTAACAGGTCGACAAATGTGACAAGGATCCAAGCATGTAAACAGGAGTTTGAGCTGTTCAAACACCCAGATAAAGAGGTATGTTTGAGTGTTAGAAGACATCTTTTCCCAGTAATATGCTTTACTGAAAAGAAATGTGATTGCTTTAGGGACAAGAACCATACCCCATCCAAGGTGGAGTGCAAGTAGAGGTGGGATGAGGGCTAGCTACGTCCCGCAGGTCTCCTGGATGCAGTCGTTCAGTGTGAGCGCAGAACTGCCTCTGGTGGGCTGCCAGTTCGAATAACTCGGCGATGTTTCTTCTTCAAGTGTAATGTCTCCTAAACAAGAATAACGTTTCCTGCACAAGACAGGAGCAGAAAGGTGAGAGAAGCAGCGTAGCACTAGCTCACAATAAAACCAGAACCGAACAAGCTAATGCCTAAGATGTGCATAATGGCAACAGCAGCCCTCTGGCTGAGCATTCCAGGGCTCCTGAAAGGGGAAGGGAAAATTAATGGAGAGACAATATTTCAGTTTCCTGGAGAGGGCTGCTGGTGGCAGTGTGTGTCAGTCAAAAAGGCAGCATGCCCAGAGAGTTAAAGTGGTCTTAGTCCTGCTTTGAATAGGCTTTCTGAATCACTTGAAGGCACTGGAGTGGAAATCGGAAACAAAATACAGCCTTTTCTGTTGGAAGTTTGGAAGGGTTTCCACAAGAGAATAGTGCAGCCCCTTGTAGAACAAGCCCTGATATTAAACAGTGGTGGATCTTTGAGTGCAAAGCACTCTGGGTCTTCTGTGATTGCGTGCATGCATGTTCTCTGAGGTACAGCACTGGCACTTACAGGTAACAGCTGGTCCAGAGCCATGAAGGCTGGTACCTGCATTTCTGAGGGCTGTTGAGTGAAAATGTGCCCTCTATGAGCCGTGCTTTCCACACATCTCTTCCCACTGGAGAAGCACCCTGTTATTCTGTGGTACACTCAGGAAGCCCCACACACTGCTGTCTTGATAGCCTGAGCCTGCAGGATGGCTACACCGCCTTGCCAGAGTCCCCAGGGCCATCACAGCTGCACAAGCAGCCACAATTGCATTTTCATATCTTTATTTCCGAGCAGCACAAACAATGAACAAAAGTAGAACTGGATGAGAGTAGAACCCTTTTGGAGGATTCTTGTGGGTTCATAGGGAGGTTTAAGAAGAGCTGACTGGGAGAAAAAGCACACCAAGTTCTAGAAGTGTTTCTGGTTATACTGCTGTTTCAATTGCACTGAGGAATACCCTGAAGTCCTGCCTGTCCTGAAGATGTCAAGGGCACTCTAATAACAGAGCTAATCAGCCTGGCAATGGAAGGGAAAGGTGCCTGTCTTGCTGTCTGGGAGTGAAGGTAAGATGGTGTGGGGTGTTGCTGAAGAAAACAATTCTGTAACCTTACAGCAGAGTGGGGTCTGGTTAATGCTGGTATTAGAGCAATTGGGGATGAAGTAATGTTGAACTGGGCCATTCCCAGGTACTCCTGCTTGGTTCTTCTGCCTGTTATAGTATCCTATTATCTTCCATGTGATGATTATGAGGGGAGTGGAGTCCACGCTCAGAAATATCAGAACCCTTTGTCTAATGGATAAAATTGAAAAAAAACCCTGACTTAGGAAAAGAACTGAGCTTAACATAAGGATACTTGTCCAACATTGTTCCTTCTTCTGGCAGTATACAACTCAAGCACTTTCTGAGCTAGAGATGGTGTTTTCTATTTGATAGTTCAGAATTTGTCCAACTGCTGATTGAATCTAGGCAGGCTTCGGTCATCCGTCAGATCTGATTATGCAGAAAGTTCCAAGGTTTGCGAAGAGACACGCTGGCTCTGCAGTCCACTCCTCTGCTGAGACAAATCAGTGAGGTATAGCAGAACTATGAAGGCTCGCTAAAGGTTTTAATTCTCAAAGCAGTGTTTAATGCTAGGTCAGTGCTGGGTCCAGCCAGCCAGGAACTGGCTTCAAGGTGGCAGCACTGACAATAACATCATCACAGCATGTTTTTCAAAGGGCCTTTCAGAAGGGTGTGGTCTTGGCCACACAAACACCACCCCTGTAGCTCTGTTGAAGAACTGGTTTATGGGTACAAATTTTACCATTAGATGTTTGGGCCAGGAAATACTGAGAATAGCCATACAACTTCTAGGTGGAGCACCAGATATGCTGGCTATGAGCAGTTTCCTGAATATATAGATTATAATATAATGTAATATAATATATAATGATATTCAGTCCTGGAACATCAAGACCCTCTCCAACACTAAGGCAAGCTGGATAGTTTATCTCAGGATATCAGGATAGTCGGAGCAAAGTACAGATTCGCTCACTAATTGGTGCTGGCCTGTGACAATTACTTAATTGCAGTGATAAAGAGAAATTTGCATAGGCAGTCAAATTTTTAACAGGGTAGGTCTGAATCTCATGCACATCCCATAACAGCCAGCAGAGCTTATGCATCCCTCAAGGGCTGCATGCATTGGAGAATGCAGCCATGAGCTCGACATCTGGGCTCCGTTATGGGATTCTTGACACTGGATTCAAATGGGATCATGGAAAAGCAGACAGAGCTATGATGCAGCTCATACAAGAGGCTCAGCAATTTTGGAAATGCAGGGGTTGCTGGCAAAACACCTATCTGTTTCAAGATGTGGAAAGAAATACAAGCCAAAAATGAGAAAACAAACAAGAATAAATATACACAAAGGATGGTAAGGCAAGTGTAGCAGGAACAGTGACAGACACCACCACAGCAAATAATCCATCACTGAGCAGTATGTACTACATTATTTACCAATGCGATATACAAGATGCCTGTGATACACTTACAAAACCGTTCAATAGATCATAAGCTAAAGATAAAACTCCAATTCCATTTTTTTCTGATTTTCTCTCCACACCCGTTTGCAATTTCTCTCGTGTTTTTTTAGCTCTACAGCCTGTATATGCTGCAGTAAGTTCCCTGCTCTGTAGATGTTCTAAATATATTTACAGTTCTTCAAACCATAGGTTTTACTTTGGGAAAATAAGAACAACTTTGTAAATAGGCTTTGTCCTAAGCTGATCTAAATAAAATGAATCTTTACATTCCTTTAGGAAGATGGTAAGGAAACACTAAATACTTGTTTTGCTCTTAATTCTTTCCCTAATAATGCCTAACAAACGTTAGATATTTGGTTTTCTAGCAACTATCTATTATGTCTTCACAGAATCACCTATTACAGGTTCAGCATCTCCTCCAGACTAACATAATGTAGTTTATTGTCCACTCACATTACCCATGACATAAACGTTAGGCCTGTTTTTTCCCCTTCCCATGTGTTGGAGAAGCACATATTAATACATAGTATGCTTTGTATTAACACCGTATTTCACCTGTTGGTTTTATTATCCTGTCACTTCAGGCCGCAGGCTGGCTTTGCAGTTCTCTGCTGTTAGCTCTCGCCCTTCTTGCAGCACCATTCACTGCTTTTTTTCCAAGCCACTAATATATATATTAAGCAACCACTAGTCAGGAACCCCATCTCCAAAAACAATTTATGGGTTTTCATAGGTAATGTTCCTCCACTGGTGAAACTGGTGACTAATTCCTACTTTGTTCCTGTATTGTTAACCACCTGTTTACCCCTGCAAGGCCTTCAATGACAACTTATTTCTGAGTGGGCCAGACCAAACTCAAGCAGGCCAGAATTACTTGATCTCCTTTATCTCCATGTTCACTGATTTCTTTGAAGAATATTTACATGTCTGTGGGACAGGATTTCCTCTGGTGAAACTGCCAGTCCTGTTTAGCCATTTGGACAACAACTCTCAGCGTACCATGGCTCCTACCAACCTGCCATATGGATATTACTGATCTGAAGTTCCCCGTACCTCCACAGAATGCTTTCTAAAAATCAGTGTCATATTTGTGACCTTCCATTCCTCTAGCACTAAGGCAATTTTAAGTGAAAAAATACAAAGTACAGTTCATAGTTCAGCCATTTCATCCTTAAGTTTCCTTAGAACTCTTGGATGAATACCATCTGTCCTGTCATTTTGTTTCAGAACCTTTTACACTTGGATTTGAGACAGATGCTCCACCATGCCTCTCCAATTAAAAATTGCTGTCATGAAAACTTCCTGCAGCTCCTCTACAAGGTTAAAAAAGAAAAAAGAAGTAGTTTTATTTTCCTGAAATCTTCTCTAGGCATTGCTACTTTATCTTGAGCTTCTATTGTCCTTAGGACAGCTTGGCAGGCCTCCTGATTCTAATGTTGACTTGGTTTCAGCTGGGATAGAGTTAATTTTCTTCCTAGTAGCTGGTACAGTGCTGTGTGTTGGTTTCAGGACTAAAATAATGTTGGTAACTGATGTTTTAGATGTTGCTGAGCGGTGCTTACACAGAGTCAAGGCCTTCTCTACTTCCCACACCACCCCACCAGCAAGGAGGCACAACAAGCTGTGAGGGGACACAGCCAGGACAGCTGACTCCCACTAACTATATTCCATACCATATGGTATGCATAGAAAGCAAGGCCACTGCACAGGAACAGGTTGGGCAGCAGTCCGTTGGTGGTGAACAACTGTTTTCAATTTGCATCACTTGTTTCTCTTGGGTTTTAGTTCTCCCTCTGTTATTTACCTTTTCATACTTTTATTATCTGTGTCAACTCACAAGTTTTCTCACTTTTACCCTTCTGATTCTCTTCTCCATTCCACTGGGGTGGGGAGCAAGGGAGCAGCTGGGTTGTGCTTGGTTGCTGGGTGGGGTTAAACAGATGTGTTTGTAAGTTGTTATTAATATGTTTTCTCAAGCTGCTCTGATGCTCTTTTTCCCTGCCACACATTGCTGTGTCTGGCCTGCTGAGGTGCAGGTTTCTTCTGGTTTAGAAATAACTTTGACTTGTTAAAGACTGAGTTCCTACATTTGTTACTCTTTCATACCTGCTCGTTATCCACCTCAATCTTACTTTTGGTGGTATTTTGGCTTGGTTCACCTGGTGGTATGCCTCTATGCTGGACCTTTAGTGCAATGTCTCCCTGATGCCTGCAACCATTTTAGGCATCGCTTTTAGTTTTTATTTGAGACAGACCTCCCGGTTCACCTCCAGTGAAAAGTTTCCAGTGAGTCATTTGGGAAGATTGTCCATATTGAACACGGATGTGAAAAACTAATTTGGCTTTTCTCCTGAGGCCTTATCTTTTCTGAACATTCCCATTACACTTTGATCACTTACTAGTCTTTTCCAGCACTAGCTCTTTCAGTGCTCACAGATGGGCATTCTCTGAACCCCCTGACCTGACATAGCGTACCTTTTAAAGGTTAATTTGAAAGTAGGAATTTCCACATGCTCTTTTCCATTTGCCTTTAATCTGTATTCAACATACTTCTTATCAAAAGGACAAAATACTATTTTCTTCTTAAATTGCTGATTGAGTCATAACGTCATTCCTGGTTGATAGATCAGCCTGATGCAGAGCTTTGCCGTGGCTTGCTGCAGCTCATGCTGACGTAGCATGCACCCAAAATGATCAGTGTAATGATGTGGGTCAGGCTAGCAGAGCTGTGTAATGGGCTATTTTTGCAATACAGCACACTCCAGCAATCGAGATATATATTTGTAAATGAGCTCACAAACAAAAGTAACCCACATCATGAAGACAGAGCACAGCAGAGTGGCAACATTAGGTGGTTCTGCACTGATTTGTGCAGAAGTTGTGCTGCAACAAAATTAGCCAATTAATGCTAAATGAAATAGAACCTAAAAGCCATTTTACCTCAGTGAGGAAAATATTAGGAGAGCTCCTTTATTCTGAATTACCTCTAGGTGTGCTCTTAATTCGGACACAGTATTGAAAATTCCATGAGCTGTGCAGCTTTCTAGGACACTTGAAGGGTTGTATTTTGTTTCAATTTAAAAGGATTTGAGCAGAAGTAAAAAACATTTCATGTAATCAAATTAGCCAATTCACTCTGATGCTACTGCTCCACTGCAAAAGATTATTTAAATCTAATCAGAAAGACTCCTTGAAGCATTGCTGTTCTGTTTGGGGAAGAAGTCTGAGAGATGAGGGGATGTGGTGGTGCATTTCTACAGGGAAACCTGAACAGAATATGCTGAAAAGGATGGAGACCAGCACAGTCTCAGCTACATGTTATGACAAAGGAATTGCCTCTAGCTGGAAGAGTAAGGATAAAGGTGCTCTAGGATTGCAGGCTCTCCGGCAAAAGAAAATGTTCTTCAGCACTGGATGTACTGCACACAGACCTGCTGCCTCTCGGTGCCAGTTCACACCTGTGGCTTCCCAAAAGCTGAGCTTGCAAAACGGAGCCATTGATCCCGCCTGTGCAGAGTATCTCCAGCGAGGCCAACACCTGAACAGCAGCCAGTCCTTCTGGTAGTACTGTATCTACCTCAGAAGCAGGGTGGGGAGGAAAAAGCAACTCTGGGTTTCCGAGGCTTCCAAAGATTAGTACCTGTATTAGTATGAAAATGGTTGCACTGCCTATACAGTTACCTTATTTCCATACTTTCAGGAATACAGTGTTTATGTCCAGCCTCCTGCTTCAGACAGTGCTACGCTCTTGTTAACCAACTGCAGTGACATTCACCACGGTTACAGTATGGAAACCGCTTTTTATCTTACACATGCACAATGACTGTAAGAAGATTCTTTTCAGAAGTTGATGGACGATAAGGAGACAGTTAAAAAACAAAGTTGGAAACCTGCTCTTTATAGTACTTACTACTTTAGACATTAAATGCTTCTCATTGCTGGGCTTTCAAAGTCTTCGTAAAAGCTATTGCCTAGTATTTATCTGAGCAAACTAAACTTAAGCTGTTAGTTTAGCTGTGGCACCTCCCATTTCCCACTTGCAAACATAGTTAGATATCTAGATTTACTTTTAAACATACTAACAGTTGAGTAAAAAAATCCCTGAAAACCAATTAATTTTATGTGATGATACTGTTACCATCACAAATGGGAATATATCAGGAGCACATGTTCTTTACAAATGCTACCTCCTCCTCTCTTTTCTGCAGGAATCTATTGGCACGTGTGGAAATAACATTCCAACATTTTTCATGCTGTTCTGCAAGCTGTGTATTTTATGAGAAGCCACTAATACTGGGGCCAAGGGAAGACAAAAGGAGTAGGGAACATCTGGGAAGACATACCTCTAACCACATCTGTCTAACAGCCAACTTTCCTGTCCTGGTACGGGCAGCAGAAAAGGCCTGTGGCCCTGAGCTCTAGGAGAAGTTCCCAAGATTTGCAGTTGTCAGAGAATACAAGGCAAAAAACTCAATGACCCGTGCTTCAGTAGCTTGGGAAAAACAATCCATGAATAATTATCAGCAACTTCAGTACTTTTTTTTTTTTTTCACTCACAAGGTGGTCTAAGTAAATGCTGGCATAAGGAAAACATCAACAGCAGCTAACGGCAGTAAATGTGGGAGAGAATTGTGACTTAAAAGGTTTAGGCTCCTGTACAGACTCCAGGAGTCAATGGTCCCAGACACTTGTCAGTTTTGTGACAAGAGCAAGAACACAAAGCACTTCCCTGGAGAGGGCTGCAGTGCTCTAGGGGCAGCCAGCCACTCCAAAACGTCAAGAATGCAACAATCATCATGTACAAGATTTTATTACAAAACTGTTAAAAAAGTAATACAATGTAATATACTACAAAATATAAGATCAGCTATTAAGCTACCTCCTTTGTTTTACTTAGCTATAAAGAAACACCTGGCTATCAGTCACTGAATTTCAACAAAACCATTAAATATGCAGAAACATTCCACAACTTTTTCTTTAATTTTTAACCAAACCGTAGCAGCCCTCAGCTACTACTTACATTAAAAATAGAGGTCTCCCTACAAAGAACCACATTACCTATACACAATTCTGTACAGATTTTTATACTGAAGCTAACAATGAGCTGCACTTGAGTTCACATTCTTAGCAAAATATTGGATTTTGAGCATAAATCTTTACAGCGGGACATTCATTTATTCCTCATCTTCATCTTCTTCCTCCTCTTCATCTTCTTCCTCCTCCTCCTCCTCTTCCTCTTCTGGTTCCGCTTTCTTCTTAGATCCTGCAGGCCTACCTGGGCCCTTTTTTCCTGCGTCACTCTTGCTCTTGGCACGATACGCTGCGATATCCTGCGAGAAAAATGCTGTTTAGATGATGGTAACATAGTTCTGAAGACAAATCTGTACTGCTTCAGTAATTTTACTTTACTGTGCAAACCAACTACAGAGTGTGCGGTAAAACAGGGTTTCAGCCTTAAGACTTTCACACTTAAACCTTTTAGCAAGAAAACACATGACCTGGACAGCTCAAGAATTTCATGACCACAGCAGTTTGGAGCATGACTGTGTAATTTACCAAGCAGGTGTCCTGTCTTCTGGAAGTAAAGCATCTTATGGGTAAAATCCCTAGGCATGCAAAAAACACATCCAGGTTCACTGCAAAGGTTCCAGACACCTCTCACATCATACCCTGCCCTCTGAAGCCTGACAAGGGCTGACATAAAGATGTAGCTATGAGGTATACATGGTTTAGGTGGAAAACAAGTCACACATTCACCTGTACAACTTGAGCCATTATTTTATCACTTTCACTGTACCTTTTCATATTTCTCCTTTAATTTTGCAGCCTTCTGTTCATATGGCAGTTTGTCTTTGGCAGACTGTTCAGACCACATTTCACCTAATTTCTTTGCTGTATCTCCAATAGACAAGCCAGGATGATCATTTTTGATTTTTGGACGGTGTTCGGAACAGAAAAGGAAGAACGCAGACCTAAAATAAGAGACAGTGATTAAAGGTAAGTGCCAGACTAGTAGAAATAATACCTTTTTCTCTTTTTTTTGTCACAGAAACACTCACGGTGGTCTTTTAGGAGCATTGGGGTCCTTTTTCTTTCCCTTCTTCTCGCCTTTGGGAGGAACATAGTTCTTCATCTCCCTGTCATAACGAGCTTTGTCTCCTTTTGCCATTTCTTCAAACTTCCCTTTTTCCTTGCTAGACATTGTCTGCAGACACGTGGAGGTAAAAGCATAAGATAAAGCGCCCGGTGACCCACTAACGCCTCAGCAGCAGCTGCCACCAGGGTGCTTTTCCCAGCAGCCCGCAGGACAGGCGGGGGCCGGCCCGGCAGAGCTCGGCCCGGCCCGGCCCTTCTCACCTTCCACCGCTCAGAGCATTTCCGCGAGAACTCAGCGAAGTTGACGGACGAGTCCGGGTGCTTCTTCTTGTGCTCCTCGCGGCAGGTCTGCACGAAGTAGGCGTACGAGGACATCTTGCCCCGCGGCTTGTTGGGGTCGCCTTTGCCCATGGCGCAGTCGGCGGAGGGTCCCTGAGGGGGGCAGCAGGAAAGGAGAGGCGGCCTGAGGGCGGGAGCAGCGCCGGGCGGAGCCGCGCCTCCGGCCGCTCCCGCCTCTCTCTGCCGGCGCTTCCCGCCCGAGCACACCCCCCGCGGCCTCGGCCCCTCCCCCGCCGCCGACCTCGCTGCCGCCCGCCCGCCCGCCCGCCTCGCGGTCCCTCCCGCCACCAGGCGCCTCCACCCGCCTCCCGCCGCTGCCGGCCCCCACGGAGCCACCGCCCGCGCTCCAGCCCGCCCCGGTGGGGCCGCCCTCCCCACCCGGCCCACCCGCCCGGCGGGATTCCTGCCTCAGGCTTGGCCGCACAGCCGGCCTTGGCAACCCCGCGCTCCTTCCGCTCCCAGGACAGGCGGCGGGGCTCCCGCCTCCCTGCTCCCTCTCTCCTTCCCTCCCGGAGCCCTCCCCGCGGCCGGGGGTGAGCGGGGCCTTGCCTGACTGGGATGAGTTCGTTGGCGGCACTGGGCTGTACTCCCTCCGCGACTACCGCTGAATGGTTTCCCGGCGGCGCACTTACAGCCTCTTGTTTTCCACAGCTCTACCCGCCACAGCAACTTGACCCGCGGCGCCTAAGGGCCCGCCCCCTGCCACAGCGGATTGGCTACCGCACCGGTTCAAACTGCCTGCAGCCCCGCCCACTAGGGCCAGAGCTGCGGACTAAGAGCGCTGGGCGGCGATTGGGGGAGAGGGACGGTTTAAAAAACCGCGGGGGCCCGCGCTATTGGCCGCTGGGGTCTGCGCGCGGTTTGATTGGGAGGAGCGGGATGCTGTAGCGTGGTTTAAAAATACAAAGGGAGGGAGGAGGATGGTGGGGTGTGTTGAACTCGGGTAGTCGTGTAACGGGATGGGTGGTGGTGGGCCCCTGCCGGGGCGAGTGGCGCCCGGGCCAGCTCTGCCGGCGGTGGAGGACATCTGTCCAGGTCTCGGCATGGCCGCCGGAGAGCGTAGCGTCCCCTCGGCTTTTATGCTTCTCCTGTCCCGGAGAGTAGCCGGGGCGCGCCGCGGAGGGCAGAGCCGCCATCGCTCGCTTCCCTCGGGGCGGAGCGGTGGTCCCGGGGCTCTCCGAGCCTGGCGAGCAGCAGTCGCCACAGCTGTAAAACTGGGCTTTAACTTCGGGTGAGCTACCCGAGCGAGGCCTGCTCCGGGGTGGTGATGAACCCCGAACCCCCACTCCCGAGCCGCCTTGTAGCGGCGTAACGGCTGGCGAGGCACGGGGTTACATAGCGGGGAGGGCTCGGGGTGCTGCACCCAGCCATCAGAGAGGCCTGGTGTGGAGAAACTGCCTGCTCCTTCCGTTCGTCCTGGCAGGTTTGATGGAAGATGCCGCGGCGGGCTGTGTTGGGAAGAGAAAGTGTCCCCTTTCCGTGTTTTGTTCTTTCTGCAAAGGGAAAGCCGCAGCAGTGAGAGCCCGGGGACAACGCTCAGTCCAAGCTGTAACGCCTGTGGTCAGTGTTAATGTACTTAAGTGAACTGCCAGCAGTGAACCTGGCCCATTCGGTTTGGGGATAAAACCGAAGTTTCCGTACAGTCATTCAGTCTGGTTTATCGTGATTTGACCCCGGTTTACACGATGTGGGGTGTGCTGATGCTGGTTTTCTTCTGATTGCTTTCATTCGGTTCTCTAGCTGACATCGGTTTAATTAAATACCCTTAGTCATCTGAGCACCTTCTAACACTCTTGCTTTTTGAGGTGTAGTTTATAGCACTGGTGAAAAGCAGGTTATAACTTTGCCTGCTGAAGACGCCATGACTTCAGTTGAGTTTTAATCACATTAACCTAGCTCAATGGTAAAAAAATGAAGCAAAACCCAGAAAGCATAAAGAATCCCTAAGATATCTGAGTGTGTTGAGTAACTGCAGATGTGAGAGCAGTCAGTATCTTGATCTGTTAACTCCCCCCAGTTCCAGATTTGCTCGCTGTAAGCAACACTGAATAAGAAGCACTTACCGGGTTCAGTCCTTCAAGCTGTCTGTGTTTTGCCTTTTTTTTTTCTTCTGTGTTGATGTGTTCACATAGAGTAGTTCACTAATGTAGCAAATGACTCCTTGATCCCTGTTTCATTTTAAGCTTTATGTACTTGCCCAAACTGCAGCCTTAATAGACATAATGTAACTAGGAAAAAGTTAGAATCTGCTACAAAGAGTGCATAACTGGGAGGTAAATTGTCAGAGCAATACATAGAGATGTAGTCGCTTTGCAGATGTTAAAGCCTGTCAGAAGCCAGTTATCCAAATTCTTGTATTGGCTGCCTTCTGTGGCTATTCCTTTTGATGGTGTTTAATGTACAAACAGAGCTTACACTTATCTTCTAAAATGAACATTTACAGAGGATATTCTGTGTTCCAGTTTTGGCTTTTTTATTACTGTAAACCATTCCAGTGCTGCTCAATAGCAAATTCATATTCTCAGTTCTGTGGCACTGAATTCTGTGAAGGAGTTATTTTAATTGCTATGTAGCTTTAAAGTGCCTTTACTTCATACGTTACTTGGCAAGCACTATTTTGTTTGGTGAATTAAGCTGCCAGATGGGTTACTCATTCACTTTGTGGTAAACCACCTGTAGATGACAGTTTCTTGCAGAGTGTTTTTTAGTTATAAAGCAGTTTTGTAATAGATGGTAGAATCTTGCAATTCTAGTGTGTATGGAATAGCTCTTACTATCTCTGGTGTAAAACCATTCTTTGTCCACCAGATTTACCTGTAGCTCTCCATACCGTGCCATTCAAACAAGTTCATAGGTACCATCTGCATTGTTTACAGCTATTTAAAGGTGTAGGTTAATTCCATCAAAATCAGTTTTACTTCTGAATCCTCACTGATGCAGCTGGAAAAATAATGAAGTGGGCTGCTGATTTTCAGGAAACAAAGTTTTCTCAGTGTCTGTGTTTCTAAAATAGCAAGTTTTGACCAATGGGAGGGAGTTTATCACTGACAGGTTATCAGGATGGCTACACACACACACACTGGGAATTATTTTTAACAGTTGAAAGGAGAGAAGAATTTTTCTCATTTTATCATTCCAAATCCATTCTCTGTCAGTTCTTGAGCAAAAAAAAAAAAAAAAAAAAAAAGGAAAAGCTTTGTGTTAAGTTTATCAACATATTTTACTCTTCCTTTTCACATTAATATAACAAGGGGAAAAAATTACTTTGAAACAGTCTTTTGAAATTATGGGATATAATTGGAGTACAGCTTCCCCTGTTGCATCTGTTTTCATATCTGCTCCAAGAATATGAAGGAAATAATTCTGGAAAAGCAGGTAGGGTGAGAAAATCTGATTACTGCTATGGGAAAAAAAAAAAGGGGGTCGACTTGACTTTCAAATGATTTAATCTGATCTTTTAAGAAAGAAATGGGGTTCTTTGTTCTTTTAAAGATATTCTTGTTCTAGATTCTCTTCGCTGAAAAAGAAAGCTTTTGTACAATTACATATATACATACAGGGTTATGTCATGCAATGTCATGCAACACAGGGCAGCGTAACAAACCAAGCAGTTGTACTGTAACATCTGTCTGTCCTCCAACAAGGAAGGCAGTATTGAAAATTTTCCACGCTTGAACATGATACTGGAAGGTTTCCACAGCAGCGCCTATGCTGAAAGCTGCGCGCAAAAATGCCAATGTTAGAAACGTGTCAGTCCCAAAGCCTTCTTCCCAGCACCCTCACACCTGGAAAGCGCTTCTCTGTGCGCCTGGTTCCACAATAAGCTGTCACTGTTTTTTTTTTCATTACACCGCACTGTTCCCTTTCAGACAAAACCGCAAATTCTGTCTCGAGAGATTCAGTCACTCTTACTCCTCCAAAGCAGTGGTCTGTGCAGTATTGACTTAAGTCAGTCTGTGTGGTTAATTTATTAACCGCATGTGGATGACAGTTGTGGGAAAGGCAACTGTAGACTCCAGGACTTGAAGCTTGCTCCTGCTTGAATAATTCAACTCATGAAATAGCTCCCTGGCTTTGAGCCCTTTGGAGTTTCTAATCTGCTCCACGATTACAATTTTGGGCACTATTGTAAACTTCACTTAATCTTCAGTAAACTGCATATGAGGAGAGATAAGTGATGTAGTGACTAGAAACAGTGGGTAAAAGGAAAAGACGAGGTGGATGAGACCAGGTTACAGAGCTGATTAATAGATTTAAAGAAAAGTATGTCATGGACAACAAAAATGTGTGATTGGAGTGATAAAACTTCACATCCTACTGTATCTCCTGGCTTCTGTGTGCAGCTTCTCTGGGTACTGGTGTCAGGGTGGACAAAGCAGGGGAAGAAAATTCTATTTGAATTAATGTTTCCATCAGCAGATCCATTGCAACAGTTACCGTTCAGCTGAGGAAATTGCAAACTACAGTTCCAGGACCTCAACCCTGACCAAACTTCCATTCCGGCGTAAGCGTAGTATATGGTGACACTGTCAGTTCTAATTCAGTTGGTTGGATGAAGAAGCTCTACTGTCTTTACCCAGAGACTCTGCTGTTACCTGAGCTTCTGTATGGAATATTTTTTAATGTAGCCTGAATGGCAGTAAAATTCTGCATTGGAAAGTGATCAATCTGGATTGATTACTGCTGAAAGGGTCTCTCTTATGGACCTGAAAAGTCAGTGTTTGACAGATGATTAATGAAAGAGAGTTAACAGCTGCTTTCAATGTCACCTAGCTTCACTAATGCAAAATGATGAAAGAAAGAACAAATTTAGCTTTGATCAGCAATTTTTTGATACAGGAAAAGATTAAAATCCAAGATGCAAAAAGCATTTAAATAGGTCACTACTTAGAAGAAAGAAAAAAAAAATACCCACAAAAATACCCCCCACTTTTTAATATAAGTTTCAAAGTCTACAGGCAGCAACTATGTTTTTGACCTATTTTATGTGAGCATCTCATAATAGATATATGGTAGGAGCTTTAGGATGAAAAGCTGCTGAAAAACCAGATCTACCTAGGCTACTGGTTACCCAAGTTCAACACAAAACCTATGTTACTTTAGTGTTCCAGTTATAAGCATTTCCTTTCTTTGTACTTTGATAAAAACATATATAACTGCAGCTGCCAAAAGTTTGCAAAACTGGTATTTCTGTCAATGTCTTAAAGAATTGCATTAAGATAATAGAACTTTTCCCATTTTTGCTGTAGCATGCAAATAATAAGTATTTTGTAAAAATTGTAAATATATTTACCCTTTAAACATTATAGTTTTATTATGCAGGCTCTTGTAAAGCCTGCATAACCAGTTAAGCAGCTCATAGGCAAGTGGCAGGCTGGTTTAGTCTGAAAGCTCAGGAACTTGTTTTGACTTTCTGCTGTGTACCAAATACTTGAAACAAAGGTGTCCTACATTAGATGCTACCTGGGACAGGTGTGGAGTGGAGACTGAAACTGCAGTGGTTACACGATAGGAAATAAGTACAACAAATCTCTCCTGGTACTAATGCAGATAATACTAGGAGCACCAGCTGTTCCTAGTCATAGTAATTGTTAACTGAACTTTTTCAGTCTTAATTTCACAAGAACTTTTCTTGCATTGGGTTTACAAGCTTATATATATATATACACACACACACGTATATATTTTTTACTTTTGTATTCCTAGACTTAATTTTCACTTACTTTCTTCTTTACATCCAAAGTAATACTCATGTAACATTTTTGCCCGAAGATCTTAATAGAACTCCTTTATATTTTGCTATACTCTTAATCCCTTTTTATGGGTATGAGAAGAAAGCAGTAATTTGCCTTTGTTCATCCATTAGACAGTTTCACAGGCAATGTAGAGGAACTTTAAAATGCTGATAGCTGTAATTTACACTCTGAAATCAGTTTAAAGGCGGGGGGGGGGGAAGCTTTTTACCCCTCTGTTACCACCCCCCAGCCCCTTACAGCCTTGGTAAGCACTGGTACTTTACATGACTTACTCTTAAAAAATAAAATATAATTACTAATGTTGCATTGTTTGGGAATTGGAGAACACAGTTCTAGGATGCGGGGCTTTTTCTCTCCTAAGCAGTAAGACAAAGGGTTGGACTGTGTCTGGCCCTGGAGGTGTGACATCCAGCAAGCAGGTCTGAAGAGAATGCAGTCCCAGTCCACCTCCTGAATAGTCCAGGCACCCATGTGGGGCTAGCCACTGGTGCTCATGCTGCCAGAATTAAGTACTTCATAACCCATGGTGACTTACAAATGCTGAAACTTCTACAGAGCAAACCAGAATGTTTTGTTTGTACCCTGTCCTATCTGAGGGACTGCTTTCTTCTGTGGCTGTGAGGGCTAGAAACCTAAAAACCAAGCTGAATCTGGTGGCAGAAGCTGTTCCCTATATAATTGTAGGTCTAAAATTTCTTAGGAAAGAGAAATGATAGCGTGTGTTGACAAGGATGCGTGCCACAAGCTGCAAGAGGAAGGAGGAGTAGTGCCCTCCTATCTTGCAGAGCCAGAAGAGAGAGCAGGTTTGACTGGTAACAGCTGTGTTCCTCCTGAGCACTGTGATACTCATTAGCCTTGCATCCAGGTGGTAGAAAGCTTAAATGAATTTCAATGAGTCTCATTAAACTTAAATGGGTCTCAAGTTTTGGTCATGTGGAGTGCATCCTTGCTGTTGCTAATGTAGACACTGTCTTGGTAGAGTAATTTATTCTGGCAAATAGTGCTGTCATACGTGTCAGAGGAATGATCATAGGATACACAGGTAATCTGAGACTAGTAAGAAAATACACAGGAAATTTTGAAATTCTTGATTGTCATAGACCCTGCGGGATTTTCCAGCAACTAATGATATAAAAGTATAGTTTCTCTAGAACATTGAATTGTATACCCTACTCCATACTAGGAAATGTTTTACAGTAATAAGGAAGGTTATTTCAGAGATCTTGCGCTACTAGAAATTGTGTTTGTCTGTAATACCAGTCAAAGCTAATGCTTCTACTTCATGGCCCCAACTGCTGGGAGGTGGGAATAAATCTTAAGGAAGTCTGATAATAAACCCTTGGGCCCATGATTAACTCTCATCATTTAGTCTGATCGTGTGTGAAGTCAAGAAGAAGCTCTCCCCAAGAACTGGCAGGGATAAACACATACTACAAATGAAAAAGAAATAGGAAGCAGCACAATTGTGCATTGGAAGAAATAAACAAAGAAATGTCAAGTTGTTCGTGTCAAAGAAAGGGCAGCTTATTCAAAGTTACCAAAAAGCTAAATTGCAGCCCAAACAATGTATTTTCCATTTTTTAAAAGTTGAAAACAAGAATCCTTAAAACCTGTAAACTCTTGACTTCAATGTAAACCCTTGAGAAGCCATCTTGATAAGTATACTCCAGTTTGTAGGCTTGATCATGTTGTGCAATTTTTGTCATTAAATTTATATTAATAATTAGCATTTATATGTTGTTAAATTATTGTCATGTGCATAAATATTAAAAGCATAAAATCTTCATTCTCCTTTTCCAGTAGTTAAAAATTTACTTTGTAAAGATATGATTCATTTTGGGACAGCCTTTCATAACATAACTACAAAGAGAGAATCACAAAGAAGTTAACGTTGTTTAAGAGGTAAAAGATCTACATTATTATTTTCCCAATTATGACATAATTTACAGGATCATGTAAAATTGTGCTCCAGCAGTCACTTCTGGAGAGAGGTAAGGATCTTTTAGTGCCTGTGGATAGCTTTAATAGCAGAATTGGGTCACATCTATGGTGTTAATAATGTTAATAAAGATTAACAAGCAAACTCGTGGATTAAAAAGAAAAATTCTAAAACCGTATCTGTTTAAAAACCAGAATGTTGAAGCTGGAGGGTGGGAGTCTTTTTTTTGTGTTCTATCCTTTAGGTATATCCTTAACCGGATTTCAAATTTACCTTTGCCGCCATAAAGGCTGAAAGTTTTGTTAATATGAAAGCTGAGACCGGAGAACATTTTATCTGATCCTTTTCCCATTGCATTTCTCAGTTAAGGGTTTACTGTCAAGTAACATCATCAAAAGCCAACTGCAGTTCAAAACTATGATGATATTTCAATTTGTTGGAGTACAAGCCTATATCTTTTGCATAGAATGAGCTCTGCAGGAAGTCAGGAAAACATTTAAACCCCAAACCCATATGTAATTTTACTCATTTTATTTTTATAAAAATATCTGTATTCATATTGGACTCTCTTTTGTTTTTACTGATGGAACCAAATGCCTTCTAGAGACCTTCTAAGTGATGCATTCTGGACTCAGGTGGAGGAAGCGTGCTCCCAAGGGGCACTTAAAACCTGCTGTAAACAAGCTCAACAAGAGCTGAGTCAAACTGCGAGATACTGCACTTCAAAGACAAGGGCACTGGAAGAAGCGTCAGGGCTACAGACATTTCCCATTTCCCTTTCTGAAGAATGAATCCAGATCAGAAGAAAACATGATAGTGTAAAGCACCACCGCAGTTTCTAGACTGACAAAACTGCGAAGATCATGTGATATGCTTTATTCAACTCAAAAAGCAAGTGATTAAAGACAGTGTCAAATCTTGAGTTTCTATAAGGAGAAAACTGTGGTTCACAAGACTTCAGCAAAGAGTATTCAGTGCTTTCTGTGGTATCAGCAATGCATTAGAGACCTGCAAAATTTGCTGAGAAGATATGACAGTCTGTATTACAGCTAACAAAAAAAAACAAAACAAAAAAAGCTGAGCAAGCTTTTTATTTATATTCAGTGGATTAAGAAATATCTCTTAAGCAATATACTATATCGGTCTATTACTCATAGCCAATTTTTTATTGCATTATTGCTCAAAATCTCCAGAGGTGATACAGCTGAGGATTTCAGCTATGGAGTCCTCAGTACAGGAAAGATGGACCTGTTGGAGATGGTCCAGAGAAGGGCCACAAAAATAGTCAGAAGGCTGGAGCATCTCTCCTATGAGGAAAGGCTGAGAGAGTTGGGGTCGTCCAGCCTGGAGAAAACTTCAGAGAGAACTTGTTGTGGCCTTTCAGTTCTTAAAAGGGCCTAAAAGAAAGATGGGGAAAGACCTTTCAGCCGAGCCTATTGTGATAAAGCGAGGGCTAATGGTTTTAAATTAAAAGAGGAGAGATTCAAGCTAGATGTGTGGAAGAAATCTTTACAATGAGGGTGGTGGAATACTGGAACAGGTTGCCCAGAGAGATGGTGGATGTGCCAACCCTGCAAACATTCGAGGCCAGGCTGATGTGCTTCTGGGCAACCTGGTCTAGTTGAAGATGTCTCTGCTCATTGCAGGGGCATTGGACTAGATGAGCTTTGAAGGGCCCTTTGAGACCAAACTATTCTATGATTCTATGATACTTTTCCACTATACATTCCAGACAGTTGCATTACATTTTAGAAAAGCACTAACAATGATTCTGTTTGGTCTCTTTCTGGCTGTGAGATCTCATGCGCTGTGAAACAAAATGTTAATCAAAGCAATCTAAATAGAATCATAGAACAGTTAGGGTTGGAAAGGACCTTAAGATCATCTAGTTCTAACCCCCCTGCCATGGAGAGGGACACCTCACACTAAACCATGTCACCCAAGGCTTCATCCAACCTGGCCTTGAACACCGCCAGGGATGGAGCATTCACAACCTCCCTGGGCAACCCATTCCAGTGCCTCGCCACCCTCACAGTAAAGAACTTCCTCCTTATATCCAATCTAAACTTCCCCTGTTCCAGTTTGAACCCATTACCCCTTGTCCTGTCACTACAGTCCCTAATGAAGAGTCCCTCCCCAGCATCCCTATAGGCCCCCTTCAGATACTGGAAGGCTGCTATGAGGTCTCCACGCAGCCTTCTCTTCTCCAGGCTCAACAGCCCCAACTTTCTCAGCCCATCTTCATACAGGAGGTGCTCCAGTCCCCTGATCATTCTCGTGGCCCTTCTCTGAACTTGTTCCAACAGTTCCATGTCCTTTTTATGCTGAGGACACCAAAACTACACACAATACTCCAGGTGAGGTCTCACGAGATCAGAGTAGAGGGGCAGGATCACCTCCTTCGACCTGCTGGTCACGCTCCTTTTGATGCAGCCCAGGATACAGCCGGCTTTCTGGGCTGCCAGCGCACACTGAAGCCATTCATGTGCATTTTCTCATCAACCAACACCCCCAAGTCCTTTTCCACAGGGCTGCTCTGAATCTCTTCTCTGCCCGACATGTAGCTGTGCCTGGGATTGCTCTGACCCAGGTGTAGGACCTTGTACTTGTCATGGTTAAACTTCATGAGCCCACCTCACAAGCATGTCAAGGTCCCTCTGGATGGCATTCCTTCCCTCCAGGGTACCAACCGAACCACACAGCTTGGTGTCATGGGCAAACTTGCTGAGGGCGCACTCAATCCCACTGTCCATGTCAGCAACAAAGATGTTAAACAAGACCGGTCCCAACACCGATCCCTGAGGGACACCACTCGTTACTGGTCTCCAGCCAGACATTGAGCCATTGACCACAACTCTTTGCATGCGGCCATCCAGACAGTTCTTTATCCACCGAGTGGTCCATCCATCAAATTGATGTCTCTCCAATTTAGAGACAAGGATGTCGTGTGGGACAGTGTCAAACGCTTTACACAAGTCCAGGTAGATGACATCAACTGCTCTACCCCTGTCCATCAGTTCTGTAGCCCCATCATAGAAGGCCACCAAATTGGTCAGGAAGGATTTCCCCTTAGTGAAGCCATGCTGGCTGTCACCAAGCACCTTGTTGTTTTTCATGTGCCTTAGCATGTCTTCCAGGAGAATCTGCTCCAAGATTTTGCCAGGCACAGAGGTGAGACTGACTGGTCTGTAATTCCCCGGGTCATCCATTTTCCCCTTCTTGAAAATGGGGGTTATATTTCCCTTTTTCCAGTCATCGGGAACTTCACCTGACTGCCATGATTTTTCAAATATGATGGACAGTGGCTTAGCAACTTCATTTGCCACCTCCAAATGCCAGATGGATTTCATCAGGACCCATGGACTTGTGCACGTTCAGGTTTTTAAGATGGTCTCGAACCAGATCCTCTCCTACAGTGGGCCCAAGGTCTTCATTCTCACAGTCCCTGCGTCCACCTTCCAAGACTTGGGTGGTGCGGTCAGAGCCTTTTCCAGTGAAGACTGAGGCAAAGAATTCATTCAGAACCTCAGCCTTCTCCAAATCCTGTGTAGCCAGGTCTCCCAATAGGTTCCGGAGGGGGCCTACATTGTCCCTAGTCTGTTTTTCATTCGCTACGTACCTACAGAATCCCTTCCTGTTATCCTTAACATCCCTAGCCAAGTTTAATTCTAAAATTAATTCTAGATAGACAAGTCATCGGTGCCTCTGAAAAAAGCAGATGGATGTACACTTTTAACTTGGCAGAAGCTGGGCTTGGGAGGAGGAGGAGAAGATGGAGTTAGAAGATGGGTGTTGAAACTTTGGGAGTACCCCAGTGCAGTGCAAAGCTGGAGGTTGGCTTCTCTGCTTCCGGGCAGTTGTTGTATCTAAGGTATCTCCCTTATCTCATACTTAACTCCCCCACCAACCATTTGTCAACAAAGAACATCTAAAGTTTCTGTTATTTCTGCACGTAAGAATGAAGCCTTCTAACAGAAGGCCCTTTGATGCCTCCTGTAACTAATGGCTTATTGTGAAAGTGAACTGGCACAAATTGTTAAGGGGCATGTATTACAAAGCTTTAAAGCTTTTACAGTATGCAGGCTCATCGGTTTTAATCCTGTAACACCTAGATTATTCTTAAAATACAGTGTTTAGTTCTGGACCCTGTTTACTGCTTTAAATCTTTCAATAAGAGCCTGTGTTACCTGAACTCTTTCATACGCCCTTAGTTTCCACTGTATAAGGCAGAATGCTTAGAAAAGGAACATTGGCTTCAGGTGGATTTACTCAAAAAACCTGGAAATACCAGTTTGGCACCAATATCACTATTTTGGTTAAAGGCATGATTTTTTTTCTCTTATTGTATTACAATAACCTCTATGTGTGCTAAAGCAGATTGGTTTATTATACAATTAACTATCTGAAGTTACATTTTAACTATCCTAGTGTAAAACATATAAAGAAGTGAAAAAATATACAGTCTGTAAATAAGTCCCAATATTCCTGTTCTTTGGACTCTATGCTTGAACAGATTTGGATAATTAATTGGAGGCAGTGCAACAGTAGGAGGCAGTAGCACAGTTACTTGATTAGAGGCAGTTGGTTAGTTGGAGGCAGTAGCAGTTAGTTGGTGCAGGAGTGGGAAGGGAAAATCAGAAATTCAAAAATCAGAAAAAAAGAGAGACCAATAAAAAGAATAGGACTTGTTTCTGATAAGGGATGAGAGGTTTAGTCACTGTTCTTTATCACAGCCCATGAATGCCTATCAAGTAGGTTGTTCTTTTATCAAAACCACCAGGGCATGTGGTAGAATTTGTGGAATTTTAAAAGTACTTTAAAGTAATCTATTTTTCTTTTGAAAAATCCAAATCAATCCAAGTTACAATCCAAAACAAAGAAAATGTATATTTGCTGTGGAAAAATGTACACCAATAGTTTTCCTTATTATTTTATTTGCTAACAAGATAATTTCAGGTGCTGCGCACAAGTGCGCCAATGTGTGCTGTGGAAGAGTCGTCCCCAGTTGAACCTTATCATGTGAAGATGTACACAGTTAGAAGCCACATTTGCATTCCATGATTAATTACTAATAATATGTTTGCAGCACGCCTGCAATATATCCTAGGTGATGTGTTTGGTGTCATTCTTCTCTCTCAAATTACAAAACACATCAGTCAAGAGCCAACAAGAGCTGAGACATATGGCATCTCAGAGTGGCACAAGCTGCCCAGCTCCACCTGTGCCTGGCCCACCTCAGTGCCAGGAGGGGCCACCAAGTCCTGCCAGCTTCAGAGCGTGGGAGCTGTGGATTCAGGCACACTTTTGGGGATGCTGTAGCTCCTGCTCCTACTGCATACCACTTACTAGTAGTACATGCTGTGGTTTTGGCACCTATGAGGGATGTAGATAACTGTTGCCTTCCGTATGATTCAGTTCTGCTTGTGTGCACGGCTTGTAAGTGCTACTGGTATCTCATGCAGAGTTGCTGGTTTGTAGCTGCCTTTGAACTGGTTTAATATTTAATGTTTTACTCTAATCAGTATATTGTTGCAATGCTGCATGGTTTTACGTTTATTTAAAATCTCTCCCTAGATGTGTTTTAGTTATACCTGAATAATTCTACCAATCACTACTAGAGCTTATGTTATAAAATAATAATTTTAGATGACAAACTCTGCGACAACTGATTTTTTTATCTCATGAGGCCCAAGCTTCATGAAAGTTTGCACATCCATCCTATATTAAGCTTGATACTGCCTGTTAAGCTCATTTAGCTGCAGCTTTGTATTTTCTGTCTGCAGCTCTTTGTATTTTTTGATCCCACATATGACGCAAGACTAAAAGTGGCATGATTTCTTTGTTACTGTAAGCAGGGGTTCATACCAAATGAGGCAATCATCCCCCTGAATGGATCACACGATCCTGCCCTTCCACTGGACCTTCCTGTGTCCTGGGACACCATGCGACTGAGCGGTAAAGCAGGGTTAAACTTCTCTGATTTTCCTGTCACTGGTCTAGTTGTAACACAATCCTGTTTGCCAGAAATGCTTTTGCAGGCACAAAGAAGGACAGGGCACAGGTGTGAAAATGCGCAGTTTATGGCAGAAGCAGAACCATCATTCTCAGCCCCACAACTGTGTTATTGTGATCTAATCACGAAACTATGATACTCCTCTACTTGAAATTCCACTTAAAAATTAGCATACTGGCAAGCATGGCTGGGTAACATAATCAGGCTTTTAACTGCTCACAAACTGTACAAAGAGGATCAGAAACATTTAAAATGCACAACTGATCTTTCCATTGCAGCAAATCACAGCAGCCGGACCCAGGCTGACATGTTTTATGCTTGCAGTAAGGTCAAATATGTCTGAAGAAATGAAAGGGACCTCTACAGACATAGCCTAAGAATCTAGAAATTGCTATTCAGAATCCAGATTTCCACTAAAGAATTCCTGGAACTCACCCTTGTCCCACTTTTCCCAGCTTGTGCTTCCTATGTTTTTCTTTAAGGCCCACTATCATTGTTACTGATTTGTTGTTGGGTTTGGGTTTGGTTTGGTTTTTTTTAACATTATTATATTTTTGAAAGTGTGAAATCACAAGAAACACAAAGTGAGTTAAACTTCTGATGCTTAAGACTGCACAGCAGCAGAGCGTGGAATTAAACCCAGGCACTCCACATGGTCTTCAATCAAACAAACCGGGATTCGGTATTTTTCCCACCTCTTACACAATTCCTTTCTCTAATGCCTGAAACGTGACTTCTAGGGAACTGCTGCCAGTGACTTTATGCTGAGTTTAGCTTCAGTTACTGTATCCTTCCTTCAGCTGCAACGGTGGGTGAGTGAAGCGGGACCTACCCTTGTTCTCTAATACCAGGTTATGCAATCAGATTAAGGAGCCATCTGCAGCACAAACCAAAACTGCGCTATAATCGCGTTCCCGGCTCACGCAGAACTTTGGCTTACGCAGGATCTGTGTCTCCTCGAATCACTCACCGCCCTCCCCACTACTCCTCTCCTCCTCCTGCAAGCTGGAAACGCAGGCCAAGCGATACGGTCAAATATTTCAGTGATTAAATCATTACGCTTCGAGTACGGTCAGCTCGGATGCCGCTTCTGAGATTTAAGGGAGTATTTGCGGCCGTTCAAAAGGAAAGCAAAACCTCACCCTTTACTGCGTCTGCTTTGAAGGCGCTGGAAGAAAGAGAGAAGGTCAGCTTGCTGCTTCTGCCGCTCTGCTGTCGACAGCTGAATCGTTACATGGTTTAATGCCAATGCATCTCGCATCGTAGTTTTTGTACTCTCAAAACAGAAAATAGTTGCTTTTATCAAGTGTTTTCACACTGTTTTAGCTAGCCGTGTGCACAGCAGGGTCTTGGTTCACTCGTAGCGAAAACGATTCTGCATTCATAGTCTTTTCTGTTGTTAAAAGTCACCTTTATTAACAAAAAGCTCTTTTAAATGACAAAAGTGTGAACTCGCAAGTCCTCTTTGTTTTCAGAGATCTTTACCAAAGGAACGCCAGGCGGACCCCTTGCGTGTGGTTTAAAAACAGATGTAACAAAGGCCGGAGCTCAGGCTGCTCTCGACTCAGAGCGGCAATCGGGGGCTGCGACCAGGCTCCCAGGGAGCTGCCCGTGACAGCGGGATCGGCGCGGCGGCACCCGGGGCAACCCGGCAACGGTTGAAAAAGTGTAAAAGAAAGGAGGCGGCGAGGCAAGAAGGGACGACAAGAAATTAATCCCCAACTTGTAGAAAACCCTGGACAAGTGGCCCGGGTGGCGGAAACACCGGAGCTGGAGTTAGCGCCGAGGGAGGCAGCGAGGAGCACCGCCAGAGTCCGGGCAAGGGGAAGCGCGGCAGCCCGATGCGCCCTTGGCGGAGGCACGTTTACGCGCTCGGCGGTGCGGACGACAGCGCCGGTTCCTGCCCGGCCTCTGCCTTCCGCCCGGCGCCTTTCTCGCCTTCCCGCCTCCGGCCGGGATGAGCTCTCCGCATGGCTGCCTTTCAAATCCCAACGGCCGCGCCGCTAGGGAGGAGCGACAAGGGGGGGAATAAGGGGAAGAGAATGAACGGGGCCTTTTAAAAAGTGGGCTGAGCAGCTGCCACCCCTCCGCACGGCGGGGCACAGGGTGCGCAGCGCGGGGCAGGACGGAGAGGAGCAAGCAGCTGCCACCGGGGCGGGACTGCCCCGCCAGCCCGAGCACCGCAAAGCGGCACGGCGAGACCCCAGCACTGCGCGGCGCGCCCCCTGCACTCCCGCCCGCCCGCCCGCCCGCCCGCCCGCGCTCCCGCCGGCGTCGCGCAGCAGCTCGGGAGCGGTAGTTCTCCCACCGCGGCGAACGCGGAGGGGTCGGTGGGGCAGGACTGCATTTCCCGTGGCGCCCCGCGGCGGGGAGCCGGCATGCGCGGCGGGCGGGGCGGGGCGGAGCGGCGGGCAGGTTGCTGTTGTTACATAGGAAACAGCTGAAGAGTCTCCACATGACAGAGGGGGAAGGAGGAAGTGGGGTGACCCGCGGGGCGCCGCTGCCGCTCCGGTAGCTGTGGGGTTCGGGCAGCGCAGCAGACGGGGATAGCCCTTCCCGCGACGTGCGGGCTGGCCGC
This sequence comes from Pezoporus wallicus, assembly GCF_028554395.1. Lineage (NCBI taxonomy): Eukaryota > Metazoa > Chordata > Aves > Psittaciformes > Psittacidae > Pezoporus > Pezoporus wallicus. The sequence goes on from NW_026640488.1 coordinate 8,681,404, forward strand.
CCTCGGGGGCGGGTTTGCAACCCGGTGCCGCCGCTGAGAGGAGGCGGGCGAGCGGGTAGAGAGCGGGAGAGCGCTTCCCCGGGCCGCGGCGTCTCACCGGGGAAGTTCGGCGCGGGGCGGGATCCTGCCTCTTTCCCTTCGGCTTCCCGCCGCAGCGGCGGTGGCGCCAGGCATGAACGGCTTCCCCCCCGAGGAGGTGACCCAGCGCGGGGCGGACCCTGCCGCAGCCGCCGCGGTGGTGGGCAGTGCGGGTTCCGCCGTTGAGGTGCCGCCGCCGCCGCCAGCGCCGCCGGGGCTGGGTCCGGCCGTAGCAGCCGCCGCGGGCTTGGTGGGCGCCGGGGGTGCGGGCGGCCCCGGGGCAGGGCAGCTGTGCTGCCTGCGGGAGGAGGGGGAGCGGTGCGGCCGCGCCGCCGGCAACGCCAGCTTCAGCAAGCGGATCCAGAAGAGCATCTCGCAGAAGAAGGTGAAGATCGAGCTGGACAAGAGCGTAAGTCCGGGCAGGGGAGGATGCCACGCACAGGGGCCGGGGCTGCGGCGGGGCAGGCGGACAAAAGCGGCCAGTGGGTCTCGGCGGTGCGTGCTTGGGCAGCGGCGGCGGGTCCGACCCCAGTCCCCGCTCCCTCCGGCCGGGTACTCCCATGCCTCAGTTGGTTTGGGGGATTTTAATAAAGTTTAGGTTTGGTTTTGTTTTGGTTTTTGGCGGCGGGGAAGCGTTGTTTCCGCTTTCGCCCCTTTTTCCGTAGCACGGTGGAGTTTGGCTAGTGCTGCAGAAGCGCGGCCTGAAAGTGCTCTTCCTCGGCAGGAGGAGCAGGGGGAAAGCCCTGGCCCCTCCTGCGTGCTCCTGGGGTCTCCTTCCAGCTCCCAGGAGCGGGGGGCACGGGCTGCGCTTCCCCCGCGCAGCTGGAGCGGGAAGCAGCGTGGCTGGGCAGCGCCCCGCCTCCCCAGAGTGGAGCCCGCATGGCTCCCGCCGCGCTAGTTTGTGTCTGTTTCTGGCGAGCGCAGCGCTCGGCTGCTCCGCCTCGTGTTGCAATGTTGCACGTCTCCCTTTGCCACTGTATCTTCCGCTCGGCAGCCATCAGGCGCAGCGCGGCTCGGCACGGGAGCGGGGACAGCCCCGTTTCAGAGGTGTGCTTCTCTGGCCCCGTACCACAGTTTTTTTTCCGGCGCGGGGGCAAGGTTGCTTAAAATGCGCGGTAGCGGACGTGAGTACTCCGCGCGTCGGCCAGCGGAACCCCCGCAGCTGCCCCACCCCGGGCCGGGAGTTCCTCGCTCCGCAGGCGCGATCCCTAAGCGGGGTCCGTACTTTCTTTGCCGTGAAATTCGGTGTTGGTACCTGCTGAAGATCTCTCCAGTGTGTGCAGACCCCCACAGACGGAAACTGATAAAGAAAAGGGAAAAATACCCAAAGAAGTGTTGCTTGACATGCCCTAGGTAGTGGAAGTGAAACAAGAGGTGGGAGGCTATAGATGGGAAATGGGAGCCGGCATTTTGCCCTCCAAAGAACACCTGAAAGCTTGTTTTGTGTTTGCTTCCCGATCCCCGAGTTGGGGTGCATGGCTGGAGGGAGGGTGGTACGCGTATGTGTCTGCAGCCTGTTACTGCTGAACCCGTAGATTGCAGGACTCGGCTTCCCTTGGCCAAGCCGGTGGCAGCGAGCTGCAGCACAGCACATTGTTGAGCAGAACCCGGTAGAAAACCTTTCTCAACGCAGTTAATGTGGCTGCGGTTGCTGAAGGGTTGTTTCTGTATGTGCGTTTATATTGTCAGTGGGAGATTCTGACGTGAGTTTGACTGAAAGACGCCGAATTACTCTTCCAGGCAAGACATCTGTATATTTGTGACTTCCACAAAAACTTAATTCAGAGTGTGAGAAATAGAAGAAAGAGGAAAGGCAGCGATGATGATGGTGACTCACCCGTGCAAGACATCGACACTCCAGAGGTAGCTAAGTAGTTGTTTGGTTTGGTGTTTATTTTTTCCTAACTGTCCTGTTAAGCTTGTTGTTAATGACTACCAAGTCCACACAGACACCACTTTCTTACGCTATTTTGGAGCATGTGGGAAAGATTCTTGATTCACTCTTAATAGAACAGAATCTTACAGTATATTTTCTGTATTAATTGTGCATAGTAGAATGAACAAGAGTCTGTCTGTGATTTTTTTGTCTGCTCCCTCTCTCACAAAACAGCTGTTTCCAGCTTGCTTTTTGGTGCTCTCCAGAGTGGTGCTTTGCCACATAACAGCAAACTGTCTTCGCAGGAGTTGACAATTTGAAGGGAATTGCACATGGGGCTTGGGATATTGTCTGTGCCCCATCCCTCTGATCCTTTACTCTGTGCTCAGTGTGTTGGAGATGGCTCTTGCAGTTATTCTGTTGCCTTAGTCACCTTACACACAGTTTAACAATGGTAGTCTGTGTTTTGACCCTGTTGTTGGGGGAAGAGACATTCAGGGAGTTGTGCTATACAAGAAGATGGTGTTTTTCCCACCTGATTTCTCTGCTGCAGACCAGTGAAACTTCACCCGTTAAAAAAAGTTTTAAACCTTTCTCAGAGCACAGTAGGAGAGACTGCGCCAAAGGCTCCCTTTTTTTTTCCCCTCTCCATGTGCTCTGGATTATTTCTGCTACAGCCTGGTTTAGCAGGTGCTCTTCAGTGTGGTAATTCTGAGCAGAGGCTGTCATGCCTACCTGTTCCTTTCTGAGAGGGATTTTTAAAGCATTCAAACATTGCTCCGTAAGTGTTAATTTAATGGAATCCTTATGGTCAGTATCTGTAGTTAGCAGCATCGTAAGTGGTGAAATTTTGTATAGGAATCTGTGTCTAAAAGCACGTGGCTCCAGTCCGAAGGCTCTAGCTAAGAGGATTTTCGGGGATTGGGAGTAGTTTGATGTTGGGCTGTGTTGTTTGTCTGTTAAATATCTGGGACTGCATCTTTGAGAGTTGTCTGAAGCTAATGCTGTGTGTGACTTCAGGTAGCTCTCTGGCACAGTGGTAATCGCAGCTCTCTTGCAAGCCTGTTTTCTTTTCTCATGAAAGAATTATTAAACATGTCACAACTGATAGATATCTCTAGGACAAGAAAGCAAGCTTTTTCTATTAATGGCACTACTGAGCGAAATTAAACTGCCTGGGAAGTATTTTTGAGGAGTTTCAGCTGGCCATTTGGATAAGGGCAGTATGTTCATCCCACATTATTACTGCATGCATTAAGTGCCCATTGGCCCTCAATCTTCTTTATTTTCAATTGCTATCCAGTCTACTAAGGAAAAAGTAAAAATACCGTTCTTCTGAAGACTTGTAAAGCGTTCTTGTTTCCATCTTGGTTGTGACCATCATTACCTGTTAGAAGTGGCTCCTACAGGAGGCGAAGAGGCTTCTGCAGTACTGGTACCTTCTGCGACTTGATGGAAAGCTGCCAGTACTCCTCTGTGTGATGCTCTGGGGTGTGGATTCCGCACTGTGACTTGGGAAGTGGAATTTGTGCCATGTAAGCTTTAGAACACCAAAAGATACCTACCCATCCTCTGTCATGGAAGGCTGCATCACATAAAGTCTGGCCAGATTACCAAGTATGCAGTAGCACTGCTTTTCTTGAAGTGTTCTGTCGTGAGACTGCTAAATGAATTTAAAGCAAAAGCAATCTTTAATGCAGTGAGTTTGGAGAATGCTATTGTAATTGCCACTGATCTAGCAGACTTTCTCATTCAGCCTGCTTTCTCAGCTTACTTTGCCTCTCAGTCATCTGGTTAAGCTCTCTTCCATTGTCAAGGAAGGTGGGAGGAAGGTAAGCTGTTGCTGGGAGAAGTGACTGTTGGTCAGAGTTCATGGGATTCAAAACTGGCAGAGGACTGGGTTAAGGTTGTGTGTTTGTATCCCTAAGAGGACCTTGTGCAATTCTCTCAACTATCCACTCGTGCTGAAAAACAGTTTGGCTAGTTACACCCATGCACATAACTTCTGCATTGTGCTTATATAGCAGGAGTATGTTTGGAGAGCAAGAGCAGCTGTTTTCTTCTTTCACCTCAAGCCAAGAAAAACTTTGCACTCTAGACTTTTTCCTGATTCTAATACATGCTCTTTTGTGGTGTGGATGTGCCATATCTTGCATGGAACTTGTGTAAAAAATAAAAAAAAAATCACAATATAGGGCCCTCCTTTGAAACAGCGTCTTCATAGATGCTGTATGAAAGCTCTTACTGGGCCTTGTGTTGTCATGCTTGAACTGGGGAACAAATGGAAAACCCAGTGAATTCTGAATACTGTCCACAGCTAAAGGGTGGCAGAGCCATGCTTGGTAATGATAAAATGCTCTTAAACTGAGCTGGGGTGTTTTCCTTTCTGCTGGAAGGTATAGGGTGAAGGGTTTTTTTTGTCAAAATGAGGTCTGCTGGGCTGACTGTTTTCACTTGTGTGTCTGTGAGATTCCAAAATGTTTTTGAGAGGCAAACTATTAATGATTGAATCATTTTCAGTTGCATTAGATTTCCTCCCCTTCCACCTCCTTTTCTTCTAGGTTGATTTATATCAGTTACAAGTAAACACACTTCGAAGGTATAAAAGACACTTCAAGCTACAGACCAGACCAGGACTTAACAAAGCACAGCTTGTTGAAGTACGTATGAGCGTTTGCTCCATAATAGAAAATGCAACTTGCCATAGCATGTGGTTTTCTATACAATGTGATAGTTGCATAAAGAGCATGTGTAGTCTGGCTTTTAGGAGAACAAAAGGGAACTGCTTATCTACTTTCCTTTACTGCCCACAGCTCCTGAGCCAAGTAAATCAAAAGTAAAAGTTCTTTCCAGAGGCAGGACTCTTCCGATAGGAGTATGTGCTGCTTAAAAAAATGAGGCGTTGAGTTAGAGCAGTAAGATGATCTGCATGTCTCTGAATATCATAGAATCATGCATTTACAGTCTGTGCATCAGTCACACCTTCACCTGAAGTGTCCTGCTGAAAGAACTAGAAACTGAGGGGTGGTAGCGAAGTTCTAGAAAGGTTCAGAGTTTGCTTTAGAAAGTTAGTTACTGCAAGCATGTTCTTCTGTATATGTAAAGTACGTAAACCTGAAAAAAAACAGGGTTCTACTGATAATTAATTCTGTTGATTAAAATCACTGGGATCTGCCATCAGAAAAATGGAACTTTATGAAATTAAGGATTTTTATTAATATTCCTAAAAGTGCTGGAGCTGTGTGCGTACAGCTGTACATAAGCATCTTTGCAGCTTAAAAGTATATTTTTAAGGAATTCTGCGCTACAAAGATGCAGTTACAGCATGCTGATGTAAATATGTGGGAGAACTGGTGTCTTGGTTTAAGCCATGGCAGCTGGTTATCTTCTTAAAAGGGAGGTATAGCTACTGTTTTTTCACTTATGTGCAGAGATACTCAGTTATACTCCAGTGCAGATATTTTGTTGGTCTGTCCCTTAATTTGTGTGGATTAAAGGCGAGATTCTTAAATGTATGGGAGATCTCAAGGCTGAGCTGCTGCCACTATAAGAATGTGAAATCAGGCTTCTGTTTTCTTATCTGCAAGTTGAGGTACAGCTAGCTTTTGAGTTAGCAGTAATGTGATTTGAAAAAGCACAAGCTGTTTTTGTTCTGCACAACTGGCATTTTTTAAGTGTCTGCTTTAGGTATCTTCTAGATATTTGCATTGGGTTATTCTTACTGCATGGTGTGCACCAGCAAAGCTGCTTCTGTCATGTGCTTGGTTTGACTGACATGCAGGCCTTTGTGAACATAAGTTGCAAAACTTGTGTAGTTTACAGTACATGTGATTCCTCGTAACCTGTCCTTACATACGATAGACACTCCTCTGGCTGTTACTTAAAGTTCACTTCAAAGGACTCTGTCACTCTGTCAAACTACTTCTTTGTGATGTTCTTTTTTTTTTCTTTTTTTTTTTAGGAAGATGGGGTTTAAAAAGCTTCCTAACTTGCTAATTAGACTAACCTTTTATACCTATATAGCTAGTAGTATATAGTGGTAGTTAAATGAGCAATTCCATGTTTCTTGCTTGCTAATTGCAGTCTAACAAAACATTCTGCCAAAAGCCAGAGAATAGACTTGGGCAAGTATAATATTTTGCATGGTTTGTGTTAGAGCTGATGTTCATTGTGGTGAAGGGAAAGACTTCTGGAATGGAGTAACAAAAAAATGATTCAAAAACTGTTTAGAGATCATCATATTTTAGTGTTCCAGTGTAGTGAATTTTCAGTGATAGTATTTTGAAGATTCTTGAATTGTTGTGGATGTTTCTGTCTGTGACTTGATACAGACATACCCTCATGTCCCCCCCAGCCTGAGTGATGAGCAGTAGCCTCCCATTTCTGTGCTGTCGTTTTGTTGATATTCTGCAGTTATTAGTTGCTTTATAGTTTTTTAGTTAAACTGCACCAATGTAATGATACTCCTATGCTTGTTTTGAGAGTTCCATCCCCCTTAATTTGGAAATGGGGGGGATATACAATTTGCTATATTTAGTTCATAGTTCTCAATAAAATGGTTCCTATTTATCTTTTTTATTACTGTTAAAGTCTTTTGAAGAGAGGTAGCTTTTTTAAAGCTGCTTGATTAATCTTTTAAAGCTTAATGTCCTCAATTTCAGTCTGAAACTTTGGTTACTGCATATAGGAGTTGTTATTTAATTTCCTTGCATTCTTCCTTTGTAGATAATTGGCTGCCACTTTAGGACAATTCCAGTGAATGAAAAGGACACCTTAACATATTTCATCTACTCGGTGAAGAATGAAAAGAACAAGCCAGATCTAAAGATGGATAGTGGGGTTCATTAGACGGAAAAGGTTGGGACTGAGACTCAGGCTGCAAATCAAAAGACTGAGGTTTTGTTGATACGCAGAAGCTTTCTTTGTAACTTTTTCTCCCCAGAGACTTTGTCTCTGTTTTATTTTTCATAACCCTGCTGATTTGTTTGAAAACCATCACTTATGAAACAAATTTCCTCAGCAAAAGTATTTTAAATAAATATCACTGATACTGTTGCTTGAGTGGGTGTGTCTGTAACTTACTGAGTTACTTGTACCTAATAGTTATGCTTTGACTAACTATGTAATAATATTAAAATATTTTTCAATTAAAGTGTGCCAAGAATATATTTATGAATGTACTTCAAGTTCTCATGGTGCAATGCCTTTAAAAAAAACCCAAAGCTGTGGCAGACTTGGCAATAGGTTCCTTTTCCTAAGGTGAAAGGCTTTAAATGACAGTCCCAGTTGTTAGCTGGGCAGAAATAGTTGAATGACATTTTATTTTTCCCCTTGAAACAGGAATTGATGGGGGATTTTCTGGTGTGTGTATTCATCTTGTCACTGCTGGGATATGTGCTTCGAAGCACTGAGACCTTCCTGCTCCTATATTAAAATGGGGAAAAAAAAAAGCAGCTCTCAAATTTCAAAGCTATAAGTAGGATGAAAAGACTGCTGCAGCTTACTGTGCTGAGAAATCCTTCCACTCGGTAAGAAATCCTTTAGCTGCTGACTTCTCCATTTGTCTACATAGGCTGCTGCTCAGAACTTAATTGGAGAATGGAAGACGGAGTCTGTGCTGGGTCAATATAGTATCTTTTAATAGGCATGCTGCTTCTTTTTCATTGCATGCATTAGCTCAGGCCTGTTAAAAATATAAAAACAAAAATCCCCAAACAAAACTTATGATAACACATATGAGAAATATCCAGCAATACTTTTGCTTTTAACTGAGTATCTTAGTAAAGTCTGTTGTTGAACATGATATTATGAATGACTTTTTATTGTCATTTAACTGTTGTGCCAGTCTAAATGTGTGATGTATGGAATATGATTTTTCTTCTTTAAATGACACATAAATTGAAAACGTGGAAGGGAAACAGTTCTTAAAGCAGAAGAGAACACAGCTTCAGCTTTTTCAGTTAGCATTTGTTGCAACTCTTAGCCATAATCTAATGTTGAAAAGGTTTTTCTTAATTTGGGGAAAAATGAGAAAGCCGTATTTCTGTGGTTTAATTTGCTCAATGTTAATATTATGCATTTTTTGAAAACTACTCTTTTGCTAGCATCACTGTAACTAAGATGCTGCAGTTTGCTTTTTCTGACCTGTGACAGTTGCATTGAACTGAATGATGATAAACCATAAAACCTAACCTTAAACTGGCTGCCTTCCCAGTAGCTCTCAGTGGCCTTATTTCTTTCACTTGCAGTGTCTTATATATTTCTACAATAAAGTTCTGCAGTGTTGGCTGCAGTTCAAGACAGTTAGTGATACCTAGGTAGTAACAGCTAAAATTGGTATTCCTTTGAAGAGCTGTTTTAGTGCCCATTTCACTAGAGAGACTGTGAAGTTTGCTAAATATCTGCACAAATTCAGCTTGTCACATTTAAAGTATAAACAGCCAGGGGAGCCTGGCCATGCATAGGGCATCCAAAGGACAAGAGCTTTTTCTCTTGAGTGCCTGGCCGGGGTGAGTGTTCTCACCTAGGCCTGGCAGGACACATAGAACCTTTGGGAGGAGGGAGAGAAACAAAAGCAAGTTTCTATGGGACATCAGTCTTAAGGTAGTACCCTAAAGTGACCATATCCTGCTATATGTGGAAAGCAGCAGAATTTTGCTCCAGTGGATTATGGATTTTCCAGGAGTGGTGGAAGGAAAGTGACTGAGAACCACCTACTAACTTTATCACCCAGATTTGCATCTGCCTTATTTTTTTTGCTACTGCTGCTTTGAAAAGCTGTGAATGCCAGGCGTACATTACATGATTCATGCAGATAGTAGATGGCACAACCAATAGAAGTTATGTGCCCTTGTTACTGCTAGATGGTTATAGAGGACTTCACGCAAGAGCAGATACCATGTGTTTCTTTAGCAGAGCACTGACTTTGGATATTTTGACTGTGGGTTGTCAGATTTATGGGTTTTTTTTTTACCCTTAATTTGGTAGGGAGCCTAAAAGGCTTGAGAATAATTACACAAACCAGGCTTAAAAAGCCTGGTGACACAAACTGTTTTAAGAGTTAGTAGCCTAAAAATTACTTGGCAAAAATAGTACGCACAGATTTACTTGAAACATTTATTATTAGCTATGTATAATCACCTCCCTCCCTCACCATCCAACCCTGGTTTACTAACAGAGGAAGAAAAACAGTCATTGTGATATTTCATACTGCATGTGAAATAAGTCTGATAAGCTGGTGGTAGCAGGTTTTGTGGTGTAATGGTTCAAGATTATTAGATAAATAGTACACTTTTTGACTGGAAAAGGCTAAATAGTTACTTCAGTACTACACACCTTCCGTATGACTTGATAGCCAAAGAGGTTTTGTATGTAAAGCAATAAGCCGGGTTTACTGCCTATAAGCCTGCTTTGTTCAAGTGGTTTTCCTTAAACTTACAAAAGGACACAAATTTTTAGCTGTTTTTCTCTTGTACTGCAGTTGGTGTTGGCAGGCGTTGAGAGGTGACTATCTACAGCCTAGATCATGATAACTCTTAAACATTAAGATGATTGCTTACCTCTTTGTCTTCTCTTCCGTAGTTATTGCCTTACAGGGCTAGCCCCAAAATAAAAACCCAGCATTAAAACTTAATTGTGGAGTACTGTATTTCAAACAAGGCTTGATTAAAAAAGCTGCTTAAGTGTGGATTTTTATGTTGCCTTAACAGACTAAATTAGTCCTGTCTTCTTTAGAGGTCTTTCTGGAGATACATATATATATATATATATATATATATATATATATATATATATATATATATATATATATATATATATATATATATATATATATATATATATATATATATATATATATATATGCTATTGTAAGTGTCCTAGAATTTTAATGCTCAATGTTAAGCAATTTAAGGTTTTACAGAGTGCATAGTTAATGCAGGTGACCACTTACACATATAAATCTGCTTTAGTGTACTAGTAATGTGCATTTTGCCTGCTTCCCTCCACACCTTCACCCCATGGAATTTTTAAATGTTAAATTTTGCCTTTTGTAGGTGCATGTAATTTTAAGATGTTCAGATAGACTGTGGGAGCCTGTCTGCAGAAGTGCCAGCGACGGACTAGTTTCAGCTTAAAGCAGCATTAAGTGTGTGATGGCAAAGCTGTACAGCAGTGAGTTGCTACAAGAGTCACCTTTCTAATGACATGAAGGCTTAGGCTTGAAGTTTCTTCATCCAGACTTGTTGAGAATGTTGGGCTGAGTAACAAGAGTTAGGCTTTTTGCTGCAGGGTGAATATTAGAAAGCATTATGAGCTTGTACAGTCTTTTACACCATTATGGGAATTTAAGTCAGCTATCAGATTTGAAAGGAGAACTTTTTACATATTTGAGATTATGAAAAGGTATAGAAAAGTTTTTTTTCTACAGTGTAAAAAGAGGCACTGTCTTGTGGTTAGAATGTTTTTTTTTTGAGGTGGTGGTTTTGTTTTCTCCTTTGAAAGCATTGTTATGTGACTGTAGAATGATGTCTGTTGTCTTCACTGGCAGACTTTATATCCATCACTGACTGTTGCAGGGTATCACAAAAGATATCTTTGGTCCAAAGAAAATATCCCTGAAAGATATTATCAGATATTTCAATAATTAGATCATTGGGTTATCAGAGCTTTAACATGGCATGCATGTCTAGTTGTTGACTTTTTAGCTTATGATGGGGTATACATAAGATTACTGTGTTCATGGGTTGCACTTGCAGCAATGCACATCCAACTGCAGATCTAGATGTAGATACTGCATTTCTACCTCTGCTGGCCTGATCTGGAAGAGATGGCAAAACATTTTATTGCCTGAACAGCGCAGACTCCACCCTGGAATTGTATCTTTGAGAAAGTAAACTTATAAAATACATAATATTATATTAAAAAAGCATGTGCATGTATTCGGCATGCACATGCGTACTGTTTAGTGCGTTTGTCCTGAGAGCAGTCCTGCAGCACAGGTTGTCTGTACCTCAGGATGGTTCAAGTAAAACCTTATGTATTTGTATCAAAGTAAGAGGCTTTGTTAGGCTGCTCACAGTTCAGAGATTGAAGCTAGACACCAAAAGTGTGCTTCAGAGTGAGGATACCATAGCTAGTTTTAGGGAAAGTAAAATATGAAAAACTTATTTAAACTGTGTTCAGTTTGAACATGAGGTTTGTAGCTGCAGAAGTCATTCCCACTTGGTTCAGACATAGTCCCCTACAGGAGTGCTGGAAAGTTGCCTTTTATTGGATTTTAGGGGACATCAGAAACTTGTGTCGTAAGAGGAGCACATATTAAAAGTAAATTTTGCTTCCTGTATAATGCCATTACATTCTAGTGTCCCTGAAGCATTAGTAAGTTTTGCAGTGTTGATATTTTTTATCAAATTTCCTGAATAAAAGATGTTGCTGGAAAGCTGAATTAAATAATACATCTTAATACATTTTATTACTTCAAGCCAATATGGGCCGGTGGTGTTTATTAACTCAATATTAATTTTGTTGCGATGTACATTCTTTCTGTAAAACAACAACAGCAAAACCCATGTTCAGCGAGAACTTCACCATTCAGCTTTGTCAGCAGTGCCAGCGAGCTGAAGAAGTGTTTATGTTCTTGAGCTAAATCTTTACCCTCCCTTGCAGGCATTTGTGAACCTCTGTTCTCCTTTTTTGCTTTCCTACTTTAAACAGCTGTCTTTACAGAATCATTTATTCAACTGACATATGTGCATATGCCTTAGAATAGCAATACAGTTCTTCAATGTGTAACAGAAATCTAATAGTTTTGTTTATGGTCCTGAAATCTTTGCAAAGTGCTGTGAGTAAGGATATGATGTAGTTATCATGCTCAGTTTAGATCAAACAGAAGAGTAAAAAATTGGGCGATTTAAACGCTGAAGTCCCCTATAATAGGATATGGAGGTTTACACCATAAGCAAGTCCTAGGTGAGACACTGGAAAAAAAAAACTGAAAACTGTCGGTGGAGTAGGTAATTGGCTCTCTCAATATTATTTCAAACTATGTGAGGTGATGCATTTCTTTAAAATGGTTGCTTATTCCATCATGTAAAATGATGGATATATAATTAGCAGTCACACAGAACAGTACGGGTTTATATAAAATGAGTGTGGTCTTACTTCGGGCAGCAGAGCAATTCATTCCAGCTGCAGTAACAGATCGTGTCACAGCCCTTCCCTTCCCAAAAATGATTTTGCAGACCATCATCGATTTGGCGAAGGTTCTCTGTGCCATCGGGCATGCTGTCACAGCTGTGGTCTTTGAGGGCTCTCCGGTAACAAGAAGGATGCCGGGAAGGTGCCGCAGGGGTACCCAGGAGGGTGCTCAGCAGAAGCAGCACTGAGACCATCTTCATTTTTGCCAAGCTTCCTGTGGCAGGGTGCTAAAGAGAAATAAGGTACGTGACGCCGGTATAGCTGCTGAACAGATCCCCCAGTTTGCTCTCTGGCTTGCATCTCTCTGTTGTTATCATTTTTTCCTGTGAACTTTTAGAGGTGCTTGAGCCTGAGTGCTGGAGAGTGTTTTCTCCTAGGAGGTAAATAATATTGCAGCAGAATTGATATTCATTACTTTCTGTACAACCTTGGGAATCCTTTCATTGGGAATTGGAGCTTCTGTTGCTGGCAATTTTGTTGTTTCTGTGGCCTCTCACCTTGAGAAAATTGCTTTGAGCTGGCCATGTTCTCTCAGTGGTGTGAGTGACTCTATCGATTGCTACTAAAGCAGGGGAAAAGGTCTGGCTGTGTTTCCTTGCCTTCCTCGCTGTGTTGCTTCTCCAAACAGGATTCACTCACATAAAAATAATACTATCTTTCCCCATCAAAGTTGTGGAAAAAATGTATGCTGACTGAATGCTCCAACATGGGCTGCTGGAGAAGCTGAAGCATTAACAACCGCAAGGAGAGCTGAAGCTCTCTGCAGGGCTGCCAGGTGCCACTGTCCTGGACTGCAGGCTCTGGTATGATACTGCATTACTGAGAATTTCCTCTCTTGTTTTCTATCTTTTTTTGGTACTGCAACCTACTTAGTTGAGTCTTGCTGCAGGAGGTCATTATGATTTCATTGGCTTTGTAAAAGGTGGGATAAATTATCCCTTACAAAACTCTCCTGTCGGTGACTAGGCTTTCTGTCATCTGCATGAGCTCATTTAACGCTTGCTGTGCTATTCTGTGCTGCTTTGCACAGACCCTGGCCATGCCACAAAGCTTCTGATAACACCTTTGAATTGTATTTGCTTTTAAATTGACGTTTGGAGCAATGCTTCAACCTAGACTTTATTGGTCTTAGGAAAGAGAATGGGGCTTTTACCTTTCCTCATGCTTGAATGTAAGGGGTCTATTATCTTACTGAATTTAACTAAGAATTCTGTTCTGAAAACCAACACAAAGTGATGGTGAGCTCTCCCTGAGTGCTCTTCACCATACTTGTGTTAGCCTCAAGCCTTTGTCATTAACATGGACAGTGGGATTGAGTGTGCTCTCAGAAAGTTTGCTGATGACACCAAGCTGTGCGGTTCGGTTGATACCCTGGAGGGAAGGAATACCATCCAGAGGGACCTTGACACACTTGTGAGGTGGGCTGATGCCAGCCTCATGAAGTTTAACCATGACAAGTGCAAGGTCCTACACCTGGGTCGGAGCAATCCCAGCCACAGCTACAGGTTGGGCAGAGAAGAGATTCAGAGCAGCCCTGCAGAGAAGGACTTGGGGGTGTTGGTCGATGAGAAAATGAACATGAGCTGGCTTCAGTGTGCGCTTGCAGCCCAGAAAGCCAAAGGTATCCTGGGATGCATCCCAAGGAGCGTGACCAGCAGGTCGAAGGAGGTGATCCTGCCCCTTTTCTCTGCTCTCATGAGACCCCACTTGGAGTACTGCATTCAGCTGTAGGGCCCCCAACACAAGAGGGAAGTGAACCTGTTCAAGTGAGTCCAGAGGAGACCACCTACAGCTGGTGTGCCTCTCTTGTGGAGACAGGCTGAGACAGCTGGGGTTATTCAGCTTGGAGAAGAGAAAGCTCAGGGGAGACCTTAGAGCAGCTTCCAGTACCTAAAGGGGGGTTACAAGAAATCTGGAGAGGCCCTTTTTTTAAAAGGGCATGTAGTGACAGGACAAGGGAGAATGGCTTAAAACTGGAAGAAGGTAGGTTTAGATTAGATATAAATAAAATGTTCTTTACTGTGACAGTGGTGAGATACTGGAATAGGTTGCTCAGAGAAGCTGTGGATGCCTTATCCCTGGAAGTGTTCAAGGCCAGGTTGGACAGAGCCTTGGGCAACCTTTTCTAGTGGAAGGTGTCCTCTCCTGTGGCAGGGAGTTGGAACTAGATGATCTTTAAGGTCACTTTCAAGCTTAACCATTTTATGAAGGAAGACTTTGCTGCCCTTCACCCTGTTGGCACTTTGGTGTCAATCCCCTAACACTACAGTGTTATTTATGGGCTGGCTGTAGTCTTTATTGTGAGGCTGAAGAACAGGCTGCTCTAGACTAACCCAAAAATAACTTGGCATAAGGCAATGTCTGACCGAAGGCAAGATGGCAGAACTATTATCTAGATAAGAAAAAAAATAAGGCACGCCAGTTATAGAAGCCAATTAATGGAGTCCCACTTGGGTTACTTTTTTCAGCTCTTGAGATCACCCTTAAAAACAAACAAAAAGCTATTAAATGTATACTTTTACTGGGGTTTGTAGTTATTTTTCCTGTGTAGTTGTACCACCACCATAGCTATCTTTCCAATCTCCCATTCCTTCAGCCAGTGAATGACATGCCAGAGACTGTAAGAAAATCTGGGAATTTAAATTTGTAGCGGGGATAAAATATGACACCTTGATGCTCTTCAATTATATTTTTCCATGGGATTTTGAGCAAATTTGTTTTTTGAACACCAGTAGCCAAATAAAATATTAAAAAGTGAAAATAAGTCTTTGTGTATTTTTTAACTTCCGTTTTAGAAGCAAAATTCATTGAATAATTCCTTTTAGTTTCCATGAATCTGTGTTTGAGCTTTTGAGTAGGAGATGCCTATAAACCACTAGTAATGGAGCCTTGGGGATCTATTTTTTAATTACCTTAGAGTGCAGTATTGAAAACCATACTGTCTTTATTAGGTTTAGACCTCAAAACTACTTCTCAAATAATGTAAACATTGTTCTAACTTTGCCTAATGTTGTTTTTTTAGTCTTGAGTAAAGAATCTATAGTATTATAATAATGGTTTTATTTTGTAGGAGTATAAACACTGCAGTTATGAGGGTTCTGTTCAGAGAAGCCTAATGCCTAAAGAGAGCAAGTTTGTTTATACTATAGCTTGATAAATGCCAACGTCAGGGAATACAGTTTAACATTCTTCTGTTCAAATAATTGAGCTTAATTATTTAAGTATTTAATGGAAGAAAAATTCCATGAAAGAGATATTTAGGAAACTGGGGGTTCATGCCTTTGTTTCCTGTGATTAGATTATTCTGTGAGTTCTTCCCCTGAGGACGAGGTGTTCATGATGTCTTGCTCTTGTGTAAGGTTTTGCTGTTTGTTTTTATTCCTAATGATATGGGTGATATTTCCCTACCTGGAGCTCAGCTGGAATGCTCATTTGAATCTCTTGCCAGCTGCCTGCCTGCTCAAAATCTGTAGGAATTCATTCTGTCCTGAATATGGGAAGATTTTCTATAAACTGTCAAATTGCTAGATTAAAAAATCATGACCTATGATTTAAGGTAACTCACTACTTTCATTTGAATATAACAGGATACTGCCATAGTGCATCGTTGAGAGGGTTTATGTGGGTGACTGCCAAAATCAGTATTAGCAAAGTCAGTATGCTGGTGAGCAACGGATACACAGCTTTGCTAACAGGTCAGTTAAGCATCTTACTGATGCTCAGCATTGCTGCTATATAGAAGAAATATTTATTTTTGTTATTATTTTATTTCTGCTTTTTTTTTTTCCTTTTCCCCAGATCATAACCAAAAGGAACCTTTTAGTCAAAAGATCTTTCTTCAAAAGGTTATTTCTTCCCTGTGAGAGAACCCTCCCTATTTGCAGATGAAAGATTGCCAAGGACCTGAAGTGTTTCATCATCTCCCTGCACTGGATCGATGCTGATAAACTTGGCAGACCTTTCAGATGCAGCATCTTTTTCTGACAAACTGCTGCAACTTCTTTTCTCAAATAGGATTGCACAGATGATAGAATGTCACCGATTGCCTGGGTAAATAACGAGCTAGTACGTGCATATTTATTTCAAATGCATGTTAAAGACTTTATCTGCTTTTGCATGCTACAGAAACAGTCTTTTCTCATAAAACAGATCAGGGAATTAAGGTGAACAAATCCAATCACTAAGGTGACTCAAAGACTCATTGCCTCAAGCGCCCTCTCTCATTTCTTTATTGTATAAAACCTTCTGAAAAGGTAGCAATGCCAATCATGCTAGGCCTGACCAGGTTGCTCAATCAAGATTATATTATTTGAAATTCTAGCAGGAGTAAAGCCATCTGAAAATACTGAAAACAAGCTCCTTGCATTTGCATAAGTTCTTTCCAGTGAATTACTTACTTTGGTTACTTTGACGTGGGGTAAGTAAAGTTGGAGACCAAGTGCAGCTGGGAATACAAGTGCTTTGAAATAATTTGGAGTTTTGTGTAAAGGAAAATGCTTAGTTCTGGAATGTGCACAGTGAGTCAGGAATCAGTGCTACCTTCTGCTCAGTCAGCTGAAAGTGTTTGAATTACTCTGCCAGGCAATTTGGCACTATACAGTCTTTGGATCTGCTAGGTATAGAGGTAGTCAGAAAAGACCAAAGATTAAAACACAAGTTTCAGCCTTCTTGGCCAAGAACAATGGAGTAATATTTCACAAGATGTGCTGCCCTTTAAAGGTCACATGGTATTAGTAGGAGCTCAGGCGTTAGGGGATAGAAACAGTGAAAACTGAGAAATGGCATAAAATGTGTATTTCAGCATCTCTAGAGATCCTGCATGTTTGGGAAAAGATAAAGATTTACAGTCTGGTCTATCAACCATTAAATATAGCCTCCAGCATTATTAAGCAGGCTGCATCTCCAGTTGCCTGATGTTGAAAACAAAGAATATGTAATTAATACACTTTTGGTGTAAGATCTTTTCCAGTCTGTGCAGTGGCATGTGCTGGGTTAACAAGTTGCACTTAACATGAAATTAATATGTGTTTACTCCTTAATGCACATCAAGTTCAAGAGCTAAAAATATCTATTCAAAATAAAATGTCTTTTATTGTTTATTTGTCAAGTTTCCATTTCAGAAATGCCTGTGTGTTAGTGCGTAATAGTTGGGTTTATTAGGGCACCCCAAAGAAATCATTACACAAGAGCTGCATAACTGATAATATTATGAAGTTATTTTCTATTAAAAAAAAAAAAGAAAAATCCTTCAAATCTGTTTTGCTTGAACAGTTGGTGCATTGTAAGGACAGCAACTATGCCTCTGAGAATGAATTCAGTGAATTACTGCTTTGTAATTACCATCAATACCATGATTCTTTCCAGAAACTGAGTTCTCATTAAAACCCATTTTGTTTTCTTAAAGACAGCAATTCATGTGAATGCACCTCTCTCCATATTCACCAATTTTGCAATAATATTGAGCACTGGAAGGCAATATAGTATGTTTAATGACTTCAGATGTTAATATGTAGCATCCAACTTCGAATAAGAGCAAGATAGTAAAAGAATTCTCTTTAGCTGGATTGTATCTGCGCATCTGTCTTGAAGAGCATCTCTTGCCTACAATAGATCTGCTTCTCCCAAATCTTCTGCATGTTTCCATATATATTTCTAATGCTGGACTCTGTAACTAATATCAGCAGAACAAGTGCACAAGGATAATTTCAGGAACAAGACATACCTTTCTCTTCTGCTTCACTCCCGTCCACTTTCTTGGCAGCTGTATCTTTTTAGTTGTGCCCAGAGAGAGCTAGAGCTGGTGGGGATGAGAAGAGGGAGGGAGGGCTGACGGGAGATGCTGTACAAAGAGCTCTTTGTTTGTCTTGACTTCTGCCTTCGATTGATGGCTCTCTTGTCCACCAAGGGGTCAGAGGATGGGCTGGCTTCAAGACCTACCTCTTTCAGTCACTGGCAACCTAGACTAGGGGCAAAAAAAATCAACACCTCCTTTCCGCAGGAAACAATTAGTTCATCCAAGATGAGAAGGTGTCTTCTCAGAGAGCAAAGCATAACATCCAGAATGTGTCTTTCTGTGGAGCATAAGAAGGCTGGAGAGAGCAGGAAGGAGATGGCTCCCAGGAATGCATAGGCAGAACAACATGGTTGCTGGACAGATGCCTTATCTTGCACTGGGCGGAGAAGAACAATCTCAGGCAATACTTTACTTCCTGACTTTGGGATTCTTTCAGGTTTTTGAAACTGAGAGGATTGAAAAAACTATAATTACTTTAACTAGATTGCTAGTGCAGTATACTCAACAGTGCCACACACTGAGTTCCTTACTGACCAACCGTTTAATTGAGAAGTAAAGCATTACATTGAACAGTATTTCAGAGGAAGTAATTTTAGTCTAATATAGTGAATTAAATAATCTGGTACCATAAAAACACATAATGAGTTTCTTAGATGGAATTGAGGTATTATGTATTAATGAGAAAATGCTCATGAGGGTGAAGTGTGTGCCCTCATATTTCTCTTGCAATTTGCCCCTAATTCTATTCCTATATCTATTTTGTGGTGTGAATAGAGAAGTATGGTTGCACTTTAGCTGTTGAGCTGTAATTCTCACATTTTCTGGTCTGCATCATTCTGATTCTGATGTTGCTTCGAAATAATCTTATTTTTTTCTATCTGTTTGGCTGCTTCCAGTACAGAGGTTCGTTAGGAGTACAAAAAGGTGCCTCTGCTTAGCTGACTGTCCTGGGTTCAGCTCTAACAGTTAAACCATGACACTGACTTAGTTTACAATTTGATGTCTTGGTGCTTGTTCAGTTGGATTTATCATATGCCAGAAGTGAACTAGGGCATCTATAAGAAATGTGCATCCCATCTTCTGCTGCCTCAGCAAGCAGAGTATGCGAAAGGCACAGATGCTTAGAAGCAAAGCTCTTGAAACTGCACCCACCTACTCACAGTGGTCCCATACAGCTGGGCATACCCCCTCTCTGCTGGAGATAGGCAGCTGGGACAGCAGAAAGCAGGATGCATAGTTGTACCTCTGCCTCTAATTCAGATTGGAAATGTCAGGCAGGACATTTTTTTGCCACTTCTGTTACAGGCATGGTGACTTAAAAGAGGAAGGAGGAGGTAGCAGTGGGCAGCTGCTGTCAGAACAGGAGATTCTTGCCTTTTCAGGCTGACAAAATGCCTGGCGGTGCCTCTGCTTTCCAACAGAAGTGTTTTTCTGGTGCAGATCCTGGCCACGGCTGTCCTTGCCTTAAACAAGATTATCCTAATGCCTTTGGGAGTACACACTGTTCCAGGGCAGCGTTGTACTGCAGGAGGAATCTGTGAGCCTAGTGTGGCTGTACAGAGACAGAGGACTGGCGGCAAGCAGGGGTAGAACTTGGAGGAGGGAATGAGAGCGTATTGTACTGATGCTCTGAATTTGGATGCCTTTTTAGTTAATTGCAAATAAATTTTGATATTGATAATTTGAAGGTTTTATGAGAAGATGTAATAAAATTGTATTAGATTTATTTATTTCCTGTCAATTTCATTTCTCTTGTGTTTTCCAGGGAGTACTCCGTGTTTCCAGAAGGTATTTTGAGAGCCCTGTTTGGACAGCAGTCCAGCATACTAATAGTTTTGTTTATGAAGTGTGTGAGGGATATTTCCTTCAGAAAATGCCCTGCTGCATTTTGAAAAAAGACAGTTCTAACAAAGCTGATGTTTAGCTGATGTTTTTTTACCTTCTCTCACCATAGCTCCATGAATGACGTTTTCAGTCACTGAATCATGAATCGCGTTCAACTCCTTATGGTTAGAGACCATGGTTTAGAAGTACACACCCCCCTATTCCTGTCTAAAGAGGTATGGGAATAGTAGGGGTAAGATGCAAAGTACAGCTGCTTGTTTGTAGTTTCGTTTATTTTTTTCCCCTGGCTGGAGCTGTTGGAGCCAGCAAGAAGTGAGGGCCCATGAGGAGGCAGTGGCAGATGGAGGCAGGAGGGGGTGGTGACGGGGTAGTAGCAGCAGCAGCAATCCGTAGGAGAGAAGTAGTTTTCAAAGGAGAATGGCCCCTGGTAGCGTGAGAAAGAAGAAAGAAAAGGCAGCACTGAAATTCAGCTGCAAATGTGTGGGGCTCTCTGACATACAGCATTACTCTAGACTAAATTTGTATAATGTGCTCTGGGAAAATAATCTCACTTTTTCTTTTTCTCTTTTTTTTTTTTTTTTAGCTACTCAACATTCTATATGTGCTTTGTGTTTTTAATGTGAGCCACACAGGTTTAGCTTTTATTCTGCAAACAAAAATCACTTTGCATCTTATTGTATCACTGGTATCAAACTCAGATCTCTTCAGGCTGACAGTGAGAAATACTGATGCTCCTCCACTCACATTAAAACTTCTTAGAAGATAACATTTAACATATGAGTCAGCTGGTTCATTAATACGTAGTGTTTATATGAGAAGATCTGTAAGGAACCTCAGAACCTGATTTTGAAGGATGATGCAGTGGGAAAGCCTTCTGTACTTGAAGATTATAAGGGAATTGAAGTAAATATTGTAGGGATACATAAAGACCTCAGACAATTAATGCTGCAGTAACGACAGTGCCAGCACAGCTAAGACATTAACTGCTTACAGGATCACAGTGGGTGCCTTGGAGTCACTCTTCAGCAGAATGGGTATTTAAGTAAGGATAAAGATCTTATATGCTCATTTTGCAAATATTCACACATGTAAAACAAACATAACTTGCGTTGCACCCCTCATATCAGGCTTTTCATCACTCAATGTCTATAATGTCAGTCAAAAGAAGTATTTGAAACATGTTTTTCGTGCTTTTACTTTGTGTCATTTTAATTTTGTATCCTTTGTTCTGTTGACGATTGTTTTTAGGAAATGTTTGTGCTGTTAATATTCTATCATTGCCTTTGCAGTTCCTGCATCTGATAATTTGCTTTATATCTTGTACCTGTATTAGCCTGGGGGATTCATCTGAGTTTTCCGGAACACTGTTTGTTGTTTGTTCTGAAGAAATCGGGAGACAGCAGTTCTTGTTCATGCAACATTTCTTCTGTCTCTTGCCTATATTTTTGGGTGCTGCTTCCAGCATCTGTTCCCAGAATCTCAGAGCTCCTCTGTTTCTTCTCATTCTGATTTTTGTCTTCCTGGTTTTGATGTTAGTTTTCTCAACTTTTTCTGCAGTCTGTGCTTGGTTAAAATATGCAACACAAAGCACTGGGGTAATCAAAGTAATCTTCTAGTGTATTTCCTCAGATCAATGGTCTATTGGCATGCTCAGGCTGCTGCTGCTTTTCTGTGAAGGCAGAGAGGATGCAATGTATCGAGAACCTGCTGACGCTATGGACTATCAATTCCGGACAGGCCAAAAGAGGTAATGTTTTGTATAAATATAAAGTCTGGTGTCTCAGACTGGCAAATGAATCTGAATGTATTATGGAAAAATGTGTCTAAATTGGGAAACTGTTCCCAGTTACCAGTCATCACAGATATTGGTTGTCTGACACCTGAAAATCCATGACTGGTCTGATTCTTTGTTGATTCAGAATGTGATGAGGTTTTGGTTGGTTGGTTTTTTGGAGGGGTTATTTGGATTGGTTTGGAGTATTTTTTACTGCTTTGCTAGGATTTAGCTGTTAATACTTCAAGGCACCTGGCCTTGAGTGTGTGCAGCTGCTTCTGCAGCTGCTGAAGTTGTTTAGTGCCAGGAGTCTGATAGAAAGCAGAGAGATACCTTTGCCTCTAACACCTGTGCTAATTTCTCTGTAGTTAAAAGAAAAAAATTGAAGAAGCAAAACAAACAAAAAAATCCAAAGCTAAACTTCTGCTGCTAATTGTAAGTCTGATTTAGGTTTCCTTTTTCACCACTAAAAGCATTACAGACAGCGCGCTGATTTTTTTAAGTCCTTGACCACGGCACTGCCTTTTGTCTGTTACAGGGTGGCTCTGATGCTACTCAAGGCTGCTTGCTGTGCACTCAGCTCTGGAGCGTTGCAGAGAGACTGTAAAGGCTTGTCCAGACCTCAGGCTTTTTACCTCTGCTGCTCATCCACGTGGTCACCAACAGTACAACACAACTGGAAAGTATCAACTTTGACTGTGTGGGGTAAAAACATCTTTGTCAACAGGCTGGCCAACCTGGTGAGGAGAGCTTTAAACAAGGAACAACAGGGGAGGGAGATGGCTGAGAATTGAGGAAGTGGCAACCTCAGGAAGCTTGCAAAGAACAGGAGCGGAGGAGGGAAACCATACATTTAAAGGTTAGGCTGCCATTCAAACGGACTGAAGAAATAGGCTGTCAAAACCAGCACAATGTTCAACAAAAGCAAGTGCAAAGTCCTGCATGCCATGCACTCGGGCAGGCTGGGAACCAACTTAGAATGCAGCTTTGGAGTGTAGGACCTGAGGGTCCTAGTGCGCACCAGGTTGAACATGAGCCAGCAATGGACCCTTACAGCAAAGAAAGCCAACAGTATCCTGGCCTGCATTAGGAGTGTTACCAGCAAGTTGAGAGAGGTGATCACTCCCCTCTGCTCTTCACTGGTGAGACACACCGGGAGTGCTGGATCCAGGTCCAGGTGACCTAGTATGAAAGAGATGTGGACAAACTAGATTGAGTCCAGTGAAGGGCTATAAAGGTAAGTAACGACTGGAATATCTATTGTACAAAAAGACTCTGGGAGAGCTGGATCTCTTCAGCCTGGAGAAAGGAAAATGTAGAGATCTTATCTATCTAAAAAAACCTGGTGGGGTTTGGGTAATGTTAAAATTAGACTCTTCCCAGTGGTGCCCCATGATAGGACAAGAGGCAATGGGCACCAGCTGGGATACAGGAGATTCCATTTCAAAATCTAAAGAACTTTTTTACCTATGAGGATGGTCACAGTGCCCGCAGAGGCTGTGGAGACCTCCTTGGAGATACTAGAAACATATCTGAATAGACTACTGGGCAACCTGCTATAGCTGACCCAGCTTGAGCTGGGGAGTTGGACTAGCAAGTCTCCAGAGGTCCCTTGCAACAGAGGTGCCTTCCAACCTTAACTACTCTGTGATTTCAGCCCCATGCACAAATGGAAGTCAGTTTGCAGTTCAGCACAGGCTCCAGCACTCTAATCACTTGCACTGAGTGCACCATCTTGAATAAGCTCATGTAATTGTGGTTTGACAAAACACATTTTTTGTTTGCTGACTCCTTATCAGTCCCTATCACTTTTCATCAGGTCATAGCCCAGATGCTCTCTGAGAGCAGCAACCTCCCTGCACTGTGGCGAGTGACTGTGTATGCTGCCATTTGTTTCATATCTTGTGAGATGAAGACTTTGGAGACTTGTTAGCTACACCTATGCATGTACCCCAAATGAAGCCCCACACAAGGCATTTAGGTGTTTCATCCAAGCATTACTGCTCTTGGCAGATACAACATTCTGCGGCCCTTTTTAATATATCTAAACCAGGTAGATCCTTGGTTCTTAGGCAGATATGGCTCTATTAATGGACAGAGATGGAGAGAGAAACATCACCACAACCCCATTTTGGGCCTTTTCTGTGAGAAATGAGACAGCGTGCTTTACTCCTGGAAGGGCTGGCTGTCTAAAGTATGCCAGAGGCCCTAGGCTAAATACTGTCTGGGAATGTACTGTACTGTAATGAATAAAGAAGAATTTTACTAAAATCACTTTTGAATCCAGACTGTTATTCTGGACTCAAAACAACAAGTCAAAACATCAGTGTCTTATGCGTACAAGCTACAGATTGCAGTCATAGCTGACATTGAGAAAGACTGCTTCCTAGACTTTCGGGTAGCAAAACTTTTTTGAAGGCTATTAGACTTGACACTCACCAGAGACAAATAATGTGGTCTTATTTGTAATATATGTCAGTGCAGCTCATTTTTAATCAGCTCTAACCGTGAAGGAACGTTTACTGTTGCAGTTTACTATCATTATAACCCAGAAAAATCCACAAGGGAATGTTATTTGTGGAAATGTGAAAATCAGCTTATCAATCTTTATTGCTGAACAGAAGCAGAGTGGGATGATGATTATTCTCTTGTTGAGGTATACAACTTACAATGAATACCTTTCACATTGTTCTCCGGGGTTGTTACAGTCAAGAGCCTTACTTTTCTGATACTATTTTATTTCCGCGGTATTCATAGACCCTAATTATATTGGAAAAGCAAGTCATATGCTGATATTTTCATATGCCTCTTTTGGTGACCCTTAAGTCAATAAAGACTATATTTGTACTTCGGTTTCTGTGAGGAACAGTTTTTTGATAACTCCTTCAAGGGTACTTACGTGACTGCTTCATTGCTGAAAGTTTCTTGTCACCACTGTAAAGAATTTCCAGAGCTTTTGATGCTGCATTGAGTATGTCAAGTCTTACAGTAGATGTCTGATTTCCAAGGTTTGATAAGAATATACATCCTTGCAAGGTATCTTTCATGAGATATCTAATAAATCTGTATATATAGGTCCTCAGCTACTTCTTACACAGTCTACCTTGATTCACTGGAATGATTGAGAACTTAATCCAAAGAATAGTCAGAAATGCTTTCCAGGCTGTCCCTGGTTCAATGGAGACTTAAAAGCTTCTTATTCAGAGTATCTGGAACTGAATTATTACTTTATAATCTTTGCACAGACCCTTGATTGTATTAGCAAGACCTGACAGTTGAGTGTTAGGTAAACATTATGCAACTCTTCAGTTTAGACCTAGTAGAGTTCAGCATGTTTTGACAGTCAGTAGCTCAAGAAAAAGGACAATTTGGCATAAAGCAGAAACTATGAAGCAATTTGCTGCTGTCTTCAGCAGCTTTGGTACCAGTTAAGCTTAATATATACCCAACACATGGAAAATACAAAAATAATTTGACCTGAGAATGCTGTGTATATTGATGTAAATGTTTATGTGAAATTAATAGCATATGTATTGCCCTAGCCTGTCACCACCAAATTAATGAGGACCTATCTTTTTCCTTAAAAAATTCCATCACCATATTTGCAAGAAAGCTGTATGGGAGTAAACTATAAAAACAGTTCCATCTTGGCTTTTGTTTATATATCACAGCATAAAAGTTTAATTGTCTTTATGACATACATTTACAGCAGAGTTCCCACTAGATGATTAATAATTTTTTTGGGGGGTGGGGTGTTTATGAGCTCTTTTTTAATACTTCAGAAACAACCACAGACAAACCTTTCTGTCTGGTAAGGTGACAACCCAAGTGTGAGCATTCTTCACATTTCTTGAGGCATGTTCTTTAAAGAGAGTGCTGGTTAATCAGTTCAAAAGGTTAACCAGTTCCCTGTTTCTTACATATTTTTGTCTGTTTTGTTGTCCTGTAATGGGACCGTCTCCCTGGGATTCACAACTCAAGTAATGATGATTCCTTGAGTTGTAATTGCATTTAACCCCTCTTGCCAAAGCTGTTCCTTACTGTTGAACTTCATTAATTCTGAGTCAGTTTTACCAGATTGCTTTTGTCAGTACCAGCACATTAGCACACACAATTCAGGGACCTGAAACATAGGCTGTCTCAGCACAGTCACTAAAATAGTTTATTCAGTTTGACAAATCTGTGCTTAAAAATAACTGACTTCTAGGTGGTGAATATTCCCATTTATAAATTCATCATGAGGAGTTCATGCTTGAAAGCTGTTTGCATTAAATATCTTGGGTTTGCTTTCTCACCAACTGAAAAAACATAGGAAGGCTTACTTAAATCCTAGTCCTCATTCTGCCAGTTCTTGAGGGCTTTTCGTTATCCAATAGGAATGTAATTCATTGTTAATTGTATACTATAAAGCTGGATTTGCTGAAAAGCGTGAAGACTCTCTGGCTTGAATACTCCTGCAGTGTTTATTGTAATGCCCTTTTCTTCGCTTGCCTTCTCCATGGTACATCTTTATGTAATTAATTACTTGGTAAGTTCTCTTTTTGGATAAGGATTCATTTCTGCTCTTGTGCTACTTAATGATGAGCCTAATTTAATGTGAAAAATAAACGTAAGCATAGCTGATTTGCTCCAGTTTTTGTCTTTTTTTTTTTTCACTATTCCATTCTTATTGCTGTCCTATCACATGTAAAGCTCAGACAACACCACCACCCCCCACAAGTAATTAAACTGTAAAACTGCGAATGTTGTTTGCAGCACACCATAGCAACATACCAACGGTGCATTCTGAATTGGAATAAACCAGCCTTCCAGTAACCACAACTTATCCCTGACTGGTCACACTTAGTCACTAAGTAGGTAACAATTTTTCTTAGGAAGTCACTTTGGTAGGCATCACATACTGCTTTAGGCTTTTATGTTGCCAGTCTGTGCTTTGAAGAAGGTACATGTCATTTATGTGTTGTTTGGCACTGGCTGCTCAGTGACTTGGATTTATCTGAAATGCAAACCCCAAGGCTTGGTTCTGCCCAGGGCGCCTAACAGAGGATGGGGATAATGCTTCCCTATACCAGCTCCTTTGAACACATGCCCTTGGTCTGTTATCATCATTAAAGGTATGCAAGATGCATGGGATGGGTAGGTAGGAACTGTGAGGAACTTCCTTGACTTCCTTGATGACTTGCTCTATGAAATGAGTCTTTTAACAAAAAAAAGTTTTGTGCAGAAAGATTAGTCCATAAAAGGTAATGCTGCTGCCAGATGAATGGAGAAGGTGTTCCTGCACGAGATTAAAAAGCAGAGAAAGAAGATGAGCAGAGAAAGACGATACAGTTCAGGGAGATCTAAAGTCTGTGGCTGTATTCATCATGTGAAATCTTTCTTATTAAATATACCGGGGGTTTTAAGAGCCCTCATAGCCCAGTAGTTTTTGGAGGCAGAAGCTGAAACTTTCTCACTGGAAAAGAAAGCAGGAATCTGATCTCTTTGCTTGAGCTGGGTAGAGATCCGTAGTTCAGTGTTAGCCAACTTTACCAAGATAGGAGAGGCAATTCCTTTCTTTGCAGCTTAAGAGAGTGCTCTAAGCAGTCAGATATAGTTTGCATAGGAAAATTGGCAGCTGTTGTGCTTTGCATAATTGCTTTTCTGTTTATGGAAGGGAAGAAGGGGAGAGTAACTTGTCTCCCTTACAGGTAAGATGAGCTGGCAATTGCAGATCAGATACCTCAGTTCAAGATGGCCAAACTGAAGCGTGACCAGTTCCAACCAGGCTGATCCTTGTGGTCATGGTGGATGAGCTATTTCATGAAACATGGCACAAAGCCCTGGTCTGGGTCCTGAGGGTTAGCACTGGGAGGAATGCTAGGCTTTGGGTAAAAAGAGTTTTGAATCACAGTTTTAGATTAAAGTAATTAAGCTCTTTTGTAACTGTGGCCTGTTACTGATTAAATTTGCAGCTTACATGCTAATGATTTAGTGGTGACTCAAAAGCACTAATTTTTTTAAACATATTTTCAGGCATGCATTCTGGTAGTTAAATGCGTATGTTATTAAACATCGATCCCTTCTGAAAAGCAGGAGAAGTTGATTAGCAGAGAACTGGAGATTTGGCTAATAAGGAATTATTAAAAAATAGATCTTTTTAACTTTTTTTCATCCTGTCAAAAGTAAAAACATAACCAAAATCGTGACTTGCTTTAGATATTAATGGCCAGCAGAGAACAATGCAACTGCCACAGAAGAAAATGAAAAAGTTATCATTTACTGAAGCTGGTATTCAATTCTTACACCCACCATCATCACCACCCTAAGCAGTAATCCTGACATGCAGACATTAAGTCTGAAGTTTGCAAAATTGCATCACTCCTTCCATCCTTCCTGAGCCTCTACTTAGAGGAAGGAAGTTACAGCAATGCGCTTTGTCTCTTCAGCGGTGGAGAAAAAGAATGCCCCTAATGCTATTGAATTTAGGATTAATGCCAACTCTGCCATTTAAGAACATGAAATTCAAGACTACTGCCTGATTGCTCATTATGATAGAAAGTATTTTAAAAGGTTCATGGTCTAGTTGAAGGTCTGATGTCTATCTTACAGAGAACCTGACAGGAACCTCTGATTTGAATTATACCCCAGCAGTGTAAATCGGGAAGGAAAAAGGAGGCATCGCAGGAAACGCGTTGCATAGAAAATGTAACTTGTTACTGTATCAGAAAGCAGTGAGGTTTCTGTAATTAACTTTGGACAGCTTCAGCTGCAAAAGGCTGTGGTAAGTATTACAGTGCAGAACTGGCTTTCCTAATGGACATTTCTTAGACTGTTAAAAGCTTTTCAAAATGAATTCTCCTTTAAAATTATTTTTTAGTTAAAGCTTGACTTGTGCATAATCTTTTTAGCTGATCAGAGAGTTGGGACATGTCTGTGACTTCGTGCTGGGTTTTTGCCTGTTCTGATTGTGCTAATCACACCCTATTGCCATGAGAAATTACATCATGATAATTGTGAACCTGTCCACAGGATTAGTTTGCCAGCATAATGGTCATACAGCATGTGTGTATAGTATGAACATACATATTTCTGTAGATAATATGGTGTATTTTATCCTGCCTCCCTCTGCACACCTGATGAGAATATGGGTGCTTCCCTGCTGCTCTGCCCTGACACTTTGGGGATGCCCAGCCTGTAAGAGCTGGTACCCACAGGTCACATCTTGCCCCCTCCCCACAGCTGGGTTATCCATGCTTCACCTGGTGGGAAATCTCTAATAACAGCTTGAACTTCTGGGGGAAGCTGAGGGAGCTTGAAGGTTAAGTTTCTCCTTATGAGTTTAAGAGCAGCCTCTGTCCTTTGGCAAGATGGAAGTATGTATATTCTAATCAATCTCTCCTCTTTGCTTCCCTCAAAGGAAACAAAATTAGGTAATTGGCATCAGATTGAGCACCTGTGGGATATAAAAGGTGATTATTCAAATAACTGTATTAACTGTGTGTAATCAGGATTCCTTTTTCCCTAGTTTGGAAATCCACCTGCAGCAGTACTGTGGCTTCTCAACAACTTACATGGTGGTCCTCAGGTGTGCTTTTTTTGCACAGACACACACAGAAACTCCAACCAGAATAACTTTATTGAGCCTATCAATGAAAATTTAAAATAACTTCACTGTGATCAATATAGAGATAAGGTAAGGTGTTCTGCATTTGTCCTGGTTACTTAATATTTTCCTAATCCAGTTATTTCTGATTTTATTAAGCAAGAGAAACAAGCCTCCTCAAGATGTTCAGTAACGACAATGCACAGACCCATACAAGGGCTTGAGTAACACCTCGCACCAGCACAGGCAGGAGGTGGACCTGCTGTGGTCAGTTTAGCAGCAGAAGACATGTGGGTGCTGGCAGACTATGCTGGGCATGAGCCAGGTCTGTTCCTCAGTGCCTGACATCTACTGAGCTATAGGAATATGAGGTTATTCCCCTCCCCGTGCTTATGCAGCTGCATCTGAGGTACTACACCTGGATTTGGGCTCCACAGTCCCAGGGGGAGGCAGCAAACTGGAAAGAGGCTAGTGGAGAGCAGCCAGGGTGGTTTGGGGACTGGAGACATTGATGTGTGAGGAGGGGCTGGGTTTGGTCAGCCTCAAGAGGAGAAAGCTTTGGGAAACCCCCCAAAGATGGGGAGAACGATCAAGGAGATAGAGACATGCTCTTCTCTTGCTCTCATTGGAGTGTTCTTTGAGATTGAGCCACGGCACACTGGTGGTAAGGAGACCCCCACTCAAAAACCTGGTAAGTCTGTAGCAGGTAATTAGGAGGGATATGTGTTTCTTGTGAGCTACTGAGATAGTTACTGCCGGCAGGTGCCAGGATGAGCAGGTAGAGCCTGGGCTGCCTGGCTGCCCTGCCGTCTCTCCCCATCTCTGTCTAGATGGAAGCATTGCTCTTGGTGTATTCACCCCTGATTCAGGCTGAGAATTGGTGGTTCTAGGGTTTTGGGTTTCTTGAGGTTTCGGTGTTTGGTTGTGTTGGGATTTGTTTTGGAGGTTTTTTTCTCTGTTTGTTTGACTTTATTGTTTGTTTGGTGTTCTTTTTACATTATTGCACGTTTCCGTGAGACTTTCCACCAACTTCTTTTAATTAAAAAAAAAAAAAAAAAAAAAAAAAAAAAAAAAAAAAAGGCCAGGCTATTGAAACTTGTTATTTGGTGCCACCTGGTGTTTAAATGACCAGCCTGAGGAAGGAACTGTGCCGGGAGGAGAACGGGCTAGAATTTGGGGAGTTTGGGCAGAAATCATTGCATGATGCGGTAAAGCGGAACTACAGCTTCGCTGCTCCTTGCAGGTGAGGAAATGCGCACAAACCAAGAAGTCTCGGCTATCCTAAATGGCTTCCGGAACTGGTGCTTTTCTCACGGAGAGGCGGTCAATTTTCACTGAAATTCGCAAAGACAGACGGCAGAGGGCATTAATGAATGCCGTAAGTATCGCGGTTTGCTTCCCAACAGAAACCTGAATTTCACTCCTAGGGTATATGCATCCTTTTCCTTCAGTCTATACACCCAGACCCTCCTCCCCCTTTTTTTAGCTTGACGATGGCTATGGTTATCATTAATTCGGGATTACCTTTTTTCATTTCTGCATATTTTCCTATATGCCTCCTGTATAGAAATAAAGCAAAATATTGCAGACAGTCTGTTCTGAGGTGATGGGAATGTACCAAGCAGAAAAATACTAAAATGTTAAGCATATGGTTGATCAACCCTGAGCTTCATGAAGAATAACAAGAAAGCTCAAAGCCATTTTTCCCTCCATACTCTTCAGTTATAGCAAAAAGAGTCAGCAGAGACATCCTTTTGATGGGAGTATTGCTGGTTTTACCAGACCCGGCAGACTGCCCTTTTAAACCTGTAAGACTGATCAAAAGAAAATGCTCAGCTACTCTAATACTTTATAGGCGTGTTTCACTCTTGTACTATTTAATTCCTGATAGGTGAGTTCAGGACTGGACTAATTTACTCCTGGCATGAAGCCTAGGATGTAACATGCAAAAGAGCAGTATATAATAACTACAATTGGACAGAGGAGCATAGGTCAGCACATGTTTCACACCCCTCCTTTTACTAGTGGAGTCATGGGGTAAAATCTACTCTTTTTGCCAACTTTGGTGAAGGTGTAAATGCACAGACACAGTGTAACGGCTTTAAATCTTGGATTCCTACTTGTATGCACCAGATGGATCTTGTATAAATGTTCCACTTTACAGCATGTTAGCATTTGCTAGTAGTTAGCTGGAGGTTATAGCTGCCAGACTTTTCTGTGGCAGTTTCCAGGCTTAGAAAAAAAAAGGCAAAAAGAGAAAACACAAACAGACAAAACAATCGCCCACACAGGAGAGAATGTCAGGATAATAGATAAAAATAGCTTTAAGAATTGCATGTACCTATATTTGCTCTTGAGCCATATTTGATTTGTCTTGTCCTAGTTTGAACTACATGGGGTACATGCATTTTAAGACTTGTAAGGAAAACTATCTCTGTTTATCAGTAATAATTGAAAAAAATCTTATAAATGTTAGTGTATTGTACACAGGATTATGGTTATCTTAGGAAATGTATATATAGATGTATATGTGTGTATATTTTCCTCAAAACCAAATCTGGAACCCAGATAGGTTCCAAATTAATCATAATTTAATTTGGTGATATAGGCCAGAAGTATTTCGCAGCATATGCACTGCCATATATGAAATGCATTTGTGCCATATATGAAATGCATTTGTATTCTCTGCATTATTTGCTAAACACTTTGTCTTTACTAATTGGAAGTATAAATATTACAGACTATATCTTTAAGAAGTGACAATATGCGTTTTAGTAGGCTATGAATTCTTGCCTCGAGTTCAAATTTGCTCCTCTATATAGCTGAGGCATATACTAGTGGTCTAATAAAATATGCTTTAGAATGGCTGCTTTTCATATTTATCCCTTTCTCTTTCCCTTTTTTTTTTTTTTTTTGACTTAAAATCGTAATTGTCAGGGGAAAAAAAGACAAGGAGGTTCCAAAAGTGCAGAATTAATATTCACCAATTTTATGACACCCATGTATAAAACATATGGTATTGGCTGGGCAAATTGTTAAAAACAGGTTAAAAAAAGTTCTTATCTGGCTGCTTTCCCTGGCTTCCCTTCTACTGCTACTTGCCTGCTCCCTCCCACAAGTCATACTCCAACCAACAAGCACATTTTTGTTTCATAAAAAGCATGTCAACACTTTAATTCCATAATTATCTCTACAGGTGTATAGTAAGACCTGCATGATGGTGCTCCAGTGGCTTGCAGGAGGATTTCATTTCAGCAGAGAAGGACAGGAAGTGCATGCGGCACTGCTGTGAGCCCCACTGTGGGTGAGGGACACCTCCTTTTTCCTCACCCTGTCCCCTAATTGTGTCAAGAAGCAGAAAAGCTTAGTATAATCCATCTGCAACCCTGAATGGCAAATGCCTCTGGAGGCATGGAGAGGAGCATCCAGCCTTGTTTGATGCATCCCTGAAAGTCAGTGACAGCAAAACTCCCTCTGCCTCGGGGAAGAACAATTTCAATCATGCTGAAGGTGTCAGAAGTGGCAGTCCTGGGCTCCCATGCTATGGAGAATGACACGTGTGCCCGGTTTATGTGCTGTGAATAGTCCTGCTGAAACCGCTTGTTTCAAATTAAGCAGGTACTTACATACTTTGGGGGATTAGGCAGGCAAGGACTGTGTCTGTCTTCTAATAAACCTTGGCAGTACCACTGAAGGCAATGGGCTCTCAAGAGGCGATGCTAGCTCATAGAATTGCGGTTTTGTGCCCCTACAAGGGCAAATTCGGAGTCTATTGCTGTAAGGGAAAACTAGTTTTTCCTTATATTCCTCGTGTACATGAAGAAGGAAGCAGTTATGGTTGTGACCATAGCCAAATGTCACAACTGCATCTATTGCCTTTTTCTGCACTATTCTGCACTATTTCTTTTGACACTATTCCTGGGTTTAACATCAGATATGGTCTCGTGCAGTATTTATAGTTGATAATGTCACCTTTTTTAAAATGCAGTGAAAAATGTCTGGAAATTTAATAGTTGCACTTCCCACCATGGAAAGCACATTTGCAGAAAAATGAATTGTTACCAATAGCTCTAATTGCCAGTTTGATCATTAAACTTTGCCTTGGGTCAGCCTTTCACTCTGCCAGAAGACCATTAAGTACAGATTAAGGGGCCGTTGCTGGCATTGACTTTGGACTCATAAGGCATCACTGTTCACTAATACTGTGCATTTTATTTGAGCAAGCTTCAGCAGTGGAGCATTTTTCTCAAAACTCTCATTAGGAACTGACTTTCAGAGAGACTGAAGGCAATAATCGGATTATTCGCTTCCCGCTGGATGCAGAGGATACAGGCTTCTGCTTGTCTTGTGCTGCCATTGGGTCCCTCCCAGCTCCCCTCAATAGCTGAGGTATTGTTGAATGCCCAGGGTCTAGGGACTGTGTCCTTTTGTGCCACGAGGGCTTGTATTCCCTCATGCTCTCCGCCAGCGTCTCCTTACTGGAATGCTTGGTGGAACATTTTAATCGTTGGAAGTGTTCGCTTCTGAGCTCACCGTGCATTTTAGTCCTGCGCTGGCCAGGATTGATATATGCAGGAGAGGAGAGCTTTAAAAGGCCTTTGGATGTGGTTTGCTAAAAACTTATTTAGCGTGCGAATGGTAAAAATACCAAAATGTGTGTATCGTGCTGGGCCGTGCACAGTTTCCAGGCATATCTTACCGATAAAAAGAAATCTTTCCTGCCTGTTGAATTTATGGCTGAGATAGCCAGATTACTAGAAACACTTATGTGTTTAATCTTTTCATGTTTGGAGCAGGAGAAGGTAGGGCAAGGAAAATGCAGTGGAATTGCTTCTTATTTTGTGGAGATTGTAAATTCTGTTATGGAAAATGTAATAAAGAAGCAGCTTAAACAAAAAGAGTGGCTGTGTGAAATCGCAAAATTTCCATTGGGTGAAAACAAATCCTGACTTTATGTACATTTCCCCGGGGAGATGTAATGTGAATGCTTACAGCTGTTTTTAGTTTCTTATTCCCTGATTAGGTTTAAATTAAAGGAAGGATGTCATATTGAATTATGAAGAATTACTTATTTTACATATTTTGGTTTATACATACCTTCTATCACAGCCTTGCCGTGGCACTTGCAAGGACTTATTGAACATGTGCACGCAAATAGTACTAAAAGTAAACTGGCTGCAGCGTAGTGGTTCTGACAGAAAAAAATGTGTACAGCTTCCACATCTCCCTCATTAGTACCTTCACTGGGAAGGCAAAACTATCCCACCATAACTAACCTTCCCTTGCAAGATAGGTCTAGGGAAGAAGGGCTGTGCCTTTGGGAAACCTCCCCTCTACTCCAGGGGGTTCTGCTGAGGGACTGGCAGCCAGGAGCATCTCCTTTGACCTGAATCAGCACAGATGAGCTCCCCAGGGCAGCCGATGTGTCCAAGTCTGAGCAATGCCTGAAGTGAGCTGAGCAGGATGAGAGGGAAGGGGAGGAGGAAATGCCATGACTGGCTGTGCCATTCCTAAATGCAGGCTCTTAACATCTGCTTTCAGCAAGCATCCAGGCAATCCAGCAGCCCAGAGGTTTGAAATTCACTCTCTGGGGAGATCTATGTCTCTCTTCCAAAGGGAAGTGCTTTCTTGCTGGAGAAAATGGTACTGTATGACTTACCTAAGCAGTCACAGCTATGCAGCATAGCTCAAACTGCACATAGATTTTCTTCTGCTACAGATGAAAAGATTAGAAAAACTCAGTTTGAACAACTGGCACGCTCACAGGTTTTGAAATTGGTAATAAAGTGTTCCATGGGGTGTTTTGACTGTCATTCTTCTTGAAAATTATCAGCTCTGCAGGAGTTGAAAGACATAAAGGATTCATTAATGAAAACTAGTCTGGTAAATACATATATATATATATATACATATACACATGTATATTTAAAATAGAGCAGGAAAATAGTAATAAAATTGGTGAGTTGGACAGAAAAAGCGCTGATTTGGGTAAGGGGGTTTGCAGAGTTATGCCACATAGTGCAACATACCATTTGGGGTTGGGATCAAAGGGGAAGAGATCTTCCAGGAGGGTGTCTGTATTTTGCACAGGTGAACAGCCTGCTAGCGCAGCCTCTGCAAATGCAAGCTGCAGTGAAGATGCTGTCCCAATGCAGCTGAAAGTCATGCTCCTCTTAGATATGCAAAGAGCTGAATGTCCCATCTACATCTTTGCTTCTGTAACTGTCTCTCCTTTTCCTTCTCTGTAAGAGGTTGTTTATACCATGCTATGTCTGTGAGGAGAGGACAAGGAGCCTGCTGCTGACCTGCAGGGTAATTGCATCAGAAAGAAAGGGCGATACTCAGAGAAGTATGATTCTCCAAGCTGGCAGACAAGGAAAAGGGACGATAGAGTAGGGATGTGAGAAGAAGTTTTGGCATGAGCCTCCAGGCATCCTGGGGAGCAA
Source organism: Pezoporus wallicus (assembly GCF_028554395.1). Taxonomy (NCBI): domain Eukaryota; kingdom Metazoa; phylum Chordata; class Aves; order Psittaciformes; family Psittacidae; genus Pezoporus; species Pezoporus wallicus. Next base: position 8,716,999 of record NW_026640488.1, read on the forward strand.
CACCTCTCAGGTGCTCTTGCCTTGGTCTCCACTGGGCTTCCCTAAATGCTCTGCCCTCCAGTCTCAAACAGCAGTAACCCTCCCTCCTGTGAAGACAAGGCATTTGGGCCAGGTCTGCTGGAAAAGAAGGGGAGACCAGCTCTGGAAATGCAAACAGCGGGGGGGGGTGCAGCCTGCTCTGGGGTGTCCTGGAGGCTGAGGTCTCCCTCCATGCCTTGGGGCACAGGGAGGAAGAGGAGGCCACGGAGCAGGATGTGAGGTGAGAGCTGCTGGTTGCCACTGAGCTTTTTGAGTGACACTGCTTTAAGGAAAAGAAAAATAATAATCATGGCATTGTCATGCGGTACAGATGGCCATTCACTTATAATTAATTGGTGTGACTGTATGAGTAATTCTTCTGTCCTACCATTCCATCTAGAATACAAAGAAGTGGAAACTTCTCAGTGTGTTTAGAAACAACTAATCTGATTGACCCCACTAGTGACCATAAGCACAGCTCCAGGCTTCCATCATCCCAAGTAAATAAGTCTGAAGATGATGCCACATTGCAAATTTGCCAATTATAGTGTGTAACACTACTTCTAATGTTCTTCAGTCAAGTTCCAGTTTAGGTCTATCTAACCTGTGCCACAGGTCATGCAGAAACTGGAAGCTACAAAGCTTCTGCAGGGGCCGACACCTATGTCCTGGGCCTTATCCTCTAGGAACTCAATATATCTTGTTCTGTAAGTCATTTTGCCTTAATGTCTAATTCATCACCTCTTTTGTATCTGCCGGTTTTTAAAGTCTTTGGGATACCTGCAGTCTCTAGCTTTGTAGTATGTGATGATGATAATAATAATAACAACAATAATAATCATGATTATGATGATAATAATAGTGGTAATAGTGATAATAGTAGTAATGATGATGATGATGATAATAATAATAATGATAATTCTGTTTTCTTTATCCTGAGGATGAAAAGGGGCAGTGGCCCATCGTTCCTGGAAAAAGAGTGGCCACCAACTCATATTCTAGCCCAGAAATTTCCAGATTCATCTTGCTCCATCACTGTACGTGTCCCATCTCACATTGACTTGGAATATTTCTGTGCCAGAATGGAGGCAAAAGACACATCTGCTTCTCAAAAGTGCACTGTAAAATTAAATACCTTACTGTTTTGAAGCACTTTAATGCAATATGAACAGGAGCCATAAAAGTATCTCGGCCTGAGAGAGTCTTTTATTACACACGTTTTGGAAAAAACCCCGGCAGAAGAGACAGTGGATACTTCATCAGTTTCTTTAACTTCCTTTTTAAATCAGCTATGAGGCATATAAAGTTGTAACTTGAATACAGTGATGCTTTTTTTTCCCTTTTGTTTCTTTCCATGTGCATAGCTATAGCTCATTGCAGCTTCCGTATCTCTTTTCAGCCAAAATACTTTTTTCCTATCTACTTGTAATGGATCACATTTTAGTCAGTCATGCCACTGATTTATTTCAGCCTTGGAAAACTGACTCTTTTCAAGTTCACAGCAAACAGATTGCAACCAGCATCATGTTTTGTCCTCACACAGCAAATGCAACTGGGTTAAAGTCACTAATGTTAAAGCAACTAATTTTTTAGACCAGTGTGTATATCTCTGGCCTTTCCATCCTCAGGCTTTATAGAAAAAAGGGCAGTGGGCATGAAAGGTTAAAATGTACAGGTAGTTGCTCTATACACACAGGAAAAAAAAGAAAAAAAACCCCAAACTTACATATCTTTCCCTCTGTTTTGGAAAGCTGGGATTTTCTCCCGCATGTTCTTGACTGAGATAGTGACCAAGAAGGACTTTTTGCCTGCCTGTAGGCCCCTGCAGTCCATGGTCTCAAAAAGAGAAAACAGAAGCATATTTTTTCCAGTGCCAACTACTCAATTACACCCTCGCTGTCAGGTGAAGTGTTCCATGAAGTGGGATGGTGAGTTTTGGACATGTCACTGAGCGATGCATTTAATGAAGAATACCTTGCAGTTGTGAGGATTGTTTTTTCTTTTGGACTTTCTTTTTTGCTTCTGCTTTCTTTGTTTGTTTGTTTTTTTGTTTGTTTGGCTTTTTTTCTTTTTCTTCTTTTTTCTTTTCTCCTCTTTTAGCTTTTTTCCTTCCTTTCCTTTTTCCTTTCCTTTCCTTTCCTTTCCTTCCTTTCTCCATCTCTTCTCTCACCCTCTTTAGCCTTTTCCCCTCTCTCTCTCCCTCCCCAACCCCTTAATAGCTGAATCTACTGGCAAGTAAATCCCCTTCTTCAGTTACTTTAGTATGCTTTCATACCATGTTTGCTCCACTTTATTTCTCAGCTTTGTTATTTCCACTCCCCAGTAAAATCTATCACCTTTGAGTGAGTTATTTGCTTTTCTGGACTGCAGCAAATACCACCCACTCTGTTAAGGTCAGGCTCCAGCTCCTTGACTTTGCTATTGTTCCGTCCCTTCCTTACCCACTCTGTCATTGCAGTACGACAGCTCCAGCTGGGAGGGCAGGGAAATCACTCCCTCAAGAGCAGTTTATCATGGCAATAAATATTATGTGTTTTACTAGGATGCCATCAAAGTTCACCATCATGCTGAAGCTGAAACAATTGTTTCTTTTATTCATCTATTATACATACTGTATTGGGTAGTTGTCTACATATCCTGCAGAGATCAGAATCCTGAAGGTGCAAGACATTACTTCCAGCTTCTGCTGTGTTGTGAAAATTACAGGATTTGCAGGGAGAAACAGCATAATATATTTAATTAATTACTGCTTCTCAGTTTTCTTCCTGTTTTCCCTACAGCCTGGATTTTAATTACTTTGCTCATGTAGGCATCTCCAGTCATGTCAATTAAATGGTGTATGTGGCCTTTACATTTCTTTCTGGTTGTTTTCTTTTATGGCACTGCCTGTGCACAAGCTGTACCCTAAGTCTGTTGACTTCAAAGCATCAGAGGCCTGAGATTTCTGTGACTGCAACTGGTACTCAGCAGAATCCAGCCAGCCAGATTGATCTGTCATTCACGAAATTATATTTTTCTTTTTTTTCAGATACTAGAGAGAAAAGAGAAACCTTTCTGCTTGCATCCCCTCCTCCATCTTCTTGTTAAGTACTGATCTTTCCTCAGCCAGGAGGGCTTAATAAAAACTGAGAATACACTTTACTACATTAATTTAATCCAGCAGAATTGCTTGTAGCAATATGAAAACAAGTTCTTGAATGTGTGACAGGGTAATTCACTGAGCACTAAAGGAAATTGCTTAAAACAAAAAGAAATTTGTTATACTCTAAGCTCCCAGTGACATATGAGAGCTCTCAGTGTTCTGGTGGGAAAAATGGTCAGCAGTCTTGCACTGGCATATGTCAGGTACCCCAATCGCCTGAAATGCAGGTTTGGATTGACTGAAACTATCTGGGACTTTAGGTTAAATTACCAGCAATATTTTCAGCCAAGAACACGAAGGGAAAAGATTGAGAAATCAGAATATTTCTTTTTAACATTTTTCTACAGAAACTTTTTTTCTTCTTTCCCCCCCAGAACACTGTGTTTCTAAATCTAGCTCAGCTTAGAGAAGAGAAAAGAAAGTGACACCCAAAGCCAACATTTGGAGAACCCAGTTCTTTTTTCTCCCTCTTCTCTCAGGCAGAAGGTGCTGGCAGCTCACCTCACTCACAGTGTTTGCTCCATCCTGCCAGTGGCAGTGCAGCCACCTGCAACAATTGGTGCAGAGACAGCACTGTGGCTCCCAGTGCTTCTGATGACCTATTTTTCCACGAAACAGAGTCTCAAAGCCAACCAAGCTAAACCAGAGCCACCATTCTTACAATCACCTTTGGGATGAACTGGGGAACTTTACTAGAAAGGCAGATTACAGATCCAGTGATAGGGCTCCATCTCACTGTCAGGCTAGGTACTGTTGAGAAAACTATATATTCACTGCCAGGATCTTAATTCTGGGACTGCTGCATGATTTATTTCATTTTATGTTATGCAGGAATGCCAGCTGCAGACAAATGGGAGAATGCTTTGGCTTTGACTAATGAATGTTATGAGGTATATTGAGTCTGCAAGAGTTAAAAAGGAAGCTGTATCACTGGTGGATGGGCCTCAGCTTCAAGGATGTAAATATCAAGTGTAAAAATAGAGGATCATTAAATGAGATGATACAGCAGGGCTGTTGCTATTGGTGTCAACAGCTGTTTTCTTTCTCCTGATATGATCAGTGTTCACTTATTGGAGCTCGATTGAGCCAGATTAAAAGCTTTTGATCAAAAGGCAAAGGCCATATTTTCCTGCTTTATATTTTCCTGGGTTTTGCTGGTTTTGTGTTTCAGGGAGGGTGGTTGTGTGTGCTTTTTTGGGGTTTTTTTTTTTTTTTTTCTGATAGAGATGGATATTTGGCTACAAATATTATAAAAAGTTTGTGTCCTTGCCTTTATGGGCTTTCAAGAAAGAATATTTATTGGGGGTTGGGAAGGTTACTCAAAGCAAGTGCAAAAGCTTGGTCTAGAGCAGTGTTCTCTAATGGCGTTCCTGTTAGGATGTAGAATGTCTTTCCACCACCTCAGCTGCTGAGCACTGATACTTAGTTCAGTAACCAGATCAGGATTGGAGTTGTTTTCTGATGGGCAGCTTGGTGGTAGTAACAGAGCAGTAATAAGAGCTTTTCAGGTGAGATAATTCAACATTTGTGTGACATTGATTTGTGTCGTTTCTTGGTTTCTATGGTTTTGGTCAGCTTTGGTCAGCACAGGTTTTGTCCTCCACTGGACTCCTGAACTAGGGTTTCAGGGCTGGAAGCAGGAGATTCAGAAAGATGAGCACTTTTCCCACCTGGCTACCACCTCTTTATTTTCAAGTCCAAATGCTGCCTCCATGTTGGAATACATTGAGGTAATGGAGCCGGCATGCTGCCAGTCATCAGAGGAGGCAGAGTTTCTTCCGTGTGCTTCAATTACCCACAGTTTTATCTAAGGCTGAAATGCCTTTGGGAATTGTTAAAGTGTTATCCCTAATTTTTATCTTTTGGCTCACCTTCAGGTCTGACTAACCAGCTGTGCAAAAAGTAGTAACATAGACTGACACTGATGGCAAAAGAATGGTTGCTTTTAGATATTGTTAAAGGTTCCTTAGGGCTTTAAGTGGCTACATAGTGCAGGTTTGTATGAGTGAAAAATCTATAAACAAAGCATTGATTTATTTATTGTAGCCACACCGAGACTGAAGTCGAAGAGATGTCCTGTTACCAATCTCAGCCAGCTACAAAATGGGAGATTATTTAAATTCAGCATATCAGCAAAGCTTTGCAGTAAAGGCCTAAATGGTTGTGGGACAGCTCTAACGCTTTCTGAGGTCATAAAGAATTATTTTTGTTCAGATGGTCAAGTCCCAGAGACCAATAGCTGAATGGTCTGGGGAATATGCAGGTGCTTTTCTAGTCACCTGACTTCTGTTTAATTTGGTTTAAAGTGTTGCCTCTGGTCAAGGGAGTGACTATGGCTTCCTGTGTTGAAAAGGCTTGTCACATCCCTTCCCTGTGTAACCAGAGCTGTTCAATAAAATTGTGGTCTTCCTGCCATTGCCTTTTAGAGCTGTGTTGCATCACATTCAAGGTAGCCCATTATTTTGAGCCCCAAAAATAAAACAATTAAAAAAAAAACCACCAAAACAAAAAAAACCCCACAATTATATAAAGCCTTACCAAGCCTGTAGTCCTTTTGCATCGCTATGCTATCTGCAGCTCAAGCCTCTGATGACTCAATTTGAGCACGTTTGGTTAGAATAGTGGGGTCCAAATGATAGATGGAATGGCTGCATCATATCTTGGGAAAACATTTTAAAGGGTGTTTTGTTTCTGTGAGCACACTTGGGATTTGATGTAATAGTGCTTGCAAGAGTTGATATAGAGGAAATTATTGCTTCTCAATAAAATTCTCCATTTTTATTGGCTCACACACTGGGAATGGCAGCCAGCTGATAAAATACTCAGTGGAATTTTCTTTCCATGTAGCCATGTATCTACAGCTATGAAGTACGCCTTTTTTTAAAGTGGGCAAATTATGATTGTTTAAAAGCATTTTGTGTTTATCATACTTCTTTTTAGGTGTGAGTCTACATATTTTGTGCTTTAACTGAAACTTTGACTTTTAAACATGCTGGATGTGACAGTAAAGCAAAGAATAATCATAAAAATAATCATATAAATCTCTTACATGTCAGGTATTTACAGACAAAATAAGATGTATATTCTGCTAAAGCATTTTTAATTTTTCACATGTGATTTGGATTCCTTATAGAATGTCTACTTAAGGAGATATATATACATATATATATGTACACATACATAAATACATAATACGGCTTTGTAAGACAGAAACTGTAAACAACATTTGCAAAATATTACTTCATCAGGGGCATGAAAATCTAGAAAATAGATCAGCCCTACTATCTTCCCTAAAACAAACACAGACTTCCTCAGAAATTTAAACTCTTCAGCATTACTTGCATTTACTAATAACAATTCCTTAGCTTTCCAGAATGGAAAATCTTCAATTTCCTACTCATTTAATTACTGGAAAGTATAAAATATTTCATTACTTTAAATTGGGTTTTCTTTGTTCACAAGGGGGAATTTGATTCCTAAGCATTAGGGCCAGAATTGGACCTAGCTGGTGAGACTTTAGGTGCCTGTTCTCTGGAACAGTTGTCAGGCTCTCCTTCTTCCCAGGCTGTGCATAGAGGAAGCTGGATTGCCCCAAGAGGAAGTCCCTGTGACCGGAATTGCATTGAGCTATCCTGTTCTGTGGCAGGTACAGGGCACCAAGTGTCTTAAATCTGGTCCTCTCCACATGGCTACAGGGGAGGCTTCTGTCTGTGTGGCATCCACAGGTGGTTCCAGGGACATCTCTATCAGAAGGGGAAAGAGTCTCTTTTCCACCCAAACCACCAAAGAGCACTCTTATGGTAGGTAACTCTGAAAGAACAGAACTTTTCTGCAATTCTGGCAGATGTGGCTGCCAGGGAACTGTTAAAATCATTAAAAAAAAACAACCCAAGAAGCCAGCTGAGCTTGGTGCTGCAGGGCTCAGCTGAGTAAAGGCTGCAGAATCACAGGTTTGGACTTCAGCAGCAATGTACTACCTGCAATCTGCTTTGCCTGCTGTTTCATGACATGGCTTTCTTCAGTGATATTTTTCTAGAACTCAATGGGAGCTGGGATCAGCTTTGTAAAAACCTGCTTACCCATGGCAAAGCAAAGCAGTTCAGCATTATTCAGACCTCAACTTGTGGAGGTATAACTGGAGGTACTGACATATTAGGCAAGCAGCAGCTGAGAACGAGATCTTACAGTGTGGACTGAGGTGTCTAAGTCCAATTCTTTCTCTCCAGCATTGATGAACTAGTGATACACTCTATCTACTTTTCTGGCACTGGGAATTTACAAACCACCTTAGCTTTCTCATCACTATCCACTTTGGTGTGTTGGTCACAGGGTGCTCCCTCTGTAAAAGAGCTCACTTCTGCTGATTATCTCCAGGATGGAGGGGGAAACCAAACAAAGATAATGGTAATCATTTTTGCATCAGTTATCATGACTAGCCTTCCCCCATAGCCATGGAAGAGGCAGACCCTCTGCTCCTGCAGAGGCTAGCAAAGAATACAGAAATGGGAGAGAGCCTTAGTCACGGAAAACTATTTCTTTTAATGTGTAACATCCTCCACGCATAAGCCCTGTGGGACACGTCTCAGCTCATAGGCTGGCTGGTGTGTGATTCACCTGACTTGCCCCCTGAAGCGTGTCCACATAACTCCTGTTTGCCCACACATTGTGTATATAAATCAGCTTTCACCTGAAGAACAGGAATTCTTCAACTTTGTTGTCGAATGAGTGTGAGCTGTGAAGAACCTGAGAAGTGCATTATAGCACTCCTCAATGTTTGTCAGCTTTCCAGAAGGGTTACACCATTAATTGGAAATGTCTCCAGTCAGGACTGAGGTGTCCTTGTTTGAATTGTCAAAAAGATTGTTGTCTGGCACTGGAAATAATGCCATAGAAGAATCAAGTGATATGGCATTTTATTTCTGATTAAATTAACATTATACCAGGCTGAAAGCTTTATGCGCTGATTTAAGAGGTACAGCTGACTGATCTTATGGACTCATTATGTCAATATACAGCAGCACTGACCCAGACTTGTCTTCCAGTTCTCCAAACCTTATCCGTTCCACACTTGGTTTACCACAGAAATGGTTCAGATTACCGTAAGCTTAAAACAAGAAGACGCGCTTTAACATAGCTTCTGTGTTTCAAATGTGCAATGATGGTCTAATTAACAGGAAGCAGACTCAAGCATGCTCCAGACACACTGGTAATTAGGCATACGTTAGTCCTTCATTCTGCCAGAGCACGGAGTGAAAGGAGAGACCCCTGCTCAGGAGTGTGGAGAGGACCAGTCAAGAGTCTGAGGAAGTATCCAAATGGAAATAATAGATTTTGAGTTAATAAATGACAACAATTAAATTCAATAATAAAAATGACAATAATTGAATTCATTTATGTGCTGCCCGCTGCTGGGAATTGCTTCCTAATGGGAAGGTGTAGAGAAGATGGAGCCATTTTCTCAGGTGTGCCCAGCAGAAGGGCAAGAGGCAACAGACACAGGAAAACAGGAAATTCCAGCTTGGTATAAGGAGCCATCAGACTCTGGAGCAGATTGTCCAGACAGGTTGTGCAATCCCCATCTTTGGAGACATTAAAATCTTGACCACACAAGGAGTTGACTATCTGCTCGAACAACCTTTTTTGAACAGGAGAACGCTCTATGTCACTGCCTGGGTCCCCTCCTTTCAGGTGTGCAAGAACTGTGTGTCCTGCAGCACTAGCACAGAGGAAAGCTGGCTACAGACACCATTTGATGAAGAAAGGGAGTAAACAATGTTGCACTGTGTGGTGCTTTCTGGAGTATACTTGAGAAATCTACTGGAGAGCAGAGATGGCTTGGTCAGATGGGTCTGGATTCTGTTGTTTTGGTGAGGGTTTTTTAATTTTTTATACTTTTACTAATGCACATGTGCTTCCTTCTGTTTCCCTTAGTAAGGTCTAAACTAGAGGAAAATATGTGTTTTTATGCAGGTAGTCACAGGGAAAAACTATGTCAAATATGGTTGGGATGAAGATCTAGCAAGGAAGTAACTATATCATGAAAAGATGCAGGAAACTGGAACATGGTGAGAAGGCAAAAAGTTGCAAGGGAGAAGATGTGTGAACATAGGTGGTAAAGACTCATTGATGCCTGTTAGACTCAGGCATAGATGCCTGTAAAGACTCATTGATGCCTGTCATCTCCTTTGTATTTCTACAATGTTTGCTATAGCACAGCAGGAGAGCCAAGGGCACGCAGTCATTAAGCTCTAGCATAGTGGTTGCTGTTGATGCCAGCAAATTGGCAGGAAAGTTTACAAAGTGAACCATGCAATATGATTCTTTAAAGCAGTAATCAATATTTTAACGATAGCTTTCAGAGTGAGTTCAAAAGGATGATTTGTGACTACCCCCATACAGACTATACATATTCCTGTTAGTGGAGGGAGCCATAGTCTGAGGCATTGGTGAGGTATTTTTGTGGTTTGGTGGTTGACTGTGTTTCATTTCTTCAGTAGATTTGGGTTAACATCATAGTTGGCTTCAAGCAAGCCTTCTTATAACAATACTTCTGACAACAACTGAAACATAAAAATGGGCATTTAAAAATTATTATAATCCTAATAATGTAAAGAGCAGTGCTTTCTTTTTCTTTCAGATTCACATTCACAAGTGTATAGAGATGTCATTTATGTCCTAGACACATTAATTTCTAATTTTTTCCTTTAACTCTCTTAATTGGAAGAAAGTATGTTGCTGCTGATTTATGAACTTCTCAGAAGTGCCAGGGATCATTTTAAATGTACACAGCTGCTCTGCAGTAGTTTAACTTGGCAGATAGTATTAAACCATTGAATTGTGTCATTTATTTGTGTATGCACACAATAAGTTCCTTGTGCAGGTTCTTCAGAAATAGTCTCAATGTTGATTCGGAAATGTGGCCTAAAAATAACCTAGCCCCATGATTAATTGTTTTGGTGCTTGTCTCCAAACAGTACATCTAAAATGAAGAATGGGATACCATGTACACCCCAGATAAGGCAACAGAATGGAAACCATCCATAAGAGGAGCTGCAGACCGAGGTCTAAAATGGAAAAGTTCCCAGGGTGAGCGAGCAAGACACATGATGGGAATTGACCTGTGTTGCTGGTATTTAGGAACACTGCAACTTATTTCATTGCTAGGCAAGGGAGTGTATGATGTTGTATAATGAGAAAGAGCAGCAGTCATGACAGCAGTATCACTAGTTGTAATGGAGCATAAATCAGGGCAATTTTCTCTGTCATTCCATTCAGGGCATCATAAAAGTAGCGCCTGTTGCCTGGAAAAAATCTGAAGTCAGAGAATAATATAATGCATTTTGCATACGCCCTATTGACTGTATAAAATCTCACAGCGCCAGAAAATAAACCACTTAGAAATTGAGTCTTTTTATACTGAGGGATGACATCTGCAAATATATTCTACAATTGATACTATGTGACTTGAAATATGTCCTAAACAATTCTATGGGGGGAAAAAACTTAAAGCAGTATATATTCTATTATAGCTCTAAAAACCCAACTTTTTAGGCCATGATACTAATCCTGTTGATCCACAACACTTCATGTATTGGAAAGCAAAAGAATTTCCCTTATTTCTCCTTTGGCTGCAAAATGAACTAAAAATAGCCTTCAGGGAATTGTAGAATCAGTTACATCCTCAACAAGAGAACCTAACAGACAGTGTTTAAAGACTGATTGATGGACATCATCTCTTGATGATCATAGCAGAACTTTTTAGGCTGCTGATTGCAAGCACAGACATGCTGGAAAGCAAAATTTATGCCTGTAAGGCTTTCTGCCATGCTTTGTCTCCTCTTCCCTTCCCCTCAAAACAGATTTCAGTAGTCTAACATGGAAATCAAGAACAATGGCCAAACAAACCTGAACCAAAGGCTAATGTCACACCCATAAGTTTCAAATATTCTTCCTTTGTAAATGGTATAAAAAAAAAGAGAAATTAAAGATTAAATTGAGGGTAAATTTTCCTTAATCCTCTAGAAAATGATGAGACTTTAGCACATTGGAAGCTTTAGGAGCCATAGGGACTTTAGCGTAAAGGAGCTCAGACCACCAAGGTGGAAAAACTGGAACACATTGAATCTTTTGCTTTAAAGATACTGGGCTAGTATGCTACCACTCAAAGAAACTATTACCAGAAGTCAGACTGAAGAACATGTTGGACAGTGTTGTCTTCTTGTCTAACACAACCTCAACCCTCAATGTGTAAAAATAAGAAGGCTCAGACACTAACACTGGATACATATCACATGCACTATGACATTCTGGAAAGCTAAGGAATTGTTATTAGTAAATGCTACTTCTCCATTGCAGTAACAGTTTGAGGATTTTACTTTTCTCTTTGAGGAACACATTGTGCTTTGGAGAATAGAAGGGGTTGTTACTTAAGCCAATAGGGAGGGAAATAAATACTGGTGTAAGTAACAGAAGATATAACAATGGCCTTGGTAGACTGATCTGTTGTTAAATCTTGTACTTTTTTGTTGGACAATCATGTCATAAAACATTTTATTCAGTACTTTTTTGGTAATTAATCTATTTTTATATTGGCATTGTCCTCAATAATTTAAAGTATAGAGGGAATCGTTTGGAGTGTTCTCTGTGCATTGCTTTGCTGCTACACAGAACAATAGGCAGAACAATAATTAGTTTACTGAAGCTACAGCTAGAGCTGACAAAATCTTTATAACTGATACAGAGCATCATAGTATTTTTAAAGCAAACTTATTACTAGTCCAAGAGTGCAGGTGGATCCACTCAGTGGATGATGTCTTCCTCTTCATGAGTAAAAGCCATGTTCTGCAGGCTCAGGAACGAGTCAACAACAAGTTCCAGAAACCACCCATAAACCTGAATAGGTAGGACTAAGGTTTCTGCTTCTGGGATGCCAGGTTTACAGCATGGGCAGTAGTGGGACCAATAACTTGCTGTTAACCAAATAGTGCCTTTATTTAGAACTAAATTTTCTATATTCCAGGAAAAAGCTAAACAAAACCAAACCCCCAATAAAGTAAATTTATTTTGATCTTTTAACTGTATTTTATAGTATTTGTGAGAAAAAGAGGAGGAAGAAGTAAAAGTGTTTTAGGTAGGTCCTAGAGAACCACAGGCGGCAGCTATCTGACACTACTGCAAATGGTGTGCAATCAGATCATATAGACAGGAGTTAGACAGAGTGGTTTTGCATTCAAACACCAAGTCACAATTAACAAGTGCCTGGAAGGCACTTGGCCCCACTAGGAGAGGAATAAGTATGAGGAAAGCAACCTAACACAGTGAATCTGGTTTGAGGATAAAACACTCATCTGGGATGTTTTAGGACTGCTTCAGAAACCGAAAGGTAAAAATACAAGGGCAAGGGACCTTACTGCACACTTCAGCAGTGTGCATGGACCTTAGTGCATAGAGTAAAACGGGAACCATTACAGTCCTGCTCCCCCAACTCTGTCCTGTTATCTCTGTCTCCCCTTTCCAGCCCATGAGCCATAGCACAGTCCACAGCTATGGACTGGCCTGTGGTATGGATGAGGTACAGCTATTCCACAGCCTAGAAAGTGCTGCAAAAGTCAATTCTACAAGACAGCTTGATCTTGGATAACCAGTTCTTAAGGAAATTTATTCTAAGAAGAGCTAGTGATCTGTCTTCTTCAGTCTTGCAAGGCAAATGCCAGTGTTATTCTCTTTGCCAAAGATATATTTCACCTTTGTTGCAGTGTTAATGTATAGTAGCAGGATAAAAAGGCTTAAAATGTCTTTTTTTTTTCCCATGTCCCTTATGAAGGACTTTATAAAGGCACACATCATGCACAGGGTGCAGCCTTACTCTTCAGTGGTATATGGTCTGAATACCTTTTGGTGTGTTTGAAATGCGAAGCCAGATTTTGCTGCTCTAACTTGCTTTTAACTGAATGAGAAAAATCTGTCTTGGTGGTACTGAAAAGGAGCACACTTTTGAGTGTGATTACAAAGCTCATCAAATACTTGGCTCTTATTTCAGCACCTTTCACCAATCTGAATGAATTGGATTTATTAAGGGAAATTTATGTCTAAACATCCTAAAATATTTTGAAAAATCTCCCTCTTGGCCTTCTAAAGAAAGGAAAAAAAAAAATCTTTTAAATGCAAACCAGCACAACAAAAATGTTAATTCTTGTGCAGAAGTGAGAAAAATCAAATATTCATGGCTCAGGGGGTTGTTAATGTTCTAATTCATGCCAGAGCAGATTTCTGGCAATTTTTGTTAGGAAGAATCTGAGGCTGCCAGAGTCAAATAGCAGGATCCTGACCTTGAGAGAATTTGGAAAATGCAGTTACTGCTGCAGAGACACTGCCATGCCCACCCAGAGGTGCCAGACACAGGTCAGTGGAAGCAGGCACGTGAATCCTATCAGCTGTATGTGTGATCTAGAAAGTGATGGAGAAACACTGTAGGCCAAGTATCAGCTTAGAAAAGGACATCTCCTCAGGTGTTAGGACTAGAAAATAATAAACATTGGTAGTCTTATGTTTTTTTAAGATCGAGTAATTTTGAGAGTGAAAGAAAACAGTGCAGTTGTAAACCCTCCTGAGAAGAGAACCTTACTTCCTTGACCACTAAAAAAAGCCTTACCCTCTAATGGCTGGTACATCAAGTATTTCTGAGTAAAGGTGTCCAATATTTTTATGACAAAATATAAAACCAGGCAAAAACTCACCTGGGTTCAGCTTTTATGAATGAGCCTGAAATTCAGATTCAGGTTTACTGAAGATTGCCGATTACTGGAAAGAAATGTGTGGTTCAGGTGTGAAACATAATTCTCTGCTTGCCAAAACTCAGACGCATGGCAAATATAAACTAAGCACCATGATAAAACCTCACCAAACTGTCACTGCTATTGATGCAGAAACTTGAAATACTGTGGAATTTATTTTGCTAGGACAAATGCCTCCATAACCTCACTTTTGCAATTCTTCATTTTCTGTATAACTGTATGTGAGAGGGAACAGAATTCCTGTAGAATTATGGTAACTAGAGATAAATGACTCCCCTCCAAAAGTCCTCCCCCAGCTTAGAAGCTTCTCATGTTTTCTTGGTCTAAATTAGTCCTGAACAAGAATTCTATATTGATCAAAATGAATAGAATTTTTCCTTTAGCTCGAGTGGTAAGAAAGAGGCTTGTGGTTTGGGAGCAAAAGGTTATGATTATTGCTTGTCAAGCTATATCCAGGCAGAATTCTGCTCTGTTATACTGGTGTAAATCAGAGATAACTCAACTAGGTCTTGGAATTTATATCACAATGCATTGAAAGTCAAACTGATGATCCACTTCAAAAAGACACTCTTGGAAATGAGCTTTCACTGATCATTTTATCAGTATTATTATTGCAATTCTGTGAACTGAGACACCTCTTTGGTAGGCATGCTGGGCAAACAAATGCAAGTGTATCCAGAGCACCGGAGGGCAGAGGGCTTACTCTAACTTGTAAGTTCCAGGTTTGGACCCTTTCATGCACTTTCCCAGCTCCAGAAGGACAACTTAAAGTTCCTCCTTCTCCTACAGCAGTCCTTTCCACCGTACCTGTGAAACAATCCTTTTAGAGCTGCTTCCCAGAATGCTAAGATGACTCATGCAGTAAGGCTTCAGCAGAAAAACATCAGCTGATACCTATAATGCCAGCTCCAGGCTCCAGCATGGCAGTCCCCAAGCCACAGAAAACTTGGTATATTGGAGCTTGATCACACAGCTGCCAGCCCTTGGTCCTGAGACACAAGGGATGAGATATGACCTAATGAGCTAGATAGTTGTCAAATGTTGCATTAATACAATAGGTTTGTTTATCAACACTGTGTTAATCAAAACTATTTTTAAAAGTAAGGCTCTTTTTAATACCTGATACTTCGTGGGTTTAGATGTACGTGCTTGATCAATGTCAGGGCATAACTGAAAATGGTCTTCTTGAACTACATTTTGTGGAACTAAAGTCTTTGGAGAGCTTTGTTGGGATCAGTGGTGCAGTATGCACCATGGGAATTGATGTATCTGCACTGGAATACTCTTCCCTTCAGTAAGGGGGGGCTTCATTATAGCTGGTCAAAGCTTGAGACTTGTCATCATCAGAAAAGTTTGCATGTACTCATCTTAGAATAAAGGTGAGAACTTTCCACCCCTTCTTGAACCCTCCTTTTATTTTTCCCCCAGGTACTCTGCAGGATCTGCGGGTGGAGGGATTCCTTTGGCAGTCTGGCTGTCGCCACTGGTCAGAGAGAGCTAGCTAACACCTCTGCAGGGAACAGAGATGTGCTTCCCCAGCAAAGACTGGGAAAAATGTGCTTGCCTACAGATCAGCTGCAGTGTCATTCTGCTGGAGCTGCTGTTGGAGATTAGCAGTATCTAAAACAGGGACAGCAAAATCAGATCTGGACAAACTTTGTTAGCTGATTTGTTAATTTATTGTGTCTTGAGTACCATACGTGTGAGCCAGAAAAGTAGAGTGTGTTTTGCAAGGAAGCATTCATGTAGGACTGACATAATTATTGAACATAGCCTGTAATAACAATCAACAAATTGTATATGAGAAAGAAGTTTAATGAATATAACGTAACTCTTTTCTTAAATATTGCTATAAAATACGTTGACTTAGCTATAGACAAATCATACATGTAATTTATTAAATGTATATATATATATCTAAAATTAAGATAAACAAAAAAATCATTCAACAAAATTTGAACTTTCCCTTTTCTATGTTTTCACCCTCATTAGAATTCAAGAACCTGGACATTCCTTTCACTTTATTTTTGTGAAAGCTTATAAAAAGTGAGGTCAATAATCCATCGATCCTGGATTTAAATTCCTGCTTAAGCAGATTAATTCTTTATTCTTAAAAATAATAGAAAAAAAACAGATGAGATGTAAGAATTGCAAATAGTAGCAGTATTATTCAAGTATAAGCAGTTGCTCTTTTCCCAAGAGCCTTGTGATTACTGAATGTTTCTCAATAGAACTCCTGTAACTTGCTCATGTGTTTTGTTTTGAGCCTTTGCTTTGCAGCTCTTTTTTCTCCAGAGTTAGATTGGCAAGAGTCTCTGATGTTAGTGTGAGGTGTGGGTCACTTCCTAGACTGCTCTGGGAGTTGCATGTGATGATTACCTGCTGGTGAACAGAATAAAAAAGACCCTAAGGATATTCTCATCCTCTAGTATCTTACAGTTGTGAGTGTTGCTTTTTGTACTGTGAGTGTTACGGTTGTTACAGAGGAGAAGGAAAGAGTTTTGTAGGTGTGAGAAGTACGTATCTTGTGCCTTCTGCCCAAGTGCATGGTTGCATACTGGTTTACTCAGATGGGTTAACCTAGGATGGCAATGCTGTCACCGTGAGGCTTCCTCTGTCTTCTGTGTAGCTGGTTTCCTTCTCCCACAACCCAGCAATCTTTTCTCTTTAATAGATAGCACTAAACTTACACTATGTTCCACAAAATAATCTCCATCTTCCAGACACGTCAACAACTTTCCTTTCTCCATCCGTCTTACTTCATTGTGGCCAATTACCTCACAATAGATGAATAATGGGTTTATTCTTCTTTTAAGTATGCACCTTTATGTTATCTCTTTGAATATTCTTGCTTTGCAGACTGGCACCAAAACAAAATGAAAAACACTAATGGAACTTCAAAACAAGCAACCTACTCTTGGAAACCTTACTAGTAACTTTGTCTGCTTTATTTTGATCATAATGTATTTTAAGATGTTTATCTTGGAAATGTGAATGGTGGCTGACTCCAGCTTTCATGCCTTTCACTAGTTTACTGCATCTAAAAATGACTGCGGAAACTGAAATGTATTTCTAAGTACAATATTATGGTTCTACATATCTGTTTGGAATGAGGTTGGAGGCACAGTTTCCCAGCAAGCCGATTCTTTGGTGTGGTCCTTACTCTGCTATTTACAGGGCTGGAAACACTGTGTGCTCCAACACTCTGGCTAGGGTTTTACCCCCACTTGCTTCAGGTTGGAGTGGAGTGGAGTGGAGTGGAGTGAGTGGAGAAGCCAGGACACGGGATTCAGATGGAACAGCATCAGCTCAGACCCTCAAGCCAGACTTCTCCATGACACTGGAATGAGCTGCCTGCGGCATGGTGCGGGGTTTGTCCTTCTATAACAGAGTCTGACCCACAACTTTTTATCTGAGCAGGATGAAACTCATATGCTGCATGTAAGGGAAGGTGGAAACTCTTCAGAGTGAATCCATGTCATCTGATGAGTGTACTTGTGTAAGCTCAGGTGATGCTGGCTTTAGAGTGAGTGTTGGCCCAGCCTTCCTCTGGAATAAGAATAGCAGGAGCATAAGCCCTTAAGCATGGACTGGTTTCCTAGCAGCAAATCCCTCTATTAAAACAGCATTTGAAGAAAGCAGCACATGTTACTAGTGCCCTTCCAGAAAGGGAAACCAACTTGGAGGACTGGTTTTGGAGATAAGCACAGAGCTGGTCAGGAATCACCAGATGTATTGGCTGCTCCACATGCAGCTGTACCTCGGCCAGGAAAAGGTGCTCCAGGGCGGTGCTATCAAAATGTCCTCCTTTGAGGCTTTGTTTCATTGGCATCAGTGAGGAAACTGGATCCCCTCCATGAGGCTTATGTTGTTCCCACTGTTACTACGATAATTTTCATAATTTGAATATATTCCAAGAACATTTTGCATCTTCCTTTTTATTACAGATAGGAACAGCTGTTTTAAAAGAAACTGATAAATAGATGAAATCTTGTGTGCTTTCCAAGTATTCGCTTAACTACAATGACTGCATTGGGAAAAAGCAGTTTCTGGACTGCGGCTTGATTTGTAAATAGCCAGATTATGCAAACATTTGATTTATGATCCAGTGGGTAGTAATTTATTTAGTATCATGGGACCAGACTGCTAGTCTCATGTTCATTATTGATATGTATATTTAAATGAAAATTAAGATAATTCTTCTTGGGAAATTCTCTGCTCAAGGAGAATCTCAGGCTTGCTTTACACCACTGAGAATTTAGAATTCCCCCTGGAAATCATAATTTTCACCTTGGATTAATTCTTAGCCCTTTGATGTTGACAACTGGAATTCTCACTGATCTCTGCAGGGATGAAATTTCATCCATGTATATAACTGAATTTGAACACAGGTTGTGCTGGTTTTGACTGGGACAGAGTTCATTTTCCTCATAGTAGCAAGTATGGGGTTACAGTTTTGATTTGTGCTGGAAACAGTGTTGATAATTCAGGCATGTTTTAGTTGTCGCTGAGCAGTGCTTACAGAGTCAAGGCCTTTTGTGCTGCCGGGGTGCACAAGAAGTTGGAGAGGGGACAGCCAGGACAGCTGATCCCAGCTGACCAGAGGGATATTCCATACTGTATGGCATCATGCTCAGCATATAAAGATGGGGAAGAAGGAAAGGAGGGACATTTGGAGTGACGGCATTTGTCTTCCCAAGTAACCATTATGGGTGAGGGAGCCCTGCTTTCCAGGAGATTGCTCTAAACACCTGCCTGCCAGTGGGAAGAGGTGAATTAATTCCTTGGTTTGCTTTGCTTGTGTGTGTGGCTTTTGCTTTACCTGTTAAGCTGTCTTCATCTCAACCCATGTGTTTTCTCATTTTTACCCTTTCCCTCTCCCTATCCCACCAAGGGTGAACTGAGAGAGCAGCTCTGTGACACCTAGTTGCCAGCTGGCATATGGACACATGAAAGAAATCCATTTCATTACTTAATGAGAACTAGGAGCTCCTTTCTATCTATTACCAAAGGCATTGTTTCTCATTTGCTTTGCACAACAACTAGTCCAGAATGATGTAGTCTTTAAATAAAGATTCCAGCAGAGGTTAAAGTCTAGAGTTACTTGTAAGAGTAGTCATAATATTTATTTGTAAGTAATAACAACAGGAAAACTTCATATTATGTGCTCGAACAAAAATTAGGCTAAATAATTCTTGAGCAACGTTCAGATGTCAGGCAGGAAATCTGGCTCACATGGGACCACATCATGTTGCACACCTTTTGGGGGCTTTTATTGAGAGAGGATTTCTGTTTCCTCTTAAAACAGTGGAAGTGTTGTAGCAGAGAGGTGTGGAGACGTCCTTACCTGCCAAGGAAGATCTGGTGTCTACTGAGGGCAAACTCAGGCAAGGTTTGGATCCCGAGCATGTCATGATCTGGAACTGAGTGAATCTGGGGTGTATCACCACTGGAAGTGGACCACCCGAGCCTGACACACCCTAAGCAACCTCTGGCATGGTAAGAAAATGCCCATGGCCTGGGTACACCAACCTGACTACAATCATTGCCAGGAGACTTGGTGCAGGACCAATTAACATGTTTTTGCTACCTACAACACAGAATGGCAGATAAGAAGAGCACACATACGTGTGTGTCAGGTGAGAGCAGAAAGGGTGCTGTACATGCCACTACTTGAAGATGGTGCAGGCTCTGAAGGCAAAAGTTACCAGGGTACTGAGCTAACCAAACACCTCCAGGGATGGCTGGGGTATTTGCACTGGGAATGGCAAGTGTGACACCGCAGGGCTGCTGTCAACCCAGGCCAGCTGAAGGGCAGGTTGTGGCTGCTGGTGGTGCGCTGCTCTCCAGAGTTCAAAGCCTGCAGGAGTGTCTGGCACCTCTGCAGCACACAAAGGTACAAGCAACAAGGATTACTTTTATTTGTTTGCTTTTTGCTTAGTCTGTGGCCCAGGCTAGGACACCTGCTTTAGACAACCATCCTGCTGTGGGGTTCCGCTTGCACTGGGATGGACAGGGAAGAGAGAGCTGCTCTAATGCCCATCCTGCCTGGGGACAAGGAGCTTAAGCCAGAGTGAGGTGAGGCAGTCAGGCATGTCAAACGCATCAGGGAGGAGAAGAAGCAAATTTGAGCTTAATTTTGCAGTCCAGCCTGGGTTGAGGAAGTCTGGGAACTTATCCCTTCCCCCTGTGACAGTGTGTATGAATTCATTCTGTATTAGATAGGCACTTGACTGAGAAAAGACATTTCCCCTGATGCCAGCACATGCCTGTCAATGTGGGGAAAGAGTTTTGTGTCCCCAGTTGCACAACTGAAAATTGGGTGTGAATGTCCCATTAGCCTGGTGTTTTGGGTATCCTTGTAAGAGGGTTGTCCCTCTCAGGCTGCAGGTGGAGCAGGCACTGCATCACTTGGTTCCAGAGCAATCTCTCTGATTGGGACATTAGGAAAAGACAAGCCACTGTGAACACTCCTGGCAGTTTCTGAGCCAAACTCACTGCTGTCTGTGGATGATAAACCAGGACCCTCAAGATACTAACATCTCCTCAGCTTAGCTGAGGAAAGATGTTATCAGTACAACCTTTGATACCTATGTTAAGACGGTGATTCTGCTACAGACATCTATAAGATATATATTTCTAAATCTAACTTGCCCATTTAAAGTCCCTTTAGAGCAACTGAAAAGAAATATGATCTTTAAAGGAGTGATTCATTTCATCCAAAAGCATCCATACAAAATGGATCACACAGGTTTGCACCCAAAGAGGTTTAGAACAACCCTTAATTGATTACCTCATATCTATATATCATTTTTTTCTTGGCCCACTGTGCTGAATATAAATGCTTATGATAACTCTACAGGCATGGAACTCTGGGGAAATTTAAGCCTGAAATGGTTGCTCAGACTGAACAGTGCTGCTTTAGCTGAAGACTTTTACCAGTGTGCGCTAGCAAAACTCTGCGTGAATATCTCTGTGATTGTCTATAGAGCAACATGATTATTCAGTGCAAGGCTGGATATAGAAATCTTGCTGAAATGCCAGACTGAATGCCCATCAACAGTAAAACAGCTAGACAGACCAAAGATACTTTTTCTGACTCTTTTCATTTCGAACATAGCCTTCTTAGGGTCTGTTTCCATTGATGTTTGCAGGGAGTTGCACGCCTGCTTTGCCCATGCTTGGAGCTGCTGGACAAGGGTCAGTTCTGGAAGCCATTTAACACCTCAGCAAAATCACATTCCTCAGGCCTCTTCAGATCTCTGCTGCAGTGCCTAGAAATCCAGTCCTTTGATCAGACTTAGGGGCTAATCTTTAATTATTCTCTTCTTTCCTTCCTCCCTCCCTTTTTCTTCCTTTTTCTGTCCTCTCTTCCCACCTTCCTCCCTTCTTCTCTCCCACCTCCCTTTCTCCTCCTCTTTCCATCTGCCTGCCTGTATGCAAGCCAAATAATTTAAAACAATACCATCACTTTTCATTACAAATAAAGAATTATTCAAATTCTTTCCCTGTGCTTGTATGTAGTGTCTATGTTGCTCCCCCTTTCACTGTGACTTGGTTTTCTACAAGTCAAGCAGAAAACAAGATGTCTATGTTATGTGTTTATGTAGCAACAGTTGCAGCCACCTTTACTGGCAATTTTTAGTGAAGTTAAATGAGTTTTAGTGTAGTAGTTAATGAAACTATTTTATAATAGTAATAGTTTATTAAGCACAGGAGCACATTAATGTTCTCCTTTTAAACACTGATACCATTAAATGAAAAAGAGAAAGTACATACCTATTCCCCAGAAGGATATTTAGATGGTCAATATACTAGTATGGATGCAGACATAAATAATGTGCAAAAAGGAATGGAGACAAAGCAAAGAAAAAAATTATTTTATTGAATCACATACACCATTACCACAGTGCTATTTTCTTGTTTGAAGAAATCCATAGTAAACTGACTTTTTTTCCACATTTCATAAGATGTATGAGCTAAAGAAATTACTTTATGAGGGATCTCAACTCCTTTCACATTGTCATCAAGCCTATAAAAATACTTTGCTGAGTTTATGTTGAAGCACTGTACTGAGCCTCTGAAACTGTAGGTGCTCTCCCCCCCCATCAGTCCAGTGCATGATCATTCCACTCTATCTGTGCTGCATTTTCCCCATCTGTAGAAGGGGGATAACAAAATTGCCTACTTTCTATAAAAATAATAAAAATAAATTAATTGTTTGAAGCTGTGAAAACAGTGAAATGAATGTTGAAATGAAAACATATATTGGGTTTTTGAGTTTTTTAAAAAAGAGCAGTTATAACAGCTAATAGAAACAAATTATTTCTAGAGCAAAATACATGTTAGTGGGGCTGAAGAGTCAACCTTTATAGCTTTTTTGAAAGACACAATTTTGCATGTGGATGGTGCTTGAACTTTGCCTTTTCACTTACAAAACACTTTAGCGTCATTCAGTAATTCAGGAAGTGAATCAAGTACAAAGGTGTCAGACTACAAATTTCATAGAGGAAGTGACATTAAGGTCATTACCCACACTAAAAATAATCAAGCCAGGATTCATTAAACCAAGTTTTTGTCCTGTGGAGAAGATAATGTACAAGGACTGATATCTTAGTCATTGGGATTTTGGGGGGTGTGTGGTTTTGTTTTAGCTTACTTCCCCAAATTTGCACAGACTTGGTGAAAATGAGAATTGAGCCTGAATTTCCAGCTACTGTTAAGTAGGTATATACAGAAATAAGCTGATTTATTCTTGTAGCTCTATTTTGCAGCCTAATATGCTAATATCTAAAAATACTCCCAAGAATAATTAAGAAGATGACAGTTAGCAATTACTTCATTTTCATCTTCAAAACACTTCTCAAGTCTCTGTTGCTAGTCCACTTGGATTTGTGACACTTTTTTCTGTAGGCAAAATTGTTCCTCTCGGTTTATAGAATCACATGAATCATAGAATTATGTGGGTCACAAACTGGCCTCTGTAAACTGGACTTATCCTGTTAGAAAATACAAACCATTCGAAGTGTATCAGCAAATCTGAATCTTACTTGATAAGATAGGATGCTTCTACTTATTCAAATGACCCTTATACAAGACTTTGCCTGAATTAAACCTCAGAGTATATATAGGGAGTAAAAATGTTGCTTTGTAAATCACCACAAATTACCTGTTCATGGAGGCACAGACCTTTCTAACCTCTGTTGGCTGGTGCCTGTGGTCAGAGCAGAAAGTATTTAAGCAATTGGAGTCTTAGTTAATGTCTGTTCTGAGCACATATGCTGCACTCTCACCTGCCCCAGCACTGAGGACCACCTGTGTTGTGCTCATCAGACCTGGTGTCATGGTTTAAGCCCAGCCAGTAACTCAGAACCACGCAGCTGCTCACTCACTACACACACACACACACCCCGCCCCCCCCCCCCCCCTTCCTCACCCCAATCCTGAAGGGATAGGGAGGAGAATCGAAAGAACTCTGCCTGAAATTGAAAGAAATCTGCCCTGATGGCCTGAGGTGTCATGGGCTCACCGGGCCAAAAATAATTCACCTTTATGTTGCCAATCTAAGTCCATCTGAGCCACTTCAATCTTAGCCGCTTTATCCACTTGTTGGTTGTTCTGGTGTTCCTCAGTGGCCCGACTCTTGGGTACACGAGCATCTACATGACGTACCTTCACCACCAGGTTCTGCACCCGGGTAGTGATATCTTGCCACAGTGCAGCAGCCCAGATGGGTTTACCTCTGCATTGGCAGTTGCTCTGCTTCCATTGCTGCAACCATCCCCACCGGGCATTTGCCACCATCCATGAGTCAGTATAAAGTACTGGCCACTTTTCTCATTCAGCAATGCCCAAGAACAGCTGGATGGCTTTCACCTCAGCAAACTGACTCGATTCACCCTCTCCTTCAGCAGTTTCTGCAACTTGTCGCTGGGGACTCCATACAGCTGCCTTTCATCTCCGACACTTCCAAAATACTGGAGGGGCCCACTGGACTAGATACTTGCCCATACTGTCCCACACACCCTGCCAGTCATGGCTGTCCAGCCTCAGGGAAAATCTCTTGGTCCTCCTATATCATTGTCTAACCCCAGACAAGACCAAAACCTGACTCTGCTCAACTTTCAATATCAGACGAAATGGTTGTGGGTAAAACACAGTCTGTTTTGTGCCCACATGCTGATCCCCATCACAATCAGCAGGCAGGTCTCAAGGATATTCAAAAGCCATTTAAAACCTTCAGAACTCTCAAATGATGCTCTAAACAATCTGGCAAGGAAGCAGGGTGTGTAAGGGAATGTCTCCTTCATAGGCTGACCACCCAAGGAGGAAACAAAAATATGTATGTAATTGCTAAACATTTCTATTATATACCTCCCTAAGTATAGAGGTGATGACCACACTGAGAACACAAGCCAGAGCAGCTTCGTAATCAGTGAGTCTATTGTATCACAAGTCACTACCATGAAGTACAGTGAAACAAGAACCTTAGCCCAAGCTCCCCAGCCGATAAACACTAAAACAGCAAATACCAGCTGTAAGTAAGGTATGACATGCTGAAACTCCAAGATCAAGAGCAACGAGTTTTAGAGCCAATAAATCAGCATTGTGACAAGTGACTATTAATCTGAAATAATGAATGCTTATCACAAATGCGATTGGACACACTCCGGTCAGATCTGTTGTTATCTCAACTCTTCCAGCCCCATGTTGGGCACCACAAAGAACTGTCATGCTTTAAACCCAGACAGTAACTCAGAACCACACAGCCGCTTGCTCATTCTTCCTTCCCCCACTCCCGGAGGGATGGGGAGGAGAACCAAAAGAATGTAACTCCCACGGGTTGAGATAAGAGCAGTCCAGTAACTAAGGTATAACACAAACCACTGCTGCTACCACCAATAATAATAATGATAGGGGAAATAACAAGGGAAGAGAATACATCCGTTCACCACCTGCCGACTGATACCCAGCCCAACCCAAGCAGTGATCTAGTCATTCCGGGTAACTGCCTGCAGTTTATATACTGGGCATGATGTGCTGTGATATGGAATACCCCTTTGGCTAGTTTGGGTCAGGTGTCCTGTCTCTGCTTCCTCTCAACTTCCCCTGCTTCCTGGCAGAGCATGAGGCTCAGAAAGTCCTTGGTCAGAGTAAACATTACTGAGCAACAACTGAAAACATCGGTGTTGTCAGCACTGTTCCCAGGCTGAAAGTCAAAACCACAGCACTGCACCAGCTACTAAGAAGGAGGAAAATGACTGCTACTGCTGAACCCAGGACACCTGGCCAAGCAAAGTCAGCCAGCTCCAACTGGAAGTTGGTGGGGTGGAGTACCTTGGAAACTGCTTAAAGAGAGAATGATTCTTTGATGGGAAAAGTGTGATTTTTGCAAGTAATTTGACCCGAGTGGAAACAAAGCTTGTCAGAGACTGTATTACGTGAAAATGTTTGCGGAATGATGTCAGTGTGTTAGCACTGTTAGCAGACAGCTGGGGCTTTATTCACAAAAAGGCCATATTTTCGCTGCATGTAGTAGATTCATAAATGAGGCATTCTGCGCACAAATGAGCTCTGTGAAAACATAGCCCTGGTGTTTTGAGGAAAAACACATATTTTGAGTAGATAGGCCAAGCTGATTTGTGGCTCTCTGAATGCATGTTATCAAAGGGCCTTCAAAGGTTTGTACGTGGATGTGAGTCCCTCTAAGCAAAGGGTTGGGGAAGGAGACTGGGGCACAGGCTCAGAGGTGTTTCCTAAGAATCAGGTAGCCCCCTGCTTTCACCACAGTGGTTCAGGTCAAACAGCCACCTACCTCTGCCTCCTCTCTGGCGCTGGTTTAGGGAAATGTGTAAGAAGCAAAGAATGTATGAAGTGATCCGTTCTCAGATATACTGCCGTGCCTCTGACAGTCTCCACAGCAACCACATCACACAATCCACTCCATAAGACAATTGGAAAAATATGGTTTCTTTGGGTGTTAATAGACCTTCCAGCTCAGTGACATTCTCTGCTGGAGATAATAAACTAGAAGACAGTGCAGACAAGCAGCATATGCAGGGCAAGGGAGCTGAAGGGATGTTCTGCACAACCTGGGAAGCCTGAAATCAGTCTCAAGCTCAGGGGCAGGCAGCCAGTTCTCAGTAATGTTTTGGGGATGCTCAGCCACCTGTTTCCATGTCGTGGGAGTCTATGAGTGCTAGAGAAAGGACAGGATTCACCCTGCTGGGCAAGGGGAGGCAGAGGCTGCTTGGTCAGCAACTGTATGGGTCACCTTTTTCAGTGTTCCTGCTGTCCTCTTCCTCAAAACCAGCAGTAAGGAGCCTGTGGAGAAATTCATCCGGGAAAGTCTTCAACAAAGCCTTTTAATTTTCTGTAGCTGGCCCTTGCTTCTCTCTTTGGGAGAGAAGAATGAACATTGCCTGTATCATTTACATCTTTCTGCCGTCAGTTTCTCTGGAATAAAATAATCCCCTTTCCCCTCTGCTCCAGCTTTTCTGAAAAGAAATGATATATAATCTGCAGGTGGTCTGTGGGATAGTCCCTCACTGGTGATTTAATTTTCATTGCGGTGCAATATATTGCTATCATTATTTGCACATCTTCAGTAGGAACATGCTAGGGAAATATAGATACTTTCATTAGAACAGACGGAAGTATCTTAACATTTGGGAATGATTTGTCTTTATGATACTTGTTGTGCTACAGGTTCAGAGTGTGCTTGTGCAAGCACATTCATAACAGAAGGTAAAATGTACTTCTCTGGTGCCATGTCCTGTGCCCTTCCATACAGGTTCCTACCCTGCACTGCTCACTAGTGCCTGAAGCCTAGTTCAGTAGTGCATTAAGTGATGTGACTAACATCTGTCGTGCATTGTGCTCTGAAGGAAAGTGTGTGCAGCAGATTTAAATCCCTCCTTAGGCCTAATGCAGATGTATTTCATTTAAAAGTCTGAAAAAAAAAAAGAAAGAAATCAACATGGTCCTACCTTCACTGTTTAATTAGTTCTTATTGTATTTATAGCCCATTTCCACTTCATTATTCATAGCTGTCAGTTCACTTTTTTTTTCCCCTTGTTTAATTAAAATTATTTAAGAGAAATCAGAGCTAGGCAAGGGTGCCTGACTTCCAGGCCTGGGACCAAACTCTTTCTTTCTGCATAGGTCAAGTACAGTATAGGCAGCTGCAACAAATGCTGATCTCTGCTAATCTGCTGCAAGCCACAGTTTCAGGAAAAGACAAGGTAAAACTGTCTCCTCATTAATTTCTGCATCCCAGTTTCTTCTTCCTTCCTTGGTCTGATCTGTGCCTGTTGATACCTAACTTCAGTGTACCGAGAATGCAGAGGTGAGCCTTGACCCTCTAGCTCTCTGGTCTCCTCAGAGCTTCCTGAAAGACAGTATAAAGCTAGTTAAAAAGTCATATGGAGACGTTCACAGCAACCTCTTAGCATAAGTCATGAACCAACAGCCTTCTGACAAGAGCCAAATCTTAATATTTGTCTCTCTGTGCTTGTTGACTTGTGACATGGCAGTTGTAAAGGCTGGAAGTCTTCTTCCCTGGAAAGAGGACCCTGAAGATGGTAGTGACGAAAGCTCATTAGCCCTGGGAGCTAGCTCTGCTTCCCTTGCTTGCTTTGCTTCTCAGGCATTTTGAGAGACCATGTCAACAATACCCAAATGAGATTCTGCGTTTCATTAAAGACAGCTGGTGCAAATGCCAGGCTCAAGCAATGGCACGGGGACCCTGGGCCTTGCAGCTCAGGTGGCAACCGACAGAGGGACCACAAGGAACAAGTAGTGACAGGGCAGTAGGAGCAATGATGGCAGCAATTTGGGTTGGGGAAGTTTACCCATCTTTCATTCCCACCAGAGCACTGGAAGGTATTTCCACCCAGGGCAGCCTGCAAAGCACTTCTAGTCATTGCTGATGAGATGAGAAGCCATGACCACAGAGAGCCAGGGACAGAAAGGCCAGCTCAGGTCCTCAGAGTGCCCTTTTGAGAAGTGAGGCCCAAAGGGTCCCCTCTTTCCCACATTCTCCTTCTCAAGAAGGGCAAGGAGAGGGCAAGGCTGTATGAGGGTGCTGGGAGGGAGAGAAAACAAAGTGTAAAAATCGATATGTGAGAGGTACAACCATTGCATCACACGTAGCTTGCTTGGTCCTCCCAGGGAGCAGCTCATGTTGGTTTGCTGCTCCTTTCCAGGGACGGTTGACTGACCAGCAAAAGTGCCAGTGCTGTACTACATCTCTCTGTAGCGTTGCAGTACAAAAATATTTCATTTCAACATCTAGTGGAAACCATCCTTAGTGGGGGATCCTTAGCTGGTTTAATTTTCCCCTTCCTAAAATCCAAATGTGCCGGTTCAGGCAATGCTGACAACATTTTTATTGAGGGATAAGGACTGCAGGGAATTATTGACAGAGGAAGAGCTTAGAGGGTTTGGGGGTGACCAAGGTTTAAATATTTGCTTTTGATTCTGAGCAGCTGATACTAATGAGATTGTAGAGTCAGCATATTTCTTTGGCCTTAAAAATCAATGAAACTGTGATCATTGTAAAGGGCTAGACTGGGACATTCCTCAGCTTGTGTATTTTACAGTGAACACTCGGTTTTGTGCCTTCTGCACTGGCATAATTGGGCCACTGTTCAGGTGCGTATTGCTCTTCAGGAAGGACACATAAGCATGTGTTTAAGACCTATGAAATCACCAGCCTTTTTTTCCTTTCCTAAATCAACAGGACTTAAGCATGTGCTTAAAGTGTTTTTTCCGAACTGGGGCCTTAAAGAGCTCAGTTAGCTTATCCACCTTCCTCTTTAAAAGATGGATGTGGAAAATTTCCCAGATTATACATCTGCTCTTCCAATTTACATTGCGGAGGGTAAGGCTGAGTACAGAGGGAGCAGAAAAGAGGAAAGAAAAGTAAAAACAATCTTGAGCTGGCAGCCTGGCAAAAAGGAACTGAAACAGCTGCCTGCCAGATTCGGAGGGCTGCACGCTGCGTGCACCACGGCAGGGCCGTCTGCACACCAGGCTTGCACCAGGTGCTGTGTTTAGAATAGAAAAGGAGAGCCTGTCAGAGAAAGCAAACCTGCGTAGAGTGAAGAGGTGTCTTACTTGCATCTCTTCTTGATGTTTTTCTTCTCCATCTGATACATTCTTTGTTTCTTTCCTACAAGCTGTTGCAATGGTAGCTGTCAAGGAGAGGAATGATAGGTTTAGGGAACTTCTTCCTTGGTTTTGCTTTTTTTCTCCCAGCACTGTATGTTACCAGGGCATGGAATCACAAAGGGAGCTCCTGCCATTTGAAGATGTGACATTTGGGGCACCCCACAGACAAGAAAGGGTTATTCTGCTGCACATCCAGCGTTTTTGGAGGAGTGATACTTCCCAGGGGTAGTAGTGCAGTTAAGGCATGAGGACAGGCAGCTCAGTGCCTGTGGTTGCACGTATGCTGCCCACAGCCTGCACTTAGTTTCCCCACACAGGATGTCTGCCTTATTTGCATCCATGTTGCCTCCACAGGCAAGGTAAACCAGTCTCCCTGTGTTGGTAGGGACGTTTGCTTCAGTGGTCACACCACCATGAGGGTCACCAGCGAGGCTGGCTCAAGCCTCTAGTGATGCTGTAGACACTATCTCTGATCCTCCAGATTTGGCCCTTCTCATCCCAGATGGCTCCAATGAAAGCTTTTTTTCGTTTACTTTCACTGTATTTCTACCCCCATTCCTGCAGTGAAGGTTTGCTTAGTCTTTCAGTGAGGCTATGACAGAATAAAGCAGGGCCCAACAGAAATTATTCTGTAGTGAGTCTGAGCTCATTGCAGGTCTGACTGGGTGAAACTTAGTAGCCCACAATATGTGCAGGATTGACACTCTGAAGACTCCTCTGCCCTTAAACCTGAGGAATTTATGAGCCTTATCTTGGCCACTAGACCATCCTTTTCTTCCTTGTTCTTTACTTCCTCTCTTATAGCTTTAAAACTTTATATGGACCTAGGCTGTTCTTTATATCACATACACTCTCTTTGATTTTAAAGATGGGAGGGAAGTTATTTAAAAATAGGCTCATTCATAAGACAGCGTTCTGGTAATTAGGCACGGAGCTAGACCTTGTAAGTACATCTGTGGCTCGGAGGGAGGTCAGCATAGTTTAACTTTTGAGGAAGAGAAGAAAATCAAACTGGTGAGTTTCTGGTGAATTTTCTTCTGGAGAAGAAAATCAAACTGGTGAGAGCCAGGGATCTCTTTGTACGATTTTTTTTTAATGTTGTTGTGTAGTTTTGGCTTTTTTATTTGACTTTCCATTTATCTTGACAGTGTAGTAGGCAAAAAATGAACTCTACGTGAGGGCACTCAGTGTTGATGGGGGTGGGTGGCTGGTTGGCATGCTGTGGCTGCAATATACAGTTCCCAAAGACTGACCAAGGAATTGCTCTGAAGACACTTGTCTGTCTGAAGCTGGGATAAAACTGACAAACTGATCTCTTATTAAATACTGATTAGATGATGATGACTTATTGTACTTTTTTACTCATGCTGGCAATGCTCTGGGTCTGTTTTTCTTTTCAATGAAGTATGCATCACTGAAATCAGTGGGTGCGGAGGAGTCAGCAATTTCAGATGATAGGATTTTACATCTAGCATGGGTCACTTGGGATGGTACAGCCTGGGGACAAGAATTGCCACTAATCTGCAGTGGGACCCCAAAGGGCAAATAAAATCATTTTCTGTGCCTCTGTTTCCCACCTGCAACAAAAACATTAAGTGCTTCGCAATCCAAGACTGAAAAGCTTCATAAGAGAGGCATAGATTATTAATACTTTGCACATGGCACAAACACTGAAGAATCAGTCCCAGGGAAAACAGTGGAGGTGAGAGGAACATATGGCTCTGTATGTCATTAGCAATCCCCAGAGCCTCTTGTCTTCCCAAAGCTCATAAACAGTGACATGTACATTTTAAAAGTAACTTTTTTTAAAAACGTAAAAGGCTACTTTAATTAAATGAACATATCTTTTCTCTTAGATCATAACCTTGGATCCCAATAGCTATGTTGGGAATTCAGACGCATTTCAAATAATTTAAAAAAAAAAAAAGAGTAATGTTCTTTTATAGTTGGCAATTTTTCAGGCCTCATATATTAAACCAGCTTTTCCTTTTGTTAAAAGCTTTTGTGATAAGCTTATGAAAAGCTTTTGTAGTAAGATATTTAAAATTGTTTTTCATCCTGGATCATTAATAGTAATGCTTGAATGTAGACCTTAAGACTTTAAAGTGGTGGTACAAATCTATATATAAAATCAAATCCTTTCTCTTTCCCTTTTTTGTTTGACAGAACAGGATCTTACAAAAATAAAAGTACCGTGTGCCAAAGTGTGACTTTCATTCTGAGTAATAAATAGAACAAATAATCTTACTTTGTCATTGTTTAATCTGCTGCCATCCCTAGCATAAAGAAGATGAGAGCTTGGGCCTGTAGTCTAGGCTCAGAGATGACACAGTGGCTTGCAGCAAGAGTGGAAATGGAGTGATTACTAAGGGCCATTGGACAGTGGCCAGGGGTTTGCAGACCCAAGTCTCTGCAGTGGTGATCTCTTAGGGCTGGGGCAGCACTGTGTGGCCAGGCTGCCAGAGAGACTTCCTGGCACAGAGCATGCCCATGTGTGGCCTTGCTTGGGTATGGCATCAGCATGAAAAAACATCTTGGGAACAAAGAAATTCACTTTCTCACCAACCTGTGGCTCTTTTTGCACCAGTTCTAAAAGGTCTGCCACTGCCAGTCCCTTAAAATGATGGACAGAAGATATTTGTTTCATTGTCTCCCACTGGGATAATATGGTAGGCCTTTCTGTCCTTCAGGATCCATGAATAACATACCTAACCTTTTGCAGGCAGTAAGACAGAGGAGAGTGATCTGCATTGTCATTCCTATTTTTTAATAGTTTTAAGTTGTCAAACTCAGCATTTGTTGTGGACACCTGTTGAAGTATGTGTGGACACTGAATACAACATTTCTATGTGCTTCCGTAACACAACAGGCTCCTGGTCTTCACAGTAGACATTCAGAAACATTAAATTAGTAAAGTTGAAAATACTGTTGATATTTCTCAGGTGACCAGTAAAGACTTGTCAAGGTGGGTCTTATTTCCTGGTTAATTTTGGCTGAGCTCTCTTCTTGCGTGTTTGGGGTGCTCTCAACTATGTGTAGAAGTTGAGGTGATTTATCATAGTTTTAATACCTGTCTTGACCTGGTGAAATTTTCTAATTATGCAGCCCAATTTTAATATATTATCTAATACCTACTGCTCAGATGGCCAGAGTGCTCTGGCTATAGACATGACAATATTAAAATCAGTGTTGGACTATCTCAGTGGGTCTTGTTCCAGGCTGTTGCTCCAAGTTGTCTTCCCCATGTGGTATCTCCCTTCCTTCATCAAGAGAGGTTTTCATGAAGCATGATGCCTGGGATCTCTTTGAAGCTTGAAGATCAGCTCCATGGGAGTTCGTGCCTCTCTGCTGCTGGAAATCTGCTGATCAGGGCTCAGAACTTTTCAGTCAATCTCTTTGAAGCTTGAAGATCAGCTCCATGGGAGTTCATGCCTCTCTGCTGCTAGAAATCTGCTGATCAGGGCTCAGAACTTTGTGGTCATCTTTAGTCATTAATGCTTTTTGGTCATTGCCCATCTCACAGCCACTGTAGCAGCTCAGTTTAAGTAAAGACACTGCCTAGATGGAAATACATCTGCATTACGTGTTTGGTGAGCAGCTCTGAAGGAACTCATTTATAAAAGTCAGCCTGTTCGTAAATGGTAGCTAGCTCATGAACAACAAAAAGTTGGATCTGTAAGATACTACAGATAATTTACTGTGTCCTGAGACATTTGCAGCAATGGGCTTAGGTACAAGAAAATCTTGAACTTTGGCCAGGAATCCCTTCTTTTGTTGTTAACATTTGCATATGCTGCTTCTTTCTTCTAGTGCTACGCAGATCTCTTTAATCCCTAGAATGTGTTCCCAATTTGATTGTATTTACATATATGTCTATAGCCTCACTGAAAATACCAGCCCAACTCTTCATCACATTTCCATGCTGTGTTAAGGTTTGGTTTGGATAATGTCACTTTTCTTGTGCCTGGAGAATTTGGCTTCCTGTGAGCTTTTGGAATCTGACTTCTTCCTCTATATATACAGAGCTTTTTTCTTTCTCTTTTTTTCTTTTTTTTTTCTTTTTTTCTCCTTTTTCTTTGTAGTTCATTTTTCAGTCTATTAAGGGAACCAAGGATGTGTACTGCATACTCTCTGGCCTGCCACTTTTAATTTAGATGAAGCCTCAGTCTGAAAAATATACATGAAAACTTGCATTGCGTTTGAAGTGGGTGCAAGCCATGTTCCACGGCTGAGGGTTTCGCAGGAACCATTACGGAGATGCAGGAAGTGGATGTGAGTCATGTCTGAAGCAAATCTAATTGAACCAAACAAAATAAAACTAAAAGAAACCGAAAACTGTTGTATCTGAGTTAATAGATTTTAGTGCTTGATTCCTGTAATCAGAGCTAATGTCATCTCATGCAGATTCCTGGCCAATGCAATCCCTGTAATAAGTGCTGCTGGTTGCAAGCTCGTGCTCAAGTAATGTGATGATTCACTATCCCCCAAGGATAGCCTGTGCCTCATTAAGAGATAAAATCCAGAAGCCTAGCACTCATGTTAAGTACTAAGCTGTGCACTGATATTTGACACGGTCAGAGCAACAAAATCTCTCCCACGGGCCTCAGAGCCAGAAGCCCCCTGTGTGTGCTAGCAACCTCCAAAAGGCAGAGATGTCCACACTGTGCCACCAGCGGCCTCCTCCTGGCTCTTGAGTGGAAAAGGATGACCAGCCAAATGCTCATGCAAGCAGAGGATGGGCAGTAGTAGCACAGCAGGCTACTCCAAATCCAGCCCCAATACAAAAAGGTTGGGTTGACAAAAGACTGGTTCCTGAAGTCTCCCTGGTTGACCCCGCAGCTCTTTGCTCCTAGTTTCTCAGGTAAGGAAGGGCAACGAAGGTGCTGTTGTGTCCCACACTAAGCCTCTATGTCATGGCAGGGCTTTTTCCACTTTGTGAGCTGCAGACCCATACCTCTGTGAGTGGGTTTTCTAAGGGTCCAAAGTCTTCACACAGGCCAGCGCTGATAACTTTTTATGTATCATGACAATCACAACTGCAGAGTCCTTTTTAACATGTATTTTTTTCTGATGGTACAGAAAATGCAAAAGTATTTTGTCCTTATATTCTTAAATTGGTGTGCTTCAAAAAACTCTTTCCATAAGAAATACCCCACTCATCACTCCAGGAAAATATTGACTAATCACAGCTGGTAGTGAAATAAATACCAAGCCAGTTCTGTGAAAAACTAATAACCCAATATTCATGCAGCACATATATATAACTTCATGCAACTGATGGGATTTTTCGCGTTTTACCACTGAGCTTATGAAGGAAAGCTAGATTAACTAAAAATGTACATTATTGACATCTTTCACATTAAAAATCAATGTATTATACTGCTTTTCATTCCCTTGAAGTTTTAGTAGAAACTCCGGGTTTTCCCAACTCAAAAGAAGCCATCCTGCCTCTCTGGTGAAATAGATGTTGCATTAATTTACCAAGAACATCCACTTGATTTAGTTGAAATAACACTTACAAAGTAATAAATATTTAGTTTAAGAGGAGGTTAATGAGCAAAGTTTATTACTTACTGGAAAACCATTGAAATTGAAAGCTACATATATTTACATAAAGTATGTGGCATCTGAAATAAATACAGAGAATTTTGTTATTAATTTCCTATGTTGTTTACATGTGTTAGAGCTATGCTTATTCCAAAAGAATCACTCACCAGGAGTGATAGAAATCAAAGTGCAAACTGGTTGATTTTTCTCCATAACTTATTAATAACAGCATCAGATTTTAGTGTTAGATAGATGATATGCAACAGACACCTTTCTTCAGTTGTATGCACAATAAGTGAGAAAATAAAGCAAAGGACTGCACAGTTAAGTGAGGTATTTATTAAATAAAATAAAATTAAAATGAATACCATTTTTGCAATCTCACAATTTTTTTTCTATTAATTCCAAAAGATATTGAATGTTGCAACAGATTTTACAGTGTAATATTTATTGTATGTTTCAATAACCAAATACTTGTACAATGAAGCACTAATCAAGATCATAAAAATATCAAGGGTTTCATTATGTTTTCTCACAAACTTATGAATTAAAAAAAGAAATATAAAATTGCCTTAGCAAATCAAAGACATTAGAGTTTATAAAGTCTCTTTTTAAAGATGGAAGGGAACACATATCACATTTTTATGACAAGTTACTATATGCTAAAGCAATTTCTCATTTTTCACATTTGGTATGAAAATTCTTAACCTCAGACCATCTCTTTTTAGTTTTGGCATGACTGTAGAAGGCAGCTGGCTTTTCCTAAACCAGTTATGAAGGAAATGTATTTTCCTTAAGCTCCCAGTCTTGACTCCTCAGTCCTTAGGTCTGCAGAACCCTCCTTGAAGGGAGTTTTGTTATAGAGTAAATGCATCAGTGCAGAACTCTTTAGATCCACTTGTGGGCCTGGAAATAAAAAAACAAGAGGATAAGAAGTGTGTGGCTTTTCCGCTACCTCACATTGAAGCCCGGGAGCCAGAACTGAATCCTTCAAGGGAGAGTCATCTTCTAACACCAGACAAGTAGGTTACATTTGTGTTTTACCACACAATATGTAGAATTACTTCTTTCTTCATCATCTGCCAAATGTTTCTGGGTTTGGAGTTTGTCTTGCAACAGCTGAGATACTCTTAACAATTTAAAGATCAAGTCCTCACATCGCCAATGTACGGGCAAGCAACCCTTCTGCTACCAAGGGACCAGGCAAGCACTCTGCATGTGCATGTGAAGGGTGGGGGGTGACGAGCCCACCCCCTCTGGAGGGCTTGTGGGGATGTCACTTTGCTCCCATTGAGAAATAAGGGATTTAATCCTGCCTGGGTTGCACACGTTAGAGCCACCTTCACACCAGAGGCGTGGGGGCTCCAGATCCCTGCTGGGGCAGTGTGTGCCTCCTTGGAGCAGTCTTTGTGGTACCCCTCTGCAGTGGGAACAGACTTCCAGTTTTCAGCCCTGTTACCCTCCAAAACCCAACTCTGCTGTGGGAGGTTTAACACTTACTTAATGAGGACTATGTGTGTGCATACATATGGATGTGTATATATCTGTCTACACATACACACAATATAAATTAGCTAAATATGTTACTAGGATACATCAGGAAAACCACATCCAAACAAAGAGTCCAATATGGAGAAAACTATTAAAAGATCCCAGCGTTTGAGCTTGTTGTGTACAGGAATAGATATGATTGCATGATGCCAATTTTGCATTTTGTTGTTTTCCTGCTGGTATTTGTAAGTGATATCCTTCTGGGAGTAAAACGAAAGCTGCAAATGATAAGGCAAATCTGATCTTCACAAATAACATGATGCTTGTAGTTAAAGTTCCCACCTCGGGAAAACTTGGGGACTTTGTTTAATGTGACAAAAGGTTCAAGAGGCCTCAACAGGCTGCTGAGCTCTGCCTTTAGAGGTTTTGAGAGAAATGCAATCTAGAAGGACCTTTGTGCTCCAGGAATCCAGAGGATTAGAGTACCCGCACATGAGGTCAATTCTGAAGAGCAAAGATAGGCGTGAATGTCACAATCTCCTTTTCATAGCAACCTTCTTCTAGGCTGCCTAGTAAGACTAAATAATTTTCCTCCTTCCTCTTACATGCAAAGATGCACAGCCAGAGGGGACACACATTGCCAGGCTCAGTGCTGGTGAGCACAAGCCCAAGGCAGTGCTCAGGCTCACAGGATGCAGGGAAGCCTGGAGATGCTCTTACAGCCCTAACGTGATCATCTTGCCAGGGCTCTGCCACTGCTCTTAAGCAGCTCACAATGGACCAGGGTGTGGCAAATTAGCCAACTGGCATATACTCCTTGCTGAGTCAATGCATTGAACCAGATATGCTTTCCCTGTCACAGTTATCTATTTAGATCTTGTAATGCTCTATGGAGCAATGGTCTGATTTTTGAAAATCCAGCTGCTTCCTGTACCACTTCCCCTGAGTTCTGCACCCTACACATGAAGACAAAAGATTATACAAGGTACCAGAGCTCAGCCCTGCAACTCAGGATAGAACAGTGAGATCAGAGATCTCTTAAAGAGACGTGATACAGGCCTGGGGCTCCCTGGGGCAGCACCTGGTCCATCTCACATGCTTCAGACAGCATGATGGTGTAGGTGTTGGCAACTCACCGTGTTCAGGCTGGTGATGTGCAACTTCTGTGGGAAAAGCCAAATATCCTGTCTATAGATACTTTCTGAAATGTCAGGTAGTGCAATGAAATGCTCTTTTAAACAGCAGTAATCATGTGACCCATAGGATGAGATTAATATCTTTCTAGTCATGATTTTCCAAAATTTCCTCTTGGAATTGACTTTGAAGTCAGTAACGAGGCTTCCATTGGGCTTAATGCAAATAAAATCAGTCCTCACTGGAGATTTCAGTGGAGCAGAGAAAAACATTTTTCATGTTAAAAGATTTTCCTGTTAGTAAGGATACATAAAAGCCTTCTCAAAGCTATAATGTTAAATATTTTTATGTCCTGCCAAACCTCATCAATTCTCATTGTTTAGCAAAAATGGCACAGACATTCTGAGTTGCTAGCTATGGCATTTTCTGCATATTAAGATCAATAATATGCTTTACAAGGAATAAAGGGCTGTCTAATGAGAAAAGTCTTTTAAAAGTCAAGACAATTATGACTGCTATGAATGATTACAAATTATGTGGTTAATTTTATGGGGGTGGAGTAGGGGGAAGCTAAGGCCTTGGGCAAATGAACCATACTTCCTCGCTTCTTTTCTTTACCAGAAATTGTACCTCCCCAAAACCTCCCCTATTGATCGGCTGTGTGAATGTCAGGGAATGTCAGTTTGGCTGCCAGTGTAAGGAGAGAAGTTTTCCATTTCAGCACCACCCACGGGCTCTTAAGGTGTTTATTGGAATAAATTTCATTGACAGGCTGTATTGACATGTACAGAAGAAAGACTTGGTTCAGATATCCCAAAAATTGTGCTTTTTGGACCTTATGCTCTACTCCTTCTTCAAGCAGCCTCAGCAGCTAATAGGTGCATGGGTTTGTGCCTTGATGTTCTTTTTACGTTGAGCAATGTACATGCACATTCGAAGGTTCCCCTCACCTATACTGAGTGTGGTGTGGCTCCACAAAGGGCTGTAGGTGAGGTCAGGCTGAACTTCAAGGACTTGATTTTTTAGATGTTAAAAAGAGCAACGTGAGTGCTGAGCAAGGAACCAAGGAGCCACAGTGAGTGGATGGAAGCACCAGCAAGTGGAGAAGGAGGTGGCTGCACACAGCCTATGAGGCTTGTCCTCAAGGACAGGCATCCAGTGTGTATGTGTGTGCTCCCTGGGGGACTCCAGCTGCAGTTAGTTCATGACAGCAATGCCTCACATAACTGCCTTTGAAAATGTTTTTCCTGCTTTCCAGCCACACGGGCACAGATACTCATTGTCCCTACCCACTTCACACAAATCAAACTGGACAGTGCAGTTTGGACCTTTTCCAAAGCCTCTTCACTACTTTGCTTCAGGACAGAACAATATATCAGAGGCTTAAAAACCCTCCTACCCAAGGGAACAAAATATCCCGTCACTTCCCTGTACGCAGCTCAGCACTACCTAGATCTGCCAGGGCCCTGGCAGCCCAGCTCAATAGCTTCCAGTCCTTTCCTGCCTTATGGTGGTGGAAAACAAATCTTTTCAACCAGAAACTGAAAAATATGTAATTTTTGATAGAAATGAGGCTCTTGAGACCTCATTCAGTTCCTTATGGAGGTTAAACTTCCTTCCCTTTGTAATAGCATACTGATATCTGGGTAGCAGCTGGTGTGGTGTTGGCACAGAAGAGAGAAGGCAAGAGGGACTAAATTGTTAATTGTGTCAGATTAACACAGGTTCAAAGGAAAGAAGATTATTTCTTCTCCCTTTCCTTCGGATGCCTGATATTATGTAAGCTACACACCACATGATGGGAGATGTGGTTATGAACTCCCTAAAGAGAGATGAAGATGGATGTCACTAGTTCCCTCAAGTCCTGTGTGACCAAAAACCTACTCTGCAAAACAGGGCTGACTGCATAGTCTCACTGCTGGCATTTCCCCACCGTGGTCCAGTGCCACAGTGTTTTGTGCAGACTTCATTTCTGTGAGCATCCGTTACATGTGCACTGCCAGAGTCAGCTCCTCCAGGAAGGAGGGGATTAGGTGAGAGATACACACTTAGCCCTGTCAAGACCAAAAGGCTTTGGTACATGTGCAGAGCAGAACTTCAGGCATCTGAGAAACTTCCCTGGTGCCTGGGGAATTACTTGATACAGGCATGACAATATGAAAGAGATAGCCTGCATTTAAACACCGGATTTCCACCCTGTCCCCAGTGCTGGTACGTTTGTGAGCTGGACTTGTGTCCCAGTTAAGCATTAGGAGCTTCCTAGGTGCAGAGAGTATGAGGTACTGCAGTGACTCTTTCTAAGTGCAGAGACTCCTTCTAAGTCTTGGAATCTCTGCAAAAAACATGGTGTTTTTCTCCAGATTTGTTATGGCAATGAGATATGAGTACACATATAAATATGTAGCACTTCTTGTAGTATATGGCAGAATATTAATTGATGCACACAAACTTATTGCTTTTTTTTTATAATCTCTTAAAATCACGACGTGAATGAGTGAAAAAAAAATCCAAAAAGCTATAGAAACAAATCAGCATTAAGTTATGCTACAAATTCCTGGTTCCTTTCTAAATCAGAGCTTTATTTGATTTATTACTTAAAATATTTATGACTCTTTTCTTGAATGCTCATGCAGAATGGAATGATCTTAATTTCATTTTCCACCTCCTTTCCACTCCCCACCAGCGCAGAGCCTTAAAATCCTCCTTCATTTCCTATTACAGCCCATTTTGGGTGCCTCCGGATCCTAGCAGATCAAGGGGTGGGCCACATGCAGTCACTAAGCAGGGATAAAGGATATCCATCAAGCCCATGGACACGAGGTGGAGACAGTTGCTGTATTTGGCCAAACTAGGAGCTGACCAGTGGGATAGATGTGAAGCAGGTGAGATATTGATTACCAGAGCTGAGTTTGAAAGTGGATGTTGGATTGATACCCAGTTTGTACAGCAAAGTGGCAGGAGATGAGTTAAATCCACAGAGGCCCAAAAGATAATTAAAAACACCCCTGAATGACGATGCTATTAACATGCCACAAGTCACTGCATCCCATGGAGGAAGAAAGGAAACTCGTGGCTCCTCAAACTCACTTTAAGAAGCTATATGTATGCTGTATGTACGCAAAGCCACCTCTAGAAGTCTATAGGTCCCTGCTGCTTCTCCACAGTCCTGCAATGGGGGTAGGTTTGGTAGGGCAGAAAAACGCCAGGAAACATGTTTTGACAGAAAAGGCTTTGCAAGCCTCCCATGTGCTCTCCATATTGCCTATAGCGTGCCCTTTGATGTCGGATTTGGTTCATGGGAAGGCGTGAGGCAAGATCCTCACGCTGGGACGGACAGTGCCAGTCCTGTATACTAAGCTGCACCGATGCCTGGCACCATCCGTCCTGGGGTGAGAATCCAGCCCCATCCCCATGCTGCTCCTACAGTCTCAAGCACACAAACGAGACTTTTCTCCCCCCCCCCCCCCTTTTTTTTTCCCTTTTTCCTTTTTGTTCTTCTTTCCCGTTTTCTCACTCTTTCCTATTTTCCTTTTCTCCTTTTTCTTTTCTTTCATCTTTTTAGTTTCTTTTTTATTTTTCTGTTTATTTTTACCTTTACCTGTTTTTTCTTTTCGCTTTTTTTTTTTGTTTGTTTTCCTTCCCTTGTTCAGTATCTTTTTTTTTTCTTCCTCTAATAACTAAGAAAGAACTCTCTGTGTTCTTCACTGCAGACGCGGCTGCTCCCTCTCCGACTGAAGCACTGTCTGAAACTCCAGCTTCAGCGGCGGACGTAGCCCAGAGCCTGTCCCGGCAGCTGCCCCTCCGAGCGGCCGGCATCCGAGTCCTGCGGGAACGCGTAGCTGCCCTGAAGCGCAGCCCCCACCTTCACGGCAGGAGGGAAGCTCTGTCAGACCCCCGTGACTGCCGGCTCCCTCTCCTTTGCTGTGCTCGCTCTCGGCACTGCACGCAAGAAACCGGTGAGAAAATATTAATATTCAAAATAATGGGGCTCTTTTCCTTACTTTCCTTTCTTCTTTACTTTTCTTTTTTCTTTATTTTTCTATTTTGCTTTCTTTCCCTTTTCTCTTTATTTTTCTCTTTTCCTTTCTTTTCCTTTTCTCTTTTCTTTTCACAAACCTCAGGTTTTAAATCCCTTCTGAAATGTCATACAGTGACTTTAGAGATTAGTAAAGGAGGGATGGACTAATTTATTTGTGTCTTTTCTACCCTACAGCCTGCAGCTACAGGAAAGACAAGAACAGAGGAAAATGCCTGTTTTTCCATAAGGAGGTATTTGAAAGCTCTCGTATGCGCCAAGCGAATTTTGCAGAGGGCAGGTTTGAGTTGGTATCGTACAACTTGAGGCACTTGCGAAAGCCTTGAAAAAAAAGAATCCTGAAGGAAAACCAGCCTCTCTTCTACGTAGTGCACCCAGAAGGAGCTTCCTCACGTTTGCTGGCTGCCAACAGCGATCTCTCTGCCTCTAACTTTTTCTTTCTCTTTTTTTATCTTTTTCTGAGGGTGAAAGGGGGAGGGTAAAGGGACTCAGGGGAATCTCATGGCACCCTTTGTCCCTCTGATAATTAAGTCTGACTTCTGCAGGGCCGAGCCAGAGGTGACACTACGCTATCAGACAGGGCTCTCATGTCCTTCTGCCCCGCCGAGCCCGAGCCCGGTGCAGCAGCGGGGGAAATCACGTCCCTTTCCCACGGGCTGCATCCGGACGTTGCCGGGACCGGGGACGGGAGGGAGGGGCAGAGCTGTCAGCCCTGGGAAGGCGATCCTGGCAGACCCCGCTGCGAGCGCCGCATCCGAAGGGTGCGTCACGTCTCATTGTATCGCATCACACGTCGTCGTCGTCCGTTCCGTCCCGTCCCCACCCCCCATATCATCAGACGGGCATCTCGGAAAATGCACATGTGCTTTCATGCGTACATGTTGAGATGTGTTTACATACCTACATACATATATAAATGTATTTGTTTATGGTTTTATACTTTTAATGTAAATGTATATTTCAATACTCCCCGGGTTGTATTTCTTGCAGATCTCCAAGCGCATGAAACAAATGACAGGAAACCATGGGACTGACTAACTATTATTGAATAAGGTAACTAAAATAGCATAATATATATCCGATTGCAGTAATTTAACATGTGTTAATGTTGCACGTATTTAGGCACACATATGTAACAGTGCAGATGCTCCCACAGGGACTCACTACGTGCCTTGCCGTGCCCATTCCGGACTGGGTTCCCCCGCCGGGCTCCGTGTTGCCACCGCCGAGCCCACGGGGAGCGACCGCAGGAGCACCTGGGGCAGGAGGGTGGGAAAGGGAGACCCGCAGGGAGGAGTCAACCGCCACCCCTCCCCTCGGTGGAATGGAAGGGAAGGGTCACAAGGGGGGCCTGGGGTGGGAGATGGCGAGCTGCGGTTGCGGGCAGTGAGTGGTCACAGTTCCCGTGGGTCACCGCGGTCGGTGAAGGCCCGCTTTGGCCACCATCTCTGGTCGCTGGGTGCTGTGCTGCGATGGCTCCTGGTGCTCAGATTCCTGCCTCCTCACCCCCCTCTGGTGAGAGCATCTTTTCCTTGAAGATCCTTCTGGCTCTCGACTTGAGCATCTATATGTTACTTGGATAAATGCTATCACCAAGTCGAAATGCACTCAGTGTCGGGCAGGGCAGGTTTTACACTTACTGTCAGGGCTCTGGCCTGCAGCAGGGTTGGAGAAGAGCCCCTGTACAGTTACACCTGAGCAGAGAGGGCATCTGTCTAGTTTATGTAGCACCCCCACAGCAGGTCCCTCACTTTGGACAGGGCTTAGTGTCCTGCTGAGGCTTGGGGAGGGTGCGGGAGGAGGTGGCCCTCTCTCTCCGGGTGTCCACCCTCTAGCGTGGGTGAGAGCCCCCAGCGTGGAGTGCCTGGATCCTCGCCGGGTTGGAAAGGAGCGGGCGGCTCCCTGCGATGCTCTTGCGGTCCCCTCGGGAAAAAGCAAGGAGAAGAGGCGTGCTGAGCCGCTGTGCGATGCGAGCCCTCTGGTTGCGGAGGGGCGTTGAACCAGGCGCTGGCTCTGCTGCGGTGGGTTCTTTCAGTGGATGGGTGGGGAAAGGACCTCCTTTTCTATCTATCTGATCTGATACTCCGGCAGGGAAAAATTAACGTGAGGGCTTTCAGATTCAGTGGAAAGCTATAAACGTCGATGAGTTCGTTCGTGCCCGGACACAACTGAAGTGTCCCTCTCCCTCGTCATACACAGACATCCCCTTGTCACTTCGCGAGTACAGTCCGTGGGATGTGGCCCGGGTGAAGCCGTCTGAGC
This sequence comes from Pezoporus wallicus, assembly GCF_028554395.1. Lineage (NCBI taxonomy): Eukaryota > Metazoa > Chordata > Aves > Psittaciformes > Psittacidae > Pezoporus > Pezoporus wallicus. The sequence continues at coordinate 8,760,596 of NW_026640488.1, forward strand.
TGGGGCAGCCAAGTTGTGCCTGCCCAGGGAGCTGTGTGTGCCTCGGACAAGGGCAGGGCTGTGTCCCCCGCCTGCAAACCAGCCTGTTCCAGAGCTCTCTGCAGCCTGCTCGTTCCTCGGGAGCCGTCCTGGCACTTCACACGCAGTGTCTCCCCGTGCAGCACACTCTGCAGCCGGCCCTCAGTTCATTTTTTGACAGCAATGGGAAAAGCCAAACCAGGGCAATAGAGTGTCCCGCCAAGTGCGTATTACTGTCGGATTTCCCTTTCCCACCACAAGGTTTTAGAGGCTTTTGAAGGGAGAACAAACACGAAGCTGAGGGATGCTTCGAGGTTTACAAGGCTAAGAATGCTCAGCGGGACGGCTGGCGACGCTGTACATCCTGCACACTTCGTGCTCCCCGGGGTTACTGCAATAGAAGGGGCGCTGGTGAGCTGAGGGGTGCAAGGAGAGATGCATCCCTCTGACCGGAGGGAAGCACGTCAGAGCTGGGCTCCAGAGATGCGCTCACTTTGCGCCTCTGCACTTGTTTTGGTAGCCCAAACCCCCCGAACAAAATCCGTCAGGTTCTGAATGCCAGCCGACAAGTCCCACTGCCTCAAAGGCTTGGCACAGTTGGCCTAGCCACCAGATATTGCAGGATCAGGCCTTTTGGATGAATTTTGTGCTTCTCTTAGATAAGTGCTCTTGCTGCAAGCTAGGGAGACCCCAGACCGTTGGGTTTGCTGGGAACTTAGGTTTGGAAAGGAGCGTCAAGAGATGTCACCCGGAATTTCTCAGCAATTACTTCAGTGGGAAAAAAAGGACGGGATTTTTTTCCCCCATCAGCTCTTTCCTGCGGCATGGGTTCTGTTATTGCACCGTCCCTGAGAGTTCAGGGAAGGAGCAGTCCTCTCCCTGTCCTTGTTCTTGCGGAGCGAGCGGTGAGGCTGGGGACACATGAAAGGAGAGATCAGTTCCCAGCTGCGCTGTCCCTGCTTGCCCGGGCTACCGTGGGGACAGGGACACCCTCCCGCTGCCAGGGCTGAGCGGTACCTACTGGTGACCACTGGGGCGACGACTGAAAAGTGCGAGGCTCAACCACAGGCTCAGGAAACATCCCCCAGCCCCGAACAAATAGAAAAGCAAATTAATCCGCCGGCTACAGGCAAGATCTAGCCTGGGTTTGACATCCCCCCCTCCGCCTCCGGGACCCTTCCTCTGCCCCCCAGAGATGCTGGCTGCAAAGACCAAACAGCATAGCTGACCCCGAGCCAGCTCTTCACGCCGAGAGAGTGGCATCTGAAATATTGCCCAGGGAGCTGGAGTGGCTCTGGCGGTATCCCCCAGCTCTTCCCCAAAAGGTATCCGGGGAATCATTCCCCTCCCCTGCCCTCCGAAGCCCTTGCAAGGAAAGCAGGCCCGATGCGTTAGCCTAAGTACGAAGCATCTGAGGAATTTCCACCGGGGAAGAGAGCCCTTTCCGCGGGGCCGGCGTGGCGGCCCGGCCTGCCGCGGGGCTGGGACTGGCGGGCTCAGGCCCCTGAGGGGCGTACCTCCAGGCATGGAAGCGTTTAGCCGTGTCGGCGGTATTAACTCCTAACAGGGTGTGAAAAGTACTGGGGACTGAAAAAGCTGTGGGAAAGTGGATTCTTTCCAAGCCGAGCAGGCTGGAGCTTTCCTCTCTTCCGCAGACGGACACTTTGCACTGCTCTCGCCGCCTGGCCCCGAAGGAGCAGTCCCTTCTCTGCAGCCATGGATCAGGGAGACCGGCAGGTGCGGTGCCTCCCGCTGTTTGACCGGGAGCTCTTATAGCTGGAAGGCACAGTATCACGGTTTGCCACACCAGCCCGCTGGCCCCTGTCACCCTGCCAGCGCCATGTCGCCGGGCGCGGGAGATGACAGTTCTGCACAAGAGGCCCTGGTCTCTCCGGGCCGGGGCTTCCCGGCTTCTTTAGTGCCGAGATCGGAGGCTGGGCCTTTCACCCCTTTGTCCTTTCCGAGTACCCATTCCTGGCCCCGCAGCCGCGGCCGGCTGAGCAGGCACTGCAGAGCTCCCGGCCAAAAGCCTCCGGCCTCTCTTCCTCTTCTTCCAACACTCTCTTGCCGTTTTATTCTTTTTTTTTCCCGGTACATCCGTTTTGGGTGTTTTGGAGTTTCCTCGTTTTCTTTTTTTTTTCTTTTCTTTTTGAGTATGAACAGTCCGAAAAGTGAACACGGGACAAATATTTCGGACCTGATCAAATTTAATCAGCCGTTAACACTTGTGTAGTTAGAGCAGAGATTCACGCCGCTGGCACAGACTCTCCAGGGGACCATCATGAGCTGTAACCTGTGTTCACATATGTAGAAAGTCCCTTTTCTCGGAGGGGTGGGGAGAGTGTGTTAAACAACGAGGGTTGCGGTAAGTGTATGCACATATATATATACATATATACATATACATATATACACATACATATAACCTCCCCCCACCGAAAAAAAAACCCGAAAGAAGTAAATAAAAGATTTGGTTTCTCCCCACCGGAGAAGACGGCGGATAGCGCAAGAGCTCCCTCCTGCCAACCTGCCCTTCCCGAGGAGCGAGCACGGAGGCTCCGGGGGTAGCAGACAAGCCCCAGGCTCCCGTGCCGCCGACTGCCCCCGCCTGCTGAGTGCCGCCCCCGCCCCGGGAAGGGGCCCGGTGGCGGCACTGGAGTGGGTGGTGATGAAGCCGCCGCCAGACTCCAAAGGGTCCTCGGGAGAGAGCGGTGTGGGGCGAGCCCCTGGAGCGGAAACCGAGCATCGTAGCGCTTACCTGGCTAGGGCAAAAGGCACAGAGAGAAAAACCCTCCTCTGGGAACAATAAATACAAATCCTCCCTGTGCGCTCACGGGCCCGCGGTTTGTGTCCAGTGGCCAGCGGCGGGAAGAGGCACGGGCAGCGGGCTATCCACCGGCGGCTCGTTGCTGTCGGGCGGGCAGGGCTGGAGCGGCCGCAGTGCCCTGCTCGCCCAGTCGTTCCCAGGAACCCCGAGATAAAAAGACAGGCTCCTCCTGTGAATAAATGCATTTCTGAGCATCAGAGAGAGGCTTTAAACGAATAAGAAGGGGGAAGGGCAGAAGCCCCCCCCCCCCTCCGACCTGTGATTGAGGGACAGTTAAAAATAATTGCCCGTGTTAAGAGGCAGAAGACCAGGTTACAAGGAGAACTACCTTTTTTCAAAGACCGCTAATGGGCATGCGATTCATTAGGTTACTTAATCCTAATAACCTCGCTAGCATCAGTCCCGTTGACCCCGCCAGCGAAACCCTATAAAACAGGCAAGGGGAATGTCCAACATCTGAGCACATTTATTAGCATTATGTTCCTGAGATAATATGGCCTCGGCTCCCCTGCATTCCGCTGCAGGCAGGTTGGGGAAAGGGGGAGCTCTGGTTTGGGAAGGGCTGAGCACAGGACCAGGGTTCTGGGATAAGCGTGGCTGGTCCCACCGTCACTGTCACCAGCAGTCTCCCCTCCTCTCTGCTCTCCTCCTCCGGTCCCCGTCTCTCCAGCCAAACAATAGCTACATTTGTGGCGAGCATTTTTTCCCTCTGATTAAACCCAGGCCAACCAATGGCAGCCAGGACGAAACAAAACGCACAGAGTAACATTTCGATCATAAACGGGAGTTAACAGCTTAAAAAGAAGAAAGAAAAAGGGGGAGAGGGAAGCTTCTTTCCACCGAAACGCGCCAGTGAGTCACTGCTATATCACCCTCCGTGAAGGAGGCGGCTGAGGGGGAGACAGGGAAAAGGGAAACCAGGGAAGCAGTAAGCCCGGTTCCTCCCGTGCCTTCCAGAGCTCCAGACAAACCGGACGCCTCCCCGGCATCTCCCTGCCAGGGTGAGGTCTCTGTAATTTACGACAAGCGAGTTGTTACTGAATTTGCCGCCGCTCCGAGCGGGGCTGCTCGGGGAGCAGGCACATGCAAGCGATTAGAGGACCAGGGGGCTCCCGCCGGCAGGGCGACTGCTGCCAGCGCTGCTCCAGGGGGGACGGATGGGCCCTCCCGGAACCTGCAGCCCCCACGGGGGGCAGCGCCACTCCGTTCCCGGCGGGGTCCTGTCCCCTGCGCCAGCAGTTAAACCCCTCCCAGATCTGAAGCGGAATAAACCGTCTTCAGGCTTCGGCTCTCCCCGGTTCCCCTACCAATACCTTTTGGAGTTTTGAGTTTTGTTGTTTTGCTTTGGTGCATTCATTCTCCTCTCGATTTCTGGAGGAAAAACCCGCGCAGAGGCAGTGGGCTGGCGTTGTTTAAGAGCCGGCTGCACCATTACCGGTGCTGGCCGGGGGTAACGGGTTCTCCCGACAGAGACCGGCCCCGACTCCCCCCCCGTCCCGTCCCGTCCCGTCGCTGCATTTCGCAGCAGCAGGAGCCGCCGGCGCATCCCCCGACGCCGTAATACCTCCCAGCAGAAGGTGGCCGGGAAGCGCCCAGCCCTCACAGAAGCTGACGAGACCCCTTGCTATTTTTGCAACACTTTTAACACGCTGACAGCGATGAAAGAAAGAAAGAAAAGCGGCGGGGACGGAACAGCAGCGCCCTGCCCAGATGCCTGTTCCCGGTGCTGCCGGCTCTGCAGAAGGTTTGATGGTGACAGACCACGAGAGGTCTTGACAAGTCTGCAAGCCTCTCTTCCCGGGAGCGGCGCCGGCCTCGTCCCTGGCGTGCCCGGGGCACCGGCAGCTCCGCCGCGGTAGGGCTGGAGAGAGGTGCCCCCCACATCTACCATTCTCCTTTTTTCCTCAAGGGCTTTTTGAACTTGTAAAATGCTGCTCTGGCTTGGAATTTGTCATAACAGGAGTTCTCTTTATTTATGAGGTTATTTATTCCTCTTACACACAACAACAATATCCCGAACACAGTCCATTTGAAAGAAGGACATCCCAGAAACAAAAAAGAAGGGGTGGGGGGAGGGGAAGTGAGAGAGAATGAGAGAAGGGAAGAAAGAAAAAGAAAGAAGGAAAGAAAGAAGGAAAGAAAGAAGGAAAGAAAGGAAGGGAAGGAAGGAAGGAGGAAGGGAATGGAGGAAGGAAGGAAGGAAGGAAGGAAGGAAGGAAGGAAGGAAGGAAGGAAGGAAGGAAGGAAGGAAGGAAGGAAGGAAGGAAGGAAGGAAGGAAGGAAGGAAGGAAGGAAGGAAGGAGAAAGAATGAAAGAAAGAACAGAAGGGAAGGGAATAAAGAAGAGAAGGGAAGGGAAAAAAGGGAAGGAAGAAACCGCACATGCCAGCCCTCCAAAATTAAAACAAGAAGCCCAGAAGTATGCTTTTTGGTATTAATGCTATTTAACATTTTAAACTCCGGAAACTTCAAACAAACTTTTTGCAGGGAAAAGAAAAAGGAAAAAACTATTCTCTGGAAACCATTTGTTCACAACTCGAACTGTGCCGTTTTGGCTTAGAAACAAAACTAGAGACGCCCAACCCTGTCCCCCCTTCCCCCGGCATACATCTTTTCAGCACACATTTTAAAATAAATATCCTTACGAGTCTTTCCAGAATGCCTTCTTGTTATGAATTGATAGGATACAACATAACCCAGCTGTGTGCCTGGAAGTTGGGATTTAGTCCTTTTAATACCAGAACAACATCTGCAGGGAAAACAATCACGGCGGGTTCCCCCCATACACACATTATGCACTGCCGGCTGCGGGGTGGTGTCACCCCGTCCCGGGCTCGGGGTGCGGATGCTCAGCGGGCACCGGTTATGGGGGTACACTCCCGGCTGGGGTGCAGCCCGGCTGAGCAGACGGCTGGCACTTCGTGGGCTGGATGTGGAAAACCCGGGGAAAGAGTCCCCAGTTATTCCTTGCTTCGGGAAGGAGAAGATGGTGTTTTCTTCCTGACTCTCCCTGCAAGTCATGCAATTTACCATGCTTTGCGTCCAGCTCCTCAGCAAATAAAAATAAACCCAAGCAAATTCCCTGAACTACTCTCCACAGAATTTAATGAAACAGCGACAAGGTTGCCAGAGGTCTCCTCGAAGGTGTCTGGCTTGGGAAATATGGGCCGAATCCGACACGTTTTCTCGTCCCAGCCGAAGATTAATTCAACCTCTAGAACACGTTCGTAGAAGGCTTCTTAATAAAGTTTTCCTGTAGCTGTTTTGCCTTAGAAGAGCATTTATCATTAAAAACAAAACAAAACCGCAGAAAGCATTTGCAGTGTGAGCTCCTGTTTTGGAGCTTACAACAGGTGTCAGAGCCCTCTTCGGGGGGTGGGGGAGTTATATGTACCTATGTCTCTATATATGTACAATTAAATAAAATGACCACTTTGTCCATTTTAAACCATATGTGTGCAAAAGCAATCATAGAAAAACGGTGAAGTTTTAAACACCTCTGCTCATAGAGCTCAGACTCAGAATATATTATATGACCTTATCGTCATGTTTCAGTCTGTATTTTCCTGTCTCTTTTGATGAGACGCTGAGTGGGAGCTATCGCTTCCCATCTTTAATAACCTGTACTCTTTCAATCTTAGGTTAGCGTATGTCTTCTTAGGGCTGGGTAGGTTAAAGAAATATTTAATTTCAAAAATAAGATGCGCCAGTAGTGGCATTGCAAATCACGTAATAAATGCAACAGTACTGACATCTACTACGATGATCGTCCACCAGAAATAAAAAACTATGACTAAGTACATGGTTGAGGTCATTTACCTCTAGAAAAAGAGTTACAGCTTGTATGCCTCCCTGTATTCAGCGTGATATACCTTTTCCTCAGCCAAGAGAGGTGGAATATAAATAAAAAGAACCTCCGAGCTCGTTGTCAGGCAAGGAACATCATTTCGAACAGATGTTTTACAGAGTGGGAGCCAGCCACCAAAAGCCCTGAAGGCTGAGACCTTAACCCAAGTCAATGCAAAGCTCTTTCATCCATCCATCCATCCATTCATCCATCCATCCATCCATCCATCCATCCATCCATCCATCCATCCATCCATCCATCCATCCATCCATCCCCCCCACCCCCACCCCCAAGTTCCCTATGCGCATATACTCAAACATTCCTGCAGCTAGTGCCTAACGCGGCGTGTTACTCCAGGTTGTAGAGAGGAGATGCGCATAATCCCCTCACAGGTCTAGTGACTTTAGGCTGCTGGTTGTTTATGGAAGCTTCGGAAAATTTAACAGATGTATATGGGACGATTTTTTCCCTTTTCTGCCCCGCGGCAACCCCGCTAAGCGAGTACAGGCGCTCGCCGCGTCAGCCACCGGCTGGGCAGGGAGAAAGAGCTCCGAGGAAGACGGATCCGGGCTCCCGGCTCCCCCAGCCGGGGGATGCGCGGGAAATGCGCTGAGCTCCCGACAGGGAGCAGCCCGGCACCCCCTGCCCGGCCGATGTGAGCAGGGACGAGGCTCACCCCTCCCTGAGCACAAACCACGGCTTGTCTCTCCTCCTTTTCCCCTCCCGGGACCTCACTGGAGTCAAGCCCGAGCCGGTTTCAAAAAGGCAAACTGCCTGTTTCAGAGCCCAGCCCGGCCCCGTGATACAGCACTTAGGAGGATGCTGTGCGGCTGAGGGAAGGATGCCAGGGTAGCCCCGACGCGGGGGGGGCTGGGGCTGGATTTAAAGGGAGGAGGCAGTGAAACACTGAAAGCCCCGCAGCTTGCAGCTCCCATTGCAGTGCCCACGGCAAGGCAGGCTCCGGCAGGGACGGGGGTTCACAGCCCGGGGTGCTGCGGAGCCCCGGCAGCGGGGAACTGCTTCTTTTCCCATATATATCTGTGTATATATAGGTATATTTATAATTATATCTACACAACTATATGTATATTATTCTTTTTCCCTCCCACAATGTGCCGACTTCATAAGCAGAACACAGCAGAAGGGGAAAGAGAAGTTGCCCTGCCCTGCGCCCGCCCTTCCTTCCCCCAGCCGCAGGAGCTTCTAGGTCTGTCTGTCTCGCCCGGAGGATGGATGTGCTTCATGCCCCCGCCGCGCAGGGAAACCCGGCCCGTCCTGCGAACGACATGTTGCCTAAATAAAGATAAAACGTGCTATACATCACAAGCTTTCCCGGTTATTCTCAATGACTTGTCGATTCCTTTCCCCCTCTTTCTACACACACACCCCCACCCCCCCCCCACCCCCCCCCCCCCCCCCCCCCCCCCCGGCACACGTGCAATGATAGAAAATGGTTTTAAATGACGAAGGGTCACGTAGAGCCATCCTGATCGTTTAGTAAAAATAACAGAGCTATTATAGAGCTGAAGGAAGGAGCCAGGGAGTCCACCCACACATGCTTCAATATTGTGCCTCCACTGAATACACACAGAGGCATATATATATTTTTATATATTTCTATTTTATGTACATATTTATATATCTATATATATAAAAATGCATATATATTTATATATGTGTGTGTGCAGAGGGATGGTGCCCCTCAGCACCCTCTCATCAGGCAGGAAAAGTGCGCAGAGGTGCCGGTGCGCACCCATGTGTTTCGGGGACGGGGGGTGGGATACAGAGGCGCTGCTTGCATGTCCGGGATGGAAATGCACATAAAGCCTTTTATGAAAGCTCGGGAGACAGCATTTGTTCACTAACCTACACTGTCTTCTTTTTTTCCATCTCTATTGTCGAAAACTGGAAATAATTAAATTCTTTAAAGGTTTGCTTTTGAAACCGTGGCTGGAGTAAACCATGATTCAGGTGTAAATAATTACCAAAGTCATGAAAGCGACAACTGCTACATGTGGTTTATTCATTGCTTTCTTTCCCTGCTTCCCCCCCCCCCCCTTCTTTTTTTTTTAGTCGTTTGATCATTTTAATCCTTACTGTTTGCCAAATTCACATATTTGTAATTTACTAAACTTTATCGTCTCTACAGGGATAGGGATGTTGTACATTACTTTCCAGACTCGTCCTTCCCTGTGCTGGTGAAGAAGCCTGTCTGGAACAAACTGGATGTTCCTCAAGAAGGGATAACGCTATTACCCCGGTATTTGGAAAAGCTTTCCATATCAGATTAGAGAAATTAGAACTGAATAAAAAATGCTTCCCCTTTCATAAACGCAACCAGACCTACTCGAGTTTAGACTCCGGAGAAGAAATGGGCTATTGAAGAAAAGAAATTGTTCAAACACAATAGATCCATGCCCAAATAAAAGCATTCCCTGGGGTAAGAGAAACAAGATCTGGCCCTAGAGCACGAAAATAGAAGTACCTATTAAGTAAAGCCTTGGAGAAACAGGAGAAACATGGATGTATAATATACACCATATAAACAAAAGACCAGGATTGATTTAATTCCCATTTTCTTCGGCCTGCTCCTACTTTTTTTTCTCCCCTTAGACTACAATTTCAACCCATTTGTCTTTTCAGAAAGCCATGGTGGAAAAAGGCAGAGAAAACAACTTTTTTTTTTTTCTTGCGTGTGTCCTCTTTTAAAACCTTTTTGCATAGTAAGACACCACTTGAACATGTTCTGGTGTTGTAAAAGTGTTTTTTATCGGGCTGTAAATTACTGCCCCTCTGACAGAGCAGCCGGAAATGTAAATCACACCGTAGAGCTGAAGTTATGAAAAAGTTTGTTCCCCTTTCTGTGTCCCAGGAAGATCGAAGGGCTGCTGGATTGGGAAGGGAGGGGGGAGGCTTGTTTACTATTTTCCTGCTCCACCAAACTGTTGGCTCCACGGTGCCTGGGACTTTGATGAGAAAGAACGGACAATGTGCAGAGTCCCTTCCTATGACACCCAGGCCACCGCCACTTGGGAGGTCCTTTGGCCTAATGCAACCACAGCTAACTGCTCCCAACAGGAGGCTCTGTGGATCAGGCAGGGTCACAATTATACTTCTGCTACAGGCAAGAGCTTTTCTTTCTTTTTTTTTTTTTTTTTTTTTTTTTAGGGAGACGGCTAAAGAAAGAGAGGGGAGGGGGGCTGGGCGAGCTGTTGAATTAAAGCCTTTCAATTCGTCTGAGGAAGGAAAGACGGAGGTTAGTAGAAACCGTCTCCAGCAGGCATGAGCAAAATCAGGTATCCATCCATAGGAAAGCGATGGGGACAGCTATCACGCCAGACACCCCGCCGTGAGCAACAGGCCTCCCTCCGGCCGTGAGAAGTGCTTTGGGGATTAATCAGCCAGCGGGAGAGCTCTCTGGTGCCAGACATTCCATGTGCATTGCTGCTCTGAGGTGGGGAGCACCACAGCCCCTCCCGCAACAAGCCCTTAAGCATCACCCACTGGAGTGGAGCGGGAGAAAGGCTCCAGGAGAAGACAATCCAGCACCTTGGCCTCTCATTTCGGCACCCTGAGGGCGGCGAAATGAGAGGCCAAGAACGTTTCCTGGGGATGGCGGGGGAAGGACAGCAGTGTTAATACACGTTCTATATCCCGGAGAGGGGGATGAGTTTCTCGGCGCGGAGCTGCTAAACCCCGTGCTTGTCGCCGTTTATGTGCAGCGGTGAGGAAAGGCCGGGGAGGAGGAAGAGGGGAGCTTCCGACCTCCGCCGTTTCCCAGGGCGGCGGCTGCCGCCGGTGCCGGCGATGGGAGAAGCGCAACTGGATCCTTCCCGCTCCCTGCGGCCGGGCTGGGTGAGCGGCCAGCGCCCGCGGCTCCCATCCCCTCCTCCCGCCGCTCTCCCTTCCGCCCCCGCTCTCCATTTGAAACCCCCGAATTTATCCCCTCTCCGTTACCAACCCCGGCAGCCCGATCCCCACCCGGCCGGGAGCTTTGGGCAGACCCGGCTCTCGAGTTCTGCGTCCCCCCCGGGGCCGGTGAAGCAGGGCGAGGGGTACCACCTGGTCCCCTATTTTCCCCGTAGCGGGGGGACCTCTTCGCCACCCAGCTCCTGACAACCCCCTCCAGGCGGCGAGACCCGACCGCGGGAGGAGGGACGGACTCCGGAGACCACCCCTGCCGCTGCCCCGCTCCCCGCCGCCCCCCACTTACCTGGACGAGGCTCCCCGTGCTCGGAGGCGTGCTCGCAGGGGGTCCGGCAGAGAAGGGGGGCCTGGGCCCCTAGGGTGGCGAAGGGCCCGGTCATTGCTCCCCCCGCACCCCGGAGGGATCCGGCGGGAGGAAAGGAGTGGGAGGAAGAGAGGGAAAGCCTTTTTTTTTCCCTCGCTTTCTCTTCCCGTTTGAGCCGAAGTGACCCGCAGTATCTGGAGAAGGTTTTTGTAGACGTTTGGGAGGGAGGGAGAGAGTTTTCTGCTGAGAAACTCAATCTGCCATACAGTAGCAGCTGCATCTGGGATCTGTCACCACTGACAGCACCACAGGGCACAGACATGATCTTCCACACAACACTGCAACTCCCCAAAATACCCTCCTCGCTCCCAAGGTGTCTGCCGGGTTGCATCGCGCTCCTTCGCCAAAAGGGGGAAAGCAACCTGAATTCCCCTGCAAACAAACACACGCAGGGGAAGGCAAGAGAGAGCAAACCCCCCTCCACTCCTCCACAGTATTAAGCACCCCCGCCGCCGAGGAAGGAGGGCGAGAGGCGATGTCGTGCTCGGATAGCGCAAAGACCATAAATGCAAAGCGCTAGCGCCGCGAGATTCCCGAGAACGACTTTAATGAATAATTTCGGAGACAGTTATGGCTTTAGGTAATTACTGCGCGGCTCTATGAAAACCAGATTTGGGAGAGAGGCAGTCAAGGCGGGACACGCGCCTCGGCTCGCCCCTGCCAACCCTTCCCGGCTCCCCTCCGTTCTCTCCCGGCCCTGCTCCCGTGTGCTGCCAGACCTCTGGGTGTCCCCGGAGGCCCGCAATACCAACCCCCCTCCCCCACCCCACCCAGCTCCAGGGTCCTCCTTCGGGCAGGACTCCCAGGAAACCTGCGGAAGCTTCAGGAGAGAGAGACCTATTATTATTATTAATATTAGTTTTCATCTCTTCCGCCTCCTGTATTTTCTGGCAGGACATTTCATTGTCTTTCGGGCCAGTTTTAGAAAGCTTCTAGGGGCTTGCATTCATGTTTAGCTTTTTTAAAAGTTCATTATACGCAGCTGTTCCAGCCTATGGCCACATATGGCATGCGAATAGGGACCCCTATAGGAGAACCGTCCTCTCTATTATCCCCACATGTTTGTTCAATATATACACAGCCGGGAAAACGGCTCTACTGCTATGCATTAACATATAATTTTACATTTTTCTCCCGAGTACTTTGTGCAACGCAGGGGCTCGTTCTTGCTTTGAACAGCCTTCACAGCTCGCAAATAAACAGCTCCGAGACGCAGACACGCCGACCCCTATTGTTTACCGAATACGTTACTTGCTGTTCCCAGAACCCTGCTCCCGACTGAAGCCGTACATAGCCCTTTGCGCCCCCCCGGGAGGACCCGCGGGACCCTGCCCCGCTCCGGGGTCCCCCCACGGCCCTCCGGGAGGCGGCTGCAGCTCAGGGCCAGTGCCTCCAGGGAGCGGGGCCGGAGCCACGGCCTCAGCCCTGCAGAAGAGCTCGCCCGTAAAGACCAGCAGTGGGATTTGCTGGAATCTTTTTCGGCTCGGGTTTGTTTCAGTGGGCTGTTATTATAATTGTTTTTTTTTTTCCTTTTCCTTTTACTTTCTTTTCTTTCTTCACTTCCCCTCTTTCCCCGCCTTGCCCGAGCCCTGGGTTTGGTGGCTGTGGTGGGAAGCCGAGCTCACAGCATACCCTTTGCACTGATTCAGAAAGGAAATGTTCATTTTCCTTTCAAGATAACAGGCACAGCTGACCGTTGCGGTACCTTAGGGGGTTTATTTTATTCTGCTGGAACGAAGAAATATAAGCATATTTTAAATGTATTTTTAAGGGCACGAAGGGCTTACTTTTATCCCCTCCCCCCTCCACGGCAAGCGTGTTTTACCCCGAGAATTGAATTCTTCAGACAAATAGTTTAATATTATCTCTTTCCTCTGGAGACGGGATCAACTTGTTTCTCATCCACCTCCCTTTTCCTGGTAGCAGCACTGATTGTAACGTACAGCTGGACAAGCGTCAGCCGTCCAAGACTTTGCAAACAGCCGGCGGAGGCTCAAGTTGTATTTATTCAATTGTTTATTTTTATCTTTGGGAAAAAAAAAAAAAAAGAATAAAAAGGAAAGAGTTGTACGAAACGTACAAAATCATAAAGTACAACGTTTGTGGAAAACGAGCACAGCGACAGTGGTCTCGGGACCCTCCGAGCCAGGGTTACTTTGCGGGCTGGCCAGCCCCAGAATTAGGGGCGATTCATTAGGATTTAATAACAGGTGCAAAGCCACCTCCTCGCCAGCAGCACGGAGGAACCCCACGATCCGCCGTAGTCTCCGGCTCACAGCCGGCTGCAGCCCTGGCCCCGGTGCGGCTGCCGCTGCCCTCGCGTATGCGCTGCACTTTGCTTCGTTCCTTCCTCCCTGCCAAGACATGAGGTGAAAATCTGCCTGGCTCGGTATTTGTTTTGGAAGACAGAGCTGTGAGCGAATGCGCCGGGAGAAATCAGGCTGAGATAAAGCAAGCGCTGGGCCGGGGGCTGGGCGGGCAGGGGGAGCACATCGCCTTGTGGAATGAACGGACCGCTTCTGCGTTCCCAAAGTCCCAAACAGACAAGTAAACAAACAACCTCGGCAGCGAACTCCACTAGAGCCGGAGCCTCCGGGGGCTCGAAATGGGCTTATCCGGGGAGCCCCGGGGCCGCACCCGCGTCCCAGCTGGCGGCCGGGGCTTGGAAAGAGCCGCCGTGATTACACCCAAGCGGAGAGCAGGATGGCTCCTAGCCGTCTGATCTGACGTCAACATGTCTCTAGCTCCTCGCTGCAAGATAGAGGGAGCTAAGCCGGGGGAGGGAGAGCTCTAATCATTCCCAGATGTCTCTAATAGCAGATATAAAGACTTATTTAGTGTCTGAGAAGAAATTTGTAATCAATGCTCTACAATCTGATCATCAAAGCAAGGACATTTTTAAAGGAAAATGGGGTTAGTGGGGAGAGCTGAGGAAGAGGGAGACACACCACGCTGGTTTGGAAGTGGGAGGCACAGGGACTCCCAGAGAGGTGCTGGCCCCGCGCATTGTCCGGCTTCGTTAAAATTTATGTGAATATATAATTCAGATAACAACTCTGCTTTAATCTCCATGCACGGGACGAGCTGAAGCAGCTGAACAGTAATTGGCCAATTAGAAATAGAAAAGATCGGAGCTCCTTTGCAAAGGCACGTATTTCATGGCCCGCAAACAAAAAGAAATAATACCAAATTAAACATTGATAAGCCCCTCGTTACAGCAGAGGGGATTATGTCTGCAGGCGAGCGGAATGCGTTTCCTTCCCATCGCTACTTGGTGGTTTCTTAGGGGTGTATTTGTGAGTAGCTGGGCGAATACGTGTGAAAAAGGAGGATTAAGGTTAGGTTTCCAAGCGCAAAAAAGAGGATATTTTGCTTAGAGGTTTTACTATTAACCTTTTCCCCGCCCTCCCCGCCCACCTTTCAAGCTCTGGTTGTCTCCGTGGCATCCCCTGGCCGCGTTTATATCCTTACAGCTGCCCGCGGATGTCTCGGCGGTTGTTCTAGGGATGCCTGCGGCTTGGCCGGAGCGGCCCCGTTACACCTCTTTGACAACGACAGCAAATTAGCACTAATTATTGCAATAATCTTTTGACGCAGAAGAGTGCTCCTGGGAACAAGGGGGTGAAAAAAACCCCACAATACAAGGCAAAACGAAGAGCAAAAAAAGCCCATCACACTTTATCGTCCTTGCCGGCAGGAATGCAGGCATGCCATGCACGTCTGATAGCAATGAGGGCACTAAAACAACCCCTAAAGCAAAAGCAGGGCTGGGGGTCCAGCAAGTTGCAAGGAGCGCCCCCAAGCCCAGTACTGCGGGCGGCCGCCTGTGCTAGCTGCTGGCGGCGGGGCACCGGGCCGACCCTTCTCTGCTTTTTGCTCCCAAAAACCCCAACGAGCTCTAAACCCCCACGCTGCTATCTGCCTAAACCGGGCTTCCCCAGGGGCCATGCCGCCACCGGGGATGTCCTCGACTCCCTGCAGGGGGGCGGCTGCGGTGTTTTGGGCATGCAGCCGGGCCCGCACACCGGGGAGCAGAGAGCATGCGTCCAGGGGAGGGCAGGGAGGGGGATGGCAGCCGGGGGAGTTTTCTGGCTGTTTTACTTCAAGGGGAACAAAAATTTTAAATTGATATTTTCTCTTGAGTCAGAGCAGAGTCGCACTCCCCCAGCCATGAGACGAGGAGGCCGGCTATAACACGAATAAATCTGGGCCATGAGCCCGTCTGCGGGGACAGGGCTTTAGGACCCGGCTCCACACCCTGGCCCCCTGACCTCCTCTCTTGTTCTTCCCCCCACCCCCACAGGACAGAGAAATGTTGCAGAGCAGGGAAGGCTGCCATCCCTTCTCCTACGTGACTCTCACCTCGGAAATAGCACCCCAAAATGCTTTGGCTCCGAGGAATTACCGGACAGGCCGCCGGGGCGACGATGCCCCCGGGTGCGGGCAGGGTGCGGGAGCAGCACTTCGCTGTTATCAGGCCTCGGCTCTGCTGGCGGAGAGCTGGGGCCAGGGCACTGACATCCCCATCTACCATCAATTTACCTTCCTCTTCCCCATTTAGCTTTTAACGTCAAAACCTACATTTTTGTCGGCTCCGGTCTGTCTAGGGCTCTTGTGATTTAGCTGCGGGAATGACCGCTCCTGAGAAAATGGCAGCATGCTCATTAACAAGCGATTAAAAGAGATCGTCCTTGGCAGATCCAGAGCAGCTCCCGGTTCTGAGAAATTAGGGTTTTAAAAATGCGGAATTATTGATGGAGAAAGATCGGAGAGCCGATTCCCCGGGCGGCGGAGCCCGCTGCCCCCTGGCCCCGCCGCGCATCCCCTAGGGAGCTGCAGCCCGGCCACTCGGTCAAAGGGAGGATACAACATCTGCAGGACGTGCCGCACTGCAGCCATCCCTCGCCCCCCACCCTCCTTTATTTCCTTTTTTTCCTGATTTTTGTATGCCGTCATAAAAAAGAATGCCAGGTTTGGGCAGGGATGGGAGTGCGAAATGCTCCAGTTTATCAGGCAAGGAAAAGCAAAACGGGGGGGGGGAGATTCTTCTTTCCAAGTGTTATAAACAAAGGCAAGTGTCTGTAAACACAGACCCACGCCGGAGCGCAGACCCGGGCTGCCTGACCTGACGGGAGGGAGGGCACATCGCTTTTGTCTGGTTGTTGTAACCCCGCAACCTCCCCACTGTCAGCAGGGGCGGCTAAACGGCGCGGCGGCTCCCTTATCTTTCTATGGGCAATTGCACATCTACCTCCGCTTAGTGCCAGTCTCGTCGGGAACCACTTTCTTGGGCGCGGCGGCGGGGAAGACAGGCAGGTAAGCAGCCCTGGACCTGGAGAGAGAGCCAGCTTGGGTTAAGTTGAGATTCTTTCAGTAAGGGTCTAAAATATGAACCCGACTTGTTATGGGAAAGGGCGGAAACCTTGCGCTTAACCAGAAATTACCCAAAATACCTAAAGCAGCTTCTTTATGTAAAAGGCTTATTTTTTTTTCCCCTCTCCTGCCTATATACAGAGGGATGCCACGCAATTCCCAGCGCTGAATGTCTGCAGCTTGTCCCGGCACCGGGGAGCAGAAAAGCCACCGGCAAGGCACAGGGTCCCTTGTACAGGAGTCGACAGGCGGGGGGAAGAGATACCGTGCAGCTATAAGGGAAGAGAGATATTTCTGGAGAAGGAGATGAACGTACTGAAAAGAAATAGAGACTGGCTGTGCAGCTTGCAGTCAGAAATAAAGGAAAAAAGTTTCCTTAAAAAATAATAATGCAGTGGTGGGCTTGAAACGTGCAACCCATGAGAGTTTTGGGAACCACAAAGTTAATATTAAGTTCACCGTAGCTCATTGTAAATCTTACGTATCCCTTCCCGGCCCCCCTCCCGCAAATCCCTTGCCTTGTTCGCTCTTTCTTCCTTGACGTAAAATTACCTGCTACATAATCACTCCGTGCAAAGCCCTCCGGCCTCTCTCGTCCTCCCCGGCACCCTTCCGGGAACCTGCCCCGCCGCCCTACCCCGCTCCGGGCTCGGCTCTCTCCGAGGAAAACCCGCGCATCGCTGCCATTCCTGATCTGCCAGGGTTTGCACCCTTGTACGCTTCCCGTTAGCCGTAGGTCTCCTGCATGGAGAACACCACCACAAGGAATTCCTATTCAGCTGAACTGCCGGTTTCTGTTCAACACTCACGGGGCTAGCGAGATCCCTCCCTCTACCCCTCCTTTCACTCAGTCACTTGTTTAAAAATAAACTTAGGAGCCATCTTTATAATTTAGTTTACTTCCGAATATTTTAAATATTATGAAAAAAAAAAAGCCATAAACAACGCTGTTATTCAAAACATTTTGAGGTATAAAACATAAAAAGATTTGGATTTTCTTTTTTTCTTTTTCCTTTTTTTTTTTTTTGGTTTTGTAAAAAACACACACAGTGGTTTATTGAGTACTTACAACGTTTACATCTTCAATATTAATTAGATTCCACTTTATCCCTTACGGACAGAAGTGCACATAACCGATAACTGTTGAAAACATCTTCAAATACTGAACGACCACAACAAAATTACAACACTAAATACCGAGTCAACCGAAACATTGGTGCAACTGCTTCTGTTGAAATAGAACTTTATAATCCCATGAATATTTATATCCAAAAGGCCAAGTATTAAAGATACACTTCACATACACACTAATGCCAGGGAGGGATCATTTTTTTTTCTCCTTTTCTATGTTTCTGTTTTCCCCGTGTGTTTTATACAGAGCAAATAACATTCACGAAACTATTAGAGACATTACCCCTTACCAAGCTGGAGTTTCCTCTTCATATATGGAATGCTTTTTCCCTCTCCTTCAAATATCCACATTTGGGGTGGGGGGGGTGGGGGAGAAATTGCACATAAATAAACTGGACGATTCCAAATACAAAGAGTCCTCAGAGGAGTGCTCGCTACCGAGACTAAGAGGACGGCTCCTCCAGTCCTGCCGTGCTCACTGCTTGAGCTCCAAAGCCCAGACATGCTGCGGCCAGCCAGTCCTCCCTTTGGTTTTCTTATCGTTGCTGCTAACTGTGCTTTTCAAGATTTCGTTCTGGGGAGACAGGATGCGAGAGGAGAGAAAGAGAGGGGAGAGGAGAAAAAAAAAGGTTAGAGTTATTCCTCCCCTTTCTCGGTTGTCTTTGCCCTGCCCCAGGAGGGAAAACTGCGAGGAGACACGGTCTCCCCCTCCGAGACCCACGAGCTGCGGGGGACAAAGCGGGGGGCGCCCTTCGCTGGGCCCGGCCGCGGGAGAAGCCACCGCCCGTGGGAGCGGTCCCGCGTCCTGCGCGGCCGCCTGCGGTCTGCGGCGGAGGCGGGCCCCGCTCTGTTCCGCCACAGCTGCCTTGCCGCGGTGCTCTCCCGGGGCCTGGCGACACGGGAGCGGGCTGGAGATCTGCGCGGTGCCGGCGCCTGAGGGAAGGTGTGGGTTACGGTAAGGTCCGTGCCAAGCCGTCCCCTCCAGTGGTCCGGGAAGGAGATGGGCACAGAAATGTATCAGGACAAAACACCGAGCCTGCGCCCACCGAAACCTGCGGGAATATCGCCCGAGTGTGCCGTAGGGCCTACTCGAAATCGGGCTTGCGCTGCCTCGCCAAAGCCGACTGCCCTGCTGAAAATCAGGAAACTCGAAGCGCGGAGCTCATGATCAGGAGATCTCCGCGCTGCCCACTCTGTTCAGGGCGGGGAGGTTGCTCGGCTCGGCAGGTAATCGCGCCTCCAGCCTTTCATCTAAGAGTGGAGGCTTGCCTCCGGCGGGGTCACTGTTTGGGAGCTGGGACAAGCCCTAGCCCGGGAACGGACCTACTCGGGGGGCCTACTGTGACTGCGGTTCCCTCTCAGCTGCTTGCAGCCACCATGCCGGACCCTGGCGCTCCGTGAGAGACTACGGGCGCCCACGGCTCTATCCTGTCCCTCTCTGGGCGGGCAGGTATGGCTCGGGACAGGAGGGACGGACGTTTCCGCCATGGACATCACCCGACAACCCGACGCAGCCGAACGACAGGAACGCGGGGATGGCACACCGGCGGGCGGCCGAGCAGCACCCTCTCTGCCCCCCCCCGGCCCGTTCAGCAGCACTGACCAGCTCTTTCTTTCTCTTTTCCTCCTTCACGTCTGTCTTCTTGATCTCTGCCTTGAAGGCCTCCGCCTCCCCGTTCTGGTCGTCCTTCGCCAGTAGGTCCATGAGGTAGGCGATGTAGCTGGTGGCCAGGCGGAGGGTTTTGATCTTGGAGAGCTTGGTGTCAGCGGGCACGTTGGGGATGCACTCCCTCAGCTCCGCGAAGGCGCTGTTGATGCTCTGAGTCCTGCGCCGTTCCTTGCGATTCGCCGTGCCCCTGCGCTTCACCGGCCGGGGCCCCCCAAGCCCGGGCGGGCCGCTCCCGGGCGGCACCCCTCCGTAATGGGAGTGGTCCATGCCCGGCGCCCCGTTGGCGTACTCGGGGCTGTAGGACAGAGCCATGCTGTAGTCGGGGGGGGACATCTCCGGGTGGCTGCTGATAAGCCAGCCGTGGAAGTAGGGGTTCTCCTCGTGGCCGCAGCGGGTGGCGGCAGCGGCGGCGGCAGCGGCGGCGGCGAAAGGGTAACCCTCATGGTGCACCACCGGGTGGTGGGGGAAACCTCCCACTAGACTCATGCCCGCTTCCTAGCGCACCCCACCCCGCCCCCCCGGGCCCCAAAACAAAGGTTTCCCTTCCCCGCCCTCCCCCCACCCCCGCCGCACCGGCGGGAGATGCTCCCCGCCGCTCACCCCTCAGCACTGCCCCGCTGCCCGCTGCCTCTCCATAGGGCGCTGCTGCAGAGTCCCCGCGGGTACCCGAGCGATCCCCCCTCCTCGGCCGCAGCCGCTGCCGCTCATGCGTTGTGCCTCCACCTCCTCCTCGCCCGGGGCCGGGTCTTCAAGGAAGCGCGCACAGGAAAAAAAAAAAACAAACCACCAACAGAACCGCTATGGAGAGAAGTCGACAAAAAAAAAATGGCTTGGTTTCCCAGCCCGGGATCTTCCTGGCCTCTTGCTGCCCTCCGCTCAAGCCAAGTCCGCCGCTGCCCTGGCGGGTGGTACTTACACGCGCCCCCCCTCCATGCGCCCCCGGCTCAGGGCGGGCGGGCGGCGCTCCCCTCTGCCCTGCGCGGCGAAGGGGCCGTCAGTGGCGGGAGGGCGCGGGCATCCCTGCCCGCTGCTCCACGGGGATCAGCGCCCCGGCGCTACTCTGGGGCATCCGCGCCGCTCGGCCGGGCGCGGGGCTGGTGGCGGCGCTGGGAGGAGGTGGCGACGGGGCTCGGCGCGGCGCGGGGCACAGGCAGGGTTCCCCGGGACGATCTCCATGAACAGCTACATGTTTAGGGCCGCTCGGGTTAATATATGTCGTCAGAAGCGGCGGCCGCCAATGGCTGGCGGCTGGGGCGGGGTCCGCCGCCCTCCGCAATAAAACTTTTTGATGTTCGCTCTGCTAATTGCCGAGCTCCTCTTTTAGGATTGGCTGCCCCTCCGCATCCATAATGTAATTAAAACAAGGGGGGAAAAATTATCATGGAGGCAGAGGTTAATGCAAGTGTTTAGCAGATGCTTTACTGTAAAATCTGCATTAAAAAAAAAAAAACAAAAAAAAAAAATCCAAAAACCAAAACCCAAAACCAATAACAACAAAAACCCAACAAACGCATAAAAACCTAAATATCGGACAATCTCAAACCAGGTACAGTATGGATCCAAGGAATTTCTTGGCAAGAAAATATGTGTGAGAGCTCGATAGGCTCCGAGGTTGCTTTACAAAGTGCTTAGTGCCGGTGCGGTCGAGGAGCAAATAAAACCGGCTTCGGCGGGCACTGCCTTGATAGCCCGGCTGCGACAGGCAATGCCCCAGCTGCGATCCGGCTTGTACCTTTACGGCCGGTTAATATCCACAAAGATGGTTAGCTCCCGCAGGGAGGGAGACTGAGCCTCTCTGCCTTGTCTGTCACCCTCCCCGCGACCGAGGGAGCTGAGAACTCCGGGTTTGGCCAGGAATAGTAGCTTCCTCCAGAAAGAATTGCTTGGAGACATTAACAATAAACCCGACCCTGACTGATTATTTTCCAGCCCGCTGCCTGCTGCTACGCACCCCGACCTGCACTCACCCAGCGAACGGCTCCGGCAACAGGTTTCAAGCTCCTTTAACTGGTCTGATGGGTAAGTAACCGAATATTTTTTTACAGCATGTTCAGGGCTAATTTTCTAGCTTTTACTAACAAAGGTACAAACATTTCGCCGCATTCCTGCCTCTGCAATTAAAAAAAAAAAAACCAAAAAACCCAGGATCTGCAGGTTTAGTTATAGAGAAAAGGAATAGTTAAATATTTGTTTAACGGCCAGGCCAGGAGGAAATCTCCCGTAGCTGTTGAGGTGTTTTGCTTTGGTAAACTTGACGAGGTTACAAAAGGAAAATGGATCTCAAGCTGTAATTCATGGATAACTTGGAGGCGAGGCTAATTGTTGTCATCTTCAAATGGAGCCGAGCGCTCCTAAATAGCTGCGAAATATCAGATACCCACCCTTATGTGTGCTGGCTGACGGCTAGGCTGATTTGGCGTATATTACAATGCAATCCTACAATATAGGCAGTGTGGAAAACTGTGTCAACAGGAGCTGAGAGGTCATAAATTAAAAGAAATAAAGATAGAGACGGAGGAGTCTGAGAAAAAAGGCAGGCAGATCCTCAAGTCTGATCTCTGCAGCAGCTCAGCGCTCTCTCCGGCTCCACTGAAGGGGCTGTGGGTTGCCTTGGGGGGAAGCACTGGAAGTTTAGGGAGCGAGAAGCGTGCAGAAAAGCTTCTCAGTGGGGAATCGACTCTATGCCTGGGCAGAAAAGACGAGATGAGCCCGAGCGGTCCCGGTGGGGCGGAGGACTGCCGATGGCTGCTGCCGGTACCAACAGCGGGCCGCGGGGGCCTGCTAGGGCCCGGGGGTTCTGCGGCAAGGTCTGCGGGCTCTGGCGGGGAACGCTCTGCGGGCAAGCGGCAGCCGCAGCAGAGGACACCGCCCTTCTCGGAGCAGTTAACTGCGGTACCGGGGAGATGGTCTCTGCAGGGAAACACCGAGGGCGAAGCCAGGCGCTGGCCCCACATTTCTGCAGGACCGGGAGCTCAGAGCTGGACCCAGCGACGGAGATGTGCACAGCGAGCAGGAATGCAGATGTATATACACATATGCGTGTGCGCCTGGGTGTAAACTGCGTACGAAAGCGAAAAAGTAGTCCAGGTGTAGAACTGATGTATACACACATACATCTTATGCGTATGCACACATGCTTGTAACTGAAATAACTGATGGATATCTGTGTCTATACATGCACACACCCACGTTTATAAATTGTATTATCCTAAGGAGCTAGAGTGTCTCCCGCGCGGATTCGGGTATTTCGGAGAGGTCTCGGGCACCCCCAGCCTCTCGGGCTGCGGCGGACGCGGGGCTTAGCCTGGGAACCCGCCCGCTTCATGCAGGGGGTCTCCACTTTTATTTTGCTGCCTTGTTTTCCTGGATGCGAGGAAGAAGAGGGCATTGCCAAGGCCGGAAAGGTATACTGGCTTGCAAACGGGGTTGTTTTTCTCTGCACTCTTCTTACTTGTGTAGGAGCTTTCCGATATACTGTAGGCTGGGCTGCAGCCGTGACAGTCTTTGTGGCAAACCTCTACGGCCACCCCGATAACATCTCCAATGACGAAGGAAACGGAAAACATGAGGCAGAGAAAAAGTAATAAAAGATACAGGAGATATCGATCAGAACACCAGTCTCCAAAGCTAGTATCGTTATTGTTTCATTAGCTTATGGAAAGAGGGTCTTTAGATAAAACACCCAGCAGGATATTATATATACTTTTTTCCTCCTATTCCCTAACATTTGTTTCTGCGTTTTGTAAAGAAAGTTTTAGAGCAAATACAGCACTTGTGTCCTCCCTTAGCTTTTAACTAATCAGACTGCCAGATCAGGGTTTATAGCCTTTTCTGTTTGATCCACGCGTTGGAAACCGCTGCAGACCAAAGTACCTTTAAAAAAACCCATAGGGTTACAGTCCGCTAAAACTCATCAGGGTTTTGCCTACCAACTATTTATTAATTTGATTTTTTTTTTTGTGCGCTATTTTTTTTTTAAATTTGCGGGGAAAAGAAAGAAAAAAAAAGAAAAACACAACAAAAAAAGGCAGCTCCAGCCTTATGTCACTTCTTTCCGTACCAAAATGGTTGCATGTTAGGCGGCGATTTATCTGGGCTCTGCTGACTGACAGGACTTTCCCAGGAGGAAATGAAGGAATTTTGGTGGCGACTGTGCCGAGGCTGGTTTTCCCTTTCCTTACCCCCCCCCCCCCCCATTTTTTCTTTAATTTTATTTTTTCTTGGGGTATGTGTATGTATGGCTACTTCTGCCCCGCTGCTTTGGCTCTCCAGCACGGCAGTCCTCCGCGGAGCTGAGTGTGACGATGGGGTTGTCCGTGCCTCCCGTGGGTGCCCCGCGGCACCCGCTGGGCGGGGGGCGGCGGGGAGGGAGCCCGCTCAGCGGAACCACCCCGGCCGCGCCGCCGGGGCCACCCGCTGCCGTGTCCCGGCGCTGAGCCGCCGCCGGGCCACTTATCACCAGGTCACTTCTCTCCTTCGGGCCAAGGGCATGGTGGGATTTGGGATAACAAAATAGAGCTGTGCTCCCACCCCCTTCCCAAGCCTGTGTGAATTAAGCTAAATTGCAAATTAAGCTAATTTCTCCGAATCGGTCGATATCGTATAGGAACGGGGATCTGGTGCCGACGCTGGGTGGTCGGAAGCCCGCGTCTGAGGGGGACTCCAGGCTTGACTGCTGGAGAGCTTCAGTCTTACCAGACTGGGCCTTTGAACAGCAGGCCAGGGGCACCCGGCCTGTTCCTGAGCAGCGAGCTTCACATTCATTTGCCCCTTTTCTGCACCTTCTTTTCGAGGGGCGTCCGATACCGACACGGGGCAGGACTGGGGGACTGGAAGCCGCCCGGGACAGGGCAGCGGAAGGACCGGCGGGAGCCGCGCCAGCGCCGGGGAGCCTGATACCAGGCCCAGCCCCACGCTTCCCACTGCGGGCAGCGGCGCCGGGTCCTTCCTGCACTCCAGAGCTTTCACTAAAGAAACAACCAGACCCACAAAAGCACTCTGGGGGCACCCCGGGCCTTGCACCTGAGGCACAGCCCTGGCCGGACGGTCACCCCGACGGTTTTCTCCCTGTAGCTCCGGACTGCAGGGTGCCTCTCCTTCCTCCCGGCTGCCTACCACATCGGCCAGCCGCCCGGTGCACGGCTGGAAAAGACAAGACGCGTTTGAATTTATAGAGTGCATGATGTCATTGACCCGGGACCAAATGTATCTGGAAGAGGTACCGTTCTCAGGTGGATTTTGGGGCATCGAAACAACCTGTGTCCCAGGGATGCAACACATCCTGTCCCTGGGCCATCGCTTAGAGGTTCGCGGAAGAACATAAACCAGCAAGAAAACGGGTTTTGTAAAGAGGCACTGGAGAAATATCATTTGAAGGTCAACCTGTCAGTGCAGGTTAATGAAAAGGACTTGTGCCTAATGGGCCTCCTTGCACCCTCCTCTGCGCTCACAGAGTCTGGATTTCAACGTCCAGGGCAGAGGGCAGAATCGGGCCCAGCAGGCCCGAATTAATTGCTGCCATTGGAGGTGGAGGAACCTTGATTTACTTTACTATTATCGGTAATGAACACCCCACATATTTCAGGCATGATAATCTCGCAGCCGTTGTGTTTGTGTACATGTATATTAAAAAAAAAAAAAAGAAAAAAAAAAAAAAAGAAAGAAAGGGAAGAAAAAAGATCAGGGATGAGGAAAACCCGAGACACTGACCATTTTGTGAGTCTCAGTGATTGGCGGTAAGCTCGGGACCCTACGCGTTTTACCACTGCATGTGTAAGCAATTATTCGAGGATTGCTTATATTTGTGACCGAGGATCCAGAGTTACATTTACATTTAGACCCTAGACAGGAATCACACAAATAGAAGAAAAACTCAACGAACTCCAAGCAAGACCCCTTCTCTGTCAGAGGAACAATAATAAATACCTTATAAAAAATTTCAGTGAACACACAGTTGTCTCTATTTACTGTTTGTCATACCTATACCACATACATACACATGTATAAACACGGACGCATTTGTAAACAGAGAAGCACATGCTTTTTTCACGTAATATTGTTTGTATTCATGGAAAAGAGGATCTTCAGTCCCTCTTGAGGTCGGCGCTGATGAAATAGCTCGCGGATGTAATTGCCTTCATTAATAAAATTTTATCTTCCAGCATCTGAATTTCAGGCGCTGGAGGAAGCAGAGGTTAGGCTGGCATCCTTTTGGGTGTAGGCGAACAAAAATCAACATTTCTGTTGTCATTTTCCATGTAAAACCTGTGTTTAACAAGGCTGGGGTTTAAGCAGTTTCATAGATCAAAGAGAACCTCGCTTGGCTTAAGAAAAAAAAAAAAAAAGGGAATGAAAAAAAGACCCCTCCGGAGCAGTGACAATTAACTGCAATTTGGCCCAGGCACCCGCACCCCCCGACTGCCGGTGTCGTCCCGCCGGTGCCCCCTCGCCGTGGATCTGCTGCACCGCGCCCGCTCCCGCTGGCCCGTGGCAGGCTGAAGCCCACGGGCTCGCCTGCGAACTCCGCAGCTGACTCCGGCAAACGTCGGCTGCTGCACACTTGTTAGAAGCATCAGCCCGTCCCGCAATTCCTGTATGCGTATTTCGGTGTAATTGAGCTGGCTGAGTGAAGTTTTTTTGGTAATTTGGATACGCCAAGTCTCCAGTTAATGACATATAATCAGCCTTTAGGTCACTTGGTCATTCTCTTATTACAACCCCCTCCTGCTCTCTCTGATCTCCTTTCAAACTAAATTTCACACAAACAAATAAAGCAAGACAGGGACAAGTCCTTAAAATACAAGAGAGAAATATTGGAGACTTGCTCGTGGGGAACTATAAACATTTTTAAAAGAAAAACCGAAAAGATAGGAAAGAACATCTTATCGAGAAAGGGAGCATTGTGTACAAAAAGCGGGGGGGGGGGGGGGACGGGACACGACGGTCTGGCTTCTGTTAAAAATGACATAAAATTAAAATAAAAATAATTACAAACAGAAATGGCATAACATAAACAGAAGTCAGGAGGTTTTACTAGAAATGCGCGGCCGTACTGTAATTTGCTCTTACAGATGATACAATCGGCCGGTGGATATGCAAAGAGTTTATTTGCTTCACTTTAGCCGGCAAAACGAAAAGAAAGAAAAAAGAGAACTAAAGAAATAAAAGTCCTTACTCTTCTTTTCAGGAAAGTAACTGAAGAAGCCGGAAAATTGAGAACTGAATGTCACGTACCTCCTCAGACCTGCAGGGAAACCCAGCCGTGACCAAAACATTGGGTGTAAATGCGACAACAAAAATAAATACTTTACATCACCGAGCAGAACATATTTTACGAAGTCAACGCTTTGTTTTTCTGCTTCTCATTTTTTCCTTTTTTTTAAGATTCTTTCTTCCCTGTAGGAAAAGACAATCCTTTTTTTTTTATTAGGTATTCCCCAAAAGATTATTTTGATCTCCTTCCAGGTGCGTGTGTATATATATGTATATATATATGTGTGTCTGTCTGTCTGTACACAGCAGCCACTCAGCAGTCGCAGGGACTGGGATGTGCGGTGCCGCAGCTGGTGGGGTTGCCGAGCGAGGACGGAGCAGACATGTCCCGGGGACGGTCCGAGGGCCCCGCAGGCTGCAGGCAGTTAGCTGCGAAGGTGAACCCCGTTTTTCGGAACTGAAGTTGATTCATAAAACCGAGAGAGGGGAGACTTCAATAGCGTTCAAGTGTTGACGCTTCGAGGAAGGAACCTGAAAGAGGACTGCCGTCTATGCTCCCCTACAGGCATTAGCACCTTTCAAAATATTATCAACGTGCGTTTTACCAAAGATCTCGTTTGTGTTTAACGCGGGGTTCAGACAGGCAGTAATTTTGCATCTAAGCGTGTGTGAGGTTGTGAGGAGTGCTGGGGCAGGCTTACACAGCGAGAGAAAACAGAGCAATACATGAATACATGAAGAGTGTCCCAAGGCCCCAGCGCGGGTCATGTTGATGTGACACATCTTGTTACTTGTTCACTACATTCCCTGTCTTTTCAGCATTTCTAAGCCTCCCAATATGTATATGTATGTGTGTGTATGCATGCGTGTGTGTATATATATACACACATATATAATATATATATAATATATATACACATGTATACATATGTGTGTGTGTGTTATACATATATATATAGATGTATATATATGTATTTCCCGACAGCCCTTTAGATGCTGGGCTGAAATATTAGCGCCCATTCTGCCCAGTAACTCCTGAGCAGCTGGGAGGCAGAGCTCCGGCGCCGAGGTCCTGCCAGGGCCCACGGGCCGCAGCCGTGGGGAGAGGCTGGGGATGCTCAGCCCTGCCCCGGCCCTGCCCCCGGCGGGGCCCGCAGCTGTCGCCTCCGGCGCTGGCAGGGGTCGAAGTGCTGAAGGCCGAGACTGGGAGGCGGGCTGGTCCCCGCTGCCCCCCGAACCCTCTAGGGGAGACCGACCCCAGCCTCCCCAGCCGTGCCCTGCCACGCCCGGGAGGAGCCCCGGAGGGCTGGGGGCGGCTGGAAAGGGTTAAGAGCTTCCCCTCCTCCTCCTGGAGCGCCCTGAATGCCACTGCTTTCCTCTAGAGGTCTCATTAGGGAAACCCTAACAGCTATTTTCAACGTTTCCTCAATCAAGCGCCTTTAAATAGAGCTCTACAAACAAATTGGCGGCAAAAAGCGCAGATCTTGTCACGGGCGAGGCCGATCCAATATTTCACTCTTGTTTGCTTTGTAATTACAGCCTGGCTTGTGGCTACCTGCCCACTGGGGCGGGTTCCCCCTGCCCCCCACCCCGCCGAGCCCCTGGACACTTTTCCTGGAGCTGGGAGAGGGGAAAAGCGGGACCGCCAGAGGGGCCACTTCCCAAGTGGTTTTAGGGAAAAACAACCCATCAAAATCAAAATCAGGAGCGGAATCTCCCGGTCCGAATGCTACCAGGGTTTTTAGCAACACTGCTCAGAAGCCACGAGCTTTCCATCACTAGTCCCCCCTTGTCTTGGACTCTCCTTAACCCCCCCCAGCCTCCCTTTTCCTCCTAAGCCGTAGTGTGGGACGCGGGTGCCTGTCCACGCAGCGCTCCCTGAGCTGTCCGTTTGCATTGCGGGCTTGGTTCCCCCTTCCCTCTGTTAAACCGCTCTTATGATTTGTTATATTTTCCACAGCTGCTTATTCCTGTTTGACGGCTGTACAAAGCTGCTTTAAATCTTCGGCAGGAAGAATAAAAGTTGAAACCGCTTGGACGGGTTCCCGCCGGCATGCGGGCTGATGCGGGTCCACCTCGGTCCCTGCGTAACGACCCCTCTGCACACATCAGGGCTCGGTAAGCCTTGCTACTGCGGCTCGAGGCAGCAATCCGCTCCCTAGAATCAACAGAAATAGGAGCTAATTCAATTATGTTTGAACGCCGGGGTGTAGCAGAGGGAAACTTTGGCGTTTATGAACTAAGCTGCTATATTTGCTTTGCTATAAACCGACGAAAATATTTTATGATGGAGGGGAACAGTACAACACAAAAGGGAAATATGACAATAAATCTCTTTTTATGGATTCTCTCTAGCAGCAAAACACAAGGATTCAAAGGTTTTACGACTCAAATATTTTGCAGAAACATCTAAAGATACCTACATAGAAAGGAACACCCCTCATTCCCCCTTCCAGCCGCACCCCTAGGTAGGGGAGCCTGAACTGTCCCCCTCCATTCAATGCCAAAACTCCCTGAGACTTTCATGGGAGCAGTGCTTGCACAGGACTTCACATCTGATTATTTCAGGGATATGCTTCCATTATATATGTTGCCACTGACACTGCTCTGTCATAGGCTACTGGTACACAAAACTTGAGGTCAGAAGTAATGCTCCACCATCCGTCTCACAGTGACCACATTAGGCTATTTTCTTCCTGGTTAGTCCAAAACTATTAATGTTTGAGATAGTTTATCTATCTGTGGAGCTAAATTGCAGCTTTAGTTTAACTGGGGCAGTTATGCAGAGTGATTCACATGCTAAAATAAAGATGTCTACTTCAAGGGGAAGATTTCAAAGTGGCAAAAGGCCTAACACTCCTTGAAGTAAGTGCAGGTTCAGCATAAAAATACCTTTGAGGATTTGAGCTAGGGTTAATTTTAGAAACCAAAAGACACAGATCTCTGCATCTTGATATTTTAAGAAATATGCCTCATGGAAAAAATATTTTTTCAGTCATGTTCCACTGCAAAACTGCATTCATACATCCTCAAGCTGTTTTACACCATGCAAGCACGTTTGCAGCTAAGGTGTAGGCATGTCTTGTTATCTGTCTCCATGACCTGTCTTGGTTCTTTCTTCTTATCAAGTCCTGATACTGCTTACCTTGAGCACTGAAATCCAAGTTTAGTTCAGCTGCAGTGCAGGAAATAACTGGTAATCCAGCGGTTTGTTGCTGGGCTGCAGCAATTTGGATGTGCAGAGCTTGAAACCGTTGCTTCACATATATTCTCAGAGTGCAGTGCTTTTCCTACCTCAGCGTACACACATGCGTGCAGCATGATTTGGTCTTCAAGAGACTGGTCCCTGGAAAGTCTAGCAGCTATGAAAGTATAAAGCACAGGTAGCATATGTGGTTAAATGCATTCTTTCAAATATATGACCTTTCAGTTAAAATTTTTTCTCTCATAAATTTGTCACGCTATAGGCAAGAAAATACAGGTCTCTTATTTTATTAAGGAAAGGCTGTAAAATGATCAGTTCAGATACGTCAATCCTAATCATGTGTGGACCATCATCTACAAAATATATCCATAGGAAAGTGAAAGATCACAAAACCTCACAGACACAGACCTCATCAGTACAAGTTGTGCTACCTAAGCCAACTGGTCATCAGAGTGACACCTATGTGTATGAATTCAAGTTTTGCATGTACCTACTCCTATTGGAAACAATGGTTCGGAAACATATGAGCTAGCTCATATACCATTGCCAGTCTTGCATAGGAAGGCAGAGCACAGTACAGGCTGATTTCATTCTGTTTCTTACTGAGCGAAGTAGATTGGACTGAGCTCTCTGCTATTGCACTAAAGCACTGCAAGCGCTGTGTTACAGCCACTTTAAGGTCCTCTGCACTTGACTGCAGTCTGCAGTTCAGAGTAGTGGGAAAACTGAGTACTGTATATACATACAACTTTGCTTACCTGGAGACCAGAAGCTCTGCCCTGCATACCTTGAACCCATGAAGGGCTTCCCTTGACTCCACTCATGTACTATTCATAAAGATATGTCCTAACTTGTAAAAACAATACATGCCCATTTAGTATGATATGTGTATGCTCACATCTGGGATGCATGTGTGGAAAAGTAAAGGCACACTGCAGACAATTTTACATGTGCAGTTTTCCTAGTATGGGTCTATGGATCTACAATATGTCATATGTACAGCGCAGAAAATGACAGTCTTATGCACAGGAGGGCAATTTTAAGTGGCTTTCAAAGTAAAAAGCCTAGCATTATTCTTGGTAGCACAGTTAGTAGCAGCTTATTTCTCCTGGTGGCTCCTGAATTTTTCTGCAAACCCACTAAGATGGAGCGTTACTCCTAAATAGCAACATGTACAAATCAATCAGAAGTTTTTAGATATTCATTTCTACAGGCTGATGTTACTAAAATTAAAAACATCTGCTTTAAGGAATGCAGATTTTCTGGATGCAAATTCTCCTCTACTCTCACAGTAAATTCAGCTACTTGGGAAACAAAATGTGATTCTAAACAGTTATTGCATTGTTTGACACTGTACCAAATGGAATAGTGCTGCCCTTAATGTTGTTCAATGAACAATTGGAGTTGGATAAAGGCTTTCAGCTGGGAACACTTTTCCGATACCTCTGTAGGCAATGGGATTCCTGTTGTGTTCTGCTCTCACAGTCAGGCCCTGCACACTGAGCAAGGGTTCACCCCCATGTCGCCAAGAAAGCTCTCAAAGAGATGAGTTTGCTTCTGTGACAGGCTTTTAAATGTTAGCCTGTTATCAGCTCACCAACATGGTTTTGCAACTGGGAAGAGTAGTGACTGGAGCTCCAGCTGTCTGCATTTCAGATACTATCATCTAACCCTGATTAGGGGCACTAAGGGGGCTAGAAACTCCTCTGCAAAGTCACCGGAGAGGAACCTCCTCTTTTTTGTATGCCCCTTAAAAATCGTTATGGAAAAACTTCAGTACTTGTGTTAGGTTCTCTTATACTGAAGAATGAGTAGTTGTGTGTATTGACAATCACATAACACAGTGATTGCTGTGCTAATGAAATAAGTGCAATCAATATCAATACAGTTGCACTGAATACTGCAGTATGTCCATGGGACATTTTGTTGCTTTTACTTGTCAGGCCTTGTCTGTTTTTTATAAATAAAAAAAAAAGATGTTGCAAATGAGAAGTATTGATCCTGCTGACATGAGAATAAAAAAATATGGAAGATAATCCATGGGAGGACATTTCCCAAAACTACACGGAGGTGGAGCATTTGAAATAGGAGTGTGTATTTTGCTGCCCAGAAGTAAATAATGGAAGTCCTCTTCTTACTCTGACTCCTTATAAATCTGCCACTGGATGAATTTGGGGGGTTCAGAAATAATGTGTAAATGATATCTTAGATGAAACATGGCATTAGTGTAAACTAAGTAAAAAACCACATTAATGCCTATCTATCTTTTAGAAAAAGAGTATACTACATTTGAACACTTTTCTGTATCGGGAAAAATTGGTCCTTCCTTTGGATTATAGACGAAAGAATTTGGAGACAGGTTCTCCTGCAGTGGCCTGGAAGACCTCCAGGCCATTCTAAATACTGATTGCCACTACACCTTCCCACAGTGACTGTCAATTGGAAATCAGCTCTTTGTAGGGTGGATGCTATGAATTTATAAATAAGGCAAAACCAGGACTTTTAATTCTAATATTGTTTATATCCAGGATAAGTCGATAAACACACATATGTGCATGTGCATAGACATACATACAGACAGAGGAATTTGAAAAAAAAAACAGGATTTAGTAATTTCCTTTCAGTATTTACATTTTAACCACGTTAACCAGTGTTCTAGTTCAAAAGAAACACTGGGATTTGTCCGGATTAGTAATATTTGAGAACTATCCAGCTCTTGAAAAATGTCTGACTCTGCTTCCTTGGGATTCTCATGGATCATGGTCTTTGGGGAGGCAGGTGTCTTCATTCCAGCTGGCCACAAGGAGTTTCACTAGGTAATGTTCACATGGAGTGCTTCAGATGTCTGTCACTATAGAAATGTAAATTATTTGTGTCTTCAAAACTGAGGATTAAAATAATGAGTAAAGGAAAGTAAAATACATCGATTACATCTGACTTGAAGGAAATGCTTATGGAAAGAAAACAGCTGATTATGAGACAAATCAGTATTTCTTATGGTTATGGCTATGAAACACTCATTGCTTTTCTTGTATGGAGTAAGGAGTCTTGCCTGTGGACTGTAAATTAGACACTTACTCTGAGGACGTTTTGTTTCCTAGATATATGAAGAACAGGATGATAGTTGCCAGGCAGAACTCCACCGTTGAAATATAAAGATAGGTCTGCATGGACATGTGAACACAAAGATCCATCGCAGTCCAGGGGATACTACCTAGAAGAACAGATACAATAAAAAAAAATAGAAAAGTCTTTTTTTTTTTTCCCAGTGACTAAAAAAATACTATAATTAAAACTACTATTAAACTCTATTAAATGAAGTGGAAATTTGCTTTCAGGTTTTAGAGCCAAAAATGTTCTTTGTGCCTGCATCCATTTCTATGCTCCATGCACCCTGTGCTGTTTACACAAGGATTATCTTGTTTATTTTAAAGATATTATGCTTCATAGAAAGCAATCAAAAGAATATTTCTTTTTTTATGACAAAAAGTGGATGTTGAATTGCTCAAGTTTCTTTTTTACAACATTCTTGGGTTTGTGATAGTGTGATATTTAATAAAGTGTTTATAAATGCAGATATAATAGTTTATCAGATCTCAGGCAGTCATAAAAACAAAACTGCCCTTGGCCTGAGTGCTATGTACTGCACTTGGTAATTTACAACACAGCACTTTCCAAATTACTTCATAAACTAAGAAAGTTGCCTACCAAAGAATCCATCTTATAAGAACTAAGAAATCTTTTCCTAAATATTTTTTCGGTTACTTAGTCTCCATACAAATCATCATTAATAGCTTGGGCTAAGACCGAAGCTGCGCTCCCTTGTAGCACGCAAAACATGCATGCTGTAAGACACGTTCATGCAGGCTGATCTATTTAAATTTGCAGTGGAATAGACCTTTCAGCTTGAAATACTAGGTGTTTAAAATGGTATCCTGCACAAATAACAGGATAAAGTGAAGAAAAAAGACCAAAAGAAAGCTAAAGACCTTACAGTGGGAATCTAATGGAGCAATTCAAGTGGTAGTTAATAGTTCATGAGACCATGAATAGAGAATGGAGCCTTTCATTTCTGTGTTGCTAATCCAAGTCCCTACTAATGTATCTCAAGCCTCTTTGGTGGCTTCACTGTAATGGCATGTGTACAGGCTTCTTCAGCAGGAAACAAATTCTGTGCCAATGAGTCCAGTCTTCTTCTCTGCTGAAGGACCTGCCCTGAAAAATACAACCGGCAAATGGGAGACCTAGGCGTGCATTCCAAGCTAATACAAGCCTCTCCTCATTCTTTCCCAAATGTTACACTCTTGTTATTCCCTATGCACAATATGTCTGATGTTGCATGGAAGAGAAAAAGAAGATAGCCATTTAAAAGTTTAGTGTAACTCAAGGCTAGTTTTTGGTCTGCAAACAGGCAGCTACTTCCTTGATAGTCTAGCATTTACTTAATCCTCATACCGGAAGCAACTTCTGCAGGTATTCATGACATGCATCTGTAGACACAAAACATGCTTTAGAGCGTTCTTACGGTCACTATGAAGTCATCATGCAATTACTTTAATCTTCTATATAGTAGATGAAGGAAAGTATAATTCATGTGTACTTACGTTGCTCATCTTCACATTTTTAGGCAGTATGGATAAACATTCACATTCCTCTGTAAGAAGGAGTATCTTCTATCTGGGCAAAGCTTTCCATTGTGTTTCTACCCAGCAGTCTAAATGCACAAAATTATCATCATTCTTTGCAAAAAAGACTCTGGATTTTAATTCTTGATCAGGCTTTGATCTGAGAGATGTACAGAAACTACTCTGTGTTAGGGTGCTCTCTTACAGAAAAAAGATCAACTGATAGTTGCTCAAGGAGCAAAGACTTCCTTTCACATCTAAGACTCTCTTGTCAGACTGCAAGCAATTTAGGAAAGACGAGCAATTTGTGTCCTTATTGCTAGTTTGCGACATGTAAGGTATTTGAAGGTGATTATTTAGTATCAGAAGAGAAGTAGTATAGAAAGGGAAAGGTTTTCTTTTTGAAAGTGATATAGGTGGATACATAATTTTCACCTACAAGGCATGATAAAATGCATTTTTAAATGGTTCGGGGTCAGATTATCAACTACGACTGATCTACTGGATGTTTTTTAAAAATTTTTTTTTACAAAGTAAGATTTTTTAAAAAGGTATTTCAATCAAGAATCTGTCAGGATGGGATCAGCTAATTGGGTTCTCGCAACATTTCCATGGATTCATGGAAATATTGCATGTATGTGTATGGATTCATATTGCATTGTCAGTGTTGAATAGGCTGAAGTATAAGAGCACTTTACATGACTTCTTTGAGGGATAGACTCCAAAACACTAGAAGAATGAACAGGTGTTTTTCTTATCTATCATAGAAATATATGCAGTTGAAAAGCTGCAGAGTTGGAATATGTTAATAGACAATTTCTTGCAAGCAGATTTGTTCTTCAAAGTTGTGTTTTCCCAACTTTATATAATCTGGTCAGAACAGTATCTGTATTTCTTTGTTCCATAACTAGAGCTGATGCTGCAACAGAATGATTATTCCAAGATAAAGAAATTTCTAATGGAGAATACCTGTGATAATCAAAAGCCTTCCACTGTAGACAGAGAATGGATAGGACTCCTCATGTATTTCAAGAACCAAAATTGCCTTCATTTTAGACTTCTTGAGCAGTAGGAGTTCTTGTCTACCAGCTGGTGAGAAGATGTAGGCATAGATGAGTTTTTCCTGATGGGGTGGGTTAACAAGAAAACTGCAAAGGATTGGGTAGCAGCTTTGAAGTTCTGTACGGAGATTTATCATGGTATCCCACTTCCTTTACTTTAAGAACTGAGGAGATGGAGGAGCGGAGCAGGTTGCGAGTGAGACAGCATCAGATGGGAAAATTCCATGATAATAGGGATGAAGGTTACATTTGGAACTGGGCAGAGTGTGAAGATTTAAAATTTAAAAGAATGTAAGATGAAGATGCAGAAGAGGGAAATTAAGGATTCTGGTGAAAACGAAACTTTTAATGAAAGTGTAACCAAAAAAAGGCATTAAAAATATATTTATTGAGTGGGAGTGAGATTACAGACTTTGAAAAAAGAGAAAGAAACTCAGTTAAAAAAAAAAAAGGAAATTAGAGAGAAACAAGCAAAGAAACGCAGACTGAAGAAAGTAAAAATAAAAATACTATAGAGAAAGGATAAACCTCCCACCTTCATCTGGCACATGAAAGGAGCACGTAACGTAAAATCTGGAAGAAGCAGAAGTGTCTGAAGAACTGAAAGGTAAGGTTTGAAGAGCTCCTGCAGTGGGAGGTGTCCAGTATGAGCATACATGCTCAAGTCTGTGCATACCATGGGGTTCTGAAACCCTGTTCTATGTAGTCTGCATGATTCTAGCTGAATGGTAGATAATTTTGTGTCATTTCCTATTCAAAGTCTGTTTGGCTACTGCTGTAAGCTAAATGACTCCTATGGCTGCTCTGATAAGGTCACCTATAACACTCTGTGGACACCAAAGAGCATTTCCAACTTGAGAACCAAACAAACACAGTCTGGCATCTGTTTTTTTTTTTTTTTATGATACCCTGAAACTGGTATCAGCGATTTCACGAAGTCACCAATGCTACTCCTTCTGTGATCCTCCTTTACAATCCCAGTGGTGCAAATCCCTGGTCCTTAGGTCAATGAGCATCATGGTTGCTGCTGCTGCTTCTGCCTCAGAGAAGTCCCATAGCCATCAATAGAAGTGCTCATAGAAGATGTATTCCTACTAAAGACCTTCAGTGAAAAATTTGTCATAAAAATTGGAATGACATTCACTGGAAAATTGCCAGAGCCTCGTAAACTAATATGAATAATCGGAGAGTTTGCTCTTAGGCATTTTGTTTTGCCCTCATACTATGTTCTTAAATCCCACCAAAGTCAGAGGGAGCCAGAGCATATCTGAGAACAGAACCCAACCCCACATTAGCTCACTTCTTCTGGTCTTTCCTGGTGATTTTGGAAAAAAATATAGTATGCAGTGTTACACAGAAAAATTTGCTAAGAGCCCATATGTAACACGAAATTCATAGCGTTATGATAAAATCAGAGATTAAAAATTTCTGTGATATTTTGTTCAAAGATTGAAATAAAAAATAATAAAAAAGTAAAAATAGAAAGAAACAATATGAAATGAAATAAAAAGAAATATAAAGATGTGCTAGTAATTGTCCTGTCTTTTCCTTGACACTTTCATATAGCTGTAACAGTGTATAACAGCATCTAACATTTCTTGTGGTTGCCTCATCTTGGTGGAGAGTGGTCCTGCTACTATTACATGCCTCTATTTTATCTCCCATATGAAGTTAAACAATACCACACAGCTGAGCAGGGAGATGTAAATGTGTGAAGAGCTTCAGACTGGTGGTAGAGAGCTGAAGGAGTTCTCCCCATATATACCTATAATTATCCAGAGTTCTGAATAAGTGCCATAGATATTGCTTTGAATGTAACGGTTGCCAATCTCCCCACTGACTTCATAAAATCATACATTATTCAGAAACTTTACCCAGCCTAAGAAAGAAGACTGAGATTCAGGACACCTTCGTAAACTTAGGCTTCATAGATTTAAGGCTACCAAACAGCTGGATTTCCTGAACACATTCTCTTTTTCAGCCCAGAAGCCTTGTTTAGGCAGCTGTTCAGAAATTCATATGTTTGTTAAGATTTCAAGCTGTTTGGGAGATGTGGCAGGTCAGATGCTCTGCCCAGGCTGCTCTACAAGCAGGCTGTATACAGCCTGGTGGTAACCACAAGACTGCATGAATCCTCATATTCAGTCCAACACTTTTGGAGAGCATCATATTTATTGTGCACATGTGACAAAGTCACCACATGCTTGCACAATAAGGCTTACACTTCTGGGGATTGTCTAACGGACCTACTGCCCATGTGCTGCCCAGTCACTGGCAACATGCACAGTAAAGGCTGTTAAGTCAGATTTACTGTGAATATGCAGAGCAATGAAATGCTGCATGTGCAGCAGGACACATTGCTTCCTGAAGTGTGGAGTGGAGTGCACATACGCTGCACAGATTTCCCAGGCTAAAATATGGGAACTCTACACTGGCCAAATACTGAAGTCTTGAGGAGGCGCAATATTTGAAGATGTGGTCGGCATGAGGGCCACAAGGAATAGGCTGCTCAGCACGATTATTCTCCCAACCTCATTGTAAGGGGCCTCATAGGCACTGAGAAGATGCTCGGGGCCTCATAGGCACTGAGAAGATGCTCAGTGCCTGACTTAGGTTGCCAGGTTCCACTCTCAGGCAGGTGATGGAGGTCTTGTGCTTCTCTGTGGCATTAGTCCCTCCATGCCTTCATTTCCTATGTGAATAGGAATTTATGAGTTCACAGTAACAAGGATGCCTAATAGAGATGCTATTAACATAAATAAAGATTATGAGACATTCAGAGTAGGCCTCATGTAAATTATTTTTATTCCAAGAACAGCAATGACCCCTGAAAAGCTGAGAACACCTTTATGGGAATCCTCAATCTGTTGCAAGAGGGCATTTGGTTACAATTAAAGATGAAGTCTCAAACTACTTATTCATACCTCCCTGAACTTCAGACAAAAGGAGATCCTGATGTGAGCCATCCCAAGCAAAACAAAATTAATGATTTTTTTTTAAAACCAAACCATCCTACTTTTGGTCACTTTTGGTTTCAGTACAATTCACTATTTTAATTTTATTCTTTTTGTCTCCACTGTATGGGGAAAATGTGAGCAGACTAGAAGTTAGGTTAATTTTGTGAGGTTGAGCAGAGGTCAGTGAAAAATTGATAGCAACTTTTGAGATGAAAAAAAAATCATCAAAGCTAAAGGAAGCTTCTCAAAGTGGGATTTAATAGCAGCTATCATATTGCCTTCAATGGCTTGACCATTTCTGTTGCAGCTGTTTTATTTTAAAAGATTTCACCCCCATCCCACATGTATAGGCCTATACACTGACCTGAGTACACACTTCCAAGTACTTTGGTCACTCATGATAACTATAAACCCTTCAGTGAACTACCAGAAAGGTAGTTCAAATGGAAATGGTGAAATTCAATATAGCGTTTAACTAAGTCACTGTCTAAGGTTAAGCCCAAGGAACAATCAGTAACACTGGAAGGAAAGGCAAATATATTAATTGGTACGTGGACACCAGATACATATGGCTTTCCTGAAAGCTGTCAGATAACTACAGTGGTATATCAGTGTGAATGAAGCAGATGAGTTTATTCAAATATATATTTATATTCATTTCTATGTGTAAGTGTGTGTGCGTATGCAAAAATCCCTAGGTACAGATTTAGGCACAAAAATAGAAGACAAGGGGGTAATTTTAGCTGGTAGCCCTGTTGCCTTTCGGTATGTCAAATCATGGATGAAGTTCTCAGAAGATCCTGAGTGTGTCACGCACCCAAGCCCTGTTGACTCTCAGGGTAGACTGTATTTCCAACTTACTGTGGGCTCTGAAAACTCTGCTTTTGTGTCTTATGCAAGCTGTAACTGAGGGCCTTATCTGTAGTTCATATGAAGATATCTCTTTTTATCACAATACACATAAGTAAGACACAGGAGAATAATCAAAACGATAATAAAATTATGGAAAGTGTATGCGCATATGGACAAAGGGACAATAATGGGTCTATATATATGTTTATTATGATACATTTCTGTTACTTTATTTTTGTTTTTAAGTGAGCTTCCTCAAATATGACCACACAGCTCTCCTTAATCTCAGTGAACACTGAACAAAATTTAAAATACACACTTGATTAACTAAAGAAATATTTCTGTTTATTCAATTTTTTCTTTCATAAATATGAAATGATAACAATAGTTTTGATGCAGTATTCTACATGGGAATAGTATGACACCGTAAAGCTGAGGCTAAAAGAACTGAAAAATAACCACTCCACTACAGCTTGACAGGTACAAATAATTTTACCTTCTCTGAGACTTTTTCACTGTGCAGTACCTTGTTTTACAGCCAAACATTTATTAACACCAGATACAAAAATTGAATTGCTAACTGGTGTTCTCTCATTGCTTGCTTATTGAACACTCTAAAATCAAACAACACCCCTAGAAAGCCAGCCTATAGTTTAAAAATAGGAACCTCAGTGTCCTGCCATGATATGAAAGGTAAAGAAACTACAAAGTGAAGGGTCACAGTAAGCCAATAGAAAGACAGATACTTGCAAGGCAATTTTTTTTTCAGAGATTTACAATCTCTTCCTGCACATACAAGTGGGTTGTAGTCATGAGATGGAAAATCTGTGAACTAGCTGACAAGTCTCACAGCTTTCCATGTAAGTGAATGGTCC
The DNA here is from genome assembly GCF_028554395.1 of Pezoporus wallicus. Taxonomy (NCBI): domain Eukaryota; kingdom Metazoa; phylum Chordata; class Aves; order Psittaciformes; family Psittacidae; genus Pezoporus; species Pezoporus wallicus. The sequence continues at coordinate 8,800,538 of NW_026640488.1, forward strand.
ATACTCTTAATTTCAAGATTGTCTGAAACAACTTGAAATTTTTTCGTAATCACTGTAAATCTGAGACGACACTGATTGCAACTACCTGCAGTCATCTACAATCACTGAATAGTCAGGGCTGAAGAAACTTCTGGAGGTCTGTAGCACAAAGTCTAGCTCAAAGTAGAGTGAAGTATGGGACCAGAACAGGATACTCTGGGCTTTGTTCATCTGGGTCCTGGAAACATTCAAGAACAGAGGTAGTACAGCTTCTTTTCACACGTTCCTGTCCTTAACTGTTTTCATATGATCTTTCTTCTACAATACCCAGGACATTCCTTGTTTCAGTTGAAGCAGTAGTCTTGGTGGCTTTCTACTGGACTTGCTGACCTTTAGCAGCTGTGCTCCCTGTCTGTATATGGCTTTCTTCCATTCATTTCCAAATTACCACTGGTAAGCTTTACTAGTTGAACTTGATCACATTGATTGGGCTAAGCTAATTCGAGGGATGTTTTTCCTATGTCTTTAACCAGGCCTGTACTTCAGCTAATTGCCGGACCTCTAGTTTAATCAGCTTACTCTCACTGGGAACTGGCAGTGTAATAAAGTAGAGGATACCAGGAAACACAGTTATCATTCAGTTTGTTATATAAAGATTGGAACTGAAGCAAAGGTGTTAATTTCCATTGTTCCAGCTCTTCAATCCGTACAACATAAGAAAATGAATAACTCACAGTGTTATATTGTGTATATGTTCACATTTTATCCCACCTTTCATGCTAGTAGAAAGATCATTTGTCACAGCAGAACATTTTCTTCACTGTGAAAGGAAGAAGTGAATAATTCCCAGCTCATCTTGATGGTTACCATTTTGTGGTGGATCAGATATTATAGAAGAGACCACTGATTCTTCACTGGTGTTGTCAGAGACCAGTGTTGTCTCATTAGTGTAGACATCTCACACACTGCATGGTAGATCGATCCCCCAAACTAAGCTGTTACCTGAAAAAATCTATATCAGAATTGGTATATTTTGCTCTATTAAAAGAAAGAATTACTGGAAGAGATGATTCACACTGTTTTTTTCATCACTTGCAACCTGAAGAATGATTAATGATGCTAGGGAAAATATGAGCTTAATCATGTTTAATTTGAATTAGCTGAATCAGTTTAGTCATAAACTGTTTCAAAAAGCTATTTTGAAAAAGCTCAGAACAAAAGATTTTAATTAATAAAATAATAATTTTTTCCTGCATGCTATAGAGTGTTTTAAAAATATATGTATGGAAGAGCTTATTTGATAGAAAAATTTAGTGTAAGATGTTGGTGTGGAAATGAGATTGAACAAATTCTTCCTACCTATAATTTAACACCTAACCTTTGATTCATATTTATTTTTGAATTCCTAGGCGTTCATGAAGTGTGTTAATGTCAGAGAACCTTAGGTTATAAAGCCACCAACACTTCCCCTGTGCATGAAATCCTGTCTCTTTAGAAGTCTGTAGTAATAAGTAGACTGGTGCTTCGTCTTCACTCAGTAGTTTACTCATAACTTCTCTAACTTGGTTTCTATAAAGTAAAGCATTCAAGTCTGCTTAATACTTCATTATTTTAAAATTACCCTCCTGTATATCAGTTGTACTTCTTGGAGTTTTGTTACTGTCTATAAAGAGATTTACAAGTCAAAATGTTTTTAGTAGCAATACGTATAAATACTGGAAAGACTTAATTTGTCACTAAAAGTCTGACTAATAAAATCTGAGATTTGGTCACACAAGAAATGCAAAATTATTTAATAACTGAGACCTCATGAAGTAATGATATTTTCTTTTATATCTGTTTTTGAAAAAATAAAACATCAAAGATGTCTCACATTAGTTTATAGGCCCTTTTTACAATCACAGCGATAGCCACTAGTATTATCCTTTAAGTACTTTAAGCTATTTGCAGGGCTTTTATGAAGTTTTAAAAATAGCATCTTGTGGTTGTTCACAACTGAACAGCAAACTGAACCTGTGATAGTTATCTGTGTGACTAAAGATAAAACTGTGAAGTTACTAGGCTACATTTATCTAAACACCCAAGAAAGATGGCATAGATTTAAAATTACAGCCCAAGATCAAAGAACACAATAAATGATGCAGGAAACAACAATTTAAGAAGGAAAATTTCTGTGAAGCAAAACCTCATTTGTTAATATGAAGGGTGATTTTAAGGTGGGAAGAGACTTCAAGACATAATTTGTAATAGAACTTTTAAAATTTCATTTATTTTTCTTTTTTTTTTTGTTGATTTTGTACAAATAGGATGCTGTTTGTTCAAAGCAAAAGAATACAAAACGTCATATCCTGCTCCAACAACCAGTAATAACCAGAAGGTGATGCGCATCAAGCTTTTTGAAAGGAGTCCCCTGAAATGTCAAGGCTGTTTTGCCCTTGTTTTGCTAAAAGCTGGGGAGCTGCTTTTCTGCTGTCCCAGCTACTGGCTCTTCAAGAGGGGAGCATACAAGCAGGATGGAGGGCAATCTGAGGGCAATCTGAAAGCTTTCTAGTGCCAGAAGGACCAGCACTTTTCTGCTGGAAAAAAACAAAAACAAAAACAACAGCATCCAGGGAGGAAGAAAAGACATCCAGATCTATGGTATACTGCAGGATTAGTCTACGCCTAAGCAAGTTGACCTACCATTCATCCCTTCATAGAGAGATAAACACTACTTAGATGGTAGTGGGAAAGTCTTTCCTTCAAAATACTTTAAGATCTTTGAGAACCTGCATTGCCTTTTTCAGGTGGCCTGATAAAAAAGTCTTCTCTTTTTCAGCTTTTAGAAATGTGATGAATTTACTGCTATACAGATTTCCCACTTTTTGCCATATATAGATTGTATTCCAGGTATGTGTTGAGAGCTGAGCTCACAAGAACAGATGCAAATGTTTGTTTACTTCTCCCAGGCTAGTTTTGAGCTTGACTGCTCTCCTCTTTCCACCCAGTAAATAAGACCCAATGCCAGCATACCAGATGCTGCTGAGGTCCTTAATGTCTTCAAATAAATCCTTTCTTGGTCTTTTTTCCCAGCACTAATATTAGCTCAGGATTTGCTAATCAATTGCTCAGTCTGTTGTTACTTTTGTGTCTTTTGTTATGCTGTCATCAGGCATGGGTCAGTTTCTTTTCTTTTTTCCCAACAAAGATATTTCTCCACTTCTCTGCAGTTGGAACAGTTCTGGGACATTAACTGCTTCTTTCATATATATGTGAACAATGTAAAGTTGGTACTGGCTGTAATAAACGTATGATGAACAGTTCTACTGGCAAGAAATGGGATGATTTTTCCTGGAACTGCTATTCTCGTATTAAAGGTCAAATATACCGAGGTTCTTCTATGTCTTTGAACCTGCCATTCTGATGGGTGTGAGTACCAGCTGGGAATACTTTTACCTGTGTTAGCAATTTTTTAACATTTCACTGACTGAAGCTTACAATATGTTAGTACTAGAAGACAATAAAATGTTTACAGAAATAAATAGGCAATTCTGCAGAATTCTAGACAGTTCATCAGGCCAGCTGAATGAAGGCGTGGCAGCTCAGTAGAAAGCATGGAAGTATCACAGACAGGATTGCTGTACATAGTGCTGTGTCCTTCAGTGTTTGACCGCATGATTCATCTCAATGACCAAGAATCAATTTACACGCTTGTGAGGTGGGCTGATGCCAACCTTATGAAGTTTAACCATGCCAAGTGCAAGGCCCTACACCTGGGTCGGAGCAATCCCAGGCACAGCTACAGGTTGGGCAGAGAAGAGATTCAGAGCAGCCCTGCAGAGAAGGACTTGGGGGTGTTGGTCAACGAGAAAATGAACATGAGCCAGCAGTGTGCACGTGCAGCCCAGAAAGCCAGCTGTATCCTGGGCTGCATCAAAAGGAGTGTGACCAGCAGGTTGAAGGAGGTGATCCTGCCCCTCTACTCTGCTCTCATGAGACCTCACTTGGAGTATTGTGTGCAGTTCTGGTGTCCTCAACATAAAAAGGGCATGAAACTGTTGGAACAAGTCCAGAGGAGGGCCACGAGGATGATCAGGGGACTGGAGCACCTCCCATATGAAGATAGGCTGAGAAAGTTGGGGCTGCTCAGCCTGGAGAAGAGAAGGCTGCATGGAGACCTCATAGCAGCCTTCCAGTATCTGAAGGGGGCCTATAGGGATGCTGGGGAGGGACTCTTCATCAGGGACTGTAGTGACAGGACAAGGGGTAACGGGCTAGGATTCACTGAAAGATTCATCAAGGAAAAGAGTATACATTTAAATCAAGAAAATACATGGAGTAATGAACACAGGAAAATAAATGAAAATAGAATTTAACTTAAATGTGGCTACAAGATATAATTCTGTTCTACAAGAAAGATACTGAAGCTTCCAGTAGTTTGTCAGAGATGTCAGTGAACTTCCTTTCCCAGTTCTTCATGTGACTTATTGGAATTTCACCTTCTTAGGAGTTAACAGTGTGGAATTCCTACTGCTACAACTTTCTGCTCTATAACTGGTTAAATCTGCCATTTAATTTAAGTATTAATCTAAATACTGCTGGGCTTTACTTTTTTGAAGTTATTAGAAGAACTGTATGAAATTAGATGCAATAGAAGTCCCATTCTGCTCACACTTATTTTATTTTTCATAGGATGAACATCTTTTTTAGTCTAATGTCGAAATTATTTGCAGTTAATTTTCTCTGAAGTTTAGCACATAGCCTAAGTTTTTTATTACAAGTACAAAACTTCATTTTGAAATGCAAATACTTAACTCCCCATCCCCAAAAATGAATCCCCTTCTTTGATTTCAACAGTCCCTTTCATCTGTTTTTCTTCAAAGTTACTTTGCTTTACACATTCTGTAGGTAAACTTTAATTCTCATTATTTAAAGCTGCTTGTAATAGCTCCAATTGCCTTAGCACATGGGTATATTATACCACTTCAAGCAGAAAATGGTTTTGTCTTCCTCCAGACTGCAGAAGTTAATAACGCATCCCCATATTCTGTTTTTTAAAAAATGGCTTAATAAGGGTGGATAAAAGACCTGGTAAACCAGATGGTCTTGGATGAGGTCCTAAGTTTTTCAAATCTGAGTTCTGACTATAGGAAGGAGTACAACGACAGTAATAAGGAATTCACTGAGAAGGCTTAGTGGGAGGAACAGAGGTCTTAGATATTTATCAATAAGAATAACAGTACTTGTGTATGGCAAGGTTTTGCTTTTAACTACAGTCACTTCATACATGATTACAAAGAAAGTAAAGGACTTATGGCAAGACTGATGACAGTTGGTAAGGGCTATAAGGGGAATTAGGACTATACTTGTGAGCATAAGTCAACAAAATCTACACTTGAGTTATGTTCTCAGTGAAGAATCTTCACACACATAATAGGGATGACTGTTGAATGCCACAACCAAAACAAAACTACACATTAAGAGGAAACAACTATGTGCACGATCTAGAAGAGAATAATTTAGAAGCAAAAGAAATGAAAAGACAGGTATCCTTTCAATTAAATGTGTTGCCAGATAGCGAGCAATTGACTCTAGGGCTAGTTTTATGAAATTCTGTGCAACAAAAAACATATTAAAAACCCATTTTAAATCTGTCAACACAGAATGCATACTCAGGCTTCTCATGCAAGCTTTACAGTTCCATTTCATAAAAGTTGAGGAAAAGTAGGTAGCAATGGCTGGATTTATTTGTCATCCAATTCTTACTATTAGAGACTTGAACTATAGTACACCTAAACAAACAGATTAATAATTTTTATATAATTAATTTTTACTGAATATGAGATATCAGATTTATTTTTTTGTTTTTTTACCAAGCATGGCAGAACTACTTTTACCTGGAAATGGAAACAAACTTTGTTGAAATAGATTATGTAAGTAAACCCAGATCTTTTCAATGGAAATGTTATTGGAGGACTAAGACAACTGCAAGTATTGGGGGAAAATTGACAGAGTGGTTCAGGAGAAAGGTAATGGCTGTAGCCCACAAAATATTTTTCTCTATCACCAACCTGAGGAAAATTAGTAATGACCTCTACTCTCCTCTTTTGGGAGTCATGCTGATCTTAAGGAAAATGTGTAGGAACCCAATTTTCCTAAAGACATTTGGTGCAAGGTGTCTTTAAAGCATCTGATATTACACCTCTTGCATTTGAAAGAAAGAACTGAAGTGAACTACTTGTAAGCAATGACATAAACCCAAAGAGCTATCTACTGTTATGTTTATACAACTTGATGAAACTTTGCTGTATTAAATGACTAACCACTATGTTTCTTGCTGCTTTGATAATAAAGAAATAATTTGTCTCTTCCTTTCAAGAAGTGCTGTCTTTTCCCCCCCCCTCCATAACGTATCTTGAAGAGGTAGTTAAAGCATCAACACCTATTAAAGAAAATGGAAAAAGTATATCACTGGAAATCTTGGAAACTTTTCAGCAGTGTGTTTGTTTCAAAATAAATGAAGGCCTCTGAACTAATCCTCAGATGAAAAGAGGTTCATATATGTCCTTAATTAGATCATGCTATTGGAACACAGTATTATGATAAAGAAGATTTAATAAAGCATTTTGCTCTTTTATTACTTTTGTTTCATGCAACATATCTCCTTATCCAAGCAAGATGTTTAACTTCAAAGGAAGTGCTATCCACCCTCCCTTTGCTCAATAAATAACTCCCGGAGGAGTAAAAACAATATATGTTTGTAGCTTTGCCGACGTTGCTGAGTGGTGAGAAGATCAATCATTGTCGTTCTTTTCTGTAGCTGTAGGTCTAAGATGAATCTCTTCCTTAAAGAAATTTCTCTATAATTTGGTGTGTGTCATTAACCCTTCACCTTCGCGAGAGAGCACCTTAGCAATAAAATGAAATCAAGTGACTTCCCTTGCTGGAGAACATCCATCTGAGCAGGGGCTGACCCTGTGCAGAGGGCCTGGTCAAAATTCATCCAAATAAAGGGACTGAAATGGTAGCTGAAGAAGTGTGTTGGATGGATGGTGGCATAATCAGAAAATGACCACTAACTTATTTTTCTTCAGTATGAATCTGCTAGGCTGTTGACAACAACTAGGCTGTTGACATGACGAAACGGCCCTTCTCTTCTATTTTCAAATAAACAAGGCCAAAATGTTTCCAGAAGGAAAGATTAGACTCCAAGGCTGTTAATATTAATTTGACAAGGTATAACAGCGTACACTGTAAAGGCTAAAAGAAGCCAGAGGAAACAAAATGCTGGATGATGTCTGAAGAGGCATATATTTCACCTTTTGCTGCAAGGTGTGATTATCTACCAAGATCAGCATACCTGGCAGAGGTTTGTATTTTCTGTTTTCCAGAGAAGACTCGTTTCTACTCCAGATGATTTATTTCCCCTATTTCTCTCTTACTGACAAAAGCAGTTCTTGAATTTTCACTGAGTGTTTTGCTGCTGCTACTGAAGCTCATTGTGTCTTCTAGTTGCCGTCAATATGGAGAGTGGTTTACTTTTTTCTTTATAGCTGACTTCTACATATTTGTTTAGCATGTTCCTCTTTAATGTGCTTTTTTCTACATCACATAACTTTCTTTTTATTTTATTTATTTTATTTTATTTTAGTATTTTATTTTATTATTTTATTATTTTATTAATTTTTATTTCATTTTATTTTTATTTAATTTTATTTTATTTTTACACTTCTTAAATGTCTACTGTGTTTTCTGGCTCTTTAATTCAGCTGTACCTTTCTTGAAACTGTGTGGCTAGGACTGCACACAGTAGGATAACTAGATCTCTCCTGCATTGAGTGAAATCTTATGTTATAGCCTGTATGTCAGTTAATATCCCCTAGTAGATGTTTGTATTTTTTTTATTTTTATATGAAACATATATATATATTCTGTAGTATGCAGTTTGGATCATTCATGAAGGCTTTGACAAAATTCAGTCCCTGGATGGATCTCTTCAGAACTCCACTTGATCCACCTTTCTGTTTGCAAAACAAACTATTGGTAACTATTCTGTGGATAGCATTATCCAAACACTGGGAATCTGAAAGCCAGGGACACATGGAAAAGAACATCCAGCTACCATGTAATTAATGAAATCTTCCAGATAAAGTGGTTTGAAAACATACCCCCTAAAAAGCCCCGAATAAGGTGTTTTATACTCTAATTTTGTTCCTCAACACCTGCAGTTCCCCAAGAATTGTGTGGAACCAGGAAATGTACAGCTTTAAAGAAATAGCTAATTGTTTCTACATAACATCATCTGTGGAGTGGAAAAGTAAAAAAAAACAGAAGGAATAAAACCGTGGTTACCACTGAGGATTTTTCAGTCTAAATCTGGTACAAGATTGTATCCGAGAGAGAAGCATGATGTCAGACAAGCAAGAATGAAGGAAGGCTATGAGCTAGTTGTTTTGAGATTGTGCTTTTCCATTTTTTCTCCTAAAGTTTACTTTTAAATGATGTAGAATCTGGCAGGGTTCTGAGGGAGTGTGTGCTTTGGCAGTGGATTTCAAGAAGGAAACAGGATGGAAGAATGAAATTACTGTTTATGCTTTAACTAGAATTAAAGGAAGAAGAGGTAAATTCTACTTTCAGTTGCACTACAGAAATTTCAGACCTTGTATATATGTTCAACAAGCTTTTATTTTAAACTATTGTGTTACTTCATGCTGCTTAAATTAAAACTTCATTGAATTTTAATTTACCTATAATCCTCAAAACCTACTGCAGTCAGGTAAATCTCTTTAAAGGCATCCTTGTGTGTTATTTTTCCTCGTTTATTCAGCTTGGTTTAATACTGTTTGCTTTTCACTTTGTATTTTAACAAGCTTGGTCTTCAGTTGTAGAGCAATTTGTGATCACCCCCAAATGGAAGTTTATTTTATTTTAGTGTTTCTTTCACAACTAATTTGAACTTGCATCTGGCTTTAAAGAAATATTTACCTAGAAATAACAAAATTACATGGTATAAATGTAGTGCTGTTCAACTACATAAATAGCAGCAAAAATGTTTAATTGAATATAAAACACTGGTAAAATGTAAACATTACTTTCCATTTTTTTTGTTTGTTCCAGATGCTTTATCTTTAAACTTTGATGATACAAATGAAGAGAACTAATTGATAATGGAAATTACAGTTTAATGTGTGTTCTCACAACTTTACTTTGCATGTAGAAATCTTCTCTGCAAATGCTTGTTCCTCTGGTGCCACTCACTGTACCTCTAAAATGCTTCCACTGTGTTCCAGATAGTCATTGATTTGTAACTATAGTCACCACAGTGCAAAGTCATGAATGACTGTAGATAAAAACAGACACGTAGAGTGCCCCTACCCATGCATTTCAAGGATGTGTACTGAAATAACAAAAGCTGCAAGACGCAGCTGGGACCTTTCTTTTTAATATCCTCTTATTTGCATCTACCAAATTTAATAATAAACCCCCAGGATTATGGCTGAATGGGAAGTTGGCCAAACAAAAACAGAAACACCTGGTCTTCTGGCAGGGGGCGAAGGCTGTGTCACCTTCTGCCGGGATCACTTCAGGCACTAAAGACTGAAGTCTTGAAGGCAGAGGGGCCATTACTATGAGAGATGATTACTACCCTAAGCACTGTGATCCAGAGGGCTATCTCTGCTTTTAATTGAAGGTTTCACCCCTTAGTTTTACCTTGCTGAAAAGCATACGTGTTTCTTTGACCTGGGAGAGCCTTTTGTTGCGCAGGACTGGCAGCCTGACTTCGTGCTCTGTTTGTCTGCACTAGTGTCTCATCGCTGCTGTGATTCATGGCATGATTTTCACAGCTTCAAAGGAAAGTTTAAAGACATCTGAAAGCACTGATGCGAGAAGCTGTCAGGTCAGGCAGCTCCATCATGAGGAAGAAAAATAATGGGGGAAGAAGGAGACTGAAGGCAAAGTGTGTTAGTCCATTCTTGTTCCTTACCTTTCCTGTTCTCGGGTGGGTGCTGCCACCACCTTTTCCAGGTAGCTCTATCAGTAACCCTGGTATGCATACTGGGGCATTTTGTTACGCATTAAACATGAGGGAAAATCAGAGCACTGAGCTCAGCTACAGCTGGAAAGCCAGTGGGAAGAACAGGTCACCCTTCCCCACCAGGGCTTATGGGGGTCCAGCCAATCCTGCTTCTGGTGAGGCTGATCATCCCAAGGGCAGAACCCCAGCAAAGCCTGATGCAGTTTAGGAGGCATTTACATGTTTTCCTATTTATGCTCCAATTTTGCTAACACCACTCACATTCTTACCTTACAGTCAACTAATTTTTGGTAATAAACAGTACTCGCCGATGAAAAAAAACCCCAACCTCTCAGAAATATTATTTCACTTTTAAACCTTTTTTCTCCATGGAATTCCTTATCCTGTTATCTTCAGCTTCACATTGTTCTGTCTTCTTTGTACTGTCATCTTCGATACACATTTGATATCTATTCACAAGGCTTTGAGCTGCTGCCATTCAAAGCAAAATGATGCAACCCAGTGTGGTAGGCACAGAATTACCGCAGGAAAGAAGATAGCACAATATGTACTGTCCTCCATCCAGTTGATTTAGAGCAGGGGAAAATATACAGAACAAGACAGTGCAACACCATAATTATTAGCAAGGTTTAACTATTATTGATTTTTTTCCCCCATGATTATCAACTTTAGTGTTTGCATGAATAAATTTTGACCCTGTTAATTCTCCTTCAATTAAATAGAAGCTGTGGCTATGGAGATACAGACACTTTACACAGTCTCCACCCTGAGCTATCATTTTCCAGTGGATGTTCTAACAAAGACCAAGAATGTTTAATGTAAGACTGCTTTTTCAAGTAAGAATTATTGAATGTTCACAACATTTTAGAACTGAATGTGAAAATTATGTCAGGAAAAACTAATTCTGAAGATCCTAATGACCTTACCAGGACACATTATTACTACTTAGCAAATAAAACATAATAGTGCTGCTAAGTGAAGCTTTTATCACGGTATAAAATATGGAATGTCCATGCCTGTGCAACACAAAAATGGTATGGAAATGAAGAGATGGAGCAAGGGCAAATAGAAGACTTTACCAAATAAATAAATTAGAAACAGCAACAAAAGTTATTCTTATCAATTCATATAGATTGGTCATGAAAATATGATTGGTGCCTAATTACACTAGCTTCCAGTTTTGTCTTTTAAATGGAAAACCTGCAAAGTAATGCATAAAAAAAACAGGTTATGAATTTTAAGGAAAGAGTAATGAAACAATTTTGAGCAATGAATATTGTTTAAATCAACGTGATCTCATTTGGTGGATAAATTATAAAGATAAAATTAAATGGAACTACGTCAACTTTTTTTACCTATTACTTACTCATATCTAGTTAACATTTACCAGCTATGATATTTTTTCAAAGGAGGAGTTATATAAACGCTTTTTATTAAAGCTCTAAAAATGCTTACAGATGCTTTGATTCAGAACCACTATACCCAGTCATTTCTACCCTTACTTTTCCGCAAGATATTTCTTTTCTTTTTTTTCCTTTTTATACAGCTAGACACTGAGAAAAAAATGTGTTCAGGGAAATGAAAATGTTGTATATATTATTAAGATTATTGATTTAGCCCAGAGAAGCAAGCCCATTCAAAATAAAGACTGCAACTTGATGTTTAATCAATGCAATTGTGCTTTAGTAGAACAGGAACTATAAACAGGAGTGATTTCCCAAGGCGTGCTAGTCTTCCAGGGAATAGAATTCAAGCAGGGTGAATTAAGGACAAAGTTGCATATATCACTTCATTTATTTCAACTTTCTTAGTGTTTGTCAATCTTTACATTTTTTGAATGGTAATTGAATTTATAGATGATTTTATACCATGTGTTTAAAACTCAGTATGTCTGGGGTGATGTTATTAGCTTGGGTAAATGCAGATAATTCTGCATGTCAAAGACAATTAACACATATCCTGTGGTCTTGATTACCAGGTTCAAGGAAATTCTGCCCAGAAAAAATTCTTACTAAAGCCTCATGGAAAGTTAAAGGCCTCTGCCCTACAATTAAAAGGGAAAGGTAATGGACCCCCCACTTTTTTTTGGTGATTGACTATAAACCTTGGCTCAAGGGACTGTTCTCAGAGAACAGGGTTAAAGCAGTCAAGAATGAAAAGAGGCTGTTTTAGTTGTGAATGTGCCTACATTCCCCAGTTGCCTTTCTTAAAAAAAAAAACAGCCTTAAAAATAAGAGTAAGTAATGCCACACTGTCTCACACAAGAAGAACCATCAAGAGAGGCACCAGGTGTAGGTCAGGCATGTTTGTACTTGGACTATGTGAAAAGTCTTGTCTTTCTGTGTGTTCCACATATAGACAAATCACTTTACATATATGTTATGGAATAAACAGTCCATTTCTCATAAGCCCTTGGGAAAAAAAAAAGATTAACTAACATCAAAAGAAAACAATCTAGAATACCTCTTCTGTGGCTAATATTCTTTTTTAGCCCATTGGCAATAATTAATCCTTAAGTGTGCAGAGAAGAAATTTTAACAACTGAATCTTAACCTTTCAAGTCAAGAGCTGAGGTGGGCTCTTAGCAGGCTTTTCTTCTGTTGTCAAGAAACTGTGCTCTAAGCCATGCCAAGATGCTGTTAAATGTGAAAGTTCAGCTCCACTTCAGTGCAAAGTTACGCTCTGCATACTTTGCTTGATGTTAGAAACCTAACCTAGAAAATGCCACGCAGATGACCCTGGCCATTTTAGAAGAGCTGATTATCAGACAGGGTATCCACGATAATTTTCAGTGTGAATTACTGTAGAGTGAAGGGAGATGAGGTCAAGAAGTCTGGAGAAAGCTTTAGGTAGTCACATGGAAAGATGGTGGGATTTGACCTGAATTTTTGGCTAGGATTTGTCTGAGGTGGCCATACAGGAGAAAGAACACAGGGATGACAAATAGCTGAGAATACAATGGAATAGTCAGGAAAACTGACAAAGCAGAGGGGACATTCATAGAGATGAAACATCTACTTTTCTGCACATTTAATCTCCAGAAAGAAGGTAAGGGTGTCCCCTGGCACACATTAATTGTGTTCTCATGAACCAATTTTGTCCATGGTCAGATCCTATTGCCCCTCCAACAGCCATCTAGTAGCATGGCTGTCTTCATTCTTTTTGAGTCTGTGAACACTCATCTCTGGTCCCTTTGGAATACCTTTATGTCTTTGCCAGACTGGTGACTGACCTTGCCACTGCTGCAGGTGTGTGGGAATCGGGGGAGAACTACACAGTCCCAGCAACATTACAAAGCCTGAAAGGCCAGGGCATGACAGGGACATTGGAAAGCAAAAGAGTGGAGTTGCTCAGAGCTATTGGTCTCATTCAGATGCCTTTTCATGTCCTGTACATGTGGTGACAGCTTTTTGAGGGAGAAAAGGTTGATGCTTTGTTCTTGAGTAGCCCCCACTCATTGCTCTGTCTAGAAGACAAGGCAGAGGGCAAACAGCTGCTATTAGTTTAAGTTAGGGTGCATTCAAGTGAGGAACCCATGTCTGAGGAGAAACTCTGTGGTCTACAGTGGAGTTAGTACTGGCTGAATTTAAGAGCCCCCAGAGTTAGGCTGTGCTCAAGAGTAGGATTTCTTAATCTTTAGCTTAGATATGAGGCAGCTAAAATCCTTCTGATTCCTGTCCTGAACACCAAAGACAACCCTGGTCTGGATATGCTCTGAATCTCATAGTGGATTTCTCTTTTTACAGGAAGAAAGAATAAAGGAGGAAACAAAGAGAAGTTATTTTGCTATGAGGGAAAAGAATGAAGGAAGCTCTACGAAGGTGAATATTTGAAGAAGAGTTTGGTCCCACATGTTGAAGGTAGCAGAGATTTCATTAAAAAGGAGTGGGAACTGATGGAGGAAAGGTTGTTAGTCACTTTACTAAGGGTAGTAGAGAGGACAGAAGCTAGATCAACATACTATCAATGTTAATGCCTAATGCAAGTTTAATGGCCCTCCAGGAATACATTTCTTCTCTGTAGACTTTTTCTTTGGGCACAGCCCAAAGGTGAGCCTGACTCCTCATACCACAAAAGGATAAATCCTTCACTGGATGATTAGTTTCACACCCACCCTCTCAAAAAAAAAAAAAAAAAAAGGGAAGAAAAAAAAGAAAGAAAATAAGGAAAAGCCTGTGGTTTTTGGGGAATGAATTTTATGCTTTAATGGCATTGGAACTGAAGCAACAGCCTTTCCATTATACTTAAATAAGGAAATAAAACAACAAAAAAAGGCAATATCAGCCTTCCCTGAGAAATAGTACAGCCTTGGTGTTTTCTACTTCTGGTTGATTTTTTCTAAGCTAATTGCATGCACCCAATTTATTGGTGTGAAGCTCCCCACTGAAAAATTCATGACTTGTATGAGTGCGATAGGTGTTTGTACTTCTCAGTTTGGCCCCACAGCACTGTGCACACACAATTGCCCAAGGCTCACTTTACAAATCTGCCTGCAAGCTGCCTGCCAGCTTCTATGTTTTTCTGCAGTGTCAGTGGCACCTTCTAGTAAAAAATGTCAGGATGAAAAAAAATAAACGGTGCTATCAGCTAGCTGTACCATTCCTTACAAAACAATGGCAACAAATGTCATGAGGAGAGGAGTGGGATTGCATTTATGGTTTATTTCGGATAGACCCACTTGTTTCTTCAAACAAGTGCGTATTGCTGTGAAATCTGTGTGTAGAGGTGTTAGAAGAGTGAACTGAAAGCACGGCAAATAGGAAATCTGCTGGGCCATGTAGACTCTCTTTCATATACGCTCTTTTTAAGAGTTCTGCTTGCACATACTTCATCATCAGGATTTGTGCTAAGGATGTATACTCTTTAAAGACTAGTTGCTCATGAAGGCATAAAGTCTCTCTTAAAATCTATTAGTTTTTTTTGTGCTGAAAACATATAGTGACCATTCAGGTACAATGCTCCATTTGTATAGCTTTCAGCAAATGTGCTGTCACATAGTTAGCATAATGATTAAGGGCATTTTGAGAAGCTTACCACCTTTGCTTGTAGAGAGAGGGTACCTTGACCTATAAAATACCCAAATGGTGCACTTAATAAATTTATCATTTTGCAAGATTCGTCCATGGATGTTTTATTTATAATTCATTGTTATTAGAACATTTCTACAGTGAATGCTTGAGTTAACTCTTACTTCTCTCTTAATTCTCTTTTGAAGTATTCCGTGGTTAAATAAGAGAGAGCACAGCTCAATGGCCCATTATGAGAGGAAAATGTTTGCATGGAGAGTGCAATTTTGAAGGACCAAAACCTTAATGTGAAAGGTACAATATTACACAACCTCAGGTATTCTGAAAAACACTTTCTTCCACCAGAAATCAATAAGAAATAAAGTCCTTGCTCTGAACCTTGCTGTAGATCATAAAGGTTAATTTCACACAAACTATTCCCCATTTCCCGTATATAAGGTGAACACTAGCATATTCGTTTCTAAGTAAATATAAATACTCTGGTAAACAGACCAGAATCTTTGAAGCAGTGATTTGCATGGTCACATTTAGTTATAGAAAAAGATTAACTGTAGGCCCCCTTCAGATACTGCTGCTATGAGGTTTCCACGCAGCCTTCTCTTCTCCAGGCTGAGCAACCCCAACTTTCTCATATAGGAGGTGCTCCAGACCCCTGATTGTCCTCGTGGCCCTCCTCTGGACTTGTTCCAACAGTTCCATGTCCTTTTTATGTTGAGGACACCGGAACTGCACACAGTACTCCAAGTGAGGTCTCACAAGAGCAGAGTAGAGGGGCAGGATCATCTCCTTCGACCTGCTGGTCACACTCCTTTTCATGCAGCCCAGGATACAGTTGGCTTTCTGGGCTGCACGTGCACACTGCTGGTTCATGTTCATTTTCTCATCAACCAGCAACCCCAAGTCCTTCTCCGCAGGGCTGCTCTGAACCTTTTCTCTGCCCAACCTGTAGCTGTGCCTGGGATTGCTCCGACCCAGGTGTAGAACCTTGCACTTGGCATGGTTAAACTTCATGAGGTTGGCATCGGCCCACCTCACAAGCGTGTCAAGGTCCCTCTGGATGGCATTCCTTCCCTCCAGTGTATCAACCGAACCACACATCTTGGTGTCATCAAACTTGCTGAGGGTGCACTCAATCCCACTGTCCATGTCAGCGACAAAGTTGTTGAACAAGATCAGTCCCAACACTGAGCCCTGAGGGACACCACTCATTACTGGTCTCCAATTGGACATTGAGCCATTGACTGCAACTCCTTGCGTGTAGCCACCCAGCCAATTCTTTATCCACTGAGTGGTCCATCCATCAAAAGCTTTGCACAAGTCCAGGTAGATGCCATTAATTGCTTTGCCCTTATTTATCAGTTCTGTAATCTCACCATAGAAGGCCATGATTTCGCCTTACTGAAGTCATGCTGGCTGTCTCTAACCACCTCATGGTTTTTCACATGCTTTAGCATGGATTCCAGGAGAATTTGCTCCATGATTCTGTCAGGCACAAAGGTGAGACTGGTCTGTAATTCACTTTTGTGAATCAATGAGATTAGGTCAATTTCTAATCAAATATCAAATGTTTTTCATACCAAGGAGAAAACACCCTCCCCTTGAATACCCTGAGTAGCTACAGAAGATTCAGGCATGGTCAAAACTTAAGTCTGATATTTTCCCAATTTTTTTTATTTTATGTCAAACTTTCAAATAGAAGGCAGCATGCTACACATGTGATGACAACCAAACAACACATTTTTCACAGAAATAGATTGTTGGTAGTCTCCATGTGTCTAAATATGAGTCAGAGCAAAGGCAGGTTAAGTAATGGTAGTACTGGTAGTGAATGTGGGTGTCTTGTGCGTATCTCAAATCAACAATGACAGAGGCAGTATAAAAGCAATTTATGAACCACAGTCCTCTTGGGAACTACATTTCAAGCCATAATTTCATCTAAACTGTTTATCAGCTGCTTTTATTTAATGTATGAAGTGTCAAAAATTTTCTTTGACATTAGGCTTGTTATTGTCTTTTGATTTATATACTAAAGTAAGGCATAGTAAATAAAAAGATTGCTTAGTGGTTTTGTGTTTGAAAAAATGTTGGAAACATTTGATAAGGTAGTAAAATCATTTGTAGAGTAGTTAAAAATTAGGAAATTAGAGTGATGAACTTTTAAATAGCTTAGAATAGAAAAAACATGAACTGTAAGAATTTTTACAGACCCATCTTGCAAATACAGATGTTTATGCTGTGAGGAGATCCGTGACCATATACGTGCAAACAAATAGGTGGGCATAATTTTCAGACCTGGGAATGCAAAATATTCTGTGGTAGATGTGTATGAAGGCATATATCCACATACTCAGAAATGCCTGGGTAGACCTCTCCATATGTTTGGTATTTATTTAGCTTGACTGGTGGCTATCTGCATTCTCTTATCTGTAATGGTTTGATTTTAATAACCACTGAAGTATTCCTGAAATCTTAAACATGCTTACAGTGTGAAAAAAATCTCGGAATGAAATTTCTTAATACTACACAGAGATCCATCAGTGCATGCTCCCAGCTTCTGTCCTGGGAAAGTGGGGATGGCTGAGTCATTGGAGAGGTGGCTCTGTCTTCTGGCTGGGAACAGTCCAGGAGAGAGCAATCCCCATGTGAACAGAAGATTACTGAATGAAAGGTGCAAGTGGCAGCCTTAGATAGCAGAGTGTGGTGAGACATGGCAGATACATGACAGCTGGGGTGGCAAAGTGCTGAACTAATACAAAACCCTTCAAGGTGAGTCTACTTTCCCCAAACAGAAGATGTCAAAACATAGCATGTAATCCCAACTACAACCAAACTCCCATGTATGAGATTTCCCATATAACTGCATTTTTCTGGGTATGTACTATGATTGCCCTTGAATGCTGGTACATAAAGGAATGTATAAACACCTTCGGAATTTGACAATTCAATAACTGAAATATCAATTACAGATCTGGAAGGGGTAAACTCTCTTGTTGCCCCCTCCCTTCACAATTCTTAGCATGAACTAAGGCACTTCTTGATCAAAAACTTTCCTGTGGAAGATGAAGGAGACTCATCCTGAGGATATGAAGGGAACAACTGGCTACAGGTCTCCATAAAAAGAGACACTTCAACTTAGGTGATGGGAAGAGCATGTGGAAGGACTTAACAGTATGGGCATTTGTATGGGCATTTTGGGTAACGATTCACCAATAGCTTTCCTGGTACTACTGGGAGAGCTGCCACACATAGAAAGACTCAGTGTAGGACAACAAACTTACATAGTACAGAAATGTCTGACTGAAATGGGGGAGCAGAACACAAGTATTCAGGAGCATCGCATACTATATGTTCAGCCCATCTTTTTTTGAATATTCAAGCACCTGTTTTCTACATTTTTTTTGGCCAGGAGTTTTTTGTCTTGGCATGCTTTTCCTACAGATGTATAACCATACGTACAAGAAAAGGAGTGTAAAGAACAGCCAAACAATTAAATTAGTTTTAGTACCATCTGTAACCATTATGAGTAAAGTTCATAAAACACCAGAAGGACTGATATTTAACACTTATGCAAACTCGGATGTAAGTGGAAAATTATGGTCAGCTGTCCGATATTAGTGCAGTAACACAGAGTTTACCTGGTTTTTATTTTCACTTTCTGGCTGTGAAGTGTATCTTGCAGATATCAAGTGGAGGAAACCTGTGTTTAAGATCCTGCTTTGCTTTTCTTAGTGTTTGAACATCCTGCATGTAAAAGGAATGCCAGTGTTGATGCAGCAAGTGTATATAGTATGCACTTAACATATATGTAAATGATTAAATTAGAGTCATAGTTTTAAAGTAGGCACAAGTTTTGTCACTTTATACTGTAGGTTTACTGGTTTCAGCCTACATGAAATTATATTTGAATATTTGCTTATTGGCGTTCTTGAAATCTAGAGTGATTTTAGGCTTGGACTCACTGTGAGTAAATCTCTGGGAGGACTCATAGATGGAAGAATTGCTGATCAGTAAGATTAACAGCAACAATAGACTGAGACTGCAAGTATATTTGAATTATATTTTATACTTACCTTGCATGTTTCAACTTATCTCTGTTCTTTGTATTTGTGAAAGGAGGCTGTCCAGGAACTGGGAGATATTCACTCGCACCCTGTGAATGAAACTGGTCTGAAAACTCATAAAGTCTGATGGGTTTGTGTAGCTCCTAAAGCCTCCAACCCTGTAAAGCACATTTTTAATGAATTTGCTGGATCCAGCAGGTTGTGTTCATTTAGAAGAGGAGAAATCCACTAAACCACTGTAACACCAACAATTCAATTTGATTTACTTAATAGGAAATGAGAGTTTTGACAAATAGGTGTTGAATTTTTTTTTTATTTAATTTTTTTTTTTTTTAAGATACATAAAACCTACCTTTCCACATGGCTTTTAGGGTCCTTCTAAATGGTGCAGCTCTTTTTCAGAATTAGGGACAAGATGCAAGAGGCTTATTTGTTTATTTGCAATCCAAAGAGTTTGAAATGATAGAAGTTGTGGCTCTGCTTGGGAAATTTCTCTTTTTCCTTTTTTGTAGCTTCCACAGTTCTACATTGCACTTGCAAAGAAACTTCTCTTGAGCCATTTATAACTCTTTTTCCTTTAACTTGAGCCTGTGAAAAAAACCAAACCCACTTGAAGACAAAGAATTGACTTGCCAGCTGAAGAGATGATAGTTTTCTTTTTCCCTCCATGAAGAAAAAGATGTTTCACATTAAACTTTCTTTATATGAACGTTAACATCTATAAACAGATATTAGTGTCCTTTACGCAGCTCTCTAGCTGGATGCCTGAATTAGAGATGTAAATCTCTTGAAAATATGTATCAAGCCCTAATTTTTCAATTAGCTTTTCAGGAGAATTTAATCTAGCAGACATGATAACAGGTCTTAATCTGGTCTCATAACAGCTGCACAGTACATTCGTACTTGACAGTACTGGAGGTAACTCCTCATTTTTGCCAGAGATAGACTGGAATCAAGCCCCATATTTTAAAAATCGATTTGTTAAAATTGATCACCCTAGATAAAACCAGCCTGAACTGAATCAGTACTTCTCACCCTTAGAAGTCTGGTAAAACTGCAGCTGTAAAGTGTTACTGATGAGTGCACACACACATAATTGTATTTGATGCATGTTATGAATGACAGAAGTGAGAAAAAACACTCCTTACTTTTCAGTTTTTAATGAGGTCTGATGTAATGTAGGGTTTTTTTCTTACTGCTGTTAAAGATCTGTGAATATCGTCTTTGGCAAGCATGCTACTTCAGGCAGGAGCCTGCAGTACAAACTGGAGAAGTATGGCATCAGGCTTTCACCAGAGAATTAAAGGCACAGTATTAAGTGCCTAAGTAATAAATATGTATTGTCTTTAATAGGAAGGTACATCACTCAAGATATCCTTTCAGTACATTTGAAGAAAATACTCTTTGCAGTTGAAGAAATGCATATTATAACATTTGTAATATCACAGCTATTGACTAGAAATTGAAACAGTGAATGCAGAACAGAGCAGCAAATGCTTTGGGGAAATTAATCAGAACACCATTAAACAGAAGTATTAAATCATAAACAACTTACAAGTCAAAATTTTCATAGCTGAAAAATTTTCCTTTGCGAAATGCTGACCTGACAGTTTGACAAGTTTAATAGAAAAATATAGGTTTCGCTGGCTCTTTGTAAAAACTTAGGAAAATGGTTTCATTTGTAAAACCCAAAACCTTTACAAGCTATTTTATCTTATTAAAAACCTTTAGATTCCTTTTGTTCTAATTTTTCCTCAGGTTTTCAAATTCATACAAATCCACAGATTAGAATTCTAGTCTGTTACTAAGGCGACTACTAATAAAATGGATTCATTAGTTCCTTAATTTTGCCACAGAGTTTTTATCCCTTCATTGACCAATTTTATTTAGGTGGTCTCCCAGAGCTGTGTCTTTTCCAGCTTGTCATTATCAAACCAGCAAAAGGACCAGAAAGCTGAACTGCTGCAG
The DNA here is from genome assembly GCF_028554395.1 of Pezoporus wallicus. Lineage (NCBI taxonomy): Eukaryota > Metazoa > Chordata > Aves > Psittaciformes > Psittacidae > Pezoporus > Pezoporus wallicus. Next base: position 8,821,588 of record NW_026640488.1, read on the forward strand.
CTCAGTGTGTGATCTTAATGTGTCTGCAAACAACAAGAAGAGAAGCACAGTTTTCTCCAGAGTACTATTTGGTGTTGAAATGATTTAGGTCTGGAAAATCAATCTGGTCATCCTTCTGGACAATTTCTGAAACAAATATTTAGCAAGATTTATAGTGTTGTACATATGCAGGCCAAAGGATTCCACTGGAAAGCAGATTTTTGCAATACCATATAATCGACTACTCAATAAGATGTTTTATTGTTCTGTTTTTGTTTTTTTTTTGTTTTTTTTTGTTTTCCTGGGTAGTAAATACAATTCTGCAACATGTTTTAGGGCCATATAAATATAACGAATCATTCAGCTTTTCATTTCTTCTGTAACTAGATGATTTTATATTATCCTGTTTATAGAATAGATACGAAAACACTGGAGGCCTTTAGATGAAAGCAAACAAACAAAAACCTAAATGAAACACCTCCCCTTACATGCACTTTAATTACTGAAATTTCATTTTCAGCTTAGTCATTTGAACCCATTAAAGTGTAGACTTTTCAGAAATGCCTAAATAACATAAGTTCTAGTGAAACCTTAGCACATAAATATAATGTGAAAACAGGGTGTAAGAATGAAAATCATTAAGGTTGTTTTTAACATAATAAGGCTATTTGCTTGTTAATCATTCTGTTAGTTTATTCCAACCACATAGTCTAGGAATATTGTTGCACAGCATATCCCCTGACACACTTTGTGCAAGCACAGAGCAGAACCATCACTGGAAAACCTTAACACTTATGCATGAGATGAGAGAAAAGATACATGCAGACATGTGCAGCCAGGACAGCCAGGCCATCAATGCTGGTTAGCATGGCCCATGCTAGTGGACTGTCAGTGCACCTGTATCCAGAGTTATCTGGAGTTTCCAGTCAAGAATGTATCTGGAGACTCTTACAGGGAAATCCTGCCAGGTTTCTGTGTGTAAGGCAAGGTGATATTATTTTTAAACCACAAACCTAGGACACCTTGCAGCAACATCTTTTATGGCTGTGAAATATTCAGGTGCTCTCGTTCAGCTTCCTCTGTGGGCATGGGGGATGTCCCATGCATCGGAGCTAGTTTTGAAAGCCCTGAAAGCTATCCTTATCCCTGTTGAGGCCATCCCTCCCTTTCCCTTCAAGGACAAACTGCAGCATGACACTAAGACTCCTCCACTGCCCCTGACTGTGATGCTAAAGCCTTGTTGCCTCACAAGTGATGGTCCACCTCAGGAGCAATCTCAGATTAGGCTGAAACATGGGTTTATAATGTTCATTGGCAATCTGACAGGGAGAAAGGAGTGCAAACACTACCTGGGCAGTGTTGTAAGCAAGTAGCTACAAGTAGCTTTTCTATTAATTTATAGAAAACTTTTCATGTTTTCTATACACTACAAACTGGAAAGTTCTCAGAATTTCAAAGGTAAAAGTGAACGGGAGACAGTCCTGGCAAAATTAATATGTACTTGCATCCAGACACCAGATGACTTCTCCATTCTTTCTACTTTGGCAACAGCAGTGAAGTCAGTCAGGGGCCAAGATACAAGTCTTTTGACAGTATACAGAAGAGACATGAAAATGTCTGCTATAGTTATAGCAGGCCAAAAATTAGTTTTGAAGTCAGAGACATTAGCAATTTCATCTGATCAACAAGCATCTGGTTAGAGCAAGCTGCATCAAAGCAGGTTTATTCTTCCTGCTCTAAGCCTAGTGCTTTAGTTTTAAGAAAATAAGATTAAACAAAGAAAGGGAAGAGATGCAAAATTTCTTTGAAAAAACACTGGGCTTTATACATATAAATTCTTGAAACTTTTGTTAACCACAGAAGAGACCAAATGATTTTTGTGTCTTTTTATAACTTAGAATCACTCCTCAGTCTAAGTATGGTGTGAATAAAAAGTGAACCCCAGTTTTGAATAAGCTATTTTTTGTTTTCATGGAACATTTTCTTGTTACTGTCTCATATGAGAAAAGGCCAAAAGGTCTTTTTAGTTAATCTTATTGATGTTTTTATCAACACCTTTCTATGATCTCTTAATGACATGAAGAATCTTGCCAGTTCTTCTTCATATGAGAGTTTTCCTGCAAACATCAATACCTGTTAATGAACCCATTCTAATTCTTCAATATCCTTTAAAAGTGTTGTGAGCAGTACTGCACAGATACCTGCTGAATACCATAACTGTAAGTGTTATCTTAGAAAAGTCCGCGTTCTTTTCTAACCCATTATGTATCTATCCAAGCAGTGTTTACCCTTTTGGCCACATTGGCTCAGCTGGAACATCTTTTACACAATACCATCCTTTCCTGTTTTAATTATGAAGAGCTGATAATCCTAAAATGTGGAAGAATCAGCTGAATTTTTCACCTCACAGTCAATAGAAAAGTATTTCCTAGGTTCTATCCTCATCTTTTGGCAATTGATTGCAGAATTAACCAAAGGTAATGAGAAAATCTTTGCCTTTGAGCAAGAAAATCTACTTATTCTTATTGGAATAGTAACAATTTGGAAATTTTCTTTGATCCATCTCTGTCTTAGAGCACTCAACATCTGCCTATCTCCCTGTAGCTGGTTATAAACAAAGCAATACATCTTCTTGATGTTTTTTCTTGATTATCGTGACCAACCATATTTTTTTCTGTAATTATTTCATCAAAAGTACAACTGAAGGTGAATAAATTGAGTCTTGATTTTTGATAACGATAGTTATTCTCCTCCAGCATGTATCTGAGACATAAATTTGTCTTTGTCACCCAGAGAAACTCTGGAGATTCACTGGAGAGATTCACTGGACTTGTTTGTCAAACACTTCTATTACTTCCTACTCAGCTGCATCTGTTTCTCCTGATCTACATCCACAAATTGCTCTGGGGCAAGTCTTCACCAGTTGAACCTTTCTGTTTGGAAGTACTATGCTCATCCAACATTTTTGTCAACTTAAATATCCCTAGTTGGTGCATGGAAATAGAACAAGCTGCTGTTAATTTTTATACTAATTGTGTTATTAAATTTCTCTTGTTTACCTGTCAATTTTGAAAGCAGATTTTTGCCTTTCTATGGTGAAATGGTATTATTCTGTTACATTGATTTCTGTTCTGCCTCTGTTTCTCTTTTTTTTGCTACTTTTCCTGAATTAATGCAACAATTGACTGAAGGCAAGAAATCAAGTCTACAGGTTTTCCTTTGCCATTCTGTTTCTACCAATAATAATTTTTCATTTTTTTTTCTGCTTTCAGTATTGTTTATTTTCAGTTACACCCTTCAGTAGGTTACAGCCTAGTGACTGGATAGCTTAACACTGAGTAATGCTGCTCAACTACAGTGCAAATATACATTGTCCTCTTTTGTAAAATTGACATGGCCACATGGGTGCAGAACTATTTGTATAAGCGCAAGTTACACTAGAAGACGTTAAAATACATTCTGAAGATGTAAAAAGAGATATAAATTCAGGCTCTTTTACAACAGAGTGCATGAGCAGGCGCTTAATTTTAAGTCAATGATTTTTAAGTGTGTGCTTCTCCTCTAGTGCTATCAGAACCTCAGTAGTGTTTTGTTGCGATCGACAGCTAATTTTCAGAGATTAAGTTTTCTGAGGTCATCAGAAGCTGCATATGGTCAGAGGGTATTGAGACAGAAAAACTGAGTACCACTAAGTGGAGAGGATCAGTTTGCTTTACTAGCCATGGCTGAGGAATGCCAGAATTTGAGAAAATAGGTTTGCTTTTTCCTTGGAATACTCTTCTGAAAATGATATAACTAATTCATGCTGACAGCAGACAAGTAACCTAACTTGGAGTTGAACTTCAGTGTCATACATACATATTGCTATATTCTATAGATTGTTTTTAAAGTGCTTATAGTAGGAGAGCTGAAAAGCAAAACCATGCACATAGATTGCAGCAGTTGGTCAGAAAGTAATCATGTGATTGGTAATTTTCCAGGGAGACCTGAAGAGGGCAAGTTGCATTTATGTGATCTAAATCCACTGGTCACATTCAGGGGGGATTAACATCTGTTAAAAGTATTATGTTTATCATGCAGGTGTTTCAATATTTGTATTTATTACGTGTTGCAGTAACAGTCTCTGAGAAAACATTCATACAACAATCTGGTTGTTTTATTGTCTGAATCTGTCAGGACAGTCATTTTGTTACTCCAACATTGTGATCCCCTTGCAAGCTGTAAACTATTTAATGAAGTGAGTATATGGAGAAAGATGACAGACTTTCAAACTTTTGGAAGACAGTTTTACATCAGAGACATTAGTTTTTGCACTTGGGATTGTTTCTAATACATGTATGGCAAAAATGTTGAATTAGATTGAACATTTCCAGAATTCCAAAGTATTCCCCTGTGCAGTTCTATATTTGACATTGCTTTCATTTTATCAATAAACAATGCATTTAGATTCCAATATTAACAGAAATAAATATTCCATGAAGTACCTCATAGAAATTGTAATTATATATCACTTTGAAGAGCTTGCTTCATGTGTCTATAATGCTTTTATTGCTCAAAATTAACTGCAGATAGAGTGACTTGTAGGAAAACTGTTGCCTGGTTTTTCTTTCTAAAGATAAAATTTAAAAGCTAAACATCTGCTGATTTGCACTGCAGTGTAACGTGACACTGCCAGTACCACAGACAAAACAGCTATGCTAAAAATGTTAAGGCTGCAAATCAAGTGCTCCAAAGCATGAGGAAATACAACAATTTAGGTCACCTGTGTGATCTTAATTTGGCTCCCTTGAATGATTACATTATGATTCAGTCTTTATTATAGTATCATGGATGTTTTTGTTCACAAGACTTCTTGAATATGATCCAACTCTTACTGGAGCTAATGGACATATTTTCATTGATTTCAGTGAATTTCAGGCTGGGTTCCAAATGGCAGTTTTTTTTTCTCTTATTTAACCCATATTTCTTGAAATAACATAGGTGAATATAACGACAAAGTTTATCTTGTAAATAAGACAAGATCCTTGTCTTGAGCAGTTTGCAAAGGCCCTGTTCATATGATGAACAGGAGGTGATTGGCTCTCTATGTCTAAATGGATCACTATTTTGCTTTGATTAATCCACAAAAATGTGAGTTTATTTTTACATGGAGTTCATTGCTGTACCAAAAAGAAACAAACAAAAAAGAAAAAATAGACACTAAGGTAGGTTTTTTTTTATTTTTTATTTTTTTTTTAGGAAATAATTTGTACCAAGGACAAAGACAACACAGTTCAGACTTAAAAGAGTGCACAGTGGTGATAGTTTATGGAAAAGGTAGGGAGCAGAGCTGACGGAACAGGTTATTTTTTTTCTTTTAGCATTTGCAGACCAATAGATTATACAAATTATAATGATTACTGTAGAAAGATAATTTTCAATAATAAATGTCTAGCAAAAAATGGTAGTTAGGAGGGGTAAGATCAGTCATGAAGTGCAGAGTTACTGTGAAAGACTGAGATGGGATGAGTTGTACCAGCCAACTTGTCCTTATATTGGTCCTAAACTTGGCCAGGCATTAGCTGCAGTTATATGACTCAAATTATTAGAAAAAAGCACAGCTTCCAGGAACAAGCTTCCCTTTCCCCCTCCCACCTTGATGTACACTGAGAACTAAGATGATCTAGTGTATTGCCATCTTTCCACAACACATTCCCTCATATGCTTTTTCAGATGGTTTGTATCTATTTCTGTTGTGGCCTTCAGAAAAGCAGGATTGCACCCAATTTATTTTCTATTTTCCATTGGCAATTTAAACTTACTGCATGTCCTCTTTCAGTAGAACTGATCATTGATGTGTTCTAACAATATCAACAGAAGCAGTATTCGTTGTTTTAACATTTTCATTTATTGATCTTGCTGTGAAAAGAATATGACTGAAATGTTTATATTTACTATGTACATATAATTTTATTCTTTCTTTTGGCCTTCTGAATTAATAACATCTGTTGCCACTGATGGAAAATATCCTCTGGGTCACAGAGGAATTGCAGTCACATGTTGCCGCTGGAACAGCCTGTGTGAATCAGCAGTAAGATAGACTCATCACTCTGCACCTAACAGATATAACACCAAAATGGAGCCAAGACATTCCTGTCCAAAGTGGGAGGTAACGGTCTACCCTCTAGCTTGAAAAGAGAAGCCTCAAACCATTTTCTGAGGGCTTGCAGCCTAACAGGCAGAACTTACTTAGTCTGATCCAATGCAAGTTTCACATTTTCATCAGAGTTTTACCTTGCTTTTTTAATATAAGGAATAGAGAGGTCCATAAGCTAACTGTAAGAACAACAACAAGTTCAAGATTATAGAGTGCACAACATGAGAGGTCCCTGAGTCCTTGTGTTCTTTAATTATGAAGAATGGCTTTGGAATACTTTTCAGCAGTTTTCATTTGTGTCAGGTCTAAAATTTCAAAGACCTATAGAATATCACACATTATCAGTGTGATACATTGTATCAATGTCATTACCTGAGGAGGCTGCAGGAAGTAATGAGCAAAATATTACCCTTCACCATACAGATGCAGGAGAATTAAAAATAAAATTCTGGTTTGCAAAGGGGGCAAAATTTCTTCACTTTTGAAAAAATGATCCTGGATCTGTCATATCCAGAATATCCAGAATTACAGTCTCGAGTACCAAATAAGTAATGCAGTCTCTTACTCAAAGTAGTGCTATTCTAAGTATAGTAAGCATTGATCTTGAGGCACACTAAAGGTTAAGTTAGCAATCAGGTGTTTTGTTTTATGTTTGTCTAGTGTCTAGCACTCACAACTGAAGCGGGTGGCCAGGTCACCTACTCAGGTAAGCCCCGCATGCTTCTCTAACCTTCTTAGTCAAATCACTAGTAGAAACATAATAAATATATATCATTTTGGTTGTTTTTCTTTTTTTTTACAAGTACTATGATGAAAAGGTGTGTTGAGGGAAGTCTATGGCAGACTGGATCTTTGAGTCTTACATCTACAGTGAAGACAACTTTTTGTGCAAACTAGCTCATATAGATCACAGACGACCAATAAGAGGAAATAGAGTTTTTTTTAATATATATGCAAGATTTGATTTATAAAAAGTCTCTATGTGCAAAGCTTTACATGTGCTATATTAGTTAACAAAATCAGTAAATATTATTGTCTCGAAAAATTCCAATGAATGATTTATCTAGTGTCTTCCAGCCCTATATGTGCAGCAACTCTATCTGTGCCATTTGGATGCACTTGTGTAAATAGATTTCTTCATTTCACTTGCTATATATAATAATTTTTAGTTAACTCTGTAATTAGTTTTTTTTTTTTTTATATTCTTCATGTATCTCTCTTTCTATCTTTCTGCTGTATTTACCTCAAATGCAACCACTCTGGGTAAAGAAACTCCAGAATGTATAAAATAAAACTTAAAAAAAAATCCTGAATTTTATTAAGCCAAATTGTTACATTAGATTCTGTAAGTCACAATACCTTACTTTTTGCAATATCATTTATATTGCAGAGAAAGAAAGGCTCTAAGAATATAAATATCCAATTCTTGAGTCTCTGAGTCAATGTGGCAAAGCTAGCTTGTATCCCATGACTGTTTGGCCTTGGTTCTTTGCATACTTGCACTGATTTGCCCTTGCTATTATCTATTGAGCCATATAATAGCAACATACTTTGCATGGTAGTAAATTATCACAAATGGAGAGATGCAATGTATGGTTAAAAATAATGCCCATGTTTTGCACAGCTGTAGAGTTTTAATTGAAAAGCTTAGGCAGCTCTTCAGAAAGTCACAGCATCTGATATGTAAAGTGCTATCTACCTTTGTTTTCAGTGGGAGTTGAGCACATACAGTCCTCCAGAGAACTGACACCTACAGAGGATATTCTACAAGTCAAGTAACTGACATATGATAGTATGGTTCATCCAATAAGGAATGGATTGTTTAAAACAGACAAAGTGGAGTGAGTAACTAGCTATCAGAGACAGTTTTGACATAGAGCCATAAAGTGGGAAGCGGCATGCCATTTTAGCAGGCATTAATGCAGCAGACAGACCTTCCTAATGATCTATAAATAAAACAGAAAAAATGTCTTCCTGGCTGAAGTGAATTATTGTTGCCATTAAAGATGATAGCACGACATGGGAGGAAAGGTAATGCTACTTCTTTAAAATGGAGTATTCCTCCCTCACACTCGTTATTAACTTCGACTAGAAACTGGAGTAACACAAACACAACCTTCTTCTGTCCAGGTTTGACATTACATCCACACAAAAGGAAAAGATAGATTTTTTTTTCCCCTGAAAAAATCCAGGCAGCCCTTGTAATACTTGCAGTTGCTTTTTCCCCAACGCCAGCTGTAAATAGGAAAACTCGCCTACAAATATCCACCTGTAATGTTGCATGCTTTCTAGTAGGAACTGAGGTTCCAGTGTATTGGGAGCACCAGAGACAAGAAGTTTCTATAATTTATTAATCTTAAACAGCCAAATGACTGGCTGTTTGCTTTCTTGTTTTGGCTTAAAAATACATTTTTTTTAAGTCATCTCAGCTGAAATAAGGAATTTAATGATATTATCACAGGTTAAGTCACGAGGTATCTAGCATGTTCTCCTGCTGAAATCAGGGTTATCCAAGAGACCAGACCAGGTTACTCTGGGTTTATCCAGTTGGGCCTCAAAAAAACCCTTCAAGTACAGACATTGCACAAGTTCTGTGGGAAACCTGTTCCAAAACACAGCTGCTTATGGCCAGTGTGGGGTTTTGGATATGAGACAGAAATAATGTCTGTGCCTTCCCTATTGCTAAGCAGTAGGATCAGGTTGTTAGGAACAAATAGATCTATGATGCTGAGGATGGCAAGTTTTTGAAAGCCTGTTCAATTAGAATTTTCATCTAAATAAGTCTTTGTATGGGGCCACAATAATTTCTTTTGGTATCAGGGTGTGCTAGGACTCTATGCTTCTACTAACTTTCAACTCACTTTGCATGTCATAAGAACAGTTGCTGAAATCTCTAGAACATGTAGAATAACCATGTGTTGCACTGCCTGCACTCATGCTTGTGAAGCACCATGGCTTGATCATGCATGGTAGAGAGAAAATTGGGGTGAATCTACTTTTGTTGACACTTTTTTGTTGTTAGCCTTCATTCAAGCACTATGAAACCTACTGAAAACATTCTCTCTACTCCAGCCCTATCTGTCCCCTGTGTTTCTTTTCTCCCTGCTCGTTTCTAAAGAGCATATTTGCAGTTTAGGGATAGAGAAAAGGGAAGGGTGCTTGGTGGGTTTATGATACATGGACTCTCTACTCCAAATCCCTCTCTTAGGACTTGGATTCAGAAACAGATTTTGTTTACATACTGTCAGTTATAGGCCAGAAACTCACACAAAGCAAAGATTTTTGTTTTATTTACTGGGTTAACATTCCCTTCAGGACTTCAAAAACTTAAATAATAAGCCTTTCTCTCTCTCTCGAGGTGTTTCAAAGGTGCCACTACATGATGTTGTGGCTACCAGCAGGTGCACCCCCAGGCACCAGCTGGTGTCCTCTGCTGGCTACATTCTCCTGGTTCATTATGTCACGCAGTTGCTGAGTTTTCTGCCAGGTATACGACAGCTGTGTTGCTTGTCTAGTTTGAAAAAAACCTGCTTTCACAGTATTTATGCATGTACATTATTCTCTTAATTGTAATAAAACACAGAAAACTCAAAGTGCTGCATTTAAATAGATAAATATTCAAGGTCTTGGACCGGGTATTTAAAAAAGATTGTTAAAATACTCCAATCACTTTCATATTTGTGGCTCTAAAATTTAATTTTATAATTAAAAATGTTATGGATTTTCTTAAGTTGAAAAATATGGATTAAAAAAAAATTCCATTTTCTTAGGCATGCTTTCTTAACCTAGAGATTAGCTCAGTAAATCATATGAAGTGCCCCTCAGCACTTTCCCAACATTTTACAGTGCTTCATTACTGCAGATAAATGTAGTTATAGTTCACATAATACGAGCCCAGAATTCTTGTGCAGGTACTTAATTGAAGCCGATAAATTTTTACGCAGCAGTACTTTGTTCCTCCTAAATCTTTAGTAGTCCATGGGTAATAATATAAGCAGTAGTAGTGTTAGGTAAACTTTTTTTAATGAAAAGGAAAAATACTGCAGTTTGTTTTGTGTTTTCAGTATCTGACAACAAATGAAATGAAGGAGGCTTATATTCCAAGGAATTATAAAGGGTTAAAAAAACATAGATCTCCATAAAGAAACAACATTTGTAAGTTTTATGGTTAAATCAGCCATTGCTTTGCTGACCAATAAAATGGAAAATGTGTGCTTTTATAGGTTTATAAAAAAGGCAAACTCCAGTTGCATGAAAAATAACTTTCACCGATTGAGTACAGGTGGTGACTTGTTTAAACTCTGAAGATGTAAAGGCTTAGTATGTATGACTGAAAAAGGGAACATGGCACAATAAAAAGTCTTCCTTTCTTTACTCATCAATCCTTTGGGTATTCCATGTCAAATAAATGTTACAACAATTTACAGTAAAAGTATACAGTGGAAGTGCCAACGTTAACACTTCTTAGGATTGGACAGGGTCCAAATTTTTCACACCAATATTTAATGTGAAGTAAAATGTCTTTTCCATTGGAAGTGTCAGCTGTAACATGCTTTCCTATATTTGGCAACATGCGCATGTGAAGTATAAAGTCAAATGCACATGATGTTCTTTTTATTTCAACCAAGATAAATTGTGTTCATTTGTTTAAGTGCAAGTGGCAGTTTTAGTGTTCCTACTATAAATTTTGGTTAGCTTCTATTGACATGCTGTATTAAACTTAAGAAAAACAAATTACACTTCACCCATTTTAATTGACTAAATGTGTCAAAAACACAATAAGTATAACATGAAGGGTCAGAGTCTCAGACTTCACCATAATGGGTGTCATGGCAAGGATCCAGCTTTTTGTACATTTCATTTTTCATAAAGTTTTAGTATGAGGCATACATTTAACGTTCACTTCCACTTCAGATTTGTAGCTTAAAAAAAAAATCTCGTGTTCTGTTCCCATTGCACTCACTCGTATTATTGCTAAAAGTTCCTCTTTTTTTTTTTTTTTAAGTTGATAGTACCGATGAATATTGATGATCCGCTGTAAACATAAGATTTCAAAATTGGCTTTGGTATTTGAAGGAATGAATTCATGATTTATGTGGTACAAATGGATTTGTGTAAAAACCCATGCCCGAGACCATGGTTAAGAATCCCTGAGACCGCTTTTCTAAGCAGACAAGCATGGCTGAGTGCCAGATGAAACTTGGCATGCCTCATTCCCAGAGGATTTGAATGGAGCTTGTCACTTTTAATGCACACATTTCATGCTAAAGAATTGATGTCTATTTTTATCTTTTGGAAATCTTTACCTGTTTTCTGGATTTTAATAAGTGAAACATAAGGAAAACCACTAAGAGATGGTATGAGTACTGGCAAAAAGCCCCTAAGCACTGAAATACCTTGATGGAGTTCAAGCCATTTGAAAGTCTCAGTGTGGATTCATTCTTATGAATTGTGAACAAAGGATCAGCACTTGTTACAAGTGCCAGAATGTTTTTAATTCTGCTCTGATTGCTGAGCAAGCCTCCACCCACTGGAAGGCTTTTGTTCTTAGCTGAACCTCTGTCTGGCAAGACATAGCAAGGTGGACTAGTCTGAGAGCACACAGAACTTTCTGAAGGATTTATTGCACTCATGGGTTTCCAGCAAATCCTTTCAACTACATTCATCTTTTGATGAGCATCATGAAGAGGATGTCATGTGCTGCCGGATACCGACAGGTCAAACTCGCACAAACAGCGCGATTCTCCTCTGTACACCTGCAGCTTGTGTCCTCCCATGATGGCTAATAGTGGCAGGCAAAGCCTTTGTCTGCTCCTGCTTGCTCTACTTTGTAGCCCTGCTGAGGTGCAATTATGTTCCTCTGACCTGCGTGGCAGCAAAGCCTGATGCTAATTCTAGTGGTGAAAAAGGTGGATTGAGATGTACATCGGCATTATCCAAGAGTAGAAAGCAAAAATTTTCAGCTACAACAGGTGTGTTTTAGCCTGACGTGCTTCCCCACTTTTGGGAAATTTGATAAGACATATGAACTTGTCGAGAAAGAGTGAAGAGGAGCCTGAAACCCTGGTTAAACCTAATGGGAACTATATGGAAGCAGTTCAGCTGCTTTCTACATCCCTTCAGAGGGGTAGCAAGTGGAAGTGGGTCCCTCACCCTGGGAGTGGTGCTGGTCTGAGCCCTGCTGCAGGACCGAAATGAGGAGGAGTGCTGGTCTGGCAGCCTGACTGCTTCAAGGGTGGTTGTGCAGGTGCGTGCTTTGAGCAAGGGGCTGGAAGGGGAGTCCAGAAGGGATCTGAGCCTTCAGCCTGTGGTGACATCCACGTCCAAATCCTGTTGGAGGATTTCCATTGAGGGGACTGGGCCTCTTCACTGTGAAACAGTGATTTGTTCTCATAATTGCAGCTTTCTCCACTTGTGCTAAACAGCGTTCCTTTACTCACACACATTTTTCAGTTGTATCTCATTGTAGGCACTTCCACAGCAGGTAGGTTAGATGTTAGCATGCATAGAATACATATGGAATATTTCTTTACTTTTGAATTTCTGATGCAAAAGGCTGCTCTTTTATTCAGAGGGATCCTGCTGTATCCACCTAACTAGAAAGTGTTAATGTAGGTGTCTTCTGTTTCAAAGTAAATTTTATTTGCTTTTCAGGGTTTTACGATCCTGTCACAACTTAAGCAACTGGTTTCATAGAGGTATTTTTAGCTACCAGAGAAGGCTATGCATTCCTTAAGACTGAAAATACATCAGCTGGGATCATATATATACACCATCCCAAAGGGAACTTAAAACTTTCTTCATGAATGACAAAAACTCCCCAGAAGTTATAGTTCAGTAGGCAGCAAACCCAGCTAACTGTGTGGTTACTGTCAACAGAGCAGGCTGTGCTGTCTGTAGCTCCATGTTCATGCCACTTTCAATGTAGAATCACGGAATATGCTGTTTTCAATATGAATTTTCCAAACTAAATGCATAGAATTATTATATTTTTTTTCCCTTTCATGGTTTATTTATTTATTTATTAGAAATCCCAACGCTGTGTTTTTTTTTTTTAGGATTTGCTCTACCAGGGAAAAAAATAAAAGGTTATTGAGAAGCTCCCCTATACCCAACCCACACAGCTTTAAAATTTGGAAAAGAAAAATATTCCATCTGCTGTTCAGAAAGTGCCTTTTACTGGATCTCTGCTGATACACCTAAACTTGGCCAAACTAAACACATTGAATACCTTCTACCTGAGTAACAGCATCAAAGAAACCCTATCTGCCCTTAACACTGACCCCCCCTTAGAGTTTAACAGCTAATTTGCTGAGTATTTTGTTGGGGCTGAGTGTGCTCCAGGTTGGAGCTGGCTTGCTGACAGGTTTCCTAGGAACTGCAAATTCTGGCTGTTGTAGGACAACATGATGCTGAGCATGGGGACTGGAAGCAGAGGCTACCTCACTAACTTTCCTTCTGTTCACACTGAGGCAGCATAAAGGGAAAAAAGGAGAAATTCACTGTAAAGAAAAGGATCTGGGTTTTACAGATGGCAAAGGTGGAGGGGCCAGGACTGGGAGCTGATGCTGTAAATAAGAACCTTTTCTTTTTTTTCTATATAACTAAAAAATATTTAAGAAAGCACATGTCAAAAAACCCCACAAAATAATGATTTGCACAGGGCAGTAGAATTCCGGTGATTCCTATCTTCTGGTGCATCACCTCTAAGCCTTCCTTTAAAGTTTCCCTTTATTTTACTTTATTGTGGTTATATAAAAATAAAATTTATCATTCATAGTCAAAAGAAGATATAATATTATACAATTATACAATATATAATATTATACAATTATAATATCACAATAAATAATATCGAAATGAGCTTATGGGAGGTATAGAAAGGAGCCTCAGATCCATGTGGCTGCAGCAGTTTTTCATCAATTTGACCAGAAGATTTCTATAGGGCAGAAAAATAATATTACCTGAAAGATCATCCTCATCTTACAGTAAGGAGACAGTTCAGGGAATATCAGGAATAACTATTTGAGCTAAAGAATCTTTTTATCTAGAAGGTAAGAGAGATGACAATGACTAAAATAAATAATATTTTTTTTTCCCCCAAAAGAATCAGTGGAAGCATATTTGTCTCAAAAAAAAATTGCTTTATTTCTGCAATTTAATTTTTGAAAATTGAATTTGTATCCAATTTTAGCATTAATTATTTTTTATTATACTGAACTCTGAGAAGCTAGGCCTGCAAATATAAATGGGATACTTTAATGGTTTTGGAAATCTTAGAAGTCCAATTTTATTTGTACATTAAATGGAAAATTACTGTTTTTTGGGAAAATTGACAATATGTACACAATTATTTCATTTGAAAATGTCCTGGCTTTATGAAACTTTTAACAACAGTGCTACTCCCCTTCAATAAAGTGCACTACTACAGAAAATGTGTTATCAGATTACTGCCACCAAGTGCTGGTGAGATGGACAGATTCACACAGTCCAACTCTCACAGAGCAGCACCCGTGTCTCAAAGGCTCAAAAATTATTTAGACAATTCAGTGTGGAAGAAACATGACAAAATCATCATTGCCACTGGAGTGCTCTCTGACAGTGATATTACAGACTTCTGCAGGTCTCCTCCACCTCAAGGTTAAAGGCAAACCTCAGCTGGATTTGACTGAGGTCAAAGTCCTGCTGTTTTTAATATAACCACATGACTAAATCATGTTTTCCACTACAAAATTTTTGAAATTATTCTGTTTGTTATCTAGGTGTTTCCAGGGCATCTCTCTCCTAAGCTGTCTCTAATACTCTGAGAAACACTCCACTGTACTTCATTGCTATTCATCATGACTGCAATCCACCTCACATTCATCCACCCTGCCATTCTTCTGCATTGTCTGTTAGAACAAAGTGTTTTTCAACACTATCTGTTATGTAACAAATAATGCCAATCAACCTTGACATTCTTGTCAGTAATCCATACTAGTGTTTTAATGCTAAACCATATTCATCACAGAAAGGCATTTGCTAGTTCTTCAATTATCAACTGATTTCAACCGAATCATTTTATCCTATCCATCATCTTTTTCTTTTTTGCTACATCTGGCAAAGGCTTAAAGTGCCTTCACTCACACACACACACACACACACACAAACACGGCTCTGGCTGTAATTGAAAAAATAGCATCTTCATACACATTACTGTATGAGTGGAGAAATTATTTCTTATCGTATCTGTATGCTCTTGCCTCTGTCTTGAATCTTGTTATTGTGGGCCCAGAACTGACGAAGTTAGCTACATAAGCATACATATTTCTTTTCCTGCCAATAGCATCCAATTATAAATTTGCAGTCCCCAGAAACTAAATAAAGCTTTCCATTCACCTAGGAAATATTCCACCAAGTAATCAGTAAGAAATTCAGTAATTTCTTATAGTCAGATATAATTAATGATCCGTGGAATATTCTTCTGACAGATCAAGTGTGTATCTCTATTTTGGTGTTTTCTCCTTTAATACATGGAATCAAAACGTATTTTTACTTTTGATAGTCAACCCTGTATTTAAACACTGGATAAACTATACAAAATAATGGATTTTTACGTCTATAATAACTACACAACATTTTTTAAACTTCAAAAAATTATTGCCTTGCTCTCAGTAGAACATGTAGCATAAGAGTGTTAGAAACTAACTAGATGCCAAACTTATAAAAGGCATGTATAGGAAGAAATATGAAAATTTCTTCAACTATAAGCTCTGAAGCAAATAAATAGAGACTGCACATGGAATCACTGCACAGCAGAAACAGCTTGTTTCCTTTCTGGCTGCTGGAGAGATGCTATCCACATCTCTGTTTAAAGTAGCTGATCCACACTGTTTTATGGAAAGGGAAATGCAGGAATGCCGCTTATGTCCTCATGGCAGCATGGGCTCCAGCCCCTCTGGAAATTTGTCAATAAAATATTATTGTAATGCACCTGCATGGACTTGACTGGATGAGTCAAGTGATTTGGTGGATAGAAAGAGACTGCTCCAAATCCATCAATGTCTTCCAGCTTTATGGGAGACTTTTTTTTCCAATAAGGTTATACCACTAAAAACCCAAACACAGATCAGCAGTAATGAATGATCTTCATTCACTCAAGTAGTCATCCTACAGTAGGAGCCACTTCAAGATCTGTGAAGCATGAAAAGCTTTTGCAAGTATTTATATTAAATTACTAAGTGGATGATTATAGAAAGAAGACAAGATTTTTCTTATTATGTGTGTTATTATTATCAATTTATAGAGTACTGCTGTAGCTGGCAGTGTTGAATTTCATAGGTAGAGAATGGTCTTACTCCAAAGAATTAACTAATGAGCTGAAAATACATTCCTTCTTTAGAGATTTGCCACATCAGGGAATTTAACGAGATTGGGTGGTATTTGTTACTGAAAGCAGACCAAGGTGAATTTAACAGGTTTGATAAGCTATGAATATGGGACAGCTGTAGGTATGATTGGGTTAATACACAGATGTGCCTTGTGTTAACATTCACTGCAGATAGTTCCCATAAGATTGCCTGGAAAGTGCACCTCAGATGTCACAGGTTGGAAAAATTCTTGCAGCTGGGAGATGTGTAAGTTAGGCTTAGTTACACCACATCCAGGAGCACACATGGTAGGTTTTCCGATCCATCCACCTAGGGTTGCTCTGCTCTGGGAAGAGTTAAGTGGCATATGGAGATCCCAAAGCCTGCTCATTTGGGTATGGCTACTAGGCATTGCCCTGGGGAACTGGACATTGCAAATTTCTATGGGAAAATCGCATGTGCCATGCAATTGATGTGCTCACATATAGTGGTCATTGGCTCACAATTTCCAGATGTTCAACAGCCCAGTTGAGCTATTTCTTTTTTTCAGGGTACCAGATGTCCAGAAAGCACAAACAAGCAGCCAAACTCTTCTTCAGTTAAATAAAATTTCCAGACTGAAAACAAGGACTTGCCTACAGAATAAACAAGTATGTTAGCCCTACGGTAGATGTATCTGAATACATATTAGATGATGTGGTGACTTGGACTAGGTATGCAGGGCTACAGGTTCTTTCTCTCACTGAAAGCTATCAAGGATCTGGAATCTGGCACGGTGCCACAAAATTTCAGTTTTGATAAACTGCTGTCTTTCGAGTAAAACACGGTTTCATTGGAAAATTCCTGACTCACTAGATTCATCTAAACAGATGCTGACAATATGGTTCAAACATACGGGATACATAGGAAGACAGAGCAAATTTCAATTTGTATTTGGAGTCCAACGCTACACTAAGAAATGTGTAGCCTCACTCCTGAGCACCAGCAAAGCCTTGATGTGGGACTGGGGTCATGGTCATGGTCAGTTACAATTGAAATTCTTCCCAGAAGAAATTTGTAGGGGCCTCGGCATAATTCTGCCATCACATTCTCACCTCTGCAGCATGAGCAAAGGTATTCAGCGTGCGCCTTTTACCGTATCTGCCCGGGGCTGCAGACATGACAGTGTAGCTGGCAGTGTTGCAGGCCAGATGTATGCTTTCCTTTTGGGATATTAGGCAGAGGTTCAATGATGTAACAGTGTACTGCCTTCTAAACCTTGATGCACATGACAGACCAAGACTAATGGTTTCCTTTAAATCTGGGCCTGAATACCATTGCTGGCTTTGAAAATTCCAAGAAATGTAATTTCACTTTAGATCACTATAAATTTATAAGCTGTTGTACGGTGAAGGAGTAATCTCCTGGGAAATGAGCATAAACCTATTATATTTTCATTAACAATCTGTTTTCACCATTGACTTAATCCACATTTACTGTTGTGGAATTTGATTATGCATTATAAAGTACCATGAAACAGAATTAGATATGTATCAAAGTATCCATTTTCCTGGTCATGTTGAATTACTCATTTCCTTGGTTTAAAACCTTGGGTCCTTTCTAACTCAAACAAAGCTAGCCTGTGTGTTTACCATCATCCACCTGAAAAGCAGCATATCAAATACTTTTTAAAAATTTTATAACTTTTTTGAATTTCTTTCCATTAATGTCCCTTTTCTTCAAAAAAAAAAAAAAAGAGAAGAGAAAAAAAAAAGGCAGGGAAAGGAAAATAGAAAGAAATATTTTAATACATTTAGTATATTAATTTGATTTGAAAGATTTTTTTTATGCTTTGCACCTTTCTTTTTATTTGATTGTATAATACTTAAACATGCAGACTTCCCCCACAGCTCAAGCCTGCATAACAGAACGAAAAGATACTAACCCATGCAGCACAACCCACTTTCTTGGTCTGGTCTTAGAGGTGTGATATGATCAGAGGTTGGGGGAGAAGCAGTTGGGAAGGCTTTAAAGTTGCCATGCATGTGTTTTGGAAAAAAAATAGTATTGTAAGTCTGATGTGCATTTTTGTGTGACTATTGTCTGGATGGTTATTCTGAAATCTGGAATTCCCTACTGTCACAAAGTGATAGCTTCTGCATTTTGTGAATTAGACAAAATAGTCTTTGCTGTCTAGTGGTCAAATAGTTTTTCTGCATTTAAAAATATTTATTTTAAATTGTTACTTCTGTTTAACCACTAAAGCAGGAAGTCAGCTACTTGAAAATAAGGTCATTGGTTGGAATAAAGTAAATTAAGTATGTTAAATTTTGCATAGCCCTCAGATAGTTGGCTGGTGTTTTATAGCAGCTGCAGTTATGGGCAAGAACTTCATGTCGGCATTACAGTTTTGCAAATCACATTTCCAACTCGGTCAGCTGCACTAGTTTTATAACAAAAATCAGTTTAGATGGCATTAATCATTATGTTTTAAATTTTGCTGAGGAGTCTGTGAAACACAAAATGACATCATTATGTAGAATATGTTGCATCCACCAATGCACCAGGAGAGAAATTTGGGTTATACGGAACTGTGTAACTGCGTAACTGCAGGGGAGAAATTTTATGCATGAAAGACATTTTACCTTCTTTATTACTGTTGAAAATGGGTCCAGAAATATCAGAAAAAAGAAGCAAAAGGAATTTTTCTTCATGTTTGCAAGTTTTCTATTTAGCAACTTTCTTTTACATACTTTGATAACAACACTATGTATAAGCACAGAGGAAAAAGGGGAAAGGTCTTGGAAGTTATATTGATAAACTACGTGTGGATCCCACAGCTGGCATAAAATATCTTGTTTGGGCTGTAAAAATATATTAGTATGTCATGTTATCTTCATAAATTCTTCCAACACATAAGGTGGGTAGTGTCCCCCTGAATCCCAAGACTCATTACCATTTCTGCTCACTCCTACCATTCATCAGCTGCTTTGTCATACAGAGCAGGCACGTGGTTGGGGCTCGAGCATTATGATTCTGGAGGGGTAGATACTGACTGAGTTATTAGCTGTAGCAGACAGCCCTGTTCCCAAACACTCCTGAGAAAGTTCTTCACTTAGGCAAGCAACAATTACGGTGGCATTCCCAATCTGGAGACCTCCAAAAGGCTCTGAATATAGCCTGTGAGTTTCGGTTTTCCCTTTACTATGATTCTGATTAGACATTAATCATGATTTCTAGACCTTTCCAAAGTTCACCAAAGAAGTTCAAGCATTAAGGACATTCACAAATATTTGCATTGCACTAAAGCAACCTGACTTATATGTTATTCTGGTTTGTAAGAAAGCGGTATATTCCATTTCTGTGAGAAAAGCTAGAATCTGAGACCCCAAGCAACTGAGAATTTGAGTCTCCAGCATAATGTGGGACAGGAATGAAACCTGTAAATTAACACATGAATTATAATATTTTTGCAGTTGTATGAGTTTAGAAGTATTGGGACATTTTCTCTTTCTTTTTTTATTTTTATTTTTTTTGGTGTGTTTCTCAAGTTTTCACATCTTAAAATAGCTATATTTAAAATTATTTATTATCTTTTTGCTCTAATAATGAACATCTGATTTATTTAAAAAAATTTTTTTGCATTTTTTCTTACTAGTTGGAGGTAGGAGGAACAGAACATTTTTCTGGACAGCTCCTGCAGGATTAAAAATTAATTAGGTATTATTTAAAAGTGATGTTGGTTGATTTTGATAGTCGAAGCCTAAGTGATCCTGGTAGGTGCCTATCTTATTTTCAAGTGACTTTGGAACTAATTCACTTTCAGTGGGAAATTAACCAACTTTGGCTCATAATAATATTTAAGATTTAAAACCAACCCTATTTTTGTTTAGGATTTCACTGATCTGATATGATGAAGTGACCAATAAGTTTTGCTGTTTGTTTCACTACAGCACTAAATCTTGCAGAACTAAAACAGTTGACAACTTTCTGTTTGCTGTTTAATACACCATGCAACATTGTCAACAGCAAGATGAGAACTTGGAGCAGGAGCACCCCACAGGAATTTTTAATGAGAGTACCCTTGATTTATTCTTTTCAGAAAATTTCTTAGATTATATATTCATTATTACACTCTTCTAACTAGAGGTTTTTGCTTAAACTACTTAAATCGGTTTGCTGTTTAGATTATCAGTATAGGATATATATAGATGGGAAAATACTCCCAAAATGTTATGGTAAAAATAAAATAGCAATCTAAACGGAAAACATGGGTCAGTTTATGAGATTGTATCCTAAAAGGCATTCCCTTTGATAGGAAAGGAAATTTCCACATCAAGTTTGATGCATAACTCTCAGTAGAGTTCATATAAATATTGGTCATTTTCTGAGCACATCATACATCACACAACTACAGTTTTCATATCCATTTTTATATATTTCATTTCTAATTTTGGTCTCCTTCCACTTCCAAAATAATGCCTACATTTAAAACTATTTCCCACATTTCATTCCACTAAACTATGAAGTTTGAGAGTAGAATTGAGTTCAGAAGCTTGTGAAAAATATTTTCTGTTGCCCAACAACTGAGGAAAAGTTCACACTGATGCTTTCACTCAACATGAAGAAATTCTGTATGAAAACAGCATTCAATGATCTGCCTGGAAAAAGTCTATCATATTTTTGTCTCAAAAGCTAACATGGGTCTTGTGATTGTGCTTTTGCACTTGGTTTTCTTGCCTTCTCCAGTGTGTGTCATGAGCAATATGCTGTACTTGACTCAGCCTGCTCTGATCACAAGCACCTCTGGAGAAAGGGCAAAGTATCCTGGAAGTCCCATCAATTCCTACACCTGCCCTTGCAGCAAGGACACAGGAAGCCTCAGTGCCAGCCTTCCTGCCAGTGCTGCAGCCCAGGCTACAGGTAGCTCTCTCTGGAGATTTTTGTGTCACCCCTGCATTAAGTGATGACCTAAATCTTCATTCGTAAGTGAAGTCCTTGGACTGCCAATGCTGCAGAGAGAGGATAATATAGACTATTGTTTCCTAGATGATAATTTTCCATCACACTAACTCAACCTTAGCAATTGTTACAGGTTGTTTATTCCCCCCTCCCTCTTTAATTTTTTCCTCACCAAAGTACTTTACTGTGACTTACAAAGTATTTGGAAAAGACTATTTCAAAGCTAGACTCTAATCACATTGGAAGGAAACAAATCTCTCTCACTCTCTTCATATTGGATTATGTCAAAGATTAGCTTCGATTTAAGCAACATTGCATGAAGTTTTCCAAAGGATTTTCTTTTTAAACTACAACCATATGTTTTACTCCACTGAAACAGCTTACATATTGGGTATATGAGATTGATTGATGACATTTGTTCCAGTCATTTCACTAGTTATTTATTCATTTAAGGTTAGGTTGAGAATGTTCATTAAATGATTGGCACAGTAACTCATCATCTTTCCGTGTTTCTGACTAGAAGCAACTGAAGAGCAATTATTTAAAAAAAAATATACTAGATTGTTATAACATGATTACACAGGGATATTCATTGCTGTTCTTCAACTTCTTTATCGTAAATACTTATAACAAACACATTACAATTTCCCCTAAAAAAGACCCCAAACAAAGCTACAGAATGAGCAGTCATTGGCCCTATGGCAGCCTAATCCCATGCCTCCCTCTTTCCTCTGCCTTTCACTAACCAAAACAGATCATAGTACACATCATCCTAATTTTCACTTCTCTGCACTGGCACAAAACTGGATATTTAAAGTCTTCTTCGTTAGATTTAAGACTTTTGAGGAAATGAATCCAAGATGCTGAAAAGGCCACCTTACCTCTCAGTGCTGCAGCCTCCCTCTTGATGGTCTCCCTCTGTTTCTCTGCAACTGAGTTTTCTCTGTCCTTGGTGATGTTTTCAATAGACTGGAGCTTGGTCTTTCCTGGCAGACTGCCCGAGACAACAAAATTTCTTTTTTCCAGGAAGCAAAAGCAACTCAAAGAGTCATTATTTTCAGGTCAGATGTACAAACTGTTTCCTTTGATTTTGGCCTTCTACAAAGCAAAAGTAGTTGGGGGTGGGGGGAATGTGTAAGAAAAGAGAAAAGGTTAGGAAGGGAAGATAAAAGGGAAAAAAAAGGGAAGTGAAGAAAAGAAAAAGGAAGCAAAAAGAAAAACAGAAAGGGAAGCAACAAAAAAAAAGGGAAAAGTGAAAAGTGAAAAATAAAGAAAAAGAAAGGCAAAGCAAGACAAAAAGGAAAGGAAAGGAAAAAGGAAAGGATAGGAAAGGAAAAAGGAAAGGATAGGAAAGGAAAGGAAAGGAAAGGAAAGAGGAAAGGTGGAGCACAGTTAAAAACAACTGCAGGAAGGGAAAAAAATGCAGTAAGTTGTTCTGTTTAGTGGATCACTGGACCATATGGGGAATAAAAATATGAACAAAAAGTTGTAGAGATGTAAAAATAGTTATTGTCCAGCTGAGTTATATAAAATAATAAGTTGTGAAGGCATATCATCCTGTGAAGGAGCCTGTACATGTTGCTTAACCCTTTGGACTGGGGAATGGTGGCCAAAAAAATGTTTGGAGCAGCTGAAATGTATTGGCAGGACAAACAGGAATGATGAGAATGGCCAGAGAATGGTCAAAGAATGGTTGAGAAAACATGAATTGGAGGCAAAGAAGACATAGAATAAGAATACTCCAATATAATAGAATCATAGAATGGTTAGGGTTGGAAAGAAGCTTAAGATCATCTACTTCCAACCACGGGTAGGTTCCTGCCATGGGTGGGGTACTGAGTTACAAAATGGGTTTAAACCACAACATTCCGTTAACTTCAGGAGTGTCTCATCCACGTCATAATAGCATTTGTGTGGAAATGCCTTATGAAGTGCACATACATTCCCTATGAATATAAAGGTGAAACTAATTTGCATCAGAGGAATTTTGCACTTTTCAGAAGAAATGGAGTTTTATTACAAATGATATTTGGACTCTAAATTGTTGCATATAGGAGTTGCTACCACCAGCTAGAAAATAAATTTGAGAGTAAAATTACTTTATCCATGTCTATTCAAAATTATTTCATACGTGTTTATCCATGGAGCAGCTATATCTGATACTTACTGTGTGTAAATAATGCTGAAAATAAGGAAAAAAACAGTCCAGTGAAGGGCTGCAAAATATTTAGTGTATTTGTTCTAAACAAGCAAATGTAGCTGCAGTATTTGCATACATAACCAGGTACATTTTGATGCTTTGAAAAACACATTTACAGTGTTTATGAAACTTTTAAGTTTGCTATCAGAAAGAAAACAAAGGTACAGCAGCTTCTGATGCACTTAATGGAGCATACAAATTTTACATTATGTTACTTCTAATAAGTAGTTTGTTTAGTTTATTGAGGAACATTTAAGGATAGAGGAAATTAATAAGTATGAAGTACAGCTGGTATATTAAAAGGGAACCTACATGACAACTGCCAAATACCCTGCAGCAAAGAGGTTTAATAAAACAAA
The DNA here is from genome assembly GCF_028554395.1 of Pezoporus wallicus. Taxonomy (NCBI): domain Eukaryota; kingdom Metazoa; phylum Chordata; class Aves; order Psittaciformes; family Psittacidae; genus Pezoporus; species Pezoporus wallicus. The sequence continues at coordinate 8,845,552 of NW_026640488.1, forward strand.
TAGAAAAAGCACCAGGATGCTTTCTTTATTGCAGCATTACCAAAGTGCAATAAAGAAACCAAACATACAACAAACAAAGCAAACCAAAATACTGATCTTACATTATTGGACTGTTAATAAATCATACTGTTGGCCCGCTGTTAAATGTAAATGGATTTGTGAGCAGTAATTAACAAATATGAAAACTCATCTAAAATAGTTGGTGTAGATCTGATTGAAGATAATGCCTTCCAGGAAGTAAGCACTGCAAAACAATGGGGAAAAAATCAAACTAATTTGATGGCCTATTTGATGCAGCTGGTGGGAAACCTAAAGAACTTCACTACTCTGTGAAGGCTTCACCACCACCAATAAACTGGGTGTGAATTCTGGGTGATGGCTTCTGATCAGTCCAGTACTATTCCCTGCATTATTAAGGGCCTGATCCAGGTGAAAGTAGCCTCCATGGCTGCCAGCCCACACTGAATTAAAAAAGAAAATAAACTCCATGAACCACTTGGGACCTGCAGCTACAGAAGCTTCTTGTGACTCCAAGAGCAGTATTTCCCCATGTGACCACAAAATGCTGTATGGAGAATGAATAGTCACCAGCTCAGATGCAGAGCCCGAGTATGCTCATTTGATTGTCAGACTGTATGTGGAGCACAGGCTTTTTGGAGGGCTACTATGAGACTACACTGCATGTATTCAGGGAAAGCTGAGACTTTCTAACATAGTTATGCTTTGTGCAGTCACACAATAAATGAGTAGCAGAGGTCAGAATAGAATTCTCTGAGTCCTGACTCCTAATACAATTTTTCAATCAGTAAAATAAAGTAAAGAAAACCAAACCTCTTTATAGGTACTGGCCACATCCATTTGTGTTGTGGTATTACTCCAGCATCCCATGGTTTCAGGAAATCTCGTGATCCATGGACACATGCACAGTTGTGTAGTTTATAAATTTAAAAATTTTCTTGATGTTCTGTGCTTTCCAGGATTTTAAACCAATTCAAATGCTTTCCCACAAATATCTCTGCCTGAGACTTTAACAGAATGCTCACATCTACAGGTTTGGCTATTAAAGATACATTTCTGTGTTAAAGAAAGTTGTCTTCCTTATTAAAATTGACAGCCAGGTCCATGTGTTCCATAAAATAATGGAAAGGGTAACTGTGAACAATGCTGCAATGGATCCCAGAGTTCTCATAACCCTTTGGAGTGTGCTTTAGTAGTAAATTCACAGGAACCTTTCAAAGAATATTGCTTTGCAGTTCATTCTTACCTCTCACAGTGAGTGGAAAAAACATACAAAACCAAATTCTGACCACATTTGCTTATGCAGGATTCCAAATATGTGCAATAAATTTCTTACCACTTTGAGAGGAAAAAAAAAACCCAGCTTTTCTGTCAAGATGGTTCAGGAGCTCGTATTCAGTATGCCTTAGTATTTCTTGTGTTGAGTGGTGCATTCTCAGTCCCTTGGTGTACCAACAATGCCCAGTAGTGCCAGCACAAGGGCTGCTTTACCTTGTCAGTGCCAAATCACTCACTGACACCCTGTATGGCTGTAACCAGTCTCTGGGCAGTGAGTACAGCATGCCATGACTTGTGGCAGTCTGCCAACGCAAAGAAGCCCCCAGAGATTAAAGATTCCTGAGGGAGTCAGTTGAGCAATGTCTTGAGATGCAGGCTAGCTTCAAACTGACCAAATGGCTCCTCACAAAAGATGGTTGCAATCACGGAAGAGTGTTAAGGTATATCACTACCTTGAATATAAAAGGCAGGTTGTCAGAATAAGGGAGACCCAAGTTTATGAGACTGAAAAGATCCAAACATACTTTTCCCAAGAGGCAGAGAGAGTTTTCTCACTATGACACTCAAAGTAAGGAGGGCAGAACCATTCTCCACTGTTGGATTGTGGAGAAAACAACGTAAAATGATCAGTCTTGAGTCAATAGCGCAGATATGAGAAAGTGTCTACTGTCCACTGGATCTGTTACCTGCAATGGAGAGAATCTCTTCCAATGTCTTTTTTCACAATTCACATTAACTAGTGATTGGATAAAAAATGATAGAGCTTTAAAAGACTAGGACCTGCTCTATTTGTCAAGAAAATCTTTTGTACAGTGAAAGTCCCACATAGATGTAAAAAATTATATACAGCTATATGAGGGGTAGGGCCCATCCCTGTCCTTAGAACAGATTTCTTCTTCTCCCTATATTTTCTGTACCACTCTGGGTTCAGATATCCATTTTAGAGGCCAGGGACCCCAAGGCTTTTTCTTGGATGTGGCCCCAAATACCTTTAAAAATCCTATTTCATGTATTGTGCACTTCTGCTGTAGTCCATTTATTCTTCTCTGCCTTCTACTTTACTGTTTCTTCTTTCCTCAGAAGCTAAGCTTAAATTCTTCTCATCTAATGTGGAAGGTCATCTAATGCTGTTAATAGAGGCTTTGCAGGAAGGGTGCAGCATTTTTTTCTTGGTAAGGGAAAAAAACTGCTGTCCATCCTACTTATCAATCTGTGATTCCTGCCAATTACTTTTTCAGGACACTATGCAAACATGGTAAATTGGCTAGTCTCACTATCATCCAACTGGCCTTTCGTACACTTAATTAACAATAGAACAAGCCTAAGATTTCACTCATGGATACACCCTTTGTGTTAGCCTGGAAACCTGAATCCTAGATCTTTCCATTTGAAGATCTTGGATTCATCATATAGGGCATTGTTGTGACAGGTTATGACAAAAAAAAAAGAAAGTTATAAGAGCATAAGGAATTAGTGATAGTGTCCTGAATTTTTCCAAATATGAGTGATTAATCCTGTAGCCAGTCTAAAGCTGACAGCTCAACAGTTCATTTGAACATGCACACATCTAATCTATATATAATTAAAATATCTTAGCACTTTAACACTTTGGGTAAGAATATTTTTTATTGTCTGCATCATCAACTTCATATGCTGTGCTTGTATTGGCTCTGGCAGATAAAATGAAAGTAGATTCCAGCATCACTTGGAACTGCAGCTGCTGCAGAAAGTGATGTCTCTCCTCCTGTGTCATTTCTTAAGCATGAGCTTCAGGACAATATTAAAAGCAGTATATTTCAACAGAGGAGCCATACTTGATACAAAAGGACAAATATGTTTTGTCTGAAATTTGAACAGTATTACTTCCATGTTGTCAGCTATACTTGGCTTTTCTTCTGAGGGTTCATAGAGCACTTTCCTGTGATTAATGGTACCATTTTACTTAGACTTTCTTTCCAGTCTACCGTTCTTTTAAGCCTGCTTATTCTGATATAGCCTTTCCCCAGGCTTGGCAATTTTAAGCAAAGCCAGTCAGGTGCAGATGGTACTGCCAGCTACTGCTTCCACCATGCACACACCTGATTTTGTCTCTAAGCCACTTTGATTACACTTGAAACAGATCTATGGTCTCCTTCTGCTTCTCTACCTTTTTTGAGAAGAGAGGTATGGGTGTTCCTTTTTCTCCCCAGTATGGGAAGAATTCAGCTTATGTTTGTCCTCATCTTCTTTAAGTGCTAGCAGGTCCAGAAATCTCTTCAGTTTCCCTATCGCAGATCTCTGCCTAAGCTGCTGAATTACACTTACCTTTACTATTTATTATTGCCATACATGACCTTTTGTACATTTTCATGCAGCTTTTTTGCTTTTCATCATTGTTCTGCTGTTGGCTTTTAGTTGTTTTTCTTTGCTGCTGATACTGAGATGTCTGGGATAAATCCATTTCCTCCAGTGCCAGTGACCAGATTTCTTCTCTATAATCTCTCAGCTGAGATTTCCAATACATTTACTTCCCACAAAAACAGCTGCTAAATTCCTTACTCTCTTCTTTCAGTGGGAAATTATCCTCCACCATCTTAGATAATCAAGATCCTGTTGCAGTCCAGACATATTAAAACTTAGCGATTTATTGTAGCCATTGCTATGCGATTATAGTATTTTAGCAGCTAGTGCATTTCTTTTGTGCATAAACTGTTAAATATAACAAAGGCTTATTGTGTTCAATGTGGGAAAGCAAATAATTTTTAAAATGTGATTAATTGTGTAAGTATGGACCTTTTAAGTACATGTGGTAAGCCCTATACTATGGGAATGGCACTTACTGCTCTCTCAGCATGAGTCTGACGAAGTAAACAAAAAAGTTAAAATACAGCCGATAGTCTCCCTGGCATTCATTAACATAGCATAGAAAGCAGAAACTAGCCACATTTTATATAGAAAGACTCTAGAAATCTGTGTCTACTTACATCAACATTAGTCAATTGGTGGGTGCCAACTATGCACATAGCATGTTTTATTTATAGGTCTGTATAGTAGTCAAAAACATTCTATCACGGAAATGTGTTATTCATTAATTCATATTTTGCTCAGCCTTACTTTACTTCTTGAACCCATCCAGGTGTTTTTTAAACGATGAGGGTAATTTAATACTAAACAGCATTCACATTCACCCTATTTTTCAATTCCATGTAACTAAATAGTCCTCCTGATTTTGTCTATTATTTACCTTTAATTAGCTCACATATACTGTAAACTAGAGTTTGCCTGTGTTTTTATGACAAAATTCCACACAATGGTGAAAAAGAAAGGTGGAATAAATGGTCAAGTTACTGAACAGAGCATTTAACATTAACGTTTTCTCAAATATCCATTTTTCATATCAACTGGAATGGTAAATAGTGCTATAGATATATGCTCTGGTGCCTAAGTTGTTTTTAAAGTGTTCATTTAAAATGTTTAAAATGTTCATTTTAGCCTACTGTTGCAAACCTCCGTATGAGATCTAGTCACACATTGCAGAACATAGATCATATCAAATGACCTCAACAAATCCAGCAACATGCAATGTATATGTGTTTTTACTAAAGCAGCTTTATAGGTTTCCATGACTTAACCTATGAGGTTTAAGGCGGTTTAAGGAGGAAAAACAAAACCCTTTTCTTGTTGGTTCTTTTTATCTTATATATGAATGTGAACTCCACATAATATAATTTTAATCATGAGGAAAAATTAAAACAAAGTTAAACCAGGAACAATATATCAACACTAAAATGCTGTCAATTATTGCTTATTACCATATTTGTTGTGTGAATCAGACATATAGGTCATTTATGAATAGCCATAAAGCAACTTCTTCCATTTGCAAATCACACAACATTTGCCATTCAGTGATGTATGTAAATGCTGGTGTCAAAGCTGGTTCTAAAACACCACCACTGCAGAGAGAGAGAGAGAGAGAAATCTTACTGCCATTAAGACACACACACCTTCAGCCTCTGAAGAAAAATAACAGTTAAGCCAGCAGTAACTTTTTATAATTAGAATTGATCAAAGAGAAAATGCCAACATTATAAATGGTTTCTGTTGGAGTGCAGAGTGTTAAAACAAGGTAAAAGGCTTTTGAGGAAAATACTCAAACTTTTGCTAACATCCTTGAAATAAAAAATATTTTTAAGCCTTTCTTGCAGGGTAAGACAATAATTTTCTGTTAGATGTTTTTGTTTTATTTTCTTTTTGAATTTAATTTATTTAGTTTATTTATTTTCTTTTTCTAAACTAATGACCACACCATCACATGACTTCTGCATGCTTCAGTTCTCAGATACAGATTGAGCAATTATGTTTTTCCTATACTATGGAAACTATAAATTCTCAGCCACTTACAATATCTTTCCTGAGGTTCACAACCCCAGATAAGCATGACCAGTTTTGTGGAATAGTAAATTTTAGAAGGGTTTTAGCTGTAGTAACATTTCTTGATGTTCTCTGCTGTCTTTCCAGAAGCATTTCAGAGGAGGCAACCAGACATTTGGAAGGATAACCAGAACAAGTTTAGTTCTGCAAAATCCTGCTTAAAAACTATCGTGTTTCACAGTTTGACTTTTAGAGGTCTCCAACAGAGTTGTCACCTGTCTGTCTCATTTCTTATATGATTCTTAAGGCAAAGCATAATTAAAAAATCAGGTGAGTTTAACATTTTCTATTTGATCAGTCTGTAGGGGATTTAAGGGCTCATCTCTTCGACTTACCCAGCTGTGGCAGCATTCATGTTGCAGTGACTCTGCTCTTTATCTCAAAGTTTTTGGATAGGAAGATTGCAGTTGCTCATGTATTTGGAAGAGTAAAGACAAAATCAGGGCCGCATCCCACAAAATGAGGCTAGGTTAAGTCTGAAGGACCTATTGATCAGACTGAGGGACAGCTGAAGAAATCCGAGTGTTTAGATAGAAACATTGCCTTGGGTGAAACTTTCTTATTATAAATGGTACCCCTGACTTTATCGGCTGCCTGAAGTCCAGAATAAAGGACCCTCTGCTACTCCAGTGAAAAGCAGCTTTTATTTAACAGTGTTTCCCTATAAATAATAGCTGTAGTAGTCATTTGCCAAACACTGACTTTACTAGTCATGAAAAGCCTTTGGGTCTAGCATACAATTTAGGCAGAGATTAGGTTTCCATGTCCAAAGCAAACAACTTTAATCATTACACATCCCAGATTTTGCTATTATTCATGTCTACATGCATCTTAACCTTACTCAAATTGAGCCTATCTCTAAAATAGTTTAGGACATCTGGAAGTCCCTTGAGGGGCCTTGTGTCTTACACATTGGCAGAGGAATCCCAAAACACTTTGTCAACAGCAACAAGTTTAGCACAAAGCAGAGCACCAGAACCACTTTCACTAAATAAAGTAATTTTAAAGAACAGTAACTCTTCACTGTTTGCATGATTAGTGACCACTAGTTAGTGATTAAAGCACTTTGTCAGGAAGTTGGAGACTTGATTTCAGCTCCCTTACTCAGCCCAGGACATCCAGACTTCCTTCTCTCAGGAAAAAGGGAAAGCCATGCCTGCAGTGTTAAAAACCTTAATAGCCCTGGTGCAGAAGTTGTGCCAAAGAAAATGCGAGCTAAAACGAAAACCGAGAGCAAACACAGCCCTGTTAGGGCATATTGTTATAATAGGAGCTACCTGCTCACAGTCACCCTTGTCTTTAAAGAGTGTTATTTCTTGAGGCAAGTTTTGAAAGGGAGGATACCTCTGCTTGCTGCTGAGGCTATTGTTGTTCCAAGACCACAGTGTTTAGTTTAGACAATTCCTAACACTGAACTCATATCTAGGATTTGCATCATTGATTCCTCCTCCAGTAGAAGCATGGTCTTAAACATATGAAAAAGTACAAAAAAGTGGTTTTTTTTGCACAGAAAGAACTGAGAAAAATACAATATTTCTTCTATCTCTGGTTACATGATGTATATATGTTTGAGCGTGATAGACCAAGGCAAAAAAGCCTCATAATACTATGCCTATCTCCAGTATTTTTCTGACAGGTGTTTAATACACAATTACCAAATGGAAGTCCTTCAAGATACACGTGTAATCACTTGATTTTCGATCAAAACAGCGTTCATTTTCTCATATTGCCTTTAGATATCCTTTTGTGAAGTCAGGCATATAAAATGAATATGGTGATAAAGAAGTGGATGAGTCTTCCAGAAGCCAATCAAACCCTGTCTTCAACACAATGATGATTCATGTACACAGAGAACATCCATATAAGCCAGTTACACTGCTCTATGTTTTGCCTGATGTTCCTTGATAATGTTTTCTAGCAATGATGAATTGTCCATAACATACGTGTAAACAGCTAAGCTGCAGGTGTTTTTCAGGCTCTACCAATGAGATGCTAAGGACTCGCCCTATTCAGTTTCTGATTGTTTACAATGTCCTGCTGTGCCTGCAATATGCTTGAATTGTACTTAAAACACATAAATCTACCTTCAAAGGCAGCTTGGGAGGCAGAAGTGTGGCTAGGGAGTTTTAAATGGAAGGGACAAGCAATGGCTACAAAGAGCTCAGTTTTTAGTACTAGGTGTTGCAGTTTGTTCTAATTATAGCACACACTAGAGTGTGAAATGTTCATGCCAATCTAGTAAAAAGAAAAAGTACACGCAATGCTGAAATTAACACCTTTGTAATTACAGACAAGCTCTTTTACTGCTACCCAGCAAGTGCAGCAGAGGCAGGTTTGGAGGAATACAAGAATATCAGGTTGTGCAATAGGAAATGTGACATTTTTTTTCAGTTTAACTTGATAATTGGAACCTCCTTGGCAGCCAGATAAAATCACTTGCATTTCTGAGCAGAAGAATTTGAGAGTGTACTACTTCTATATTTACCTACTGAAAACCAGACAAAAAGGATTTTTTTTTTGCAATTAAATGATTTGCATTCCGTTTCTTTCCCTCATGTACCATTAACATCACAAAACTATACATTTGGCTTTCTTCAACATAATTTATAGCTCTTTTCGCAAATCAGGCCAGTAACTGGCCATCACAGAGGCAAACATGCCTTTCATTTGCATTGAGTGAGTTGTCTCAGATTCATGGCAAAATGAATAGCTGGATATCCCCCAATAATCCCAGTCCCTTGTTATTCACACACATTCTTAGTGACTCATCCAGGAAAATATCACTGAGTGTGTCTTTTAATTTTATTCATGTTTCCACTATAACCCTGCGGAGGCTTCTTAGTGCTTGTAAGATTATTTTAGTTAGCTTTGCTTGCCAAACAGATCTTTCTCCACTTTATTATATCATCATTATTATTTCTACTATATAGGAAGTATATTGCCACATATCATATATCAAAACATTACTAATGCCATTAAGACAGTGCCAAAATGAGTCACATGATGTACATGAAAAGGCAGCTCAGTTCTTTGGAAAGCCTTGAACATTAGCTGATCAGTTCCTGTGGAGCTAGTCTTGTATGTGGATGACAAAGCCAGAAACAGATATCCTGTCCAGGACAGAAGAGGGAACCTCTCTCTTCTGAAATAAAGGCTGGGAAGCAGAGGCACCACCTTGTAGCTGAACACCTTTTGAAAAAACAGCACACTATCAAGCAAATGCTTTTTAGATTTTGTTAATGTTGGAATAGACCCTTCCATGGAAGACATCATTTGACAAGATTTAAAAAACTTGCTGAAGAAATCTTTTGACATAATTGTAATTTTTTGTTTGCATAGATGTTTTTACATAAAAAGGAGAAAAATGGCGTCATGCAATTATTTCTTAAATGACAGAAATGAGGCCACAGGCAACATTTACGTTGGCATTTCCTAACCACTTAAACCTTGCCTCTGCAACCTCATAATCCATTTGACAACATACTTTCCTGAAGTATAATGAGAAATCTCACTACAACACATCCTATTCTCCCTCTAGGTCTCTCAAGTCCAGCTGTTCCCATGTGCTTGCACAGGTAACTGAGCACACTACAATTATGATCTTTACTGCTGACTTGTTTTTCTGGGGGGGAGGGAGCTGAAAGCAAAATACTGAAACAATTAAAAAGCTTTAAATTTTATCCTTTTTTAATCTAGTTTATTTTTTTCTGGTAATTATCATATATTGCATATTAAACAAGCAGTGGGTACATAGGTTTTTGTAATGGCTATCACTATAGCCCAACTATAATTAACTCAGGAAGAATTAGTGTTTGGTCTTTCTTTACTGGAGTCAGTGTTGCTTTTCATTTGTATATCTTAGCAGAAAATATAGTGTATCTAGTCACCATAGAAACACATTCCCCATCTGCTGTATTATCACATTTTTTCCCCTTGACTTCTGTAGATTGCAGTCCTCTATACTATGTTGTCAAGATATGTAGGGGCCAATTTCCTCCCCATCTAAAAGGAGTTATGACAGACATGAAAGCAGCCCTGTTTCTTAACTCTTGGAATTCCACAGCTTTTCACGTACACAAGATTTTCATCATTATACTTGCAAACCAGCTCCTTCTTTTCCAGACTTTCAAGCAATATTGCTTTTTAAGGAAAAAAATGTGGTTTCTCTTTGCAAAAGTTTATGTCCCATTATGCATCATGAGCTCCCCTCTGACCAAACCATACGGCTCATCATTACAGTCACATGCTGCTGTGCAAAGGGAAAAAGTTTGCCAAGAAGCCTAGCCCATATGAAAGATGGGAACCAGGGGGCACTACTCAAATTCCCATGAGGCACAATAGGCCAAGGCAGATTAATGTTAAACTGACTTGAAACACGGTGTTTGGGTTCAGTTCAAGAAAATAAACCACTTTGATTTAGCAAGTCAAAACTATACATAGACATTTCCAAATTGAATTATTTTGGAACATTTCCTTCCAAGAAAAAAAATGTGATATTTCAACTTTTTGTTCCTTTTTAGAAGGAAAATCATGCTGAAATACTGTTGTGTTTTTTTTTTCCTATGGGATATTTTCTGTTCACAATGAGGAAAAAATAGCTTATACAAAACAACAAAATTATTCAAAGTCAATAATATCTGTGTATTGTGTTCACTGCTTTTGCTGCCAGTATTTTTCAACTTGTAATGAGTATTAACACACATGCATAAGAATGAGACGAAAACATTTCTAGTTTTCTGAGTTACTGGAGCACAAAAAAGACTTATGTCAACTAGATAATTTGAATTTTAAAATAAAAAAATAAGAATTTTTTGTCTAGAGACACAGCATAACTACAGGACTAAATTCACTTGTTTAGACTTCTGGTTTTGATTGAGACAAGTTCTGGTCTGCTACTTCTAAAGGAAATCAAAACAGGTTTAATAGTTCACTGGGTTTAGGAATATGGAAATACTGGCCTAAATTTTCTGTGTTTTAAAATCAGCCTCTGTTATCACATGTAATCACACCGTGTATTTTTTACATGAGTTAATGAGGCTTGATCTTAAAATTATTTAGCTTTTGCTCCTACTAACCCTGATTGGATAGTAACCTTTTTCTGCTACAAAACACTTAGCAGAAAGCCGCAATTTATTCATGACTAGTACTCACAAAATATTATTGTAATATATTCCTTCACCAAAATATTTTTCTCTGGTATTCCCCTTCCAGATAAATGAAGTTTCCAGCACTTGATATCCCCGAGATTTTTTGTCCATCTAATATCTGTTTAATTCTACTTTCATGCCCTCATTCCCATTCAGACGTTCTGCTCTCTCCTCAATGTTCAGCACTACTTAGAGCAAAAACCTGAAGAAGCAGTCAGTCGGTTGTGCACCAGGTCTTCATTGTATTTGATCTCTCTGCTCCATCTTTTTGCCTCTCTGCTTTTGTGTTGCTGAATGTTTTGCTGTGCTGGATGGGAGGAGGACCTGCTGAAATGAGGGACAGTCCTTTGCAGGCTTAGGTTCCTTAAGGGTTCCTCAATGATCTTCCCAATTTGCTTTGACTTCGAGACTTACTGACAAGGCTCATGGTGACTTAAACTAAATTCATCTTTAGACTTTTCCTCAGGGCTGGCTGCCTCTCAGAGTTGTATCTCAGACTGCCTGAACATGTGCCAGCGTCTCTCCCATTTATTAGACATCCAGGTGAGATAAAGAGTTGCTTTCACCAGCAAAACACACTTAAGCTTCTCAGTTGTAATAATTTTAATACTATTAATCAGGTTAACTCCTGGCAGGCTTTTCTTCCAAATGCAAATATCTCTATGGAAACACAGAACTGCATGGAAAACTGAATATTGAACACACATAGTAAAAAACCATTTAAAACGTTATTGCGGCAAATTCATTATTCCTATACAGAGAAGTTATTCATTGGTAAATTCATATAATTGACAAAGATAACATTTGCAAGACCACTCAAAAGTCTTGGATAGTTATGTTTTCCGAACTTTTAACAGGATTGAACAACTTTGGCATGTTATTCAAAAGTGCCTGTCACCTAGTTTGCATCAGGAGTGCACTTTTGAAGCAGATTTATCTCTACTCAACAGGGCTTCAGTTCACAGCATGAAATGGTCTGAGAATGCACAGAACTAGAACCTGAAACTGGAAACCAACAGATGTGTCCTACGAGTGCCCATAACTGATCTTCAGCAGCTAGCAGGGATTTGTCCCTAGGATCAGGCTAACATGAGCTAGAGTGACATGTACTGTGCATGTTGCGTCCTCAGCACCAGCTCCTATCAGGGGACATTAGTTGCTAATGAAGACTGTGTCACACTCTCTTGTTGTGTGCTTTGCTATCTTACACATACTTGTGCATTCTTAAACTTAATTCTGATCAAATAACGTTCTAAGTGAAGGTATAACCACTTCTCTTCCATTTTGAAACCTTGGGCAAAACCCAGTATTTTCTTTTTTGGCCCAGTTTTTCCAAAACAAAACAAATGTGGACGACTATTAAAATTATGTGTTATACAGCCCCAAAAGAGTGAATAAAGCTCTTTCAAGATCATGAATATTTAACTTATTCATACATATTTGTTCATACAGCATTTAGTTCCAATCATAACATTAAGACTTTTTGCATTTTGTGCGCCTGTTAAAATTGGAATATAATCTTTACTTGGGGTAGAAGTTAAGTCGAAATATCAGAGCAGAAAGGGATATGGGAAGGCAAAATTAGTTGGTTGTCAAGAGCATTGGATCATCTCACCTGTCCAAATTTGTGCTTGTTGAAAGGTTTATCCTAAAAGCTGCTGTTCGGTTTTAAGCCTCTTTGAAGTAAATTAAGAGCTGCCGTTAGCAGGATCATAGTGCTCAGGCTCTTATTGTTGAGTAGCAGATTCCCTATTGCCTATGTGTATTGCAATTATCCCTGTTTCTATAATTATACTATGCAATCATCAGCTGTCCAGGACAAGATCCTTATTAGGTTAATAGCAGAACTTAAAGGGGTCAAGGTGCCCTTTTGGCATGTTTCACATACCCTGTGCTTTTGTGGAAAAACAAAATCACTAAAAAAATTTATATATCCAGTGATAATTAAACAGCCTCCCCAAAGTCTGTGATGTTCAGATTATAGCTGTAGTATAGACATTACTTTTAATCCTACTTTAATCCTGCTGTTTTTTTTTTCCTGTGCTTTTTTTTTGCTACTGATAGCAATGTTACTTCTTTCAGTCATAATTTGGAATAAGTTATTAAACTTACACTGCAAATGCAACTTCAGTGTAGAACTCTCACAAATAATGTGAAGAGAAGCAGTTCATCCAGCCACAAGCTCTTGAATACTTCTGTCTATAACATTTTAAATGGTTAAATTAATTAAGCATTAACTGCACTCCAGATTATGATGCTGGTGGAGATAAACTATGCTTTATACAATGCGAAAACTTTAGGTTTTTCCTGCACCAAAACATCACAGCTCTTACACCATGTATATGAGATATGAAATTCAGGATTTTTTGTTTTCTAAGTTTAAAATGTTAAGTTTGCACATTGTTTTTATAAAACAGAGCAATCAGAAATATGAGGGGTTGTCAAGAAGAGGAAAATTTTGATAACTCCTAGTGAATGAAATTAATTTCTCAGTTATGACTTTTTAAAATAGATGTGTCAAATATTATTGAGTGAAGCTTTTCCTGATACTTACACAGTGTTCTTTTACCCATGCTGCAAATACAAAATCAGAAAGGTAAATATTTGCATTCCAATAAAGGCAGTTATTCAGTCTAAGTAATATAATCAGTGGAAAAGCATACCATTGTCTATATTGTTTTCTTCTTTTTCTGCAGGTTTATTTTGTTTTTTTTCACACTATTTTTCTTCATTACAGAAATATCTGTAAAATATATATTTCTATGCTAAAAGCTGTTTGGGAGATTGTTGTCAGAATAATTAGACGGAAAAAGGACTTCAGCAAAATGGAAGTTTTTCCAAAGGAAATCTAAAGTGCCATTAGAAACATTCCTACTTGCAAAATCAAAATTAAATACCTTTTTGGGTAGATTTCATTTGAAGTAAAATAGTTTGGTTTGCTGGAAAAATCCCTATTTCTTATTTTAAAGTCAGTTCTGCATTAAATTTCACTTACCCAGAGCTTAGAGTATCTCACAGGACTTGTAGAAATGGCAGCAGAAGTTTTTCTGTTCCTTCTCTGTAAAACAGATAGGTAGACCAGAAAAAACACTCTCATGCTCATGGTATTCAAATGTCTTCCCAAAGGCTTCATAAGCCATGACGTTTCTCCTCATTCAGGTAGTGCACAAGTGTACTGCCAAATCTGCCTGCTTAGGTCTTAAAACCCGCAGACTGCTGCTAGTTTTAAAAAAAGATATGTAACTGGTGAGTATGCTGACCCATGGCCTGCTTCTGGCTTGATGGATGTCTCACTTTTATGTCAGCGTTCTAACACATATGATTGACATCCCTGGTCATTGCTTTGACTTAGTGATCCAGGTGCGCTGCAAGAGGTTGTTGGGATATAATACCAATTTTCTAGTAGCAGGCTATGTGCACTCAACTGCTGAACGTCACATGAAACTCATGCACATATGTTTTTTCAGAATATATAAAAATGTGTGTATTTCTATGGATTTATGATGATGGAATTTTAAAGATTTTTACTTTGGACCAAAACTAGGGAACGCAGAGGTGTCCAAATATAATGAGGAAACTTGCATCTTCAAATACACCAATAGAGAAATGAAATTAACTCTTTCCATTTATTTTAGGTTCCAGTTCTGCTCCAAAGGATACTATCTTAATTATATGAAGCAATTCCAGTGACATGTGAGTTATAAAAAATAATTGCTTCAGTCACCCTGTAAGTAAATTATTGTTAAAGACAACAATTCACAACAAGGACAAGCAACTGAAATTTTCAAATGAGATTTCTGGACTTAGCAGAGTTGGTATGATGAATGCCTTTCCTCTTAGGAAAGTGCCAAATGTCGAGGGAGTCCCAAATAACTGGAAATGAATTCTGAACGCCAGTCTGACATCTTATTTAAAAATTGGCATCATCATTATAATGTCTACGGTCTTTCATGTCCTTCTGGGAAACAGTCTTCCACCAGAAATGTCAGGATAATTTATGTGTCTTTTTCCAACCTCTAATAGAACTGTATCAGCTGTTAGACTTGACATTGATACTTACCAGAAAACAGGTTAATATTGCCATTTGTTTTGTAAGACACACAAAAATTGTACAAAAATATTTTGTTGTTTTATACTGAAACTCTTTCACTTGTTCCAAAGTGGTTTTCTTAAGTGTGCATCTCAGAAAAGAAAAGAAAAATCACAATAAAAATTGTGATTTTTTTTTTTGAGGTTGCTTAATAAATATGTATTAAATTAATTTTCATAAGTGTAATCTCTTATCATGAAAGATTATCTTAATAACTAGATTTGAATGTAGTTCTTTTTTTTGTTTAGTAAATTGGACTTTTAATGGCATATTTTAATTTGTACAAAAAAATTAGACTCTACTGCCATGAACAAAACAAGAGTGTGACAAGCTCCACAATGAAATACATGCAGTGATATCCAAAATCCAACATTAAAAAATAGGACAAAATATTATGTAGCTGCCCATTATGTCATAACGTCTCATTTTCCCTCAACTATTAAAATATGCATTGGATGAGTTATTGAAGTTCACTGTCTGGTCAGCAACAGAATTATTATGAAATTCATTATTAATAATACATTGTAAATATTATGACTACTAGAAAGGATAGACATATTGTCCTGTCAGAGTTGTGGGAGAGTATGTACACTCTTCCTGAAGACATTGAAGACATTTTCTGACCTGAAAACCAAAGATACTCAGTCGAATCTCAGTCACATCATGTTCATTCTGATGTCATATGTATATGAAGATTCCTCCCTAGGGAAGTAAGTAAAAAAAAATCCCAAACAAATCACTGCTGAAGTTAATGACTATGACATAGGATAATTTTAGAGCTTTTTAGCAAAAATTACAAGCTTCACACTAACCTGGTGCACTAACCTAGTGCAAATATTCATTATTTATCTAGAGCCACCTGCCTTAGTGAAAGATTTTAAGATGAATTAAAAAAAAGAAAAGACTTTTAAACCACACACTGGATATAGAAATGAGGCTTGGAGCTGTAAGGAGATAAAAATAGGATACCGCCAAGGTCCTCAAAATTGTCTAAAGGAGAAACTCGGTAAGAGTATTTATCTGATATGGATACTTCATCCCTTACCTCCTGTAAGTGATGATATTCACTTACATTATCTGCTACTTAAACCTGCAGATAATTTTAACCTTCATGGACTCAGAAATAGTTGAATCTGTATAGCTACAATTTTAACAAAAAGCAGTATTCCATGAATCTCTCTTCTTTCAAGCAGTTTGGCACAATGTGACTGTTTCAATATGTAGGAGTCATGACATGATCCAGAAAGTTCTTTAAAACTTAGTGCTTTACTTGGTGGTTTGCATGGTATAATTCAGGGCATTATAGCAGGCTAAGAGAAGAAGTTCTTTACGGGACTGCTGTGCTCACTAGATGCTAGAGGGATACAGCCGTGGTGTTTTTTTCCCCCAAATATGTTTGGAAAAGAATCTGAGTAATTGCGCCATTATTCCAGTTGTTACTGGCTACTGGAGTTTAAAATACAATTCAGTGTTTAAATAAGTATTCTCTCTGGCTGCTGTGCATCATCTGGAAAGATTTGGATTTTGGGAATGGCTCAGTGACAAACCCAGCAAGATCTTTTCCTTGGGATCATTTATGAAGGTTAGAAAGCTATGTTCACACCCAGAGAACAACATAGTTCAACACATGTAGAAAATAAACAGACCCTCCAGATTCAGCCCAGTCCCATGACCTCTGCGTACAGAGCTTAACCTTCCAAAAGGCATTCAACTTTGTTGGGTCACTGGAGGAGGGGTGAAGATGTCTTGCTCACTGGAAAATGCCACTGTGACCAAAGAAGTCTTTTGTGAGACAATATCCTGATGCAAGCATTTACCTTTCTGTGATATACCTATGTTATTTCATGCCAAAGATCAAGAAATAACACTCCTTTTGGGGAAACTACTATCATCCATCAAGTGCTACTTGTTCTATCACTTTTGATAGAGAGTTATAGTACCATACTTCAGAGATTTAAAGTGTGATGAAGTGTGTCAAGCAGCATACCCTGTGATTAAAAAAAAACCCAAAGCATTAGTTAAAAATAACAAAACCATTTAAATTAGGAACTGTGAGCACTTTAATTTGCAATGCAAAATATATTTTTTGTGTAACATGGAACAGTCACGCATACCTGAGATGCAATGCAAAGGACTATAAGATATCAATGTAATTTTTACCACTGGAGACCTGGGTTGAAATTCCCACTAGGGGATAGCTTTATAGATCTCATTTTAGTATATTGTACTCATGCCATTATAAAACCATCAAATGCAATTTGGCACAGCATGATACTTAAATGGTGGCCTGAAATTAACAGACTGAATTACCTTCTACAGCCAGCCAAGGTTATTTATAAATTGGAATTCAGATAAGTAAGTGAAGTGCCTTACTGAACTCTGTACTTTTATATTCCCAATCTCTGTCTTCTGTGCTTTGAAATACTTTTTGCAGATATCCTTTAGTTGAACTTCCAGAATATTTAGCCACTTAAAATGGGAGCAAAACTGAAGGCAGGATGCTGTATTAGGTACTTGCAAGAGATAGTGCTTTTATATTTGTAAACTATCCTGTAAACAGTTTTAGTTAAAAGAGCTACATCATGGCATCTGTGAGGTCGAGTGCAATTAGTTGCTTTAAACTCCATTTTCTCCTCCCGCCGCCAATTAAGTAAAACTTGTGTGCAAGAGTAATGGCAGCCTCAGTGACAAAATCAGAACATGCTAAATAATGTGATTAAACTTGTTAAAAGCCAAAATAAACACTTATAATTATGTCAAGAAAACCTGCATAGCACAAGTGAGAGCTCTATAAAGTGAAACTCTGCATCCATAATTTCAGACTTTCCTACACAATAGATCATAGTTAAAGATCTGTTAACAGACCTCTGACTGCTGAACTGGGCAGCTTGTGGTTTTCTTCTAAACCTATTGGCATAATGTGGATTTATGCAAGAGGTGCAAATTGGAAGTTGTGTGCTATTGGAGCCATTGGCAGAACAGAAATCATACTGTAGGGTTAGCAGCATGAAGTACATTGCTTTGAAATTACACAGCAGGGTTTCTACTTGTTGCTCCGCTTGCCTTTAAGACCAAGGTCTTATACTGTCTGGCCATGATTAAAATCAAAGTGTAGGCCTCTTTGCTGGGTGCCAGTAAACGAAGGTGAAAAACAGAAACAATCTGGATTCTTAATTATTTTAAAATGCAACAGGCAAAAAGCTAAGATGAAAGCATTTCTTACTAATCTATCCTAATTATACCACATAAAACGATTTCCTAAAGAGTCCTATATCTAGAGATAGTCACTTTCTATGACCACGCAAGATCTTTTTTCTCATATAGCATCTTTTACATAAAGCACACACATATACAAAACCCAAGAACTGACAAGCAGTTTAAATTGTAGGTTTATTTAAATCCAGGGTTAGGTGTACATCAAAACTTGAAATAAACCAAGATACCACACAGAATTTTGAAAATTAAATTGCCAGTAGCTTCTACAGCAGTCCACTAGTGAAAAAGTGAACATTTGGCAATGCTTGATTTTACTGCCATACTACGAAGATATAGGTATGTATGCATGTATGTATGTGCTGGCAAGTGGGAGCAGAAAGCACAAAGGATTGTTACATTAGAAAATAAAAATATAGTACAGGGTTAGGAGTCCTCAATGAAAATCCAAGGCACTCTCCACAGAGATTCTCATTTTGGTTTCGGTCACTGGTCACTTTTCAAGTAAAATCATAGCACCATAATGGTGTGTGTGGCAGAAAGTCAATGCTGAAAGTGAGTACCATGAGAGCTATCTATGCTACTGTCAATTTTAGCATAAGTGAACAAGGGTTTTTTTCTTTACTTGTCAGCATATTCCAAAGTACTTGCTGTCAAGATATTTTTCCTAATCGCCTCTTGAAGAGCTTATTGATAGAGAGACCTCTTGACTGAAATGAAGATGCTGCAGGGATGTCTGGAGATAGCCAAGGACGACCATTAAAGTTAATGTGCAAAATACTTGCTCATGTTAATTTCTGACTTATTTAACATAATCTCTGATTTAGAGTACAATGCTTGAAAGTCATCTTTATGGCCTCATATAAAAAAATATATCTTATTTTTTCCCTAGTCTTGGCTTCTTGTTCATGATGACTTTTCTCCTTAGAAGGCAAATACACACCTTTCAGGTTACTAGAGGAAAAAATATATTACATATAAAGGAATAAAGGATTTGGGCAGTCACTTTGAAATGTATTGTATTTTTCTTGCTCTTTTAATATATTTTGAATATATTTTGAGTACTGTTTTTCTTAGTCATTCACAGTCCAGCTAATGTTTACCTTTTTGAGTCCCAGACAATTACTTATGAACAAAAATTTCCACGCCTTTAAATCTAAAGCAAAGAGAAGGAGATGTTTCTTTTGTGCACCAGTTCATCAGTCCCTGATGTCAAATTTATTTCTAATTCACAGTTGCCTGTATGTGACCTTACGGATTCATCTCTGGTCCAACTCTGGTAAGTCAAAATCAGACAGTGTTGGTTGGAACTGGAAAGGCAAGCTTCTGGTTCATCCCCTCCCTGGGAGAAGGGGATCATCTGCGCTGTTTGCCTACTACCATACTGGAATACAAAAGTGTATTTAAGACCACTTGTTTAAGACCACTATGTCAATAAATTTGGAGCAGAGTTACTGCCCCAGTTTCTACTTCTGACAGATTCTCATAATCTTTCATATTTTGCACTTTTCTGTTTAGCTAATCTCATTACTGATAAAAAAACTGCATTGTCTGGGTTTTTCCTGATATCAAAATAGGTTGAGTACATACTATGGCAAACTTAGCCAAATAAAAATTGCTGCTCTGGATAACTTCTAAAGAATGTAATGCAATGTGTTTCACTAGAGAGTTTTTGAAGTTATGTGAAGAAATACATTCTATATCTTCAAAAGCTGTAAAAATCCTAAATAATTCAATAAAGTGCATTAGAACAATAGGTAACAAAATACCTGCTAATGTTAATGAAGTTTATTTTCTGCAAAACACTCTTTTCTTTCACAAGACAGACACACAGTTTTACCCTATAATATTCCAGGTCAACAATGGAAATTGTAGTTAAAGCAACACCCTGTCCACCTCTGCTGACAGCAGCGGAAAGAGTGGATGCAGTGCTGGTGCAAACAGGTCACTGGCAAACACAGATTTTAATGCCTGCAAGGTATCGACCTCTTTTCACAGCTTCTGCTATGAGAACAACTGCATGAGGGGAAAAAACCACAAACCCAAACAGAAGTACTGTTGGGAAAGATGTATTCACATCACAGTCCACCTGAAAGGAAGATGAAAGCAAACAGCTGTAAAAAGCAGAGCTATTCTGTGTAAATTCTGGAAAGCCAGTATTGAACACTTCTCTTTGAATTCCTCCATTCCTCTTTAAGTCCTTTGTTTGAATCTGTCCTAAGATAAGGAGACATCTGCAAGTGAAGACTTAGGAATTTCTCCTGTTCTGCAAAATATTTTCCCTAAGCTTCAATACTCATTCTTCTCCTTGTGCTTGGGCCATACTCCCTGTGAGACAGGCACCTGTCTCTTCCTCCTCCTCTTCCAACTTTTGCCACAGCCTGCAGATTGCATCCAGTATAAACACTGGTACTTCAATCTCACAGTATCCATTAGGGGCTGTTCTTAAAATGGAACTTGTATGGGATGGAGGTTATAGCCTGTTGACTCCTTGCAATATTGACTGAACTTGATTTATCAGCCACAGAATACATAGTTGTTTTATAGGTACATGCATCTCAGCCAGAATTTTTTTTTTTTTCAGTTTTGTTTGTGATCTGACAGTTGGACACTCAGACCTTTGCAATAAAATGGTGAGTAGAAAAACTCCCATTCCTTTCTCATTCATGTGTTGTGTCTTGGTAGACATTACTTGACTTCGGAATTAAACTGTTCTCTCTGAAATTAATGTATCCTCAACAGAATAACAAATTTTAGATACAAAAATTCTTAAAAATGTACAAAAAAATTATCAAAACCACAGAAAGTCTACTCAAGACAAATTTTTTCTCCTTAACCATCAATGGTTAGTTGATGCTTTCAACTACAGATTTGTGTATCTCATCCAAAACTTTCAAAATTCTATTTTAGCATAATAGTAGGTTTTCACAAATGTATGTGAAGATAATATTGATGAATAGATATTTCTCATGGCAAAGCAATAATATGAAAAGGTATATATTATCCATATAAAAATGAAAAATGATTGATTGATTGTAAAAGGAGATGAAAACTTGGCAATTAATCCCCAATCCAAGTTAAACGATTCAACAATGGAAAATATGGAAAAAAACAAGGATACAAACAGTGATATTTGTATCATTGCAGACAAATATCTACTACTGTATTACAACAGGAGTGATGGGGCCTCTGAATCCTGCTGTCTTTTATGTCACAGTCTTGGCATATGTCTTCAGGCAACTCAGCAAATGTCCCCTCAGGCATAAAAGAGGATAAAATACTCATCCCAATGTGATATGAAGATTGTTAATTTTTTTTTTTTTTTAGTTTTAAGATGTAATGGGAAAAGAAAAAAAAAAAAGAAATTATTCCTAGAGCCATGTGAAATATGCAATATTAGGCGAATAAACAGAAATGCTGCCAATACATTTTTATGCTCTTTAGGAGAGTTTCAAAATTAATGAAGAATGGGATACAGTAGCTTAACTTACATTGTCTTAGCTCAAGTACTCAGTAAAGTCTCATGAACCATAATTTGAAAATATAATTCAACATTTTATGTAAATGGAGCCACAGAGATTAAAAAACAGGATAATGATAAACAGCAAAATATCTAACTGTCCAAGCCAGTGGAAGGACCAGTGTAAGAGCTGTTTTTAATTAACATCCTAGTGGTTTGGAAAATGAAATAAAGATCATATTAGAGAGATTTGCTGACGATGGTGCACTGAAAGATCTTGACAAAAATAAATCCAGAAAAAATACAAAGGACCAGAGAGGTTAAAAACTATGGCAAGGGAAGTAAGCCCTCAACCTGGGGGAAAAAAAGCAAGCTAAACATTTGGTAAAACTGAAAAAGTATACATGGGAGGGAAAGCAGTGGTAGTGAGCAATTCCTTTGCTTGATGCCAAAGTCAAGATAGATTTGTGGGTTTAGCAACATCAGACATCAAATATATTGTTTTACTTGGGCTGCCTCTACAATGGCAGGTGCAATAAAAAATGAGTCTCTCACCCTGACAATAGACTTGTCCCAGTAAAAACTGATAGAATATTTGTAATGAATTTCAGTTAATAAAAGATAAAATCCTATATGATGCTACTAACCCCAAATATTGAAGCCTTGTGATTCAGTTTCTCTCCTCATCTTCCTTATTGCAAGTTTCAAAAAGCACCACATTTTAAAAGTAGGAAATGTTTGGTTTCTGCTTTTGGAAAGATTAAACATTGCATTTTAAGATTTTCAGTGGGGGAAACTGTTTGGGAAAAAAACAAACAAAAACAAAATTCAGAGGAAAGAAAGCCTAATTCTAAAGGTCTCCTGGTAAAGTGGGTACCATTGATCTCTTGCTGTGCAATGGTATAGCAGATGCTGACAGAGTTTAGAAACATCTTCTGTATGTGGCTGCTTCATTCAAGGGTAGGCTAGAGAAGCTGGGTTCTGTGGCTGAGTCTTAGAGGAGACTATACATTTGTACATTAGGTATCTATGTAATAGGTTTAATGTACCTATATTTATACCTTCAAATTATCTGTGGCTAATGTTCTGTAAAATATCATCTCTATTGATAAAAGCTGAAGGACTGGGAAATGGTGATAATTATGTATAAAACTAAGAGCATAGAGTGTGCTTCTTTGCCATGCTACCTCTAGTTTCAAAACCATTCTTCATTTGCACAGCATGTTGCAGCTCAAAAGAGCTCAGGAAATGTGTTAAACCCACTTAATATCTGGAAGTTATTAAATATCATTGTCATGATTTGGTTAGAAAACTGAAGTGGACTTGTATTGATGTCAGGAGTGGTAGTAAGGGGATTAGAGTGCAAAATATACCTAACACTGAAGTAATATGTCTGCTGTGCTTTGAGACAGTGCTGTTGAAAATATAGGACTTTGGCTTTTTTTTTTTTTTTTTTTTTTTTTTTTCACAGCAAATTCCCTCTACTTATGCAAATGAACACCTCTTCTTTATTCCAAATAGCCTAAATTTCTGGTATGTGCTTCCCTCAACAACCACTGCCACCAATTAAAGCTGAAAACATCTGTGCAGCTAGTTGATTCTGTCCAGCTCTTCTAAAGTATTTTTAAATCCTCGTACAAACAGTGCATCAGATGCTCTTTCTTAATGTGAAATGTCTCTTGCTCCAACACGAGAGAAAACAGTTAAAAGATATCACATAAAAAACACTTCTGCAAATAAAACCACCCCAAACCAAAATAGATTTAGAACAAATTTAGTTTGTATAAATTAAAATCAAGGAAAAAAAATAAACATACTTGTTGGTGATTAAAATACAAAAACTACTCTGCATGCGACTTTATGACATGAACTTTAGAGGATACAAGATACACAAAGGATGGAGGCAAAGTCTGAATTTAGATTCAAGTTCTGTTGAGCTTAATAGAGCTGGTGTTACATGTAATGTTCTGCTTCTTTATATAATGAAGCAAACATAAATAAATAAATTGCTGTATAGCTTAATCTTTATTTTCATAGTATATAAAATAATCTATGATGTTGCAGAATGACTCTAAGAGCAGGACCATAGAGCCCTGGAGGACTGTGCGAGCAAGGCAGGGGGTGGCCCCCACAGGTAACCGGAAACCGGACCTGGGAGGAGAATGTGGAGGAAGCTGTGGGGGCTAACCAATACTGTTGTGCCAAGGAGGAGTGGCTGAATACCACTCCTATATATATGTGTGAACTGCGTCACATAAAGTAGAAGTTTGCTTATCACCCATATTGGGTTGGCCTGTCTGCTTCTCCTTGCTGCTTACACTATGAAAAAATTTGCCAGAATGTTAGTACAAAAAATATATTCACCAAATTTTTTGCTTTGGAAGAAGATGTGGCATCATTAAATGACCTAGTAAAAGACAAAAGCACCTAAAATAATGGGGTTTAAAGAGTTTTGAAGCAGAATTCAGAATCCTGTTTGACGTACTGAACTATCTAAAAGTCTTGCCTGGGGAAGTAAAAGAAAATAGACAGCAACACACAAGTTGAATTTATGTGCAGCTTCTTAAAGCACAACTAGTAGGGTAGCTGGGGAAGGCTGAGGTCAGATATATAATTTAAGTCCTTGAGCAGCTTCATTCACAAAGCAGAGTGCCTGCATACCAAAGGCCTAAACCATACTGCTGAGTGAGTTCTGAAAGCTGCAGCTCCCGTGTCTTTAGCCTTTTTTGAATAAGGTAGCAAAATACTTATGTTTCTGTAATTTTAACACTTTTGAGAGAGGTACTAGACAAGCAAACTTCTTAACACTTCCACCATTTTTTAATTGGATCAATTCATGCTTAAGTGATAAAAATAAAAAAAAAATCTGATACAGAATATGTATCAGAAGAGTATACAAAATCTTCATGTGCATTATTGGCTTATTAGTTCTTTAAAGTAAAACCACAGTCTTAAATGTAAAACCACATTTAGGCAGGCCAAAAATTGTTGAGCAACTGGCTCAAAGAATAAATGTTAATAATAAAATCTCTTTCCAGTGCATCAAAAGAAAAAAGCTCTTCAAAGAGAAGTTGGGAATGTTAGATCATCTTGATATAAAAGGACCTGTCAGGGAAAACCCAGACCACTGCAAAAAGCACACTGAATTCCTTGCAGTGGTATTCATTACAGAAGAGACGATACACTCAAATCATGCTTTAATAAAGAAGAGTCTGAAGAGCTGTTTCCAACAGAAACAAGAGTAGAAGAAATTTGTTCTGCCCTGATAAATTAAGAAGGAAAAAAATTCAGGGTTTAAATGATATTTCCAGGAGTGCCAAAGGTATTTGGATTGGAAAATCCTGTACTGCTAATTGAGATGTGTTAAGTATCACTTAAGTTTCCTTCGATACTAAGAGATTATGACAGAAATCTTTGATATCCCATCAGTTATTAATCTCAAATTTTATTTCTACACTGTCTTTATGTAAACCTAGAGAAATTGATAGAGAACATATTAGAATATGATAACTAGATGTGATCCTTGGGGAAGAGTCTTTAAGTTTCACAGAAACTTAGGTGTGACTTGCAAACCTGATAATGTTCTATGAAAGAATGATTTATCAAGTGAATAAGGATAAATCCAGCTGATATGATGTAGCTGGACTTTCAGTCTCCTTTGCCAGATGTTCTTACAGAAGCTGTGCCCTTACAGAATAAGGGCTTGTCATGTAGTGACAACTGAGTGACAACTGCTTAAATGATAAGAAACAAAGGGTAGGAGTAAGTGGTCAGTTTTTCCTTAGAGGAATGCTGGGTGTATTCTCCCTCAGGGCTTTGTATCAATCCCTGTACCGCTAAAATGGTCAGGAAGAATGGCCAGTACAGGTATGACAGTTTGAAGGTGATACGGAATTATTTTAGGAGAAGAGTTGACACAGTAGGACTACAAGGACTAGGATTACTCAGTATTTGCCACAGTTGAAGTGAATATACCCATGTAGTGTCTGTGATATGGTTAATTTCTTTAAGATGCAACAATTTAGTCATGGGTTTGAATCCTGTATTTTCAGGAGTTCTGGGACAAAAGAATTATTTTAAGATAACTATTATTGCCTGAAATGACAGCATACAACAATGTAAAATCAATTTTCTGGAGCTATTTAAACAGGAGTTACCAGATATTTTTCTTATTCTTTAAAATTAATGAGTGTTTTATTCTTTCACAGCCTATATTCACTGCAGAGGCTACAGTAGGATAAGGAAGAGGAAAAAATATATTATGAATCTAAGAAAAATATTTAAGTAGATAATTTCATGAAATATGGAAGAAGTAAGGAATAAAGTGTTCTGAAAGGCATCTTATTTTCGTGAAACTTGGGCTGTGTGAACACAGGAAAAATCATGTTAAACCTCTTGGGAGCTAAAAAGGAGTGCTTGAGTTTTTTGAAATATTGCCCTCATGGATGAAACATCTATATTCTAGGGAGATTTGATTAAAAACATGTTTTCTAACAAAACTGCAACTGCCCGGTCACTCATAAAAAAAAGTTATTCTATATATATCTACTTACTCTCCAGAGAAGCATGTAATATGGTCTAATGGATATGGTGTTAACTGTCTTAAGGAGACAGTTAACTAAATAATTACAATGGAAAACTGTAGTAATTTATGAAGAACATATTAAGAGAAGAAAATATTCATTAACAATTATTGAGAACACTCATATACACGCATACACTGATATATTAGGTCTTACCCTGGAAACAAGAGGCCAATAAAAATTCTGCACATGAATACAGAAAAAAATTTAATCTGAAAAGAAAAATCCAATAAAAAATGTCAAGTTGCCAAAGCTTTTCCACTGCCTGGCAATAAGCATCCCACTGTGAGAACATTGTTTCCAGTTCCTTTCTTGCAGCCTTTCACTAAATGCAGTCCAACAGGCAAAAGGGGGAAACCATGACACCTGCTCCTACAAACTTACACTTTTAGCATCAGCATGTAAATATTTAGGACTTTTTCAAATTGTGATAAACAGGAGACTCTCCCATTGGTAGTTGAAGTTGGGCACATAAATTTTTTTTTTTTTTTTCACTTTGCATTCAAACAGAAGATAATCTGCCATCCAGAGGGACCTTGACATGCTTGTGAGGTGGGCAGATGCCAACCTTATGAAGCTTAACCATGCCAAGTGCAAGGTCCTACACCTGCGTCGGAGCCATCCCAGGCACAGCTACAGGTTGGGCAGAGAAGAGATTCAGAGCAGCCCTGCGGAGAAGGACTTGGGGGTGCTGGTTGATGAGAAAATGAACATGAGCCGTCAGTGTGCGCTGGCAGCCCAGAAAGCCAACTGTATCCTGGGCTGCATCAAAAGGAGTGTGACCAGCAGGTCGAAGGAAGCGATCCCACCCCTCTGTTCTGCTCTCATGAGACCTCACTTGGAGTATTGTGTGCAGTTCTGGTGTCCTCAACATAAAAAGGACATGGAACTGTTGGAACAAGTCCAGAGGAGGGCCATGAGGATGATCAGGGGACTGGAGCACCTCCTGTATGAAGACAGGCTGAGAAAGTTGGGGCTGTTCAGCCTGGAGAAGAGAAGGCTGCGTGGAGACCTCATAGCAGCCTTCCAGTATCTGAAGGGGGCCTATAGGGATGCTGGGGAGGGACTCTTCATTAGAGACTGTAGTGACAGGACAAGGGGTAACAGGTTCAGACTTAAACAGGGGAAATTTAGATTGGATATAAGGAGAAAGTTGTTTACTGTGAGGGTGGTGAGGCACTGGAATGGATTGCCCAAGGATGTTGTGAATGCTCCATCCCTGGTGGTGTTCAAGGCCAGGTTGGACAGAGCCTTGTGTGACATGGTATGACGTGTTCCTGCCCATTGCATGGGGGTTGGAACTAGATGATCTTAAGGTTCTTTCTAACATTAATTATTCTATGAGTCTATGATTCTATAAGTACATTTGAGGGTGATTCGTATCAACTTAACTGTACATTATGTGATACTGCGACTTCTGGTCTTCCAATGGATTATCACAGGGATAGGTCTCACTGATTTTATTGTCCCTACTCTAGTTTGAAGTGGGTATAATTTCTCTCTTATATTAGCAAATAGTCCTGCCCCTCATCAAAGCTTATTAGTGATGTCCCTGAGTGGTGGATAAGCCCATAAGCTATATGCAGATCTTCAGCTTCCTGCTGTCCTGGATATGATGTATGGGCAAACCTGGTGTGCAAGATGAGCCTACTTGTGCATATAGACTTGCCTGGCATACTACTAACTTTTAATCCTTTTTTTAGATTCTATCAGCTATACAATGTCTTTGCAAAACACTTCTTTAGCCAAAAAATGGGAAAAAATGATGTATAGAGAGTAATATGTTCATTTCTAGCTGGATTTATGTGAACCCATGCAGATTGCTATGTTATGTCTACTGACACCATAGAAAAAAGTTAAAAATACACTCCAGTTATCTGATAAATTCAGGGCCAAAGTCTCTCCTTTTATTCAGACACAAATGGCTTCCAGTGAAGTTGATGGGACTGGGTTGCTTACACTATAGGGTCCCTAATTGTTTCTTGGCTGGTTAGCACTTGATATCAATACACATACAGACAGTATTAAAATAGATGTGTCATATCAGCATGATCAGTTAACTGATAAACAATACCCTGCTGTTAGCTCTGACAGGAGAAAGAGATATTCATGCACAATCAAGAAAAGTAATTGTTAGAAATGTAATAATTGCACGTAGTTCCTTGATGAATTACTGAACTTCAAGAACAAGCATCCAATGTTTTTATGGGCTATAAGCCAGCAATCAGGTAGCAAGACTGAAAACTATTTTAAAAGTTGTAAGTTGCTTTAGACTTTAAGATGAGGATTATTTCTTATGTTGTCTTAATATATTTCTTTTGATAGATTTTGCTTTTTGGTTCTGAAATT
The DNA here is from genome assembly GCF_028554395.1 of Pezoporus wallicus. Classification (NCBI taxonomy): domain Eukaryota; kingdom Metazoa; phylum Chordata; class Aves; order Psittaciformes; family Psittacidae; genus Pezoporus; species Pezoporus wallicus. The sequence continues at coordinate 8,874,100 of NW_026640488.1, forward strand.
AACAATTCAACCATTACTGTTAACATGTAAAAGAAAAAGAGCGACATGTTATAATTAACTAGATGATTTTTACAGGGCATCTTCTGTAAAAGCTCTTAGACCATTGAACAACGGCATCAGAAAATACCACTGTTACGATAAACTGGAAACTTTCTGGGCTATATGTAGTGCAATAAATTAAAAATAAACCAAAACCAAGACCAGAACAAAAGTATCTGGTGAAAGACTACAGGTGACTGAAAAATATAAATAATAGAGACATCAGCTTAGATCTTTGCCAGGTATGAGTTTTCTTCAATTCATAACCAATCATGTAAAGACTTTGGGAATTTTGTATGAGCTCTTATTTTACCTTTGCTATTTAAACCAGAAATGCACATTGTTCAATTCTCCTTATAACAGAAGAAAAATATCAGGAAAATGTAAAAGTGGTACCCATGAATGAAAATAAAACACCTTTATTATTTACTGCATTTAATCACCTGCAGAAATCTCCAATGCCCAGATATTTTATGGGGTCCTGCACTTACAGCAAGATGGCCATTTTAGAGACTTTTTTTCTCTCTTTTTTTAACTTTAACTTTTTAACAATGTTTTTTCAGAGCTTTTCTTGAAAGGCAGGCGCAGAATATCTACGTCAAGTTGTTGCAATATTCTTACAGCAGACCAGACAAGTCTGCTTTTCCCTATGGAAATACTAATTTTTGGCCAGAGTTTTTTGGAATTATGATCAATCTGGAGTTTTACTTTTCTTTTTTTTACTCCTAGTTCCAGGCTATGACCTCATTAGTGTATATCATGTGAAATCAGAAATGTATGAATGTTGAGCAATAGCTCTGGCATTCAAATCTATGAAAATCATCTGTTAGTCTTCTGATATCCTCATGCAGATTGCTCAGACTCTCTCACAGATGTCATTCTTTACATCAGGATATACACATCAGTTTATATTTTGACTTTATTTTAAAGTCCAGATTTCTCAGATCTCTCATTACATCCTGCTTCACTGAATGGAAATAGTCTGTCGGCTCAGTGGTCTCAGTTTCTTTCACTTCCTCACTCATCACCAAATATGAGATACTGAGCTGGCATCAAGTCTCTAACTCATGACTGCTCTGCAGCTGCTTCCTTCCCATGGATCTGGGCTGCTGCTGCTTTGGTACGCCCTCCCTTTCCCCCAACAGAGCTTGATGAGGACATGCTGGATCTGAATGAGATGGATCAAATGGGAAAAGGAGTGTGGCTGAACTAATTAGATCCCATGTAGTTTGGTGAGGATTTTAGACTGGTTTTGTTGTCCTGGCAGCCACAAATTGCCAGGGCAACAAGCAGCCACACTGCCTATAAACACTCTGCTGAATGCTGCCAGCACTGTATTTATCACTCTGCCTTAGTGCCAGAGGAGGAGCCATTTCTAAAACAAAAGAGTTTTGTTTAGTGCTTTACAAGTGTGAGGAGCATTCCTTCTTTCAAATATTTTGTAGGTTCTGGTGTGCACTTCTATATGGGAACAGAACAAATGAGTTCAGTAAGATTATTCCTGTGGTCAATGAGCTAGGGCCTTAGACCTATGGGAAATGAAATGTTTCCTTAAAACTCTGCAAGAACTTCTGAGAAAGAGATATCCACCCCCTTGTACTCCACAAACACAGCAACACTGTTACACAGGCCTATGTCGTCCTCAAACCATAACATTGATTGATAAAAATCATGTTGTGGGAGAAAGTCCGTACAGTAAATACAGCCTAATCTGGAAAGGAAACTCCTATGTCCAGTCCTACAATGCTCAGGTAAACAAAACTTCCACTAAAGTTACAAGGGAGAAAGCCTTTTCTGTCCTAAATGGGCAAGCTCCTTTGGATTAAAAAGAATTTATCTACATCAGCAAAAATGTGTCACTGAACATACAGATTACGTGCACTGCAGAGCAGGATATAATGAACAGAAATTTAAGTAAGATAAATAAAGTATTTTAGCAGAGATTTACTTTTTTCATGATATAAAGATAGTTATGACTTCTTGTGGAAAAAGAAAAAAGGATCAGAAGTGGAAAATGTAATCTTTCTGAAAAGGAGATGTTAGTTAAGCTTAACCTGAGTATATGATGTTTGGCTTACAAAATACAAAAGGACAAGGAATTTCAATTAAGATTTAAGTTGGCTTTTTAAAGTGTTACAGAAGTCTAATGACTACTCTGTATAAATTACTTCCAGATGCTGACCTGCTTGAAAACAGTGGGGTAGATAATCCTATGTTTTAATCATCACCTGTAACAGGTGTGATATCTCCAAAATCTTTTCCAAGAAATTTAAATGTATACATTTTTTTTTTTAATTTGAAGGGGAAACGTAATAAAGTCTAAATCTTTCATGAGTAATTTTCTTGAAAGAGTCTTTCATAAGGGTTTTTACATCCAAGAGCAATATTTGGTCTAGTTTTTGTGGTCACAAAGTGGAGTGAAAAACCTCCCGAGTATAAAATTTTAGCACTATGGTTTTCAATTTACAGAGAAGAAGAATGAAAACATTAATTAATCCGCAAATATCCTGTTTTCCCCTTTGTTTCACCTTTCAAACGACTTCTTGCAGTGAACCAAACCAACACAGTCAGAGTACAAGTCTTGGTGTGCTGAGCTCATCTACAATAGGGTTTATTTGAAAGAACTTTACCAATTCTGACGGTGCTTCTGGTCAACGTTTTGAAAGTGCACTAGACCGATTTCTTCAGAGAGTGGGAACCAGATGTAAGAATTGCATGGGTAACAAACAAAACTGGAAAAACAATGCTTACCATAATCAAAGAATCAAAGTCGTCATTTGAAGGTCATGTCTGATCCAAGGCAGTTTTTAGAAGCCAACAACACCGGAGAGCTAAGGATGCTAGGGAAAAGAAGGTTTGTTGCTTGTGAAGGGGCTTATTTCTCATTTTTCATTTCTGTTTGTAATTGCTGTCATCTTTGTTTCTTATGCTTTGGATAAAAAAGGTGACTTTTATATTTATTAGAACTCGGTTTCAATAAACATTATGCAATATGGTAGACAAGGGAATGATTTATTGATAATTTGTCACTTATATTTATGGAAGTGTAGACCCTGGAGCCCTAGAGCTGGTAAATCATATTATGCAGCTACAAATGTTTTTTTATTCTCTTCTGCCAGAGTGCACCATGTAAATTGATTGCCTCACCAAACCCCTGGGGACTGATAATAATGCACTTGCTAATACAAAGGGAGGAGGGATGAGGGGAAGACAACTAATTATAAGTTTAGTTTTGTTTCAATATGTTTGCCATTTAATCTAGAGTTCCATAAACAATAGATTGATGAAATATAATTAGGAGGAAGATTACAGTTTAATGAGGGAAAAGACTGGGAAAGAATGTAAATGAAGCAGTAGTCCGTGCAGAGTTTTTAGCTGTTTATTATTGTACAGCTGTAAGGCACTTTCACACAGCTCCCAGATGGAAGCAGCTGTTAGCTCTTCACCATTAGAAAAAATGAGGTTCATAGTTCATTTTTATCCACTTGTTCCAGCCTAGTTATGTTCACTGCAACACTTCACCAAGTCACAACTCTCAGCTACGCCTCAGACTGTCAGGATGGGCACCCTGTCTTCATTTGCCACTTTGCCATTCACTTATCACATCTGGCAACCTCTCAAACAACAAGCTGTTCTACTCCTTGTAATATATTTATCTCCCATGGTGATGTCAGCAAAAGACAGCAAAAGTTAGCAAATCTAATATTCGTGCTCAAACAGATTTGTTGGTGCTCTGTTTATAAGAAAGGGCTCTATATCAACCCTGCAGCTGCTTCCTCTTCGCCAGGCTTTGTTTTTGTACTGTATGCTTCAGATAGGCCTTGGGAGCTGTACAAAGCATGTGCCCATTTGACTTAACAGTGTTTTTGTCATGTTTTTTCTTTTAATAAAGAAACCCCAACCCGCATCTCTTTTTTTCCACCGTATGTTATGAAACCTACGTTTTTCCCTCAGCTTGTCAAGAGTTCATACAAAAGACAGAATACAAAACGCAAATGAGAGGCACGTTTCTTTAAAAAGCAGTCACCGGGAAAGAAAAAAGTAGGCAGACTTTCAAGAATGAATACTACAGTAATGTTTCTCTTGTAGCACTTAAACAATTCCACATTATGGGCCAAGACATCCACTGCCCTTCACCCTGTACAGGCATTTACACCAGTGCAAAGTGAGTGTAAATCTTTACTATTTCAGGCAGGATGTATGTTATATTTGGTGCCAAGGTACTGCACATGCTACAGGGAATTAGAGAATTTGGTGCTATTTTTGTAACAATTTATACATTTTTATCTTCTCATTTCACGTTGTTTGGGACTGTCTCAGATGCTTTATAAGGTATTTTCTGTGCATGTTTATATTAGTTTATATTTCTAAGATACCTCATAGATGATAGTCCTGTCAGTCAAGGCAGAGTGTTGCAGAGTGTTGCAGTTTATTCAGGGCTGGCATTAGGCATGATATTTCTAAATAATTTCACAGACTGGGTGAGGCACACTTTTCTTCATCTGTTCCTGTTTTGAGATTAGATTTTCTAAAATTTTGGGGGGCTAATTCACCATTCAGTAAAATATTTGGCAAAGGTTTATTACGATTCCATGATTTAGTTAGCACGGGACAACTTTGGGAATACAGGTTTAACTAGGTGGCACTTCCCTTTCCACTAATATATAAACCAGTCTGGTTCTAAAGCTCAAATTTTATTTATTTATTTATTTATTTATTCATTTATTTATTAAGAAAAAAAAGATATTGCTTTAAACACAGAATGAAATTCTGGTCTCTTTAAGCTATTTTGCAATTGGCTGCCAAAGGACAATTTATTTCATAGTTTCCGAAACACCTTTCGTATCAATACAAATTGCACTTTTTAAATTTAACATTTATGAGGAATGAAGTAGAATTCTGTCCTGATCTCTAAAAAAAAGATACAGTACAAAGAAGTCTAGCAATACAAAGTTTGTTGTTTTCTTTTTTTATTCTACCACTATCAGTGGGCCACCCACATGCTTAATCTAGAAGAACCACCTCTAGGCTATGAAAAAGGCTGTTCAGTCTCTGTGCCCCTACAAAACCTGACTATTTAACTGACAAGGATGCTGGTTAAAGCCAATTATGGTGGGGAATTTTATGGTCTAAACAGCTGTCCAGTTGGAATTGGACTAAGACCACCAAGTTATTTCATGTGTCACAAACAGACATCTGATTGGTTAAATAAAGCTGCATATATATTTTTATGAATAGAAGTGGAAGGTTTAATTTGCTTTTGTTTGTGGGGTCTTATTTATTGCTTGAAAGTGTTTGGATGCCTGCTGGGTATTTGCGAAAAAACGGCTGCAAAAGCTGAACATATTTCATGTGCAGTTCTTGAGCAGAAGTACAGTATTGTGGTTAAGGTTAACCAAATTAGAAAAAATATATGCCATTGGAGCAAGATATGAAAGCTATTGCCAAGGTTGTGGAACAAAACTAAAAAACCACTAACTCAACTAAGAACACCTCTTGGTATTTATGCATATATTTTGTGTATGTATGTGTTTATTTAATATTAAGGAACCACTTAGGTTCAAAAATTTTGCCTTCCATTTAGGTACGCTACTACTTCAAATTACAGCACTTAAAATTACTTCCTTATCTGCTCTTTAATGCCTGCTTTCTCTTGTTTGATTAGTTCAGTCACCTAGAGCACTTTCTTATGCGCAATTTTTACTGGTTCCCCTGTTTAACCAGTCTGGGTTTTTCTTCCTGTCTTTACCATGTAAGCCCTATGCAGCAACTTAGGGGAGGAAATAATATTTAAATTTCAAAATGATGACTTTTACAAATAATGAAACATGCAATGGCAAAACTGGAAGCACTAGCAAAAGAGGTTCAAGACAGTTTGAGTGCCTGCAACTATGTCAAAGTCCTAGAAAAAGACCTGCACATTAGTCTTAAAGTCACTGTCATCATTTTAAGATACTGACCTCAAAACTCCTGGTTTCATGGATCACATGCATACTTTTCATTAGACTAACAACTTTAACAAATATTTATACTATGACCAATATTTCTGATTTTTGTCTTTTCAGATGTACTTCTAAAGTGAATTAATTGTTCACAGCACAGAAATAAAGCTTCCTAAGTCATATTTGCTATCTGTTTCTGAGCTCCATTATGCAAACACAAAAAGATCTACTGCAGAATACTTGATTGCCTTTAGTATCAATACTTTCGTAATGTTTGCTTTCTCTCACAGGACATCTTTACACAGCTTATTTTCCCATTGTCTTGCTACATCTTTTGCTTATATTTTTTCCCTTCAGATAGCTTTCTTTTTTCTTCATCTTTTTGATTTTACCTTTCCCTTTAAATAACCCCTCTGCTATAACTGGTCTCATTCTTATCTGTCTGCATTTTCCACATCTATAACTTTGTTCATAATTTCAATATTACTTTATTTAAAACTTATTCCTCTTATGTCCATCCTTTCTTCCCCTGTTTTTCTGCTCTATTCCTTTCCAGTTGATGATGTTCTGCTTCCCTGCTGCTTATCGTCTCTTAATATTCTTTTTTGTTTTATTAATAATTAATTATGTCTTGCTGTCAATGTGACTTTCAAACTGTTGGTCCTTTCCCTGGTTTCCTTCTCCTCATCAATCCCAAATCTTGCTCCAGTAAATTAGTTTATCTTATGCTTTCTCAGATTCACCAAACATTCTGGTTTTGTCCTCCATCGATCAGTTTCTTTCAGAGCCCTTTTTTCAAATGTAAGCCTTTCTCCAAAGAATCTCCAGAATTTCATTTTAGCTTTTACTTGACTTTTAAAATCAGAGAAGAGTTCTCTAGAAGCAGGGTTTTTATTTAGGATAGCACATTTTAGAACAAGAAACAGTATTCCATAGTGTTGCTTAGATATTCAAATATATTATAAGCCCTGCATTGTTTTTTCTTCTTTGGAGGAGTAAAGGTGAAGACATATAAACATGCTAAGGGCTTGGAAAATGTAACAATTTTTTTCTGTGTTCATTCCCTTGGCTGTATTTTTTTCATATTTTCCAGTGGTCCAGCATGCTAGGTAGTGCATATTTTCTGCAAATGGCCTATACACAGTATCTAAATCGAAAGCAGTATATCAAATAAATAATATCTTTATAAATTTATAAATAATTCCTTCCTTTTTTATACATTATTGCTAACAACTGATACCTAAGAGCAAGATTTCTGTGATGTGAAGCAAATATATGAAACTAACAATTGGAATGCTGATCTCTCATTCAAGCAAGTAGAATTGTGACAAGAAACTCAGAAAAAGATTAAATCTACAAATCTGTTTGTCTCTATTATAATGGTTACATGGATCCTAGCAAAGAATTTCATCTCCAAGATACCACTTGTCCAGAAATAACTTTTATGACCATATAGCCTGTTCTTTAGGGTAACATAATAGAAAGAACCTACTCAATCATTAGGTTCCACTCAAGCCCATTAAATACTTCTGAGACTTATATCCTCTAGAAGAGCGCCTAACAGTAAAGACTAAAGTTAATGCTGAAGCCACCACCTCCCCAGTTAATCTGGACTTAACCATAAGGTAACCTTCCTGTGCAGGCAGTTCTAAACACATGAAAAAAGTATGTGAAACATGTATATTTACAGTGAAGCTGCAAGAAGTTTCCCAAAACTAAGCAGGAAGAAGTTTTCCTCTCTAAAAGTTTCACTAGAGTTTCTGTAAGTTTTGTGGGCTTGAACCAATACTGACACATGGTAACTATCAACTGTAAGGCACGGGTCAGCCTATGTCTTTGATAAGAAAAGAATAAAAGAGAAGAGAGGGAAGAGTTCCAGGGTTTTCCTTGAAAACAGACCTTCCTCCTGACTCAAAAAAAAAAAAAATCCAAAGAAGTTTTAATTTTTCCTTTTAACAACTTAAAAAAACTTAAAAAAACTTACATGAAAGCTGTATTTGTCTAAGCATTTAAGATGTACACCAAAATATTCTGGGTGTGTACTTCACCTGCTAATACATGCTGTATTTCCATAGGATGACTAAAACTTAACTAATTATTATATCATGGCCATCAATAAGAACACACACACACAGAGGTTTTAAAACTCACCAAAAGTGGAGAGTTTCTACCTATGTGCCTGAAAATCTGCCACTTGGCCTCAAGGCCATTTCAAGTCCTAAAGTAAGCTGATATTTAGCACCTAATAAAAAGCTGTGTACACCTGAGTAGAGGAAAAAAGTGACATTTGTTGGTGGTTTATATGGAGGATCATATTACCTTTCTTAAAAGTAAGGGAAAGAAAGATCTTCATCTATGCGTTTAGAAGAAGGAGAAGCACGAAGGGTGGTTTTGCAAAAAATCTTTGTTTTGGTGATGATGCTATTAAAAGAAAAAAGGGTTTGCACAACAACAAGCAAGCATGCTGATTAATAAAGTGGCATAAAATTGCACTGAATTTTATCCTGAATTTTTATCCTGAAAAAGATTTACAGTACATTCCCAAGAAAAGTTATAGGTACTCTGCATTTACCCTTCAGGTACCTGGTGGCTTTTTGACTATCACGTGTTTAGCAAGATCTCTCCCTGAATACACCCAGATGCATGTAACAAGTATGCTTGCTTTAAAGCCAGACAAGAAGGCTATGAGCTGCCCAATCTGCTTTGTTTTCCACAAATGAAATATGATTTTAAACCTAAATACTGAAATAGCACCAAATATTTAAAATGTTATAGTTGGTGAGTTTTTCCACAGTGCCGGTTTGTTTTCTATTCCCCCCCCATGACATCTCACAACTCTAAGTGCTCAATGACAGCCTGTAGAGGTTTCACCATAATCCACCTTTATCCATTAACAGACACTCAATCACTAAAGTGCTTACTAGACTAAACATATTTATCCAACCAAATCACACTTTACAATGCAACACTGCCAATCAGACCCCAGCTATTAACAAGGAACTGCTTTAAGGGGATTTTGGTGTTTGTGCTGTGAAGAGCATGCTTACCTCCAACAAACCACTAAACCAAATTAACATAGCTGTATCCTCATAAAAGAAACCAGATATCCTGTTGTGAAAATAGAAAGCTTGGTAGGACAGGGCTCCTTTGATGGCTAACAGTGTGGCAGACGAAGGCTTCAGACTACAAATCTGGTTACCACAGGCTCATTACAAAACTCTAACATTAAGCTTTTGCTAACTTTAAAAGCAAAATAAAAATGTATCATTTGGGTAAGTCAGTAAGTCATCAACTTACTAAGTTACTATTATAATTGCAATAAGTGCTGTAATTGTTGGATAAGGCTCCTTAATTCTAATTGCTCCTTTGTCCAAGATCATGTTGTAAAAATGCTTGCATTAGCTAAAATCAAATCCAAGAGACACAAATGTGGTAGTAATAATAATTCTTTTTATTAGCCTGGAAAAGAGGAAGAGAACAAAGCTTTAAAAAGACTTCAAAGTTCTGACTAAGAGAAAAAAAATCTAAAATCGGAGAAACATGCATACACTCTGCCCTTTTATTAGACTCATACAAACTAAGTGCCATCACCACAACTTAGAGCTTGACAGCATTTCTTTCCCAGGCATCAGGAAAAGTTACACCATCCATGTTGCAGGGCTAATTTAAGTCCTCTGTCACAAACTACATAAAACAGTCCTGTATATTCTCACTAGGAAACACTAATAGTTTTAGACTTATTGGTATTATACCTCCTTTAAATCCCAATATTTTAAAGCTGGATTTGACATTTGTTGAGGCTTAGTTATTTTCCCTCCATTTAACCATAGCAAAATGAAGGGTGAAGTTTTAAACTCTAAAGTGAATGACTCGTGAAAATTCATGTTTTTAAGAAACACTTATCAGTTTAAAAATTCATATATATCCCTCTTCTTTACTTCCAAATAGCTTTGGCTTTGTGATCGAAGTATGTATTTCCAGTCCTTCACTGCTTATCAAAAATAATGAGCACTTTCTTTTTTACTAGCTTTTATAAACACTTCTTGGGAAAATTTTATGAGCAGCTAGAACAAGTTTTACTTCTTGCAGAGAAAGCTTCATGCTGGAATCATATCCAAAATGAGTAAACCATAACATGAACAGATTTTCCAAAAATCGCTACAGCAGACTTTGTAAGTTAGAGTTGGAAACATGTAAAGTACAAATTAAGTTGTCATGCAACAGAATAGTATAGTTTTGTATGGTAGAGTCATATATCATATTTCATCATAATACCTATCCATCGCCACTACTTCTTTAGTCTACATGTATTCTGAGCAGTTATGAATAATATAAAAATCTGCAAATAAAAGTTGTTCCAGGTTTATGCATAGTCAATTATACCACTTACAGAAAAGGAAAAGCAGCATCATACTCTAGAAGCACCAGAATAAAAAGAACAAATTACAATACAAATTAAAAAGAGGAATTATTGCAGACCACATTGAACCTTAGCATTTAGAACCACTTGTTGTGGTTCATATGAAATACATGCTTTCACACTTTTGCTACATATCCATAATAATACATTTCATATTTTATACTGTATATATGTGTCATATGCAAGCAATGAAAATACACACAGGAAGTGCTAAGGAATTACTGATACCAGAAACAGTTTTCTCCTGATTAACGGAGAAAGCAGTGTTAATAACCGTAATGCTGCCGGTTTGGTTCTGTACCACTGATTTGAAACAAGTTGTTATTCCATGGAATATGAATTTCTCAATGTTCGACTTTGTTATTTTTAATTGGTGTTTTGTTTTGAAAAGTACCATATGTAACATACTGAAATTTTTCCAGCTAGCAGAAAGTGAAGAATAGTGCAAACACTGGAAAACCAAAATATTTCATTCTTTCATAATTTTGTTGCTTAAGTAAGAAACACAACCACATTATTAGAGCATTTTACTTGAATCCTCATGGTGTACTTAGATGCTGGAGGTGTTAATGAACTATATGCTAAATCTATAAGCACACACGGAAGTGAGGCAACAACTAGTCTGTTGGACTGCAAGATGCAACTCATACCTGTAATGTGTGCAAGAGAATACTGTCCATAGCTCTCGTTCTAAGTACCATGCTCCCAGTTTCTATGTACAAGCGTACTATTATGCCTTTTTCCTTTGTGACTCATCAAAGTGTCAAACTTCCTATTTATTTTCCAGTTGTGCCCTTAAATAGACACAATACATATAGCCAGATTGCCTATATTTTCCACTGTATGGCCAGCACTGCTAGATTTGTCTTCTGGATATGACATGATTCATTCTTTAAACTTATTTCACTGAAAAGGCTTTTCCACATGTTACACTGTTGATAATCTCCTCAGAATTATGTTTGTAGGAGATGTAGTAAATAAGTAAGCACAAAAATTGTTAGTGGTCTCTAAGAATCTTTGATTCGCAATGAATATTTTCTGTAAAAAAAAATTAAAGTCAAGCTAATTTCAGGATTTCTAAGTACCTAAAACCCATGTGAATTCATTGAAATATGTTGTATATATTTACCCAAACAAGGACACTGTTATACCATATGTTGGAATTCTCTTTTTCAGACTGATGTTAGAATCTAAAGATTTCAATTAGAAAATACATGGTAGATCTTTTCAATGCAAGTCTTTTTTACAGTTCCTGTTTTGTTCACATCCACAATATGGTTGTTATTGTAGCATGTTGTCCAATACTTTTGCAGCACAAGCTTAGATGCTTATGTTAAGTTTAGTTACTATATGAAGCTTTTTTAGCATATTTTGATATAACTTTACACTCCACTGAAAATCTTCAAGGTTATTGCACCTATTCTTTGCTCCTTAGCATTGATGTTACAATCAGGCTCTTTTTCTCTTGCTACTTGGCCTTATATGAGAGGATAATCTGGTCTAGTGGAATGTTTCCTGCCCCATGGCAGGGGGTTTGGAACTAAATGATCTTTAAGGCCTCTTCCAACCTGAACCATTGTATGATTCCATGATAATTATACTACCAATTCTTTATTACCCAGGCCAATGGAGGCAAAAAATTAGGTAACAGAGGCAGTATTTGACTTCGTGGGGACTGCAATAACTGATCACATGGAGTCAGGTCCTTTGGGGTTATTAGGTCCTGCTTAGTACTATTTCTTCTGGACCATAGCTCTCCCAGCAGAACCATCCACCTATACCTGTGGTTTGTTCCTTTAGCTGAACTCTTTTTATCTGGAATGGAGCTGAGTATGCATGTGATGGCAGATGTGGAATGGCTCATGATTGGTGTCTATACAAGCTAATAAGGACTATATATACCTACACATCGGTATCTGAGTACCTACAAACAACCTGCTAGCCCAAACCAAGTTAAGAAGAGGAAGCATTTGCTGTCTGGCCAACCGGTCAGCCAAGACACCTTCTTCTTGGCTACCCCAAACTTGTTTCTTCCTCTTTTCTTGTTCAAGCAAATTGCTCAGAAGCCTTCATATTGTGTAACCCTGTTTCAAGCTACGTGAAAGATTAGGTTAGTCTTCTTTCTGGGTAGACTCATGAGCCACCAGCAGGCCCTTTCGAAGTCTGCATGTTTGATAAAAATATTTTTAAAAGGTGTTTACTTAATGAACAGTAAATCTTTGCTCTCCTTTATTATGTTAAATAACATAACAAATATCTGGCAGTTAAGTCAACAGCTTTAGTCAAATGTTTTGTTAATTATGTAGCCAAAGTACTGCAGCTATCTGTCTGTAAAGAGGCTCCAGAAGGTAATATTACCATAATGGACATATAGCATCTGCTATCTAGTAGAAACTTTTCACAAAATAAACCTTCAAATTCTATTCTTTCTTCTGTTGAAACAGTAAAGAAAGATGATAAACATTTTATTGTCAACTATGCTTCTCAGTCTACAACTGAATCTAGAAATGTACCATGTTCCTTCCGCAGTTCAATGGCAAATGAATCTTAAAATAATTTTACCTCAAGTGGATGTTATAGGCACATATGGATGGAACATACTGTTTCTCTATGTTTTAGTTAACCGCTATAAGAAAGTACTTAAAGAGGAAAATCCACAGAAAAATGAAATGTGAGTTCCAACTAGAATACACATGAACAGGGCCTTTTAAAATTTCATCAGACTGACTTGTCAAATTCTGACACCGTATAATGCATTCAAGGTTTTATGAGCCCAGTAAGCTGGTGTGACACCAAAAAAGGGAGAAAAATTGGAAACCACAATTGTAATATCTAGAAACAGCCTACATTCAGTTTAGTATAACAGCTGTAAGTTCTTGAACATTTTGATATAGATTGTCTTTCTTTCTTTGTACAAAAATAGGCAGTTGTACAAAAATAGACAGTTTTGGTTTAGACATACTCTAATTTGATGATGTTAGAAAACTATCGGGAGAGGCATCTATCCAATTCGCATTACATAAGAATGGAAGAAATGATTGGCCATGTAATTGTGGTATTTTCAGAAGCATTTGTTGTACAAAATGGTGAAAATGGGAAGGGCTATTATAATCTCACTCGCCTGATAAACTTGAGCCTCAATTTTTTACTCAGAAATTTACTGTGTTTTAATAGACCCTGGGGCATTTCTCCCATCTCGTTTTCCCAAGTCTAATTATCCACAGTATACAGTTTGCTGGACGGTCACGAGTCAAAATGATTTTATCTCAAAAGTCAAGCATGGCAAATGATATCTCTCTGGAAAGTTGAACAGAAACTAGTGTTCTGCTGACTCAGGGAGAAGTTCTGTTTTAGTCCTGACATCTCACACTGCAGGAAATATTCTCCTAATGCTGGAGATGTACTGACTATACATACACCTCCGAATTTGAAACATAGATTGATTGACATACCTATCTCAGTACATGAGTCTGAATTTATTGGAAGCCCCAGAAAGATCTAGCTAGTCAGGCAGGCTTTACTGGCTTCACAAATTTTGCTCAGGTATCTGTGGGACAACAGGTTGACAAAATTGACAAACCATTACTGTTATAACAGTGTTCCTTGACTGTTCCACACCATTGCCACAGCAGCTGCATGAAGGGTCCATCACAAAATGTGGTTTCAAGAAGGACAGTGTCCAAAGACAATTCATAAGCCCACACTTTGCATGTAGTAGCCATTGCATTTTTATGTAGTAGTATACTGTTCTTTTCTCCCTAAATCTTATCCCACAACATTCATCTTAATCTATTCACTACTCCTTTCCTCCTCCATATTTATATTAGAAGTTGACAGTACTAAAAAAAAAGGGTCTTCTTTCCTCTTTTTCTTATACCCGGTCTCTAATAATCTTGGATGAAGTTCTGAGTCTCATTTTTTTTGCTGTGAAACTACACAAACCTGTACTTTATATATAGGTTTAAATATGAACCTTTCTTTACTAATGGAAAACCAAACCTCACTGTTTTTTGTGGTTTTTTTTTTGTTCAGTTTTTTTTTTCCAGGAAAATATTTATCTGGTTGCCTGTTTCAAAATCCTCTACTGAAGGGTCAAAGATTAAAATGCAACACCCTCCTCCTGTGCCCTCAAACTAAACGTAGCAGACAACGTCTGTTGTCTTGGTTTCCTGCGACTCAGCATTTGCCAGACACTGATTATGAATAACACCCTGAGTAGTTATCGCTATATGGTATGTTTCTAACTCAAATGTCATAACCAATGAGTCACCATGCGTAAGAGAAAAAAGATTACCTTTTAAAATAAGTTCACAGTAATCCTTTTCTTAAATGTCATAGCTTACAACTCATTCTTTTGCATGACATGCAATGTTGAAGTGAAACTCACTTGTGAAAGTGCACTGACTTGGTATTTCCATGATGAAGAGAGGACTGGATTGTTTTTTCCATACATCTTTATTTGTTACATTTTGGAGCTCATATCTGTTTGCACACAGACTTAAACACACGAGAGTCAGTATAAACACACTACCATTTCTTTCATACATTTGTCTCTTTTTTTGCATTCACAATACTTCATAGACGGAAAGGAAATAAGTCAGACTATTGAAAATTGGAAAGCTTTAAAATAAAATAACGAGCAAAGAATGTTCCAGTAGGTGGGGCAATAAAAATGAAAGGCGGGTCCCCTAAGAGTCACAAACATGGAAGATTATAGTGGAGGAAACAGCCAAGATTGGATAAGGTGCCTGCATAGAGAGAAACAACACCAGAGACACAGACGAAATAGTTCCACAAAGGAGAATGGAAAGGGAATTTGGTATTGGTGATAAAGGACCCATTATCTATGTTTCTTTAATTGATTGATGTTACAATGGACATAAAATAGAAAAACAAGGAATCCTGTTGAACCATTTATATTTAAATAAGTGTTCTGTGGGAAAGGTTCAGAGACAGAGAAATTCATTTAGAGTGGTAGACACTGAGCAGTATATGAACCTATTTCCAGGGATGGTACTATTATTATAGAGACTAACAACTGCTACAAATCTGCCTCTGCTCATGAAAATCATTATTTCCCCATTTAGCCCCTTTGTTATATGCAATAATTTGTATTGTTGCTGTATCTGCCACTGTATCATAGACCTGAGTGGCGGATGTGTCCTTGAACACAGGCTCAGGTCCAACTGCAAGTTCAGAGGTACTGTCAGTTTCTGTGTTTCATACTAAGGCCAAGAAAAGGACCCACACAGCACCAGAGAAGCTCTGCAGCCCTCCATGGCCATGCTCCCTGGTAGGATCCTGGTTTGCTCCAACACTGAGGCCCTCAGCCTGGAAAGTCTTATGCAACTTGTGAATCTTATGTTCCTTAGCTTGGAAACAGACACATCTAAATCTTAAAAGGGGTTGAAATCTTTGACTGTTATTTTCACCCCATGAATATGCTGGAGGATCAAACATCTTTTTGCTCCCTGTTGTACTAAACCATCCACATACATTTGTGAAATGGATGTGGGTCCAGGAGTTAGTAAGTCCTTTAGTCTAATCCCACCTACAGACAAATATTATCATTTTATGGTTAAATAGCTGTTTGAAAAGATTACTTCAATGGACAAACATTTTTTTTTCCATTTATCAGGCAGTCTCAAAGAGTTTTCTCTGAAATACTAAACTTGCAAGCTGAAATTGTACCAGAACCAGGCTGAAGATGCAGATCTTTGATTCAATGATTCTATGATTTTCTGACCAACCTTAGGTTTCCTCTGCTGATAATGCATCATCACCACATCACAAGGTGATGGCTGGTTTTTTTTTCCCTTAAAATCCTCAGGCTGCTAAAAGGAGGATTTCCCTTAAAATCCTCCATATTTAGGTCTCAGAAATGGGTCTTACTTCCAAGACATGAAGCACCAGTCACTGTTTCAAAGAAAGGCTAAGTCAGCACCTAGAACACTAACTGGACATTAGAGTATATCTTTTGTTGGACTAGACTTGAAAAGCAACAAGGGAAGTTGCTTAGTCTTGTTTCTTTATAGCTGCCTCTCACTTTTAAAAGTTTTTAAAACAGAGTAAAAGAATTCTGTCATGTAAAATTTAAAACCCTTTCTAAATAGATATATACTTGAAACTTAAACCATCATAATTCATTGATATTCGAGAGTGAAAATATAATGTAAAACATACATACAGTATTTGTATCAATACTATAGTTTTTCATTACTTACAGCAGGTAAGATCCAGATTTTAAGCACTTATCTTGGGCATTGTCCCTTAAGAATTTTACATGCCTAGCCATTGACAGGAGAATAAACAATCCATTCTGCCTAAATTTCTCCATTATGTCCATTGAATATGAAGATGATCACATGGAGATCTAGTCTAATCCGGATAAAATTTTTAATCTGTCCCTCACACTAATAATACAATGTAAAAGGTGACCAGGTGCATTGTTATAACATTCTTCTCTCCCTGGAGATTTACATGAGTTTAGATGACTGTCTAAACCAAGATGGCAAAAGAGTTGCAGATGGGAGACAATAGGCTGTGATGGTCACTCCGTTCTGAGAAGAACACTCACCCACCTTTTTGAAAGGAATATCCATTTGATACAAACTAGACAAAACTCAAAAACATACTGCAAGCAGAAACCAGAACCTTAGATCTCTGCTGCTTTTCTGCTTTTCATCTGGCCTTGCACACCTTTTTCATACACAGTTCCACAATGGCTCTGTTTCAGTGGGAGAAAATCCAATCCACCTGAAGCAGAGGAGCCAGTTCAGTTGCACACAGCTTTGATTGCATGACTATAGTTAGTCTCTAACCAACATGCTATTTATAATGCAGCTGATGAGCCCTGATATCACCACCACATTCTCCTCCACCTTCTTTGGACATCTTACGTAGGTCTTGTGCTCATCTGTTTAAATACAGATCATGACAGTGTGTTCAGACAGAAACCTGAACACACTGAACACACCAGAAGAGGCATAACTGACAAGCAAGAGGCAAGTTGATTATCTCAAGAAGCTCAGGGCTAGTTAAAGAAGTGACTATGGAACAAGTGGTTCCAGAAAACAGGACAAGTGGCATTTCTGGGAGGAATGATTTTACTATTATTTATAAAACTTAATTACTTTTCTCTTTCAGCTCTGTTTTAAAATACTTTTTACACTAGTTGTCCCCCTTCGGTCTTGCCCAAAGACCACTGAATGTAAGAAGTGCCCTACTGGGTTAGGCTAATTGTCCACCTAGCACTGTATTCTGTCTCAAAAAGTGGCAATATGTAGTGTTTTAGAAGACAGTGCAAAGCTGGCCAATTCATGTGATTCTTTTCTCTTGTGCACTCCCAGCATTCCTAAATGATCATTTGAGATATGAGAGGGAACATTCTTCCCAGTCAATTTAGAATCTCTTTATGGACCTGATTTCCTCTAATGAATTTGTTGAACATCCTTCTACTGTCTCCCTTCACAACCTTCTTTGACAATAGGCTCCAAAATTTCCTTGACTATTCAGAAAAGAAGTACTTTTTTACCTGTTTTAAACCAGCTTTGTAATAGCCTTGTGGCATGCTCTTATTCTTATCCAAAGAAAGCAACTGAATAACAGTCCTCTGCTTAGCTTACAAGAAATTAATGACTTTGTGAGCCCCAGTCACATTGTCCTTCAGGCTTTTTCCCTCTACACTAGAGTTTTGTAGCCTTTTGAAAGTCTTGCTTCTTAAGGGCCTCCTCCTAGCCATTTTCGTTGCCTTTCTGCCTAATGTCATTCATTTCAGTGCAACCTTCTTGAGTTATGAAGATCAGAAATAGACAGAGTTGACAGTAATGGATTTCTCTTTGGTGACTTTGATTGTTAAAGGTTAGGATTTGAGCTGTAGATGTCAGTAAATGCAGAAGACTTGCTCTTTCCCCATCTGGTGCTCAGCAGTAGGGCAGAAGTTTAGTGGAGAGCAAATGTGCATCTTCAGCTCCTGATTCACAAAAGCTTCTCCAGAACAATCACCAAGCTTCAATGGGTAAGGCCTCTCCATGACCATGAACAAGTTTTTCTCATTATTTATAAGAAAATATTTTTACTAATTCTCTCTCCCACTGTATGTTTAAAAATGTACAGTAACTGAATCAGACAAAATTTCTTTGAAAGTTCTTTAAGGCAGCAAACCAACTCTGACTTGCTGTTGGACTGGTGCAGTGAAGACCAGGCCCAATTACTTCAAACCTTAAATAAATGCAAAACACATTTAGAGCTGGGAAGCCTGCATTATCAATGAGCTCTGCAAAAATTATAGCTAAATGTTTCTGATTATATTAGCTTAGTATTTTAGTGAAGTCATTCAATGGGCAAGTCTACATACAGTATTTCCTTTTAGAAAGCTAACACATTCTGTTTCCAATTCAAATTGAAAGGCTTCCAGCCTGTACACCACTGCACCACTGACTCCTACCACCTCTGCAGAGACTCTGTGTGCTTTATCTTTGTGTGATTTACTGTATGACACTGAGCAACAGCTGACGGTGAGACCCCAATACCACAAACCATTCCTCAGGGTCACATCTCCACATTTGTGCAGAGATTCAGAGTAGAACTGTCCCTTCAAATGAAAGGTTTTTCAGATGTGAATTCAAGTCACCCCAAAAGTCAGATGAGACCTTATGAGACCTCTTATTATTCAGTAATAAGAGATCTTCAGGCAGCAGGAAATTTGAGATAAATGGCTCCTGTCTGATATGCTTCTTCTTGTCTCAAACTCTGGGACTCCAGTTCATCCCCAGTTTGTACTACAGCCTCTCAAAGTAGCAAGAGTTCAATTTCTCCTCTGATTTATGTCATACCATTTACTCAAGTGCTAATGCTCATCTACTGCCTCTCTACTGAGAGACTATTAAAGTTCTTCTGTTTACTGATGAGCAGACTTATTCCAAAGAAGTATCCTGCTGTGAGCATCTCTCAGCTTCCTTTCTTAGTCAGGAAACTTCTAAAGAGGAAGGAAAAGATTATCTTAATGCAGACTAAGACAACCCATGCTGATTAACCCATATTAAAGTCTTGCTGGAGATAAGATTGTTACAGGCTGAACTATGTCAGTTAGTCAAGGAAAAAACTAAGATTTTTTATCTTTACATGTAATCATACGAATCTAAGTGCAGTTTTTTTAAGGTATTTGAAATAAAGTAAGCTTAGTGAGGAAAGTTAAGTTATAATTTGCTCATAAAGACCTGGTGAAAAGGTCAGTTAAATAAATAAATAACATTGGAACTAGGAATGCTCTTTTCAAAAGTAACAAAGACTTATTTAAACATATGTGGCTTTAATTAATTTTTTTATTTTGTTTTTTATTTCCATGGTATTTCATTTTGACAATGGAAGTCTTCTAATGCACTATAATAAACAGGAAAAAGAACTCAGGAAAATTGTAAATCAGTAAAGCTGATGCTAAAGTGTTCTTTCAATAAGAATTTGCTAATTGATTGAAAGAGAAATATTTTGCTACAGTTTGTTTGTCTTGAAAGAATTCTGATGAATCCCTAGTGAGTTTTTGAAAGTTACTTGACTTTCTCCCTGCCCCTCTGCCTGAATCCTGGCCTGTGTAATGTGGTGACAGGAGCCTGGAAGCTCAGCTGCCTGTCACAGAGCACATCCACAGCCTGTCTCTAGGGGCTTTCCAATCTCCTGCACTGTATTAGCCAAAAAACTGTTAAAGCCGAAGATGTTAGATCTACCCGTACACCACCCGCTAGAGCAGCCTTCAGAGAAAGTGGAAAAATGGTGTTCAATCTGTCTTTGTGAATGTAACTAAGACAAATGTGAGGACATCAGAGTGTTGTGGAATTAAATTTCTCCACTAAGCGTTTCTATGAAATGATAGTCATCCTAGATGAAAATCTTTATTTACTTGCTGCATCCAGACAACATGAATCCTCTTTCCACTACCCAGCCAAACAGCCGACGTAAGTAGTGTTTAGAATAGCTCTGAGGGAACAGGGTCTCTCCTTTATGTTATTTATTATCTATGTTGGCTGATCTTCAATATTTTCATCATCTTCATAGGGATTGTGTTTCCTTGCAGTGTCTTTTACCATCCTTGGGGACTCTTAAACGTTTATGTTTGCACTCAATGGGAGAAATAGAAAATATTGTACGTGACTTCAAGCGAAATCCTAGAGTAATGTATTACCAGGGAAATGATGAACTTCTGGCAGGTCTACCAATTTTACTTCCAAAGAGAAGTATGGAAACCTGTTCTTGTAACAGTCAACAGGCAGATGTGCACAGTAACATAATGAAGTGTAAGACAAGATTTAACAAATCATATAATTGCTTTCAATTCTGGCTTCTGTAGATTGCTATTGGCATATCAGCATTTGGACCCTTGAATTAAAGAAGAGACTGGTAGTCTTGACTCATAGATTCCACTCTTATTTTCACATTCTAAAATTTCCAAAGAGAAATGATAAGGGAAAACCAGGATTATCAGAGAAACCTGATTTATAGTATGTAGGTACTCAACACTTTTTCCAGACTATCAGACTGTTTTGAGGGCACGGATTCAGGTTATCCATTAGTCATGTTTCTAAAAATATTTGGCATTATGTATTATCTTATCCATAAGCAGCTCTGTGGAAGGCAGATCAGCATTTACGTTTTCTCTTAAGAAATGGCTTTAAAAATAAGTTGTTAATTTGGAGCTGTTACCAGCCTAATAAGAAATATTGTATGGGATTTATCAGCAGTGAAATACGATTATTACCTAAATATGATATATTATTCATGATGCTTATTCATCTATGAAGCACATTTAACTCATCACAGTTAAACTCCATCTTTAAATTTCTTGTGTTACATAACTGAATTTAGTGTTCCATTAAAATACTTAATGACAAAAAGTTGACATTTTCTTTCAATAAACTACAAGAAACATAATAGAGTAACTGATTTCCTTAGATCACCCAACAGCACTAACTATTGCAAACAAGGAGTTTGAAAATAAAGTTTATTTATTGCTGATAATGAGGAATCCAAAAGCCTCACAGTAATTGCCACATTAATTAAAAATATTTAACTTTATTGCAAATCGATGTCAAGCAACTAAACAAAAAGTCCTTTACTTTGTGCTTTGGCTACCCTCTATGCTCTAATGAGCAGAACCCTGTTCTACTCACAGACCTCTCTGACTTCAGCCAAGCCTATCTTAGTTTGAGGGCTGTCAAAGCCATCTCCCCCTCTTTTCTCCAACATTGAATTATAAATGACTCCAACCATTTTAGCTCTGATGCACTGCATTCAGTGGGAATCATCCTATTAACTTCAGTGGGATCACATTACAACTTTGACAAATCATGATATAATTAAAAAAAAATAATGTAAATTCTAGTTCTATATGAAATAGGAAATACAGGAAATCGACTACAATTTGGTTTTTTTTCCTAGTTTTTTGGCAGCATTTCTGTCACAGGAAAGGTATCATTTTCCCCTATAATATACCAGCAACTTAGCAAGGATGCTCTCCTTCAGCCCTTCTCTGCACTAAAAAAATAATGTGCACTGATGTGATCATCGTAAGGGCGAAAATTTAACATTTCAGGATAAGTTGCCTTTCATGTATTATTTTAGATCTCTATATATGCATGATTATCAATGAAATAAAATGGCTTTAAGTAGGCTAAGTTTTCAGGTAACTAATTTACATCTCTCACAGGAAGCATTTTTTTCAAGGTAGCCTGAAATGTCTTTTGCTTTTGCCCTTTAAAACCTTTGCTTTCTGGATTTTGTTGAATGGCAATCATGAAGAATTTGAATAAAAGATCAATTAATATTTTTATTACCTTGTCTTCGCCAGAAACTGTTTAAAACTCATTTGCTCGGATTTCTTGCTATATTCGACTCCTGCATCTCTTCCCCTCCACTCTCCGAAGTGTGCATCACTTCAATCTTTTTCAAAAGCCGTTAGTTCATACTTTTAGCTGCCTGGAAAAGACAATGCCTTGGAAAGCTTTTATTTGTTTTATTATTTCATTATTTTAATTTGAAATATGGCCTCTGGTTCATGGTCATTAGTTTAGAAGGATTATTATACAGGTTCTTGCTTCTATTGCCTAGTAGCAAAACTTGTTTTGACGTGAGACCAGTGTGCTGGAGCATCAGCTCTTGATAATCTTTCTGCAGATCACACTGCTAGTTTTTCAATCTTAATTACTGTCTTTGCGTTACTCTCCTCACTCTTTCTCATGAAGTACTGTGAAAATATTTACTTAAAACTTTTACATTTACAGAAAATAATTTAAAAATGGTTGTCTCAAAAAAGCATCTATCTTTAGACAGGAAAAAAAAAAGTTGTTGTATCTCTTGTCTATTCCCAGGTTTATACTGGGTCCTCATTGTAGAAGCAATGTTCTATTTTTCCACAGGCTTGTCTCACTACAGAAACAACACAAATCAGTACAATAAACTGTTTGTATTTTGTGATAAGATAAAGACCTTTTCCTGAAGTTTTGTTTTTGGGGGAAAATATTTTGCACTGGTGATAACTCGTGAGCCATTTTGGTATTTTCCTTCATCTGAACCCAGCTGTAGGGATCTATTTAGATTTATTATGGAACCTAATTAACTCTCAACTTCTTTGAAATAAGAAACTTGTGCTCACACTCGTATCAGTTTCACTAGCAAAACATAGGAAACTAGGCATTTTTCTGCTCTTAGCCTATGAACAGCTTTTTTACAAGCCAATCGACATTTGACATGGAGAACAGTGAAAAGGTTATTAAGATTATTTTTATACCCGCTAATCCTGTGTATACAGTGTGATCTATACTGGTGCCGCACTCAGTACGGAAGACAATGAATACAATGTTAATGTACAATTTTCCTCCTGCATAAAACACATTTCTTTCCCTTTACCACCCACTGACCTAGACTGTAAAGAGCAACCATTTTTGTTTATGGTGGAAATGCTTCCCTGGGTAGGCATGCTTTCCAAAATGATTTTGGTACTGTTCTCGAATACTAATGCATGAAGTCAGGAATCAATAAGTTTGTGATGGTTAGAAGTAATTTCCACGAAGAAATATTGCTGCGGACACTTAACTTTTAAAACAACAACAAAAAAAAAACCTCAGAAAAAACTTTGTGGTTTCTCAAAAACAAAAAACCCTAAATGTATAGCGATACTATTTTTTTTTTTTTTTGGCATTCTGCTGTAATATGGTATGCACTCAATGTGGTTTTGTAGCATGACATATTAGAAAAAAAAGTCTAACTTGTTATTTTCTATGCAGACTGAAAAGCCGCTTAAGCGGGATTTGCTCTGATTTCTGTCTAATTAAAATAGAATGTAAATAGCTGAAAGTTCTCAAATAATGTAAACAGCAACAGTAAGGGTACTATTAAAAAGTATCTGTCTGTAATTTCAGCTTTTAAAACTCTGTTTTTAATTTTTCCCTATGTACCACTGGAAAAAAGGAAGTTTATAGGGACAAATGAACAAAAATGCATTGGAAATATGAGAAGATGTCTTTTATTATCTTTAAACTTATATTTTTAGCTTAATTCCCAACTTAATCAAGACAACTGCTATCTAGTAATTAACAATCTCAGCCTTACCTTTAGTTATTTATGTAATGACTTTCTTACTTTAAAACCTAACTAGCAGTGAAGCTTTCTGTCAGCTGCTTACTAGTGTAAATGACCATAATGCTCTCTAGATCTCTCTTGGAAAAAAAAGTGATCCCACTGTTCTTCAATTGGTGGGACCTAGAACAGTGATATCCAAGTCAGCATCTGTAGAATGCCAGTGACACATAATAAAGTCAGTTATGACTATATATCACCTTTTCTGTTTGCTATATTTACTATTGACTGAAAAGATGATAAAACATTTTTGCTTTGCACACCTTCAGTTTCTTAACTGACCTAGGTAAGGAAGAGATTTCAGGAATGGAGTGACAGAAGGCAAGCACTCATTTATGCACTGACTTAATATAAGTCAGTCTGCTCTTTCCACTGTCAAGGTTATTCAAGGGGTTGTCTTCATATTTGGAGGTGACTCTAGAGTGGAAAGGTGCTTCCTGAATTTAGAGTTTTCATAATCCTTACTTCTTCTGTAAAAGCAATTAAAAAATTTTGCTAGTCCTTTATGATTGCAGTTTTGTCAAAAGTACTATTAGCTGTCTGCAGTCTCAAAACTGTAAAAATTAGCGCTATTCAGGTGAATCTTGAGGAAGAAAGAAAGCCAAGATTGCTAGTAGGACGAAATAATCTGTTACAAACCTTCTATAAGAGCCTGCAGAAATGTTACAAATGATGAAATAACAATTGATTCTACTATTTTGATAGCTTCAGGCTTCCTCACAATAACTTTTGTCACTAATGGGACAGGGAGTTTCAAAATGTTTTTTCAAATTTATTTTATAATTAGCAACTGAGTTCCATACAGACAAGAAGAGATGACATCACTCATCTGTTTACCACTGTTAAGAAAATTTTATTTGTTGCAGAACTTTTATTTTTTTCTATCTGGAGTAATACTGTTAGTTATGATTTAAAAATTTTGAAACAGGAAAGAATAACCACCCCCATTGTGGCTGAAAACGCCACTTCTAGCAGTCTGAGTTCTTATGTGAAAAGATATTAATTCTTATTGCTGGAGCTCTTTGTTAAATATAATGGACAAAAGTTTTCTGTATATGCATGTGGAGATCCGATTGGTACCAGAGAGACTCTGGTTCAGTAAAAGATAAAATTCAGCCCTTAAGTGGCTGTCTTTTTTAAGTCACCTGCCATGTAAAGGCACGGCCAAATGAGAGATAAAACTGTGGAAAAAGGCTTTTCGGTCCTTTAATGTTATGTTTAATTTGTGTTTATTGTATACCATGAAGGAAATCTTCAGAATTCAAATATATATCAGTATGGTTGATACCAGATTTTTTCATTTCTAGTTTTAAAATTAATGACATTTTGAGCAACTATATGCAGTTATTTCTTTTCTTTTAAGTCTTTTTCCATAAGGACAAGGGAGAAGTTTTTAAGTTCAATCAGAGTAGAGAAAAAAAATTAAAAAATAAAATGGCATTTGTGATATTTTATATTCTTTCTTTTGGATGCACATGGATGTACTCAGACATTTCACTGTTATGCTGGCAATATTCAAAGACAACTTAGACATTTTCTCTAGCAATAAGTATGGGTATGCACTGCTTGAATCTTCCAGTTTAGGCAGTCTGTTCTAACAGAATAGGAATTGAATTCTTAAAAACCTTCAAAAAAGTTAGTCTTATAGCATCTACATTTATGAGGTCTCCTATCCAGCTCAGTAACGCATGCTGCTTGTGTGCCACATGATTGCCCATAAGACAATCAAATGTTTGAAGAGCGTTGAAATGATGATAGGTAAGGTTAAGACCAAGGGTTTCTTTTAAGGGTCATTCCACTTTGTGATCCCTATTTTTACTGATTTCCACATTATATGGTCTTTGAAAATAAATTCCTTGCAGCAGACATGTGAACTTTTCAATGTGCTCAATAGAAAACTTAGGATGTGGGTCAAATAACTACTAATGCCATGTTACATTCTTCCTTCCATGTTATGGACTGTAATCCCACTCACTGGCCACATGCACCAATTTTGTAAATTCAATATTATGTTTAAATCCCAGTGAGATTACTCAAATTATTCAAACATAAATCTTTCTAGGAAAGGAGCCTAAGGCTATGTAGTCCCAGGGCAGGAAACCTTTTTAGCTTGTCTTCTACAGGGCCAAGCACATTGTCAGACATAACAAATAAATAATACTGTGGAAATATCATTATCTGAATCACAAGTCTATTTTTGCAAAAATATCATATTCCCTAGTGGTTGAAGCCTTATTCCAGGCTAGATCAATCTTGAGTTCGTATTTCAACATTACATATCATAGCATAGCCGAGTACTGTGTAATTCATCCAGTGGATTCCTATTTATCATTACCAACAGCATAGTTTTTTTTCAAGAAAAGACTAAGATTTTACTATTTTCTTCCCAGGAACATAGTGTATATAATATTGGAACAGAAAAACTCTACTTAATGTCAAATATTGCATTTTATTTTTATAACGGTTATGATATACTTTGGCCTTCTCATTTTACATTGATAATACCCACTCCACTGTAATCAGTTGCATGTAGTATCTAGAGTTAATTACCATGCATATGCTTGACTCATGTTTACTTGCACAGGTTATCCATATAGTAGCATCCCTAATAGTAGTATCCCTATTGAGATAGGCCTAGAAAGGATACCCTTTCTAGGTAAGTAAGAACTGCAAAACACTGTAGATTTCAGTCTCTTTTAAGCGTTTCTATTCCTGGACTATATGAAAATCTGTCTGGGGATCTAAATAGTATCATGTGCCCTTGAGGGAGATTATTCATCTCCTGCAAGGCAGGATCTGATACATCACTGTCACCCGGAGTTTTTGTCAAACTTATTCTGAGAAACCTCAAATGGTGGAGACTGCTGTGAAGCAACATCCTTCACAGCCTTCACCTCTAGAGAGTCTTCCTTCATGTCTAACTCAAATCTTTCCCTTGGAATTAAATGGTAGTAACTAGATTCTATTTATCACAGTCTGTTTTGTTCCCCTTTTCTGTCATGTCAAACCTTTGAATTTTTTCACCAAGATCAAGGCTTCAGCAGCAAACAATAAGGTAGTTAAGTGCTAGATTATTCAACTCGCTGGAGTCTTAAGACTTCAGATACAAAATTTTTTCTGTCTCACCCCTTGGTTTAGTTAATGGAACAGAATTGAAAATGTGGGTATGAGGCCTCAATCTGATCTATTCCCTCATCATAACAACCACTGATTTTCCTTGTTTGTATTTAATTTCCATATTTATATTTTCCTAATCACACTACTACCTCAAATTATTCTTATATAAAATTATTCTGAATTACATGAGCTTTTGCATCCTCCTCTGGCTACAGGTACCAGCAGGATATTCCTCTCAGATACACTGTTTGTTGGTGGTCCTGATCCCCAGTTACCTAACAATTAACCCCTTGTTACCAGTCATTTAGTCAAGAGGCACCCAATGGGAAAGAAAGCAACAGGGAAACAAGATGTGCTTTGTGCTATGACTCTGGAACCACAAAACCAAGCCTTCAGTGATGTGATGCAAAAACTAACAATAAAAAAAGCCCCAGTATTACAATAATTGTAATTTTGCCAATGCATTCTTCTCAGTAGGAAGTGTTATCCAGAAAAGCCCCATGTACAATTTTTTGTCCTAGGAGCAATTCTGTAAGCATTCCCATAGATCACCTATCTCCTCCTTCTCTCTGGCTCCTGAATTGAGAGCTGGCAGCCCAGCATCCCTGTCTCACACACCATTCAATTTTTCAGCTGAAAATCACCATCCCTTTCTAGCTGAAGTGGAGGCGCTGGGTTGCCATGAAAGAAAAGGTCAGTTCAAAATCCAGGGATTGTTCAGGTACATACTTTGATTCACCCTCTCTTTCAGGACTGGTTTACTCCTGATTATATGCAACTATTCCTGCAAGTCTTTTCCTATTCCCATGTATCATATACTTCTCCCTCTTCACTTTTCATCACCTTCATTCTAGCCAGAGCCTACTGTTTAATTTCTCCTTCTGAGACCTGGTTGTTCATTTTTACCTTGTTTACTCAAGGTCGAACCAATTAAACTAAGGTTCAGACCTAAATGGTACCACAGAACATGCTGTGTACACCACTTGGATGGAAGTGACAACTCAGTGAAGAGAATGGGAGTGAAATGAGCCCACAGACCTTTCTGCTCTCAGCTATGCACTGTTCCCTTCATGCAGAAGCTGCCTGACATTCCTTGTGAACTGATGAATGTCCTGGATTCTGTTTTTAAATGTGCTTATTAATGGAATCATGATTATCCTAAAAACTAAGACAAATAAAAAATATAGCCCTGTTGAATGTGCAATGAAAAAAGTCAGGGAAAATACGAATCATACTGGTGGCTTCAGAAAAGTGACTTGCTTAGTTAATAGGACTGAGGCAGTGTTACCTAAGACAACACTGCTATTAGATTTTTGAAAGTTGCTGACCCTTTTAACCTGTTTGAAGGGAAAAGTTCTATCAGCTTTCATTTCATAATAGTATTTTGCTGTGAGTATGCAATCAACAACAAAAAAAAACCCTAATTTAAGGACCTACTAAGACTTAGCAAGCAGAAGGTCTCTTAGCAACAAAACCCCATAACTAATGTGAAGCAGCTGTGGTAATTTTAGAAAATGGCTCAAACTGTTGAAAAGCCATTAGGAAGCTGATATATAGAGAATAAAAAGAGCTATTCAACTTTAAAAAGATTTCCCAATATGGAGTGTTGTTATTTTATAACAAAATCTTAGTCATCCAAAGTTTACATGCCACAAAATGCTATTTATGACCATGTAGCTGGGCTTTCTACAAGTAGCTAGAATTCCATCACATACCTGAAATTCCCCCTGAAAAAATAAATTGCTAATGGCTAAGCATATATTCTTCAGTGGTAAAGGTGAGATTGCCATATTTCAGTGAGACTGATGCCACTTATGGTTTGATTTATTACATGCATTTGGAATGGGATTCTAAATAATTGGAATCAATTTCTTTAATCCTGTAAATTTCAGTCTCTATTGGAAATAATGAAAGCCACTTGCTTTGGGTAGGCTTTGCATATGGTTGATTGTCAGACATTAGCTAACAGGCTCTATAACTTATTTGACTGCTTCTTTAATTGGAAATATCCAGTAGCTGAAAGAATGACGTATTTTAAAAACTGTATCTGAAGCAAAAAATGATGGGTGTCAGGAACAACAAATTTTGTTGGTTTGCTCTTCGGGCTGCTACCAACTGATGGGTCACTAATGATTTTACTACTCGTATTTACTACTGTACCATGGTCTCAAAATAGCTTAAAACCATGTGCAGACAAATATTGGTTTCACTTACTAGGCAGATCAGCAGGCTTCAACTAGATGCAAGGAGGCTTAAATGTTTTTTTGAATAAAGGCCAAAGGTTAGAAAAATAAAGAATATTAATTAAACAATCTTCATTAGTCAGAATCATCTGTAGGAGATGAGTTGGATGGGCTCCCAGATATTCAGCAGTTCTAGATAAATGTGGACTGGGCTTCATAACTGATATGTGCGCAATGTGAAAAACTGCCCTGTGCAACCTGGGCAGATCAGACTTAATTGTTTTTGAATCTACCCTTGCTATCAGGTCTGACAGCCCACGAGGATACCAGTATTGAGTCCCGCTTACTTGTGTCAGATGGTTTAACTCCCATTTGCTTACATTAAAGTTAATTGTACTTGGAGATTTGATCACAGCTAAACCTACTCAGAGGATGGTTGGCAACCTGCATTCATCAAGCCTTATCTGCTATCCAGCAGAGAAAACTTAAGGGATGTTTTCTGGACAAGCTGCCTTGTAGAAGACAAGGGGCAAGATATATGCTATAGTATTAAATTATAGTTATTAGGAAAGCACATATCTAGTCAGCTTTTGAAAAAAAAATAAATTCTGAGGGAAATAATTGAAAAAAACCAGCAACAATTTAGGGCGATCAGATGATAAGAAGTGCATAAACAGAGCTTAAGGCTCTGACAACCAGCATGGAAGGAGCCCAAAGATTAGTGTTACCTATAAAAAAATGCCAAGGTAACAAGTTCTCACAAATAAGTGAATTCTTGAAAGCTCAGTAAGTTGATTTCAGTATCCCCCAGTAAACAACAGGGAAAACTCCACTTCTTTAGTATCATGCTCATGTCTGCCTCTTTAGATTCTGTTTTATGGCTGCTGACATTAAACTGAGGATGGACTGTTTGCTGCAAAACAAGTGATAAAATACAACACAGAAAATATTATATCACGATTTCAATATCTGGTGGTTTAGGCCTGTACAGTCTCTTTCATCTGTTATATTAGATAATAAGTTTATTAATGTAAAACAAACAAACCAAGATTGTTGGATAAATAAACTAAATCTAGTGCAAGTTATGGGATTGTACAGACATTGTGATATTTAGTGGCTTTGACTCAAACTTGGAAGGAAATTGGTAACTGGCAAATCTTCACTTTTGGCTCTAAGTCAACTTAGAAATCAGATGAAGTCAAGTAAAGAAACAAACAAACATTTCTTTCAGGAATGCCCATAAAACTCAAACTATCAGAATTCACATATCTGAAATAAGAGATGTCTTCAAGTCCATTTATTCATGCAGTTAATCACTTCTTTTAAAAATGTCATAAAATACCTATCTTATAACCTGAGTATTGTGAAATATGCAGTGAACAATTATCAGGCCTAAATTAATGCTATAAAAACTGACTATACAATTTGGGATGAAATTTTCTCCAAATGCAAAATGCATGATTCAATTAAGGAAATATAGGGATGGTCATCTGTGATGGGAAGGCAGAAAAGAGATATAATTTGTGTTCAGCTGTTTTTTTTTTAAAATGTTAATTCCATTCTCCAATTTTACTATCAAGAGGAACTTGATAATTGTTATTAAACTCAGTAGCAATTCCATGTTGTTATTTGGTGTAGTTGATAACATTTTATTCACAGCAAAATCAGATGATTTATTTTTAGTGGCCTGTTATATCTGGCAGACATCAACTTAGATTTTTTTTTTAAATATTGACAATGTACAAAAGCTATTGCTCAGTATCAAATGTCAGTGCAGTCATCTTTTCAACAAAGCCAGGTAGACAAAGACAATCTGTACTACTAGTTGGAAATTTCCTGATATATGTAACTTCTCTTATCATCTTTTCTAGGCTGTATTTCTTGTCACCTAATTTCAATTTCTCTCATTCAGCTCCTATTTTCTTCAAAATAATGAAATCTATTTTCTCTGTACGCTTCCTTAAAATCTTCTTTTGTTCTACCATCCTTTGCTCTTTCTCTTCCATTACCATATGTGTAGAATTTCCAGCTTAAAAAAGTAGACTGTCTTGGATTTTGACTGTGCTTTGTGCTTGTGCCACTTTTTATTTTACACTAAGTTTAGTCATCTGTCTTTTCTCTTACCAATATAAATAATTATCATGAAGGTACAAAAACCGCTGCATGTGTTAACGCCAAGTCAGTATCCACATTTTTAGAAAAGTCAGGCTGTTTGGAACATATTCAGCAAAACACTTAGAGTCCTCAAGAAGACAATCTGCAAGTGCCTTGAAGCCCACTTCTGTGATATACAGTACTAAATCATAGAAACCAGTACTTAAACTGATATCCTTTCAGTACAGACAGGAAACCATCACAGGACGAAACTGTCATACTTGGCTGCTAATTAGCTAACTTTTAGAGTAGTGTAATTTGAGAGCAATAATAGAATAAGAGGTCTCTTTCAGTACTCCTGAGTGATGTATTGACTTGAAGTTGTGCCACTGGCCTCACCACATGCTTTGGAAATGTATTCAGAACAGTCTTGCTGAGAACCAATACTATGTTTATATCACACTAATTAATTACTTATTAATAGCAAGCATACAAGATTCCCAACCCAACAACCAGAGTCTTGATTCACCCATGGATCAAGTTTCACAGGACTTTAACATGTATCAGGGATCTTATTCTCTGTTATGTGGTCCTTCTATATTAATCTAGTATTTCATGTATTAGGAATATTCCATCTTTAGATATCTAATTTAAGAGACTTGTCTCCTTTATACTAGTTTTATACCAGGTTGCACAGAGTGGTTTTTCACATTGCACATACAGATCAAGTGGACAGAGTCAGGTTTTTCCCAAGTTTATTTGTGGTCCAATAAATTAGGCACCTGCTTTGAATGATTATCTGGAAAAAACTATCCCCAGTGTGCAAATGAAAAAGGGTTGTCAGCCATTGTTAGTTACTAGTATGAATATCAACCTTAATTTTTACTCCCATAACTACATGTTATGAAAAATATTTAGAAGATTTAGATGATATTTACTTTCCACTAATGTGTCTGCAAGAACACAGTACATGCCTGACTTGCTTCTATGGCCAGGGGATCTGGTGCTTTTTTTTCCTAATAACATCAAGGGAACACCTGGGTAGAGGATGAGCTGAACCTCCTTAACATCATCTTAATGTTTAAACCAATTCCTCAATTTTGACTGCTCAGAATGAGACTTTCAAGATGGCTTTTCTTTAACTAAATCTTCAGAATATATCATGACAACGAGCACTGTAATGAATTTATCCAGTTGACTTTCAACTCTGTTTTAATATGCTACTGATATGTCTTAATTTGTGGAAGGAGAAAATTATGAGACCTATAAGTCAAATAGGAGAGAGGATAAGCACTCCAAACTGACAATTTGATTAATAGAAATTAGTACATGCCTAGTTTAGTACTTCATTAGTTCATGTCAGCAATGATAAAAAACAACATTAATGACGATACTGAAATGCTGAACTTTTAAAGCTCTAACTCATGTGTTCTTGTACATGCTGCAAAAGAGCCTTGTTGAGCCTCAAACACTAGCTACAGTGCTAGACAGAGTGTAAAAGACTAAAACTGGAAAGAATTAAGATTGTTTTGTTGAGTAAGGTTTTCAGAAATCTTATATTATCCTTAGTTTTTAATGAAAAAAATGATCAGTTCTGGTAAGCTGGTGCAAGGTATGCTTGTACCATATATCTGGGTCTTTGCAAAAGAGTGACCTCTCTCAATGACTGCTATGGGAGTTATCCCAAGGACTGGAAGAAAAAGTTCAGCATGTGAGAGTCTTGGTCCCAGGTCCATAGTTCCTGTGAAGGGAAAGTTCCTATCACCAGATCCTGATGGCATCACATTTAGGGAGAAACATAAGAAGCAATCCATCAAATAATTACAGCTTAGATTATGAAGTGGTCTGTGTGTCAAGACTAATGCTCTAAAATGGATCTGTTGGCACAGTGGCAACAATTACAGAATAGCGTGTAGGAGGTAAGAAGCTTCTTTATTACTTTCACATATTAAGATACATAAGGTGACAGTTTGAGAATCTAAACTGATTTATAAAGAAATCCATCTCTAGACTATCAGTCTAGCAGGATGATAAGTGTGGAAGACAATGGCAAACTTCCTACATGAGAGAAAGACATGTGAGGATTACAGCAGAAGTTGGATTTCCATGTTGACAGTGTCAATATTCATCTTTTCATCATGGCTCTGCTGTGTCTGAATGTTGGTGAGTCATTTAAATACAGACATCAAAGAGACAGCTCACAAGGACTAAATGAGGAGAAAAAAAAAGTGTCCTGTAAAAATTGCACTGGATAGAAACTCAGTCTGACGTATTCCTTGAGGAAAGAGAGCTTCCAATACCACATAGCTGTTATAATTTCTCTATTTTGATCTTTCAAAACCCTTTTGAGGACACCTTGTCCGTCTCCTGACAGTCCCACCACTGAAACTGAAGGTCACTGATAAGAATGACTGGATGTGAGCCTTTGTTTCCTAAAGAGATATAATAGTAATGATTTGTCCTTTATGTCCAGGACCCAGTTCCTCTAATTGGCTCTACAGGTAACGAGTGACACTTTGCATTTTTACAGGGTTCTGCTCAAGCCACTTCTCTGTGGGGTCACAGGTATGTCAGCCGTATGACTGTCTTAGTAAGGACTGGTACAGTACTATATACAGTACTACAGCCTGAGTGAATAGTGTGTACACATAAGTGGTTAGCTTCAAATTTATCTAATATGGAAGCTGAAATCAGCACATTTGTATGTTTATCTCCAAGCTCTGTCACTGCTCTTTGACCTGTTAAAGTGCTGTAAATACAATGAATGTCAAGAGCAGAATAAATGGTGTGTAAAAAATCTAATCCTGTTGGCATCAAAGATAGCCCCCACTGATTTCAGTGGGCTGGTCCTTAATTCTGATATGATTATAAAGTAATCTCCGGTTCTTGAGGAGGACTTCAGTTCAAAATCTGAAGAGCTAAACTTCAGAGTTTATTGCCGACTTTTCTGCTTGCAAGTTTATTTTGTGCAAAAAATGCTTTTTCTTAAGTACTATTGTACTAACTATTTAAAGTAAATCC
Organism: Pezoporus wallicus; assembly: GCF_028554395.1. Classification (NCBI taxonomy): domain Eukaryota; kingdom Metazoa; phylum Chordata; class Aves; order Psittaciformes; family Psittacidae; genus Pezoporus; species Pezoporus wallicus. Next base: position 8,908,542 of record NW_026640488.1, read on the forward strand.
ATCTTATATATGGAGCACCTTTAGAGTGTTTGTTTGTTTGTTTTAAACCAGGATATTATTACGTTACTTGATATAACAAAAATAAACTAAAGGCTTTTTTTCTGGCAACTGACTTCACTATGCTAAGAGATATATAAAGAGCTAGCCTCAGGCTTTTGAGATATAGAAGTAAAAATTAATAGCTAAGTGGTATGTTATACTTTGTCTAAAAAAGCTCATTTAATTTTATGGCATGGGGTTTGCATCTGTTTTCTTTTTTCGAGTGATATTTTACAAAGGTTTGGGCCACAGCTTTCAAAGTCACTTGTATAACACAAAAAAGACTTTTAAACCACGTAAAGAGCTATTGTGGAAAAAGAATAATGAATTTCCTCATTTCTCCAGTAAGTATCCTGTGTGTTACTGGGAGATCCTTCATCATAGAGGGTGGTCCACTGCTAACGTACAAAAAAAGGACAGTGTACAAAAATTAAATTATTATTTGACCCCACATCATTATATGCCACATAACTAATTAAAGCACACTTTAACAATGTACTCTTAATGTGCTGTCTGTTACTTGCATGACTCACTCAACTTTCACAAAGAATAAGTGATTTGTATTAGATGAGAATTGCTAAGGACGTTTTTGGGGCTAGCAATTGCTGTCATTGCTATGTTAAATCACAGGCCCAAGCCTGGGATAGAAAGAGACAGGCTTATCATGAGCCAGGAAAACAGCACCACAGGACTGATAGCTCTGACTTAGGGCCTTGTTTAAAAAGTTATGACTCAGTGCAAGCAGCCAAGGATCCTTAGTCTTCCTCAGTTCACTCCAAAGCAGCCATTAAGAGCCCTAATGTTCAGGTTGCGTGCCTCACTCTGATTATTTTTGGGAAGTTGATCACAGCAAGCCTTTTTTTTCCTAATGAGCATTCATCTTCATTTACTGGATGAAGGGAGCTCTCAGTGAAAGCTTTATACATGGGGCAGGATAATGGCAAGTTCTGCCAAGCTTTGTAACTGTATGGGTGCATGGACTGTGAGTTTCTCTTTTCTTTCTCTGAGTTGTAAAGTAATAAGCGCATATCATAATAGCTCTTCTAGATACAAGTGCAAGCAAGTTATACATATGGATAATAAATTGTGAGGGGATGGAGGTCTTTGGTCTAAATCTGCAATTTACCATACATAGAATATGTAAGAGATTGTTATGTAACGATACCAAAGCTTTAGAAACTGCAGAAGATTAATTTCTTTTTTTTTATTGGCACTCTTTTCCATACCTCCTCAGTCTTACAGCCAGACTGTGTTAGCGGCATGCATTCAATTTGCTGAGGCATGCAGTCGGAACATATGTTATATTTAACACATTACAAAAATGACCTTAGATAACTTGTAGATGCTTAAGAATGTTATTATTTAAAACTCAGTGAGTGATAGTACTCCTTGGAAATTGTAAGAAAGAGTTTTAATTTCCTTATTTGCCATAAAGTCTTGATTTCCAATCCCACATTATTGTGAATGCAAAAGCTTACTAGACTAGGACTGAGTGTTGGCTATCTGAGCATTAAGCCAGCACAATTTTGAGAAAAGCAGATAATAGATGAGGAGATAAAATTCCATTTTTCAAGGCAGTAAGAGAGTTTTTCTGAGGTTATTAAATCCCATCAGGGATTTAATTACTAATCCTAGGGATTAATAAAAATGTTAGGAATTTAACCCTAAAGGGATATTCTAGCAGACAAATGGTAAGTAGAGCAATCAGAGATACAAGGCCAATGATGTGAGTATACAATTTTGCATATATCATAAAAGTTGATGCCTATTTTTTATGCGTGAGAATATGTAGCTATTCTAAAGCAAAACCAAATGGATTTCCAAGATGATTACAGTGTTAAACACATAGAAATGGATGAATCCAACACTAAAATTGCAAATATTTCTCTAACTCTGTCCCTTAAGAGTATGAGTCACCAAATGGTTCATACACATTTAAATAATAGGGTATGATATGTCAGAGAAGATAGTACTGTTTGAAGGACAAAAAATTAAGGTATTAGGCACACTGACATCTGCCATCCTGATTGTGAAAATACTAAAAAGGATTAACAATATGAATGAGGACCCAGTTGATACTCAGGTCCTGCTGAATCTATAATTAAAGTTAATTCAGATTTCTAGGAAGTCATTTACTAATAGAAGATGTCTCCCGTTCAATAGAAAGTAGGCTCTTTGAGTACTTTCTTACTGGGATTAAAAAATATGCTGATATGCAAAAGAATGTAAATAAAATGTAATCACCCCTTTTCTCATCACCCACCTGCAAATAAACACACTCACTCTAGAAACTTCATGAGTCCAAACTGGTTAAAATATGAAAACAGTTGTTTCAATATAGGGACATGATCTACCGTTTTAGAAGAGAAATATCTTTGTTTCATTCTATAGAATTTTGCAAGTTTTACTTATATTCCGCACCCCCTGCAATAAACTTTGCATTATTTTTCTGCCTACTATTTCTTCTTCCTTTTCCCTGCATTTCCTTTTTTGCCATGGGAAATAATCTCAAAAGAAGAAATAAAGAAAGGTTATCAGGAAAGGGGTGTCGTGGTTTAAACCCAGTCAGGTAATTCGTTCGCTCACTTCCCCCCCTTTCTTGCCCTCCCCCTGCTCTCGGAGGGATGGAGAGGAGAATTGAAAAGAATGCAACTCCCACGGGTTGAGATAAGAACAGTTTAGTAACTAAGGTATAACACAGATCACTACTGCTACCACCAATAATAATAATGATAAAGGAAATAACAAGGGAAGAGAATACAACACCTCAGCACCAGCTGATCGATAACTCGCCCCCCAAGCCCGACCAAGCTCCGACCGATACCTCCTCCAACCCTGCAGACTCCCAGCCCTTCTGGCTAACTCCCAGTTACATCCTGGGCATGACGTGCTGTGGTATGGAATACCTCTTTGGTCAGTTTGGGTCAGGTGTCCTGTCTCTGCTTCCTCCCGGCTTCCCCTCCTCCCTGGCAGAGCATGAGGCTCACAAAGTCCTTGGCCAAATCAAAACATCGCTATCAGCTCTGTTCCCAAGCTGAAAGTCAAAACACTGCACTGCACCAGCCACCAAGAAGGGGAAAAATGACTGCTACTGCTGAACCCAGGACAAGGGGTAAGTACAGTAGCTAAAAATTATTTTGCTCTTCCATATCTGTTGCATATTTTATATATGATCTTACAAAAAGAGATAGAGGAGACATGAATTTTTCACAAGACAACTATTTTTTTGAAGGATATAACTTCCTGATTAAAAGAAAACAAAAAATTCTTGTGAATTTTGACTACCTGAAGTACTCAAATTCCTAGCCCCATGGTCAATTTTGTCCCCCTTTTTTGCCCACAGTCAATGTCTTTATATTTTGCCCTTCTCTTCCTATTTCTAGCATGGGTCTTTATTTTTTCACTTTTCTCTGGAAATGTCCATACTGATGCTTATAAGCTGGACTGGGAGGTACCTGTGGAAGGGCATTTCAGTGTAACCCTCTAGAACCTCCCCTCAAGCTGGGCTCTTACTGGTTTTGCTAGGTGGTCTCAGACTGCAGCATGAACTAGGTTACTTTCAGGTAAAACAAAGTCTGGAAGATGGACTAGCTCCAAATGGGTATTCAGAGAAGGAGAACAGCCCTGAGCCTACATGAACTTACAGGAAATCCTGAAATGAGCGTATTACTTGTATCAAGCCCTCAGTAGAAACTTGTACTTTACAGATCTGCTCCAATAGTGATGTGCTACTTGCTATGTTATTCAAATATAATCTTTTAGAAGGGGATGATGCCCCTCTCTAGATAGTATTTCTTAAATTCTCTTCTGCTCTCTCTCTGCTTGCTCAGCACTAGGATCTAAATTTATCCAATGAAGCAGAGAACAGGAGTGTTGTTTAACAGTCTTGTATTTTCCACAGACTTCCCTCCTGCCAATATATTTTCCTTGATATAAAAAAAATGTGCAATGGCCTGGAAGTGTACAATTTGAAGATATCACTTTTTCTGCTATGTGGTGGGTTTCGTAATATCTGTTATTGGCTATCATATGAGTCCACATTGGCTAGCTGCAAAAACAGAGAAAGAAATCAACCCAGTTCCAGCGCTAAAAGAAGTATGAGCCTGTACCTTGTCTTGTTGTGTACCCAACTGCTCTTGGTATTTTATCCTTTAGCCATATGGACAGATTTTGCTCTACTTCACTGCCATTTCTTTAACTGCAAGCGATGTCAGGCGTTACGTTAACAGGAAGAAACCATAAGCAAATGAATTTTTTGAATTCCAAAATAAATTTGTAGTATTTTTGCCTGCGGTTTTCTCTCTGTTTTTCCTCATTCAGTGTTTTCTTTCTATTACATTTTTTCAGAAACTTACAAGATCACCAAACTGATACTAACTTGTTGGAAAAATGTGTATGAATTTCTGGCCATACTTCAGCAAAAACTGGGGGGGGGGGGGGGGGGAGAGAGAAGAAAGAAAATAGGACTAAAAGATGTTCTCATTAATTTTACATAGACTCCTTTAGGAGGTGCCTGTATTGGTTAATAGAAAAGTATCCAGCAATAACACTCAGGAAAAATAACATTTATAAAAGCATTGTGTACTGTGTTACACAAGCTGATGGAAATTATACAAATGCTTCAGGTCAGTGTTTGTTATGAAACAAGAGGGCATGAAATCATGTTCATTTTTCAACAGGTTCTTAAACTGGATACTAGATGAATTGAAGACATGACTTTGGATGACCTAGGGTTTAACTTGTTAGCCCACTGATAAGACTGTACAAGAGCTTCCAGGCCCTTTGGTTCACAGTCATTATGGAAAACCAGTCTAGCCTAATGTAGGTGGTTTTTGACTTCAGCTTGCTAGCCTGCCTTCTTCTGTTCCTGAATTTTCTTCACTCCTGGTTTCTTCCCTTTTTTCCTGATGAAAGCGCCATTGTTCACATCAACTACACTACTAACTGCTTGGACACTCTTAAAAATGTGGCAGAACTGGTGTCCCTTGGACTACAGGCCACAGATTAACTCTTAGCAGGTTCTGGCATCAGACATCTGATGAACTTACTGCTGACGTTTGCAGACATATTACCAGATTGTTTAGCGAAATGGGACTGTCATTTACCCCAGCAAAGGAGACATGGGTGGATATATGCAAGTTTTAGGGAACTCCCTTGGGGTTTGTTTTAACCTATCCTGATAGTGATACAGTAAAGAAATAAGCTACATGTGTATATAACAGATGTTTAATTCCATCTGGGGAAACATTCATTATGGGTATCATTCACACCAGGCTTTACCTGTTCTTTTGGTGTACACCTGCGTGTTAGTAGTGCATGTGGTGGTAATGTGAGAAACTCTCACTACCAGCCTTTTAAATTTTACTATGCCCTCTTTTTTTAAATGTGCTAAACTAGATACAGAAACAAAGAAACACACCTAAATAAACAAAGGCACATAAGGAACATGAGCAACGCCGCACTGCCGGAAAGAGCAGGTGGAAATGTAAGTTTAAGGGCCATTAAAGCACTGTGAAATTTTTCCGTGTGTCACAATTACAGGAACACCTGGGTCAAATAAATTAAGACTAATCCAATGGGGGTGTTCTTTACAGTCTACTCTGGCCCCAGAATGGCTTGACCCTAACCTCTTATTCTGAACTAAAAAAGAACATATTACAGGGAAAAGCTTACCAGTTCAGGTGGCTGTTGTGAAGGTAATCCATTGATTTGTTATAAACTGCAAAGAAAGCACAGAAAAAAATATGTATCAGAAAATAAGTCCATGGACCTTAAAGAGGATATTCAGTATGTGTAAGTATTTGGCTAGTGTGTGAGGCTTGGCAAAGGGCCTATCTCTGACTAATATTTAATTTCAACCATAATGAACCACTGATGTACAACTAAAGGAAAGTTTGGGCATGAAGGTTATTGTCTGAGAATTCTTCAAACACTAGATGAAGTTTCCTGATTTCCAAAGACTGAGAAGACATTCTGGTCAAGAAATGTCTGCAGCTTTAAGGAAAAGTCCACAGGAACACAGCTTTCCCTTTGGTCCTTGGAAGGGAAAAGGAACCAGTAGACATAAACTATCCTGGAAAGCAGTAAAAGTTGAGGGCTTTCTATTAATGTACTTCATGTAGTAGTCCTGCCACCAGGAATGCTGTCACCTCCAATTTTCTTGCCAAACACTAGATGACATTTCTATTTTGGATTCCTCTACTTTTGTTTTATCCAACATGGCAGTGGAGCAGACTTACCTTGGACCTATAAAGAGAGTCAGAGAAAGGTCAGAAACTGTTCTCCACTCGTCACAGTTCTTCTAAGGATGCTGTTTTCCTCTTTAGAAAAGCAGTAGTTTATTTTCATAAAGAGAACAATCATTTCTGTACATTTTTACCATGGCGAGGCTTTCTGCCAAGAAATTTTCACTGTTGCAGGGATAAATTTTTTGAGGGTACAAAGTTTGAATTAATTAAAGGATTACCAATGGCTTTTAAGCAAAAAAAAACCAAAACACAGTGGCTGTAAGTGTATCAACTGTACTCTAATATCCCAATGTACCAACAGCTTTAACAGCTATAGAATTAAGACAACATCCTAACACATACAAATTAATCTTAACTAAAATAAAAAAAAAGCCTAAGCAAACAATTTCAAATCTTCTGTGAATTCAGAAACAAACAACATATTGATAGCTAGGCATGAAAAGGTGCTTTCTTTGTTGAATAGTATCAAACAGCCTCAAGAAACAAATACAGGAATGCCTGGGAACATGCTGGACCTCATTTACAAAGTTCTAATATATCTAAAGAAACTTAGAGAACATAAATCCAATCTTTTTAATAACTATGCCAGCACTTAAAACAGAGGAACTTTTAAAACAAGAGTTCCTCCTTTTTACAAGGTTTATCCTCCCTGTTAGATTTAGGCAGAAGTATCTCTGCCTCTGAAAAGAGATCATCTAAAATTTATTATCCTAATCTACATGGAAGGAATCCTAATACCACAAATAAACTAAATTGTAGTACTTTCAAGACATGGATAAATGGCAGCTGAAATGAAAGAAAAAGAAGACTGTACCAAGTGAAACAGTATTAACATGTTTTTTACCTTCAGCAAAAAAAAAAAAAAAAAAAAGCTGTTCTTAGCAGGATGTGATTATTATCTCTTTAGAAAGACCAGAATGTGAGTTTTGCTAAAATGTGGGCAAGGTTGTAAGGTGACCCACCCACTTGAACAGAGGCAGAACCCAAAGTCAAATAATCCTTATTTCAAAACACAGTCCTCTGAAGATCAGTGTTTATGAAGGGATGAACAGTTGAAAATGAGTTTGGGGTCACAAGCTGAAACCATAAAGGGTCTAAATGGTACATTGGGAATCCAAACTGTGCATTTATCTAATGTGAAGTCTTTCAGAAGCTCATACAGTTGGAGTTGGAAATTTACCAGTTTTGGAGGTAGAAATCTACCAGTTTTTACTGGAAATACAAAGAAACATCAAAGTCCTGATCTAAAAAGATGCCCATGTCATATCTCTAGTAGCTGTCTTAAATGTAGTGTTAGGCTTATCTTGCTGATAGAAGAAAAATCTATTTTGATTTCTTGACAATATTTGTCTAGATCATAATTGACAGGCTGTTGTGTCAGTTTAAATTTTCATGAGGTTTTATAATTAACAAAATTTGGACAATGAACATATTCACATATGTTCAGTATCTACAACAAATTAATCTGAGCTAAAATACAAGCAGCTGTAGAATGCAGAAGACTGTACGTTACCTTTATAAGCCTTACTTCAAGGTTTAAAGAAAACACTTTTAAGACACAGGATTTCAATGTGACACATATGTATAAAGTCTTGCAATGTTAGAAACTGAAACAATGTTAAAATAAGGAACTACACATAAAGGAATGTTTTACATGTAAAATACAATGGGATTGGAATGCTACTGAATCTATTCTAATTTTGGAATTTGCAAGAACATTTTATTGTAAATTAGACAGAATTTTTACTTTGAAGCATAAATAGTTTGTGTGTACTTTTACACATTTTTATATGAACGTCTAGGTTTTGATATGTAGAACCCAAAATAAAGTCAGCTGAGAATCTTTATGAAGTGGGCACATATAATCTGAAGGAGTTTCCTAGTAAAAACTTGGCACAGTGTTCCAGGAATAAATGTACAAAGATAAATTAATTGGCATAAAATTTAGGACAGATAACAGACATACTGCTCATCTTTTGCATAGTTTCCCTGCTACTGTATTTTCTAGAAGCTTTCCTTATAGGGATTGAATCTATAAAGGAAAGTAAATTCTGACTCACATTACCCAGCAAGAGGGACATTTTGTAAAAGTCCCTGTGTTCGTAAACAGCAATCAAGACCCTCTCATTCAAAACATATCTTTTAGTCTTAGCTATGAATAGAGATGGTAGGCTATCTATGAGCTGCTCCATGTCAGCTGTTTCCACTATTGTAAATAGAAATGTAGGCTTCTTGGAAGGCATTAAAAGTTTCAGCCACCTAGGGCTGGAATTGTATTAACGTTTTGTTAACAACTTTTGGCGATAGCAGATCCTTTGATCTCAGTGTCTGCAGCAGGGAGGTTACTTGCATAGACTGTGGAATGATCAGATGGCAGAAAAAGATCCAGTGGATTTGACTTGAAAAGTATCTCTCAAATGCAGAGACCAACTCCTTAGCTCCCATTGGTACCTTAATGAGGCTCTATTTTCTCTGAACAACGATCAGCTGACAGAAGAGTCCATCACTTTTATTTCTGCAAAGTGTGCATATACAGTAAGTGTCTGTTTTTCTTTATGTTTACTGTTTAGTTCTAGTAGGGGAGGGGAGGAAATTTTGAGAGGTTTTGGCAATGTAAAAAAATTAAATTTCTTTTTCTGAACATAGTCTTATGTCTATTTGTGCTGTCCAGGCCAGATGAATGAAGCAGACATCTGTTGGATTTTTTGGCTACAACAGACACCAAATGTGAAAGCCCAAGCAATGAAAAAGACCCATACAAAATGTTGGCGCAAGTCCCACCAAATTGAAAGGCTCAATAAATATGGACAGAAAGTTTAATATATGAGTCTAATCAACTTGATGTTTTAATATATTTTCAGTTATTTCAGCAAAGAAGGCTAGTTATGAAATTGTAGGGCACAGATTTCAGGAGCTACATACCTCCATCCAGGACTGGAAAGTTAATGATGGATATGAAAAAAGATAAAAATGCAAAATATGTTAACTTAGTTTGAGGCCGACAAGCCAGCTTTACTATGGAAATAGAAACTGGAAAAAGCATGTAACGTAGGGTGCTGCCAAGTGGGACGGATGGAAAGGAAATAGAGATTAGCAACAGTTTCTGAAATGAGTGAGGAGGAATACAATATTACATGTAAAATGTTGCAATAGGAAAGATTTGAAACGGATATATGCTAATACAGGAAATTCACATAGGACCTGAAAAAACTCGTAGTAAGAAAAAAAAACCTACATTAATTTAAAATGCATAGCCACAATAAGGAAATCATTGTGTTTTGTCACAAACACAAAAGACCAGACCAAACCAACAGGAGAGCACTGGACAGTGGAATAGGTGTTGGTGGAGATTTTGGCTGCCAAGAAAGAAAAAGGTATTCTTGCCTAACCTACTGTTCTTGTTTTTTAAGAAAGACTTTCTAGGACTATTCTATAGCAAGGCACATGATATTTTCTTTTGCTGTTATGGTAATGATGGTGCCTGAGAGTTTGCCACAGTTTAGCGAGCATAAATTTAAACAATTTGCAATGAGGCGCAGACTTACTCATGTGTTTCCTAGTAGCCAATATACTGAAAGCAATGGATCAAAAAACCACAGGTGGCTGCTGGTAAATGCTGTGAAGCCTACTATGAAGTCTGTCAAGTTATAACTATTAAATAATAAATGCAACAATGGAATAAGATTGTTAACACATTGTTTAATGGATAATAAAAATGTTGGTACTCCAAGAAACTATTATGAAAATTAATAGAGACTTGCAGATATTTAAAGCCTGTCTAGAAAAAACAAAATGCTGATAAAACCAGCTTTATGTTTTATATGCATACACCTGTGAATTTATTTATTATTTCGGCTGTTGAGTTTAATATTTGCGAAGGCTACAATTTTAGTTTAAATGAGAGTTAAGTGTTCCTGTAACTCTTGTAACCAGATGTTTAGGTATGAAGTTATCTACAGAAATAAGTAAGTCATTGTAACTTGAAAGGGATAGAATGAGTGGGATGAAGAGAATTAAAGGATCAAGTTAAGTCGTAAAGAAGATTTTATCTCGTCTCCTTTTCTATTCCACCATGGCCATGCCTATGCTATGTTTCCTAAACCATGGAGTAGTTGTAGATGCTAAGGAGAAAAAGTTCAACCATATCTCTCAAAGGAATTACGCTGTCACTGCTTTGGAACGAAGAGCTTCAAAAAGCAAACTAATTATCTGACCTCCATGTCCATGCTGGCTGTGGCAAGAAAGAATAGACCTGAAATTCATGGGAGAGGATTTATTCTCAATCACTGGATAGTGAGTTTGGGGTAGTTAAGCACAAGAAAAGATTGTTTGGGAAGTATCCCAGTTCTGGAGGATCTTTAGTTACAAACCGAACAAACATTTTCAGGAGTAGTGCTGCTAGAGCTGATTATATCCTGGGGCAAGAGATAGACCAGATGACTTAAGTTCCTTTCCCAGTCTATTTTTCTGTGACTGCAACTGCTCTTACTTGTCCCTTGTACAGGCAATATCTGTTGCAGTACCACCTATAAAGCAAGAGTACCCAATTTGCCATGGCTGAAGAGGCTGATCATTCCTTATTCTAGCCAGTGAACAAGACCGGAAACTATTTTTATTTCATCTGTGTACATGAATGCTACTAGCAGTGGTAACTCTCAGCAAACATTATGTGTCTCCCAAGGGACAAGAGTGGGTGTCTAAGTATTTTTTGCATTAATATATATTCATTATTTTTATACAGTTTTTCCCCCCAGAGACAAAAAATACCCAATAGATACAAATAATAATAATGTTTGTTCAGAAAGGCAGGCAACAAACCTTTAACAAGTAGTGTCACTGTAAGCCTTAAATAGTAGTTGTACTGCCTAAGGCATCTGATAAAAGATTCTAGTGTTCTTGCTATATTGTGTCAGGCAGATGCATCAATCAAACTCCATAATGACTAAATTGGGAAATAGGGTATTGGGAATAAACAGTTCTAAAAAGAGGTGAAACTTTGTGACAAGCAGCCTTAACAGACCGATCTTGATTCTAAACATAGAAGCAATTTTAGGGCTTCTCTGGAGGCAAAGGACAATTATTGCCTAAACAAATAAACTAGTGTCTCAGTACCTCAGGCATTCACTCAAGTTAGTTTGAAACACAGTTTTGAGATCTGACTAGTGGAGTTTTGGGGACGCTGTAGCTTGACCCATTAACTTTCATTGAACTGTGTATGGACATCCTTTTAGATAATCCATAAACTAAACTGGAATAGAATAAGAAAACTGGAATGTGTTATGATTTTAGCACCAATTCTGCTGCCAAAGAAAATAACTAGGTCTTAGCTAAGATTGAATATATGTCAGGCTCTGAATTTGAATACACATGAAGACTGCACACTTAAGGTTCTAAAAAGTTCAATAAAAGACCTGAACTTCAGCTTCTACTTGGAGTGTTTATTTAAAGCTGTATGGCAAGTTGGCAGCAAATCTGATTGTTAAAAAGAGGAAAAAAAAAAAAAAAGAAAAGAAAAGAAGAAAACTAAAAAAGGCTTATCTGGCCATTTCTACTGTATTGTGCTGAATGCCTCATGGAGCCCTGAGCATACAGATTCACGCTTACATTCATACTGCACCATGTACCAAATGTTATCATACTATGACAGATGAAAAAAAGTTTCCCAAGGGTTTTTACTCCTTGGACAGTGGTTACTCAGACTTTGAGAACAATTATAAATATCACAAGGGTTTAGGTTTCCCTGAAATAGTTTAGCTTCTGTTGCTTGAATTTTACTCACACCCTCCCTCAAGATTAGTTGAAGAGATATTTCTATAAGGATTAACTGAGTTACAAAATTCAAATAACCTTTTTATGTGAATAAAATCAGCATGGTTCTCATGACATTATGATTTTAATGAAGTCTTGAAGCTAATGCATAATCTTATTTATGTTGCATCACCATCCTGTGACATTCCATCTAATGTGATTTTACTTTGAATGCAAAGCTATATCATCTTGTATTGTAGGCTAAACAACTGCAATGCTTTTGATGCAGTACCCCATAACTCCAGTGGTATGATTTAGCGTTTTTGCATCTGAGAACAACCTGGCTGCTAAGCAGCTGCTCAGTTCTGATGTTGTTCTTTATCACGAAGTTTTTAAATAGCTCCCCAACTAACAGTGTAACACCCTGTTTAAACATTTATATATGCCTGAAGAGATGCTGCCCATTCATAATACTGTTTCCCATACATATGGAGCTATGTTTTGTGTGCATAAACATACAATACAGATTGAAAAACAAGACCATTGTGTCCCCTTTCTACCACCTGAAGTGTGAGCAGGTTGCTTCTAATGAATTCTTTGGATATTTCTGGTTTTATTTGATAATCCGAATGCAGTGGTATTTTTTAGGAGGTTTTCTTCTTCCTTCTTTGTGTTTCTTCTGTCATAAGTTCATAAACTATGAACTCTATTTATTTTTTAGCTACTTCCAGTATTTCTTTTGTGAGTCAGTACAGATACTTCTATGTTTTACTGTCACTGTGTCATTGTAGTATTTTGTATAATTTAAGGAATGCAAGTTTATTAGCTTTCTTTTTACTTTCTGGTTTGGTTGATTTTACTTTCTTACTAACATTGCGCTGACACTTCGGTTCTACATCTCCCCACTGCTTGCACTTCCTGCACATCTGATCATACTTGCTCTGTCATTATTTTGACAGCATAAAATATATTACCATGACCAGGCTGAGGGAACATCATTTATAGGAATAAGCACCCTTTCTGTACACATTCCTGTTGGATTTTCATTGAGTGAGTACACCTGTTCCTCTTAAAAAAATGTTAAACACTCTTTTTCCTACTTTTTTCAACTCTAGGAAATATCCACACACATTCAAACTGGAAAGGAGCGCACTGTACTAGGATTACCAAGCTGTACAATACTCTAAGACTGGCAAAAGCAGCCATACTAGATCAAACCTATATCCATGTGGTGCCATATTCTACCTCCAACTGACTCATGAAAATGAGTAAAACTAGGTGGTATTTCCCTCAGGTACTTTCTCAGTCATACGTGGCTCACCAAGCAGCTAAGTTTAAAAGATTTAGAATTTGTAATAGAGGGGAAATCCAAGTTTTCACACAAAAGTTATCCAGTATTCCATGCACTTTTTTCCATGTTGTTACAGAAAACATCTTTCAGTGCACTTCCCATATAATCACCTATATTTAATTTTGCTACAAACACAAAAAGAGAAAAGCCAGCAATGCAAGGTAATTTATTTGTAGGCTAAAGCACAATTTACTTTAATAATCTATACATAGGATGCTTTCTAAACTCTATTACTTATAGATGAGAAAACTTTTTATAAACAAAAGTTTTGTTAGATTAAAAAGTGGATGTGCACAGTTTGGAGTTATTTCAGAATAAAGTTTTCACAAATTGTTTTGACATTTCACATATTTTGAAGGTACAAAGACATGTTGCAACTGGAAAGGGAAAAAAAAGAAGTTTATCAGCTAATGTGCAACCTCAAGAGTTTTTAAAATCTTTTCTGGGAAAGTTAGGCTAGATCTAATTTTATTCCTAGGAGTTTGTTCATCCTGAGCATTAATTATTTGGTTACAGTACAGAGAACTGTTAAGGGCCTACATGAATAGGTAGCAGGATTGTATTCTTCTCCCACATATAGTTTGTCTTTCCTTCCATGTAAATAACATCTAACATTATACAACCATCCTGTGAAGTATTATTGCAGAAGGACAAAATTCATACAGCTATGCAGAGCAAGGAGCCTGGGAAACTCTGTGGCAAAACTGTTGTCAATGCCACATTGATAAAGCATTTAGGGTTTGTCAGTTACTGGAGAAAAACTGCATAATAATATATCAATAAAGCACATTTTATTTTTTTTCCCAAAATAAAACTATTAAAGGGATTTTGACAAAGATTAAACAGAAAACCAGGACCTTTATCTGAAGTATTGCAATGTGTCTTTACACTTTATTTCAGAAGTATTAGGACTATGCAAAGTACATACTTTTTTTACAGTTGAATCCTGTCATTTCTCTTACACTCTTGTGTTCCTGAAAATCTTGCTGATCAGTTATTAAAAGAAATGGCAAATTACATACATGCATTCAATACATTTCTTTAAAGCTTCTTCATCTCCTATTCTTCTTATTTTTTAAACTAATCCTCTTCATGATCAGTCAGCCACTAGTGTGAATCTGTCCATTATGAGCAATGACACTAACACCCCTGAGGTGTTGCTGGGACAAGGGACTGATTGCTTTGGGGAGTTGAAATCAGGTCCTGTGTCCTGGGCCCTGGGCAGGTTGGAGTAGTTTCCAGGGAGTCTGGGAAAGGACAGTCAGGGCTGTTGGTGCCCTCAGGGACATGACAGTTATGTTGCTCCTTATCTCTTCCAGGTAGCTATTTTTCACTTCACATCCCTGACCTTCCCATCAAATCCTTGTTACATTCAACTTCTTCCTCTTTTATTCTATCTTCTCAACTACATACAATTTCTAGCTCCTGTACTTATTTTTCCACTTTTCTTGCTCCCTTCTTCCCCATTTTTATTCAGTCATAGTGACCCTTTCTTTCATCTTCTCCTCTCTGGTATCATTTGTGGCTCCCCATAAATGACAGCAGAGAAACCCTCCCAACCCTCTCCAGGATTTAGGAAATCAAAGAAGGAGCCCTGACGATACGTGATTACTTGCTTTTGGTGATCTTCAGTCTCTTTCGATCCCCTAAACATTTTTCATCAGCTGTGCAGACAGACCTGACTAACAGCTTTAATTCTGCTGTCAAACAGCTGGCTTTTCTCAATTCACTCATCTCTTACAAATTACTCAAGGCACAGTCACTCCCCAGCCAACTTTTGTGGAGAGGCTTGGCCCTCTCAGGCTATGTTCACGTTAGCAAGTAGTAGGATCAAACAGGAATGAAGACGAGGATTGAGGTATTTAATACATACTTGTTTGTACAAGTTTACTTCAGTGAGGACATGAGGAGAGCCCTCAAAGAGTTGGGAATCCCTCCTTGAGGAAGGACAGACACTTCCCTTCCTCCACTATGATGAGTCATGCCATGCTCAAACTTTCTGTCTTCACTGTAAGGAAAAACCTCACCTTGAAAAGCTAGCTGTACTTCAACAGCTAGAGAAGAAAACCCCCCATTCGCATATCCTCCCATTCATCTGAGTATTGAGAAGCCAAAAATTGCTCCTAAACCCCGGTTCAAAAAAGGAGCAGAAAATACTTCTTTTCTGTCCTTAAAAGACAGACAATTTGGGATAGAGGTGTTAATTGAAGGCAGACAAAGTAAGAAGTAGTGCAAGCACTGAGAGCTCTTAAGGGCTGTGCACTGTGATGAGAAAGTGGTTCCTTTGCTTGATCCGAGCTCTCACCCTATGCTCTAATTTTCTAGGCACCTGACTTGAGTCTCTGAGGTCCTCTTTGCTGAAATGGTAAGTGCTTACAACTGCTCCAGAAGCTTGTGGGAGTTAGTTTGAAAGTGCAAGATTCAATGATGTTACTTTTCCTTCCTACCTTAAATGGGGAAAACTTAATCTAGGTTTCCTTATGTGCAGCAGCTTTCTGTATATTTTTCTTAATATCAAATACCTGAGAACCAAAATACTTTCGTTTAGGTAGCCAGCCAAAATATCTTAAAGGAACTGTATTCTGTTTGTTTTGCCCCTTGCTTAACACCTCTTCATGGACTGAACTCTCCAGCCAGGTTACATGTTCTTCAACACTGTAATCAGGGACTCTTTAATAAAGCAATGTCTTCTTACTGCTGTTGTTTTCCTCAGAAAGCCTGCGCTACAGAGGAAGATGGGAATAGGAAGATTATGAACTACAGCTGCCTGAGGTAATATGGTAATATTTCATTACTGAACTATTTTAATTGTGAGCCAAAATATTTCAGATTTTGTTTACTTTTGGAGTTGAATTTTTCCACTGTTTAATTTCCCTAAATAGATTTAATGCTATGTAGTCTGAAAATGGGCCGAGATATCTCACACTGGACATCCAAAATTAATGAAGCTGTTTTTGCTTATCCCCGTGTTGCTGGTCATAACAATTGATATAATAATAGAATGGCACCATTTTGAAGAGTTGCAAAATTAAATTAATGTTAATGCATGTGATACTGGAGGATAAACTTTGTAAAACTGTTGTCAAAGTAGGAATGTGTTCAAAAAAGATTGCTGGAGGTTCATAATTCTGGAATTAAACAGGATTTTGGTTGGAATTTGTGTATTTAATTTACTAAAACTTTGAGTTCATACTTCAGACATTAGGATTTTGTAAAGCTTTTGTAAGAGCATTGCAAATTAAATATAACTACTGAAAACATTGTACAGCATCTTTATGCAAGAACTCTTTTGAGTAAGCATAAAGAAAGTTTTTAACATGCTTCTTGTACTAGAACAAATTTGTCTTCATATATACAATACTACAGTATTTCATAGCTCTATGCATCATAGAATGGTTTGGGTTGGAGGGGATCTTAAAGATTATCTAGCTACAACCCCTCTGCCATAAGCAGGGACATCCCCCACTAGAGCAGATTTCTGAACAACACAAGCAATTTGCTAACAATAAGTGTGACCTTTAATAAGCTTATAACTGGATTTCACTGTTTCCAAGGTGGTGGTAGGGAGGAGCAAGTATTCTTACCAGCTGCAATCTTCAGTCTTTTTTAGTGCTGTCAGGCCAGAAATATTCACTCTTGGCTCTTCTTTGGGATACTAATCTGTCCATGCTGTGCACTGTCAGGTTTGGATTGCAGAGACAATCATATTGTTTCTATGCGTTTATTGGCACTGTTATACCTGCTCATATGCAAGCAACATAACCCACCCAAGATACCCCTGGTTACTCAGGAACTGTAAAGTTTGGTGATGACATTAAGTCTCAGCTTTGGAAATGGTGCTGTTTTTAGTAGTAGCACATGCTTGTCTATTACTGTGGTGTGTTAATGACATGTATGGCTTTGTCAGAATTGTCTTAAAAATGTCTGTAAGGGATCTTTACTGTATGCATTTACAGTTCTTGCTCCTTGTCAATTGGAGGAGACACTACGGCTTAATAGGCTCATACACAGATTTTATAGGATGTCAGAACAAAATGATTTTTTATTGAGGAAGGGTCAAACAAGTTGTGCTTTTTGTTGTATCACACTAAACAATATAAGAAGCATGTTAAAAAAGCTCAGGGCTCTCACTAGAAGGCAAAGGCTATGAGAAATGATTTAAAGCTACATTATCCTGTTTCTAATTCCTTTTCTTTCTTCCTGCGGAAATGTAATTGCAAGAGGCTGGGAGAAGGGATTGGAGCATTGGCTTCTATGTCAGCCTTGAAGAGTCATAAAGTCTCTTTTATGGGTTTCTCTCTAGCCCATGTTCTACTTTTCCAAATTAGAGGAGACAATATGACAATCTTAGCTAGCTCTGATCTTACATCTTAATTTGCAAACTCAGCAACAATATCAGTGACCAACTTCACTGGATATGAGGAAATATTTTTGAATTTAAACAATTTTCCACTGACCTCCAGTAAAGGCCTTTTTTATAATTGTCTGCACGTTTCCTTAAAGACCTCCTCCCCCTCAAATTCAATAGGCTTTGATAATAAATATTCTGGATAACTAATGTCTGTCTCAGTTAAGATGTCTGTTAGATCTTAGATATAGAAGTCAAATATGCAGCTGGAAGTTTCAAACAATAAATTAATTAATTGTGATTCTTTCTGAATTAAGCACAGCAAACAGACACTATGAATAAACTTAGAATTCTGTGAAGCAGTTGAAGCTTCTTCTGAGAACTGGCTCAGATTGGTTTGTGTAACTTGAATAAACTTAAACAAATGTCATTATGTATAAAACCCCAACAACCCAACAGTTCCCTGTATCACTATTCCTTCATGTTTCCTGGCATCATTTAATAAAATACTTGAAGTTCCAGCATTTTGCTGCTGCTGGTGGTATACCTTGGTCATGACCTGGAAGGACCACCCACTCTTGTAAAAGAGAGGGTAAGTCTGTCTCTATGCTAATTTGATTTTAGACCTCCTTTGAAGAAAAAATACAGGTATCCTTCAGTCAGCTTCAGTCTGGACTAAGCTACTTCTGTGATGCAAGTTTTGGTCTGTAGAAGTCACTTATAGCTGCATAAGGCAGAGGGTGTTTTGTGTGTGTATGTGTGAAGGAGAAGAGAAACTTTTATTGGTGCTTTTGTTTCTTTTCCACTTGAAGAAAAGCCAGGTATTTTTCTACTTATGTTTGAAAAAATGTCCAAGAAAAACAAAAGCACTAATATTAGCCCAAATGAATCTTTAGTTAATGAGATGTGATTGATTACTTTGAAAGGAAAAAAGTAATATACTATGACATATAAATCTAAGTGTACTGGTTAAAGATCTAAATAATTTTATTTCCCATAAAAGAAGCACTTGTAATTAGGAATGAAAAATGCAGTAAGCTGATGAAGAGAAAATAAATTTATTGAAGTGATTTTGCAAATCATGGTTAATTGAGCCACAAACAAAGCATCAAATAAAGGAAATAATGTGGTAATTGGAACCCTCATCCCTTATTGGCATACATTATGGCTTGCTATCTTTTAGCAGTATTAAATCATTGTATGTGAACGTTGCCAAAAAAACTCTTCATTTCCTTTTAGTGACTTCTTACTGCCCTCAGCTGAAGTTTAATAGAAAAGGAAGGACATGATGTAGTTTTAATGACAGGAAACCCATGGCTTCCAAATGAATAAATTCCATCACTGGCTGCCACAAAGTGTGCTAATTATTTCCTTTGATAAATTAAAAGCCGTAAAAGTCCAAAGTATATAGCATGTGGTTTACAGTTATAGTCTGCCTGTCTGCATTATTGAAAGTTCATATAAACCTCATTATTTTAATTTAATAAACATTATAATTATTTTTTACACCAGTAGGCTGTATAGAAAGCATATGTCGAAGATAAACTTGTCTGACAGGAGGGTAAACCGTCCACAAAATGAATAAGCAAAGAACATGGTGTGTCATGTTGTGATAGGTCAGATTTTTAATGATACTTTTGAATGAGCAGAAGCTTAAATATTTTTCAGCTTTATAAACCAGAGACTAGTGAACTAACTCTATCTTGTAAATGAGTATTTCATTCTGTAAAGTGTGCTTTGATGAACAATACAGTTCCTTGTGTTTTAGAACAGAAGCAAAGAAAACTTGGGAAAAATTCAGGGAAATGTAGAAAGGAAAATGGAGATTTTATAATAAACATTGAAAGGCAAATAAAATAAAATCCTATTCTATCTGAAGGAATGAAAGAGATATCCAACAGCGATGTAAATAACCAGAAGTGTTTTTTTTTCTTAAGAAAGATCATATTCAATGAGGGTCTGAATATTTTTAATGACTATTGTACTAATGACATTCAGGCCTGCACAATACCTCACAGGATTAGACCTTAACCTTAATACAGGTAAAAGAAAAAAAAGAAAAGAAGAAGACTGAAGAATGAGAAGCAAACCCAGTTTTTAGAGGTTATGGAAGTTCATGTTGGGTTATGATTCTAAAACATTTTAAAAAGCAAACACTTTTAGGTTAGCCAATCAATCCAGTACTGTTACAGTACTGTATCTTTTGCTGTGTGTGATCTAATGCACCTGACTCCAACTGTAAACTGATTCAAATCTGCTTTTAAAGTGGGAAAAAAAAAAAAAAAAAGAGAATTTAGCTGGACTGTGTCACTAATTTTGCTAAGCATAATGATTCAGTAATGAGACTAGGAGTTTCTGGAGACATGAGACAGCAGTGGCATGCCAGAATAGAGGGCATAGTATCACACATCGGATATGTGGAACCAGCAGACAGATGTACAGAACTAGGTCTGGCAGGACCAGGAAAAAGCAAAAGACAGGCAAACCACTTTGCTCTCTTAAATTTAAAATGCATGTTATAGACAGCAATTAGAGATCCTAATAAAAATGACAGGAATTGGAGCACGTATTGTTTTTCCATGGTATTGGACCAAATCTGTTGCAGAAGTGGGTATTCAGAGATCTGTGTCTTACAGCTGGGGAGCTGCAGCTCCCAAATGACTGGATCAAATGGGTATTGTTACAGATTATATTGGAGAGATCTTTTGTTCTGCTTATTGGTCTATACTGTCTCCTTAGCATAAGTCAAACCCTATGGACCAATACAAATGTACAGCTGGTCTGATTTGTGCTGGAGAGCAGCTTTCCTGCAAACCTATAGGGACTATTGAGACCAGTTGCCATGTATGTCAATGACGAATTAGTTTAGTAGTTCCGTGTGAAACTAAGGATGTATTTCACTTTTGCTTAGAAGTGTATGCTTAGACTTTATGAAGAAAATTCAGACTTGCATGTGCTACAGGGCTGAAGCCAATGGAATTGTTTCTGAGTGGCAGGGATGCTGACTTGATGTTATACTGACTCTATGTATCAGCTAGAAATTACCAGTTTCGTGTCTGACACTGCACTATGTTACGGGGAAATGTGTTATCCTCTGGAACAAAAAAAAAAAAGGAAAAGTACCTAACTTTATGAGCAAGTGCCTGATTCTGCTTCTGAGAGACATTATTCTTCCCTTCAGTGAACTGAAATGGAAACATATCACATTTTTTGTTTGATGTGCTATACCAGCACTTTTCTGTCATTTCATTTTCACACAGTAACACAAGAAATGATTTTGAGGGAAATAGAAAGGGTAAGAAGTTTTCTGAATCTTTTTAGTTGAAAGGGAGTTTGAAAGAGAGCTGGGGGAGGTGTTTTAATATTCTTGCAGAAGTAATTGGTGTTGCAAGGAAGTGTAGGAGGCTGAATTCTTCCACATTGCAACATATTGCAGCCTCAGAAAAATACCATAAGTTCTAGATGAAATATTCTTAGTTGCAAAGATTTAAATAAAGTCATTTGAAAGTGCCAAATCTGTGGTAGCACTTGCAAGAATATCTCCTTGAAGGACACTCTCCTTTTATGTTTATATGTCACTACTCCTCTTTAATAATAAACCTATGAAAAAAGTGAATAAAGTGCTATAAATAGCATATATGAAGGCATATTAGTGCCTGATTGGAAAATGCTGACACACTTTGAACATGCAAAGGAATTCTGTTCCTTTGCTCTTCCTTTATATTTTTCCATCTTTTTTTAATTAATGAGAGGAAGACAAGATTACTGCTTCTTTAGAGATTATTTCCTTCATTGAGTTTTCCTTCTGTAGTCATAACAAATCTGCTTGTAAGATGAAAATGGCTCACATATCAGTTAACTATGCTTATTTTCATGGTATTTTACTTGGGAGAATAATTAACTTTTTTATTAAGACTGCTGTGAAACTAGCTATAAAGACCAAAATATATTGTAAAATACTAGTGGGACTTGAATACCTGATTAATATTAGCACCATAGAGTAAAAATATTTTCTTTTAAAGATTTTCATTATCTTTTTATTATTTCTTCTCATAGTTGACCTTCAGAAAATATGTGCTTTGAATCTTAAATTTTATAGACATTGATTTTTCTCTTTGATAACATACTGTATTTAGAGAGAGATACATGAACAACATTTGTATCAGGGACAGAAAAACTGTTGTCTGTAAATTGTGTGGAAATATAAGACAAATCAGTCTTGTTGTACAAAGGCAATCTGTGATGGGCATTATATTTACAGAGCAGATAGAAAGGGAAAGACAAGGTTGTTGTGAAAATCCTTCTGCCTTACCATTTGTCAGGGGTTAAAGAAGGCCCTGAGGGAGCTGGAAAGGACTATGATCAAGTTGATAATCTGTCACTTGCTGGCTTTTCAGTCAAAGCAAATAGGAGTTACCTCTCTGTGAAGAGTTATTTCAGTTGACTATGAGAAACAGAAGGAGGAGGGGCTGTGGTTTCCTTCTATACCTGCAGGAGGTCAATGTCAGAGACACTGATGAAATTCTCTCCTTGATTTTTCTGGGCTGTTTACAGCTTGTGTAGAATACCACCACAGCATGTGTGAATGAGGGTATGACACAAGATCTCTCTGATGTTCTGGGGTAGTATAAATGCATGTTCAAATGTTTTCTTTTGTTTAGGCACTAGAAGTGTTCTTGATTTAAAAGCCATAAATCAAACGCTCTTCCATACTCTAAACATATCACTGCCATTCCCTAGAGAGCTGGTTGGGGCTTCTTGGTTTCAGGTTAGGAGGAAGCAACAATATTTTTCTGGGTATTGTGGCTACTTCTGCTCTATCCAGGGAGCACAGAGCAAGGAGATGATGAACTTTTGGTGTGTTTTGTGACATAGGTCCATCTTTAAATTACAGTGTCTATTTACCTTGTTATTAACTCATCCTGTGTATTTTATTTTCTGGTCATCTGTAATTTTAGGGAAGAAAGGTTAATTTTTATGGGGATCATAGTGTTCCTCCTTCATACCAGCAGTGGTCCACTTAAACTATGGACAAATTCAGAGAAATTTGAATTTCACTTATCTAAATCCTGTATCATACCAGTAGTGACTGTGTTAGCACAGGAGCTCTGCAGTCATCCTGACACTCAGTTGAGGTGTACTGAGATTGAGGACCTGCCTGCATGTCCACCAAAGCCCCATCACACAACAGGGCAGCAGGGTACCTGGAGAACCCCCTTGAGTTAGTGTGCCCCGCCCCCAGTTTTCTGAGGGATGTGATACATGGGACTCAGTTCTAGGAGACTTTCTATATGCAGCTCATAAAGATCAGCCATCTTTACACACATTATTCTTGTGATTTTGTTTTTGTTTTTTCCTGGATGTCTTTTCCAGTTGTTTTTCCCTAAAATTTGCTTTGTGGTCTATGCAAAGTGGTTGAGGAAGAGACGATTATTTTTAGGCTGGTCTTCATGCATTATTGCTAATTGACAGAATAGGATGCATAGTTAGCACACTATTTTCTCATTTCCAGATGCTACAGCCAACACAGGCAGTGCAAAGCTGTAGATGTAATTATCCCAAGAAAAATGTTAGATGGCTGCATTTGTTGAAACACTGGGTTTCTTATTGTCACAAATATATTATCTGCTTTTATCTGGCTTCTGTCCCTATCAAGTAAGTGAGCTACAGTAATATTATGCTATGATATATAATGTTTCCATTGCCATGAGGTGGAAAAGCAAGAGGGTTAAATATCAAATGGTTTGCTCGAAGCCCTAATTTGAAATCCCATCAGGGTCACTTGTTTACTAGCACTAATAGTTAACTAGTGCACAGCCTTTAAATTACTGCTTATTACAGCAGTGCTGTTCACACCACTGTGCTTAAGGACCTGTCAGCATTTCCAGTGGAAAACTGTTTTCAAAGGCTTATGACTTTGTCATGGATATTTGCTCTGAAACTTGCCAAATGTCATCTCAGGCTAGAAACAGATTATTTCCTTTATTGGAGACTGCTTGACTTGAGTTGGGAATAAATCAGCTTTCAAATTATTTTGAAGATAAGAAGAGTTGATTGAAATGTTTCCCCACGACCATAGTCTACTGTATTTAGAATAATGTAAATAAGGAGGGTTCTGGGACTCTGGGCAAATGAAGGGGTAATAGAGTGAAAAAAATGAACACAAAGGTACATTGATTTGTTGCAGCTTTGCAGCGGGTTCTGTGGTGGTAACAATACACATTGGCAAATTTCTCTAATTTTTGCAAAATATTGATGAGGCTTTGGCCAGTAGAATTCAGATTTTCTTCACTGCTTTGATACTTCAATGTAGTCCTTTATATTGATCTTTTCATTCCTATCTATTTGATCTAACTACACTCAAAGTGAGGTGACTTGGGTTTGATACTTTGCTGTCCTTAGATAATTTTAAAGCCTCAGAAGTGTAATACAGACAAACTTGTGTCTCATTACCCCATCAGTAATGCTACCCCACAGCTACCTTCAAACCCCCTAGGGTCTGGTCAGGAGGTGAGAGCTGCTTCAAGACTTTAGCTTCACTGTTGTAAATGGCATTCAGAATCCTCCAATTGGAGAAGTGTTATTTTTTAGGAATTTCCTCATGCCTTTTGGAAAACAGATACTTCTTTAGGCTTCTCTTTGCCAATGATCAGCAGTCAAGGAATACTTTTTTATCCAGAACATAACTCAGAGCTTTTAATGGTAACTTGCTTTATGAAAACATCTTTCATGTTTTTTCTGTTGACATGGTGGAGGATTTCTTTCCTTCTTTTAGTTTTGTTTCTTAATATTTCTTGAACAAAAAATGTACCTAGACTCCAGCATTTTAAACTTTGCCATATTTTGTCAACTTCTTTTCAGTTTAAGTTACCTGAATACACATGAATCAAATTAGAGTCTTTCTTGATGCAGGGTGTTACACTGTACTAAAACTGGGCAGATAAGGGCTTCAAACTTTCAAAGGTGTTTAGTTTGTTTGTTTATTTTTGTTAAGGTATTGTTTGATAAAACTTATTTTAAAAACTCACACATTGTGGTCATGCACACATACAAATATTACTGTTTGGAGAGGTAAAGATACTCTAAAAAGGGCTGTTGGTGAAGAACTCTATTGTTCATCAACAGTATGCTAGTAAGCTAGGATTACAGGAATATTATTTTAACCCCTTGGCTTTGCCATGAACATCTGTGTAGAATTCATCCACTGGGCTTCTGAACATATCATGAACACTCATGTCCTCACTGATCTGAGTGCAATACTAACAACGTTGATTCATTGTTGCGGTGATTATGCTCAATGCAGAAAAAAATTAACCTTGAAACCCAGTAAATTTACTTTCCTTCGAAATCTTTGTACCACATGCAGATGTTAATTATTTCCTATACTATTTCTGTCATTTAGGTGAAGGATCCATGTGTGCCTTCCATGACCCCAACTAGGTTGTTAGCCGTAACAGAGAAACAGGACTTCAGAGGGAGTTGCTAACCTTCACTGAATAGCCTGTCAGCCAGAGAATGATACAGAGCACCTTCAAAAGGTCCCCTAAGTAATGAACACTAAGGAGGGTTATAATGGGCCCATCATTAGCTCCAGCTAATATTTTGACCTAATGCCCACGTACACTACAGGTGTCATGCAGGGCCACCATAGGATTAATCTGCAGGATGTTTTGTGGTTATACGATGACAACACATTTCTTCAGCATGCTCCCCAACTTGTAAGCCTTTATATGTTATTTTCTATAATGCAAGTAAATTATGACCTCTTGCATACATTTTTTAGTTCTTTCCTCAAGCTCAGTGACCCACAGTGACCAACGACTCAAGTCCATAACCATGCAAAAGAGAAAAATAGGTAGCAAGGCCTTGAAAGTTTATCCTCTAACAAAGATATAACAAAACGTAAATACAGTTACTAGGAAATCTCATCTTTCCTCCTATTGTGTGTCCATTTCTTCAAGTGGTTTGTTTTTTTTTCCCCTGAATCCTGGTACTACTTACAACTTTGAAAAGGATGAAGACTTGTGCACTCCACTTCTGCATGCATTTTTAAGGGTCTTCTGTAAACTCACCTCCTGCCTTCCATGGAGAGATTACTTTTATGATAAATAATTTCTTTCAGTCTTTGCATTCATGTGTCTGTTTTCTACTTTATCAAACTTACTTATTCACTCAAGATGTTGGACAATCTTGCCTTCTTACTTGATTGTTAAGGATCCGAATCATTATTAAGGGGTTAAGGATTCACCTTCTCAGAAGTTACCGCTTTCATTTCTTTTGTATTCATAACTTCTTTACATTGTTTCCTGAAGAATAGCAGCCACTTTGTAAACTGAACTGAGCGACTATCAATATTGTTCATATTCTCAACCAGATTCAGGGATAAAGTCGTCTGTCTCCATTTGTCTGCGGTCTTCTCCACATTGTTATTAACCTGGCCAAACTGCAGAGTGAATTTCATGTGACTGTAATCTGGCAGTCATATTGTAGAATGCAGTAATTATAAAAATTAATATAGTTTTTGTCCCATAATACCAAAAAGACATCAGAAGGTTATGATCAGTTCTTTTAGTAAGAGAATATTTAATATAAGGAGGAGGAAATATTTGACTGGTAAGTGCCTATTCTTTGCTCACACAGACAAAGCACTCCATTGAGATTTTGTGTTCTTATATCACTTTTATTAAAAACGTGCACACTCAAAATCCTGGGTGTTATTTAAACTTACAAAGATGAAAAAACAGAGAATTCACACTAGTGCTCCAATATCAGTGGATTAAAGCAAAAACATCTAATAAGATAGTAAAAGCATATATTCTTTATGAGTGACACAGATTCAGCTAAAATTTCTATTGAGCTTGTAAACAGAGAGCTTATTCTCAGATTAACTCAAGTACAGAGTGCAGGCTATATATCTGTGTGCACTCAGGCAGAATTTTTTCTTTAAATTAAATAACTGAAGATGAACACAAGTTGTTTTTTCTCTATCTAGGAACTTCTTAAGAGACAAGTACAGAGTTCACAAAGAAATGTTAGATGTTGGTTTAAAATCAGTATTACCAAAATTTACTGTATTTCTGTATACCTTTATAATCAACATTTAGGTTAACTTTGCACATTTGGTGCTGAACTACTTGTTAGAAATGGATTTTGCGTAGCTCTGCCAATTTAGATAACATATTAAAGGCCCTATTATTTTGAGGAGTTGGATAATGTTAAACCCTAAAGGGCCACTGCAAATAATTTCATTCACTCAGAGACAACACTTAGCAAAGAAGGGAAAAGAAGGTATTTTTAATGACATTTAACTTGACTTTATTTGGGTACAAGATCTTGAAATGCTCATATGGGCTTAGTGAGTGCAAATTAAAGTTTTGTTAGTATTTTCTTTTTTTTTTTTCTTTTTCCCTTTCTCAATTGAGCTATTTTCAGGGATTTTCAAACACTCTCAGTACAGTTTTTTTTTTAATTAAAAAAATGCCACCCCCAAAAACCCCAAAAACTTTTCTTAAGACAAAGCTATTCAGTGCTTAAAATGATAAAATCTGGTCAATCCATGTTTGTTGTTTCTTTCTCTATAGCCACTAAAAATAAATCCTTCAGGAGAACATTTCTTTAGCTCCCTTTTTCATTATTTCCAGAGGCAAAAGCTGGCAAGGCAATTTATAATTCAATTTTTGCTAAATCCACAACACCTAATATATATGTCAGGCATTTCAACGGCAGGGTACTTTGGGGATAGGTGATAAATTGTACTGATTATAAGTGCAAGCTGTTCTTCCAAAACATCATATCAAAAAGAAGGCAAGTATTATTAGGAGAATGTAATGTATCTTTAGAATGTCCAGAAACATAAGAGATAATCACTTCATGTGAATATATTCTCCCTTGAGTTTTACAGCTCAATATTAAGGTCTTACCATGTTTTTGATAGCACTCATCTGGAGGGAGGGACGATCATGGGTTGGTAGTCTTTCAGCAGTCATATAGCTCTTAGGCCTGCAATAATTCATTTCTCCAAAAAAAATGGCTTACTATGAAACCTGAAACATGTTCATAATAATTTTCTATGTTGGGGCACGTGAAAAGTATAAATATTATTTTATAATATAATCTCCCCTGCTCTTTTAAACATCCTTTCAATGTTTCCATGTATTTTCCTGTGAGCTACACATAGTTTTAACTATTTACCAATACTGCTGAGCAAACCCAAAATAGTTCTTCAGTTTCATCTTGGTTGTCAAGCTAATGTAAAAATAGGCAAAAAGACACTATATCTTGAGATCTTTCATCTTAGCTTCTGCTTTTTTAAACCACAAATCTTGTAATCTTACAAAGATGAGAATGATAGATCAACCAGAAATGGTTACAACCAAAAAATAAACAAATGAAGCTAGTTATTTGAGATTTGCAAGAGTGATGTAAACCTTTTCACCTTTATGTTGTTGGTCTGAATTTAGCTCAATTGATTTTGACTTGGCTGCTCAGCAGATGCTTTTTTTTTTTTTGTCTTGCCAACTATAATTGGTATCCTTCTCAGATTCTTTAAGGAACTGACTGATTTTGTGACCATGGCATTGATTTAGTACCCATTGTATAATATCATCCTGTGTTAGGCATTATTTCTCTCTCTTTAGCATTTCAGAAAACTGTTTTCTTGCTTTAAAGACTGGAATCCTTCTTAATTTTTCTAAACAAATAGATGAAATTCAGCTTAATTAATTTTGAAAATATCAGTTTTCTTTCACACTTTTAATGAAAACTCAGAATACGTTTTAAAACATTTTAGTTGACATTGCCTGGCTCCATGAGCCTGCTTTTAAACTGAGCCTTGCATGAAGGAATACAGCAATGAAAATAAGAACAGAAAGTGAATGAGCAGAAAATCATTGCCCTCCTTCTGAAAGAGAGTTTCTGATCAATGACTTAGGGGAGCTGAGTGCAGAGATTTTTTGTTTTCCTTTCTCCATTTTGCATTGATCCCCTTCACACTCAAACTCTCAGTTTTGTCATTTTTATATCACCTAAAATCATTAAATGAAGAAGATGAACAAAAGTGGAAAACAAATGATCACTCATGAACCAAACCAGATTAGCGTGCAAGCTTGTCTGAAAGACTGATGAGATAATACCTGCAAAAGAATGGTCTGCTCTGACAGGAAAAGGAGAACCAATGTATCCAGAACACCCAATAGCTCATCTGGCAGTAAACGAGAGGTCAAAATGTCAGTCTCCCAGTCCTGCCCCTTATGGAGTTAGAAATCTATTAAAAAAGTCCTAACTATTATAGAAAATCTTACAGCATGGAGGGGAAATTAAAAATAAGTGGATATATGTATAACAAAGAGGTACTCTCAAAGGAAAAATGAAACAAGGATGGAGAAAGATTGAAAAATACACAGCAAAAAAGTCAATGAGAAATAGAGACTTTCAAGAGGCAGGAGGGGAGATGCTTGAAGATATTTGGAGAAATAGCAAAGAATAAAATGAGGAAGAATCATGAGGATGTTTGCCCTCTGACTGCAGTCTTTCCCTTTGAGATTCAAAAATAATTCCTTTAAAAATGTGGATAAGTGTAGCTCAATTCCATTCATGATTGATGATACCAGGCAGGCATGGTTTCTGTTTGGCTGCATTTCTTGGGCACAGAAGGACACTGTGTTATAATACCCTGCTAGATAAAGACATGCTGAAATTCGTAAGGCTGTTAGTTGAACCTAATCTCACACTGGCAAAAGCTGTTACTACAGCAAACCAGATTGAATCAGCTATTAATAATGCAAAGATGTCATTGCTTCCCCAAAGAGATTCTTAGCACAGCTTGTAGGGGAGATTACTATTATTCATGTTATTAGAAGCAGACCTAAAAGGGACATTGTCTATTGTATGAGTAGAAAGATTTTTGGTTTTTTTCCTGAAAAGCTTTTGAAAGAGCACAAAAATGATCCGGACTAGAGAACTTAAACCATCCTGTATTTTCCTCATAATTTTCCCTTAGAATAATTAAAATTTGGGCTTGTATTTATACAAAGTTCTTATTATGGATACATTCTTGGCCTTCAAAAGCATGGTGAAGACAGTAATTTTTTTTTAGAATGAATGTTTACTTTTGGACATATTTGCTTATGCCCTGATGACACATTAATGGGCTTGTTAGAGACCCTATGACTTTAATGGGACAGGATCGAGGCTGGTGTGTAAATATCCACAAGCTGGTGTAAAAAGCATACTTCTCAGCCCTCTGCAATAAGGGAAGACTTTTGGTCTTGGATGCAAATATTATGACTTTACACTGTCTTTTCTTACACTTGATTATTTATTTTTTTTTGGGTGGTGGAAGATTTATTAGTGAATTTGGGGGACAGCATCTTGTATCTTCTACACTTGTGCATGAATTTCTGAACAAAAATCTAACATTTGAGCTACTGGCATGGTGTTTCTAAGACTCTCTTAGCTGAAAGAGTTGAAGCAGATAGATGGGAAGGTTGTATGTTTTCAGGAGTCTGAGAGACCTTGAAGCCAGGAAAAGCATCTACTTGATATTGAGATATAAACAATTGTTTTCAAAATAAGTATAAATGTGGCTCTTCCTGAATACTATAATCATTAAGCAGAGTGTTAAAAATGGTACTAGCCCTTTATTTGTGAGATTAAGACAATTTCAGCCTTCACACAGAGGCAGCCTTCAACCAGTCCCCTAGTTATGAGAGCTGCTTTCTGTACACTCCCTAGAGAAAGAAAAGTTGCATAAAGTTCCAGTCCTTTTCTCTCCTCTTCAGAGAAATGAAGAGAGATGGCACTGACTTTCAAAATATTTTACAGAAATATCCTGTCGGGCGCATGTGTTTGTAAAAGAGGTGCTGATACAGCATAGGAAGTGGTGGGTGAAATAAGACAAGAACAGCAGCCCTGAGTAGCATCTGAGTAGTATGATGTAAATGCTGAGATGTCACTAAAGTGGCTCCTTGAGCTTTAAGTCCTCTTCTGGTAGAAAGGAATGGACACAGAGTCTGGATTAGCCCCGTGATCTGTAAATTTAGGCAGAGGTAAATCTCATCTCAACAAGTTTGATGAAATTTTGATGAATGAAAGCAAGTTCTTTGGGCAATGTCATAGGCCTGGAAACAGACAGTGGGATGAAAAAAGTACAATGGAAGGTTTTCTTAAATTACTTCAAAATAAATGTCATTTGTTTTTTAGTTACTTCAAAGGCTTCTGTGAGAGATTTTCCTTCTGGCTTTTCTTTTCCTACTGAATGTTGAGAAAAAAATAAGCATGTGGCCATTGGAATATGGAACAGCAGGTAGTTCCATGTGCTTCCCCCAATTTCATTGTAAGAAGCAGATAGCTAGTATTGAGATATTTGTAAGAAACATTTCAGAGGCTGCTGGCATTCAGGGGGGTGCAACGAGGGAAAGATAACAGGACTGCAATTAATTTTATAATGCGGAGGGAATTTTAGTGAAGTTAAAATAAATAAATAGAATTCTTGGGGAAATGGAAGTCAAACTTTCAATTACTCTAAAAGATTCTGGCTCATTCGATCTAGCTGACACTTTGATGTGTTTAAATCTTTGCAGACACTATGTAAGAACTGAATCAAGGCCAACTGCACCCCCTCTGTTCTTGCAAATGCAGAAGCAGTGGTATCTAAGCAGTAAGAGGACCAGCTTTTTCAAGAAGGAAATTTGTAGAGATAACATGAACAGTGGCTGTCATTAAAAGTCAAATGACTACTTTTAGATGTTGTTGGTGAGGGTTATCAGAAGGCAAATATGGCACATTAGATTATGCAACCTACTTTCAGGGTTTTGCTGTGTTTTCTTGTCTTAAGAAGAGCATCTTGTGTTTTCTGATGAAACAAAGGCCATGTTGCAAAAGCCCTGATTCAGCAAAAGAGGAAAAAGGGCAGTATACACAGTATTCATTTAACTGTACTTCAACAGAAATTCCATAACCAGAGATATCTTTTAAAGTATAAACATTTCCCATTCCTACAGTTAATACCCTAAAACTGCACACCCATAGCAGTACTTTTACAGTAAGCAACAAAACAAAATATTTATCACGGTATTTACAAGACATCATTAAAAGCAAAGTTTGTGCTCTCAACAATTTTTTCTGTTGTGAACTGAACACAAAAAAGTCAGGAAACATGAGGAAACCCAAAGACAGTATAATTCTAACACTTGGTTTTAATTAAAAGCTTTTTCTGTACTTTATGCCACATGTTACTTGTATATATTATCAAAATACAGGAATGAATACGAATTTCACTAAGGCTTGTTAACAAAATATTCAAGTCAGACCAGCAAAGAGAAGGAGATCAAACAACAAACAGGGAAAGCTGTGAAGAGCAGGTGAGATTCTTTCCATAAAATCAGAGCACTAGCTTGAGATTCCAGAAAGTGATCAGAATTTCTGTAAGGATAATTAATCCTTTATTTTGTTTCATAACATGTTCCTCTAAATGTATAAAACACCATGAACAGCTACTTACTAGATCTAAAAAGCCATTAAACAAAAATTAAATCTTTCCCTATGAAAAAGATTAAAAATGAACTGTTCCCCAAATGAAGGTCTTATGTGTACCTTCCCAGATTTTTTAACTTTGCATTTCACCAGTAACTGAAGTTCTGTGTCAGTATTCTAAGCTGAATTTCCTGATTGCAAAGAAGATAACTTAAAAAAAAGTGGTTCTGTGATTCACCTCAGTCTGGTGAAATCATGGTACTGTAACTCATTCTATAAATATTCCAGTATATGATGCAGGACTGTTGCCAAATAAAGTGCTCTCTGATGGATTTGTAAGTAGATAGGAAGGTGGATCAGCTGAAAAAAGTTGTTATCTGAAAAAGGATTGACTTCCAAGGCTGCCTGTGAAATAGCTTTAGCCATGAAATATGTGCTAGAACAAGAAAGGAAAACCACCAGATGACAAAATGGGATGGATAAAGTGCATGACACAACAAAACAAAAAGCTTTCTTTAATACTACATTGTCATAACATATTCCTCCGCTGGGTCCATGAACAAAACACTTCCCAGGAAGTGCAGCGCAAGAGCAGGAGGTCGGCGAAAGTTATAGATGGGGAAGCAAACGCAGCTGCTGTAGATAGAAAACGAGAGGTTCAGAATGGGGTATGTAGCTCATACCAGAGCAGTTCTGAATACTGTGCTGATCACAGGATGGGAAAATGCACAGGAACAAGCATATTCTGGGGCTGAGCTGAGCTGGGTATAATTGAAGTGTTCTTACAGACAAGCTACTTTAAGAACAAAATGATGTCACTGTTTTTACATTGCAAAAATGTAGTCTAGCATACCCTCGTGATGGGGAGTGCAGATACAGTGATAGGGCCAGGAGAGCTATGCTTGAGGTTAACTGAATGCCTAACATGTGTGTCCAAGTGGGAGGAAGCTGTGGTGAGACAAGAAATGAGAGAAATAATTTATTTAGTGTCTGGCATGATGACTGTGAATTTCTTTAAAGATTATTCCTGTATATTGTATAGGTTTGTGGGCTTTTGTGTCTTTATTGCTGCTACAAAGAAGTAATCTCTCTGCTAGAACTAAATTATGATCACTTCAGTTTTGTGACTGTTAATCAAGAGAAGGCATTTTCAAGCCTTTCCCAGCCACATATCCTTTGAGGGTTTTGAAAACTATAGAATGCAGTTTGTTATCTGTCATTGTGAGGCCTTGCCAAGTTCCATGATGCAGTGAAAGCGGAGTCATACGCTGCAGCTGACACTTTCCCACTGACCTCAGCTTGTTGCACTGCATAAACAGAAGCTATTACAAGTCAATATGGTTCTTGGAGTGGGGTTACCCTGAAAGGAGCATAAGAAAGTTTTCCACGTTTCTGCAAGGTTCAAAGTGAACGATGTGCTTTTTCTGTCACATCAGCTGACAAGGCTGTCATATCCTCAGTTCACCTCATAAATAACAGGCATAGGGGATGGTTATATAAAGCTGCAGTTCAAAAGGATTGAAATCTGACATCTGACACTGCCTTTCCTCGACATGCTCACCCTTAGCCATGCTTAATGGTTGGTATGTTTCAATTTAATGCCTCACTTTCTGCTTGATGAATCAGGATGCAGCCTTGTAGACAGTCTTGCAGGGTTGCAGGGAAAAGTCACTGGGGCAAAGGATGAAGAAATAATTGTTGTGCAAAGCCTGGCAGCACTGTGATAACAACTGAGAGATGACATAGGGAGCGTGTCACTGGTCTTGGAGACCTGACACAAACCTTTCCTGGGTTGGTGGCAGTGGTCAGGGAAAGGTATTGAAAGAAATTGGCTGTGGGGTCCAGGGAGTCACCAGTGATCTGGAGGTGGCGGAAGGCAAGGGGGTTGTTTTTTTTCCCTCCTCCCTCCCCCCCCTTTTATCCCCAGAGCTAAATGTGAAGGACTGGAGAAATAAAGTGAGGATTTATTGGGAGGGAGCAGATTTACTAGGAATTGGTGGGCAGGGGAGCACTAACCTTCTGCTCCTTCTCTGAGTTGACCTGATCACAGGGCTCACAGCTACTCTCCCTGCCTGTCTTTCTCTTAGGGTCCACAAAACAGGCAATGGGGCCATGGCACCCTGTATTGGGGCATTTCATTTCCTCCCTTCCCCCCTGTGATCTGCCAATGTAAACAACTGCCTACTTTTACCTAAACCAAAAACCAGATCTGCCTCTAATCAAGTTGGGTGACTGTTGACATGTGTAGAGTTTGATATTTTGATAATATTATATGTCTGTGATAATACTTCATTACAGTTATGTCTTTGGCTATAATTCTTTCAACACAGTCACTTTTGTATAGCCCTTTGAGTAACAGGAAAACATTGTAAGGCCAAGTTTTGCTCTGATGGTCACATTACAATTCAGAAGATGTAGAATT
Source organism: Pezoporus wallicus (assembly GCF_028554395.1). Classification (NCBI taxonomy): domain Eukaryota; kingdom Metazoa; phylum Chordata; class Aves; order Psittaciformes; family Psittacidae; genus Pezoporus; species Pezoporus wallicus. The sequence continues at coordinate 8,943,170 of NW_026640488.1, forward strand.
AATCAGCATTTGATATACCTCTGAGAAACAGCAAGTAATGCATTTATTTGTCTTGCATTTTCTTGTAAAGGAAATTGTGCGTGTGTTTGGGGGAAAGGGGAGAAGATTTTTTTCCCCCACCTTGTCTAGGTTTGCTTGCAATTTGAAACCATCACTGGTGTGTTGTCATATAATATTATACTCCTCCATTTTACAGACTCTCACTTATTTCCCTTATATTCACTTACTTGCACAGAGGAGATCATTAAACTATGACTTGCAAATTGCTATGCTGATCAGCAGTTCATGTTATGAATCTGTGGGGGCTTTCTGCATATAGAAGAAAAAACATGTTAGATTGTGCTTTTAGTTTAATTTCTACAAAGTAATCTGTCTTGTGATAGGAACAGCAGAAACTTGTTCTTTTATTTTGAATGATCAAAACCGTTAACCTACCACATCCTTCACAAAAGGTAAATACTCTGCCTATGTCATCTCTCCAATCTGCATTTCACAAATGCTCTTGTGGAGACAATATAATATTTTGTCATCTGCCAAAACAAAAGTTTAGGCCTGGTTTGAAAATGCATTTTGTGACCACTAAAATCTTTAAGAATATTTCCAGTACTTTCTTGAAGTAAAAGTTTCCTTTGGATCAATCAATCAAAACATTTCATGTAGATAAACATGTAGTGTGCTGATGTTGGCCAGCTTTTAATAATCATATAAGGTAAGTTTAAAGTGGAAATAGAAATAAAGCACTTTGACTGATATATGAAAACATTTCCATTTTTGAGACCAACAGTGTAATTGTATTTGCAAAGTTGCCCAATGTTTTATAGAAATTTGTTTTGAAGATCATAGGGACAAACTGTTAACTGTGCCTTTGTTTAGGATCCTAAAAATAGCAAATTACACCAAGGAAAAAATATTTCTACTCCATTAGGAAAATAGAGAATGAGTTCTTTTTTCAGAAGTTTCTATGCTCACACTAGAATGCAGGTTTTGTAGTTGACTATAATTTCTAGAAAATTTTCAGGAAAATTTGTCTGGCATATCTCCACCATTCAGCATTTTCAAAAGATTTACAGTTTGAGTTTGCTAAAGCACACATCTGATGCATCTCCCTGCCTGTAATATTGAGCCAGCAGGATTCTGGACAATGCAAACGTTCCTCTTTCCCTGTTCACAATGGAAGATGGAGGTGAACAAATCTACACAGGAGCAACTGGCAGTGTCGTGACTTAATCCTTAATGAGAATTGTAAGAATGTTTTTCTTACACAATCTTATCGTTTGACTGTCATCAGCAGTCAAGACACCACTACAATCTTTTAGAGGTAGTCAGGATTATGGCCTTTCTAGGTTCATTTAGATTTACTTTTCTGCTGATGTTTGGCCTCAAGGCAGGGTTATTTCACTCAGATGATAGAGCGTCTGCAAAACTGCAGAGCGTACAAATTCTCGTGTCTCTTTGGGCATGGAATTCAGTTTAAATCTTAATCATGTAAACAGTATACACATCTATTATAGTGTTCCTATTGCAGTTTTCCAGCAGAATCGTGGGAGCTCTTCCCTGACCACATGCAAATGACTCTGGTGGAGGTTTGCATCTGAATTCCCACTGCGGTTGATATGGAGGTATTTGTCTTGGATCTAAAGTAAGTCTGAAGATACATGCCCATATGTATTACATATGTCTCCACAACATCTCTACAAAGAGATTCTTGTAAACACCTAAATTCAGATGAGATAAATGCCTCCTCTCTCTACAGCACTACAGCAGTTTGCACTATCAAAAATTATCTGCAGGTTTGAGATAAAGATGCAGGCTTCTTATTTCTCATATTAACATGATCTATCTCATCTTTTAAATTTCCCGTTGTTTTATGTGGAGTGGAAGAGGTTTGAAAGACAGGCACTGACACTGCAGCTATAGGAGCTTGAATGCATATTTTGGAAGTGGAAGACACAAGGACCAAAAACACAACCTAAGAATGGCTTCTGTTCCTCTTGCTGGCCCAGTTAGTCTGTTTTACCAATGGTAAAACAATTGAAATAAGAACCAGGCAGGAACTAGACCCAACTGCTATCTGTCTTTCCATGACTACCCAAAACCTCTGAGTTTTTTGTGAATGTCTCCTTTCCATATTGAGGTCATCCACCCTGAGCCTTTCCCCAGCAGATATTAAATCGAACGCAACCTTTTGCTTGCAAGTTTTGTTTTGATGATTCAGCATAATCTGAAAAAAACCAAAACCCACTCAGCTAGTTAGATAAGCAAAGAATAAAGCAGTGTTGGGAGAATATAACTGTCAAAACAGTAACCTGGTTGATAACAGTGTTAGCTGTTGGTGTTTCACTTACTAAACTAAACATTCACAATCCCTTTTCCACTTAGGTATTCAAAGTAGAGACAGATCTTCTCTTTCTCAATGAACCTTTCATCCTTTTACTGACATTTATTCTTCTTTTCATTCAATTAACCCAGAAAGAAAGCTTCTGGCAAGGCATGTCAGCTGTTGTCTGCCGAAAAGAGACATACAAATCTTGTCACATAGCTTTTATTTTTATGGTCAGGAACCCTCAGGCCTAGTATTAAGGCGACTTAGGCTTGTGTGGAACTTTACTGTCTCCTGCACACTCTGAAATAAGATTACATGATGGAGAAGATCAATTTACTGAGAACATTTAAGCTCAGAATATTAAGCTTTTTGTGCAACCACATCTCCACTCTAGCTGTGTGGCAGAAAAACGAGCCACAAGATCCTTGACAAATTAGATATTACCACATCTAACTGTGTATATTTAAGCTTATCAAACTGAATCGTTGCATTGTAACTGTGCTCTTACGCAGACAAGGACTCCATTTAATAAATGCAGTGCCATTTAATAGTAATTAATCACCCAACTAAAATGTCACATTAAGGTCAAAGAGACTAGAAGACAAAAAGAAGAGAACATTAAATTCAGCTGACAAACATAGGAAGGGAGAATATAAAGCCAAAGAAAGTTCTGGGACATTGGCACTGGTAAAACATTTAATCCAAACTTCTTAACTTTCTGTTCAGTTCAGAAGTAATCACATTTACTTGGTTCAAAGCAGGGTCATTTTTGTAACTTTTAAATGAAATTTCCTCTTTGCGTGTGCAGTGACAGCTCACTGCAAGCTTGGAATTGTTGGTGCATTTTACAGATGTTGTGTTCTCAGTCTTTGCTGTTTCCTTCCTCCCTGCTTCTTTTTGCTATTATGATAGTCTTTCATTTGGGTGGAATTTTCCTCACATATCCTGAAATAGAAACAGCTTGGACATACAGCTTTTCTAAGGTGGAAAGAAATGAAAATAAGTATGTAGAAACAGGGACAGGATAAAATACCAAAACATCTTCAGTCATGTACTTTATTAATTTGAGAAATAATTTAGGAATAAATATTCCTAAAGTTTGCAAATTTTGGCAAAATTCAAAAGCGTGCTGCAGAAGTTTTTAATACAACTGCTGTTGGCCCTAGAACTAAAGACTGTAATCAAAGCACCCTAGAAAGTCTCAGGTTTATGGAGTATATAATACAGAATTTGATTTCATGTTATAACTGTGTAATGGCATTCAATAGCAAAAACAGAAAAAGAAATTATTGAGTTGAATAAGAGGATTATTTGTGACGAGTATTTTTCAAATAAACAGAAACTCTAAAAAAAATGCTGTTTCAGAGGAAGTACACTTATCACCTGCAGAAGTAAAAATTTAGGGAGTTCCACATACTAAACATAGAAGGTTGCAGAAAATATAAATCTCCACTGTTGATTCTACTTCTACAAATCAGAGTTTAACAACTGCAGTAAAAGTGTATGAGTAGGTTTATATATGTGGCATTATGTATATATGTTTGCATTCTTTCTCACAGTGTCTTTTTCATTTCTTTTCTTTTATAAAATGTAGAAATAAGCAAGAAGCATCCATTTTTAAAACACATATTTTGAAATGCCATTGTGCTAAATATGCGACTTTCTGTGCATGAAGAGCTAGCAAAATACAGTCAAGAATGAAAATGTGCTATTGTCAGTGTATGTTACAGAATTCAGACAAACCGCTGCTAAATAGACTTGTTCTTTAAAGCATCTATCATTCCTCCTTCCTGTTTCAGAGTTCTCAGTTTCAAGTCCAAGAATTTTTGTATTAGCATTGTGAAAAAGAGTAATTCTTCAAAAATTACTCTACATTTGGCAAGATCTGTCTGTATAACTTTTGCGTCAGTCCAAAGAATTTTGGCCTTTCAAAATGTTAAAAATTATCTTTCAAAATTGTGTAACTCTGACTTTGTCAGGAAATGCGTCCATTTTCTAAAATACTCCTTTCTTTCATTACCTTTTACATCCAAAAGTTATAATGGGCCAAGTAATTATTAATTATTTGTTCATATATGAAAGCCCAAACTCGTAATATTGAATAATTTGGCATTAATTTCTCACACTTCATTGCATGATAATTAACTTTGTACTGGTCAGGGCTGTGACACATCCAGGGAGACATCTTCATGTGTGAAGTAGAACCAATGTTTATGGTGCTGGTTAACATGCATTGATATACCTTTTCAAATTTTAATGAAGACTTTGATGATTCAAAATTTGAGAGTTCTGATGTTCACATCTGAAAGACCTTTACAGCCTTTGTAGAGGAAAAAATACCATTCTCTTTGAGTTATCTATACTTGTGCTGAGTTTTAGAAGAGCATATTTCTCCTTCACACAGTTCACTGTAGTTCCACTCAGCTTCTGTGGCAATCCTATAGATTATATCCTATAGACTCTAATCCTATCTAAGTCTATCTCTTATTCTGTCTTGACAGTCCTCCAAGAAAAGCTCTCCTCTGCATGTCTGGCACTATAGAATAAAAGATTATTGTGTTTATTTCATAATGCTGTGGTTTCCAAACTGTGATCTGCATTCTAACCTAGTGGGCCACCATGAGCAGTGCTTGGCTGGTCTGTAGTCTGCAGCAGATCTTATGACCTGAGGGAGTTCAATTAAGGACTTCAGCCTCTGACCACAGCACAGCACCACAGCCTCTTTCAAACTGGGTACCCATAGCACTTGGAATGCACCAAAGTCTTATTTTAGACCTTGCACATATATAAATGAGCTGCATGGGAAAAAAAATTTGGACCTGTTCTCATGAAAGATGTGGATAAGTGAGAGGAATTAAAGTCACCCGGATGACCGGAACACCTAGAGATTTGCAATATTGGGAGGCTAGTTTTGAAATGTAATTTCCTTTTTTGTGCTTTATTTATTGAAAACAATGAGAAAACCTTCTTAGAGTCAGTTCTGTCATGTGGCATGCTGTAAGGCACTAACAGATATCATAGGCAGTTTTTTGACTCAAAACCTAGCTTGCACTTTGTTTAAACAAATGTTTGGCTACATAGCTATTGATGGCTGCAGTAGTAGCAGATTTGCCTTTTTTAGGCTATTTTCAGCAGCTAGAGGAAAGACAGTAATTTTTGCAAGTGCATTTCACAGCTTGTTGCAGAGGCAGTGTGGAAACTTTGAACTGAAGTAGAACATCACTGACATTTACAACTTTGTTGCTTCTCAGCATCCCTATGGTGACTCCTTCCCTCTACCTCTTGCTTCTTGGGTTCATCCTTTCATACACCCTAGCTCTTGCCATTCTCTTTTTCTTTTACTTCTCTTTTGATCTCTCTCTTTTGGTTTTCTTTCCACCTTATTTCCTGTCCTTTTTCATCTTTCCAGCTCCTATAAACTTGCTGCATCTCTAAATGCACCTTCTACTTCTCCTGGCTCTGCAGGCCAGGCCTTTTCCTCCATTGCCTTTCTGCCTGGAGTGCGCTGAGAGCAGAAGGGCTTTGCTGTCTTCTCTGTCCTTTCCGGAGACCACTCTCTTGCTATCTGTTCCCTCAGGAAAACCCTTGTTCAGCTCCTTGTAGCTCTAAATTGAAACATGCTCTTCTGACAGACTTCTTGGGGAATAACTAATTTTTGTATGTACAATCTGAATATGTACAGTATGAGCTTTTGTGGAGATTTTTGGTTGAATATAGGTACAAGTATGTTGATGTTGCTTTGGTAACCTTGCCAGAGTACACAGCTAAACAAACAAGTACACAAAAAGAGAGAGAGCTGACAGGTAATACCTGCCATAGCAAAATTCTAGCTGTGGTAAAAGTTTTGCAATGCTTTAAGCAAATGTTGACGTGGGAAGTTTCTACCCTTGCCTTATTGGTTCTAGCAATTTCATCTGCAGTGTATGTTTGTCTAGTGGAAAGACAGAGAGACAAGCTCTGCACGTGTGTGATTTATTACAAATGGCTTCTGCAACTTTGAATATGTGGCAGGGAATAGATGCTTCTTTCTTTATATCACATGTATCTGAAGCACTTTTAGAAAATGTTTCTTATGAAGAAAACTTATTAAGCAAAAATCTCATTCAAAAAGGTATCTTTTGCCAGAAAGTTTGGCTCTGAGGTATATAACACTGTGTTGTCTGAACACTTTGCATTCTGTTGCACAACACGATGGGTGCAACATGGTGTCTTTACTTTCTGCCTATGATTTGCCTATGTTCTGCACATCTTTTCCATGGAGCTGTTGCCAGAAACTGAGGCTTTCTAAACCCAAAGAAATACAGAGTAGTTTGCTGTCTAAATGAAATGTTGTAGCTTGACTTCCATTTTCCTATAACCAAAGGTCACTGTGACAGGGAAAATGAACGCTTTTAAAATGAATTCAAGTTTAGTTAAAAAAAGAAGTCTTGAGCTAGTGTTTGTCAGACCTGCCTGCATTAGACAGTCCTTTTGATAGTGACATAAAACCACTGTTACAGTTGCCTCACTTTAAATTCCCAAGACATTATTTACTGCAATAGATCTCAGGGCAGAAATAAATCACTGATCCAAATGCTAATTTCATCTTCACTAAGTGTTTGCATGAGGCCAATTATGTCAGTGCTCTCCTGTAACTAGCAAAATCTGGGGTTCTCCCCTATCCAAACTACCACCCTCTCCATGAGACAAGCCCGATTTAATTGGGTTTTTTCTTCTGCGCTGAGCTTAATGCAGAAATCTATCTGTGATGCCATGAATTGGGACAAATACTTTTAAAATCCCTACGTGTCTGCTATTTTTAGTAGAGGAAAAGAAGTCTGTTGACTTGCAATGGGGGATGAATAACGCCCTTGATACAGTCCTCTCCTCCTTTGGGTGATACTGGTGCCTTTGAAAGATGCATCCCCATGATGGGGCTTGCAGGGAGTCAGGGCAAATGTTGTACATGTATCTATGTAAATGCTGTACAGCCTGGTTACAGTGGAGAAAAAACAGTCAGTGCTGACAAAATCCCTTTATTCCCCGAGCTGCTTGCCCTCTTCCTAAGCATGGCTATAAGGAGCTTGGCTTGCTGACGGCTCCTCACCCCTTGATGAGATGGCGTTCCCCAGCCTGTGCCTGTGCCTGCACTGGGACATGCAGGGTGCCTTTTATTTGTTTTCTTTCCTGGCAATACTACCCCTCTTGGGGCAGGCGCTTTAGTGAGATGGATCGCACTCAGGTAACCGGCAGTTCAAGGAAGTCCTTCCCCGGGTTGTTTACACCAAGGCGTTTTAGAGCAGCCATTTAGCTTCCACCCAGTCCCACCCTGCTGACCAGCTGTAAGTGTAAAGGCCGCCAGCGGGCCAGCGGGTCGCTGATAAACTAAACCCCCATTTGGCAGGCAAGGAAGCCGGGATGATAAGGATGTTGATTTATGTTTTATCTGTCACTACATTTTCAGTAAAGCTGGGCAGCCAGCCTTAACAGAGCGAAGGCTGTTATCACCTCTCCTTAGCCCTTTAAGTGCAGCAGGCTCTTTGGTGTCTCTCACTGAACGCTGCTTCATTAACTGCGGGGTAAACAGGACATACAGCACCAGCCCTCACTGCGTTTTGCTCAGGCAGCACTTAGCACAAAACCAGCAGATTTCAGGAAGGGATCCAGGTCCGGGGGGTGCACACATGAAAGAGTTTGTAGAAGTACTTGGCATTTCCTAGACTTGTTTCTATCATTTAAAATGTATTGCATACCTTGAAGAGAAGGTAATGGCTAGCTTAATTGGAGGTAACTTCACCGAAGTGGCCGTAGTTACTGTTTATGTCAGCAGTGAATGTGCCCTTTAACTCAGTGCACCTCAGGTATGACTGCTTAACGAAGGAAAAACCTGACAAAATTCATTACCGGGGAAATAAATGTTGTGAATTAGATGTATGATTATGTACCATTTTCCCCTCATTTTGGAGGTGGGTGTTATTTTTCTGAAAGCATTGTAAGATTTTACACATTATATTTAATGGCAAACACATTTTTAGTTTTGAAAAGCACCACATGCCTTTTGGGGCCAGTGGAAGCACCCCCAGAGAAGAGGGTGGAAGGAGCTGGGAGAGAAATGTGAGTATTAAAATACTTACATATTCCAGCAAAACCAGAACATGGAAAATCTGAAAAAAACCAACCCAAAACCTAAGCAATTCTTGTTACATCCTTTGTAAAATGTTAAAAATACAGCTTTTGCTTTTCCCTCATCCCTGACTGATACTTTTCCTTTATTTCTCTTTCTCTCCCTCTCCCTGAATATTTCATGTTACCTTTCAAGTCTGTCATTATATTTCTTTCTAAACAAAACTAGAAAGAGAAAAAGAAGCTAGTTCCTGCTTGAGGTCAGTGGGAACCTTGCCATTGACTTTAAATAGGCCCAGAAGAGGGTCCAACATTGCATTTTATAGCTTCCTTTATTTATCTTAGATTTTATTTTGAGCAAAGTGTCTTTTGTATGACTGTATTATTTCCACAGCGAACACCATAGTAATGGCCTAATATATATTATTATATATATACGTACTGAAGAGAGCATTGTTGATAGTCATACTCTTCTAAACGAATAAAAGACAGTTATAAAAGTATGGCACAAGGATCTTTGTGTGGTGCAGGTTCAATGTAGTAATAGTGTTCCCTGTAAGTCTGTACTCGGTGTTACGCCATACCAGTTTTCAAGTACAAACAAGAATAATGTTAATTTCTGAGAAACAGGTGATTAAAAAGAAGTAAATAAAACCCAGGCTGCAGTTTCTTCAATATTGGTAATAATGCCTATAGCAAATCTATTCTTCCTGACAAGAAATGGGGGAACGACTAACCATTCTCCAGATTAGAATATGATAGGAACTGTACCAAGATGTTTGAGTTTAATGTTATTATGTTAGTAGGCCAAGGCTAACAATATAAAGTTTGGCAGAAATTTGGCTGATATCCAGGGATATCAGCTCTGGAGTGTGCCGGCCATTTGTTATACATGATTCAGAAGCATAAATGATGGTAGGAACTATTTCTGTTTCTTGTTGATGACAGTTATGAATCTTGGGTTCTTCTCAAAACTGTGTCCAAGGAATCCCCAAAGAGCCATCTCATGGATAGGGATAATTTATCACTATTACAAGTACAGTGTGCTACAACCATGAGTAGAATTACCAAAAGCACAAATAAATGAAAGAGATGTAGGTGGTTTTGCTGCAGCCATGAATCAGACTCACCAGCCTCTCTCTGTCTTGTCAAAAAATAAGATAGACCCCCAGCTAGATAAAAACTTCAGCTTACAAAGATCTGACAATTGGGATGGATCAATGGCATATTTTTCTGTCACAGCCCTGTCAAGGGATACTCTGGATCAGCTGTACTCAGGACACATTGGTCTGAGAGAGTAGCACCTCTTCTTTCACCCCAGCCAAAACATTTGTTTGTGGATGTGTTGCAGGAACAAGACAAAGTCACTGTTGTGCCATTTACCTTCAGCTATCTGAAGTTAAAAATCATTTTTCCCTACAGTTAATATAGGTACACTACTTTTAGGGTGGCTTTGATACTGCTGGGTTTGTCTTCCACAGTAAATTACAGCAGCTGCCTGGAGAACATATAACCTATTTACTTCTGTTTGTCACTGAAAGAAATCTGCTGGTAGGCAAAACAGAAGCATTTGTGGAAACCCATTGGTGACTATAAGCCACAGAGCCTGGGGCTTAGAGCAGCTGTAGTCCTTCCCTCTGAACAGGGGCACACAGGTGCTGTCCTGCACCCAGGATGAATACCAACATGTCACAACATACGCACTGGGGTTGGTGACACTGCTCACATCCCAATATGTTTCTGAGGATGAAAACAAATAGTAGTCATTAGTTACCACAAAAAGTACACTGCTGGCAATGAAACATCACTCTAGCAACCTCAAGGGAAGGAACAACTGCCTGCTGGCAAAGTAGCCTTGGCTGCAGCATAACAGCCTAGTATATCTTTTAGACTGGAGCTGAGTGAGAAAATTTATTAATATAATCTGGTTTTTAATTGATAAATTTCCTACAAGCCATCATGGCTGCTCTCCTGTGTATTTGTTTTCCCAGGTATTTTCTGATAGCTTTCTGCAGACATTTCTTTGGTGTTCATATCTAAATTTGACTAAATGCAGTTTTATAGTATTTTTATTACATATCTGTGGTGGAACAAATGCATCTCTTAGAATTTGAATCTTATAATGAATATATAGTCTGTGAATGACATATATTCCTGCACAGACTTAAGTTTCTGTTTTTCCAAACTTTCCTACCAGTAAACTGAATATTTGTGGAAAATGGATTGAGAAAGGGTGTCAATAACACAGAAATAAATCTAGTGTTTTATTCAAGTGATTATCCAGGAACATTTTTGGGACATTTTCCCAATTTCTATTAAAAATTTTATAAAAGAAAGAAATAAATCCTCCCATTCCTTTATGAGTTAAGCCATTTTTAAAGTTGCTGTATTCCGTTACACAGTCTCACACCCACTTGTTTGCCCAAATGCAGTTTGCTACTGGACCCAGAGCAGCCGCCTTTCCCCAGACCAGCTGCTGGTATTCTGTATTTGTGGCTTCCGCTTGCTCTCTGATACCCCATAAAACTGTTTATATTCACTGTTAAAGTATTTTCATTCTGTTTGCTTAGTGACCATGCACTACAAATATTCTCTGTGCCACTAACAATCATGAAATGAAAATGTTTACAAAACGTTATTTAGTGCCAGTACCTAATAAGTTATAGAAATGTTCTGAAGTGAATGTGCATCTGCGTGTGCACTTGCGTATGAATAAAGTATTTGCCTAATATTTCTGTGCAACAGCAAAGTGTTGATGTACTTTTACTAGGCGTACTCTGAGATTGCATGCATTTGGTGTCTGCTGCCTGGTTTTATAACTCTTTGAAGCTTATTTATGGCCTGTGGAAGAAGTGACATGTGAACTAGGCTAACTATTTTTGAAGCTTTTTTTGGAGTCTTGGCCATATCTATTCAAAATCGCATGTTTATGCTGCATCAAAGCGAAGTTGTTGTTTCTCCTGCCTCAGATCAGGTGTTTGAGCTCGTTTGTCCTGCACTGCTTTAATGTTACCAATCATAAACAGTTTACACATTTTCCCTGCATTGTTGAAACCTCACATGTGTTCTGAAAGAGGAATTGGCCCACAGCTTTTATCATGGTATTACATTTGAAAACATTTGCTTCAATATTTGAAGGGTGAATATTTACCTTTAAAGGGACTCTGCTCCATAAGAGGGAATGCAACACATTTTAGCTCATTGAGTAGAGTTGTTTGCTGTTCTGCTTGTAGTTGACTGGTCTTTCTCACATGATACAGGATGGCTGAGCAACACTTGCTAGCTTTGCTACTTTCATTTGGTATCTCACACACAGTATGTATTTCCAGTGCCAAATCCCCTTTATCTCGCTCACAAAAATAGGCTGTGATGTGTTGCCAGCGGGAACAACATGCAAAGGGGTAAATTCTTGGAAAGGAAAGCTTTGCTTCTGCACAAAAAGTATTCAGATCCAGCAGCAGCATTTGCTCTATTGTTCATCTGCTTTTGAGGCAGAGTGGGATTTAGGTCAGAAGAACCACTGTACCCCGTCTCTCTGAACTTCAGGGACCGAGAAGCCAATATTTTACCTATTTTGGTTATTTTTCCAGCATCTAGTTTGGCTTAGAATATTTATTCCTTCTTTTGAAACCCACGGCTGCTGTCAACACAGTAGCTGGACTTCTTTTATGTCTAGATGTTGTTCCCACAGTTTGAGCATGTGACAGAAATTCTTTTGGTTTGTGCTTTTTATTCACATATAAGTGAAGAGCAATAAATGTATGGATCCTTTATTTTCATACTTGCTGATAAACTTGTAAATTAAATAAATTGGGATATTTTTTAGTATTATGATTTTTGTCAATTTATTTACCGTTGCTAACCAAGTACACAACTTGGGAGCCTTCTGTTGAATTTAGTGATCAGTTTCTTTCCCTGCTCTTGTCAAGTGCAGGAACCAATATTACAAGGAGACAGACTGGGAAACTTTTATTTCACAAATACACCTCTGTTGCCTCCTGTGTTACAAGAGCCTCGCACTCCAAAAATTAGAGCCCTTCACCTTGCACAGCAACTGTCTGGCAGTCCACAGGGAGGCAAAAGAAGGTGTGTGCCATAACTGACAGATCTGCCAGTGGCACTGACAGATGTACATCTCTCCTAACTGGATCTTGAAACAGAGAGCTTAACAAAATATCTGGACTGACAGACAACTCTGGGCTAAGAATGTTTATAACAGGCAGGTGCATGATAGTTTATTTTGTCTGAGATCTCAGTAGCAGAACTGTCCTCAAAATTGAGACATTTGTGACATGGAGACTTCTGAGGCTTCAGAACAAAATCTTTCAAAATGCCCAAGAAAATATTCTCTACATCTCTTTGTCTGGCCATAAATACCTTCAGTTTTAAAAAATACCTGATTTTGGTATCTCTTGGCAGTGGAGAGTTGTTTGTTTTTCTTCTTTGCAGAATTAAAGACATTGCGTCTGCTCCTGTTCCTCATTTTATAGTGCACAGATAGATAATGTGTGATACTTCTACCTGGTATTCTTCAACAACATTCATGTTGTTGTGAGCAGGTACCTCTCTAATTCAATTAAGACACCATAGATTAGCTTTTGTACACTGAGGAACAGGGTTTGTGTTTCTATGAGTTTCCCACTGTCTCTGGGAAAATAGCCAGAGCTTCCTCATCCACCCTAAATTCAGAGGGGCCTCTGCTTGTCCAAACCAGTTGAGAATATCTGATACTATAAAATGTGTGGAGGAGATGGTTATATCTCTTAAGCATCCCCATCCATAGTTTCAGGAATGAGTAACTTTTCCTTTAATTCTGTAGACTGCATATGTTTTAGATTAGTTTCATTTGTATTTTTGGAGGTTTTATGAGTTTTTTTTTAAATAATTTTCCTGTTTTCTGAGTAAATTATATGAAACATCTGCCCTAAATTTAATCTATCAAGCTCATAAAGGGAAAAGGCAGACGTTTTATGAGTGATATTATAAAATTTAGATAATTATCTTGTTTGTTTTAGCAGTTTCTATTTTGGTCTCTGTACAGTATTCTTCCATTAAAAACCAATTTTTATATGGTGCACCAGTTAAGGGGAACAGCCAGTGATCACATAAAACATATATCTAATAACTTTCATGTTAATCAGTAATACTTTATGTATTTTTAATTGATTTATATTCACTGTATAAGCATACACCTAATTTCAAGTCTGTTATATGCTTCTCTGATTAAAAAGGAAACAAAAGCTTCTGCATAGGCAGCATATAATTCCACTAACCTTCATTAGCAATGCTACTTATGCAAGTGCAAGTAGGGTATATAAAAGTAAGCCTAGGGCAATGAATATACGGCATATTCGTGGTAGTCTTTTCCACTGTCACCTACATCAGTGTATTGAAGTTCTGCCATTCTTTACTGACTGTATGTGCAAATCTCTTTAAGGGATGGTGGAAAAATATTCTGGGGAGACATTACTATGTGCAGAGATGTTCTTATGTTCTTTACGAGACATCTGCCACTGTCTGCTGTCAAAGACAGTATACTGTGCTGGTTTAAACCTGCAGTATGCCCTGATGTGGTTATCCTTGCTCGGTGTGTGGTTTTTCTTGCCCTATTTTTTTAAATTTTTTATATTTTTTGCTGTCAAAAGCAGCTCCTTCCATTAATTTTGCAGGATAGAACCAACTATTTGAGCTAACATCCAAAACTGATGACAAACATATTTTATTTAGAAGATAGTGATGTGCTTGATAGTTTAGCTTCAAACAAAATGCCACTGGGGTTCTGCTGCTTGTAGGCACCTGTGAGAATACTCATAAACAAACCTTATTAGAGTTGTAAGTGATCTTCCTTCTCTCAGAGCTGAATCACAGACTTTCAAAGCTCATATGGTTTCACGATAATGTTTTGAGTGTCTTGGTCAGACCCCAATTATTTTGAGTAGTTTTTGGATTACACTTGCTCCAGCCCTACTTAGACTTTCCTTAAACTCTTCTAGGTGACATATCAATTTCTCTCTGCTAGTTCACATATTTTCCCCTGATTTCCACAAGACTTTCCTCTACCAATGCATGCTGAGCTTGCATCCTGGGATTTTGCACTGGTCAGGAGGTCCAACCCGTATCTAGTTAAAGTAGCTTCTGTGCTGGATTAAGGGGAAAGACCAGTCTTTTGTGGCTTTAAAATTTTTCACATGGTCTGTGATAAAAAGGAAAAAAATATGAATGAAAACAAATGCCCAGAAGAAATAAAGCTTTTTTTTTTTTTTTTTTTAAAGTCAGTGCATATTTCTGAGGGCTTTTTATGTTGCAAAAGAGCTAAGAGAGGAAAGCAAGAGCAGCATGCATGTTGTTTTTCAGTGCAGAGAGGCTGCATTCTTTTTCTTTTTTTCCTTTTCCAGTGTATATCAATGGATAGAGAATTCATTCATTTGGAACTTGCTAAGTGGTGCCAGAAGGCAACAGAAAATAATAGCAGTGCTAAAGGCTTAGCTGTATGAATGATATGCAGTTTGTGTCCAGAATCTTTTAATTACAGTTAGTTGGAAATTCAGGGTTTAAAAGACAGATTTTTTTTTTAATTTTTTTTTGTTCATCCAGAGACTATGCCAACACAGCTTCAGGGTCATGAACTAGTTAACATTCTGCTAATTCTCCCTTATGGGTAGACTATGCATTTGTAGTTCTTGTTTTCATACTAGTACTTAGGAATAACTGAGTCATTCTCAGCAAATACCTGAATAATTTTTCTTGCTTTCTGTTTGAGGATTCTTGATTTCCACACATTCATACACTATATAGTTTTGTTGAAATACTTCTTTACATTTTTCTGACCATTCAATGCTTTAAATTCAGGGTTTTGTTAGTTAGCTTCTCTTTGTTATCTTTGTCATTATTCCTGCTCCCCTGTTGGATAAGTACAATAGTTTTTTAACCACTTCCTGATCACTAAGTTTAAATGAATGAAGCACCACCAACCAGAGATGTCAGTGATCCCATCTGAATTTCAGGCTCTCCCTACAAGCCACTACCACAGTTTTATGATGAATTTAAACCCCATGAACCTATACTGTCAGTGAGAGGCACTCCTGCTCTGCTTGCTTCTCTGGCGACTCCCATCCGTAGTCCTGGCAGCCATGCCTTGTCTGGTGGCACAAGCACTCACAAAGTCATGCCACCCTGTGCCAGCTTGTCCTGCATCCATACCCATTACATGCTCTGTGGAGGTCTGAGGAGGAACAGCCAGAGAGCAGTGTGGTGATTTTACTGTACAACAGCAATGGCAGCCGCTTATCGTAAGCTGATCATGAGGCTGCGGGCTGAGTAACAGTAATAGGAAAATGTAGCTGCCAGCCTCAGGACATGGCTACTTACAATTTTTCTCCATTACTGTAATTTCTGATATCTGACTTCACTATTTATCTTCTCCAGGTACGGGTCAATGAACAGTCATTTAGACTTTAGTTTTAAGCAAAGTTGAGCTGCCATGTTGCCACTGCCTGCTTCCAAGCAGCATCAGAATCTGTGAGAAATTGGTAGTCTTTCCAGTACTTGAACACTGAATAAGTCACACTTGCCTGTAATCCCATCCTGGGAGTAAGAGCACTAACTACACACCTGAGAAAGCTCTTCCTGAAAGGAAAAGTAATTTTTACCATAGAAGCCAGGGAAGTAAAGGGAGTTTAAATGCTGGGAGGTGCTGGGTTTTCTGTTTTGTTGCAGTGAGTGGAGCCAGAGGGCAAATGCTTCCTTTTCCCTCCTGCTCAGCCTTGTTATTCTGCCCTCTGTATATCCCACCAGCCCACTGATGTCCTGAGCATGAAAGGGAAAACACACACTTTTGGGACCCTGCAGGAGTTCTGATTTAGTCTTCCTATTCTCCTGTATATATAAATCTGGTGTAAGCCCAATCAGAGTGCAAAATTAAAATATTTTCTCCTTTATATATTTTCCTTAATACAATTTCTTTGAGGATTTGAAATGCCAGAAGGGATTGCCAAGCTTTCATCTGGTTAGTTTACATGCTGATTGATGAGTTTGATAATATGTGTAGTTTAATGATATTTACGCTGTTTATCCAGGTAGGTATATTAAAAGAATGTTGAGAAAATAGTAGATGTGCTAAAATCCTGTGGTAACAGCTCATACATTAGTGGTGTTTCATTGTGAACAAAGTCATTTTTCAGCCAAGTCATAAAGTAGCCTAAAAACAAGTGTGGCACTGTTTGCTTCAAATGAGACTGTTGCCATGTGACCACCATTCATCTGACATCATTACTGACATAGCTTTCGTTAGTATGATATCTGATTAAGGCTCCCAGCCGTGGTGGAGCCAGACTAAGTAGTCTGAGTGAGGTGGCTGAGGAAAGTTAATGTGTCAATGTTACTATTGGGTGAGAGGGTCTGCTCAAAGTTTCCTTTGGAGAAAAGGATAGAAATGGTTGATGATCTTTCTAATGGGAATCTTCTGAAAATATTTGAAGATCTGGTAGTAATTAAAGATGTGCTGAACTCCAATGAGAGATGTAATCAGTTCAGCAAAACATAAAGATACCACTTCTGCATGAGGAAAGGTATATATGGCCAAGAAAACAAGAAAAAAGAAAAAATTTGCAGAAACTGATTAATTAAATCTATGTGTTGCATGTGAATAAATGCCTGGCTTGTGTATGTGAATAAAAATCAGCTTTGTTTAGGTCTAAATTTCTATTTTCTAAAAAGAATTACAAGGCTTGATGAATTCTACTACCTTAGGAAAAAAAAATTTTCAACAGGTACTGTAAGATACACTTGCAGTGTCCATCTGAGATGGGATAAGCTCCATTGTTTCTGTTTCAGCTTTTAAAATACAGACTGATTACTACTGTATCTAGTAATTTAGAAAACATGCTGATTAGCCTGCTAAAGCAAAAAAAAAAATTCAAACAAACAAAACCTAAAACTAAACCCAAAAACCAAAACCCAAACATAATTTACCTTATCATTACACAATGGGATGATGAAACAATTTCTTTTGACAATTACATTTCTAAAGTCTGATATTAACCTGTGCTCCAACTTTGCTTTTGGACAAGGGACTTCTGCTATTGTTCACTTTTTCATTTTAAAACTAGAATATGGTTATTTTCCTTGCACAGATGTCATAATGCTTGATATACTTATTATGCTTCGAACTGTTATGGGACTAAAACTCATCTTAGACTGTAACGGGACTAAGATCCACAACTAAGAACCCCAGAGAGCTAGAAGCATTAGCATACCTGATGCTAAATGACTGCTCAAGTGACCTGGGAGCCTGCTTCACACTGTCAAAGGTGATAGAGAAGCATAAACCCCAGTACCCCAGTAACTTCCAGTGGGAAGTGCAAATCTCAGTGCTTAGATTCCCTTGGAAAAAGGATTTGGGTAATTTAAAATATGATTTTCACTGTCAAAGAGAGGAGTTAATGATTACCATGGGAAAGATGTAACACACATGAATGAATAGGTTACATATAGTTTTAATAACAATTTTTAGGTCAAGGAAATCTTTAATTCTGATGCTAAATGATGGCCTGACCCATAGTGTCTGGGCATTGACTTTGTCTAGATGACCAGAACTCAGCAGTTCAGAAGGTGTACTGCATTTGCATGGCACTTTTTCTTAAAAACACAGCTGTTCCCACCATCAAGTGATACAGGACATTACAAATCCAGAAAGTGAAAGTCCCAAAGGATATGGCTTCAAGCAAAGTTGTTCAGATAAGACCTTTTTTTTGTTGTACAAATATACTTGAAGAAGAATAGAGCATATTTCAAAGAAATACTATAATATTCATGGCATGGATTACTCATCCACATTCAAAATGTTTAATGGCCTGAATTCTGTATAATTTGGCCTGTGGCCAGCCAATGGGAAATACTAAGGTTTTATGTGGGATTAAGTTGGTGCAATTTGGACATTACTCCTCTAATAGAACCAGTGAAATGAAAGGATAGACTTAAACATTGAGCTGCAGTTTATTTTTGCAAGAAAGTAAAGTCTGTCTTATCTTCATACACCTTCTAAAAATTTAATAAAAGATATTTGTTTCAGCTCAAAGGAATAATGGTAAAATCTTTGAAATTTTTAGAAAATTAGTATTAATCTACTATAACATTTTAAATGACTGTTCGTATACAATTAATCTTTTTTACCTTTAATTAGAAAAGCTTGTAAAGTGATAGATTCATTTGACTCTAGACTCAGCAACACATTACTTAGATGAAATTGCACTTAAGAGTCCTGTGGATTGGACCCAAGTAGCTTAGCTGATAAGGCACTGGTTTGTCATCTACAAGACAACAGTTCAAGACTTCTCTGATTTCTTAAGTCAAATTAATTTAGTTATGTCAGCTATGCTGCCATAAGATGATAATCCAAGCTGCATGGATGCCAGACATACTTTTACCTTCTTTGGCTAGATTGAAACTGTGTCAGAAACACTGGGGGTAGCTAGAATTTGTTGCAGGTGTGAAGAGGAAAATGGAGCTTTCAAACTGCATGAATTACAAAATAAATGTCAATATATATATTGGCTCCCCTGTTTCACCTGGTCTAGGATTTTTTTCCTGTAAGACCTGCTAAGTCCCAGAGTGAATCACTTCAAGCCCACTTGAACTCTGATTGGATTTAAGACTTATCTAATTAAGTTTACTTAAAACCCCAACAACCAAACACCCACTCCCCCCCACCGCCCTTCTCTGTGCAGAGGTCTGGTATGTTTTATTATCGTGACTCAGCAGAGGAACTGATCACTTTGGGTATTTCTAGTGTCTTGCAAACCATTTCTCTGAAGATACACAGTCTCCACTGCAAAGCTATCTCTCCTAGGGTGCCTATTTCCTTTATGAATTTCCACTGTGACAGTAAATCTTTTCAGGAGAGATACGAGGATAACAGACCCTAAATGCTTACAGAGAAAACACAAACATTCTTGTGCAAACGTGACTCACTCAGTGAGAGATAAAGGGGCTGGAATTTTCCTAAGGAAATGTCTTATTCACTTGTATTTTCTGTCTGTATCTCTGTCAGAAAAAGCTGCCATTCCCTCTCCTTCCTCAAAAACTTCCATCCCAGTCAAAATACTACAGACAGAGAAAGGTCTCAGAAACGTAAAATACCTCCTGGTTTTGTCAAAGTACGTGCCTGGATAGAGAAACAAAATCTCTTATCAGTCCCACTGATAAAAATGACTTTCAGCGTGAGCCATCAGTATATCCACTTATGAAAGAATTATTATGAAGATTCAAACTACAACATGTGTACTCATTGTACTGCTATCATTGTGCATAGATTGCCACCCTGAAGTAAGTATGCTGTATATATAGAAAATGTTGACAAAAACCAGCATAAAAGGAGAATGAAATAATTCTGATTCTGGAATCAACTGCCCAAATTTATGTAGCATTGCACATAGATCTGGAAACTAGTACCATTCAGTAATATTAAACCTGGAAATAATGAAGCTAAAATAACATCTCTCCCTATTTTAATGCTAAGGGAAGATATTTATGCCTGTTGCATAAGTTTAAGATATCAGGGGCTGAAAGAGAGGTGCAAATAAAACTTTAGAAGTAGTGTTGACTGTAGGAATTCCATCAGTTTAGTCTACTTCAAGCATGGCAACTGATAGCTCAGCTTGAAAGGTAACTGATTTGGAAATGTGCCATGGTCATGTCATTTCCAAGAGACCTTGATCACTGTGGCCGCATGTGATTAAAATTCTTATTCACTATTAAAAAATGTGCTTAATTAGTCTTCTTGTGCAACCTCTACGTTGATATCTCAATTACAGAATTTACGTGGCTGGTAGCATCACTTTAGTTTTTGCAATAGCCTCAGTGATGATCAAACTTCTCAGGAGTTATTGTCCACAATCCATCGGAGCTTGTAAAACTTTTATGTTTATCATAGAGCAAATAATCTGGTAAGCAGCCAAGACTTCATTTTCCATCAAAGAATACTAAAAAGGATCTAATTCCTGGAATCTGATGCAAATGTGTTTTCCATGAACTGTTCTGTATCCATGCACAGTTCAGAAGACTGAATCAGAGAATTTTTTTAATTAGTAAAATATTGTTGTTTCTTCCCCTCCCTCCACTAGAATTCCATATATCAAGTTTTCCAAGACACATATGCTCTTTTTAATGATTTGAAATACTTTCCTAATGATTAAATTCTGCTTAGCTGTAATAGGCTCTTCTTGACCTTTTAGAAGCCAATATAATGTAGGCAATTGATGGTAGGCTATAAACATTCATTTTAGGCTATGGTAGGCTAAAAACAGTGCTCGGAAAACTGAGTTGTCCATACCAGCTTTAATTAACAGCTTGTATGATAATCATTCCTAAAATTATATTATGACTCAGTAAAGCCATTTGGCAGTGCAGTAGTACTGTCCAGCTGTCCATACTGTCCCGCTACTTGAACTTGCAATGTCTAAATTATTCAGTTGCATTTCTGCAGTACCTTTGGGTCATGTAGAGCATTTTTTGCCTTGAACTTCTGTAGGCTGCTTGACATTTAGAAGGCACTTGAAGATTTGAGAAGTGAAAATCAGTTACCCTATAAAATGTGAAAGTCATACTTTCATGTCAGTAGTGGTTTCTGTTTCCTGTGCTTTTTCAGGGTTCAATAACTTCCAGCTTCAAAATATGGGTTATTTTTTTAGTGTGCAGCAGGAGGCTACTGTCTGGCACTTTACCTCTCACAAGTTTCAGGAGATAACAGGAGATACACATGCAGGGAACTGGATAAAGACCAGCTTGGCCAAAGACAAGTAATGCTGTGGACAAGCTGCCGTCTTCAGTGCAACTTCTGGGGTGAGGCAATCAGTCAGACTCACTTTCTCAATGACAACTGAGACAATTTGCTCAATGAGCAATTGTTTATTAACATGTGAAGTTATCAGCTGTGCTGCATGTGGAAAGTGGTATATGCTGCTGTCCCAGGCAGTACCTTTCAGTGCTTTCTGGTAGCTCGGCTACAGTAGGTACTGAGAAGTTGGGCAGTGCTGCAAAATTAGGCATCTTACACTGCAAACACAGGCTGGCAGAGGTACTGTCTTTCTAAGTTGTCATCCCACAGCTGCTGACAAGAAACACTAATTTGTATGTTGTAAGGAAGTTTCTTTTCTACTCACACATCACCTTATTAAATAAGTTGAAACATTTAATATAAAATTACCTTATTAACTGTATAGTTTCCAATTGTTCTAAGTGTTGTGAAGAAAAGACAGTTATGACATAGAGGAGATGAGATCTCAGCATGGAGATAGTTGAGCTGTGCATCACCTTCCATTACTCCCAAAACAGTTTGTATCCTGTATATATTCGCTCTTGCAGAGATTAGGGGAACCTTTGCAGATTTCAACAGACATGTATGATACAAGAATTGCATGTTAATTCTATAGCCTGAGCAACCAAACTTGCTCAGGCTCCTGGCCATTATTCAGAGTTCACATCTCTATGCATGCTGTGTCGCCTTCACCAACTCTTTCTTTCAGTAATTCTTTCATATATGCCAAGCATCCTGTAGATCAGTGACACCCTGATTTCTACCTTTAGCAGCAGTAAGACATTCTGTCAGCTTAGGTGTCTCTCTCTTTTTTTCCTTCATAGCCGAGTTGCTAGTTCTTCTGATGTCTTGACTCTGGATCCCTGCTTTTAAACTTGTAAAATTATTCCTGTTTTTCATTAAGTTTTCCTGCTCTGTTTTCTGGGTTCTTGTCTTTTGCTCACATTTCCAAGTTCACTTTTTCATTACTTCCTCTTCACCTCACATCTGCTGTTGCTCCGGTGACTGCTGTTTCTGTCTTCCTGCACTGGAGTTTTTGCTTCTTCCCACAGGCAGCTCTGGAAAGGTCTTTTTCTTTTTTTTTTTTAAGTAGACTCTCAGCCATTATCTGCTCATACATAAGATTAATTTGCTGCCTTTGAGGTATGCAGGCAGTAGAAGGGAGCAGTGTTAGAATTAAACACTGGAGAGCCCAACTGTTCGCTAAGCAAGGTTTTTCTTGTGTTTTAAATTGCATGAAAATCAAAACACTTGTGTCTATGTCCTGGAACATTTTGACACTTATCAGCTGAAGCACTCCCAGGTTGTCATCCTATAAAAAGAGCGACTGGGCCTACTGCTGGATTTTGTTTTGCCGTGCTATTCAGAAGCTAATACCATGATATAAAGGGATGGAAAAAAAGATTTAAAGTCCTGTGGAAGTTTTGTGGAAGTTTTCGGAAAGTTGTACAGTTCTCTTATATAAATTTCTTTTTTTTTTTTTTTCCATACTTGTGTTGAGTAGCATTCAAGTTCGTATTTTCCCAAACTCCAAACCAAAATGGTTCATAGTCACTTACTGGTATTTCAAAGTTCTTTCATTGTTTAAATTCAGTACTTTGTACCTCCAGAGGAAAGAACCATGCATGTTAACCTCGACTTGTTTTGTTTGCAATATTACTACTGTAGATTTTTGGAACATCTTGGCATTGTGGGGTATTTTTGCCATATTTCTGAGAACACCATGAATAAAGAGCTCTGAACAGATAATCTCATCCTCTACTTCATTATGCTAATATGTAAATGCAACTGACACCTTGAATCTCAAAGAAAGATGGAGTAGATCTGGAAAATAATCAGAGAGGGGGGACAGGACTGACTCAAAGCAAGATAAGACTTTCTTAGAAAGAATAAAGCATCCTAGGAAAGGAGCAGAATGGGGGAGGCAGAACACGAAAGAGGCCAGTGAAACTGTGACTACCATAGAGAAGTCAGACGTTGTTTCTATTTCTCTGAGTATTGGAAGTAAGGATAATCAAAACAAACAGAAAGAAGTTCTTTGTGCAATTGGGTAGTTCAGCTGTGGAACTCCTTGCCAAAGGATATGACAAATGCTAAAAAAAAAACCCACCTCCCATGGTTTGTGGAAAAGTTTGACGTGTTCATGGAAGAACAAATTATTTGGTGTGTCTATGCATACAGAAATGACTTCTGGTTCAGGAAATTCCTTAGCTAAAAAATAAGCGGATTCTGAAGCTACCTTAATTTTCATAAGCTTTTTTAGGTGTACCACTTTTGGAGACCACATACCATCCTGCATGGACTATAAGTAGTGTACTCGGTACTATTTTCTTGTACTTAATCACTTTACAGAGTTGAGAGTTGACAGGTCATTTTTGGTTGTTCTAATAACCAAATATCTAATCACCAGTTTTAAAAAACACACTGCATTGCAAATATTGTAATATGGACTCTGAAGGCAAGGAAAAAAGGGGAACAAGAATGTTATAGTTTGTATGGATTTATTATTATGGATAAATTGATACTTCAAAAGACTTGGTTCCTGCTGGTTGTCCTTTCTGGGCTACCACATTTTACATCTTGGTTGAAATTATGTATGTTATAGGCTCCCTTGAATGACAGATATATAACATCCATTGTCAAAGTCATAGATCTGAGAACTTTTTGCATAGAGGTAGAAATGTGATCATGTCCCATATATACAGAATGCTGATTGTGAGTAAAAGTCCAAGTTGAGGAATCTACAAATACAGCTGCTGGGAGGGTATTTCCTGTTCTAGTTCACAAGGCAGATTTGGCAAGACTCATTAGTAGGACTCTGGTAAGGAAAATAGGCTTTTATTCTCTGTAAGCTCTTGAAGAACTCGATCACTCAGAAAAAATTGCCCTAGAACTTGGTGTTTATTTACTATCTATTTTTCTGCTCTGTTCAATTTTGCTTTAATAAGTACTGTTAGATAATGTGAAGTCTAGTAGTAGTGTTGGATTTATTTTGAAGCAAGTCTGATTTTCATTTTGATCCTTAACATTTTGTCTGCTCTTGGTTTTATAGCATATAGCTAAAATTTATTTTCTGCATACTCTTTCTTGACAGTTTTGATTAAGATACAGAGAAAATTCAGAAGAAAGCTACTGCAAAAATAGAAAGAACAGAACATAATACAGAAAGGTATACTGGTATCCAGGGAGATGCCTTTACTGACAAACTTAATACATATATAGATAATAAAACCAATTGTACTTATTTTTCCTCTACCAAAATATCTGTATCTATAAGCTTTTAATCAATTAGCTAATCCTTCTTAATTTAGCTTTTAACAGCAAGCGAACATAGAACTGAAAATTAAAGGAGTTCAAGAGTTGTATAAATAAGAATCAGCAGATCTATTTCTTTAATAATTTTCCTTACCCCTGGGGGAAAAAAAGAAAAAAAAAAAGCTAAATATGTCCTTTCTTCTCTTGTAACCTATTTTGAATTTGTGCCAAGGTAGGTATGGAACTTGGGTGCCAGCTCAAACTGTAGACTCCATTACTAATCTGCCATGTGTAATTTGGCACAATCCTGAGCTAGGTCTGTGTGTAGATTAGGAAAATGAAGCTGCAGAAATTTAGGTCAAGAGATGACAAAATGCATGTGTAATTGTCTCCAGTACTCACAATTAATTCTCAGAACAGCACTGAGGAGAAAGTTGCAATGACAAGGGTGGGCAGGCCCTCACAGGCTGAACAAAGTCTCAAAATGTCTGTAAGTTTTGGGAGGTGAAGGTCATAGGAGCAGTATCAGGCCGCTCCAAGTCTATGTCATAAACTGTCCATAAAGAGCTCTTGTGCGGAGCAAACCTTATGTTTTCTCTGCCTATGTTTGTTTTTCACCAGCACCCCATCAATTCACAGTGCAGGGTTAATAAAAATCCACACAAGTCTCAAGGTGTTTCCTTTAAACTTCTTTGGAGGCTGTGTAGATGGACAATAATACACAGCTGACTAGATGCTCAGACCCCTAGTGGTCTGTGCTCTTTACTGCGGTACATTTTAACAACATTGCATGCATCTTACATGATTAAACTATAGGGCTGAGGTTTTTAACAAAGTTTATCTGAACAAAAATTTTGTGTGCAACATAAATCCCAGGAATCTGTCACAAGAGGAAGACCTGAATCATCTTGGCCACCCTGCCAGCATATCTAATCCATTTTATCACTGCTTGCCAAAGACTAACTCTCAAGTCTGGTTAAAGAGAAGATGAAGCTCTTCTGTCTGATCTTCCTGGCCCTCGATTAATTTTTATTCAACTTTTTAAAAGGATATCTACGACCTTTACTCTCATTTTGTCTTCTTAAACATCTTCTTGATGTCTTCAGATTCCATGACATCTTGCAACATCGCGTTTGGATTGAAAATTCGTATTATTAGCAAGGTTGAAAGAAGCAAGGACTAATACCTTAGAATCACAGCAGCAATTCATCAAGTTTAATTGCCATCAGGTCTACTTAAAAGATAACTGATACCTACACTGCATTACACAATAAAGGATTATTATATGGAAAATACCAGAAAGAGACAATTATTTTAGCAGGTGCACACTGATTTGTGGTTGAGCTAATTTCTGACCTAATGAGCTAAGTTCCCATGTTTTGTATGTTTTTTTTTTTATAGCATTCTGAGGAAAGATCAAGGTTTTCCATAGCTTTTATGCTATTATAAAGGTGAAAATCCCAAGAAAAGTAAAATCTAGCAATTATAAAAAAATATTCTTTTACAAGTCAGCTAGTTTTACCAACGATTTTTGTGACTGTCATAAAATGTTATACATAAATGTACATAAATACATAAATATATAAATCTGACAAAAAGCCAGATTAATGCTCTTCGAATATGTTGTGGTTTTTTGAATTTCACTCCATTAAGATACATATAAAACAACTGAAAATTATTTGATCAGTTGTCTGTCAGCTGCAAAGGGCTCTGTGATGTTTTATCTCCAATTCTAGTCATTTGAAAGGTCAAATGATATTTTGTTTTTAAAGACAGCTAAAGCAGAGTGTCAGGAAGAGAGATAAAGAAAACCCTTTTATGTTTGAAAATATAGCCTTATCTTAAAGTTCACTTTTCATTTAAAAATAAAGGCCAGCTCTGAAAAGAGCAAACAATATTTTATTATGTAGAGGAAGCAAATACAATTGGTGCATTTTGGTGGGTTTTTTTGGTAGAACATAAGTCTGCTGTTTTGTACAATTGTCAGTCTGTTACCTATCATAACAACTATGGTTATATATATATACTTATTTTTATTTTTTATTTTCATGAATGGCCTTACCTTTGTGGCAAAATGTAATTTATGAAAGAAAACTAGACTTAAAGTTTTAGGATAGACTTTGCTATAGACAAGCCATTTCATCACTGGATTCAGAAATTATCCTGGCGAAAAGGAAGTTTTAATAAATCAGTGCTAATAAGATCATGACTAAGAATATTGTCTAGACCTCTTTATGAGTAAGAGTATCCATTTCTCAGAATTGATGATAACACATTTATTGTACAGGAAAGTATAACCCTTTTTTAGTTTTCTCAACAACACTGTTAGACTCTGACCTTAAAAAATTGACAGTATGCCACCAACCTAAGCATTACCATTCAGTACTGATGTTTCTGGAACACAGAAAACCCCGGGAAAACAAAAACACAGGAAAAAAATGAGGTATCATTAACAGTATGGATAGTGAAATATCTGAATCATATGCAGGTTATTGAACGTGCTCCCAAATCTCACATCCTGATTAATCAGGAATTACCACAGCTGCACGTAGTGTTGGCAACAAAACATAAAACCATTTGATATCTTCCTGGTTTAGAACAGATTATAAATTTGAAATGCAGACCTGGCCAACTGAAAGGATTTCTACATATTTTACAAATTTCTGAACATAGCTTTATTATAACTGAACAATTTTAAAGCAATTTAGTTAATTCAGTAAGAAAAATCTTATAATTTTCTAGACAACAAAGATGCCTTCAGAATATTGACTGGCTATAGACTTGCTCTTAGGTGTTTCTGTGTATCAGTTGCTGTAATATTCCCTCCACTTCCTAATGCTCTTTCTTGCACAGAGCTTTTGCAAGAAAGGAAGTAAAAAGTCCTTGCAAAGTGACCAGAAGTGCAACAGATATTTCTGTTAACCTCCTGCATGAGGCGTTAATTGTAACCTCCTCTGGAATTCTTGTGGAGTTCCATCTAGGCTGCTTAACAGAAATCTAACATTAAGATAAAGACATATATGAATTAAGGTAAGCCAATTACCATACAACTAGAACCTATAAACGCATCTTTCTAACTGAAGATTGACCAATGTGACTGTATCTCTAACGTATTAGTGTCAGCGATTAGCTTACCATGACCTCAGGACCACACACTACATTAGCTGCTTTTGGACATGTATTCTCATCCGAAAGTGAGTGGTTCTTGGAATTTAGCTGTCTTTTTCACAGCCCTTCAGCTTTTTCTGATTTAGCCATATACGTATTTCATCTTTCTTTCAGCATTAATGTGCTGATAAAGATCTATATAATGGAGTATATCGGTCAGATGAAAAGTGTCTACAGAGTTCTTGGTTATCTATAGACAGATAATATGGTAAACAGAGGTTAATGATAGGTAGTAGCATTGAAGTCTTCCAGAAACTGTGTAACAAAATAGAAGTTGTTGTACAATGCCTATTTAGGACCTACTGAAATGTTACGAATGTAGTCACATAGAGCTACGCATGTCCTACTAGTGCATTTACATTTTCATGTTCAGTAGAAATCATTGTATTTTTACTCATTCCAATCAAGCCTATTATGGTTCCAGATGAATTCTTTCTGTTTTACAGAAATGTTCTGGAAATATTTGCTAGCATATCACAGTAAGCAATTCTAGCAATTAGAATCTTTTTGTGTGAAATTCTCATATGCTTTTGAGATATGTCTCTTCTTGCAGACAAAATTTTCTTTATTTACAGGAAAACAATCACAGAAGCAATGCTGAAATTATTTCAGAAGTTTTTGAATGATTAACTATGAAGCAGTAGCGTCAGATGTTGCCAACACAGAATCATAAATAACTAATAATTGGACAGAATTATTTTGAGTCATTCCTTGACTTGAAAAGAATTTTCTATTAACCTTGGTAGCAAATTCCATCACCTCTTTTTGTTTCCTCTGGGGGGACATTTTTAGATGAAGAAATAAGCCATACCTATTTAATGAATTATCCATTACAAATGAGTCCCTCAATTCCAGTCAACAGGTCAAACCATTATTATTCCCTGAGAAAAATCACATACAAACTTTCGAGTACTCTAAAATGTGACATGAAACAGGAAGCATTATAGCTGTTTTGTTGTGAAAAAGCAAAAGGAAATATTTCTGCAACAAACAGCATTCAGCCTTTCAAATGGCTTAAGTGAAAGTTATGGTCTATCAAAAAATTAGCTGCTTCTCTGTTTACATTAGGTTTTCTACAAGAGAAAAATGAGGCATTTTATTAAGAACACCCAAATTACAAATTTAACACTCTCTCACGCAAAAAAAAAGTGACTTTTGAACCACTGGTATCAGTAACAATGTCCTATTTCGCCTAGTGAAATATATGGCGAACTTAAAGATTTATTTCTACAGAGAATTTTTGCTTCTTGCATTAGACATACTTTTTAAGATGTGTAGCTCAAAGCTTCCTTTTTATTAAAAATATTTTAAATTGAATGCAGTGTGGTCCAAAAAGTTTTAAACTAAGGACTAGGCAAATGATTTAGCTAAAAGAAAACTAACTTGAAGTTTTATGCAAGACTGAAACAAAATTCTGTAGCTTGCAAAAATATGATTTAAAATACTCTGCTAATATTATATGTTATTATAAGGAGGAAGGAAATATATTTTTTGTCTTACTTACTGCAAGGCTTGCAAACAGTCTACTCTGCAAGGCCTACAGCCTTATTTTGGGGGAGCTGAATTGGTTCAGATAAGCATCCAGACTTTTAGATGTTTATTTAATTGAACCTCTAAACCTTTTGAGGTTTGCCCATCTCTAATTTACAAATCCTCTCTGGGGGAAAGTTATCCAGCTGTAAGTTCTACAAAAGCACACCTGGCAAAACAACATCTGCCTGACAATGACTTAGTGAGCCTTAGTAAAGGCTGACATATGTGCATGTACAATTGGACCTTATAGCAACAAAGCAGTTTACATATTAGCGTACACTGGGGAGACCTGACTCCTGACAGAAAAATATGATGGCTTTTACACTTTAAATTACAGTGAAGCTGTATTCACAGATGGTGTAGGTACAACATGTGCTCTTATACAGCTGGCAGGTAAAGGAAGTTACTTCCATAACTGCCTGCTCCTGATTTCCAGGATTTGCTTAGATGCAGTTGTGGCAATTCAACATCAGTATTTTTGGTGGGACTTAGTTCCAGCAGCTGATACAGTGCTGACTGGAAGCCTATAAGCTCCAGTAACTTGCAGATGATGAAATATCATTCATTGTTCTCTATCATGGCAATTTTTTCATAAGGTATGGGACACAATTTGTTGTGCTTCAGTCAGGAGGGACAGACACTGAGTAAGTTAACAGTGCTGTTCTGAGGTTAATCAGCTGGAAAGCTTGTAGAGCCATTACAATGTGCCAAATGGCCATGCTTTGAAGATAGGACAGAGTAAATCATACATGGTCAGGTTCTTGAAGACTAACAAAAGAGCTTTAATTCTTAGGAAAAAAAGGCTGATACATAGTCTATTTTCTCACACTGACCTCTGTTATAAGATTATAACAAAAATTACAGCAAATATTCATACTTGGCCAAATTCTGAGCACAGGATATGGACCAGCTGACCACCAGTATCTGAGCGAGGGTGGGATAGAAGGAAATCTACATTCATGAGACAAAGCAAAAGTGCTGCATTGCCTGCTTCAGAGCTTCAGGAGCCCTCTGACTAAGGCAATCTTTCTCTTTTGTTTATCAAACAATGTATTCACCTGGATACCCAGCCTCACTCTTAGTCCTTCTCTTTCTCAGCCTGCATGAGAGCTTTATCCTTGTGGGATGAAGGGAGAGCTGTGCATCACAGAACTTTGCTTATTCTTAGAGGACTGCTACTGCTTTTAGAGATGCACTTTTATTAATGTGGTCTCACAGTATCGCCAGGGATAAAAGCTGTCTGTGAGAGCTGCTGAAATCCTCTGCTTACTTCTAATAGGCCTAATCTAAGCCCAGAATGTCCTCATCCATTTTCAAAGTAACATTTTCCCCGCTCTTATTTTGGGATTTGCAGTTTATGGTAATGTTCCTTCATTTCCAGGTAATGAGGGGTGGTTGTGTCATAGCATAGGATTAACAGGGAATTAAAAATTTTGTGATGGTTGCGAAGAAGATTTCTATAACCTAGTGATAAGGAAAAGTGAGTCGGAAATGTAAGTTTGCAGAGTTTGCAGCTGGAGGGACAGCAGGTCCTGCTGGCAGGACATAATCAAAATCATTCCCCTGTTTCCAAGCTGGTCTTTTTTATGTTGTTTTTAACCTCTTTAACTCAGGTCATGAAAATGCTCATGTCTGAAGCCTGCACTGCACAGTATGTAAAATCTGAGCTGAATCTTCCAAACCATTTCCTGTGAAACCTTGTGTTGTGGCACTTCACTGCCTCTCAGCTCACTTCTATACTCCAGACTGCTCCAAAAGCTTAGGTCTGTGGATGGGACATATGATGAGGTGTGACTCAAATTAGGCTGTTGGACAACGATGTCAAAACGGATGAGGATCATCAGGGGGTATAGCTGTCTTAGCAAAGGCACTGCTCCTAATGCTGTGCATTACACTCACTACCCTTTTTTCTGTATTCACTGTTGTAGGCTTTTTAGATGTTGAAAATTCTTAAATCAGATTTCTTTTTCCTGGAAGGTGGTATAAGGATTGAATAGATGCAGGCTAGACCGCATCTGGAATCAAATAGCCTCTTGGGATCTGACCTTAAAGACCAAGGGCAAATCTTTTAATGAGAACTTAGGCAGTGTCTTATAGCAATACAACTAACTTGCTGGGAGGTTTGTATAACACCTACCAAACTGAATTTCCATGAGGTTATGGCATTTACACACTTCAGAAGTGTACCTTTTGTTTCATTTAGCTATATTTCATTTAAATCTTTCTCTGGTAACAAATGTTCTGTTTCCTTTTTTTTTTTTTTTTAACTGAGTAAAATTGTTTTATTTCATTAATAGAGCAAAAGTTCTGTAAATGATTAGTTTTTATAAATATTGGAAATTACTCAATAGCTTCAGATTAATATCCCAGTGTGAAAGACTGAGAATAAATTTGACCCAAGCATAAAGGAAGAACCTAGCCAAAAGCACAGCTTTTCTGTTTCAGCAGAATACTACAAAGATGACTGAACAACCAGATGAGATATTGGTCCATTGTCAAGAGCAATGAAGATTTAAATGACTGTCAACACAGCTTCTGAGGAAGGCTGATAATTCTTAAATCATCAGATTAAGTCAAATAATGGAAAAGATACCAGTAAAAGTCAGGGGAAAATTAAAGCTAATTAACTGAGATTGTTCATGTAATTCACAGGCTTTATTTTGACTGTTCAACGCAAGGAAAGGAAAAATAGAGGAAGAGAAATTCAGGTACGAACTAGAAAGCTGAATTTCTCTATCTACGGGATAGCTTAAGCTAACAAAAAAAGATCCAGAAGTTGAACAGAATGGTTACTGAACGTAACACAGCAGGTTACTTGGAGACCTCATTAACAGGCTGTTGCCCATCAAGGAATACCTCATCACTTTGGGCATATAGCTAATTATTGGAAGGACAGCATGATTACAAATGTAGATGGCAAGAGCTAGCAGTTCACCTTTCACGCTTACCATTGTACCAGGATCCTTAGCTGAACAAGTCTTTAAGAAGTGTCTTCTAACACTGATAGCACTGATACTGTTGAGACTATGAACGTTAGGTCTCACAAGTTACTGAAGGCAGGTATTAACGCATGGTCTGCAATACTGCTGGCTTTGGTGGTCTCAGTACTTCTTTGTCAAATGGGATCAAAAGAATTTGAAAAGAACTGAGATGCTGTTGTTTCTTTTCCAAGCTTGGAAGAAGAAAGATGACTGTATGCTAAGATTATTCATGAGACTGGAGTATGAGAAATCTGAAGAGATTGGACAGGACTATGCCAATTAAGCATAGAGGAATGTATTCATTATGCTCAATTATGTATTTAAATTCAAGTATCAAACATCAGTACAACATTTTAAAGAACTGGTACCAGGAAATCAAGCTTCAAGAATGTTTTAATTAAAATTGTTTTAAACTGTACTTACAAATTTTGTATTTTAAAATGTCTCCTGTGTGTCAACTGCAAGATGTTTTTCAGACATGTCTGAAATGTCTGAAATCTTGAGGTCTAATCTTTATTTAACTTTTTGAGTAACTGTAAAACAACAGAACCCCAGGCTCTGTTTCAGCAGGGAGTTAAGGTGAGGTGCAGGAAAAAGAAGGGCTATAATAACTGTGCAAAATATTGCCTCATCACCCCTCCACCATTACAGTCATACCACAAATATTTCTGGATGCTATCATAATGTCTGTTGAACCATATTGCAGCTGTTCTCAGATTTTCCCGTTTCTGGAAGCCTGCCCCTCCCTCAGGTCCAACAACAAATGTCCTCACAACAGAAATTCAGTCTTCCTCCAAGAGATCAGTCCCAGACTAATCAGAGATTACATCAGAATGCCTCCGATATTTTTCCACTCCTATCTAAGGACCTTTAAAATTACAAAGTCATTAAAACTTAATTAGCTCAAAGTAAGACACCAACACTCTTGTGAACTAACCCTAGCAGAATTGTGTGCTAAGTTCTTTCCAACAGTTGCTAAGGTCTTCAGCCCAAGTATGCCTGAGCTGCAAATCAAAAGGAGGCCAAAACATGCAATAAACCACATTTTAATTAGTCACAAAAAAAACCCAAAAGAATAGAATAAACATATTTCCTGTCTAAAATTTAGGCAACTTGCTTGATGACAGTCAACAGTCCTGTCACTTTCAGATGTCACCAGCCATGACCTGCTGCTGCATTACTTAAGATTTGAAGTTCCATTTGCCATTCCTTTGCTCTTTTTTGGTTTAAAAAAACCTTCCTACTGTGGTGTCTGAATACTTGGGAAAGCATTCTCAAGGCATACAGAACTTATTCAGGATACCCCAGATTTTGTTTAAAAAGAAAGAAAAGGGAAAAGGAATAAGCCTTCAGAGTCCTGTTGAGAATCTGTATATCTGCATATATCTGACTCCTGATGTCTGTAACCTCTACTATACAGAGCTCCACTGGATTCTTATTTGCAATAACTGTTAGTAATCTTATATCCTACTTCATTTTTACAACATGGCACACTAAGCTTACCTTGATGTGTCTCATGGGAACACATACAATATTATTTAAACAGGTACCTGTAGTATGCTTGTGTGCACAGCTACAAATTAAAAAAAAACCCTCTCATAAATAAATTACTCTAAAGTAGTCTAGTGTGGTTTTTTGTTTGTTTGTTTTTTCTGAAGAAATTTGATTTTCTGCAGAATTTTTTTCCAATTTGCTGCAAGAGTCCAGGAGTTAACTAACAGACGCAAAATAGCAAAAACATAATGCCAGATCCTGGAAACATTAATGTGCACTGGTTGCACACTAGATTTTAAACTTGTTTGCCTACGCAACAGGGAGAAGTTTAGCCTATGCATCATATTTTGGAACCATACCTTTCAAGATAATTTTTAAACTTTCTTGTGTTCTAAACTTTTCTTATAGTGCAAGTTGTTTTGGTTCTTGTTCATGCTTTTTCCATCCTGTTCAAAAAGGTGACTGTTCTCCATTTAAAAAGAAAATCTTTCAAAATATGTTATGTTGATGTTTAAATGCTACTAGGATGAAATATAGGGGTAGTTACAAGAATTGAAATGAATGATTATCATTGTTGCCTAAGGAAAAAAACCCTATGTAGCCCTCATTATATAAGGCATAGGGAATCAATAAATTTCTCCATTATCATTATACTAAAAGTCATCCTAAATGAAGAATATTAGTATGTGTCATTGTCATCCCTAAAGACAAGAATAGAATCAAAAGGTGATACTGATAAGTGAAATTATTTTCTTAGGCAGTTAGCAGCATTACTCTTTTTTACAAGATGACATGGTAGCCAGGCGTTCATGAAGATGATTTTTTCCTTAAAAGATTTTTTGGCTATGTAGTGTAGTACATCTTGTGTAGTCAGGGCTAAAATAACAAGAGCTTAAGGTGAGTTGCAACTCTCTGGCTGCAGATCTTTAGTTTGCTTCTAAATAATCACACAGATAAAAAAAGCCTTTTTCTTCTGGATGTCTTATTCTGTATGAGGCTTTGTACAACATATTTATTTCCACTATTCCAGAACATCAGTACTGACCTTTAAGAGGGAAGTATTGCAAAACTACCTGGGCTAGAAGAGAGATATCCAGCATTGCAGACTGCTTACAATATGATCAATAGCTTTGTGTTGAAAGAGGGAAGAGTGTATAAGCAAAGCCTAGGATAAAGAATAATGTTACTGGAAAAGATATTAAAATTATAATAATGTTCAGGGGTTACATTTTGCTACTTTTTTTGGCCAGAATTTATCTTTGTCCAAAAAATTTGACAAATAATAGTGAGGCAAGTAACAGACAAGCAGATAGAGATATGTGAGTGGTCATGGCTGCTTGCAGAAAAAAATGTCTGTGCTTTGATTTAAGTTTTATTTGCCATGGCCATGTTTTTGTTTATTTCCATGACAATAGCAAGGAAAATAGTATCTAAAAAACTTGCTTTAAAAGTTTTGTATTATTTTTTTCTTGGCTTGTACTAAATAGTGAATGTCAGAGAGTAGTTGTATTATTTTCCTTGTGGATAATGCAGGATTAGAAAAAGTGTGGGATTACTGACCTGTTGCTCATTCATGTCAAAGAAATGAATGTTTCTGTATAATTCCTGATTTATTTTCACATCTCAGTTGTTTGCATGCAGCTACTAAAATGAAATGAGTGCAAGGTGCGTGTGGGAAAATGCATCTGACAGTGTCTCAATAGTATGTAGAGAAGGATGAACACAAATCCAGTCTAAAGGGGTTTGGGGGAGGTTGTATGTTCATGACTGAGTCATGAAAAAGGGCTAGCTGAATAAACCAGCAATAATAGGGAAAGAACTCTCTTAATAGGTCTGGGAAACCAGTATCTAATTTATATAAAAATAAATGGAAGTGGAATATATGACTAGTAGAGGGTGATAGTGAGCTGTATTAAGACATCTCCCCTCACATGCGCTTCTCATCTTGGTAGAGCATAACCGAGCCCATGTGTTATTTACAAAGACTGCAGGCTTGGAGTACAAGATTTTCTTGATTTGTCTCCCAGGTTGGTCCTTATAAAAGACAGCTCCTGTGAGGCCATATAATCCTTGAGATGCTGGTTTTAAAATGATTGCCAAAATGATGCTTGGGTCCATCAAAATAAGAAATCTACTCTAAACCCATTCTTGGGGATTGGGGAAAACTGCCACCCTGCTACTGGTGCCATTAGGTGAACTCTCTTGAAAGGACATGACATAGAAAGCAGAATCATGTATTGCTTTCATCAGCAAGCAGCCTTTGATGCATTTTTTTCCTAAATCCAGCCCTTAGGTAACAGAAAATGGTAGAATGTGTTTAATTTTGGACGTATTCCATATTCACTTGCAATAAGTGCCCTGGGAGACTCATTAATGCTTTAAAGCTTCCTATTAAATGGAAACCGCACAGTATTTTCTTTTTAATAAAATAAACTGAAAGGTGAAAATATTTTCTGTTTGTTTTTTAGTTATGAATGCCTGTCTCAAAAAATTATTCTTCATTTGTTGGACTACTTTAGTTTTATATCCTTTCACAGGTAAATGAATAATGAAAAAAGCATAATAAAAGCAAATAATAATTACTCATATTGACCTGAGGCATTTAATGAAATAGAAGAGAGTCTAAAGAAACAGATTTCCTATAGCAGTACTTTCTTAATTATACTAAGGTAATTAGCTTTAAGAGGAGATAATTTAAGTTCACTGAGGTTGCTCTTTTAAGTTTTTCTGGGAAATTTGGATTTTCTATTGATAGTAGTTTTAACATGTCACACTGGAGCCAGAATGAATTAAAGTGAAGAGCTACACAGTCTAAACAAACAGTCCTTCCCATTATCAGAAGCCTGACAACGTAACAGCATAAACTGTAGTCACATGCTCACAAGTAATGCAGAAACAATTGAAAAAATAACAAAACCTCACTGCAATCCATAAACATTATATGATGGTTTTTATTGAGCTAACATTTAAAGCTGTCTTATTTTCCAATTTAGCATGTTGCATTCTTACCAGTCTTTGGAAAATAAACAAGAAATACTCCCTCTGCTCTGCAGTCTTCCTCTTCCATTCTTTCCTCTGATTAAATGGTGACATAGCATTCTCTAGCAATTCTGCATGAAAATAACTGACTAAATCCTCAAAAACATCAATGAGTAACTTCAGTTCTTATCTTATTTTGAAAGATAGGTAGCACACATATATGGTATATTTGTTTGTAGGTAGGGATCTTTTAGTAACTTATTTTGCACATTGAAATTTTCTACTTTAATCTATGATTTACATGTCCATATTACTTCTCATATAGACTTGTGTTTTCCTTGTCCCTACTAATTTTTACCGCAAAACACATCATCCAGTTTCTCTTTTTTTTCCCTGTTATTTTGGATGTGTCCCCTATTAATTGACACACTAATTCTCTTTTCTCATTCTGAGTGCAGATATTCCCATCATTTTGTCAAACCTTCTCTGGGCTTCCTCTGCACGTCTGCTCTACAACCATCGTTTTATTTCTTCTCATTCTACTTTCTAACTAAATGAGAGCTTAAAGGGTCCAATTACTGCCTGATATGAGGATATCCTGCTTCTTGATCACTTCTTGATATAGGTATTCTCATCATAGTATGTCCTCATTATATATATATTTATAGATGGAGAGTTCAAGCACAAAGATATGAAGTCTGGCACTGTTCTGAGCCCTGCCACCCCCATCAGTTTCCACAGGTGCATTCTTTAAGATGCTTGTGCTCCTCTAGTAAGCTCACTTTTGACCTCTTCAGTCTTCAATGGCAATTTCAGATAATATCTGGAAGGTGGACTGGAAAGTTTAGGTGCAGTCATGTGTGGCAACACTCCCCAGCTCATACCCCTGCTCCTTCTCTGGCTGAATTGGGGCTGCAGGCTTGGGCACAGTGAATTGTCAATCACACCATGATGAGCAAGGGAATGAGGCCATCTCAGCAAAAGGTGATGAAGAGCCAGAGGACAACATATGTTTCACAACATCCAAACAAATCCTGTAGCTACTGAACCATAGCCTCTGTCCCTGATATCCCTGAGAGTAGATGCCATGCTTCACTCCTCTCACACTGTTTAGGTTAACCCTCCAGCAGAGCCTTCACCTCAACATCAGCTGCAACAGGAATGGGAAAAAAAAGCCCTTTCACCTTTTGTATTTCAAGTGTATGATACTATAGACTTTTTCTTATTTAATAGGTATTTTTCCTTTTCACCTCTGATCAAGTATAAGTTAAATGATAAAGTGGATGCAATGCCTCTCATGCATCATCCTGTTCTTTGTACCTACAGACAAAAGGCGCTTGATAAAGACAGTGCCTCAAGGACTTCTCTAACTGAATGGTAAGCAGAAGAAGTTTTGCCTACCTGAGCAGTGTTTAAAGATAACGTGGTAGCCCACAGAGTGAGTGTCTGCTTCTTGACACAAAGTTATCCAGCCTGATGCCGTAGATAAGAAAGGATATAAGGTCTCTTCACATATCACCCTGTCTTCTCCCAGTCTTCAGATATATTGTTTTCATAGGTGCTGTTTGTTGATCATATACATGTGGTGAACTACAGCTCTGGAAATTGTCTTAAAAATTTAGGCCAAAGGCTGCAGAAACACCATTAAGGCCTATGTAGAGAAAGAGAAATCGCAGTGCAACTTTTCTAGTTCAGGATGCAGTTGCTGTTCTTAAAACTGGCTGCCCCAGTACAGAACCCAAAATCATTGTCTCCCCAGCTTTTTCAAAGTACCAGCACTACAGAAGTGGATTGTAAAGTCTTCCATTAATCCATTTCTAGTCATTATTTTTCACTTATAGATGTTAAGGATATATTGCAGCGTTTTTCTGATTTGGATTCCTTCTTTTATTTTTCACATTTCATCATTCAACTATCTACTCCTGCAAGAAATTATTATTCACATATTCTAATGTAAAATAGCATTTGAAAAGGATAACTGAGAGATGGAGATTCTTATAATGCCTAAATAAACAGTAAGCTCCTTAGTAGTTTCATGTTGTTTTCCCTCTCTATAAAAAACATTGTAAGAAAAATTAAGCTAGAAGTTAGTTGTATATTGTTATGGTTCCATACCAATCATAGCAGCCATTTTTAAAAGGGGCAATTAAAACGTTAAGTGAAAGCCTAAGTGAGTTAGGCACCCATCCCATTTTAGAATGACCTGAGTATTAGGAGAAAACATTTTACCCGGACTCTTAAAATCAAGACCAGATGCCTTTCTAAATACTGTGCTGTAATTCAACCATATTTTTATTGGACACAGTACAGGAATTACAGGGTAAAATTCCATGGTTTCTGTTACGTAAGAAGTCAGACTACATGACGGTACTATCCCTTATGTCACTAGAATCACTGCATAACAGACGATGTCATCCCATCTTTTTTGCTCAAATTACACTTCCTTGGTTCTTGTGATGTCATAATCCCAGTCAATCTCCAGCCACTGAAGTAGGTTCTGAATGAAACTCTATAAGCAAGATCTGGGTTTTTGATGTAGTAAAGTGGAACCCCCCTCAAAACAAAACAAAAGTTAACTGTGTGAAAACTTCTCTGTGGCTCTTCCATCATACTTTATATGCTTATTACTCTTCAGGAGCAAGCTGATGGGAACGCATATCTGTGTTTTTGCTTTCACTTTAATGCTGTTACCACCAGACAATAAATTATGAAATTTATGCTGGTTTCATATCTTAAGCATCAGCTGTATCAGCATCATCAAAATACTGATACAAAGAAATAAAATGTATTTCCAAAACAGGACTTCCCATGACTTTGTAAATGGTAATGCCTACTAACACCCAAGCTTTTCTTTTTCCTTGGGTTCATTTCTGACAGAAATCACAAAGTGTCTTTTGAGTTTCGAAAATCTCTTCTTTTGATTGCTCAGTGTTCTAAATGCATATTATTTAAAAGGGTCTTAGCAGTGTTAAAACTTTTCAAGAACTCTAATGCCATCAAAACCTCTGCATGTTCAAACCACATTCAAATATACAATGAGTTTAAAATGGCATTTTTGTTAGGCGAGATAGTTTGAATGGAGGAAAATTGAGTAACGGTCCTGTCTAATGTGACACTCAAGAATCAAGAAACCCCACCACCCCACCAAAAACCAGCCCATAGCAATCAGTGTCAACGGGAAATGGAACAAAACAATAGGTACACTTTGACCTCACGATTATTTTCCTCGGGTCTGTGAAGCCATTGGAAAACTCTAGTACCCTCTGCTGGCCAAGCAATAAATCTGTAGCCCCGGAGCAGCGCTGACATTCTCGCGGATGCTGACACGCAAGCGGGTGAGCAGAGCCACGTTGACACTTCATCCTGTTAAAAGAGAAAAAAACCACAAACCCACAACCCATAAAACAACATATAGGAAAGTCCTAATCTGGGAAAAGTGTTAGGCTACTAGGAAAGTGTTACAAAAAAGAACATTGCTGTTAAATATACTTAATGCTATAGTTTTCAAAAGATTTTTTAACATTTTAAGCCTCAACCTAAGGTTGTTAGCTTTTCAGAGTATATTGTAAAAGCGCTATAAAATGACTGCAGGTGTGCTGGTTCCCTTCCTCTTATCGTTCAGACTGGGACACACCGCTCCTAAGCAGAGGGAGTGTGGCATGTCTAGTACACTGCTTTAATGCTTTAATCTTAAAAAAATGCATATATGTATTTCTTTGAAGTGGAGCACTACCTTCTGTTGCAGAGGTTCATGCGCTCACTTTTAAGCAGAAATCAGTGAACTAAATTTTTTTTAATCCTTTTAAAATGATATGTATTTAGTGCCTTACGGTTCACAGGGTTAAAGAGGTAAATGGTTTCATGTATACCACAAGCCTCTGCTAAAAAGAGGACAATAATGATGAGGCAGCCACTTCTGCAGAGGTGGAAAGTAACTAGTTAGAAAAGTTAATCTTTTGAGACACATCCCTGGCATTAAGTGGATTCTTCTCATTCAGCTGAAGGCGCAACAGCTGGATTCTGTCATCCCTGACTGGGGCAGTCTTGTTAGTGTAGGATGACCTCTGGAGCACTAACACAGATAATACTGGCACCTCTCTTCGCTCTAATCAACTACCAGTCTGAGCAATTCTACAGGAGATGGGGCATTAAGGCCATATTATTCTAAACAAAATTCAGCGATGGTAGCAGAGTATTGTGACAGCAAAAGACAGATTCTACCTTTCCCACCAAAGATTCTTAATGCTAAATTTGGGGAAAGGTCTGTAAAAACAGTACAGCTCTGTATTTTCTCCCTTTCCTTAAAGTCATGGTTTGTTAAACTTAGACTGTTTGTGTCAAGTGTGTCTAAGCTAAAACTCTCACAGTTTTACTGCCATATGTAAAACTCTTCATTGCAGCCACACAAAGTTAATGTGCTCTGTCTTCAACTCTTTCCACATAGATGAGAGCTAGCAGAAAAATAAAGATTTCTGGGCATTTAAGCCTGAATGTGAAAGACTCATGTTCAAGTTACTGTTCTGCCTTGTTCTGGAGCAGAGCACTGAATGAATATCTCCTAGATCTGAACTGACTACTCCTGCAGCTGCACCAGGTGCTGTTTTAGTGATGGAGCAGTTGTATTTTGACCATTTTCAAGGAAGTTGCATAAAATCCTGATCAATTCTCATGATGTACATCAACTTCCACAGAAAATATATCCTCTTTAAAGTTTTCAGTCATGGCTAATTTAGCAAGCTATAGATTAAAAAAAAAGGCAAAAAAACTTTCAGTAGTTAAGAAACAGCAAAATCAAGGTAGCTAACTTCATCAAAAGGGATTCATATGCCACACAGGCATTTGGTATGTTTCTGCTTCACTTTGCACTCCAGAGCAACAAGCATGCCATTGATAAAAATGCACTGGTGCACAACATGTTAAGTATGTTAATAGTATAGGTTTATCATTATCTGTTTATTCTTAATATTCTGTTTATCCTTATCCTTTATATATGATTTATAAATAGAAAATAACCGATAGCTACACTGCCAACTAATTAATTTAGCTTGCGATTACAAAATGTGCTTAGCTTGAGTTTTCTGGTGTGCTTTGCCTTTTACAACAGTTACAAATGCCCTCTGGATCCTTGGGATACTGGAGTGTTGCTAAAGTACCTTGTGCCTGGACAACATAGACACGTTGGCTTTGGTTGTGTTTGAGAAGGGCTTCAGTCATGCTTGAGAGTGTTCACCTCTGAAATTCAGAATCTACAGTTGAAAGCACAGCAGAAATAAATGTCTGCATCTAAGATAAGAGTGTTTACATTGACATTAGTGCCAGTAGAGAGGAATAGGGTGTCATTTATCCCCCAAATAAATATTAGTTAGTTGAGAAATCCCACCTTTGGTTTTTCCTATCAAATGAGAAAAGTGCAATGATAGCTGTGAAAAATTTAGGTTGCTTACTTGCCTACAGTCCTTTATGTCAAAAATGAGGATAAACTCAGTTCTCCAGGGGAACTTTGTTTAACTGGAGTATGCATTGTGTTCCACTATCTGTTGTAGCACTGTACAGCTGTGGTTCTCTGTTGGGAGGCAAATATATTGATCAGTGTGTGAGGCAGGAGCACAGGGTGTCTATGCAGTTGAGGACTATGCCGTAATGAACACAGCCAGGGAGGTCAGATGCAGTGTTTCTTTAATGTGGTAGAATGCTGTAGGAGAAGTAGAAATGTTGTGTAATTTCCTAAGCTTTTAAAAGTGCACGGAAATTGAAAGCATGATCCTTAAGAAATTCATCAACACTACTGGACTTTAGTAAAGTAACATAGTCCTTTATGCCTCAAACTAATGATAGCAGATGGAGGGTAGATGTCATCCTGTTTGTGACTCACTAAAGCAGGCTTCTTGAAGCTTTAGTTTTCATAGATTTTGACAGAAAGTAAAAGAACTGTGAGGTTTGTGAGCTCATCTGGTTTTATAGTGAAACTTTTTTTGAGCAGCGGGAAAGGAGTGAAGAGAGCCAGAGAGGGTGACTCTGACAAAAATTTCAGCAAGTAAAGAGATACAAATGTAGAAAAAAATCAGAGAGGTTTTTATTTTAACTTGTAAAGAAGAGAAGAAGAAAATATCATCATCATGGAAATTACCACAAAGTTGTTGTTTTAGATACTTACTGGACCCTCTATTTCAGACCCTTATCTGCCTGGTATATACCATGGCTATAATCTTGAACACTCATATCCCACATGAGTTTCCCTGCTGTAAATAAATTCTTGCTCTTATGTAAGTTCTTTCAAAAAAGCCCCCTTTAAAGTGCAAATGTAAATAAGATAAACTTCAAACTCTTCACAGCCTGCTGCTTAGAAAGATCAGATTTCAATTTCAGATCCCCTTAAGGGCATGTGAGTTGGTGATTATGGATCTTTCGCCACTGTGGTCCCTGATACTGCCCAGTTCTTTCTACCCTGTTTCTATTTCTTCTATTAACGCCTTCCAAGTAGTTTCTACTATTCCCTTAAGTCCTTGCAATGCATTTCCCTGATTGAACTCTGTCAGCAGGGGGAGTATCAACAGCACAGGAGTCTCTCCCACAAGGGCTACTGGGTCATCATGGGAGGAACAGGGACGACCTACGGAATCCGAAGGACAGAGATTTGGCCATTATATATATCAATAACAGTTCCATGCTGGAAAGTGTTGACTCCTATGTGAAAGATAGAAAGCTCATTATATTTAATGAAAAGGAACAGACAACAAGATGCATACAGGTTAGAGTTGACATAAAAACCAGACAACGCAGGAAATGGATCACTGTGCTTGAAATCTTTCCCCAGTTTATTTTTTTAATTACTTATTTCAGTTATTAACTTTTTCTTTTATTCCTTGTTTGGAGACTCTCTAGAGAGTGAGTTAGTTCTTAGATGGTGAATTTCAAGGCTAATGACTTGTGTTGATACTGACCAAATAAAAAATAAACCAATTTTAAATTGAAAGAAAATAACACTGGTAATCTGCACTGTCTGGACATGTTATATCCCTGGCTGATTCTTTCCTTTCATGAGTTATTTTTTCTGGTAAATGTTGATTACCCCTTCATGTGCATTTGTGAAAACACATCTAAGCTAGTCTGCTGTAATTAGTGAAAATATCAATATATTATCAACATAAACCTAAAGGAAAAGGTGTACCCTGGATTCTATCTTAAAAATGCAGAATTATCATATGTAACGCAATACATGAATATTTCTATAAAATTATGCAACAGTGTAACATGCAAAATGAGACATGATAGCAACTTAGATAGCTATACAAGAAAATCTCCAAGTGAAATTCATGGTAAAGTTGTTACAAGAAAAAATATATGTTTGAACTACTTCTGTACACAGATACTGGAACAAAAATATAAGTTAAAGACTAAATTAACTCTGAATGTTTAAGAGAAGAACCAAATGCCAGATACAAATAAACTTTTAAGAGTCTCCAACCACAGTGGAGTACAGGAGCACCACATTTTCTGAAGTGATGCTGCTCGAGTATATAAGCTTGTGCTAAGATTTGCCCCTCTGTTGGCTGGAGAGAGCAATTTGTCATTCACATCACGGCCATAGCTATTTATGAGACAAAACATCCCTGTGACTGAATTCTCTGGAGAACCTGAGGGGATAGGCGTCTTGTGAATTCATTTAACTCACACTGGTTATACTTCATTCCCCGATAGTGAAAGTTGGCATATATGGTGATGACAGTGGTGTACATTTTTGTCATTGCCTAATGGTTAGAGTAGTCTTCTACATTTCATTTCTCCTTAAGCTCGTGGGACTTTCAGTTTGCCATCCTCAGAAGAGGGCCTGTCCCAGTTAAGGAAACACAGTGGTGCACTCTTCTCAGACCAGCAGTGAATATTCAGGACCAAGATCAGGGACAGATCAGAAAAGGACTGGAGTTAGGGCTACTGCTGCTGCCAGATACTCTGCTTCTCCAGAAGACATGGGAAGATCCCTCCTTCGTCCCCAAAATTGCTTCTGGTCCCCAGCAGCTAGAACCATATAAGGTTCCCAGAGCTTTTGCATTGGCAATGCAGGTTGTGGAACTGTGATTTTTTTGGTACCAGAAGTTGTTGGCTGATGTAGGTATGTGTCTTCTTTGCCTATGTTTACATTCCACCCTAAGTACTTGTAACACAGAATCAGAACTTGGCCCAAGAGTACAG
Organism: Pezoporus wallicus; assembly: GCF_028554395.1. Taxonomy (NCBI): domain Eukaryota; kingdom Metazoa; phylum Chordata; class Aves; order Psittaciformes; family Psittacidae; genus Pezoporus; species Pezoporus wallicus. The sequence goes on from NW_026640488.1 coordinate 8,988,006, forward strand.
AAGTGCTCTTCCTTCCTATAGAAGACTGGAAGCACAGAAGTGTGGTGTGGTATAAGATCACATAGGAAGACTCTGGTAAAGCAAGGTTTTGAACTTTTCTCTTTTAAGTCCTGAAGTAGACCCAGAGTGAGCTGATCCACTTTCTTCTTTTCATACCCTCATTTTTTTTTGCTAACAAATATTGTAAAGTTGTGATTTTCTTTTTCTCCTGGGCTGTTCTACAATATATGTATGTCTTCAGTTGAGCAGGTTCCTTTTTTAAATCAGTAAGCCAATTGGTATATATAGCATTCCTATATTTAAAAATGCCTTTGAAGACTCATTCAAAATTCACTGAAGCCTATGACATCTTTGTTTAATTTCAATGGAATATGTATCAGGATGTGGATGAAAAGAGAAACTGTGTGCCTGCTTCTTCATTGAGAATTAATGTGGGCATCCTTGAAGATGTAGGACATAATTTGCAAATAGACGTAATGAAAGCACTAAGATCACGAAGCTTTCACAGAAGTGGCTGTTTCACACTTTCTGGAGCATGTGCCTGTTTTAACAAAACTTTAACATACAGATATATTCTCTGATGAGACTTTTTCACCAAATTTCCTTCTATTTTGAATTCTGCAAGTCTAGAGAGAAAACGTATCTCACCGTTTGCAATAGATTTTTATTGCAAACATTGTAGAGCAAGTGAAAATAACTGCCTGCGTTTTGCTTTACATACCAATGTTTTAATTGGGCCAATAGCTGTTATTCATAGAATCATTGAATAGTTTTGGTTGGAAGGGACTTTTAAAGGTCCCTGCACTGGATTGTTCAGCCTGACCTGAATTTTTCCAGGGATGGGGCATCCACCATCTCCTTGGGCAACCCATTTCAGTGTTTCACCACCCTCACTGTAAAAAAAAGTCTTCTTTAGTCTGAAACTACCCTCTTTTAGTTTATAACCATACCCCTTGTTGTATCACTAGAGGTCCTGTTAAAAAGTCTCTCCCATCTTTCTCATAAGCCCTCTTTAACTACTGAAAGGCTGCTATAAGGTCTTTTCTCCAGGCTGAAAAAGCCCAACTCTCTCAGCCTGTCTCCATAGGAGAGCTTGTCTAGCCCTCTGATCATCTTTGTGGCCTCCTCTGGACTCACTTGAGCAGGTTCATGTCCCTCATATGCTGGGGGCCCCAGAGCTGAATTCAGTACCACAGGCAGGGTCTCACCCCTCAGAGTAGAGGGGCAGGATTATTTCCCTCTACCTGCCGGTCATGCTCCTTTTGATGCAGCTCAGAACATGTTTGACTTCCTGGGCTGCAAGCACATGCTGCCAGCTCATGTTGAGCTTACCATTAACCAGTACCCCTAAATCTTTCTCCTCAGGGCTGCTCTGATTCAGTTCTCTGCCCAGATTGTAGCTGTGCTTGTGGTTGCCCTGACCCAGGTGCAGAATCCTGCAATTTGCTTTGTTGACCTTCATGAGGTTCACATGGACATACTCCCTCTGGATGGTATCCCATTAATTTTAAAAGATTGTTTCAAGATTAACAAAGCTACAGCAAACTGAAAATCCTGTTAAGCCCATACACTCAAAAAAGTTCTGAAGTTCCCTGGACAGATTTGTTACTAATTGTAACAACACTGTTGCCAGTTAATTAAACAGAATGATTGAACAATTGGAAAGTCTTCATGGGTCAATTTTTGGACTGTTTTTAGAACAGAAATTGAGAAAAAAAACCCTGTGCTTTAAAGCAATCCTAGCATGAAAAAAAACCAACAAAATTTGTCAATGTGCTATTGTTAACAGAGTTAATTATTGACATAAACTATTTTGATTTGACCTTAAACAATTTTGCTGAGGAAAGGAGAAAAATGTGCATCTATCTAGAGAGTGAATACATGATGGGCAACGTTTAAGTATTTTAACTAAAACCACAAACTTTCGGCTGCTGGCAGTAGTTCACTCCTGATAAATACAAGATGACTCCGTTGCACTGTGAGTGCAATAGTGCTGTGAGACTGCAGAACCAGCTTTGAACTGCAGAACACTTGAATGTGAGTGAGAGGTTTGCTGATGAGATATGAACAGATAGAACTGTTATTTTTCTTGCAAGCCTTCAGTATATCTGAAGCCAGTACTGTTGTAGCTTTACCTCTGGTTGAACTGCACTCTCATGCTAAATTTGCATATAAAGACAACAGAAGTTGTTACAAATAGAGATCAAATGGATTTCTGGTAAATTATAGACTTCTCTCAAAGACTTTTTGCTGTCTTCAGAACAAAAGCCCAAATTTCAGCATCTCTCTTGACCATTAAGCCTTTTGAACATCTTTCAGATTTCTCAATTACTCATCCATCTCAGCAATCAGCCTATTACTACTGAGAAAAAACCCTTCAAGAAGAGTATTAGCAAGTCCATTTCAGTGATTATTTTATAAGAATAATGACCATTTTGTTTCATTAATAGCTTTCTGGTTCTAATCAGACATTTATTTTTCACATTCACCAAAGAAGGACATACCGCATATGTTAAGGGAACTGTGTGTGTAACAGATGGCTGAGAAGAATAAATGCTGTATAAAATGGAGAGAGTGAAAGAAGAAGAGTAAGGTAATATAATAGATAATGAATTCAGCTACATTATAGGATTTTATTGTTATGAGTCTGCAAAGATGAAGGCATACTATGGGGCACACATGGATTTTAAACCCTGGTGACTGAGTTTTACTTCTAGTATACTAAGCTGCAATTTCTTTTCCCTCCTGCTGATCAGATGACTCTGTAGTCATAAAAAAACAAAGATGGAAGGCTTAATTCTTGTATGTAGTTGTACTGTCTAACTCCAGCTTCAGCAGAGGTAAAGCACATTAAGTCCAGATACGTGAAATGGGAATCACCACCGAGAAAGGCCTATAATGTGTTGGCACTGAGGTAGATTTTCTGTATTGCAAAACAGCACTTGTATAATTTCTAGGTACCAAACCCACATACTATGGTTTATATTGGAAAATGTAGGCTCCAAAATAAATTTAAAGTTTTCTTTTAGAACTTGGCTGGACTTCAGAAAGTGGATTTTCCCATTGCTCTAATAATCTGCTATTAAGGATTGAAGTCAGGAAGCATCTTGAGATCAAATCACTAGAAAACACTAGAAAACAAAAGTGTTTTGATTTCCTAACCAAGAAACAAGATTTTTAAGAGGTGTTCTGGAAAAAAATCTGCTGGATGATAGCATGAAATACAGATGGACATTTCAAGCCTTAATTTAGTGTAAATTGTTATCTGATATTTAAACCTACCTTGTTATTATTTGGAGTTTAGCTGATTCTGTGGTCAAAATCCCACATAGTTTCAGTCTTAGTTGAAAGCCACATCTGTGCTTGGCTGGGCAATTGTCTGAATAGCTATCAATACAAATCTGAAGAAATTATCAGAAAGTAAACTGGTGCAGAGCTATTGACTTTAATCTACACACAGCCTTAACATAATAATGCCTTATTTCACAGGAGTGCTAATTTTGAAATTTTGAAATTAAATACATAAAATGTTCATACTTTTACCTTTAGGTTGTTTATTATACAGTCATGGTTGTACATCATATACTGTCTATAATCTTGCGTAAATAGATTATAATTTATGATTGTTATAGCTACAGGTTATTTAATACCAATATCTAAAACCTGTGCTCATTAAGATCCTAACCTATGTCTCTCCCTTGACAAGATTATAATCATAGTTGGCAATATCAATAATTTTAAATAAAGTAAGCAACATACAACTGCACTGATTTTATGATTTAGAGGAAGTTACTGAGAACCCTCCAGTTCTTAACATGTAATTTAGGATCAGCTAAGCGTACACAAGACCTTACTTATTGAAGAGTTAGAGGTGTATAAATACATATCAGTTTTTCTTTTCAACTTTTGTTTCAAGTGTACCTGGTAGATTTATTGCTTGACTGTGCTTCAGTAGTCTGACTCCCTGTGGTGATTTCCAAAAGTCTGCAGGCAGGAATACACCCTTGCTACTGCAAAAGACTATGACATCATGGACGTTTAAAAGAGAATGAATGATGTGGTTAGCCATGCATTCAATGTATTACTAGGGAGGGGGTTATATGGAAACATGGCCTTTCTGTCAGGTAGAATGAATGAGATATATAATTTGTTTTGTCCTTCTCTTAAAAGAACAAGGGAAAGGAGATAATCTGTCTTAATAAGGGCATGCTTAGAGTATCAACCAACTAGAAAGCAATATATTTTTAAACATCCATATGTGATTCCCTTATTAAATTAGGATGTTGAGCTAAATTTAAAGTATCAATATATAAATCAGTCAGTCAGTTAAATTAGCCAGTTTCATACTGATAAATGGGAGTTAATAAAGCAATTACTTCTTTCTGAACCATAAGGCTCTGGTTTCCAAATCAGTTGTATGAGTTATGGATTACTGACATAATTTACAAGTTTTCATTTACGTGACTTATATCCTTGATTTCTGAGGAATTAGTCCTTTATTGTATTAAAAACACAACAAAACAGCATTTGCGCAGCATTAAGGTGGGGCCAAGCAAGAAAACTCTCTGACTTCTCAATTTATGGTGACACAGTGTTCCTTACTCTAGCTGCTGTTGTTCATAATGTACAGAGAGTTAAGGACAGAGTTGCTGCCTTAATATTGAAGGTCATGACTTTTCAATGTGTGTCATGACCTATGTTCTATACCTGTAGAGTTTTGCCCTTTTTTTCTCTCGTTTTGGTAAGTGCACATCAGTAGCAGGCAGTTCTGCACCTATGTTGGCCATTCACTATGAAAGAGGTGGTATTAAAACTTGTCAGTGTATTGCCACGTAACCTTCACATTTTCTATTTTTATGAGGCTTTATACAGGTTTACGTCATTGAAGGGTTGGAAATTATTACAATGTGAGCAAGGTCAAGCTTATATAGGGCTTGCCGTAAATAAATTTTCGTTTCATTTTTTTCACGATTGTCTCCTTTTAATGCTTACTGCCTGGTATTTATCTTATTATCCTACTCAGGCAGAAATAGCTTGTCTCTTTGGCCACACAAGACTTGAAGAGCTGCTCAAACTAACTGAAGTCAAGTAGAAGTTTACTAGAAGCCCAACCAGTTATTTACAAAGCAGTTCTAAAATTCAAGAAAGAGGAAGTGGTTTGCAGATTAAACTTCTTACTCTACTAGGTTAGGAGCACTGTAACGTCAGTGATAATAGCCATTATGAAAGAGAGTAATAAGAACATTTCAGGAAGACTTAATGATACATAACATCTGTGTAGTTCAGTGTCATCAGTGCTTCAAAAAAAGCAAAACCAAAAAACCCCAAATCAATGAAATATTATTCTGATTGAAAATGTCATATTTCTCATGAAAAACATTTGGTTGGGAAACAATGAGCAGGAAGATGAGAAATAAAACCTACTTAGGAATGTCGTAGGCTACATAGTGCTTAAGAGTCCAGATTAAAGTAAGGAATTAATAAGAATGTAGACAAAAAACCCAAGCAGAAATAAGGGAATCAACAGCCCATTGAAGGAGAATTCTTAGGAAAAAAAAACAACAAACCCAAGAAGATTTATGTGGCCAAAACTAGGATTACTCTGAGATTCGGCCCAAATGTCTGACTCCATTTTGCAGACTAGCAGAATTAACAGGGGTCTGGGGAAAAGGGTAACTTTACTTATTTGCTTTGTTATGTTTACCTTGCAGGCAATCCAGTCACTGGATTTAGCAGTAAGCATGGGATGAACCACTTGAGAGATTGGCTTCAATCTCACCAGCATATCTGTTCAAATATCAACAGGTAACAGATAGGCAAGGCTTCTAGAATTTGTCTTTCCTAATGGCATGACGTGTTTTGAACTTTGGAGACAGTGGATTTAGCCACTAACTGTAAGGAAATTATTTTCATTTATAAAGTGAACTTTCTTATGACAAGAATTTCATTTTTTTTTCCCACTAAAATGTATTAAAATTATCTGAAATACCCCAAGATTATTATAGACCACTATATGTAGGGTGCATTACATATTCTAAAGCTCATGGAGTCCAAGATTCAAATATTAATGAGCCAAGCAACAACTCATGACAGAGGTAGTCAAGTGGTGATTTCCCTGGTATGTGTTTGAGACCAAGTATGCTTTTCAGATGTCAAACTGTATAAAAATGCTTCCAAAGAAATATCATAATGGTTTTTCTGTAATTTCACCAAAGTTTACCCTCAAGCCTTATGTAATTGGATAGTATCTGCTATGTTAAACAGCTTTGAGCAGAGCAATTTGGTCTGCACTGCTGGCATTAATATTGTCATAAGACAATCAATAAGTCTGCCAGTTATGTTGGTGTTATGTATCAACTGAACCACATGCCTGGCTAATAGAAGAGTAAATGGATTTAAATGAAATATAAACTAACCAAACACTATGCAATAGGATATACTCTTAATAAAATATCAAAGCCTCTTAATAAACCTAATTAAAAAGGCTAATATTTTGTAGTTATAACAGAAATGGGTTAAACTGACTAAACTATTCCAGTGTTGACACAGGAGCAGCCAACCTGCTTCCGTTTATATACCTTGCTTTTTTGGCTCCAACAAAAATGAAATTTATTAATCACTTAAAAGAAATGGAATTTTGGCAGAACTTAATTTTTCCCTTCAATTACCTATCATTTATGGGATTTCAGATAATATGGCTTCCCTTAACATACCTCACAGGAGCCCAAAGAAAAGCTTTTTGTTTACAGTGTACAGAGCAATGCCAGATCTTGTTGGTCTGGAGGCAAGATTTCCAAAACTTTTGATCTGCAGGCTCTGGTTTCCAGAATGTTGAGATCCATGTCACAAAAGGAATCTGTTGTACAGAGTCTATTCATCCCATCACCACAATTATAAAACAGAACCAGAAAAAGAATAAAGGCTAATAAGGGATGATTTAATGTATTGAATAACTGCTGAATAACTAGTGACTGAAAGGACAACAATCTGTATAGAGGAGGTATTACACAATCAAGAAGCATGTGGAAGAAGTGAATATAAGTTGTTTATTTACTTTTTCTTCATACACAAACTCAACCCACAAAAACAGTGACAAGAGAAGGCCTTTTTTCTCTCCCCCCATAACTACATGGTGTCACAGAGTACTATGGTATGGAGTTGCTAGCTGCGGAATGCTACATAAGGCAAAAATACAAAAATATTTGGATTCAAAGAGAACCAAGCTGATTCTTGGAAGACAGATGCATCAGTGTCTTAAACATGTAGGAAACTGCTCAGTAATTGCCAGAAGTTGAGATATTGTATCAGATTTTTCTGTGTCTGTTTTTTATATCCCTGTGTGAGCACTGTTGGTGGTGGGATACTGGGCTATACAGACCTATAAGTGTGAAAGTGCAACCTGGGAGAATACTGAAACACAGTTGTTTTTAGAAGCTGTAAATTGGCATTGTTCAGACTTGATCTTGAAGGCAGGTTACATCAATACAAAACTGTATGAGGCTGGTGGTGTGTCTACACAGGAAAAAAAACCCTCAGAAGAGGAAAAAATATACTCACTCTGTAATTATGAACCTGACTTCTAATGTAAAGGCAGAGTTGATTCTGAATCTTCAGGTCACTATACCAGTAAGACAGACACCTTATACTTTTTGTTATACATGTATGTTACATACATATGTATTCTATACAGAGAGAATTCAGCTGTTACATTCACCTCCTCATCCAGATACATTTTCATACCTGATAGTCCTGAGTTAGATTGTTTATATTTCTTTCTTTTTTCCTGTAGCATAGAGGACAATTGTTCTAAATGACGACATGACCATTACAGCTAATATAAAAAAAAAAATCAAACCAAACCAGAACACTTTTGTCTTTGGAAAAAAATAAAAAAAGTTGGCTCAAATTCAGGCTGTGTGTACTTACCCTTCCCCAAAATATTGCAGATGGGTGGAATGAAAGGCTGATTTTGATAAATGGTTCCAACTCTGAAGCCACAATGCGATACTTGTAAATTCTTTTGGGATCATTAGATCAGTGGTTTAGCATCTATCATTTGAGATAATAGATACAAATAACTCATCACACATCCCTGCTATTACTCTTCCTTTGGTATGGCTGATATCACTGATATTCAGTTGCTTATCTTGGGGAATTTGATGGAATATTTTTTGGTTAAAAGAAGGAAAACATTATTTTCAAAAGGGAAAAAGAGTACTTAATCTAAGGGAATAAGTACTTAATTCCCTTGCACACATCAAAGGACCCCAGGTTTTTCTGTTGGTTTGGGGGATTTTGTTTATATGTTTGTTTGTTTGGGTTATTTTTAATTTGTATTTATGTCTCTGAGATTGTATTCTCAGATCTTGTGCACAAAACTGGGAAACCTGCAGAAAAGCTTCCTAGGCTGCAAAGATGTGATGGAAAATAAGCTTATACATTCATTCTTTCTTTGTATTACTATGACATTTTGTAATGGCAAAACTATTGTAAACCATTTTGGATGGTTTCTTCACTCGCCTTTCCCCAGAGAAGCTTAGGTGCCTCTCTTTTTGGCTCTGCCATGTCGTTGCCCTTCATGGAGCAGATTGGCTGGTGCAGGCAGATGACCTTCCCTCTGCAGGCACCGTTTTTGAGCACATAGTTGTACAGGCCATGCAGGTGCCAAGAAGGTGCAGAAGGCCAGAGGGATTTTCCTACTGCATGGTGGTGGTGGACCCTCAGGTCCCACTCTTGTCACCTTTGCTGAATCTCCACTCTACAGAGAAGATTTATATTCTTTTGACATGGAAGAGTTAAACGAGGGGAAAAAAGAATTTTACACAGCCCTGTAAAAGTCATGTTTTGCTGGCAAACAGCAGCAAACTTGCTAGGCTTTCTTCATTAGAGCCTTGCCATTTAAGCCATCAGCGTCATTTTGTGAGGACATCAAACATGTGTACACCAGATGCCTGCAACGCAGAGCAGCACTAAGGACCTGACTCAACTTAACAATAATCTGCGGACAGCGGGTGTGAACCTGAGCTGGGCCAACACCTCATCAGACTGCATGGCTAATTGATTTCAAAATTAGAGTTGGTATTTCTGAACAATAATCTTAAAAGGCAGCAATAAAATACATCAGAATCCTTTGAGCCAGCCAAGCTTTCATCCAAATGGCTTATTACAAAGAGCTGGCACACCTGAACTTTGGCATAGACAAATAAATCCCAAAACAGTAAATGGAAACCACATTTGGCACTGGAGGTTTGTCAAGAGAAGTTTGTAGTCATCAGGAAACAAGATTTTGGATTTTTTCCTTAGTGACAGGAAATCATTCACTGGATGTATTTTACTCCAACTGCTGTGATTTATGCAATGAAAATATAAGTTGTGTTGAGGAGGATGCTCTTTTTTTTTTTTAACATTTCACAACCTTCAGGATCCCAGAAGTGCGAAAAGCACAGCAAGGGTTACAGTTATCCCAACAGTGATAACTTAATTGCATCTGTCGGCCTCATTCTTTGAACTTTGAACTGCTAGTTTGTGGCATCATGGTCCAAAAGGATTTAGATCTGACTTTTGTGTGGCTACAATAAATTATATCCAAGTATCTGAGCAATGCCTGGAATCTTATCTTGGAGGCAGGATGAGACATAACACTGAAGGGATGGTATAAATTCGGAATACAAATCTTTCCAGGAAATAGATTTTCAGACCAGGTAGAAAAGATTGCTATTTCCTTCAAAATAGTTGACTTATAAGAAATTCAACAATATGTAAATAAAATCACTAATTTCCTGAAATATTTCCTGAAAAAAGTGGCTCCTTAGAGCTGTTGAGGATAGGACTAAACAAATCTGTGAATTCAGAGGCAGATCTGTGAAGTACCGGAAATCCATTTGGATGGCTTTGTTTTTTCATTGTTTGTAAACAGTTTTATACATTTTAATTTGATGAATAAAGATGTAATACTGTAGATGCAAATAATTGGTCTAAGTTAAATGTTACCCAGTGATTGATCACTAGCTTTGTCTTTAAAATTAAGTTTCACCATTCTGTCTGTCTCAACTTGAGTTTGTGATTAGCGAGATAGTTCTGTTCACAGTTTTGAGTAATTCTGATCTGTCCCATTTATGTTCATACTAATACAGTGTGAAACTTAGCTCAAAATGTGAGTCTTGATGGTATGTATTACGTCTTCGCAAACAGTCCTAAAACAAGTGTGACTACAGAATTATGCATTATTTTGCCTATGAATATAAGCAGTCTTCTAGCTATTCATCTGACAGACATAGTAAGCTGAGCTTTAGACACTTCAAAATATTGTTTTTTTCTTTCAATTTATGTCTAATTACAATTTTCAGGCATGGCCTGATTCTCATCTTACTTACAGTGTGAGTTTCCAGATGTATCCCTGGATTTTCACTGCGTTATTCATACAAACAAAATTGGTCTGTGATATGCCAACTTTCCGATTATACAGGGCCCAATTCAGTTATACATGTTTGAAACCAGCCTAATGCTATTAGCTGCCAATCTGTACTGCTGTGAGAGGATAACGAGACCTTCAAGATTTATCTTGCCCTTTTGAAAAATTTGTCTACCCACACTGTTACAGCTCTTGATCTTGCCAATATATTGTTGTGTCTCCAATGGGCTAGGCTTGTGAGAGCATCTTTTAGTCATGTACTATATTTTAGCCATGGTTAATTTTAGAAATGTTCTTCAGCTGCACAGGTTTGGAGCATGAGCAATTCACATTTTGACTCATTATTAACTGCAAGGGTTGCTTCTCAGTATTTCAGTCTGGTAAAATGTGCTGAAATAATGTGTTGTTTTGGTTTTTTTTTTTAATAAAATACCTTGTCTTATATTATGAGCAGTTTTGGTACAATAACTCAGGTTTCTCACATCCATACACATATTGACTTAACATCCGATTACTTAGCAGTTAATGCTCATCTATTTGTTAGTCTTTAAAATAAGGTATAAACTGACCTAAATGTGGAACATCCAAATAAAGACTAATAGAACAGATTCAGACCTCTCTTGCATCTGCTCAAAATGACTGGCTTCAGCAAGGGTTGCATAGGTGCATATGAGGGCAGATTTGGTTCTAAATTTTTGCAGTGCTCATAATGACACTTCCCTTTGCTTGTGTAATATAAAATCAAGGACTTGTTTTTGTAAAATTGAATAAGAAAGAGACTGATTTTTTTAACTTAAATTCCAGCACATGATTCATCAGTTTTCCCTCCTACTTCTTCATGTATTCATATGAAAAGCAAAGGAATACATCAAAGTGACACAAACAGCATAACAAAAATCTGTCTACAAAGTCCTGCACCAGCTGGTTCTCTTACATGTTTTAGATTAGAGTCCAGAGAGTACTAAGGCTGGACCACCACAGGAGAAACTGCTAGGGGACACTGTGAATGTTCCCATGCACAGTATTAGACAAACACCTGGGTCAAATTAATCTAGGCTTATCCACTGTGAAAATTCACAGGGTTTAATGGCTTTTCTTACCTGTGAAGGGGTGGTCTAGTTATAGGACTTCTGTACAGAGTCTGATGCAGAGGGGCAGATTCCAAATTTTTGTGTGTTAATGTTAAAGGTTGTAATCTATAGTAAGAGGCAAACAGGTAGGAGATAAATAGCAAACAGAAAAAACCAGCAGAGGTATGAATCCCTCAATTTTCATTCATTTTTGAGTTTTGAAAAGTGACTCTGATGTTGCTGAATCAATTTTCAAAATAAAACTATTATGGCTATAAGGAAAAATAATGAAGTGAATTCCTGCTGTATTCTGCAGAATTATTTTATTCTAACAAAGGTAATGGTGCCTGTGTGGTGTCTGTATTTCTGTGTACTTAATTTAAAAGCTTTTCCACTATTTAAATCCTAGGCTATGCAAGGACACTTTGTTATAAGAAGGTTCTCTATTTTCTCAAAATTTGGTTAGTCTGTATCTTTATTTGAAGTTAAAATATTGAACAAAATTGTGATGTTCTTAGAGCTTCTTCAACTAGGGCACATCAGAATCAAAACAGAGGTGATATGGAGCCCCCCATTTAAAAATAAAAGCTTGGCTGTATCACATAGTTTTAAGAATATGTTTCGAATATATCAACAGTCCCGTTAGCTGTCATCCGTAAAGAGAGGTATTGAGCAGGTTTCCTAGTTCTAGTGCTGCAGTTAAAATAACTTTGGATTAGGGTTTGTTTGTTTGCTTTATCCATGCATTAGTCTTTGATAACAATGCTACAAACAAGACTGTGCTTGTCTTCTATATGGAGATGGATGAGCTGGCTGCCTCCAAAACAAGGCCAGGAATTTGACAAGATAACATGAGGGAAATCAGAAAGTAACTGGAATTTTCACAGGGCTTCGTCTACACTCTTAGCATCTCCTAAGGTTACTGTATTGCAAGTCCCTGGCTTGGTGCTTACATTATGGAAAGACCAGTGGGTACCTCAGTGTTCTCAGCTGGCTTTCCCAACAACATGAAGTGTTTCAATGTGGCCCACCACAGCCAACAGCAAGGTATGCTGTCATGCAGTGTTACTGCTTTATCTGCAGTGATAAGGCAACAGTTTTCCTAAAGAAACAAGGCTGTTGCATTGTTGTTGCTACAGGTAAAGCAAGAGTCTTGCAAGTAAGGTTTAATGTCTATTAAATATTATTCTAAATCTGACATTTGCATACATGTATGTCTGTCAGTATATCAGATATTTGTTTTTTGTTTCCAGTTTTAAAAGAGCTGATCATCAACCTACCAATACAAAAAATAGAAATAAGCCAGAGGGACAGAAGAAATGGAACAGTTTCAACAAAACAGTAATCTGAATAAACTAATATATTGGAGGATAGGCAGAAAAGGCTAAACAAATGTGTTATACTTTAGAAAAATAAGGATTTGAGGATTACAAATTATTGCAACTTAATGTAACTCAAACCCCAACTTGAGCATTTTAATCTCTAATTGCATATAGAAACACATAATGTGGTACATAAAGGTTATTGAATGTATAATTGTCCCCTAAAGAGAGCACTACAGGACCCTCCCACTGTTGCTGTAGCATAGGAAATTTGGGAGGAAGGAGAATTACATGAGTCTCAGGCAAGGAAGAAGACAATACCACCTAACAAGCACTGCAGACCAATATGAACTATTTGCACGGTGGCAGTCAGTTGTGGTGATGTGATGACCTTCTGGGAAGAGAATGGAAGACCTCTGGAAATGCATAGCTAAAAACATCAGCATGTTGGTCTTTTGGTTGCTTTCTAGGGCTTTGCTTTTAAAAAGTTACAAATAAAAATCCCAAAGGAAAAGGATGAAGCAGATGTGAAAATAGTTGTGGACGAAATAATTTTTAATACTTGAAATAACATTAGAGGGATATGATATATGGGCATACTGCATGAATAAAGCATTATATTGGGCTGGAGTTCTTCGGGTTTGTTTTTTTCTTCCCAGATGTTCCTCTGCTAAATCATAAGGGCAGTTTCAAAATACATAATACACAAGGCACAGCCTGTTAAAGGTAACGATTGTACAATATTTATCCTTCTGGTACTTCTCCCGTGTGTCCATTTGGATCTACTAGCTTTGACTTCATGCTGATAGGACTCTACCAGATATCAAGAAATGTGAAAATTGCATCTTTCTCTGTCATGTAAGTGTCACAGTGTGGTTTGACCTCTCAAAACAACGTCAGCAATCTGCTGGTCTAAAGAAAAACACACACCTTAAAGAGAGTCTATTAATGAGCGTGCTAATGACTTTTACATGGATTAAGAGACAAATTGTCATTTAAACACTTAAAAATCAATAGTTTATGTTCTACCAAATATTCCCAGCTATGGGAAAAAGTCTGATACAGATCCACTGATTTGAAGGAAGTTGTGCTAATTTATGCCATCTGAAGATGCTGATGGCAGAAATGAAACAGGACAAAGAATGTTATAGTTTGAAAGTAGAGTAATGTAAAAAGAGACAATAATAAGGACACCTAGTTATCTGGTGTGTAGTATTAGGAGAAGAACATCAAAATTAAACAATATGCTGATTAATATGCCTAATTCTAATCATATTATTTTCAGAATTGCTTTAATTTTTCTAGCTACCACTTTATCTTTCTTGCTGTGGAAATCAATCTCTGCCATTTTTCTTCTTTTATAGCCTCATTTTTCCTTCTTTGTCCAGCATTATCAAACCATGACACAAATTCAATTATGCTGCTCTGATGCCAAAACCTGTGGTCCTGGCAAAATATATCATGCAGTATATCTAGGTAAGTGAATTAAAAAAGCATCTGAGCAGGTATCTGGTGTGTGTCACAGTTCATTCTTCCATAATAAACTATGTTCTCCTTCTCATTCATTTGTCAATCATAGTAACTAAAGATTATTGTTTGCTGTATGTACGTGACACCAGCAATTTGCAAAGTCTGTTGGCAAGAAAATCAGGTTAGAATGACAGAGTGAGAAATTAAGCAGAAGTCTGATGTAATTAGCTACAACAATCAGTGCCCTAATTTCTGATTTATTGTTTCCTGTTTTCCTGCTGCTTTCAGTCCATGCATACTGTATGTGCTTCATATAGGTCAAACAATTGCCTTATCAGTCCTGGCAAACCAAGAGGTCAGAGTTAACAATATTTATTTAAACATGCAGGATGCTTCCCACTGCAATTAGGAAATAGCTATTACCAATAGGTCTTTGGTGCTATTTCCTCATCTATACAACTTTGTAAAGAAATAAAGGCGATAGGGAATTCTGATTTCAGACTTCTTCCTAAATATTTCTTGCAGGTAGATTTGCTTGACTAGTAGCATTTTGTTTTGTTAAACTAGCCACATTGAAATTACACCAAATGACAATCTGACAAGATATTAATGTGAAATATTTATATATATCAGTTTAATAACAATGGACATGGCATATTTTGCATTATTTAATGCCAGACCTTAAAAAAAGACTATCCAAGTCTTGGTCCCTCTGAAATCAAGGAGAGCTTTGTGCCTGACTGATGGGATTACATCTTAGCCTCATAAATTTGTTCTGGCTGCCTTTTTTACATTAGACAGAGTTCATGGTTTTTGGATGAACAATCCCTTTTAGTAATCCAGGACTGTGCATAATTTACACAGTTCTTGTAATTCCAGTAGGAATTCACATTTTTGCTTGTTTTGGTTTGAAATCCACACATAAATTGTGCATATTAGGAGAAATATATTTGCTACATGTATTCAACTCTTCAAGTAACTTGAAGACACACTTCATAAAAAGTAAAGCTAGGAGAGACCGTCAGAGGTCATCTAGTCTGCTCTCCAAACTATTTCTAAAAGTAAACTAGAGCTAAAACATTCCTGACAGAAGCTGGCCTAGCCTGTTCTTTTAAAACTCCAGAAATGGAGATCCCACAACCTCCTCATGTAATCTATTCCTCTGTCTACTCCGGTACCCTTGTGGAGAGATAACGGGGAAAATTCCAATCTAAATACCCTTGTTGCAAATTAACTTCATTACTTATTTTCCTTCCTATAGTAGATACAAAGAGTAATTTAATATAATTTTCTTTGCAGTAATCTTTTGTATAGTTATGTCATGTATCTTAGTCTTTTCTTCTCTAAAATAATCCATTGTAGCTGTTCCTTGAAATCCACATTTTCTTGACCTGTGATCTTTTTTTATTTTTGTCCTATGCCAAACCTCGTCCAGTCTTGATACAGCAATTGCAAAACTGGGTATTGTACATACAGCTCTTGTGTTTATACTTCCCATTTGTTTATTTGGTTATTGAAATGTTAAGACACTTTTGACTCGTATGATAAGCTATAACATCCTGATCCTTTTCTGTAGGACTGATATCTAAGCAAGCCATTTTTCATACAACATTCATGAAGCTGATCGCTTCTACTTAAATGTTTGATATGTCTTGATTGAATCGCTTTCTAT
The DNA here is from genome assembly GCF_028554395.1 of Pezoporus wallicus. NCBI lineage: Eukaryota > Metazoa > Chordata > Aves > Psittaciformes > Psittacidae > Pezoporus > Pezoporus wallicus. The sequence continues at coordinate 9,003,951 of NW_026640488.1, forward strand.
TTATTATAGGTTTTTTCTGCCATTTGTCTTGATTATTTTGTATTCTAACCTTGTCCACAAAAAACGCTTGCACTCCTCTCAGCTTGGTATCATATGAGAATTAAATAAACTTACTGCATGTTGTACCACCTAAGGCATTAATGAAATGGCTGCACAGTACCAGACTCAAGATAGATTTCAGTAGAACCCTACCCTTTCAGCATACTGTTTTCCAGTCTCTTCAACACCCTCATTAACGTAGTGTCAGGTAGAAAAGTTACTTTCCTATTTGTTGTAGGTTTTGGCTTTTGTTTGTTTTGTTGTTATTTTTTTCTTCCCAATTAGGTTATACAAAAGAGCATTGACTGTTTTAATGAAGTAAAGATACAGTACATAATTTTTGGCTGTTAGTTATCACTAGTTAATCTTTCAAGCGCTTAGAATAGATGCTGTTTATTTTTCAATAGTCTGAAGTCAGGCTAGCTCTTCTATGGTTCTTTGGCTTTCCCTTTCCCCACTGTTGGGAATAAGCACCATGTTTGTCCTTTTCTGGTGCTCCAGAACCTTGACCTCTGCAGCTTCTCTAATTTCTAATGATTCTAGGATTACTTCACCATTTAAATATCTGTGTGAAGTCCTATACAACTCATTGTAGCCTGAGGTTTTACCCTGCTGTTGTCAATGCTAATCACGGGGGACTCATGTAATTTCAGATAACTACTTTTCGTGATCCATGAATCAAAAGAGTATTAAACATTTTACCCATCTTGGCATTATCTAGTGCTGCTAACAGTACTGTTGGCTCTTTATTCCTGTTGACTACCAAGCTAATTTATTGCTTATAAAATTCAGCAGCTAGGAGAAGAGCCACCTGCTCAGAACACTGGGCAACACTCATTTGTCAGGACAAATTCTGGAGTCAGCTGTCCAAGCCTCAGGGCAGTGCTGGAAAGAAGGAGTCATGGCTGCAACATACAGTAGTAGCAGATTTAGGATCAAGGCAATATGAAGAAACTAGTATTTATATTAGTGACATCTACTGCCTATAGGGTTGTGTACACCAGAATGGAGGGAAAAGAAGTGATGGAAAAGGAAGAACATAAACATTGTCAGCAATATGAATTGCTAATATTATTTTCAGGAAATAATATCAGCTAAAGAATATGTCACGCAGAATATTTTTGCAAATAAATATTTGGACTAGGACAAATTAGTGATTTTTTAACTTAAATGTAGGGAACTGTGGATGGATAGAAGATGGTTGAAAACTTCAGAGATTAGGTATTACTGATCTATTTGAGGTAGTTTTTATAAACTTCAACTATTTTCTGCTTTCAGCTTTCTCAGCCTTTTTAGTTTGAATGAATGAAAAAGGGCTTCTTATGTGTATTTATTAGTTTATTGGTCTGTAAGCACCTCTCCTATTAATATCAGTGGGTTACTCTGTGTTTCTCTGTAAAGGCTCCTGTGTGGTCTGAAAGCTGCACTCACAGGGTAAGGTTTTTTCCTCCAGCTGGAATTTACTGTCAATTCAGACTTTGTAGTATGAAAATTTAATTTTCAAATCCTTTCTTTTCGTCCATTTTTTTTTTTCTTCTTGAAGAGAAAACTGGATGACAAAGTTGGAACGGAAAGTTGACCAACGTTTTTCTCAAAGTTTTGTAAAATGTATGAACGCATGGGCTGATAACTTATACATAAGGTAACATTACCCACATTGAATTTGTATTTCGGCTGGTTAATATTCCCTTAGGCTTTGGTCTTGTTCACATTGCTTTCAAAGGGAAATCTCTCATTAAGTTAAAAGGGTGTGGAATCAGGTGTTTAAAAAATTGTACTGAAACATGACATGGTTATAAATGCTAGTAAAACTTCTAAGAGTGATCTTTCAATGGCCCTAAGAATTCAGGGCTGATCCACACCAACTATGTGCTTTGGAAAAGGGCAATGCACTGAAATGTTGCAAAATCCTTCCCCATTCCCCATCCTGCTGAATAGTTTAGTGTGGAGTGCATCTCAGGAATCTTGTGCACTCTAATGGATAGCCATCTATGGAACGTATGTGTTTGGTTAGATTTCAGTACATGTACTGAGTACTAGAGTTTTCTATACATACCTTGAACGCTGGGTGCCCATCCCGTCCCTGGACTGATATGAGAGCATGGGCAATGACCTCAGACTGAAACACAACCTCAGCACGCACTACGAAATCCATGAAGAGGGAAGCTATCACACCTTCCAGTCTGCATGGTAAAGGAGGTGAGACTAGAGTGCAACAGACTCAGTTTAGGCACAGACATATAACAGCAAGCTAGAGCAATGTTTCAGCTTCTCTTTTTATCTATTCTAATGGTTTGTCTGCTAACATTCTGGTCTCTTCTGAAGTTTCTACTTGTTTCTGATTTACTCTTGCTACTTAGAATGCTTATGATTTTGGAAACTTATTAGCATTAATTATTTCTCTTGCATATCAAAGCATTTCCTAAACAGGAAGAGCCTAATTCATTGTTACTCACACATCAAAGTTTAGGTAAAAAAGGACAGCACAGCTAGAACTTAGTTTTCAAATGTGTGTGTGTGAAGGTGCTGTGGGAAAATATCACTGTGTTGCTTTGCTGGTTATCATTCATGGCTGTAGGAAAATATCTTAAAGCTTCCTGGGATCACAGAATAAACCACCATAAGAGCTGATACACAGCTGAAGAATTTTATTTCCTGTGATTGATAGTTCTTTGCAAATTAACATCTTAGTCAAACGTACAGGTAACATCAATCATCGTATCTTCCCAGAAGCCAATTTACACCACCTTACAGTGGATGAGGATAGCTGTAGGATATCATAAAGATAAAAGACACACTGATAAAAAAGGTGTTTTTACCCTATCAGGCTGGACAAAATGTAAGGAATTGTTTTCTGCAGAAAGAATAGCTTCTTGGCCAATTAGCATTGCTGTCAAGAAAATCATCACCAAAACCCTTCTTTCTGAATTTTAAGTAGTTCTATAGTAATTTTTAACAACTTTGGTTTGGTTTATTCATAATGCGATGGTCTGTGGCACTGGGTTTTGTGTTCCACAAAACTGAAAGGCCTGACATGTTGGGTCAGAGCTCATTAAACAGAGGAATTTAAGAATGCATATTGTCAAATTATAACTTCTATGAGACATTCCTGTAACATTTGTCACTATTTAAAAAGAAGCACCAGAGGTTATGTAGAGCAGAAACTGTAAACCTCTCTACTTGCTTCTTCTTAAGACTGCTGTGGGTCTGACAGTTATGATTTCTTGTACAGATACTCATAGAGCAGTGCACCAGGGAACAGAAAAGGAGGAGCTTGGAGTGAACAGTAGATTTGTGGATTTTTTTCATCCAGCTCAAACAGGAAGTTCTTCAGTCCATCCCAAAGAACCTCAAAGTTACAAACATTATGAACATTGCAACATTATGAAATGAAACTTAAGTGGAGAGAATATCACAAATCATAAGCAACATTAACTGCATTGGGAATGTCATCATCAGATACTATAATTTCAAAGCACAAAGATCCACAAACACTAATGTCAATCGTGTCCTAATATTCAGCTGACCAAATATGTAGTGTTTTTACTGCTATAAATTAAAAGTGCCAAGAATTAATATTTTGGCTTCCAGGAAAAAAAAGGAGCACTTATGGCTTACTTAATTCACTGTATTTATGCTCTAGGTTAAAGTTGAAGCTAAGCACATGATTCAATGCTCTGAAGAACTAACAATATTTTTTAAAAGAAATAAGTAATTATTGCAACAAAATTAATAATTTCTACATTTCTATTCATAGCCAGTTATTTGCAGCAAATGTAAATCTAATGTGACATTTTGAGTATAGCACCTAAATTAAAAGTTTGTGGCTAATAATCGTTGCCCAGATTGCTAATGCTAGATATTAGTTCTATTTTCTACAATTTCAGGAAAGTGTCAACCCAATAGTATTATGGTCTGCAACCATCCTAATATTTATGTCCACCAAATTTTTGGTATACTGGTTTTTGGGGACTTTTTTCCCCCATAAGTGAGTAAATCTTACTCCCTTGCTTCAAAATATTAATGCCAATTTTCTTTGCCAGTTAATTTGGGGGTAAAAAATATAACTTGGGCTCGGTCCCCCTTGTTTGATAATTTAATACCAATATTACTCATGTTATTAGTTTTACTGGTAAATCAAGGAGCAAGTTGCCGGAATCCAGCTGTGACCCCAGGGCAGGAACTTTCTGCCGGCTGTCACCTTCTGACAGTTCAGGCTGTTAATTACCTCCAACAGCTGGAGCACAAGCACCTCTCTGTCTGCCAGCTGGCAGTCTCCACCTCGCACTGGCAGCCTGAGAAGATTTAAAACCTGTAACAAAAGGCTGCTATGTAAACAGTTTATTGTATAATACACAATGGCAGCAGTAGACCCACATCAGGAATCAAAGGTAGTCTCTGCGCTGGAAATGATGCAAGCCCCTGATTGCCTCTTTCCATCAGTCAGCAGACAAAACCTGAAGTCCAAAGTGAAACAGTACAAGCTAAGGCTTCTCAGACTCTGACTTCTGGCATGCAAGTGTCTGAACTGTTGCAATACCATAGAACTATACCGATTACTTTAATATGTGAAAATAACACATCAAGATTTTACTTGGTTGGTGATATGTCAATCACAAACCAAGAGGAACTGCAAAAATAGTCTTTGAGGTTTTCTTCTCAGAAAACATATATAGACTTCATGAACACATTCTCAGGTCCCTGCAAGTCCTTAAAGTGGCACAAGTGTCCCCTGGAGCTTTAGCTGATGTATAAAGGCTCACAATTGCACTTCTGAGGGAGCAGTGTTGCTGTGCTCTATGTAAAATTTGTGAGCTGCTCAAAAGGTGTGGAAAGTACGTTCATTTCAAACTCATGGAAGGGTTTCTATATGGCCATATCTTTTCAAAATGTGCAGCTAAACCATTGCTGGAACCGGACAATGGGAAATGCCTAAGGAATGGCTTGCATTTCAGCTTCTGGAATAAGTTATTTTATGTCTTACATGTCAATAATTTAAGTTTAGGAAACTGAACCACTCCAAGCAAGGGTCAAAGAAGGTACCTAAACCCTTTTATTGGCTTCAGCCGAGTGCTGAGAGGCAGAGCAAGATTGCCATCCATCCCAAGACTAAGAAGGCTCAAGCCCCCTCTGTCTTTTGCCTAGAGAGCAGCTTGGTAACTTCCAGGTGAGCTTGGGCCACCAGAGACCCAGAAATGCAAAACTGATGAAATCAAAAAGAGCAAGAAGGAGCATAACTGTGGGCCAGGATGAAACAGTCTTTCCTGGCAGGGGGATGTTCTGGATCACATCCTTGTTCTCTGTAATGCTCAAGTATTTTATGTGCTAGCTGCTTGGTGCACTGTGTTTCTGCTACAGAAATTTGTGGAGATTTACAGTCCTGAACAAACAACAAAATAACAAGTGTTCTCACAGTTTCCAATTGTATGTATATAAATTTGAGTTGCGTGTATATAGGTAAGGAATATTCCATACTACTAGGTTTGCATTCCAATTCATGAAGGTTCAGACATCTGCTATCTCTCTATCATACTGAGGTAAAGGATATTAACACAGATAGTAAGCCAGATCTTCCTGGGGCTTTCAAATGGCATCATTAGAACAGCTGAACTCAGTCTTTAAGAAGCAAGTGGAGCAGTAAACTTTGTATTTCAGGAGAGGAAATAAGTGAAAAAGAGATTTGTAGAGAGATTGTTATAGAACATCTTTTCTCTTTCTGTCTTTGTCTTACTAGGTTTTTACTCAAAGTCAAAATAATCCATTCATATCTTGGTATAAATATTATTTCTTACATGGAAATGAAATTTCATGTCAGTGGTACATTTTCCATAGATATCACAATATCATTCATTAAATTTATTCTGATAAATTTTGCAGTTTATGTCCTTTGAAATGACTCCTAGAGGAAAGGAACAACTCTTGGTTTAGAGAAAAAAGTTATTACTGAGATAGTGAGTCCCAGGGATTTCTACAGTAGAAGTGAGCCTGAGTTCATTTATGTAAATACAGTTCCCAGTACTTGCAAGTATTTCACCTACCTCATCTTTCAGATAAACCTCAATACAGAGTTTGTGTTTGAACATATTTCAGATCAGGAGTGGACACAGCTCTATCTCCTCCCTCCCTTGCAGACAAAAGGAAGCTGGAATGAGAATAAAGCTGTTCAAGAAAGGGAAGGCTGAACTATCAGCTTTGTAAAAATTAACTAGATCAGCCCAAGTACCACCTGCATGGTCTGCTGCCTTCTAAATGAGTCTGAGCCTCCCAGGCCGGGGATGTCCATGTAGTTTTTAAAAAGGAAACATCTGGGAATGGCTTTTATATCACTATGGAGCGTGCAATTTCATTCCTATGCTTGCAATTTGTATATTCCTGACAGCCATTTCAAAGCTACAAGCTTAATGAGGCTTAATCTCACAATACCCTTTTAGATAACTGACTCCTGAGGTGGGATGTACCAAACTGTGGTTTTGGCTACAAAGGAGCTTCCCAGTATTTACACCAGTATAAACAGGAGCAAAGTTTTGTCCAGTGATTTCTATGCATAACGCTAAATATATATGTATTGCACAGTTTGAAATTTAATGTACAAGAAAGACAAAAATAACTTTAAATTAGTGGTTTATATGATTTATACATATGAAGCATTGCTTATAAATTTTTTTTATATTAATGTTGGAGGATGCTTTGTAAATGATGCCCAGAAATACAACCAACTGCCAATATAAAGAAAGCCTGCCTTCACTATAGCTGAGCTAAAGCAAGGTCCATTTCTTTGTGTTCTCCTCTCTAAAGCTGTGACAAACCTTTTGACAACTCCCTTTCCTGAAGACAATTCCCCTCTCCTGTGGTTAACTGCTTCACTGCTGACCCAGCAGTCAGATCTGTCCTGTGCTGCCATGTCACACGGATGTTCCTTTGAAGCCAAGGAGAAGTCAGCAAGACATACCTGGTATCTATCACCAGCAAACAAGCTATTGGATGACTCACTGAAGCAAAGCCATTTTAAAGTAATATTACAGTATTTTCTATGGATTTCACAGGTCAGATGCACCCTAATAGTATTAAATTTGTTATTTTTTTTCATTTGAATGAACTTCTATTTTATTTGGCTGTTAAAATAGCAAATATAGAACTAAGTCAGTATAGTTGGTTTTATCATATTTGAACATATTATTTAACATATTTTCTAGAAATTATACTTTTTAGCAAATCTAATGTCTTCTAACCATTTTCCTTGTAATAATCATTAAAATACAATTTTTGCTTAAAGATTCTTTTTATTCCCATCTCCTTTCCAAAATAAGTTTAATTTTAATTTGATATCTGCTGGAATGTTTTTACTAGAAAATCTTTACATAGGATGTTTCATAATTTCAGTGGGAAAATTCACAGTATTTTATAAATGACATTTTTATTTATTTTTATTTATTTATTTTTATTTTTCCTAAAATAACCCTTAATCATGGTTTATTTCATAGATGCAGTGTTGGGGTTTTAAAGATACTCCACTATCTGAGCTCTTTCAAATTTCTTAAAATTTCAAGTGTCACATTTTCATTCGCATAATTTATTTTTTGCTGGAGGGTGGGGGCTTTTTTAATGATGGAAACCCCCTGTCTCCATCCCTTCTTCTTACCCCTTGTTCCTATCAGCCATATCTTTGCACAGACACTGCATATTTTTTATAGTCCTGTTTCACACTGAACATGTCATGTGTCTGATTTTATGTGTGTGAGTGGTTCCACCTAACTCAGTCACTTTGTGGAAGTTCATCACAGTGTTACTAATGATGCAGGACCATGAACACAGGGAGAGCATGTGCTCCTTGGCACTCACTGTCCAAAGCCCATCATAACCTGTTGAGTGACAGCCCTGCACAACGTAAGTGAGCCTGGTGGCCTGATGGTCTGATCTGATGAAGACATAAAATTCTGTGCTTGAGATTGGAAGAGATGTGGCCTGTGGGGGAGGGATCCTTTAATTTCCCTTCTTTTTTGTGATTTCCAGCACCATAGAGCAGAGGGAAGTGAAGGAGAGAGAGGTTCAAGAGGAAGAGGCATTGCTCAGGCTTTCTTTGATCTGTTCCAGGTGAAGCTTTTCTGACCCAGGCAGAACAGATCAAAGAAAGAAGCCAGAATACAGAGCACTTCATGGCTGTAGAAAATACTGCCACAAAAGTGCCCCTTTTTTATCTTGAAAATGTGCTCACCTTACATATAACCTGTCATGGCACTTATTACCAAAACCAGATGATCACAAACTATTGATTATTTTATGTACCTCCGTCAGGAAGGCATTAACCGTGTACTGTCTCAAATAAAAAACCTGTGACTGGTAAATGTAGAGCTCAATAAAACCATAAGAAACAAATGATAACAAATTGCACATCTATTTTACTTCTAAAAATATCTTCACTTCAAGAGATTCTAATTTCAAATCTTCAGTAACCCAGGGATAAGTAGGAGACTTCCTTTGAACATTAATAAACCCTAACTCTTAATAATTCAGTCAGAGACAGCAAACAAGTTGATGTATTACCATTTTCTTCAATCTACAGCCTTTAAAAACGGTATGACTGAATAAGGCCTAAATCCTGGTTGCAGTATATATATGTTGTACTAAGCTACGTGCTGCATGCCTTATAGCCATCAGTAGATAAATTTTTGCCCCAACGCGGCCTCTTGCAAGGGCTTATACTTGTGATTAACTTCCTGCACTGTGAGCAGTCTCACTAATCTCCATCAACTCCTCGTCGACTTTGTTGGGGTGTCTCACAGCTCTTGCACATCATGTGTGGGACAGGCTTCGGCACCCGCCGCAGGAAAGCCCCTTCACTGAAAAGTCACAGTAGCCTTGCTTATGTTATTTGCCGGCTACTTTTTCATGCCTGGAGCTACCAGGCAACGCCAGCAGCAGGACTGAGTTCTGGGTCCCCTCCAAGTCAGAGAGAAGGGTGCCATCTACTGAGGCACTCACACCCCCGCCTGCAACACGCAGGCTTTTCTCAGCTGTGTGACAAGCTGGAAAGCTCGTATGATTGAGGTAACGCCACAGATTTGGTGACACTCATTAAAATGAACATTTCAGAAAGAGATGCGTTTGTTCAAATTACTGTATTATTCCATTTTCAGTGTGCTAAGTAAGAGTGAGCAGCTTTGTGATGAACAGTAATCTGATGTGAGAGATTGCTTTAAAATAACAAACTTCATGGTAAAAATGCTATTTACACTGCCATAGGCTAGGATGAATTGAATAGTTATCATGTCATCATTTCAGTTGTTAACCCTGAATTTACACTGTGTGTTTTTAAGGAATCTGGAGTTTCTATTAAGCCTTTGTTAAAATCCACTTCATGCTGAGGGGTATATAACGAATTATCATTTTATGCCATACATGAAACTTCAAACCCATTATCCTGAAAACAGATTACATAACTATTTCTGACACTACAAAATCCATCACTGTGATATTTTGTATAAAGAGGGTCACAGATATTTTCCTCTTTCAATAATATTTTTAAAAGTTGTGTTCTAGTACTTTGGTTGGTATGTTCAAAAGACAAATCTGTATTTTGCAGAACAGTCTTGTTTCATTATCTGTTGGTGTCTGTCTTCTGTAACAAGAAAAGAGCACTAAAGACACTGGAGAGAGAGCAAATGCCTTTATATATGACTGTGAGTAAATCATAGGCTGTGTGTAAGCCCAACACATGCTTTCCGTTCATAATCCACAGGGGAGTGTACTAATCATGCATTTTTACTGCAGCTCTATGTATCCAAACATTCGACCAGGTAAAATTACTGGAGATGTCAGAGAAAAAGATGTATTTGCTGTTCTTACTTTCACCTCATCTTAGAACATAAAACCCTGTAAATAAAACCTAATCTTGGCAAATCATGCAGAAAAAGTCAAAATCAAGTTGTCAAAGTAATAAACAGTCCAATACAGCTGACAGGTTTCTTTGTTACAAAATAATATACACGTCAGCTATAAAAAGGATAGGCTGAGACCTAAATGTACTGGTTTTGAAACAACAAGTATGAAGAGTTCTTGTTCTCAGGATGGTATACAACTGAGCTATGGTAAAGTTAAAAAGGAATTTTTGATTTTTTTTCCCTAAACATTTTTCATCAACCTACCCTGATCTAAAAATTGATTGCAGTCTGATATATAGCAAAAGCAAGGAGGACCATTGGCCAATAGCTGTACTGATTTGGGGGAATTTTTCTTCTTTTATCAGTGAATTACAATTGTGATTGGAAATGGTTCAAGCTTATTCTGTTTCTGGTTTTGTCATTCTTACCACCACCACGTTACAAAATAAATGTAGATTTTCAAATAAAGATGTAAATTCCATGACTGTGTTTGGTATTGAGAAGTATTTATGGCAGATCAAATTGTTCTCTGATGTTTTTGGACAGATTTTACAATCAACAGGTTAAGTTAACAGGAGTTGTGAATTATAACTGAGTGGTATTTATAAACAAGAGTCAAATTTATACATGCAGGAGGATATTGAGAAGTTTGAATAATACTGTCAACATGCCTACTGCCGATACGGTCTTCCTCCCCTTTACCACACACTTGTAGGAGTCTTTTCTCAAGATAGATAAGCCTCCAAGCAGGTATGTGTGTATTGATTTAAGCTTCCAAATAAAACAAAGTGCTGTAGCTGTTATTCCAGAGGTCACCCACTTGTAAATGTGGGGTTTTTATCCTGTTCTTCCTAGTGTATTGCCACTGCTTTAATGCAGCTAAACAGCGTTTAAAATGTTTAAAGCCAGGTTCATGTTTCTGAATAAGTGCCTGAAGAAAGGCAATTTAATTTAGGAGGAGTATGTCTTTTGGTATTTGATACAATCATCTGTGATTTTGCACTAGGCAATTGAATACTGTTTTCTGAGAGAACATTGAAAAAATAAGGGTTAAGCATACCTGTTAAAAAGTTTAAATGGATCCTTTTTTCTTTTCCACGCTTATTTTTGTCTAACTGTAATTTACAGAGTTTCTGAGCTCATGGAAGCACTGTTGTGACAGTCACTGGACAGAAATGCAACAGAAGGCAGTACCTATTCAATACAACTTGTAACAATATACTGTTTTGTTTTGTTTGTTTTTAATGCTGCCCACACCATTAAATTGTGAGAAGTCATCACAGATTTAGTGCCCATCTGGGCTACGTTTACAGAGAGATGTCTTGATGCCATAATCTGGCCTTTAAAAACCGATATTTTTACTAAATTACTTTAAAGTTGTCGATAAGCAGAAAATAATCAAGAAAATACTGCCCTTACATTTCCTAGTCAAATGTGAACAATATGTATGTGAACTTTCTAGTCTATTGTGGGCATGGAGAGCTATGCATCCTGATATCCAGTATTTTAACTCTGGCTTATAATTCTGTTGTTGTTTGTCTTTGGACACAGAATTGAGTCAGTCCATACTTTACTTTTTGTATATTTAAGAAAAAGGAGAGATGGCAACAGCGTACTTGCTCACCTCCCCTTTTAAGGTATGATCAGTTAATGCTGCTACAACACTTTGAAGATAGGCTTTCCAGAACTTAAATATGATCAGACATTTATACAGATAATAAAACATACATCCTTACTGAGGATAAGATACACGGGATTTAAAATACTTGAGCTTCCTGGCATAACTAACTGCTTGAGATTAAGAGGGAAACCTTTCTTGCAAGCCGTTTATTACTCAGGACATTACTTTTGGTGTTTATGGGGTAGCTTACACGTTTCTTTGAAGCATCACACACTGTTGGCTGGAACAGAATATTAGGTTAAGCAAGCTACTGGCCTCACTGAGAATGACAGGTCTTAGTCTTGTGTTTCTAGATCCTCCCTGGCTGGTAGAGGCGAACCCTGTTCCTTCTATGTGCCTTACCTGGCTATGGCTACACTGTATGGCTAAGATATGTCCCACCTTGCTAAGGCCTTGGTTATTTCAGTTTTTCACAAATGTTATATGAAATTTTAAAGTTTGTGGTTCTGATTTAGGTCAGTGCACATAAATGACCCTTACTAATTAAAAAACTCTCAAAGAAACCCAGGCTCCTTTGAACTAAACAGCAATTAGAAGAACTATTGTGGTTACAGATTTTGGGTTGGGTCATCTCCAATGACAGAACCAGAACAGCATCCCACTGGAATGAATACCCCAACTCTTCTCTAGCCATTGCCACCCCATTTTGGAGGATGGATTAAACTCCAGAAGGTTGGCAGAGACTTTAGATCACCTTGTGTCACTGAATGAAATACCCATGAGCTGGTCACTTGCTATCTCAGTGCTGGAGTAGGCAATGCAGAATCTGTTTGAAAGTGTTTTGCTAAGACATACTGAAATAGAAAAATTGCTGCCAAAATAGAGTCCTTTGTTGGACTATTTCAAGCAAAAGAAAAAATAAAGTAATAGATATGGTCTTATTGCTAACAAATAAGAACATTCCTCCATGACAAAATAACTGTCTGCAGCTTTGCTCTTGCATTTTTAAAGACACACAAATACATGCAGTGCATGTGTGGTATGTGTGCATGTGTTTATGTAATAACTAGCTGAAATTCAAGCCTGATTATTTTTTTTAAACATGCTTATCAGACAGAATGTCTCATTTAATTTTTATTCAGTTCATAGTTTCTGGTTTACTGCCTTACTATATTCTTTAAGTTCACTGACTATTTCTCTCTCCACCCTTTTTTTCTCTCTTGTCACATACTTTTTATATATAAATATATGCATATGTACAGAGAAAGAGCAAAATAATCACTCATGAGCAATCTTGAAACCCTTTCCCTTCCCTGGACAGCAACAAGAGATTTACATTTATAAATAGGGACCCGAGGGCCGGGAGGCAGAATGCTAACACACGACAGCAGTGAAGTTAGGCAGATAAATTTTTCAGTTCTTTTATCTAGTAAACATCCTAATGATCAACATCAAAGGCTGAAGAAAGAAGCAGTTCTTTTCTTTTGTGCCAGATTGAGAAAGAGTGGGCTCTTTTACATCTCATATGGGAGATATGAGGAGCCTTTGAATGGATCATTGCTTTTTATGAGTAGTAATGAGGTGAGAAGTATTCTAGTGTGTGGCACAGGCCTTCATTAAAAGCGTGAAACAGAATGGCTTATGGTTAAAAGGAGTAATTTGTTCTAACATACTTGCTAAATTGTGCTGTAACTATGCCAGGTCACTGGACTATATTTTCCATAGGATTCCTGAATGCATTTGTATGTAATTATTCTGTGTGTATGGAGTTCAGGGGGTTTTCCAATGCCTTGTGATAAGCAGTTGACAACACTCATTCCTTTACTGGAAACTTCTCTAAATGCTATATTTTAAGAGGTGTGGAAGAGCTTAGATTCTGTTGCTCAAGCCTATATTTCCTCAAAAGAATAAGAACTAGCAAAACAACATAAAATAGGCATAACAGATCTGAAGGTCTTACTAACACCAGAAAAAAAAAACAAACCAGGAAAACCATCCCCACAATCTCCATCCTCAGTGTGCATGGATTTTATCAGAGGTCCATGTAAACTAAAGGCAACTAAACTGCTACATACTGCTGCCTCTTACAGTAGCATGTTTGAGCAGCCTGATTTCCTAAAGCATTGCTCAGCCACTCCTCACATCACAGCAGACAGCAAGCAGAGATGGTCATCACTTCAGAAAATCAGCCGCTTGCATTCTGGTGCTGCTGAGAAACATGATAACAATTATGCAGCGGCACAGATCCACAATGCACAAATGGGTTTCAGGTTCTTATTCCTGACATCCTTGAAGAGAGAAAACTTTAATTATATGTGCAGTACAAATTTCTGCCCAGGTAATTATAGGGGACAGAAAGAGGTATGGTCCTGGGAATCACACTCTTGACCTGTGAATGATTGGAATAAATTACACTGGTAAAAGAATAATTTTTCTAGCACAGGTTATACACACAATAGGAGTCCTTTTGTAAGCAAAACACTTATAGCATCCAGGTCTGACCTTTAGGCATTAAAACCATGCAATCTGCTGAGGATTGTGCATCCAGTCAGCAGCAGAATAAGGAAAAGAATGCAGACTACAGCCTTGCCCTGCTCCAGTCACCGCATCGCACCGCCTCTCTGCTCTCTAAACATTTCTCTGCTCCCAGGACTACAGAGAAACTGTCTTAAGTCCTTGCCATGCAAAAAAAAAATGGAAGGTTTTGCTTTTAAGCTTGATCTAACGTAGGAGTAACAGCTGAGATTTTTTGATGAAGCTTCTTTACAAAGAAGTGCTAATGTAGCTAAAAAACAGACAAAAGAAACCCCAATAGAAAATATCAGCTTCAATTTATGCTTTTTAAAACAAAACAAAAAAAGTAGGTGGAAAATAAAAATAGGCAATACTTTTTTTTTTTCTTTTTTAATCTGCCTCATTTTAAGACAAATAGCAATACCTAAAAAGAATAAAAATCTTACCAAAATATTTTAATTAACTCAAGCCAAGCTTTTGTTTGGAATGCACATTGATGAAAATTTATGAGATTTCAACTTTTTGCCCTGAGTCAGAGCAGGAAAATGTTTGAAATCTCAAACCCATCTCATTCCTAGCTTTGAACTAGGGGAAGGAAGGGGGCTGTGTGTGTGTGTGTGTCTGTGCGCATGTGTACTTGGCAGCAATTAAAATATGAGAACTGTGCTTAGAGCCATATGCTTCCCCCGAAACTGATAAAAGTTGCATGTGTATAACTGATGGAGACTTTGTCCCATAATGTTAAGACAGCTGAGTTAAGTTTCTTTAAACCAGCTTACTATTTCTTCCTGTACAGGCTAGTCCACTTTAACCTAATTTATATGAATGAAAAAATAGATTCTGTGCAGAACACACAAAATCTAGTTCTATTACCGTTTGTCTTCTGAGTGTCAGTCACTTAGAAACCTGAGAAACAGATAAATAAATTTCTCCCCATATTTTCTAGCCGTATTGAGAAATACAGAAGACTTCCATGTTTTATGTTGATCAGTAAGTGCAGGGGTCATTCCTCGTAATTGTGTTCACAAAATTTTGTTTCGAAATATTAGTGACAATGATTTAAATTGCTTATTTCAATGATGTGGGAAAAAAAAGGAAAATTAGAATAAAGCTGAGAAGTACAGTCTGCTTTACTTGAATAACCACTCCCCCCAAAATGTGTTTGTATATATGCGAGTGTGCATATATATAAGTATACGTTTATATATTATTATATAACCACATACATTACATTGTTTGAAGAAGCAACAAAATATAATGTTAGATTTTCCTAAATTTTGGACTGTTTTTCTTAGTTTTTCTGGCAGAGAGGTTAAGTGACAGGACAAAGTAGCATGTCAATAGACATCTGGAAATCGTAAGAGTCCAGCCAACAACTATATTTTCTCTCTGAGTACAAGTGTGGAAACTCATCCAGGTTCATACAACAATGGGGTGAACTCGGGTTGCTGTGAAGGTTTCAAAGGGTGCCTCTGACAAATGTCGGCTACTTGCTTACTGGGAAGATTTGAATGTCCTGGTGTTGAAAGATCTCTGTGGGATGAATAAAAAGATGAATATGTTTTCAAGCCAGATTAATTACAATTTTATATCCATACACTCTAAAGTTATGGTATTAATAGAAATTGTCTATTGTTGTGTGTTATGAATCTCAATTTTTAATATACATTTTGGCGCTGATGCCAAAAAACTCTATGGCATTAAATAGTATTTGAAATGAAGTCTCTATTTTTTATTGATGTCTTGGAACTTATGCCTGCGAAGACAGGCTTGGCCACCTTGCAAACACCACAGAGTTTGTGATGCAACTACAATTATAATGTGCTTTAAACCAAACCTGACTTGAATATAGTGTTGCCAGGCTGCCAGTATTGCCTGACCTGTCCTTTTCTCCCACTTCAGCTGCAGACTGGCTTTGCAACCATTTGTTTGAAATAGTTTATTCTGTGAATAATCGTTTAACTGATAATTGCTTAAAAGGAAGGGAAAATAAAGATGAGCAAATTGAAATCACTTGAGGCTATTTAGGAAACGGGAAAACACAATACTCCATGGATACAGCTACCAGAAGGCAGAATCCTGACTACAGTTTTTTGCTCTGGAGCCTAGTTTACCCATTGAAGATATGAAGATCCAGAAAATGTTGGTCCCAATCCAGTCCTGATCTTCCAGACAGTATTCCAATACATTTTTGTAACACAGAAACTAAGGATTTTGAAGTTAGCAAAGCACTCAGGTTCTTATAACAGGACCATAAATGCTGTTATTAGTGCCTTCTTTATCAACAACAATTAAAAAAAACAAAGAATACAAGCACTGTAAAGAGACTGTTTTGCCCTGTGCCTCAGTTTCTCTTTACAGTGTGTTTACAGTTCTCAGCAGATTTCCATACCTGAGTTTCATGGAGCTCAAATGACTTGATGGTATTCAAGCTTCTCATTAACAGACAGAATCTGAAAAGGATATGATTGTCTATAGATAGTTGCTTTGTGCAATAATGTCTTAAATTACTCCAAACATCTCTTGATTAATCTTGAGCCAAATTATCTTCAATCATTTCTCTGCATATTTCTTGCTTCATGGGATCTAGCAGCAATGATTTAAAAAAAAAAAACAACCAGTATCAGAAGGGAAACAAATTTACAGTGAGTCCCCATACTGCTTTTAGGTATCTGCATCAGTGTCCCGTTACCCTATTTATTCATAAAGCATCACACATAAGAGGAGCATATATGTCCACTATGTTTTCCTCATTACAACCAAAGTCCTGTTACTTTGTTCCTGTTACATGAATCTTGTGCATGACCCAGAATCAACCTAGCATTCAGGAAGGACTGGATTTTTGATATATGTTATTTTTTGCCTAGTACAAGTTTCTCAGGAAGACAATTGCATTCTTGAAAGTGATTGACCACATACTTCTGCTGAAAGTTTTATTTATTTGTCTTCTTTCCATGTCTCTTGCCTTCAGAAAAGGCAGATCTTCAGCTGGCAGATCAGGCTTAATTCAGGCTTTCCAGGGCTGCTTTTTGGGTTTTGGGCCCCAATGCTGCGCCATTTCTCCTGCAGGGAGCTGCAGCCTTGCTTCATATTAATGTCCATGTGCTGCTAGAATTTTTGATTTACTCAACCAAAATTTCCTTGTCCTCTGAAAAGCCTGAGTATGTGCTGAAAAGTCCAGCTCACCAGTGCAACTCTGCAGATTGAACCAATCTAGTAGATTTTGGATGAGAAGTTTCATTTTCTTGTCCTTGTCCTAAATGCGGCCGTACATCACAGATCTCATCCAAATTAAGAGCCATGTTGGTATGGAGCTACATGAACTCCAGCGATCCCCTGCTGCTAGATGTTGTTCATTTATGAACACTAATGACCTGCTGAGAAGGTAGGGGGAAAGGAGAAGAGGACTATGGTAAGAATTAGCACATTAGTGGTTTCAACCATAAATATATTATCTCTGTCCTGGTAGTAAACTTTTCTTTTTGGAACTTATAATCATATATTCCTTTACGTCACTTCTGGAAAAGCTGAAAGTCTGTCCTGTGGAATAGGACATTTCTTTATTAAATTTAGGACTAAATCTCAGCCTGTTGCTGAGTAGTCAGAGGTGCCAGAGGCTGGAGCTGGGTAGACAACTAATCACTGCAATCTCCCTCCACTGTCTGAATGGAAGCTGCAGGTCAGGACATCTCTATCTGTTTTCTGTGCTTAAAGATACAGCTAAACCAAACAAACCTCGGCGACTTTGCATGTTGATAGTGCTGAAATTTCACCAGTGAATTATTCCTCTAATTAGAATCCCTGAAGTGTGGAGTGCAATGAGAAAAATAAGTCATGGCACTAACTAGAAGTGAGAAATGGAAGTAATTCCAAAAGGAATAATTTCCCAAGACTATTGTTCAGTTAACAAATACAAGAAAGTGACAGTCAGTGAAAGGGAAAATTACTTCTTCCTTTTTTTGTTTTTTTTTTGATGTCTTTTGTAACACGTCATAGCACTGCACTGATCTGACATAAAGCACAGCCATATAAACAGTTGCATTGGCACAGCTGAGCAGGCAATAAATTGGAGCTGAGGCTGAGCGAGTAACTGGATGAAACCAGGAGAAAATAGGAACGCCTTTTTTTCATTTTGTTAATGAAACAAACTGAGCATGATTTGAGACCAAACCTGTGAGTTATGGAGGTTTAACTTCCTGTCCCAGGTCTGTGCACATCTCAAAACACCAAAGCAAAGAAGGATTTCCTGGTAGTAATAGTTGGACTCACTGTGCCCTATGCAACAGGGGACAGTGGGGATACAGTGCAAAATATAGAAATGTATTAAGTACTGTATAGCATTCTGACCTACTGAAAGTGAAATACATGGGCCACTGCTTAAATTGCCATTTCCCACAAAGGCTGCATTATTCTAAAGTGTTTTCTACCATTTTTCTTTTTAAATGCCTGGAGGAAATGAATTTTTATAAAAATGACAGTTAAGCTTGACCCTTTGTCCTTAAGCTCCTATTTGTGCCTTAGAGATCCAGCACATATGGTACAGTATGTTACAACCAGCTGCTAATTGAGCTCCCTGCAAACATGGCTATTAAGGTCAGCTGAATCAAATGAGGACAACTCAAGCTTTAAATCCAAGGGATATGCGCCCTTCTGGTGATTGCACAGAGCTCCCTTTCCTGCTGGTGAGAGTAAAATGAATTTATCCAGAAAGAATAGGCTCCTAGCCAGCTTTGTTATTATTCGTAACACTTTTAATATTATTATCCACTTATAAGTGCATTTGGAGCTATACATCAGAAACTGCAAGGCCCATTCCTCAGAGGCTTTGCAACAAAAGCATATGTACTTTGGATCATATAACATATAATGCAAATTCATCCTTAAGTTTCTATGTATAAATTATTTTCAGTATGTTTAGGTAAAAATTAAGAGTAAAATTAGAAAACTAAAAATTATAAATTTTTAGAACTTACTAGAATATTAGGAAACTTAGACTTTCTGTATTGAGAGAATATACAATAGTTGGACTAGATGATCTTGAAGGTCTTTTCCAACCTAAAACATTCCAATATTTCAAACAGTACTATGTTAATTTTGTTGAGGCTGGCATATAGTAATAAGGTACTACATTTAGCAAGCCTAATGAATACAAGACAAAATTTAGGAGACTCCAAGAGCACAACAGCACTGTCTAATAACAAAAGTCTGCTAATCTACGTGCAATCTTGACAGTGGTCGTATAGCGTATTTGTTTTTTAGACTATTGTTTTGTGAACGTCCTGCCAACAGAGTGTAAGCCTTGCATACATCTTAAGCTTGACTATCAAAGTCAACAGAAAATCTCCCATTGCTCCCGAATGTCTATATTAATAAACTGTGTAAACAAAACATTCATGGGTACCTCACTGGGTCTGAAGTCTTATGGAACTGTTGCTGATTAAGGAGTCTCTTTACTTAGCATTTGTCTTTCACATGTATTTTTAAAAGTATTTCCGTAGCCGGCCAATGTGACTGAAGTTTCCTGACCCTCTGCCAATCACAATATAACCTTCAAAGGAAAGAGATAACCTCCCACTGAAGTAAGCAACAAAGAAGTGTTCTTCAGAAGAAAATCCAGTAAAATTCAAATAGGGAGTGCAAAACTGGAACTGTTTGTGAGAGCCAAATACTGAGATTAATTTAACTCTTTAACTGGTTAGCCCCATAGCAAAAGGGCTGATTTAAATCAGAGTTCCACCTACCCAACCATGCTGCAGGGAGTGAAAGATAAGACCTTCTGTGGCAGACACTTTCAAAGGCAGTGAAAAACAAGGATCTTTCAGCCAGGACTGCTTGATGTTTATCAAATGGGAAGACCTGAGATAAGCAGGACCTGAATCCTTGTTTGCATTAGAACTGAGTGAGCAGTGAAGCCTTGGTCCCTTGAGGCATTCTGAAACACTGATATTTATTTTCATCCTAAGTAATAATGAAATTTGGAACATCATGTTTTGTGGTGTGGGGATTTTCTTTCGTGGTTTTTTTTTTGGTTTTTTTGTGTTTGTGGTGTTTTTGTGGGTTTTGGTTTGTTTTTTTTTTTTTTAGGAACAATTCCAAATTAACATGATTTTAAAATACTGAATTGTTTTGACTGCATTTGCTTATCATGCTGCAATGCCTTATGAGCATAGTTACCCAGAACCCTTGTGCCCAAATTCTTTTCAGGGCCAGGTTTTCTGGATGGATGACATTTCTTTTCAGTCACCAGATGTACCATATCTGGATCAAAGGAATGACTGCAGAGAATAATAGAAAATGTAGCAGGAAGTGCTACTCCTATGACAGCACCTATGACAATGATGCCTTTCTATTTATAATCCTCAGACGAACATGATAAAATCTTCCTGATATAAGCAACCAAACCAGTGCTCTTTAAAAGGAAATTCAATTGACAGAAAATAATAATAGCTTTTTTTAGTGCTTTACACAGGTTTCACAGAAACTGCAATTTCCACTGAGCCCATTTTCTTTGTGTATTTCCTCCCTATATGAATAGCAAAATGATGCTGTTTAACTAGTGACTCAGTTTGTTTCAGGTGCCATAGTCAACAGTGTTACCAAATGATTACTAGACACTTTGCCTATTTTCAGCACTCTTTTTTTTTTTTGTGAATGACATTTGCACATTTGCACAACTTCCTAGAAACTCCACCTTTTGGGTTGAAAGTTGAAACTCTTTGCTCCATGGTGGTCAATGCTTTCTTATTTTGTTTAAATTCTGAAGGGAAAGGACTCAGGTTCTGGATGGCCCTTGTACAAAGTATAAGTAATGACACCTTTTCTGCTTTTGAGCAACCTCCAGAAGCACGGTAGTCATTTGGAATGTATGTTAGCAAATATTGCTCAGACCCTTGCTATATTGTTTGAGTGGAAGAAAATTAATCACCACAGTGAAATGCCACAACAACCCACCATTGTTTCAACCAGCACCAGCCTTGATTTACAGATGTGAAACCAAAGAAGAATATGCTGTCCTTTTTTGCCTAATGTCTGGTCAAAGTTTCTCAGCAAAATGCTGTGTTCTCTCTCATAAATCAAAAAATGCTTTATTTGTGTGGGTGCTTGCTGAAGTCTGGAGGAAGAAGAATGGGGAGAGATTATATGATAAATGGTGGCTCAGAAGTTAGCCAATTCTGATCATAGAATCGTTATTGTAGATGATTACTTTTCTCACTAGAGGTTAGTCACGTCTTATTCTGAGCATTCCTCAAAGAATAAATTCACTTAAATTTCCCAGCTTTGTGATAGGAGAGTTGTCTCATCCTCTAACAGAAGCTAACAAGGCAGATTTAAGCTGAGGTAAGAAATACAGTGTTACGAAAAATGTTCAGAGTTAAATGCTGTCATTGAATTTTTTTCCTTTCCCAGCTTTCAGGAAGACCACATAAAGTTCTGTTTGGGTATTAAAAGCAAGGTAACATGAAGGAGAAAATGGGAAGAAATCGCAGCCTGTATCTTTAAAGCTCTTGAATGGTGTAAATTATAACAGTGGTTTCACATTTTCATGGGATCAAGGCAACAACAGTAAGCTCATAAAACAGATACCACTAATTATGCAGAGGAGAAGTCGTAAAGTCACTGGTGGAAGCATGTTTTATATTCAAGAACACATCATTAAAATTTTAAGACGCACTATCAAATTCTACATTTTAATACTACACCCAACAGCATTAAACCCTCCCAACAAGAAAATCAGATTGTTTAATGATCATGTTTGTCACACAGGTTTTATATGTCTGCTGTTGAAGCAGATGTGGACTTTTCTGTTGCTGGACAGTTTTTATCACTGGCCAATTTAAAATAATTTTTACCCAAACAGTTTATAGAAAAATTAAATACAAAAACAAGAAAAGAAAATCACCAAGTAGTTAGGAATATTTAATTGCAGAAATATTTAAATTTACCCTGTCACATAA
Source organism: Pezoporus wallicus (assembly GCF_028554395.1). Classification (NCBI taxonomy): domain Eukaryota; kingdom Metazoa; phylum Chordata; class Aves; order Psittaciformes; family Psittacidae; genus Pezoporus; species Pezoporus wallicus. The sequence goes on from NW_026640488.1 coordinate 9,025,958, forward strand.
AAATCTTTTTATAGCATTGTCAATTTCTTTTTATTTCTCTTGTATTTTTCTTTTTAATTAAAAAGTAATTTTAAAGTAAAAGAATAGTGATTCAGTCAGTCTACAACCCAGCCCACAAATGTTATGCATATTAAATGAATCTTTAAATTAAACATGGGTTTAACATAGCCATTTAAATTAAGGAAAAATCTAATAAGAGATATTTCAGGCTTTGCTGCTCAGCTCAGTCTTTTGGAAGACCAAAGAGTGTCCCGAGTGATGTTCATTATTGTCAAAGTGACTGAGGCCACTGTGAAATATACATACGAATTTTAAGGGTCCGAATCCTTCGATATAAAAAAACATGCAACAGATGGTAAATAGATGGATTCTTGTTGAGACATCAACAGCACAGGCGACACTTTCAAAGCTGATTCTTGTGACCTACAACAAAGACTTCTGTTTGTGGGTTTGGACTAACAGATGCAAATAACAGTGCAGTTGCACATTCACACACGATGTCCCTCCCACACCTCCGGTTTGAAAACAGTCCTACTGCTCCATTCCCCTTCAGAGTGAGCTGAGTTGCTTCTAGCATTTGAGACCTCTGCCCCTCTAGAAAGAGTCTAGCAAATGAAGTGTAATGTTACCAGTCTTAGTAACAAAAAACTGAAATACCTAACACTGCCTTTAAAGGACATATTTTTAACATTTAACAACTTACTTTTGCTAAAACCTTTTCAAAAGAACTAAACTGGTCTAACTCTAGTTAATCACTGTATGATGTCCAGGTACCAGCTAATACCATAGCTAAACATTTATCTGACAAGTCAAATGACAGTTTCAATTATTAATGTGAAATTATTGAAGAAAATTCTGTTAGGACCCAATGAAGACTTCTGCCTAAAAAAAGAAAAAAAAATCAATGGCTCAATGTGGCCTAATATGAGGTCTTTCTAAACCTTTCTTTCTCCAGAGCCAATATTTGGCCTCCACTATCTGCCAGGATCTTTTTAATGAGAAGCACACATCTAAAACTTCTCACAGCTCTCAAAATTTAGGAGTAAATATTTTTAAATTAAAACCGTATGCTAAGCAGTGCAGATTTGCTGGTGCAGATGTTATTTTTGGCTCATTTTCTTTAACTGATTCGTAACCAATATACTTCAGCCTGTGTTTCCAAATTTATTATTATTCTGAATACCACAGATACAGTGAAAAACATTAATAACACAATATTGCAAGATATTTTAAGCAATGTTCTACTTAGCAGCAAAACTGTCACTGAAATTCTGTGAATACCCGTGTGTCCTCAGGACACTATAAATAGCAAAAGCGGAAAGAAAGAGAAAATGGAGATAAGAACAACTTCCATATAGAGTGGGACAAGAAGGACCATTTTTAATTGAATTCTACCCTCCCCCTCTCTCAGGTGATTCATACAGTCCTTTGGCATTTGATTTCTGATTGCACTTCATAGTTCTGCAAACACAGTAGAGTCATGTCAGCTTTTGGTGCGTTTTCTTTGTTGATGGTGCTCTCTCATTCATTCTAATTATTTAGGATTCATAATAACGTGTGGTTTTGGTGCTTAAATTCATGCTCGTTATCCACACTGACATTTTTATCTGGAAGAAACTGAAATATCTGATGAAAGTCACAGATTTCCACACTGCTAATTCTTAATTACTTTAGAATTAGTTAATTCTCTGCTTATGAGGGACCCTGTTGTCAGCCTTATTATGTTGGCCAATGGTTTATTAAAGAAAGCATCATGCATTTTTTCTATAAATTGATCTCATTAACCTCATTCCTTCAAATGTTGGTTACTCTTGGGATCTTGAAATCACATTATCTCAGAAGAACATGGGCATCTCCTTAAGTCAGGGACTTAAAAAAGACTAATTTTGGATTTCAAAATTTGAATCAACTCAGCTTAACATTCAGAATGGATCGTATGGTGACAGAAAACTTAAAGCACAGAGATGCTGTTCATACCATTTACAATGGTCTGTTCAGATAGTTTCCTTAGATACCAAAATTGCCAGTTTGTTCTTGCTTCAAGCATGAATGCATTTTTTTCTTTCAGCTGTATTTAAAGAAAGTGATCAGGTTTTGACTATGTGTGATTATGATATTCTTACTGTTCTTTACTGTTGTAAATAAATATTTTTAATTTGCATGACCTGTATGGCTAATGTGGGACTATTTTTTAGCCCAAAACATACTTAAAGAATTAAAAACTAAACAATTGTGCAAACTGGGCAAAAGAATTTTTTTAAGCAAGCCAAGAAACATGAAATTTGAGAATGAGAAGCTCCTCAGCTGCAGACACAGATACTAAATAATAGACTAACATAAATTAATTACACATAGGCTTACACAGGGGGTCTGAACATAGGTTTAGAAAAATGTTCTAAGGATCATTTAAGGATCCAATCCACTAAAGGACTAATTTAAGGATCTAAGGATCATTTAAGGATCCAATCCACTAAATCACTAAGGATCCAATCCACTAAACATCTACCAATTTTGTGTACTACTATGATAAGTAGGCCTTAACTTCTAGAGAACTGATCAAGGCAGTAAACAGCAAATGCAGCTTTGCAGGATCAGGTCTTTGGCAGAATTGCATAGAGTTTACAGATACCCCATTTTTATGTCTTAAAACATTTTTGCTTGAGGTCTTTTTGTTTAGTTTTGACAATTATCTCTTACACCGATAAGATAATTTCCTATCCTTGATGCTGAAACTGTAACTTTGTAACTTTTCAAAATTTTTTAGGATTATTAGCAAGCTATAATGTAGAAAAAAGTAAGTTGTTCTGGGGTTCTTACATCTTCTGAAATGATTTTCCCAAAATTGTGGATGTTTTGCAGATCATCAAGTTTTTCTGAAAGGAAAAAAACCCCAAACCTGCAGGTCATTCATTTTTATTGCCCTCTGGAACAAAACAGAAATATGTAAGTGATGGAAAATGTCAAAACCAACATTTTCACTTAATTGTTAAAAAAGTCCTGATATTTTAGTGCAAAAAGATTCAGGAAAAGAAAAAAAAAAGCCAAAACTTTTGAATGACATGTTTACAGACTGTCATACAATAACCAGAAGCATAAATTTTAAAACATATAATTCCCTTTACCCAATCTAATAATGACACCCTGCTAGAGACACTGGCTAATCAGTCAGCAACTAAATCTAGGCATAACCTAGCAGACAATTTCATTAAATAAGTTTTGTGTTGTATTTTGCATAAAACCAAACTCCATAATCGGATCAATTGCTACTTTCATCAGGTTTAGCAAGGTCAAGGATTAAGAAGGCTCAGAGAATGATCTGGCCCTTCATTGCAATTCTGTTCCCACTGAAATCTTTAGCTGTCAAATTCACAACTGTGGGTTTCACGGGAGATTGACACAAAGTAGGTTTGATGCTAAATGTTATTATTCATGTCTCACTTTACCTAGCCATGAAATAGTCAAAACTTAACAGTATAGCTGTTTTGAAAAGCAATATTAAAATCATATTAACATGCAAATTTTTCCATGTTTTGATGGGTTTTGCTACAGAAAAGCAGAAAAATCAACCAAATTAAAAAGAAAAAAGGTAGAGCAAGATTAATTTTTATGTGTATAGGAAGACAAGTCTTGAAGTTAATACAGCTGGTTGAAAATTTCATATAAAATTTTTTTATGGAAAAATGGTTTATGATTCCAATTTTTCTTTCAAATGTCCCAAACAGAATGTTTTCAGCCAAAAACTTGTCTGGTTTGGGTATTCGGGAGGGAGGAGTTTGAGGAAGAATTAAAATTTTACAATATGGCTATATAAGCACTTTTCTACACTTGGTTATGTACATTTAAGACATATCTCCTTCCTAGCATGATTTGCCACACAATAATGGAGCAATGTTGAGAAATCCATGCTATTGCTCTCTACTTAAATTCCCAGAATTGTCAATCTGGCAGCTCTCACAGTACAACATTTACATAATTTTTAAATTACAGACAATTACACAAACCCCTTCTCCATCAAAGGATCAGATTCCTTCCCCACCCTCTCCCTGAAGTCAATAGCAAATCATCCTTTTTCAGCAGTGGAAATAAAAGTGTTTTGGTCATAGTTACAGAAGAGCACTGTATGCTTATAATCATATTTTTGCTTTTGCCAAATACTGTGGTATTTGAGAAAGTATGGTAGTAATGCAGATTCTATAAACAGTAGCTCTGAAGTCTTTGATGGCAAGCACTGTTCAGGGAGGGCATGCATGGTGACTATAGAATGCTAGAAATAAACAGGTAACGATGGATTTGGGGGGTTGTAAAACTGCAAACTCTGGTGACTTGAGATTAAAAGACGTTTACCAGGAAAATTATTGATTTTTTTTGTGTGTGTGTGAGGCAAAATCAGCATCTTCCTAAAATAATGTAAATTGTAGTTGTCAAACAAGGAAATGCAGTTTCCCTAGTGCCTCCTTTCTGTTGCCATCAACCCTTCAGCTATATGAGAATTACATTCTTTACAACTGTTAGTGTGAAACAACACAGAATTGTTCTTCTCTGTCACTGGTATTGTGGATTTTTTTAACTAAATCGTAGACAGATGGATAGACAGATGCAAATATGAATGACTTACCACTCATTTCATTTCAGACGGCTATGTAAGCAGATGTGTGTATGTGTATATAATACACAATGTTTATGTGTAGGTCCACATACGCACACATGTATTGTGACTGGTGTTTGGCATATAGCTGTGAGACAAACAAGCAAGAGACACAACTTGATTGCTTTTTCTATGTTTTTATATAATGATTCACAAAAGTGTTTAGTTATAAAAGGCTAAACCCAAATACTTTTTCTTTTGTTAAAGCAGCTGTTCATACGAGAAATAAAAACAAACCCAGCAACTTTTCTTTGATTTTACTGCAGGATACATGCGCAGTTGCTCTTCTTGTGATGCCCACAGTGCCGTGTAGCAGTGGACCTTGCCCCTTTTTGTAGTTAACCAGAGAAAAAGGCTGTATCTGCTTATTCTCAGACATTAATACAGCTAAAGGAATAAGACATCACAGGCCTGCGAATGAGAAGGTCTTTTTAAATTTACAAAGCATTTGCTCCTGAATCCACCTCAGCCAGTTTGGGGAAAGGGCTTTTGGCACCAAGTCACCCTTCAGGGAAAGACTGATAATGATCACTAAAGACATACTATGAGCTCCTGCCTCACTCACTTCAAAGGCCTTCTCTCTTAATCAACATTAAATCATCATTTTGCCTTGGATAGGGACAGCTGTACACAATCTATTTGTTTTAAAACAGATTAGGTATGGGTTTTCTGCCAGAGTATAAGCTGCACGATAAATGTACTTTAAAGACGTAACTAGGAAAAACATTGCTCCCTTGTTAGCTAGATCCTGATACTAGCTGAGAACACACAACGTTGTCCCAGAACTGAATCCTTCTTCAGTCATCTGTTAATCCGCAAGAGCACTCAGGAACTCAGGAAATATGAAAGGTTAAGAAAATCAAATTAGTTGTGCATTCTGGTGAGCTGTCTGTAAACAGCAATAGTTATAGTAAACAGCATAAGGTCTTCTAGATCTTGCGCTTTCTTCTTCCCTTTTTTTTTTTTTTGAACCTTAGAGTTGCCCTATTTCATCTACTGACAGTCTCATAAGGTGACAACAAAGGCCTTTTATTACCCAATTAAAAGCTGATAGTTGAATAGTTGTTAAACAATTAAGTAAAGGCCTTAAATTATAGGGGGGAAAATCCCTCCCCTAGATCTATACAGGAGATATTTTTACACACTAAGCGTCTCTATAAGCTGGTTTTCTTACACAATATAAATATACTGACACACATAATTTAAAAGAAAAGTCTAGAAACACGGCATATTTCCAGAATACGACAGCAGGGATTGAAAAGCAGTGGTTCCAGAACAAGGTTTGGGAGTCAAATGAGTACCTAAATGAAAATAATTCCCAGTATAATTTTGTGATGAATGAGCTACTCAGTTTTTTGTATGTGTAGAGAGAACACTGAAAAGAGAAGCCTGTAATGACTTCTATTGTCCACTTTCTAAATAGAAATTGAAGACTTAAAATGGGCATATAAAAATATTACAAATAATATGTCTCACAATTAGAAACTTGGAATGTTCAATCTGTATTATTTAAAAAAAAAAACTAAGAAAATATACAAGCAACTTGATTGTATGTTGTTTGTTGTCACTGCTTCCATGAAGAGAAAACAGTGTTGGTAATTCTTTACATACAAGAGAAATACAAAATCAGTTTAAGAGTCTGGAAGCCAAAGTGAGACAAATCCAAATAAAAGATGAGGTCTAGCTTTTAAGAGGGACCAGTAAAAAGATCATCTCTTACGGTCTTTAAGCCAAAACCAGCCAAACTTTTTGGGGTATATCTTAACCAAGACTAGATGCTTTAATTCAAATTCCACTCCATTCAGAAGGAGCTTACTGAAGTGTATTGCTTTCAGTAAAAGTAATGTAACTAGATGGGGTGATCTAACAGCCCTCCTTGAGCTCAAGCATTCCTCTCATGTCCTTGGTTCAAGTACAGGTGCCACTGCACAGCCAGGGTTTTCATGTGGCTACCTTAACTGTGAACATAAACCACAGACCTGTGCATGTGAATTGATACGCCTATGGGCGTCATCAGTTACACTTATGGTATACATGCAAGAGATTAGGACTGTTGTGTCCACGCAGAATGACAATCATGCCCACCTGTTAAGAAGGTATTGTTCATCTCTAAAAATGAACTGTTATGAAGACCCTGCTCTAAATCCAAGAAAATAAATTACTAAAACAAAAAATTCAAATTTTTTCATGTTTTTATGATAAATCACATTTTTGCCTTAGGCACTTAATCTCTTAAATATTCACTTCAAAATTAAGAATGTCTGTTCTTGATGTTTTATGACAAAATTCAGACCATTCTGCTCTAAAAGAAGTCTGATTAATATTTATCTCTATTATATATATGACTGTGTTATTTTTTATAAAGACAATACGAGCCAGCTTGTCAAAAAAGTGGAGCCCATTGTAACAAGGCAGACACTACCACTGGCTTCAGTTCTCCTAGTGTGTTTATCACATTAAGGATAGGGAGTAAATCAGTAACACAGCTTAACTTCTTTTTGTAGGTGCTGTCATAAAGATAATTAGACTTTCAAGAAGTTACTGCCAGGCATGGGAATAACAGGGAGAAGAAAAGATGTCTAAATTACGTAGCAAGCACTACAAGGAAACACCTAAGAAGAGGGAGGTCAGAAGATAAATGGAGTAAAAACTGGGCAGTTTTTGAACAAAAAAAAAATAGGAGTAAAGACTGACAGAAGAAAATCCTGGTACTATGGAACAGCAGAAACTGCATCACATGTGTAAAACTGCATCCTAGCTAGAAAAAGCCTTCACTTGCTAGTGCAGTGCAGAGGTATTATTTTGAGTGAAGGGAGGCCCATTCTTTGTCCTCCCAGAGAACTTATTTCTCAGTGGATGAGAATGCACCAGATGATCTAGCTAGCAAGCAGGATGAAAGGAAGGAAAAAGAATATAAAATGAATCGTATGCATTTGAAAAACAGCAGAATGCAAATCAAGGTAACATAAATTATAGAGAGAGGGAGTGAAAGTTACTCCAGGGGTTTTATCCCCCTCCCCCCACAGGATACAAGCTGTTTCCTTTGACTTTGCAATAGTAATTTCAAAATGCTACTTCTGGCTCTGTCTGAGCTGCATGTATTTTCAGCACTTGGCAAGAAGACATTTAGAAGATAGAGGTCGTTCCTTTACTTGGGAAAGGGAATTAGACTTCTTGCACTGTGACAGTAAATAATGCATTTCTTCACTGAGGTCACCATTGCACAGACAACAGTAAATTTGGTATTTCCTAATTTTTAGCTCCTTGACTTTGCAACCTAAATATCTTTCTTCTCTTCACTGAGTAATTGTCCACATGGAGTCCATTTTTATTATACGCATGCTCATGGCTAGCTTGAGGCACAGGGAGCACGTACAGTCCAAGAATGGACTACATGTGGATAACACATTTCAAAGAAGTACAGTTCCTGAGAGGTAAATAACTCCTTGCTAATGTACAGTACTGAGAAAATTAAGATGGAGTTCCATTACCATTGACAATGCAAATTACTGATCTTTCACAATTTGCAGTCGATAGAGCCAGTTCTGATTTCTCAACAAATTTTCACTACTAAGTAATTCTACAAAGTAATTTGAGACAATTAATAATTTCATATGGATGAAGAATTGTGTCCTTTTTTGAAGTACATATAGCTGACTAAAGATTCAAAAATTAATTTCCAATAATGTACATCATCATATTATATTTCTAAGATAACTATATCCTGTGTTATATACGAATGTTGAACAGCATGACCAACAGTGATGGCAAGGGGAAAGGCTATGCCTTTAATTTATGAAAGCAGTTATAGGACATATGAATAGCCATACTGGATTAGATCAAAGCCCCAGTCCGTAACAGTGACCAGTAGCAGATGTTGTGGGAATATAAGATATGGCAGCCCCTCCTTTTCTGTGCAATCAGACACTAAGTTTATACCACCAGACTTTCCTACAGAGAGGCAGATATGCAGTAAGGTAACAACTGGCCTGTATCTTTACCTGTTTATTGACAGAATTCTCTGTTTTCCAAAATTCTGTTTCATGCTGTGACTGATTGCTCTGTCTTGACAGAAGACAAGAAGAGGTTTATATATTGCTGATATTCACTGAGCAAAGGATATCATCCACTTCAGAGGAGCTATGACATGCTGGATGCCAAGATCAAGAAAAAAACCCAAGTGTAAATCTGAGTTTATTCCTATTATATCTAATGAAACTGCTGAGATTGCTGGCTGCCTGCCATCTTTCAGTGTCAGTGTTTAAAATTCACAGACTCAGGTAGATAACTGACCCTTATTGAGCTAGCAAATTGTAACTTTGATTTTTAGCTTTATCTAGTATTAAAGGGAAAAAAGTAAAATGCAATTTAAGAAAAATAAAACACTTAAAATGTGTGCATTCTTTATCACTGAGTGTTCTTATTTCTTTTTTGTGGGAAGAGACACTTGTGATAGTTGTACTGGGACATAAGAAATATGATTTTAGCAGTTTGTGTATTTCAGGGCTTGCTATATCAGTAACTATTGTTTTGAAAAATTGGTAAACTTGAAAGAATTCAGACTGATAGTTCCATTTTCATGTGGTGGTCTATGGCTGCCAACATGCGTTTTCACAAAGCCTGGGAATTCAAATATGTACCTGTCAGATACAAAGAAGAAAAAGGGAGGAACTGAAATCATGCATAAACTGTACTTAGTTTGGATGTTGTTGGTCCTTTACAGATCTGATGAAGAGAGTCTGAATAGCAAGTTTGTCCATAGGAATCTATTCTGAAAATTATAATGGGAAGATCAGAGCTTTAAACCACAGTGGAGCTGGTTGAATTCGTCTGTGTATGTGGGAATATCAGGTATTGCATAAAAGTGAGTCAGTGTTCACGTCTCTCAATTTACATGCCTCCCTAGATGACAAAGGGTTAACCATGAGTTAGGGATGCATGTGAAAATATATGGGTAAAGTAGGAAAAAAAATTCTCTTCTAGCTTGAGCCACTCCATCTGTTCCCTTAATTCAGTGGCAGACCTTGACTGGACCCTGGGATCTGCTAGTCCCACACTTCATACAGCTTCTCTCTGTAAATTAAGCCTGTGTTGCTGAGGGTTTAGGAAGGTGAGTGATGACCTTGGTTTGAGTATGTTTGTATAGAAACATGTCACTGCAGGATGATGTCTTTCCTCCAGGGACATAGGGCCCAATACTAACCATTTGTTAAGAAAATACCAAAGCTAAACATATCCAGTGTATGAAAGGACCCAATGCTCTTGCCAAGTGTAACTTTCACTCATCTTTGAAACATCAATGTACACTATATTTTAAAGGTTATTTTTAGCACTTGTCTTTTAAACTGTTTCCCATATGATGTTAACATCTTGCAACTTTAAAACTAATATGAGTTATTTTTATTATTAAAATGGGAAATCTCTTTAATATACTGTAGTATGGCAATATGTTTAATATATGTTTTAAAACAAAGATCTAAAATAGTATTTATTCTGAAGAATGGGGACACATAATTCCAGAGAAGCCCCACAATGCTTTCAAGTTCTGTGTTTCTTTAAATAGCAGATATTAAAAGTAGAACTTTAAGGAGGATATAGTTCTCCTTTATTCCATCTTCCCGGCAGCGTTCTCCCAGCAGTCATTCACTTTCCTGACTTCTGGTGCATGTGTGTTGTTGTTTGGAGAATTGGTTGTGGTTGTTCAATTGTCTGAGAAAGTCTTATTGTTAAATGACAAAAATTCTCCTGCAGCATTAATTTTGAAACCAGATAAGGCATTCAGTCAGTTCAGTAGTTTTCCTTAGTTTGTGAAGTCCACAAGAAAACACGAAACAATAAATCTGGATTAGAACCATATTTTTCAAGCCAGGTAGTCTTAAAACTAAATTCTTAACTGTGGATTTAAATCTGAACTTAGGCATCTGAGTCTGAAAATTTTGCCCTTGTTTAATATCTCTATTCAGGATTGATTAATGTACAGTCAGGATGTTTTTCCATACAGCCAGCCTATAAATGTTACCTTTCAAAAGTTCAGCCCATACTTATTTGGTATATCTTTAAATAATTTATCTTCCTTCCCTAAACTTTTTAAATATCTCAGCCTATTTTAGGTTGTGAAACAGTTGTGAAATTGCTGATTCGGCGCTAGAGTTTCTCCCAAGTATGAGGGGTAGCTGCTGCAGGGGACAGCCTTTGTTTAAACAGGAAAGAATGAAATCTTAGCACCATCAGAGTCAACGGGGGCCTTGCCACCAGCTTCCATGTGGCCTGGATTTTACCCAGGGATCCACCTTTGGTCTTAAGTGATTTAAATCAAGCATGACTCACCAAAGACTGTAAGGATGCAAATTGCAAAACTCATATGTGAAGGGAAATCAGACCAAAACCAGTCCGCATGACCATGAAAAGCTGGTCAAAGGAAAGTATCTGTATTAGAGGAGGGTGTATTTTAATGATTTCTCTCCTGCAAAATTTTCTTTAAAAATGTGTTTCAGGAAAGACAGCCTACCATCATGTGGAACTATTCCTAATGGATATATTGCAGAAAGTAAACAAGAATGCTGTGTATGTGGTTTTTATTTCTCTCCCACAATGAATGACTAAAGAAATTACCTAAAATTGATCACAAAACATTTCTAAATGTCTTTTTTCCTTCACATGTAAACAATCTTTTTGTCATACCTGAACTTTTATAAATTCTTAAGTCCTGCTCACTCCAGCTTATATAGAAAACCACCAACACATTTCACTTGTTACTGTCTTGCAACTGTGCCCTTCAATTTCATCTATTTAAAGAACTGTACTAGTTGGAAATGACTTAATGTGAGGAATGCACTCAAGATCTTTAGCTGGAAATAGTCTTTATTTACAACCAGTTTTGTATAATTTTTTGGAAGCTGTCATTACGTTGTTTTTCACATAAGTCAAAACAGAAAAGAAATGTATTTGAGTAGAAAAGAGGGAACTAAAGGTCATTTCATTCAAGAAAAAGCATAGCTTTATCTGGGCCAGCCCTGAATAACAGAATAAAAGATTGGACAAATATCTGGAGAAATGCTTCAAATGTTTTCTGGGTGAGAAAACACTTTTAATAAATTAAAAAACTGTTACATAAACAGAATAAAATGCCAACTGCATTGTTTTACACTGAGCATAAAGACAAGACTAACAAAGCCTTTTAACAGCAGCCAGGATGTTATTCCCAAAATAACTTCAAGAGATGCAAAGCCCTGCATGGTTAGAAGGCCACAGGTAGACATCCTTTAATGCAGGTAAAATGTTCAGTGGGAGCTGGGTGAGAATCCCCGTACCTGCCTTGTCCCAGAATACAACTGCACTTTGTGACAACTATCAGACCCTAATGGGAAGAAACCAAAACCTTTAAAAGCCTCTTAACGCCAGAGAGGTCTCAGAATTTGAGTTTTTCCACCAGGAAAATAAGCACATATTAGGAGGTCATGTGAAATGCAGAGTGGTGCCAGCTAAGCTCTGGAGGTATGTATGTGCTGGGGCTGGTTTTCAGCTTGATTCTAGTCAATTAATGTGGTGGGCTGTGAGCTGCAGCAGCTGAAGAGCTGGACTATGCTCTAAGAAATGTTTCCTTCCAAGCAGAGAAGTGACTGGACGAGTGTGGTAGTCAACTCTGAAGCTGCCTCAGCTTGAGGAGTTAAAATTTTAGGAACTGGGGCTCTGCTTTTCTAACAGTCTTTCATTCTCTCTTGAGCTGATCAGAACTCAGTACCCCTCCCTACCCTACCTACTACTGTGGACTTCTCCTTTAGCAAAAGTTTTGGTTTTCTGCTTCAGATAGGAGACATACACAGAAACCTCCAAAAATTATAAAGCTCCTCACCCTTTGAGCTAGCATTGAATGCCATAACCTGACTAAAAATTGAAACCTGAAGATGCTGAAGACGTGCCAGATCTGCAAACACTTCAGACCTTTCCTGTGACAGAAACTCCTCATTTAGCAGGGATGAACTGTCCATGTACTTGATCACCATTCCTACCTACAGAGGAAAGATGGTTCACCATTTTAGATTACTCCAATTGCTACACAGGTGGAGCATCTTTCCATGGTAGCTGGGGAACAGGTGTTCCTTCTGCTTCTCTATTTCTTGCTCTGTTTTCTACCACTGCTTCTTGCTGCCTGGTCTGAGGAAGAATGAGGTATGAGACATGAATCATTACTTGAGTTTATTTCTCTTTATTCTTGTTTCTTCAAGAGCTCTGGTAAAGAAAAAAGTGGATGAAACAAATGGAATAAGAGGCTCCACAGAGAAGCATTTTGAAAAGAGGTGATGGTATAAAAGGCCAGCATTATCTTGCTCTTTTTCTTTCTGTGAGTTGTTTGACACAGGCATAATTCTATCAGATTTTTAGCAATGCATTATCTTACCTTAGTTTAAAACCAAAAAAAAAACTTCCTTTCCTGAGGGCCTGTTACTGTGTGTTCCCAGACAGAGGAGAGGTGCATGGGCTAAAGAAAGCCTGTTTATATGTGACACTTTAAGTGAATTTACAAGCCTGCTTAAAGACTTAAATGAGCTCTTGTCTAAAAGAGCTCCCTGGGTGGCTTGTTGTCTACTTGTCAAATATGTGTATTTTTAAACTGCCTGATGTAAATCTGAGAACATATCAGTTTCATCTGCATCTTTGTACATCATAGGTTTTTGCTACTCTTGCTCCTGATAACCTAGCAGTAAAACAACACCTTTTAAATGTGATTTCTTTCTTATTACATTCATCACTCATATTGTAACCTTGCTGAATCATTTTTTTGCCTGGTTAGTACCAGTGCCCGTAAATGCTTTATAGTTCCATATCCACAAGGCCTGAACAACCAAGGAGACTAAACAAGAGAGCAGCAGCAGGAAGAATACCTTAAATATCTTCTTGCTGCATGTTTATAAATGTTGACTGTGGAGAAATTCTGGAAAAACAAATCACACCCTGAACACTTCAGATTTTATTTAAATGTTTGGGACCTGTGTTCATTGCAACCTTTTACCTTTTTTTTTTTTTTTGCTGTTATTTAATTAGATTTATGCTACTATGTCACCTCCAAATCCTCACCATAATTAATTATGCTGCTAAAGAAGGAAAAGTGTGACTCTCTGCCACTTGCACTCAGAAAAATAATGTTTTCAAATTTTAAGCCAGATTTTTCCTAAGTGAATATTTAGCCACATTTTTGAAGGAACATCTGCAGATGTCAGTCAGTGTTTGCGTGCGTGCCTGTGACCATATTTCTATTTAATTAAGAGTTTTGTATTGCTTTTCAATTTCAAAGCTGTAAGGAAAATGTACTCAAAGTATTTCAAAGCTGTAGGCAAAAATATTGCTGAAAAATATGTGTTCCTAAGGCAAGTACATAACATTGTAAACAGAAAATAGTCTGATGTTTCAAAATTCATATTTGGACTCTTTTTTTTTTTCAAAAGTTGATGACTTGCTCTGGTTTGCTGTCTTTTAGAGATGAAATTAATGTGTGAATTTTTGGCACAATGGTTGTTCAAATTTGTCACACCATTTTCCCAAAGTGGTGTGTTTGGATTTTTACTCTGATGGACTTGTTCTCTAACAAATTACAAGAATGTCTCCAGGCAGGCTGAGTTTTTCCACTGTACATTTATTTTTTTGTGATAATTTGCTCTATCTGTTAAGATCTATTTAAGAAAAGAAAGCAGTGGAGTACCTAAAGAACAGGTACTTCCTTGATCTTTTCCATTAAAAATTAATTCAAGTTCAGTTTTATTACATTTTCCCTTCCCTGTCTGGCAATCCCCTGGAGAAACGCTGTCATCTGGGAACATTAACATGGTAATGTAACCCCAAGTTCACATTGCTGTGAAGTAGAGGAAGGCAGGGCAGAGGGAATAAGTGAGACCTGAGGAAGAAGGTGTAGTGGAGGAGGAGAAAAGAGTAGGCTGGATTAGGCACACTGGTTGCCATTACCAAACTGAAAGCAGCCCTTGGTCCTGCCCATGCAGTCCTAGCACTCTGGGGTAAAAGTCTCATATGCTGAGTTGTTGGATAATGACAAGGAGGAGTTCAGTGCAGGAGGTTCTGGTGTCTGAATGAAAACAAACCACGGACATATTAATGTTAAAGTATTAAAATGATGCTGAAGTTGGACAAAACAGGATTCAAAAATAGAAGCACCAAATTTATGCACTTGTATCTTTATGCAATCTGAGCTCTACAATCTTAACTCTGTTATAATGTGGATGTGCTTTAGGCTGTGATTTTTACTTTTGCTAACACACAACCTACCTGTAAAAATGAGCAGTGTGAAATTTATAGCACAGTGGTGAGTTGCACAGATGAAAAGAACTTTCCAGCATAGAAACACTTGTGCTAAATTTGAAATGATGACCTCTTAATTTAATATATTTTTGGATATGTAACTTAAGATCTAATTTGAAGACTAATTTTCTTCTTAGGTCCTCTGCAAGAGTCACTGAGATTTTAGAACTTGAGAACCAAACGTCTAATGCAATCATGAACTATGACAGTAGTAGTTTGGTTTTAGTCTGTTAATATTTTCCAAACTCAGAAAAGTAATAATTTCAGCCATCTGACTTCTGTAGTGATGGCAAAATACTAAATTTATTAAGCACAACAGAAATTATCACAATACTTTTCTATAGTGCTGCAATAATAATTGAAAATACTTTCTCTACTATGGGGCACGTTAGATAATGATCTTGGGAGAAAATAAAAAGATAAGTAAGAGAAATTAATATAATGTTGCATCACTTGTTTCCTATTAATCTTAGAGAAAATTGCACTGAAAATTTAAGGGGTTTAATGATTAATAGGAAATTTTGTTTGCTTCCTTTCGATTCAACACTTTTAGTTGAAATTGATAGCTATTGAACAGCGTAGCGTGTGTTAACAGTAGTTTATTTAAGGGGGTTCTATTGCCACCTAGTGGCAACCCCCTATCTCCTTTCCTGTGCACTAGCTTGAGTTTCTCAAAAGATTTTCAAGTGTCTGGAACGAATGAGTTTCGTTACTGACTAGTGAAGGAGTGATGGAAATGATTTCATTTTTTAGACATAAAGAAGAAAGGCATGAAGTTAAGTTTCCTCATTATATGACTAAAATAAATTCTTTGAGTAACTAAGATTCCCCCCCAGCTGACATAAATTAAGACCCTTACAATACTTCAGTAGTGAATAGTACTTAGAAAAGGAGAAGTTGTACAAGTGTGCTTTTTTCTGTTTGTTTGTTTTGGTGGTGGTATTTGAAGGAGATTATATGGATTTGACATGATTCTTTCTTTCACGGATCTTAATCTGCATTTCTTCCTGATTTCCTCTGAATTGATCCGTTTTTGCCCCTGGTGCAAAATCTGCTTCTGCTCTTATAAATAGAGTGAGAAATTCATGTTGGTCATAGAATCATAGAATAGTTAGGGTTGGAAAGGACCTTAAGATCATCTAGTTCCAACCCCCCTGCCATTGGCAGGGATGCCTCACACTAAACCATATCTCGGCAAGGTACATTGAGATAAATTGTAAGAAATGTGAGGTCTTCAATTCTTGTGACTCTTGATTGATAATGGTAAATACAAAACAATTTTCTGAGCTTTTAACCTTGCACACTCACATCTGAGAGTTAAAAATAAGTGAGAGTCTTAATACCTCTTACTTATGCCAATGTCTAAGGGTTCACTGAAGCCAGTAGAAGTACTCATGTCTATGGAGGCTCTAAATAAAGTTAGAATCAAGCCCACAAACTTGAATAAAGTCCAGAAGTTTTTCTTTGTACCTGGTCTTCTGTGGATAATACAGTATTGTAATATAGATTATAATATGTAACACCCGCATGTGAGAGCTCCTTGTATCAGAGTTTCCTTTCTCCACAGAAGTGTTTAAAAATATACTTCCTTTTGAACTGAAAACTTTCCTCAATATAAAATTATGACTTCTTTTCTTTTCTTCAGAATAGGCTCAAATGAGATTTTATTTCTAGAAAGTTGTATTTTAATGACATGTAAAAACTGTAAACATTAATTTTGACTCCACTGCTTAAACAGAAATGGTGTGTTCTGAGTGATAACCACTCCTCCTTTTAAAATAAACCACACAGTTTTGTCTTGGCAGACATTCAGCTCTAGAAGACTTATCTGCTTGTGAAGTTTTCCTTTTCATACATGGTCTTTCAGTTTAAATACATTTTTAAAGTACAGAGCAAAATACAGAATGGAAAAAAGTGTGAAAGCTTTGATATATATTCTGTCTTTACTCTGTGTGTATGGAATTAACTCTTTCTTTTCTGGTAAGTCCCCTACACTTGGTACATCTTTTCAGAGTCACCAGAACTGCCTATCTGAAACTTAGGCTTCCTGCAATTGGAGGCTTTTCTGAGTATTTTAATGCACAATTTGAGTGGGAAAAGGTGAGCTTCTAAGAGCCTGACATGGGACTTTGAGACACGCATTAATTTTCCCATTCGGTCAGAGCCTTCCTGTGTAACCTTGGCCAGTTCAGTTAGGTTCAGATTTCAAATTTATTAAAATACTTTGATTGTTACTTTTTAAATACTCTTCTGCCTGTTTTCCGCCCATAAAATAACATGCTGCACAGTAGCACTTTTTTTTCTGTGTCCTGTACACATTTATGGAGAGTATTCAGGAAAAGCAAAACACTTACCTGGCTTTTGTCTGCAAATCCCTCTGAAAGACTGCAAGTTCTTCAAGATTCAGTCTGTCTTCTCACAGGAGGATCTACCTCAGCTAGGATGAGGAGGCTCCATACTGGGTTTAGACTTTGAGTTGCTGCCATGTTTTTTCAAGCAGTAAAGTAAAACAGGAAACCAATGTGAATGGTCATTCTTCAAACTGAGTGTGGCTTATTCACACTGAAACTTCTAATTGCAGAATGAGCAATTACAATGATTGCACCCTGAAAAACGAACACAGCTGATGGAACAGACAATACACTACAGCGAGTGTATCAAGGCTATCTGCCAACTCTTCATCCATGCTGGCTTGACAACTCCAGGACAGGAGCTAAGTTGGTGTCCCAGGAAACAGCAGTATCTCAGTGATTCCTGATGGAAAGTAGATCCAGTAAGAACCAGCAGTGGCTTGCAATTCCAGTTTTTTTACTTAAATGCAAATTGATCTACCTACCAAAATATGTGTGCATATATGCACATATATATATATGCATAAATGAACACTTGAATCAGAAAAAGGCTGTCTGAATTCCTAGTTCTCTGTGCAAATTTTCAGTGTTGCCTTGCATTATTTCTTTAAGTGTTTCAAAGCTCATCATTCCTATAGGCTTTTGGAAGCAAAAAAATTTAAAACTAGATTTTTTTAACTACTTTTATTCTCTCTAGAGGCATTTTTCAACTGAATTCCCTGCCTATGCTAATGCAATAATCATCTCTGAAACACAATTTAAGTAGTTCATTTATACCATATTCCAGATTGCATATGGTGGTATTTTTTTCTGTGTGAATTAAAGTTTTTTTTTTTAAGTGCAAACACAGCTTCCAAATGCAAGGGTTGTTTCTCAAATAACACCAGAAAAAAACCCCACCCTATCAAGTTATATGTTTTAAACCTCTCTATTGAGTTTCAATATGATGAAAAGGACAAATGCCTTCATTTTAGGAGTGGTAGTAGCCATCTGCATAATTTACCTGGTTAAAGGCAGGAATTAATGAAAATTTCAAGTCATCTTTACAGATTAGTAATGTGTTAAGTTTCCCAAGTGCTCTGTGTTGCCAGGTTAAGCTGTGGTTTACAGGGTTAGGCACTTGTGCCAGGTACCTGGTATGCTGCTTCCACAGTGCAGTCGCACTCCAGCCAAATGTAAACTTTCCCATTTTGAGCAGTGGAATGGCCGTGTTTAAGCTCCATCAGCCTAAGAAAAAATTTCTGTAAGAACATAACATAGAAAAACTTGACAGCTAAATGATAGGGTGAGAAGGTCATAGGGAAATGCTGGTCACTTGGATGCCTGAGATTGTAAATATCTTTCTGAAATGTTATGGCGTTTGTATGGCTGCAGTGAGTGAGAGGGGGGAAAACAAAAGAGAATGAGGCATGTGGGAAAAGATTGAAATGGTCAAGGTACAGGGGAGTAAGTGCTTCTAGTTTCTCTCCAATGGGCTTAGTGATGAGTGATGGGGTTTTCTGAACCTTCAGGTTGCCAGGAATACAGATGCTCACCACAGCAGCCCTCTGCACAGCAAGACAAGTGGGTCCTGTTCAGATTCTCACCAGAACCCCCCTGATACTGTAACCAGTACCATACTTGGTGCTGCTAAGATTTTTCTTAATGTCTAAGATGTTTTGGAAAATGGGAAGTATTATTTTATTCAACAAAACCAGACATGATGCTGGAATTTTCCTTCTCTTGTATCATTCTGGTAGTGTAATAAAACTACAGCAGCTTCTAAGATTGTGTAACCAGCTGGCAGTATGCCATTTATCTTCTGGGTAACTCTGGGCAGCACAGTCTGACTGCGGCTCATTTGGTTTTGGCACATTTGTGAATACCTGGATAGATGGGTACCTCCTGGCCTGGGGGCATCTGCTCTGCATAGGATCTCCCCTGCTCTAACAATGTATCAAGAGGTAGATGAAGATGCGTTGCTTGCTCATCGTCCTTGCCATGACCTGGAGACACAACAAAGTGTGCTCAGGCTTCAGACTTCTACCTTCACATCTTCTCTCAGCACTAGAATAGTAGCACATAAACTCTTCCATTCAGCAAAAAGCGTAATTCAAGTGAATAAGCACATGAGTAATCCCTTTCCTCCTCAGTGAAGCAGTGTGCATTTAAATCCTATTAAAGCCTGTTGGACTTAAACACATAAAGTTTGGTGCAGTTGAAAGGCAGACATGGAAAATGAAATTGAAGAAACTCAATTCTGCCTGTTAGTTTAACAAAAGGTTGACTGCACACTCTCTTTAAGTGGATTCTAGCTGCAGTGTTTTACTTACTAAGATTTCCCAGTACAGACAGATAATATCTATTATGGAGGATTGCCATGCTTCCAGGTAGTTAGGATTTAACTAGGTCGTAATTATCTTCATTCCCCAGCAGATTTGCCAAAGTTAGATACTGAGCACTAGCATGTATTTTTTCCTCCCATAAATATTGGACCGAGTACAAATATTTGCGAGAGATATTTCAGTCCACTCTGGAGATAGTTTGCGTTTGGAACGGATATTTTCTGGAAACTCATTC
Organism: Pezoporus wallicus; assembly: GCF_028554395.1. Classification (NCBI taxonomy): domain Eukaryota; kingdom Metazoa; phylum Chordata; class Aves; order Psittaciformes; family Psittacidae; genus Pezoporus; species Pezoporus wallicus. Next base: position 9,045,821 of record NW_026640488.1, read on the forward strand.
TCCAGGTAAATGAACTTTCCATTAAAAAGCTCTTGTACACTAAGGAAAAAGGAAGTGCAATCCCAGGGTCAAGGAAAAAATGTTTTTTCTAAATAAATATTCTTAGTTTAAATTAAAAAAAACCCAAAAACCAAGAAACATGTACAAAAAAGCTCAGCATCCTCCCCCTCCCAACCGAAAAAACAAAACAAAACAAAGCACCCCCCCAAAAAAAAACCAGAACAACAAATAAACTAAAGCAACAAATAAATAAATTAAAACAAAACACCAAAATGAAGAAAGGTACCAAAAAAGCCCCCCAAACCAACACCCATCACCACCTATTTTCCACTAGCTGATGATTCTGGAATCCCCTCTGGTAACAATTGCAAGACATGCTGCTGAGGTGAGGGAAGAAAAGCATCCATGCTATCAGGTGCTTGCGTACTGTACTGCTTTGCTCTCTGATGGCACACAGTTCATTCCTAACCTCTGGAGAGATGGCAGGGGAAAAAAAAACCAACAACTCTTAATGCTAAGGAATGAATGTGAAGTTCAACTTGAAATATAGGGAAGACAGTCTTTCAGAAGTTGTAGCTGTATTTAGCATCAGAGTTCATGAGATCCACATGTCCCATCTTCTTTTTCTACAAATCCCAGAGGGGGGAAAAAATATTTATTATGATAGCCTGGAAGGAAAAAAAATGTCTGTTCATCAATTTCCCCTTTTTTAAGAGATAACCACTGACTCCAACCGTATGTTATCTTTATCCTGAGGCAGCAAATTTATCATAATTTATTCTGGTATATTCTAAATTTACCATGTTGATTACCACTGTATAAACAACGTCTGGCATTTGCCTCAGCCAAAGAATTGAGGCTGGCGCTGATTTGGAGTAGAGATCTGTGGAAGAGCTTCAATTTACTGAAGTGGCTGTAATATCAGTACAAACACCAGAGATAGATAGCTAAGGATACGGTGGTTTTAAAAGGAAAAAAAATAAGGATTCTTCTCCTATGTAATGCTAATGAGCCACTTACTGAAATGTATCTGTTTGGAAAGGGAAGTCCAAATGACATAAGGTGAAAAAACATTAGAAAGTGGTCTGCAAGTACAGCTGACTGGACTCTCTCATGGAAAAGCTGCTCTTAAGGCTTCTTAGGGATCAGTGGGTAAGGGTTAAGAAAATCTTTTTGTAATTACTGCATACAAATACAAGTAACATGAAAGCATTCTCATAAGGTTGGACTAAAACCAGTCCTAATCTTGGTGACTAAAAAGGGTTTAAAAGGAAGACCAAAAAAAAAGAGAGGGAGTGCCTTAACTGGAGATAAATTACAGGAAAAATGAGAATTGGCCAAGCTACCTATTTACTGAAAAATAACTGAGACCCCATACAAGCAAGCAGATGGAGAAATCTTGTATCTATTCCCTCATACAATTTCAAGGCGACTCCTTTCTTCACAGCTCTTCAACTGTAATTCTCATTCACAAAGCAAATTCTGAAATTAAAGTCTAAATCTATGAACAAAACTTTATAAATAACTTGATGAGTTCCTTTATAAAAGAGCATGTTCAGGATTTAACTTCTTTTCATCTTTCTTTATATCCTGTTTGTCTGTTGTCCTGTGCAGCATACTTATTACAGAACAGCATTTCTTCTGCATTAAGATTATGACCCATGCCTGACTTTGATGAGGCTGGAAAAGTCCGATTTACTTCCCTGGCCAGCATTTCCCTCTGGTCTTTTTTTTCTTTTGTGAGACATACCCAGACAAGGTACAATGTACTTATATTAATTTTGTCAATTAAATGTAAAAAATAGTAAGTAGAATATTCAATAGCTTATTCTGGCTTCAATTATGTTTTTTCTACTGAAAAGAAAAATAAATACAAATACATCATTTTGGTGCTCTAGCTTGTGCGTTAGCTGATTAAAATGAAAAATCAGCTTCTGCTGTGTGTGGGGTGTGCACTGTTTCAATCTATCTGATCATGAGCTTTTTTGGGCAAGAAGTGTGCACGTGTACAGCCTTAACAAATGCATCTTTGGAAGCACCTTGGAAGGTCTGTCTCTAATATTCCATGGTTTTGTTTGGATTTTTTGATCTTTGCTTAATAGTTAAGGTAATACAGACATGAACTACGTTTCTGATTGGTTTTGAGTTAAGCTGAATAGATAATTTCCATTTTTTCCCCTCCATCTTGACACTTTCAACTGACTATGCACTTCTACCCCTGCAGAGAATTCTTAAATTTAATATCAAAATATGATTAGCTATTAATCCTTCCTGTTAGTGAAGGGAACAGGGGAGGTTGTTTACATCAATAAATGTATTTTCCTGTTTTCAAAGACACAGGGTATCCTAAGGGGAGTGAGGATGTTAAATGCAGCTTCTCACAAGAGATGCAGTGTCAGAAAATTCTATTTGCCCTTAAGAGTACAATTGCCCTGAAGCTCATGTATAACTTCAATTACTTGAATTACACCAGTCACTTCCTAAACTTATAATAATGGTTGCTTTGTGGATCAAACTGGACTGAACAAAATATTGCAGGACTAAGTATTAGTATTGTTCATGTCTTGGTACTTATTCAAATTGTTTTAGCCTCTGTTCAGCATCTTTGATTCATGCTGTGCACACAGATCAGCAATACAAGAACAATGCTGAATCACAATGCAAGAAGAATACTGTTCTTCTAAACAAGAACAGCAGGAAAACACAGGGTGCTATGTATAAATAAATAATTAAAAAAAACCCAAAAAACCAACCAAAATTCAGCACAAGTCCAAAACGTCTTTTGTGGGTGTCACTGTGTGATTAGCAAACTCACAGCTTGACCCAACTAAGTGTGGGAGCATGAACTGAACTTCATGTGTCACCTCACCTGCAACATTACAAGCTTGCAAATAAACACTGTTTTTCAACGTTTTACTTTGTTGGGGTGTATAAACTGTGGTAGCTTGCATATTTTAAATCCAAAGAAAGCAGTCAGTTTTGGTCTTTGCTCTTTACTGAGTTATATTTTGATAGAGCACTCTGCATTACACTGCAATTCTATGAAATCTGGCTTATTTTTTATTTTTCTAGTACCTGTCAACCAGTAAAGAAGATTATTATAAGAAAAGCTGAAATAGTATGATTTTTTGACTTTGATTTATTTTCTGGTGTGCTGAAAGAAAGCTATAAACCCCTATAATTGCAGGTCAAGTCAGCTTCCTGCCTCTATGCACACGCAAGGTAAGAAAGAAAGCAAGAATGTCAGGACTCTGCATTGGCATTGGGCAACTCCTTGGCCTCCCATAGCACAGATTTAAACATCTTTATGTGCTGCAGGACAGAAGACAGCCAAAGGCAGCCATGGGAGTTCAGTAATCAGTCTGTGCAACCTTCTGTGGCAGCTTTACCAAAGTCTCTGCAGCAACAGTACTGAAGGTAATCTTTAGCCTGTGTGTTTGAAGCACAGATTAAGATGAGGGTGCATCTCCACAAAAGGTATCTTCTCTCTCAATCCAAATAAATATTTTTTGCTTAAAATGACAGTACCTTGGACTCAGCAGATGTTGCAATGTTTGATAACAATATACCGTGATTCTTTTGCCTTCCTTCTCCATTCCTGAATCTTAAACTCACTTTTCTGTAAAGTCAGCGGCCACTGTGAAGAATCCTCTGTAAGTTCTTTTCTGTGTTCTATTATGAGCGGTTTCTTTACACAGGCTCAAATATCCACTTCTTATAATGCTAAGAACATATTTATAGGAATTGATTTTGACGGAGCAATTTGAAATGTTACATTTCTCTTAATGTCATCAAAGTCATCTGGGACTTGAAGACAGAGACATTTGTTCCCACTCGATAGCTTCTGAATAATGCTGTCTTTGAATACTGTATTTTGGGTAACCAAGGAAAAATACAATACCCCCTTCTAAACAGTTTGGAGGACTTTTTTGGCTGGAAGACAGAGACTGAGCCTTTGCTAATGTGTTTTTTAAAGCCCAGTATTTTGAAATACAATATTTTATTGAAGAGTTCATAACAAACACACTCTGTCAGGAAAAAAAGCTGTGCTAATCCATTTGTGGTACAGCAGTTTCTCCTGTGGCTTTAGCAGCTAAGCCATGTTATTCATACATCAATTTGGAAAGCAGTTTCAGATCATTCAGAATGGTATGGTTAAAAATAATATGGTTAAAAAAATTTCAGGTATTTACATTCCATTTCATGTACTGCCATGTTTCTAGTAACGTCATTAAGAAAAGATTGAATTCTTTTCCAAAATACAATCTAACCTAAAAATATGTAACTTTGTCTTGTAATTTCTTAAGTATTATAAAAATGTGCTAGCCTTCATGCAAAAGAATATACTCTCTTGCCCAAAAGAAGTAGAGAAAATGGGTACACTATTAAATTCAAAACAGAAAATAGACCCACTGCTTTTGACAAGGCTATGTAATAACTTGTTAGAGACACAGAGACTACACAGGAGACTTGCTTGCCGCAGACCCACAAGGCATTGGGAGAGGTGCACTGCTGCAGGGTAGAGAGTGGCTTTTTGCAGTCTTGGTCATGCTGCTTTGTGTGCATTGGTTTTGGAGCTTGGAGGAGTTGCTTCGGCCCAGCTTCTCATGTGAGTTATGGTTACCTTTGAGGGATGGTACTGCCCATTCCCAGCAAGGCACCAGCCATCTGATAAGGGCTCAGGGAGAAGAATAATAAGACTGTGGAGTGATTGTGGGGGTTTTTGGTATTCCTTTAGGATTTATCCTAGAAAGGAGGGCAAGAATGAGGAGCTGGGTAAAACAGCAACTTGAGAATAAATAAAGCCACAGCTCAGTGAAAAGTACCAATGAATGTGTGCCAAACATGTTGAATGAAATGCACTGCAGAACATGACATTACATTAAGAACTCCTTAGCACACTGTTCAACCTGGGAGAAAAATAGATGTTCAAAGAATATGCTGCTTTCTGCATATAGAGTACAAGTCACCATGCTCTGATGCACTGTAGTGAAAATTGTGGCGATGGTAATATCAGCATTTGGGGGAAGGAATTGTTACTAGAAGTGGTGAACAACATCTTTGTTTGTAACTAGGCTTTTGAGATCAAGAGCTGAGAGAAATGTCACAGCTGTCTCCTAGGAGACTCCTTTACATTCTAAAAAGCTATGGAGTTGATTTGGGCATCCAAATACTACTCTGGGTACTTCTAGTAAAAATATGGAGGGGGCCTAAACCTGAGGATACTGTAAATAGAATTGGCAGTCAAACAGCCTATATTTCCTGTGAAAATTGCTCTTTATGCAAAAGCTGATGTTTCCCCACACCTGCTTTGCATTGCTGACTTCTTTTCTTGGAAGTTTTTCTTTAAATTTGGTTTCTGAAGTTTAAGCAGATGAACTTCTCAGCTGGCTTGCCAGGACATGGGCTCTTGAAGGTAAAAGTTAGGTTTCCCAGAATAATATCACTGTATCTGTTTAGTTTTACCCATATATTGCAAGCTGTTTCCACTACCATGAGTCTAAATATTAAAAAAATAAAAAATTGTCTCAGTCTGTTTATATTTTCAGCATTTAATTTAAACAAGATATTATGATGTCTTTGTATTTAGAGTAAACATTTGCTGCTTGACACTGCAAAATCAATGCTGTAAACTAACTGGATCTTTTCCAACTCTACCTTGTGTGCCTTGGTTGGCATAGAACCAGATTTTAACATTACTATTGGGACTACATTTTCAAAGTAATAAACAATTAAACAGTAGCAATATGGTGGTGAGGAAATTTTTTTGCTGTAAGACTTCAGCTGGCTCAGGTTTCTGTTTCCAGTGATTTTACAAGCAAACACTAAATTCCTTCTTTATTCTTTCCTCAGATGACTTACAATCAAAACAGGGCAGGAAAAGTTCACTATCATAATTTTATACAACAAATTAAATTTTATTAATGGTTAAAATTTGTGATTGTCAGTTACACAGAGCCAGACTTTTTGAATCAATGGTGGCTAAAGTGCTATTTTTGCTGTACTTTTTTGTTGAGGGAAATATAGGACCAAGGATACATACTATACAAAGTCTTGATAAACTTGCAAGTTGTTTTGGTTTGATTGCAGACAGCAGAGCCATGATCTGCAATGGTCATTGAGCAAATAATGTAGCAGTGAAGGAGGAGAAAGCTTCAAGAGACATTTTGTTAGGATTTCTGTTCAAGCGTGTTACAGCCTTTCAACTCAGATTTTGTCTCTCTTGGATCTCAAATGGAAAGCTATATGTTCTCCAATATATTAAAATGTCTATAGGAGGGTTCTGTGTTGGTGTCACATAGCATCAGTTCTCAAGAGGTAATATTTGGACTTCAGTCTTATGGTATGCTAAACTTAATGGTAACTTAATATACAGTCAGAATAATGGATGGACTTGTTAGTAAAGAGAATCTTCTAATTTACAACTCATAGAGAACACACATAAGAACAAAAAGACAAAAAAAACCCAAATGTCATTATATATGGAGGAAAAATGTTATCATTAAAAAGGTCTCATCCTATATTTTGGATGAGCTGCTTAGTTGCAGTGGAAATATTAGACAATATGGGACAGAATGCTGGAAATCCTGAGAAGTATTGGTTTTCCTTTGGACTGATAATTTCTCTGTGTTTCAGCAGCATGGGCCTGGAGAAGCGCATGGTGTACCAGCGATGCCCTCAAACCTGTGGTACAAAGACCACTGGCCTGAGCTGCAGAATGGGCTGAGACAGAGCGTCTGAAGGTGTCACAAACAGCTCCTTTAGGTGCCCTATCCTAGTTACAGCATTCATGTAAATATTACCCAAATTGCTTTATATCCTGCTCTAGCTCTTTCCTACACTTGATCCACGTGTGTTTTAGAATGTGTTTTAGAATGATCATTCTTGCACAGATGTGATAAAACAATGCATGTCCTTGTAAGCTAAGATCAAGACTGTCCCACAGGTAAAAATGGTTTGGGATAATCAAGGAGGCCACTTCCCTCCCCACTTCTAAGTAGGCTTTTTTTGTGCTCCTTTCCCAGACAATTTTCTGAAACATCGAGCTGTAGGGTCACAGTTTGAATCCTTGTGCAGTTGATGTTCTTTCCCCTGACTTTAAAGAGCTTTGGATCAGGCCTTAAGTAAATAATGGGAATTTCTTCCACCTCAATATATGTTTAATTTTCAAACTAAGCAATTACGTCTTTCATCTTTGTTTTTTTTTCATGACTCTGCTTGTTATTTTAAGGAAGCAGTAATATATGCAGCATCTATATACACAGAGCGCAATATATGTGTGTGTGTGTATATATATATATATATATATGCTCCCTGAAGTCCAGTAGATTGTCTTGGTGAAGGGATGAACATGTGACTGCAAGCAACTATTCAGAGTTCATCCAGAATACATAGCTGCTCATCACATTGTATCCTTGGTTCAGTTAAAGGTGTATTTAATAGTAATTTAAGGTTTTCTTTTTTACCAAGGCAATAAATAGTTCAGAAAAGATGCACATTCAAGGAGAAAAAAAGCCCTCTGTTAATATCCAGCTTGCTGCTTAAGTCTGCAAAAATCAGGAAATGTTAATGCATGTTCAATAACAAATTCAAGAATAAAGCAAGTTATCTTGTCTACTGACCAAAGCAAAGTTGTTCCCAACTGTACATTTTCTTGTGTTCAGCCCCAAAACTAAGTGCGTTTAATTCCATTCCTGTGCATGTGTACATTTATGCAAGTGCCTTTCAGTACAAAATCATGTAACACTAGGGATATTGGCTTCTCCCTTCCAGTTTCCAAATTAATTGTTGTCTGTGAATGATATCATCACTGGCATGCTGTCTATAAGCTGTTTTTGCTATGACATGAAGGGCTTTGCATCATACTGTACCTTCTGTCACACACTAGCTTTCATTTTCATTTCTGAGTGGAAGGATGAATATTGCCTTTAGAAAGAGTGGCAGCAGAGGAAACAGCACACCATGCATCAGATTGCTGCAGCTGTCATGCCTTGACAAAGCACCCTGCAAGAAGCTGGCCTTGGTGCAACCCACCACCCTATAGGGATAGATTTGAAGTCCCTCATTTGAAGTAACCTTAGCTGAGATAATGTTAAATCACCCTAGTTATGTTAACTTTAAGCCTCAAAACCAAAAGGCATCTCCAGAGAGGAATCCGAATTCCAGGTGCTTCTCCATATTGATGGGAAAGAAGGTAACAGAGACCTCAGTGCCTGTGGTTAGGTGGTGTTTTGGCAAGTTGGGCTTAGCAGAATTTTATGATACTGACAGAGGAACAATAACAATTTCAGGGAAAGATTAATATCTAGCTATCATCTATGTAAATGTTTGTGGCCAATGCACACATAGGGGATAAATATGAGAAGAGGGATTGTTAAGGTGGTACATAAAATTTTAATTATACAGACCCATTGGCTGTAACTTATTGCTTTATTTCACTTCTGTACTAACCTTACTTTTGGAATAAATTAAGACAACTTTTCAGGCTTTCCCTTCTTTAAATGACAAGCTGAAGCGGTTTGTGATGCTGTGTTTCAGAATAAGGGTGGGGTTAAAATTGGGGGGGTTTAAAATGTATATTTTTATATGTATATAAATAACATTTTATTGAGAACCGCCACATGTGTTTTCCTAGCAAAACAAAGAAGGAGGACTGGTAAAGCTATAGGCCAGAAGACACATGGAGAAATGATGGTGGGAACATGCTCTTTAGATTTGGAATACGGGTCTTTGGGAAAGGAAGACCAGGGAATGCTGGCAGATGTACTGTCTCTCTAGGAAGTAGGAAGGACCAGAACACAAGAACATCTAATGCTGCAAATGTAATTGCAGCATTAATATTTATAAATATAAACCTTCAAATTGCTCCTGCAAATGTAAGAAACAGAGGGAAGGAGGCATGAGGGTTTATATTTCTCTTTACAATAGCTTTTAACAGAAGATCGGCAATGTCTGGTAGTATAATATCTTTTTCATACAGATCCTAAGAATTCAGATTTGGTGACTTGGGATTTTTTTTTTTAAGAAAGGAACAAAACAAGAAAAGCTCCTCCCAGGTTGTGAGGAAAGTGTTTAACTTTGAGCAAAGTCTAATGTGTTATTTGAAAAAAACAAACAGAGATACCCACCAGAACAAAAAACCTGCCTAGCTATCCTGAACAAACTGTATGCAGCAGCCTCTCCCATCACATGCCCCTGGGAACAAACTTCATTGTAATCTTTGGTCAGTTCCAGGTTGCAATCCAATTTCAAAATTAAACCAGATTAACAGACAACTCTGTTCAAGTGTCTGGTGTCTTAATGTTTCTGTTCAGATGTCACTGTGGTCTTTCTATGGATAGAATCATAGAACGGATTGGTTGGAAGGGACCTTAAAGATCATCCAGCTCAACCTCTCTGCCATGAGCCGGGACGCCTTCTACTAGACCAGGTTGCTCAAAACCCCATCTAACCTGGCCTTGAACACTGCCAGGGACAGGGCATCCACGTCTTCCCTGGGCAACCTAGAATCATAGAATCATAGAACAGTTAGGGTTAGAAAGGACCTTAAGATCACCTAGTTCCAACCCCCCTGCCATGAGCAGGGACACCTCCCACTAAACCATACAATGTCTCACAGCTTTTGTGTCCACTTAAAAATGGTAACAAGTTGATAGTTTCAGATAACTTCCCAGTTGACTGGGAAACACTGTGGCTTATATAGCAGCCACCTGTTCTCATGATCCTGTTGAAATACAGCCTTATTTATTCGCAACCCTTGTTGCAGGCCCAAAGCATGCTTTTGAAATAGTTCTCATTCTGTAGCTTAAATGAGTTGCAGTAGTTGTTCTTCTACTGAGAGGGCTCTACTTAAATATCTGGTAAAATCATCCAGTGAACATGCTGTCCACATCATGTTATGAAGTTCTGGTTACTATAACTATACAAACAATTCTTTATGCAAAGTAATTGAAAATTAATATGGACAGTGACTTAGTGAGAATATCCAGGCATCAGGTTTGAACAGCAAAAGAATTTAGTTGATCTGTTTCAATGTAGAGTATTTATTAACCTACTTCTGTTGTTTCTAAGCCTAGAAGTTGCCACCTTCAGATTCAGTATGTGTATGTCCATTGCTGATTAGCAGGTGAAATTAACTACAGACACTGTAGAGTGATTATTTATTTAAGATCCTTCTATCTGAGAGCATAGCCTGTAACTTATTTGTTTAGACAATATAGACATAGATGTTTGAAATCATGCCCTACAATGTCCATTTCTTTTGCTAAGTATTAAAGATAACCTAGACAACAGATTTTGCTATGGATGTAGCTACGAGCATATGACAAGTATTTAAATCTGCTGTGATGATTTGCATGCTTTTAAGTCAAATTATGAAAATACAAGATACAAGCCACTTATGTGGTTGTAACAGAGAGTCTGGGGTTAGCAAAATAGCAAAGTCTAATTTGTCTTGCCCCAGGAAAAGACAACTTTGGATTTCTGGAAGATATGTCAGTAGTTGCACAAAATTAAGCTGGCCGATGGATGGGGCCACTACTTAAATGTTTCCTGTACTTTTATTTGAACTGCTGCTGAGCATGCAGGTAACTGCATGTAACTCAGGCATGGGCAAGTAACAAGACCTAATAATTATTTTTTATTCTGTCTTGTGGAAAAATTCCTTTGCCCAAAATAATTTCTGAGATTGTATGTGAGAAGTTAAGCAACCAGAGAGAGCACGATGATGATGGCAAGGCCATTCTTACTCATGTACAGCCTCATAAAGCTGAGCGTTATGTACAAGTATACAGCTTTTCTGCACTTTGTACCAAAAATAAAATGTCATATGACTTCATTACTGTGAGAGACAATTTTTTAAGCTAAAACCCCATCCATGGGAATATCTTAACAAAAACCTGTAGATGTTTCCAAATTAGAACCTTGCTGCTCAGGTGCCTTTGCCCTAAAGCATGTCAGATTCTTCATATTAATTACAGTATCCCCAGTTTGACCAAGTCCAGAGACTGGACTTTGGCATTACTTCTCTAAATATAAAATATTTATATTAGCACTTGGCTTTGATTCTCTAAATATAAAATATGTCTTAATTAGTTGTTGGTTTGGTGTTTTTTTTTAAGAAAGGATAAGGAGGATATGCTTCTTCACTTTTCTTTCAATGAAGTAAGAAAAGAAACCAGAGGAGGGTGATGAGAACTAAAGCCAAAGAGCTGGTTCAGTGCTGCAGGGCAGTACTATGCTGTAGCCCTGCTCCAAGGTGGGCTAACCTGTTGTAGCTAAGGTGACTGTAGGAATTCTACAGTAGGGGGACAGGAAAAAATGGGCTCATAGTGAATGCTGACTTGAGATCTCCTTTTTTGGGTTTTTTACTCACACAGATGAAGGAAACAGTAAGTATGCAAAGTAAGAAAATAAGTAAGTGCTGGTGATCTCATTCAAATATTTGGTTTATATTCATAATTACTTATGTTAACTAATTTGAAAGACCTGTGGCCAGTTTTTCAGGGGTACTAAGCCCTCATGACTACTGCTGAAATTGTTCAGTGCTGATCCTCAGTGTCTGTGCAGTGTAAGTCCAATTTTCACAGTCCTGTGTATGTTAAGATGGTCTCACAAGTTTACAGCTGTTCCAGATCTGAATTTTTGGTTTCTTTATAAGGATAAAAATACCAGTAATCTCATGGGTCTTCATACGAAGGTGGTGTGAAAATAAATCTGCAAAGCACTCCATTAAACTGAGTGTGAGGGAGAAAGGTGGAATTGGGTGTAAAAACATGCAGTTCATAGCTCTGTATTCAAAGCTGGACTTGGATAACATGCCTCTGTGTAATACTTAAACATACAATGAATGCAGAAGACATAAAAAAATCTTCTTTCAACAGGAGTCCTGTTGAAAATCTAATGCAGGATCATAGAATTAAAGCTGGACAAAAGTGCATTTCCACAAAGAAGCAACTGATGTGGGTAGATTGCATGAATTCAGGAAGTCTTATTCCGGCATTTCCAAACTTAATCCATCAGCCTTAATATTTGTTAAGTATCCTCTGGAATATACAAGTTGTAAAATGTTTCCCCATTTTGCTCAAAGTGTTGTGAAGAGCTAGTTTTCATTTTAAGTATAATAATTTGAATGTTTATATTCAGGAAATTAAGGGTACTTTCAAGCAGAAGCTGGTATACATGATAAGAACACCATCCTTGGCATCCTTTGGGTTAAAATGAGCCATTTTGAAGTTCTGTCACAGATTCTTTAACACATAAATGCACAAAATCCTTGTCAATGTTGAAATGTATGATAATATTATTAACAAATCTATAAACCTTTGAAATATTTGTAGTATGCCAGAAATTCAGAATATGTTGTTTGGATCCCTTCAATTCCACTTTTGGTAGATGCTGGATCTGGGAGATTTGATGTTAATAATAAATAAACAGCAAAATCTAAATCAGGAAAGTTTCTGAGTTTCTCTGGAAGTGAAATCCAACCACATCCTAACTTCATTTAGAAGAGGGATCCCCTCAGTCCCTCCTCCTTCTGTATCTATTTTCCTATGGACAGAAAACCTATACACAGAATCCAAATGAAAGCCACCTCATCTTCCTTCCAGTGTTCCATTTAGGATGAAGAGGGGTACCTTACCATCCTCATCTATGCACTAGTCTAGACAGCATAAATGTATCTATATCTGGTGTGGCTCTTGTGAATGGAAATTAAAGTATGTTTTGTTTGTTTTCTGTTCGCCAGAATGGATGACTGATATTCAGTGTGGACAGGGGAGGTGCATTGTTCTTTTTTTGTATTCCTGTAGTGCCCTAAAATTTTGAGTATCAGCCATGAGCTAAAGGTACTTGTTGGTCTACAGAGACTGTGAAAAAGAATACTGTGTAAAACTACAGCATTTGAGCAAGTCGGAAATTATCTGGGGTTGTTGAGGTTACATATTTGAGCGTGTTGTCTAAGCTCTCCACTACAGACTTTCTTTTGTCATTTTGTCATTTTAGAAGTACTATATCTGTATAGAGAAAAGATTGAAATACTCTGAAATGTGCATGGAGTGGTTTGGTGGCTGTGGTTTTGGCACATGATATGTGAAGTACAACACTATAGTTATCTTGATCCTGTGTCCTAGTGAAGTCAATATACAGCTTTTATAGATTGCAGTGCCTTGGGATGTGGATCAGAGTCCTCAAAATTTAGCTTCAGAAAATTAAACATAACTCTTACAAATGAGACTCAATAGTCTTACAAATAAAGCTTAAAGGACTGTGGATAGTAGCATCTGCATAAGTCCAGACTGTGTTTCATCTCTTTCAGTTTCATTTCCACATACAATGCACACAGCTTATACCTTGGTAGTCACACACGCAACGGCCTTTTAAATTTGCTGGTATCATTTAATTTTCTCATAAACACAAGTTTCCTTGTGAAAGCAAGTAATGAAAGTGAGATTACATTGCAGAATCCTAGCTGGTGAAGAGATAGGAAGAAAGCTGCAAGATAGATATATTAATATCATTCCCAGAGCAGAATGAAAATCTCAGCTTCAGCAATGTACACCAAAAAAAGTTTCTTTTCAGATTTAATTTCCATGAGAAACTATGTTAAATTAAAACCTTCCAGTGCAGTGTCCTTCCATTTTTCGCATTTTTACTACCTAGAGATCAAACAGTTTGACACAGCAAAAATTCTGGTGAGTTAGGAAGAAATGCTGATTGGTTTGTTGGCTGGTGGCCGGGGGAATGTTATGACCAAGTAATTATGTGTTCTGGACAGATGTATTAACCAGGCTTCGAGCTGGAGCCACTGGATATTATTTTAGTCATAAGACTAGAGGAACTGAATCATTTACAAAGAGCTGGCTGGCGGACACTGCTTTAGTGATGCCTGTTCCAATGATTCTTTGGCAACAACTTCCAACGCTGCACTTATGACACAATAAACAAAAACTACATTAAAGGTTTGGTTTTTAATCATAAAGAAGTTGAACATTTCCACTGAGCTTTTTTGCTATTTATCAAGAAGCACTGAAGGCTATTGTAAAGCTTCTATCCTTGTTTCTCTTACCAAAGAAGGGGAGCTGTTTAGCAAAACTGTTTTAGATCTGGTGATAGCAAGACTACTTCAAAATTCAATGTTTTTGTCAACCCATTGACTTTTTAGCGGTAAACCTGCTGTGTCGTATTTGTTTATTCACTCACTTTGTGAGGTGAATAAGAATGGGTTTTTTTTTGGACTGACAAGTCCAAAGGGAGGTTTTCATTGTCAACGTCAGGTTAAAAGAGGGTGAGATTTCTCCTGTTCTGGTAAGTAATGACATTATTTTGCAAGATCCTGGAATATTATATTGATAGGTGCAGAAATAAATTGGAAGGGAAAAGAAATCTATATCAAGTGCAGTCTTCACTGAAAAAAATGAAAATTTTGCATATAAAAGGGTATAACGTGTGCATATATGTAATATTTAATCTGTTTTAAATGTGATACTTGAGATATTTCAGCCGGTTTTGTCACCTGATAACCAGGAATTAAAAAGGCCTTTGAGCTTTGAAGAAAAGTTGTTCTATTACTTTTTAAGTCATTTGATTCTTGCAATTAATTTGCAAATGCACATTGCCAAACTTGGGGTTTTTACTGGGGGGGAGTGGGGGTGGTGTTTTCTGGTTTTTGTAGTTCTAATCTAACTTCTTCACTGGTTCTTTCCTGAGGACACCATATAGAACAAGAGCAGCCCTTCAGAAAGAAGCAGGAAAGAGTCTGTTGTTTTGATTTCTTTCTGCAGTGATGGATTATGAATGTAAACTGTTATGTAAGGTCATTTTGAACATTGCCCTGGAGGTAGTATGTCAAGTGAAACATAGCAAACAAGTCAAAGTTTCTCTTTCTTGGATTCAAAATGGATTTAAATGGAGGAGGCTCTTTTCTGCCCTAAGATTCTAAGGGCACAGTATGTGACTGGAAAAATACAAATATGTACCTACAGCCTTGGCAGCTGGTTATAGGAGTCTTCAGAAGATGCTTTATTTTTAGGCCTCCTCCTTGCTTGTTTGACTGTGATAAATGTCAGGCTCTCTGTGCTCCAGGTTCACCTTTTGTAAAACACAGGTGATAGTGTTGAGGCTGACAACAGCTACCACAGTGCTAAATGCCTGAGGCTAGATCTTTCTTTGGTTTGAGGATGGTACAGATAAATGAATAGAAAAATCCAATGGAAGAAAGAGCATGCTATGGCAAAATGCAAGAGTGATATCAAAATTCTTTCAGAATTGTGCAGGGGTAAATTCTCCTGCTCCTTGGTGATCCAATGTGTCTTCTGATGTTTCTGTGGATATTGGAGTGCCTTACAATTTGTAGACCCTGGCAAATTGCAAAGGAACAATTTGGGCTGTGTGTTTGTCTTTCACCCAGCTCCTGTTGGAAAAAGAAAGGTCTGCAAACTTCTGCCCCATCTAGCTGCCAAAACTTCAGAGTTAGCTAAGAAGAGAAAAGTGGGACCTTGATGCGTTCTCTTTCTTATCAGGGCAGGACAATGTTTCAGGAAAGCATGATGTTTCTCCCTGAAAGAGGAAAAGAAAGGGAATTGTCGAAGTGGAATAGTAATTAGGCACCTGTATAAATACTTATTTTATAATTGCTTTGCTTTCTTAATATTTTTTAAAAACTGTAACAATGCAACATTGAATATTGCAAATTTCTATGTGTTTCCTAGCTTCATGGAAAACTAACAAACAGCAGATAAATAGATGTTTCTCTAACAGGGAACCACTGAAGATACCTACATGCTTCTGTATCACTGTCAGTTCAGTAATGAACTTGGTCACTGCTCTGGTTTGAGTCTTTCAAAAATCTTGTCCAGAGAAGACTTGAAAGAAAGTAATTATTTCTTTCATTTTCAGAATCATGGAAGGGAATCAGAAAAGCATACATTTAATTTCCTAAGTAGGACTTCATGCTCTTCATCTTTGTCTGCATCCATGTATGTACATCTGTCTGTGTGTGCCTAAATGATTCAGACTATAATCTGAGAGCCATTAGTGGAAGACTAATGGAAAAAAATTGAAGCCACAAGTGACACTTCTAAATTTCTTCCAAACTTTTCATTTGTCTAGGAGTCTGGCCAAGACAAGGTCTGAAAATGTCTGTAAGAGCTGCTTTCTTCACTGGGCCAAATCCAAAGTACCCCAAGTCGATAGGAGACTCTTCTTTTGCATTCTTCTGATTTGGAATGAGCCCGATGGAACCAACAGGTTGATGTGATGAGAAGTTAAGTGACTGCATATGCATAAAAGAAATCCTTCTGTCAAACATGTCTAAATTATGCTCATTTAAATCCCCAGAACACGTATGACTGCTCAACAGCCATTAATTCCTTATCCACCATAATGAGCTTAAATTGTGAGCTGAGAGCCCTGGAAGATTTAATGCAAGTTTATTCTTTCCCTTAATTGGGAAAATTTGGCTTCTTTTTTTTTTTTTTTTTGAGTAATAATTATAAAAATTAATCTTTTTAGTTTAGTTATGATTTCTTTTCTTGTACTTACATCCGATATGTTAACGCTGAAGCCCAGACACTGAAGTCTCACGAGGCAAATATGGTAATGGTTTACAGATTACAATAGCTATTATCCCATTTACTCTGGGAACAAGTTAAGAAATATAAAAAAATGAACAGTATAATGAATAAATCTACTGTAACCTAGACCAAAAGTTGTTTTCTGAAGATGAAAAGTGGAAGGTCATGCGACTTCAGGCTGGCACTGTTTTAATAGTGTGCTGACAATTGTATCAGGCAACTATAATCCTTAGACTGCAACTATACATTATCCTACAAATTGTTGTAAATGGAAATAAACAATGGTGTTCAGGGGGACTGGCTTAGTTTACAGAGAGCAAAATAACCCACTGAGAATATAAATGAAGACCATAACTTTTTCCCTTCAGTTAATTTCTTAAAAATGTGTATATACTACTAAATCTATGAAATCAAAATTGGAAATATATTCCACATTGGACATATGGGTGCACATACAGAAATGGGATGGATGATTTTTGTGAATTTGAATGATAAATAATAATTATGATTAATAATGATAATCCTACTAGCTGGGAACCAACAGCATATTTGAAGAGTGATCTCTGAGAACTGATATGTTGCTGTTTCTTTGGTATTTGGAATTTAGCGGGAGGTAGGGACTGCTACCTTGAAAGAAATGAAATCCTGCTCATCCGCAGATTGGTTCCATCTTTCCCCCTTCAGTCAAAGCAACTCTTGGATCCTGGCTGCCTTATAATCTTAGGGTATTTTTTAAAACAGATAAATACGGTATTCAATACTGTCCTTAAAAGCCAGAGCATTTTCATCTCATGAACAGTATGCAGATGAAGCAAAGTGCCACTTCTGCTTGCAATGCTGTGTGCGCTAGATGTAACACATAGTTTAGTTTGGCGCTTGGCTAGTGGGTTGCAATCAAGTGATTACATTAGGTGTGTGATTTAGAGGCTGATTTGCTTTGCTCTGCTGGTTTGGGATTGGGATCTTTTTATTTTATTTTTGTTCTGGATATAGATTTTGTTGTTTTTTGAGCACAAGAACAACCAGGAGGAGTCTGCTGCTTTTAAACACATAGCAGAGGCAGAGTCTGGTTTACAATTTTGGGAAGTATATACTAGAGCAAATCCATTATCAGTATGGTGCTGTGTGAGCACTACATTTATATTTAGAAAGCCACCTCTCAAGCACGTTTTTTTACAAACTAGATCACTTTTATACTGGCATGACTCCTGGTAGAAGTATGTTACAGATACAAAGGAAAGCAGACTATGAATGATGATATTTTGTTTTGTTTTCAAAATGAAGGAAAAAAAAGCAAATCCTGGTGCTAGTGGATTAGGGATGAGGAAGTTTACAGGATAATTTGAGTGGGGACTAAAACAAAAGGAATATTTTTGTCCTTTCTGATTAATAGATGTTTGTGCAGCACCATGAAGATGAGAAGCATGTTAAGTGTTATTAATTAATATTCTTTCAAGATATTCGTAAGTTATTTATAATATTTATGTATTTAGGACACAAAAAATGTTCCAATATAAAAGCAAATTATCCCAGAAAAAATGCCAGGCTTTTGATCTGCTTATGCATCACATCACTGCAAACCTTTTCCTTTCAACCTAGAGTTACATTCAAAAGCAGAAAGATATACAGCTGACGTTTCAAACTGAACGACACTACGATAAACTAGGGTTTCTCTAGAAGATAAAATACATCATAAATCGGTGTAACACTTACCTCATTTTAAATATTACTGTCTCCTTTTATCAGGTAACACTATATAACCTCCCTTTACCTCCTTTCTTCCCATATTTTATTTGGTATATTAATTCTGAACAATGATCACAACCAGAATTTTTTTTAATTAAAATCAAATATATGACTTTAGGGGCTGAGGTTATCTGATAAAAATATTTTAATTTAAAAATACCAACTCTTTCGATTCCCTGATGAATTGATAATAAATTGAAACATACAGTGTTAATTTTAATCTGCAGCTAGTTGTTTAAAGAAATAATTCTTACCCTTCTTCAAAGTCAAAAATAAATATATATAAAGAAATCCCTTAGGGGGAAGAGAAATCTGGCCCAATAGGCTTTTTTACTGCAGAATGTCAAAAAAATCACCAATTATTAAAAGAGCTTATTACATTTATTTAGAAAGTTATTAATTTTATTTTATTCTTTATTATTTTATTTTGGTTTTCTAAGGATAAAGAAATTCTTGTCTGACTATAGTAGCTGAGTTGCTTCTGCTTTCATGGCACTTTACCTTCACAGGAACTTAGTATCTCTTACAAAGGTACTTGCCTTACAAAATACTGTCGCTGTCTTGATCAACCAGGAAACAGATTTCACTATAGTGAGGTTTATGGCCCCCCACCAGCCCTCCAGGCCTTGCCCTAAGAAGTATGCATTTAATGGGAACAAATTTCAAACCAAGAAAACTATTTGTATGTCAGGAGCATGGCTGTTGTGAAGCAGTTCACCATTGCCCCCTTAGAGGAATGCTTTTAAGAAAAGGATAGAAATGCTTCAACATTTCTAACACTTCAATAACAAATCAAAGCATACAAAACTAGAAAAAAGAAAGTAAATGCTGATTTTTTAGTATTTTTAAAAATTTATTTATTAATACTGTAAACACATTATCAGAACAACTTCTTTTTCACGTATTCTAGTCAAATTTCTATTTGAAAATTGATTTCAGTACAACCTTTTAAAAATGGATCAGAAATTTATGAGTGGTTAATTATTTTTTTTAAAGAACACCCAGTGCAATATGAATTTGAAAATGGGGAGGGAAACAAAAGCATAGCTCCTGAGAGGCGGCTACTATATGACAGATTCTATATAAGAAAAGTTGGAAAACCAAGATATGTGTGCAAAAGTCACGAAGAAGTTGTTTTTTTTTTTCCTTTTGAGATTGTTGTACTTAATTAAATATTAATTCCAGGTGGGATGTCACCTGGAATCGTTTCATTTAGAATGATTGATTTTTAACATCTAATCTGTTTTTATAAATCACTGTATGAACATGACTGTTCAGAACAGTGATTTAATTCCATTGTGACTATTCTGACCTGAAATATTAAGCAAGCATGGATTACTCAATAAAAACTGTTATGGAATAACCAAAAAAATAGATCTACCCCCTTACAGAAATCTAAGATGTCTTTATTTTCCAAATTTTATGAGAATAAAAAAAAAAACCTCACTGCAAGCAAAATTAACTAAATTCTAATAATCTATCATGTTTTGCTTTAGGGGTTTTTACATGACAATTTAAGTTAATCTATGCATTCACTGTATCTAAGCTACTGGTAAAATTAAAAGCTTAGAAACAGAGAGGAGCTGTGTGTGCCATCAAGTACTTTGTAAGAGTGAAAACTGTTACTGTGCTACCCATGGGAAAAATAGCATTAACTATGTATGGTCACAGACCAAGTGCACTGTAAGCGTGTGTGCAGATGTCAGGATATGGATGGTTATTCCCTCCCTTTAAAATACCTTATGTCTAACCAAATATCTTATTTAGGCAGCTTAAGAAATATTGCAATTTTCAGAAGTGCAGGACACTTTCCACCAGTATTATTGGGAATTGTTGGTCAGACTTCATTAGCAAGCTAAATAAGATCCTGAGAGTCCAACTGTGGGCATATACTTATAATGTTTTTGTTCAACAGCCTTAACCTGTAAAATATCTTCATCTATGCGTAGTTGATTACTGTCACTCTTTCCAGATCTTGCAAATATTCCTGGAGTCAAGCTTATCCTTGTGAGTTCTGCAGATTGTACCTGAATATTTTCTCATGTACCAGTTTTCACTTTGTACATGTTGTTTTGCCTTGGTTGTGTACTAGGGGATGAGGTAGGATTTATTTATGCCTACTATTCATTATTTTATGTTATTTCTGTGAAAGTTTCATAAGTTCTGATAAGATTTGCCATTTTGAGTATTTCCTGAACATGTGTGTTTAAGGTTTGAGGGTGGTCAAAACTTGAACTGGTAAATCAATAAAATCAGAAAATAGAATTTTAGAAATAGGTAGGTAACAGTTTTTAATTCTTCGACATTAAATTAAAAAATGCTGGTGTGCTGGTGTCAGAAGTGGTGTCTTTTCTATTATTTTCTCATCGTTTAATGTTTGAACTTGACACATTTGACTCCCTTTTATCTACCTAATTACCATTAGGTAACTGTAATAACAGAATTAAAGAGGCATTCTGGACAGATGCTTTAAATCAATACTAATCTTTGGTGAGTAGTGTTCTCCCTTTAGGGTAAAATGAATTTGTTAACGACTCCTTAGGACATATTCAGTTGGTGCTTTTCAGTCTTACCCTGCAGTAGGAAAAAATAAGTGAATATCAGCATACAAAGCTTGCCTCCACCAGGTCAATAGAGTGTCTTAGGTTTCTGACAAACCAGGCATCTGATGGCTTTTGCTTGTCTTTCATCTCATGTCTATACTTTCTGCTCCATAAGATAACAGGAACAGCCAATATAAAGAAATTCAGGCTGCTTGAAAGTTGTATCAGCCTGTGCCTTTCTTGAGCATAGCTTAAAGCAGCATATTTCTTCTCTGTTCATGTCCCGTTCCCCGTCCCCCGTGTCCCCCCCCGCCTTTTAATGAATCAATCTTTTATTATCTCCCTTCACAGACGCGCAACATTTGTTTCTTTATTTTGTATATTATGTTACTACAATAGATAACAGGATATTGCAGTCTTTGTGATGATTTAGAACCAAGAAGGGGGTTCTTTCTTTTTCCTTTTCTTTTATGTGCTGTTTCTTTACCTCCTTTGCTTTTGGTTTTGCTCATGTTGGATTGACCTGCACATATGCTGTAGACAGTCTTCTGGCTTGCATGCATACACGCACATGTGGTACATATACCAACAGGATCCACCAAGAGAGTCTGCATGCATTCCTGCAAATAAAACTGCTCTCTTTAAAATGTGGCTTATTAGCATGTCTCACTACAAACAAACGAAAAACCCAGCCTCAAATTCAGCATATCCTGAGAAAGGAATGCTCAGAAGCCATGCTAGTATCTGGGAGAGAGGTCTGTGTTCGTGACTGCTTGTAGCTTCCCGTTTCTCTACAGGAGAAACCCTAGTACTGCGTGGGGTAGTCTTTCAGCTTTGA
Organism: Pezoporus wallicus; assembly: GCF_028554395.1. Taxonomy (NCBI): domain Eukaryota; kingdom Metazoa; phylum Chordata; class Aves; order Psittaciformes; family Psittacidae; genus Pezoporus; species Pezoporus wallicus. The sequence continues at coordinate 9,067,519 of NW_026640488.1, forward strand.
AAACACGCACACAGTGCAGTGACTGTGCCCTAAATACGTGCATAGTGCATATTTTGATGCTGAATCAATACGTGTTGTTAAGAGCATTTTTGGTTTTCTGATGATACAGGAACAGAAATAATCGTATGGCTCACAGGGAAAAAATATTTCTAAAAACTGACATATTCACCAGTTAAAATGTCAGTGGAACAGTCTGCTAAATGAGTACCTTAAATTGTTTATTCTTCATATTTTGTAAATCATTTTATTGTCTTGAAAAAAATATTCACAAATTTTCAGAAGAAAACCACATTAATTCCTTACATAACATTTATTATTATGGTTATATTTACAGCAAAACTGTGAACTCAGGAAGTTATGTCTGTTCAGAAATAAGTTGCATTAATGAAATAGTCCTTTTTTAAGGAGAAATAAAGGAAATAATTTTTAAACATCACAAGCATTGCCACAAAGCTTTGTATTTTGTAAGTCTCTATCATTCCTTAAATAACTTTATTCCCTCATCAGAGAAAAAAGATCCAATTTCTAACTGTGCTTTATACTAAAGCTATGAAAATTTGTTAAAAAGGAAGTGTAGGATCAATTTACTGTTAAATGTATCACAGAAGTGAAATGTTAAAACACTGCAATGGTATGTTGGAAGCATTTAATTTTGATAGGCATGATGTATAGCTAGGGAAGTAAGTGTACGCAAATAATTATGCTGTCTTTGAAAGACTAGGCAATTTAAAAGTAGATTATCCAATGAGACTGAAGTAGTAGTTGTCAAATTTTCAGGAAGTAATTAAACAAGCAGAGGGTCTCTCTTTTTTACTGGCCATTCCTGGGTTACATAGGGATTATGAAGAGAGACAAGAAAAATGACAGAGCAGGCTAAACAGCACATCAAACTCCCCTTGAAGAAAGCAAGCTTTTTTTTTTCTTCCCTTAGTGGCTTTCTGACTTACAAATAAGCCAGGTAATGTTTTGTGATATTTTTGGTATAGGTATCTGAGAAAATGTGCACTTTGGAAAAGCAACACACAGTATGGACATATTTTTGGGGTTTTTTTAAATGTTTCTCAGTAAAATCTGTGTTGACCCAAAAGACTCGTTCCCTTTCAGGGTTTGGGCTTTTTTTGGTTTGGTTTGGGTTTTTTTTCCTTTCTTTTTTTCCCCTTTTTTTTAGGGCTTTTGTTTAGACCTTGGCTCTTCTGGTCAGCTGCCATCTGGCACTCTGCCTTTTCTTTCCAAAAGTAGGGCCACGATTGATTCTCCAGCTGCTGTTGGTGCTGCCTGAGCCTTCACACAGCTCCACACCACTCAAAGGGTGCCTCAGTCCTCCTCCTGCGTACACAGCCCAGCTTCCTAACACTCTGTTTTTCTCAATTCAATATGTAACAGCTGCCTCTGGGTTTCTCGGCAAGATGGTCAGGTAATGAGCAGCTATTCACTTGCATCTTGGTTTGGCTATAGAATTTTGGTGCCTGCCCCTTGGAACAGAGAGCAACGGTCCAGGGTGGGCATGCGGTTATATGCCGAAAAAACACCCACTGGCCAGCAGGAACATGGAAGGCAGGGCTGTGTCCTTAACCCCACCTGTTTCCACTTGCCTTCCTTAGGGATGGACAAAATTGCTCCATTTTTAATGATCTGTAAGCCAAAATACTTCATGGAGCAGCAAGGTAACTCCATGTATCCTTTGACTTCTACTCCATTTCTTCAATTCCTTTTAAATACAGAATTGTGTATTCTCCTTGAAAAAGGAGAAATCACAAAAAAGAGAATCTTCCATTTCCTCAGTGTTTGACTAAGTTGAGCAACAATAGCAAAGCTGTGTGTTCTTTTTTTATAATTGCAGTTATATATATGTAATATATATAATTGCATTTGATAAGGAACTTGATTCAGCGATTACCAAGTAGTACTGTAAGATGTCTTTGAATAAGGCACCTCAGGGAACTTCTGTGGAGAAATGTATACTTTCTTGGTTCTAGGTGGGCTCAGGTTTCAGTTGTGGTTGTTCAGATTCAAATTCAAGGTACACAGGAAACTTTAGAATCAGAAAGTACACAATTATGGAATTTAAGTAATATGGACACAAACTGAAAGCAGAATTGAATCTATGAGTCCAAAAGTGTGATTCATAAATCTTAAAAATTTTATTGTGCTTAATCCATAATTGTGACTTTTAGGTTTTGTCGCCACAGGCAATTTTCAGTAGTCATAAACAAATCACGCAAATTTAGTTGTTTTGTAAATTCTCATGTAACCACCTTAGCAATCAGCCCTTGAGAATTTGGGTTGAATGTGCTGTATCAAGTAAAGATGTTTTCTGGCTTCAGAAAGGTGAGAAAAATGTTAATTTATCACCTGTATGTGTTCTGGAGCATCTCTAATAACACAATGTACTCTGATATTGTTTTGCTGGAAAAGTTCAGTACTTTGTTCTTTCCTCACCTGCATGCCAATGTCCTCTGGTAGTCAGGGTAAAATGGCAAGGTCAAACTAACCCAGGAAAAAGAATAGCTGTCTTCAGGATAGCTGAAATATTTGAATACTGTGAACTATGGTTAAGTTTTCGATTCTTTAACAGACTAGAGAGCCATAAACAGTAAGTCTACTTCAAGGCAGGGCTTTGGCACATAGACTCTCATATCAATCTCGTATCAATCACTTTTAAGCAAAATAGAGTTGAAAAAAAACTGAGGCTTTTTAGAATATAGATTAACTTTTGCAGTGTTTATGAATTTGTAACAATGAAGTATCTAGTTTTTGGCAGTAGGGCTCTTTTCCTAAAAACAAACAAACAAACAAAAAGTCTACAACAGACACACAGAAAGAAACCCAGTTCTTTAAAGTTTAACTCTATTTCACCTGTGCCCTGTTTTGACCAAATGTCCTCTCATCATCAAAGATATATTCCTACATTTGTATACACTGAGCTGTTCCTCAGGGATGAAAATAAATAAAGTTCAGCATACAATTGTGCAATTTTGTATATGTGCTTCTCCTTTTCTTTCTATTCTTGACAGGCACATAGACTTTCTAAAAGCAGCTTAGCCGCAACTTGCAAGTTAGCCAAATAAGCCTTGCCTGAATACTACTTCCACCATAGGGCTCATGAGCTGTTTGTCAGGGTTGTTGGCTCGCACAAATGGAGACACACTGCTTCTGGATATCTGTGCTGACTGCAAAACCAACTAACATCACTCTGCACAATCTTCCCAGCTCTTCTTTGTTTAGTACCGGGACAGTTCTTCAGGAGCCCTGGCTCCTTACATGCTCCTTTGGGTAACACTCACCTTCCATCTCATGCCAACACCCAGAGAACATATTTCTGAAGTCTGTAAAAGCAAGAATGTAGGAATCTGATACAGGAATGTCCAGCCATGAAAATGGCTTTCGTGCTTATTCAAAAATTTCCATCCTTATTTCTCTGTATATTCCAGTGGACCCAATGCAAGAGGAGAAATCATGGTTGTCCCATCCTAGAAAGTGAGGAAGCAGATCAGATCACTGCATCAGAATTCTCTGAGAAATGTCTCAGTAGAGGGTCACAGGCAGTAAACACCACTCCTGTCCTTGCATGAGCCTTTGGGAAACCTCCCAGAATGTCCTATTCAACATTGCACTGCACAAAACAGTAAGCAACACCTGAGACCACTTGGGGGGACTCAAGGTCTGTCTGATTGGACTCTCAGAAAAATAGGAAGAGAACCAAAGTATTTTGAATAGCCAGACCAATACTATAATTGCCTACCAGTAGTCATTTCTCTCTTGACTTGTTCCTGAGGCATGACATTTCTCCTGTGAGCAAACTTCTGACCCTGCCACTTTCAGCTGCCTAAAGAGAGAATTCTCCCCCACACCAGCCAGAGCTCCATCCACACTCTCACCTGATGCTAGTACTACCGTGGAAAATTTCCATGCTGACAACAGAGCCAGAAAAGGCTCTTTTTGCCTTCTTTTTTACCCTTTCACACGATAGGCTAATGTAGGATTTCTCTCCAAGACATAAGGATTTATAGCTGTTTACCTTACTTGTTCACTGCTTTAAACTGCAGGACTCAGAATCCTGATTAATGCTGCTAACTACTGAGCAACTGCTGCTGCGCTCCATTAGGAGCACTGGAAGTCACCAATGGGATCTCTTGGAGCAAAATTTCCTTTTTAAAAGTCTGTAGTTGCCTGTGCAGCAAGTAATCCAAGAACATTTCCATAACTCAAGAACATTTCCATAACTAAACCTTAGAAGTGAACTTGTAAATGAAAAGTACACTTTCTTTTTAAAACTTAAGAAGATTTTAATTTTTTAGGCAATCAAAAGTTTTCACTTCTACACCTCATGAATGGCTACACCTTTTTAAGGAATAAATTAACCTTACTTCTTTTTCTGATCAGCTTTGTATTTCTACATAAAACTGCACTTTCAAAACACTGTTTCTGTTAGTTGGAAAATTGAGATAGTAGGAAATGAAAACAGTAAATGAAGATGATAGCTATTTTTTGTAAGTCTTTCTGCAGTCACATTTATGGTGCTCTGAATTAAGAGGCCATTGCTCTTCTGTAGTTGCACCATCTGATTAGGAGTGGATGCACAACACTAGATAGTGTTGATGATACTAAACAGGTCCCTTTCAACCTTTCTGTTCCTGGTAAACCCAGATATGCACCTGCATATCAAGAATATTATACACATACGGAATAACATTATATATGTTATTATATATATATGTCTGTCCTGGGTTCAGCAGTAGCAGTCATTTTTCTCCTTGGTAGCTGGTGCAGTGCAGTGTTTTGACTTTCAGCTCGGGAACAGAGCTGATAACAAGGATGTTTTGGTTTGGCCAAGGACTTTGTGAGCCTCATGCTCTGCCAGGGAGGAGGGGAAGCCGGGAGGAAGCAGAGACAGGACACCTGACCCAAACTAGCCAAAGAGGTATTCCATACCACAGCACGTCATGCCCAGGATGTAACTGGGAGTTAGCCGGAAGGGCTGGGAGTCTGCAGGGTTGGAGGAGGTATCGGTCGGTGCTTGGTCAGGCTGGGGGGGGTGAGTTATATGTCGGGTGGTGCTGAGGTGTTGTATTCTCTTCCCTTGTTATTTCCTTTATCATTATTATTATTGGTGGTAGCAGTAGTGATTTGTGTTATACCTTAGTTACTAAACTGCTCTTATCTCAACCCGTGGGAGTTGCATTCTTTTTGATTCTCCTCTCCGTCCCTCCGGTAGTAGGGGGAGGGAAAGAAGGTAGGGGAGTGAGCGAACGAGTTACCTGACTGACTTTAAACCACGACAATGTCATATATAATAACATATTAGTTGCAAAGACACTGCTGACTGCATCCACAATATACAGGAGAGGTATCAGAAAAATTACTCGCATTGGTAGAAATATGCATATGTGCACATTAATTCAGTTTTAGAACAGGTCTGTTAACAGACTGATTTTCTTTTCTTAACTGAAACAGCTGAATGGAACTGGTTATATGGCCTCTGGAGTCACCAGCCTGCTGGTTTTAATGGAAAAGATTCTGGAATCAGTGTCGAAGGCAAGGCTGACTTGGGAAGGGGCAGAATTGTTGCAAACCGGTTCAAGACTGGTAGGGTAAGGCTCCCCTGGATACCCTGGAGAGAGACGCCTGGAATGTCACATTTGAGAAAGAAAACGTGTGAGAGTTGCTCTGCATATGGTAGTAACACTAAGATGTGCCAAGTGCAGATTATCAGTATATTTTCCTTTGGAGAACACCATGAGACACTAAACTGAAGCTGTTAATTGCAGTTGTTACTAATTACTGTGGGGCTTAGAGGAAGGAATAAGATTGATTTGCAGTCTGGAAGCGCGTGTTCAGAGTGTCCTTTGGTATTATGCATGCTTTCAAGCTGAAAAAGAAGAGACTGATTCTTCAAGCAAACATGGTGTGAATAACTTCACAGTGAAAGGGTTTGGTTGTGTGCGTCATCCCATACATTTGGGGATTTATTTGACATGATGATAAATGCAGAGAAAAAAACTTGTCAGTGTATAAGAGACACCAAAAAGCCTCCTCTAGAGATTCATTTACAGTCCTTTATCATATTAGCACAGAATTAGAAAGCTTTGGATTTTGCCCCAAATAATCAAGATATAACTGATTTTGGAGACTGTGTTTGATTCTTTGGCTTCTGTGCAGAGAAACATGAGTATATTTGCCAAAGCACTTAGTTAAAAAGAAAAGCAAAAAAAGCATTAAAAGCCTTTTTTTTACACAGATAAAAGGCCGTGCTGTTTCAGTAGTCCCACTGCACTCCTCGAGCAGCACAGGCTACTTACAGACAGATTAAAAAAAAATAAAAAAAAAAAAAAAGTGGTATTTCCTTTCATTTGCTTTTATTTGCACCTTTTCAGCCTCACTTCAGGTTTCTCGATGGTGTTCCAGGCGCAGCCCACTCTCATGTCCAGCACTGTCACCGCAGCCCTTTCCAGCTTCTCAAGTAAATATCCCAGCTCCTCAGTGCCAGGTAAGCTTTCCGTGTGTGCCCCCCATCACTTCTTCCATGTTATTGGACTCCTCTTCCTCCCCCTCCTCGTATTATTGTTATTATTATCGTAACAAATTATTATTATTACTACTACTACTACTATTACTATTTCCTTGTTTCCTCCCTCGTGTGGGGGAAGCAGCGGGGCTGGATCTGAAGGCGGCGGCAGACCCCCGGCCGGCCCCAGCTCTCCCCCCGCGCCCCTGCTCTGGCTTTCCTCTCCCTGAAGCGCTGTGTACACAAAGGGCTAGCTTCTGCCTTTCAATTAAGTAACGGAAATTTATTTACTTTTGCTCTTTCTCCCGTCCCTACACGTATTTAGCGCCTGTAGCTCCTGTCAGCTTGGGGGTTTAATTTTTTTTCCCCTCCTCCAGAATAAGTTATTTATTTGTGCTTCTCCGGAGGCAGTTTTAAACCAAACGGCCGGACGAGGGAGGACTCCTGACAGCCTGACCCCGAGGATCGGCTTGCGAGTGGCGGAGCGGGGTTTAACGGGCCGTCGGGGCGGGAGAGGGCTCCGGCCGAGGGGCTGACCCCCGCCCCAGTGCCCGTGGAGCCCCCGATGAGTGGGCGGCTTTTTCCCAGCACGTCGGAGGGTCTGAACCTAAGAACATCCCCTCAGAAATAAAACCAAACCCACCGAAACCTCCAGGGTACTATTGTTGGAGAAGGAAGATTTCCTCGTGTAAGGCGGGGTGGGGTGGCCCGAAGCGGCGAGGACGATGCTCGGCACCGGCCGGTCCTCCAGGGCTTTCCCGGAGAGCCTTATATGGAGGGAGGGGTGGTGGTGTCTCCCCCCTCATGGGCACGGCTGTGAGGCGCCGTGCCCGGGCCTCGGGGCAGCTGCAGCGTGTTACCGCGCTGGTGTGTCATTCTAGGCGGCAGAAGGAGCGGCTACCGGAGGGGACGGCGGACCTCTGAGGGGAGCCCGTCCAGACAGAAGGGAGAGTTATGGCATCCCTCGGGCCGCGAAAGGTAAACCTGATTTGGTCGCTGTAGGCTGGGCGGTTTTGTCGGTGGTGGTTTGAGGTTTGTTGGCTTGGTTCGGTTATTTCTTCCCCTCTTTCTCCTTTCCGCTCCTCTCGGCGTTTCCTCACGTTGGCTGCCCTGTTCCCGGCAGCTGCCTGCCCTACGCCGGGGGGCGGACACAGCCGGCTCCGCGCCGGCGGGCGTCGGGGGGGGACAGTCCGCAGCCGTAAAGCGTCTTGTCCAGTAGCCCCCTCGCCTCGCTTTACTCTCTCTCTTAGCGCCAGCCCCGCGGCCGCTGCGCGCCGGCGGAGATGCTGGCGTGAGAGGAGCGCTGTACAGCCAAGCGGACCCCTTGGTGCCGATGCCAGGGTAAAAGGCATTACGCCTCCGGCGCTCCTTGCGCTTCTTCCGCGAAGAAATGGAAGGGCTGGGGAGGTGGGAGTAAAGCCGAGGGTTTGCCTATTTTGCATTAAAGAGGAGAAAAATAAAAATTGCGCGGAGCGGCACCTGCTCCGCGCCCTGCCTCTCCCCTTCCCCTCATGCGGGAGCTTTTAGTGTCCATAAACTGCAAACCAGGTAATAAGATCAGGAAAGGGGGCATTAGAGAAAACCGCGCTCAGGCACCGCCCGCGGAAAAGCAGGCTCTACAAAGACACTCTCAGAGCCCTTTTCGCGGCTGTAAAGATTTTATTGGTGATGGAGGAGCGGCTCGCGCCAGCGGGTTTGGTATTAATGACCCCTTCGGCGGGTAGAAATCACACTGCCTGGCTTGTGGAGGAGACCCACGGGCAAGGGGCACTGCGCGGTAATGCCAAGTATTTATTAAAGGAATTACTGCCACATGAATGCCGGGATTTAGGCTTCGGTTTGCCGAATGAAGTTTTTAGTAACTATGAAAGCAGGGCAATAACTTTTATAGAGGAAAGAAAAATATTTAGAGTGAGTAACTCCTCTAGTAGCTGAAAATGAACTTCTGACGACAAACGGGATTTGTCCTCCTCGCTTCACCCTGAAGGATCTACTATTTTAAATAACAGAGATTTTTCAGCTTTAGAAGAAGCTTTTTAAGCCGACCAAGCCGAGGTGTGCCCGTGGGCAGCCGGCACGCCCAGAGACGCTGGGAGCCGAGCACCCACACCATTGCTGTCGGGGTTTTCGCATGTGCAGGGAGCACAGAAATGTTTTCTCCCCCCTGCAGATCCTGACGTTCTTCCTACGAGATTCTCTTTTTGATCTGCTTGTTGTCAAACGGAGTGATTAGTTTACGGAATTATCCGCTCTGGCGTTGTGCCTTCAGGTAGCAGAGGCATTACGGCTGTACACTTCGCATTTTCTGAATGTCTCCGGCTCATCTACCTCCTCCACTACCACCACTGGAGCTTTCGGGGGCGTAACCCTTGAGTTTAGGTCGGTGTCACTCAGTTGTGAAGCGGGGAGGGGAGGGCTGTGCTGCCGACTGTGCCCATTTCAGAGGTCAGAGACGGGTCTCGGTGAATCCGTGTCTGCGGGCAGCGGCAGAGCGGAGCCGGAGCGAAGCTGGAATGGGAGGCGGTGCCGGCGCGGTCGGTCCCACCGCCCCCAGCCCGCCCCGACAGCGGGGCGGGGACCCGGGAATGGGGGGCACCACTGGCGTGTGGTGGGGAGAATAATGGGCGCAGCTCCTGTAGTCTCTGGGGAGTCTTCATCCCTTTAAATCCACTGCGCGAATTTCTCCGGGTGGGCCCCTGTAGGTTCATACTCTCTTTAATGTTAACGTGACTTGGAAAGAAAAAGAAAGCGAAGGCGCTTGTGGCGTGGCTAATTAACGTTTAGAAATGTTACCTTTCCGTGGACAAGGTTCTAAGCTCTTTCGTTGGATCGGTGCAAACGAAAACAGCAAAAACTGAAATACGGGTTCATAAAGATATTTACGTGAACGCTTGGCTGTAGCGCGAGTGGGAGCGTATGGGTACAAGGGGGATTGCCGCTCGTTCAGAGCACTTTCCTTTGGAAAGGAAAAGAGACTGAAGAAAGGTTATCCCCATCATTAGATTAAAATCTGTCTGTTATTCTAAAATGTTTAAATCCTTTCGTCAGGATTATGGCTTTGTTCCAATGCTGAAATACAGGGATTTTGCTTGTCGTAGGAAAAAAAACAAACACAGCCCTCCCCCCTGCCAACCAAACAGCCCCCAAACCTTTTTCTCCCACCTTTCCACTCCAGAACAACACAAACCCCACTCCAGAACGTCTGAGAATTTTGGGATTTTGTTTTGCTTTCATTATTCAACACTGAGACTTAACAAACGATTACAGGTTGGAAAATACTAGGGTCACGTTACGTACGACAGAGGTCTGGTCAGCATTAATATAGTGTTTGGAAAACAGTTGACAAGTGGCGAGGGTCCCCCCTCCCCTCCTTCAAAAATAAACCCTTCTAAAAGGAGTCAGAAACCCTATCTCGGTTGCTCCAAGTAAAAGCCCGTCCCCCTTTCCGCTTGCAACCGTCATGAAAAGGTAAATGGAAAGATCATTTAATTGTTTTCTTTCTAATCGCTTTAATCCCCTTTATACTAGGAGCAAATGATGATAATGGGATCCACATGGAAAAGACCCCGGGAGCAGGGAGGTTTAAGGCAGGGGGATCCTCCCGGCCCTGGGCCCTGGCAGGTGGAGCAAAGCCCAGCCTGATGCTTTGAATTGGAGTAAACCTCGTAATCTGTGGACGGATTTATTTCTTTTCTTTTTTATTTTTTTTTAAATTTTATTTTATATTCTATTATCTCCCAGTGGCGCGTCTGCAAAGTGACCCGGTTGTCACCCTGTGATGACGGGGACGCCCCTGAAACAGACAGGAAACCCCAGGACCCCGCTGTCCCCAGAGCCGGGGCACAGACACGCTGATTAGTTTTCCCGGCTCGGCCCCTCAATCCCCGAGAGCCGTTTAGCTGTGCCGCGGCCGCGCAGATACCCTCGGCTGCGTGGGCTGCCCTAAAGATCAGGGAGGGGTGGGGGCGAAGGAAGAAGGGCAGCTCATTGGCAGTGTTAGTTATAAGCACCGCCAGAATAACGCTCCTATCTGAGGCTGCAGGAACGGAGCCAACAGGGAGCTCACCGGGTCCCTGCTTTTCTTCGGGCGTTCGCAGATCTGCAAAAATACGGGACTTGCAGGTTGTTATAAACATCTTTCGGGATGCAGTCAATCAATTATACTGGCAAGCAAGCAAACCAGGAGCCTAGGACATATACAAGGCATAAATACATACATATAAACCCTGTCAACTTTGTAGTATTGACACCTCTCCCCTACTTCCCTCTCCCTCCCCAAACCTTTCTAGGAGAAGCTGTATCTAGAAAGGTCCTGACGAAGTCATGAAATCACAGTGAAGAAGTAGGCAGTCTTGTTAGGAAGTTAGGTTATGTTGTATGTTTTAATACCAGCGAGGGAGATGTTAGAAGAGAGAAAGGAAAGAAAAAAGTGTCTAAGAAAGTTGAAGACTTTAAAAAAATTAAAAACCCTATTATACTAACAGTCAGGGACACAATTTCAAGAATATGTGGCTGAAAAACATGATGGTAATTTTAAAGTACAATGTAGTAGATATATCTGGAAAAGACATAAGTTTACCAGATTTTCTACTCGGCAAAGTATTCTTTATGCTGCAGCCATATCTAGTCTTTCTTTAATTTGAAACATATTTGTATCCAGGGATAGATCATGGCAAATGCACTGTATTTATTTATTTATTTATTTATTTATTTATTTATTTAGTGCTCTTTTGATAATAAGAGCTCTACCCAGTGTGGAATTTGTGCCTTCTCTTTCTGACACTGAGTCTTTGGCTTGCAGGAGGAGATGTATGAACAAGCAATCCATACTGCAAGGAGCACAGCAGATCTGAAACATCCAAGTAATGCAGAGAAAATAGTTACATAGCAAGGTAGGAGAAAAGCAAGCTTCAGGACTTAAAAGAGAAGGGCATATTCTGAGCTGGTGTAAATTACGAGTTTCACTGAAACAGGGAAGTGGCTGGTGCTACAGAAATGGTGGGTTGTTGTTTTTACGTTGCTGTAATCTGAAACTGTGGCCCCTTCTTCTGGATAGTGAGTATGAAGTAAAGGCCTGGACTGCCTTGGCCTGGTGGGGGAATGATGCTGGGGAACAGCAGCTGTGCTTTGGGAGGGAGTACCAAAGGGAGCTTTTCCCAACTGGTGAAACCTGGCAAACAAGCTTGTAAAACTGGGGACTGGAGTGATGGTTTTGCTTTGGAAAGACCTTGTTGCTGCATTGCCTCTATGGAGCCATTATCATGCATGTTTTTCTTTTGCTGCAATTAACTGCATTTGTTCTGAAAGTTTTCCTATCACGAATAAACTCAGTATTAAACTCACTTTCCCTTCATGGTTGTCATCTGTTAAAACAAGTCATATAAGGAGCCTGAGACAAATACTACTCATATCAGGAGAGCAGCTTTTAGTGCTGCCCTTCCAAGATGGCTGGGTCTTACAGACATAAATAGTATGGGAAATCGGTTTCATTGGCTTCTCTGCAATTTAAAGGCACATATTCAAAGATGTGTAATCTCAGCAGAATAGGGATTGGGTTATTCATCTGTTTACATCTAAGACTTTCCCTGGGAGGACTTGTGTTTAAAATGGATTGGATCACTGGCTCACTTTTCATTTTCATACAACGATTTATATTTAACACCATTTAAGTGAGAGCTTCACTGGTCAAAGCTTTATTCTTGTGAACCTGATGTACTATTTTCCATACCAATGTATTATGGAAACCCTTCACAGAAACTTGGCTTGATCTGTAGTAGATAAGACTGACACAATGAGGGATAAAAGTATTAATTGACAGTTTCCAGTTAAAATTGTACATGAAATAAGTAACAATAAAAAAATAGATAAAAATTCTGTAAATATTTAATACCTTTGATGTGATATTTTTGTGAGCATGGTAACACTAGCTCCACATTTTAACTTTCTGAGGTAGTAATTGTAATGCGACTCTTCCACTCTCAGGTATCAGTGGACCAGTTTGGGCTCACGTGAAGTTCACAATTTTTATTCACAAAGATTTTTGTTAACCACAGGAAGAATATTTTAATGTTACAGAAAAGCTCTGAAATTTCACGCCTTTTTTTTTTACCCCAAAGATTCACAGTCTTCCTTCCCTTCCCTGCCCCAACACTTCTCCTCCCCTCCAACCCCCCTCCACCCCTCCCTGATAAATGGTTGTTAAGAATTACATAAACAAGCCTTTTTGGAAATGAAGATAGTGAAGAAGGAGGAAAGGGGGTGAGAAGTACACAATACATACACCTGACTGATAGGATAAAAACTCCACCCAACCTGGCTTTCTTCAGCCTTTGAGCACACCTTCTAAATTGTGATATGGCAGGTGACACATCACTTCCTGGAAGATCTTTCTTCTACAAACACTGCTACTGACTCACCAAAGGCTATTTGTGAGAAGTGCCAGCCAGAGCAGACAGGTTACTATTCATCAGCCTATGAACACGCAAATTCTCCTTTGCTAGATTATGTGGTACACCCATAACCTGAGACCGGGCTACAAAGTAAGCAAAATCAAAAAGGCACTTTATTCTCTGCTTGAGAAAATTAGATCATAATTTACTGAAACTGACACACCTTTTCTTTTAGACCAATATTCTTCTATGCCTGTACAGGTGCAACTCTGTATTGTAAATAAAAATGTATTTTACAGATCTTCCATGCATCATGGACATATTTATTTACTTACTATTTCTTTTTTTTTCTCTGAGGTTAAATGCTTTTTGACTTGTAGTAAGCATAAAGCCTCCAGAAATTCAACCTGCTTTTGTTTCTCTTCTGAGAACAGGTTATCAGAAAAGATTTGAGAATACTGCTATGTAGGAATTGATAACACAGTGCTACCAGCTTAAAGAGGGGGCTGTCACAGGGTGAGGCATTAAACGTACTCCTAATCTTTTGCTTGTTCCAAACCATGACATCCTGACCATTCTTCTTTGAATTACAGATTTGCTTTTGACAACAGTGGGGCCAGAATTTTACTAGGCTGTACCTTGTTAGGTGTGTTGTAAGGATAATGCAGACAAGTCTCTCCGAGTGTACTCTCTCTATGTAAAATTCTGCTTAGTTCAAGTATGTGGTGAACAGCTTCAAAAATAGACTAAAGATCATTAATCAACATTTGTGAAATTAATTTAAGGATAAGTTTGGAAAAATCATGAGATAGATTGAAGTTACTGACATAATGCTGTGTAATTTGCAACGTGGGCTTCCTTTTCTATTTCTTTTGTATAATAGAACCGACTGTACTTAAAAGATAGCGGCACTCACTGAGAGTACATCCTAACTACTAATATATTTTGTTTCTGTTATTTAACCAGTGTTAAGAAATTACAGAGAACACTTTATATTTTAACAGTAACAAGATTACACACAGTCCATTTTCTAACTGGGGGGAAGAGAAGAGTAGGCATCAAAGGAAGACTGCTCAGCCTCACTGTGGACAGCTGTGTTGAGGAGCAGACTTGCTGGGCAGGGTAGGAAGGCTGTTACCGCTTTAGGAAAGAGGGAGGATAAGGTACAGATATGACTGGGACCAGGTATCTGCTTACAGAAACTGCTGATCTCACCTCTTCAAACCTTCTGTCTCAATCTGCATTGAAACTAAAAAAAATTTAGTTTTAATGAAAACTTTAATGAAAAGTCTTATCAAAGAAAATGTCTTCCTTTGGCTTTCTCCCTCTTTTACTAATTTGCGTCTTTATACCCAGACCATAAATTTTATTATTTTAATATTACCAAATTATTCAAAAGAATTCTCAAGACATTTCAGGGACTTTATGATTTTAAATAAATTCTACTTTATACAGGAATTCAGCACAATGTACCATTTAAATCTTTAAATTAGGCCTTCATGCTGTGATTTTCAGTATGTTATGCAGCACAATGTACATTGTGAACAATTAATATCAAGAAAAGGAAATGATATATGGATAGATTTACTTTCAATAAAGCTGAAAAAAGTTTTAACAAAAGCTGATTACTAATGTTACTTCAGTATTTTACTACATATCCAAACTTTATATACAGGGGAAAAAAGTTAAAGTATTTTTAAACCACATTTTTACTGTGCTAGCTGAACATTGTGTATCTACTGTAAATTTTGCTGTTATGCCAGGGGGAAAAAACCTCAAACCCAACAGACCAACAAGACTATCTTTTTCTAGTACAAATCAGAAAAGATACTGTCAGACTTTAGACAGAAAGGAACAGCAACAAATACATTTACTGATATAAATTTCTAAGTAGAAATAAGAAAAAAATGGAGGATCTTGATTGTCACCAAGCAGCACACTGAGAGATGCACTTCTCTGGCACTCCTAAAGCAGTTCTGTGATTTCTGCAGAAGGCAAGCAAGCTTAAGGTCTCCAGTTATAAAAATATTTCAATTCAATTGTGTTACATGTAATTATGGCAATTAGACTGAACTATGGAGTGAAGATGGGGAAACAGCAGTTGTGACAATACTTTTCACATATAAGAAATAGCTAAGATAACAGAAATCATGCAAAATCATACCTGTGGCATCATGCCCCATGAGGACTGGTTTGCATGGTGGAGCAAACCAGTACAAAGTCCTTTTCACCATGTATATCCCTGTGAAGCCTCACAGGATTCTCAGCCTGCTTAGTGGATAAAACTATGTGTAAACAGGTTTACAGGAGTGAAGGAAAGGTCAGTTTTTTGATACAGGGTTATGTGACTGCAGAAAGACCTGCACAGCCCAGGAAGATGTATGTTTCCCTGGAAGGGGAAGGCTGCTTTGGAAATGAAAGTCTTCATTTTTTGTATATTTCATGCGTCAGAAGAACACAATGCTCAAGCTGTAGCCCAACGGAACAAAATCCCACAAGGAAAGTGAAACAGACAAATCGTAAATAATTTTCAGTATCTACCGTACATTTCAAAAGAATTGCTCATTTTCTTGTTACTGTTACATATGAAAAGTATTGTGAACTTGTTGGGGATTGGCTATTAGCATATGTGTGCACACACGTGTTCACCTCGAGTCCAACAGAGCATTCCCTGCCACTTGGCAGCCTACCCATGGGTGTAGGGCTTGGACGATGAGATTCTCTTGATGGAATGCAGCCAAAAATGAGACAGGTTGCATAGGTGGTCTTTCTCCAGAAAAAGCTTACCTGGACAAGCTTTGCTATTCTTTTTCCTCTTAAAGAATTTCTCATCTGCATGTATGACAGCATTTTCCACAAGGCTAATAATAAAGGTTATGCCTGCTCTGAAAAGTTCATTTTATACTGGCATTCACTGTCAAAACCAGACTATTGAAATAATGAATGAGGTTCACTTCCTCAGAATGTGTAAATGTCTGAACTCAGAGTTAAACTTTCAACAGCTGAAAGACAATAGCATTGACATGTACCTGGCATTAGTTACTCAGGTTTATTTTTTCCTGGAAAGCTGTTTTGGGCGACAGAGTGGCGTCCGGGTTTCCCAGGTTGTTGTGCTGACAAACTGCAGTGGTGGTAAAGGCAGGGAGTCTGACAAAATCTCATTAATCATTTTAAATTAAATCCAACATTCCTCTCCAATGCTGCCAAGAAGAAAGCTAACTTTTACAAATTAGTATTCTCTCTGAAAAGAACTGGTATCCTGACCATGCTGCTTTCACATAAATATGCTTGATTTCTGTCATGTACACATATTCAATAAGTAGTATTTTTAAGCTTAAAAAATAATGCATTAGATTGCTAGGAATCTGAAAAGTGCTTTTTGCTTGTTTTCTGTACGAGGTGAACAACGTATGAAAATTAGAGCCTCTACTGTCTTTCAATGAACTGCATTTTTTTTCCTTTTAAAATTATAAAGCAAATACAGAAAGTTCATTTTTAACTCAAGAAAAAATCACGTACGAAATGGAAGTATTCTGTGTAAGTATCTTCTAATCCATCTCTTTTCTAAGCTTGTTTATATGAGTAAGAAAGGAAAACTGCAAATTTTTTGCAAAACAGCAAAAGCACTGAACTGATGAAGGAGCAATGTGATCTCTCTGAAGCTTTTTACATACATGTTCATTTCTGTAACTAATCCTAGCTATCTGGTTATGATTTAATTACACACATTGTATGGTAAGTCTTAACTTTTAACATCTGATAAATAATATTAGAAGCTTACATAAAATTTTATCTAACTAAAATCACTATTATATGTAGATTATAAAAGTTTGTATATTATTTCTCTTTAAGGCAAAATGAAACCATAATGTGCCTATGGGAGACACAGGAAATCCTTTAAGTCTGTTCTTTGTTCATTTTAATAGTGCTTTTGAGATTAGAGTGGTAGATTTTACAATGGCAGAGAACAAGTCATCAGCCTTAATGTTTATTAGTTTTGATACTTACATGAAATACGTGAAAAGAAAAAAAAATCCCAATTCAATAGAATACAACTAAATCTGGCTTTTCTAAATACTTAATGCTGTTATTTTGACATTTTAACATGATCAAGTAGGTATATCTCAATTTTGCTTAAGTACTTAATTTAACAGTTGTTTTCTAAAATCCAAACTATAAAATATCAGACTACACAATGATAGCCTTACAGAGAAAACAAAACTTCAAAAAAGAGCAATTCCTGTTGATAAATTTATGTAAAGAACATCAATAAACTGATGTATACTGATGAGGAAATAGTAACATTTATTTGCCCAGCTAGACAGTTTATTTTCCTAAATCTGTATTTTGAAACTGTTTGTAATTTTTCTTTTTCCAATGTAGGGGGTGGGAGGGAAAGGTTTAAGAGAACAAACTGATTTATGTTTTTTTCCCAGAATGCAAATTTCTTGCCCACTTCAAAACTGACAAACGTGTCTCTGACATACAGTTGTTTGGGCTTTTGTATGTCGAAGCAGCTCTGATTTATTTTAAAAAGCCAAAGCTGAATAAATCTGCTGTTTAGAGTATGGAAAGTATTTAAGACAGAAAAAGTTTTGCGAAAACGAAGAGTATGAGACACTGTCTATAACTAAACCATGTGAATACATAATATATGCTGTATTCCTTGAATAAATTCAATGAGAACCTCAGAATTTATTACAGGCAAAAATGATCTGTAATATATGACACTGTACATGGACCCAGGTACACTCACTTCCCCTACATGAACAAAGAACTGTTGTCCTTCTGTCACCTCTGGATACACTAAAGTTAGCAAAATTTCAGAAACACTCATTCAGTGTACAATTTTGGTGTCTTTTAGGACCAGAATTAAGCAGCGTTTGCAGGGGGATGGGCTGCAGGCTCATTTCTTCCTTCAGTGCTGTGTACAACCAGCATGAAGGCAACATCTCACGGCCAAAGTTCAAAGGACAAACAGTGGTAGAATCACAGTAACTCAGGAATCACTTCACAGATATGAGTATGATCCTGCTCATGTAATTATGCTTGGGATACTTTATCCTAGGTCTTCTGAAGTGTTTTATTAAGTAGCTATTTCCACACCCCATAATCTAGTGACACCTGGATCAATGAAGTATCTGTTTTCTTTTAAATGTATGTGGAGGTACTAATAGTTCATTGAAGAAGACACAGCCCAAAACTTGGGTTGCTAGAGGGGTTTTAGAGGATGACTAAGAGAATTCAAACTTTCTCTTTCTCACTTTATGGGAGTATTGTTACACTTGCTTATTTTTATTTTTTTTTTTAAGACAAAAAATGGCCTAATGTCATGCAAAGTCTACATTCTTAAAATGAAAAAAACTGACTTCTCTGCCACAAGAAAGACTCAAATTTAAAAAGAAAAGATGACAGAAGACATGTCTTGTCATTTTTTTTTGTTTCTTGGTTACCTCTAAGGGAATTTACACTTGGCATGTTGTGTTTACTGTTTTCTGTTCCATTCTGAGTTAGTAACATAATGTACACCATGAGTTGGGTGTTAACCATCTAACAGTTCAAAATCCTGTTGTGAAGATCAGATGCTGTTATCTGTATGTGATTAGGGTTTTGTTTTGTTTTTTTCTCTTCCCCTGGACTTGTGTCTTATGGAAACTTTAACCATATCATCCTGCTTCTAATTTATTTTCTTGGCTGTTACACTGGCCCTGAAGCTTTCTAAACCTTGTTAATAGATGTACTCAG
Source organism: Pezoporus wallicus (assembly GCF_028554395.1). Classification (NCBI taxonomy): domain Eukaryota; kingdom Metazoa; phylum Chordata; class Aves; order Psittaciformes; family Psittacidae; genus Pezoporus; species Pezoporus wallicus. Next base: position 9,086,158 of record NW_026640488.1, read on the forward strand.
ATATTCCAGAAAAAACATGTTCTGTCTGCCTGGAGGCTTTGTTCTCTATCTGTTTGAGAATGAGAACAGAGGGTAACTGGAAATTAAGAGAAATGCAAATTAGCAATTCATACTCTTGTATCAATAGAAAAATCAAAACCAGTATCACTAATGTTAACATAAACATTAGTCAGAAGAGACTCTCACTCTGCATTTGTGGTTTGAGAAGAAAACATTTCCTGATAAGATAGTTGCAATTTCAAAATTCACTGAATTCTTCTTGTTAAGTGTGTAACTTTTGAGGAGTGTTTTCTAGAAAGCCATATTCTCCAGTTTCCGTAAGATCACATTAAGGAGCACAGAGATATTTATCCTTTATCATTGTTTTTACAGATAATGTTAAAAGTTTTTCAGCTTGTTTTGTTTTGGTTTTGTTTTTGTGTTTTAACAGGACCAGATAGTTGTGCGTTAAACAAAGCTCCCCACCATACCATATAATCTTTATTTGTGCTTGATACTAATCAACCACTGTGGAATGCATCCTTGGGCTTCCTGAAATATATGAAATGATACAGGATGAAGTTATCCTAAGAGAGGGGAGGAACACTGTAAAACCTGCCTCAAAAATAGCTGTGCTGCTGCTGGCTCCTGGCTTTGGCTGTGTATGCTACAAATACAAATGGCATTTTCTCTTGATTAAAAGTAGAGTAATAAAAACCCCACAGCTTTTTCTGGGTGCATTTTTGCATGTGGACCAGAGCTATAACCAAAACGTATTAAACACTTGAAATTGCAGCAGTAGCTACATTGTTTCCTCCCTGTCATTTATGTAGCCCTTTTGTGTGCTGTCATTGTCATTGTTCTTCTGGCATCCAAGACAAATGTAACACTCCCCAGGTGCCAAATGGAAAGCAGCAGTGTGGGCAAAGTGCATGCCTATGAGGAGGATGACTTGCATCCAATCCTTTGCTCTGCCATAGGCTTTCTACACACACACACACACACAAAAATCAGACTAATCTGTAAAACAGAACTAAGAGTATCTTCCTACCTCACCTCATGGTGTGATAGAGAAAAAGGATAAATCTACTTGTTACCATGATGAATCCAGATGCTAGCAATAGCTGAATATTATGTAAACAAACATAATCAGGAACAGCTGATTTCAACTACATAGTATGACAATTTAAGAAAAGCACTGCTCTATGAGATATCTGAACAAAAACCAGGCAAATCCTTATTCAGTTCCTGCACATGCACAGCAGTTGCACTATTAATATTCTATGCACTTCAGAAAATGTGAAACACAACCTGACCAAGACCATATTTGAAGTATTTTCATAAATCCAGAACTATTTAAAACCTAGCTACATGTCAGACTTAGAAGGTGTATCCGAGTCCAAGCCACCTCTCCAGTCCTGCACAGTCACTGCTCTGATCTTGCACAGTCAGTTTTTAACAGCTTTAGCAACGAGTCATCTGGTATATATTTGCCTAGGCATTTCCATCATTGACACTTCTAGACTGAGGGAAGCAGTTGAAAGTAGCAATATGTTAGCTGCCCCTACCACTTTCCCTGTTGAGATTTTTCCTTTCTTACCATGCTGAATAGATAATTGTGGTTGTCCTATGTCCCCAATAACTAGCATCTGCAATATAGGTTAAGTAAACTGTCCAGGTAAACTGCATGATTTCCCTAGGCTGTCCCTGTATGACATCAGGATTCATCTAAACTAGCGGTTATAATCTTCTTTAAAACTGAGTGAATAGCAGGTTGGCAATATGCTAATTTAAGTTAGTCAATGCAGTATTAGATACCATCTTAGATATTTTACAAGTGTTCTGCTATCTCCTAGAGTAAACTTTATTGGAGTATTCAGACCAATATTTCTCTAAATTATGTATCTGAGGTAGTCAGCACTGTAAAAAAATTCAAAAGAAAGAAGTACAACATTTAAGAGATAAAAGAAGAAATTTTAGTTAAAATATTTTACAATAAAATAATTATGATTATAAATCTCTTTAGTTAAATATATACATATTACATGGTATTCTAAAAAGAATGAACTTCTTAAAGTTTCAAGCAGATCTAATGCACAAATCCACCACTTTGTCAGCTTAGATCGTAATGTCAGTTTAACATTTGTAAATGGCTGCTTCAGGCTGTGGTTTTGTGCAAAACTAAAAAACTTATGAAAAACAGATCTCCAAATCTTTCTATTCCCGTGGTAAATAGATAGAAAAGGTAGTTTACACACACACACACTTACACACACAAACTTTGATTGCATACAGAGGTTAGAATGACCAGCACTAAAATAACCCCCATCTCTACAAAATAATTTCTTGAATTGATGTAGCTTTTGAAAATCACAAATTTTAAGTGCTAGGAAATTGTGCTTTTAGGCAGCCACGTGGCCAATAAGGTAGATGTTGTCATAAAGGTGCCCTACAAAATCTTCACTGATATTCTGTGCAGCTCGCCGTGTATTTCGGATGAATTCCCTCTTTGACATTTTGTTCTTCACGTGAGGGCTTGTTAGGTCAATGGAAAGTAGAATCAAAGAGTAACACAGTACGTAAACTGCATCTAGACAAGAGAGAATAAATAAAAAAGAAGTTGAAAGGAAACTGTGATCATTAAAAATATTGCTCCCTGTCCACGTACCTTATAGTCTTCATCATCTGGGCTTATATATATATATATATATATATATATATATATATATATATACACACACACACGTATACACACACATATATAACACCTCAAAAGTTTATCCCAGTGAAATAAAATTTAATATAGCAATTTTCAAAGTAATAATGTCAGCACATTGCCAAATTAGCGTTTAGAAATCTGTCAACATTTCTATGTTATCCAAAAGTTACTAAGGGCTTTGTGCACATTCATTTAAAAAGATTCTTGAAGTTTTTGCAAACTAGGGTCAACATCCTGCTAAAGCTTATCTTTAAATATGTAAGCAGTCCCACTGCTGAAAACTGGCTACCCCCCAGCAATTATAAATACTTGTTAACTTCAGTGAGGCCCAAAATTCCTTCTCATTTCTGTGAGACTATCCCCAAGGCAAAATGTTAAGTGTGTAAGACTGCAAGAGGGAACTTCAAGGTAGTACAGAGCTTGAGCACAGAAAAAACTGAAGGAAAGATAATGAGAGAATAAAACCCACTTATCAGCTAGTTCTAAGAAGAGCATCTGTGTGGGTGTTTTTCGGTCTTTTTTTATCTCAAGTGGGATGATGCCTGTATACTGAACCATCCCAAGCCATGTTTGTCCTTTCAGAAATACTTGTTTAGGTGCTGATTTTATAACTATCATAAACAGTAACAACATCCAGAAATACAAAGACTGATCCACTGAATCAAATCTTTTTTTGCTTACCAGGGCTAAGGCCAAGCTCTCTCATCAAATCAGGGTTACAAGCACAGAATCGGTGAGAAAACTTTGTTATGAGAGTCTCAAGGTACTCCCCACGCTCCTCAGGAGCATGAATGTGTCTGAAGAACTCTCTCAGTGCATTTGGCAAGAACTGATTTCTGAAGTTATGCAGCGTCACAAGGTCATCCAAAACATCTCGCCTGGTAGAATAAAATCCCACATAATTAGAGAAGTTTAACTGTTTAAATATGAAAACGTATGTTTAAAAAAATAAAAATGAAAGCTTTAGAATAGCTAATGAGCTTTGGCTTTTGCAAACAAAACTATCACTAACAGTTCAAGCTAATATAAACCCCTGTTTTTCAGACACAATAGTAAACAAATACTATAGAAATATATACTAATCAGAATTCAAGTTACTTTATATGCATATTCAATTACAGTCTACATAGAGGCTTCACCTCCTTTAAAGTGACAAAACCATTAAAAAAGAAAATAAAAGGGAATAGATTCATGCGTGTCACACATTTTGGTGCCTAAGTAGAAGCCATTACAGGAGTATATTGTTAAAATCAGGCTTAAGTTAGATAAAATTTGCTCACAAAACCTCTTTAAGTCTAAGTCCATCAGGGTGCAATGGTCTCAACATTTTCCACTGAACGCAGAAACATCTACGGGATTCAGACTAGCTTACGTGCACAGATGTGCAAAAGACATCTGAAGGAAATTTGGATGTAAATTTGAAGTGAACCAAAGGATATTCTCGTATGTTTATCCTTTCTGTTAAACATTTCAGTACTAGGAGGGGAGTTTCAACATTTAGAAACGTAGTTTTATTTTTAGTGCCTGATTACACTCTGTTTATGAAGAGAAGATGAATGGCAGTAGGGGTTGCTAATATTAACTTGCAATCTCATCTGTTAAACGGGTTTGTATTTTTTCTATTGCCAACAAAAACTGATAATCTGAAGTTTTACAGCACAGGACTGTCAGTGGTGATACCACTACAGAATGACTCCTTTTACTCCTTTAGTGATTCAGGCTGAGGAGAATGAAAAGCAGAAGAGGATTCCTGCTGGAAGCACTGCTGCCCCTCTGCTCTTCCTGTTTACGTCCAGTTATTATTCTCCTCCTCTTTCAACTTTTCTTAAACATGTTGATGCTCCTGTCTCCTGACACTGCACTACCCCAACCTGAGGGTATCCTGGAGGGCAAGAGAAAGCATTGTGGAGGCAGAAGAGCATGCTACAGCAGGGAGAGTGTTCCCTACTGCAGTTCATGCTGTCTCCAAGAGGATGCTCTATTGGTGGGTGTTAACTTCCATTCAAGAAATACCAGACACCCAAATATTAGTCAGATGATTCAACGTTAGTTAAAAAGCTACCATAGCTTGGTAAAGTGCAGCAAAATATCTATAAAATCTGAATGTCATACAGCACCAAGATTATCCTGTGCAGTTTACATGCTGACTATAACTTCAAAACAATTCATGTCCAGAACTGCAAAAATGCAGAAAAAGCACAGGATGTGATATTTACTTGTTATAGGTGGTATTTTCAGGGGTTCTTATAAAATGTTACAGTTAATAAATACTTGAACTGAGTAACTGTTCAGATTTAGCAGCAGCATTACTTAGTTGCATTTACACATCTATAAAATTATATCAACACAAGCAAAATATTGTTGAATGGTGCAGTATGTTGACAGTGAATAGGAAATGTCTCAAGAGAAATTCAGATTACCTTTCATCAAGGTAGATTCTCAGCTTCTTCCAATTTAGTGTTCTTGTGCAAAAGATAAACTTAGCTATTTCTTTTGGCGAATCATCTAGTATGCCCTTGGACATAAAGTAGTTGACTCCCTGAGATAAAATACATGCATGTATAAATACGCTTAATCTTCATAATGTGTTTAGGAACAAGTATTGTGCTTGGCAGTGTATGAACTTAATCCTACTAATTAGTTAATTTGTTTTTCAGAATGATTCTTCTTTCTCAAAATCACATTTCGACATGCACAATAAACTCTAAAATTATAAATCAAATGCAAAGAAACAATTTATTGTTATGGTTGAGATTTCACATATACTCACACTAAGAAATTTAAAATTATGAACCCTATAGCAAGCATGTCAGTTCTTTATTAATTTCTTTAGCGTAGACTAGTATTTTTGTTTTCATACTTTTGTAATCGTATATACAATGATGCAGGGTCCAGAACTTTTAATTTCTTAACTTTTCTAAATAAGAAAATCTTAGCCATAATGTGTTCAGTCTTTAGTACCTTATATTAAAACATTAATGTTCTCACATGTATACAATGTATCACATTCAAATAGATGCATTAAATGCATTTGTTTAAATGTGCAATAATGCAAATAAACACAAGCACGCAGATTTCAAAGCATAGGTAAATATCAACATTTATAAATATGCGTACACAGAAAATAAGAACACTGTGTCTAACAAAAAAAAAGTTTAAAAAGATAGAACTCTGTATACTTTATATTGATATTATGATTTCCAGAATTTTCCACACTTTGCCAAGCACACATTTCTCACGGACTACACATGCCAAATCTAATTTAAAAATATTCCAGTGATATTCTGGATTCTTTCTATTCACTGAAATATCCCAAAGCATAAAACTATTTTCCTTACGATCTCAGAAATCAACACCAGCTTAATGGACTTTTAACATGTTCACATTTTTTAACAACAAAAATCTAAACCTGAGAATAACTAACCAACTAGTTTCAATTCAATTTGGCAAGGGCTAGGAGAGGTTTTGAGCATTTGTTACAAAAAAGTGTTACAATACTTAACTACAGTATCTCCTGACTATACCACAGTGTTGAAATAATGCAAAATGTGTAGGCCAGAGAATTTCTGCATAGAATAATGTACCAAGGCCACAACCTAAATCACCTTTAAAATACTTCTAAGATATTTTTTCATAAATCTTCTGATATTAGGCTTCACAATATTTTGCAAGTCTGCCCTTTTAGTTTACATTACATCTATAAAAATGTAGGGGCAACCTGTCATTCAGTGTATAACTAACTTCCCAGTACTCTTCAATTTTGCTTAAAAAAGAAATAAAGGACTGAGTGCAGGTTTGGAAAGTTGTTTTATGAAATGGATTACTAAAGCAAAGTCTCAGTTTTATCAAGCAAAAAATAAATTAGAATACACGCTTAAGATACTGGTAACACAAGTGAAAAAACAACAAATACCTGTAACATTATCTGGTTTTACCGGTCCATAATTTTTGCTTATATATTTATAGAAAATAGAAGTTCATTAGCACTTTTTTTTTTTTTTGTTTATTAAAAGAATGTTATAGAAAATAAATTAAAAGGTTTTATATAGGCAAAACCAAAAAAAGAAAAAATCCTAGCATTTTTAGGCCCAGATTTTAAGAAGAATCTCCATTTAGGACTGTAATGAAACATGTATTTCATTGCAAGCTTACATTTAAGTCCAAACTACATCATATTTAACTTTTTCCATAATATGGATGGTCAACATAAGGTAAAGCGCTTTCTTGAATTAGAGCTAAATAGTAAACTAAAATGGGAGATCAAAATGAACTATGCATTAATACCTCAAGTATTTTGGCAATTTATAAAAGACTAGCAGCAGAACATACATATATACTCTTTACATATATCCTCACTTAATGAGACGCATTTGCTTCAGTAATAAGTATTTGCTTAAGGTAATACAAACTGAAGCCTGGAAAGGGAGTCTCGGTAATATTCCTGCTACAATTATTTAACAAACACTTCAGCCACATACCCGGAAAATACCTGGCATATCATACGAGGCAGGATAAAAATAACACCTTCTTTAAGACATACAGTGAGTTGGTTTCACTGTGACAGTAAATGCCATAAGTAATTTATTTCATGCATTAGATTTCATCCCAAGGTACAATCTTCACCTGACAGTCTAACCACGTCTTTGCAAAGCACTTTTATTCCCTGTCTCTAATTCCCAATCTCTCCCCCCACCACACATAATGCTTAACAGTATCTTTCTCTGTGAATGCAGTCTCGTAATTTATTTTTCTCATCTCCTTCACAAATGAACAGGGCATAAATAAAAAATACTTCAGCACATGCCATCATTTTTAGGCACCTTTTATTTCTTTCTCAACAACAACAAACACTTTGCAACAATAGAAACCTGATTTCTCTTTAAAGTCCTTAAAGTTTGGCTCACAGGAAATGAAATTTATTTACAAGATTTACAGCATGTCATCAAATCAGCTTTTTGTAACACTGTAAACACTGCCTTGAATTCCTCTCAGAACCTTCACTTCAAATAAATCACTTCTGGTAGCCAAAATGATCGCTTGTGGCAGGTATGCTAGCTGAAATAACTAGTCCTACACATTATTAAAATAGATGCCAAGATTACCAGTCATCTGGTGATTCTCTTAGGATACATGTGACTGAAGTCAGGTTGGCAGATCTGTGCCACTACCTACCAGGTCTGAAGAGGTGGTTTTAACACCGAGGAATGAGCACACACATAGTATGTTCTTCTAATTCTGATGTAGTAGAAGAGTAATTAGGTGAACAGTATAACAGCCAAGATTTCCAGCAGATCTGTGTCTGCCTAACTTATATGAGGAGCCTGCTTGTCACTGTAATGTTCTTAACATTAGAGAATTAGGAAAGATGCCTTAAGGATACCTTGCCTCTGTGGCAAGAATATTACCTCTGAATTTCAGACAGCTCTGGATAAAATTGCCATGTATTAAAGTGTTGATTTAAATTATCACATGCAAATAATAATCAATCATAACTATAGACTAATAGTAACCATTTGTTGTATTTCAATGTTATTTTTACAGTTACTCATTTTTTCCCAGTCACACAACGCTTGTTTTACCAATCTATTCTGCTACAGGACTGACACTCCTTGCTTACTTTCTACCTGTTCCTAAGAAGTTTTCCATTAATTTATATCCATACAGGATATGTAAACGAAAAGAGTTTTCTTTTTCATAATTGGTTTCACTTCTGCATTGGTTTTATTCTCTGCTAAGAGTACTTTCAGAATATTTTAATACAGCAGACAGTATTAAAATTTTTGTAGTTGCCTTTGCCATCTCTGTTTAGATATGTATACAAAACAAACCAGATATTTTAAATTATTCGCATAGAAATTTTGGAATCAGCATTTTTCTAGCCATATACATGATTTCTCTTTTTAATATTTAAATGGAATTGTTGCAAAGTTCGAGTTAGGAAACACTGAGGCTTTTTACACAATGCCTATTTAAAAGCAGTGCAAGAAAATATGACACATACATTTGTCTACAGCAACAAATTTCACATAAATGGTTGTACACATGCTCAATTTGTTTAGTTTAAAAAATTTTAACAGGTGACTAAGGAAATCACTAGAAAGTATATTAATATTGTTAGGCAATTTATAATTCTGCAAATTATATGCTTTTACATTTTGGTAGGATAACATATATCAACATAAAATGCTAATTTCTTTCTAGTCCCTACTGTATTAAAAAAAAAGACTATTTTGATCACCAACAAAATTAAAACATTATTAACTAAAAGCTCAGGGAACAGGAATTCAAATTTATATACTAGCTTAATTATTTAGATAAATTATTTAGGGCTAGTATGTATCTGGCATCGTAGGGCCTCAACTGCTAATTAGGGCTTCTAGGTGACACTAGCATTACTAGTAAGTACTAATTAGACATGTATGGTATTACTACTCCCATTTTTCTAAGGAAATGCAATATCTTAATACATTTTATGGTGCATTTTCTGAAACAAAAGACGCAGTACTGATGTCGTATTTTCCAACAGAAATTTTTGTGATTCTTAGTTCCCAAGTTACAAATCAAGTTGTTGACAAATGTGGACACCATACAGAACATCACATTACAGTGTCTCTTTCACTGTATGTCTTTAAAATACAGTCTCAGTGATACACAGTCATGATGGCAGAAATCATAAGTACAAATATTTCTCATGTTACATGGAATCCATAGTTAATAATTTACACGATTAAAGATCTCTGACTCTAATGTAGAGTTTTCAAAAGGTTTCAGCTTTCTGGTTCGTTCCACCTTTCCAGATAAATCACACAAAAGAACATCTTCCCTCTACGACATACACATACTTTTAATATTTGATAAATCAGTGCATATCAAAATTGGCTCGCTTAGTAGGTCCCTATGAAATAGGGTAAGTTTTCAAAAAATTGGGCTAGAAATATACAGTACAGTAAATATTCCATCATCTGCAGACTATAATTAAAAGTCAGGTAAGGTAGCTTTATGCATGTGGCTAACAATTCCTTTACAATCAAGAAGAGGTCAGAAAACTGACCTCCCTAACAAAAACTAAGGGTAGTTGGTAACAAATAAGACAATCGGAAGAGTGGAAAGCCAGGTTTAGTATAAGCACTGTCTTACTGTACTTTATTGTTATTATGGTACGTAAAGGAAATCCTGACCTCATTTAAGTCTGAGATTTCAGTACAGTCCAGATTCCAATAGATCCATAAAAACAAATGCTATTAAACAGCATCAGTTAGAATCATTATCACTATGTAAAACAAAACAAAACAAAAATCCAAACAAAAAATCTTTCCTGACCAATCTTTCCACCTTCAGTTCCAATTTTAACTACGTAACATAGCTCTACGTAATAAACTTGACAAAATATCTTGTAGGGAATTAGAAACATATACAAAACAGTGAGAAATAACTTCTGTTTGCTTACAAATTCAAAGTCATAAGCATGTGAGGTATGAAATGAGCACTGCATGAGAAACACTTCGCATACACCATACACTCTTTAGAATAAAATATAACAGAGACCACGTAGGCAGATTGAACAACATAATATTCATATTCAAGTGTTAATACTAACACTAAACCATCCCTCCTCCCCAGGAAACAAAAACCAAGCTCCAAAATCTTGGCTACAATGGTGCTGCCAATATGAAAAAAACAAACCAAACACTAAACAAAAAAAAAAACAACAAAACAACCCACAAACCTAAAACCAAAACCAACCAACAAACAAAAAAAGAGAAACCAAACATGCACTGGAGTTTTTTAGCTTTTTTGTTTTACATTACGTGTAATGTGATTAGGCACATCCTTTCAGCAGAATGTGAGCACCTGCTATGTATTATGCAAGCTCATGCACACGATCAGTACATTAAATTACAGCAGATACCACAACACCATGCACACAACAATGGCTAACCAGAGAATCCTACCACAAAGTGTGTAGATGCTCTTCCCTACCCCGTGAGCCACCGCTAGCTCTGGAGCTGTTGCTGTGGAGCCTGGTTACCCATTTTCATGACATGGGAGGTGTCCTTTGGAGAATCTTGCTCCTGTGGCTGTAAGTATTCCTATTTTTATAGTAATTTGATCAGGTCTGTTATCAAATGTAAAGCAGAGTTTGGCAGGAAATTCGGAGATGCAATTTGTAATAGTGGAATGTCATGTCATATCATATATTCCAGTCACAGTGTCCTTACAGTCATAATGCTGCCAATACCACAGTCGTGAACAATACAAGCAATAGTATTTGTGAATTCTCCTGAAACTCAGGCCCTGAATGATTCCTACCAGGCTATGGTGCTCCACAGGGAGAGAGGAACAGAAGCCCTTAGGAGGTATCCTGAGGTTCTTGTCTCTCATTAGGCCTGAAGTAGGCCATTTGTACTACTATTGTACAATATACCATAATGAAGCCAGAAAAAGTAAGTGTAGGATAATAAATTTAATAACTAATTTAGGTATACTACAATGTAGCTCTAATTTGCAGAACTTGTAAAATAACGATTTTTTTATCCAGTGCCTTTTGTGAAGACTCCAAATGCTTTAAACCTGCCAAGATTACTTTAAATTAGATTGGAATACAACAGCATACTATAAATGAAGGTGTAAGTGTAAAAAAAAAACAACAAACGTTAAAGCAAATTGAAAGACAAAGAGAAATTTGGGTAGACAAAGCTGTTACCAACTAAAACTTGATATATTCTTAAAAACATTTAAGTTACCTAAATATTGCGTTTCATTTAGAAAATTTTACATTTACTACTAAATTCACTAAAATCCTGCTGAAAATCAATGCTAATCACTCAAGTGGCACTTTGTATAACAGTTCAAGGCAGAGCTCTAACAGAGAAATTACAAAATATTGTAATTTGTGACTGATAAGAGTAGTTATTATCAAGCAGAATATGAGATAAAGCAAGAATTAAACAACATGACATTATTGTAACGATACAACTGGTTTATTTATTTCACCCTGCAGTTACATGTTTGTGTTTTGTGTATATCAGCAGAGTGAACTATTTGCTACTAGAATTGTACCTTTTCATGTCTCTTAATCCTCTTCCTACTTTGGATTTATTCAATTACCACTTCCTTCTGTATGTGCAAATACATTCAGGAAGTTAACACTACTTTTTGTTCTGTACTATGTACCACCTTTTCCTAGGAAACATGAAGCAGGAGTCTGGTTTCCTACACAAAAGGCTCTCTTTGTCACTTGGGCATTAATTGCATATCTCCCAGGCAAAAGCTGTCTACTTTCAAACTCTTTTCTTCTTTGAAAGGTGACAGAGTGAAAGCAGAAACTGACTTTCCCAGTTAGTTTCATGCGTTAATATATGGAAACCTTCTAGATTGACAGGGGGTATTTTTTGAAAATAACTATGTTGTTACATACTATAAAGAAAGATTATGCATAATAAACATCCACAGATATCAAATCAAACCGATCTTTAGAATAGTTTATAGTATTATTTTCATACTATTTCAAGATTTGCTCCTTGATAGTGGAAATACTTAAAAAAAATCTCTAAGAAACCATAAATTTCATAGAAGTAATTTGTGTTACTTTAACTACCCTGCTATAACTGATGTGGGATCAAACTAACTCTGCAGGCCTATTATTATTCATTTTAAATTCACCACTGCCTCCACAGTACAGGATACCTGTCTCATTCCTAAGTCAGTATGAGGTTATGAATTTCTGGAATTCATAGGTCAGACCACTGTACAGAGTGCTTAAGAAGCAAGCCATGTTAATGATGTGCACAGGTACCATCTGCAAAAATTATCAGGATAGGGCTGTAACTTACTATTAACCATTCCTATGTTAAAACAAAAAAAAAAAAACCAAACCCAAACAACAACTATTAAAACTTAGCATTTAATACAGCTATGATTATAAAACAACAATCACAATTATTTAACTGTTTGCTACTATCAATAACAGTTCACTTACCTCATCAGGGTTGGCATTAAAGGTGAGACTGCCCTCATCTAGCTGCATATACAATTTTCTAAAAGAAAATCCTAGAGGTGGATTCTTATTGTATATAGAACAGTGACCCCAAGTGGATTTGCACAACCTATGAAAATAGAATTAGTCTATTATCAAAATTCCTTTCTGTATTTCATGTATTTTACAGAAGCAAAATGTAATCAAGACTGCAAAGTCAAATACTCAAATTATAGGAAAAGTTAGAAATAGGTTGCTTGTTACACTTAGTTGTTAATCCTTTTATATGTGTGTTGCTGAAGTTTTCAGTTATATGATTATCATTTTCTTCTCACAGGTTTTGGTGTTCTTGAGTGCAATCTCAAAACATGTCCCAGTAGGTGGCATCATAACAACATCCACATAGCTGAGACTTCTGTCACTTCTAGTATTTGAACAGTGGGTAACTGTGACAAGTTGCTCTGCAGCAGTATGACAGATTAAAAAATTGTGCTTCTTTTCCTGTGCCCCAGTTGTACAGTGAGTGGGACACTACATCTGCACAAAATTATGCCATTAACTTATCGCTTTCCTTGACTGTCCTTTTCCACCCACCTGGCCTCTTTCCAGTCTTGACCAGTCCCAGTTCTTCAATCCAGCCCCATCCCTTTATATCTTCCATTACTTCTCAGTTTCTTTCCCTCTCATCACACCCTGACTCCATATCTCAGTTTCATCGTTTTATGTTCATCTCAGTCTCTTTGATGACACCATCTAAAATCGCCTTGAACTTCCACTTCCTGGGCAATCAATTTGTTATCTAGATTCCTTAATGAACTGGTAGTTCTGCTTCAACGCATCTGTTTTGCAAATAATTAGACACAATGTTTAGGACCCAGCAGGTAGCCACTGAGGACGTGGGAAGTGACTTTGTTTTCAGTTCAGGAACCTGGGTCTAATTTGGACTGGATTCAGAACTGCAGTCACAGGGCTTGCCAAAGCCTAAAAATCAAACATATCCCAATGCATACGTAATGTTGAAAACTAAGATATCTATAGAGATTATTCAAATTGAAATCTTTATTAATTTGCTAAATCAGGACACATTTTCACTAACAAAGTGTATACTCTGAACTGAGTACTATTTGGGAAAATTTTACTAAAAATGATTGAGCTATTTCCCAGGATGAACTCTGTGGAAAATATGTATTTTTTTTTCCCTTGTATGTTAAGAATATATACTATATACAATTAAGAATCTCTATTATCTTTGGTCCAGGGAATTTATTTGTATTTAGTGTGGTTTTTTTATACCAAGAACTGAGTAAAATACAATGGATACCAACATAAACTTAGAAGGTTAGCAGGATCTTCACTAGAATTCCTGTTTCCTACTAAGAAAACAGTCCCCAACAGTAGAACAATTGTGACTAAGAAGTTATAATTGCATTAACCCTATTGCTGAGTTCATAAAGCATGATAAGAAGGGAAGCTGCTTAACTCAAATGCAGAGAGGCAAAGAAATAGATGAAGGAAGAGACGTAGAACACAATGAAAGGGAATTAAACAGGACCTGAACAACAACCCAGCAGTAATACTTCTTACTGTCTGTTAAGTTAAAAGGTAAGAATATAATGTGAAAAAAGATACAAGTTCGGCTGACCATCTACTCTAAAAATAAGTATAATTTCATGAGTCTTTCCCAGTGTTGCAAAACATCAAATATCAAAGAAAATAGTTTTAATTAAATTTTTATCTTACACTATTTGGTAGAGCATTTCTTTGTTTCCTGGACATACAAACTCTCTGTATGTATATAAATGTCTTTCAACCGTTAGACTGCAGAAATTCCACCTGACACGTGCAGAACTGACCTTTTCTTCCCCCCTTTCATCACCATCTTCCAAAAAAACATATATACACTTCAGTTGCACTAAGACAAGTGTATTAGATGAGTTAGAATCCCTTTCTACCTGGATTTCCTGCTGAATAGGTCTGTTTGCTTAAGCCAGATATTTGTTTGAGGTTCAGAGAAGTAATAATACATACATTTGAGATGTGCTTTGAGCTAATACCAAAGTCAAGTCCTTATTTTTTCCCTCATGATATATCAAACAATGAGTGCGCAGTAATACACATGTATACTTGTGCCAAGCACACTTACGTATGTAGTAATCTGTTACTACCTGACTGTAATTAGAAATCCAGAATAACACATTTTTAAACTATATTCATATTTCCCCTGTGTCAAATCTCATTTAACTTAGCAAACCCTTTTCTAAGGTTACTGTGACAAAAATCATATATTGAGACAAATTTAAAATCTGATAATTATTTATATTTATGTCCAGGTGATTTTTTTAAATTTATTTACTTATTTTGCTTACCCTTGCCAAAGAAGCTCATCATTAGCAAGATCCTGCCAGACGCATGAAGCTAGACAGAGATCAGTTGCATTCAGGTATGACAAAATGGTAAAACTAAGCTCTGGTGGCAGCATTTCCAGGTTAATGAATCCTTCTTGTTCTTTAGTTTTTCTGGTCTTCAACAGGTGGTAGATATCAATGCCTCCTTGGGCTTGTTTTCGATGGCTTGTATTGGAAACACTGTTGGTAGCTATCCTCCTACCATGTTCTCTGGTAAAATAGCCTTGTCCACTGTATCCTTGGTGTTGCAGTTGCTGGCTCCTAGCAACTCTCCAGAGTCCCTGACCCATCTGTGAGCCTGCTGGACATAAAATCCAAATTAAATGTTGCCAGCTATTTATGAATATTTGCAAGACAGACTCAGCACACACTAGAAAAATAAAACTTTAGGACTGATCCGAGTAGAAAAAGGTGAGTTTTGTCAAAGTTATGCTGACAATATAATCTGTCTTCAGTGGAGCAACTGAATAAATACTGAAAAAAACCCCATAAAAATTGATATTTTTACAAAAGCTTTTGTGCTTGAAGAGTTATAAAATTAATACTAAGCTTCTGTGAATAGTAACAAACATTATCTATGTCCTATGCAAGTTAAGAAGCCTTAACCTTCAGAACATTTAGAATTATTATCTTCAAACTTCCTTTAAAATGTAATAAAAATATCTTATGTAGAGTCAGTGAAGTGCTATAAAATGTAAGAAGATATAACAATGTCCTGAATAGTGAGAAGCACACAAAATTAGGCTGTGCCTGACATTAATACAAAGTTTAAAAACTTTAATGATAATGCATAAAGGATTCATTGTTTCTTGTCAGTTTCTTGTTTCTGAGCAACTCTCCTGGGTTCAGCTGTAACAGCTATTTTTCTCCTTCTTAATAAGCGACGCACTGCTGTGTTTTCGACTTTAGTCTGAGAACAACACTGATAACACAATAAGGCTTTTAGTTGTTGCTAAGTCATGTTTATTCCGATCAAGGACTTTCCAGTCTCTCACGCTCTGCCAGTGAGAAGGGGCACGGGAAGCCAGGAGGAAGCAGAGGCAGGACACCTTACCCAAACTAGCCAAAGGGGTATTCCATACCACAGCGCATCATGCCCAGTATGTAAATCAGGGGGAGTTACCCGGAAGGCCCAGATCGCTGCTCGGGTTTGGCTGGGTATTGGTTGGCGGGTGGTGAGCAATTGTGCATCACCTGTATTTATTGTTATCTTTTCCCCTTTTAGTTTTATATTCTCTCCCCTTGTTATTTCCCTTATCATTATTACTATTACTGGTGGTAGCAGTAGTGGTTTTGTGTTATACCTTAGTTACTGGACTGTTCTTATCTCAACCCGTGGGATTTACATTCTTTTGATTCTCTTCCCCATCCCTCTGGGAGTGGAGGGAGAAAGTGGGGGGGGGGGGGGGAGTGAGTGAGCGGCTGCGTGGTTCTGAGTTACCAGCTGGGTTTAAACCATGACAGCAACCAAAATACCAAAATATCTTTTCAAGGTTTCCTGCACAGTAGCATAAAAACTTCAGAATAAGACTTCCGTATTTTACTTATCACTGTGGGGTTTTTATTTTTTGTCAAACTTCGCTGCAGATGAGAACAAAGAGAACAGATCCTGAATGACTTAGTTAGTTGTCAAGATTTCTGAATGCCATAACTTAAATTTCGGTAACCACCTATATTTATCAAGAGGGAAAAATAGTATGATAAATCTTAGTAATTCAGTATGATAATGTTATCGTAACCTTATCACAAGTAGTATATATATGGTGATCATTTTTCAACCTTTATTATGATGACAGATCACTAAAGTAATCATACCAGTAATCTGTAGGTTCCCAATGCTGATTTTCAAAAAAGAAACACTGATGGTCTGGTCTGCTAAGATCTCACGTGTATTTGAAATTACGCATATTCTATTAGCATGGGAAATGAAAAACAGGGTTTTAACACTATTTAAGGTTGGACATGAATGGAAACTGTTCTACATAAGCTGAAAGAAACAAGCCATGAATGCGATGAGTAATTATGGGAGAAAATGGAGAAATTAGATAAAGTACAGGAAAAAAAACCCACCACAATCAAGATGGAAGTCAACACAAGACAGGTTCATCTGGCTAGTGAAGCTGTTATCTACATAACCATCCATTCAGGGCAAGTTTAAGAATTTATTCCTAGATAAGGCCAAAGTTGTGAAGAAACTATAGTCATATGTATTATATTCAATTTAGTAATATGCAAGATTTTACATAAATTCATCATTATTATTATTATTCGTATTTCTTGTACAAACATTTGACATTTTTTTTTTTTATTGTACAGAGACAGATTAAACCATGATCAACTTCTATAAATTACCAGGCAATTAAAAATAAGGCTTACTGAGTTGCAACCACAAGTAGGATATACCACTGGCTGCAAGAATGTATGCATAAAGAAGGTATTCTCATTTTCTTGAGAACAGCATAAAAATTTTTAAAAGTCCTTAGGGCCACGGTAAAGCTGTTTCATGAGTGGAAGCTATGCCACAATCTGCCATGTAAAAAGTGACAACGCAAGGATGATGAAAGTAGGTCTTGGTAATTAATGCTGGTGTTTGCAATTATGAAAGTTTCAGCTGTATATAAAACATATTTCTTCACAAGATGAAGAACTCTGCCTTTATTTTTCATTGCTAAGCTAGATTAAAATATAAGGTAGCAACTTTTAGAAAAGAGATGCGGTTGCTCAGTGCTACCTTTTTCTGGTTTTGAACAACTACATCTCTCCAAGGAGAAGGAAGTTACTAACTTTCATCCCAAAGGAGGATCACCAACCACTGTTAGAATAAAATCAAGAGCTATTAAATGAATCAGTGGCAGGCGTGCCAGAACTGGCATTCAGGACTACAAGCATAAACTCATCAAGTCTGCTCCAACTCCAACTGTTGCTGCTATTGCCCCTGCTAAGCTGGCAGAGTATACAGTGATGAGCAGTGAAGAACGAAGCTAAACACCAACTTGTGTGGGTAGGCTGTAACACCCAAGGGCTCGATGGAGGTAACTTTCCCAATGGATAAAAAGAGCAGACAAGAAATACAATATTTCTGAGCATGTGCAACATTTCAGAAAGGGCTACTATCACTGTGCTAGAGGGTTCAATTAAGATAAAAAAAGCTCCTATTTTGCCAGTCATTGTATCTGAGCTTGCTAGTTACTCAAGTACTTGGTAAGCAGTACTGTATATCTAAAGGAATTTAAACATCTTGGGAGGCTTCAACCAATTCTTGATCTTAGCCCTGAGTAAACTGAACACCGCCAACAAGGCATTTTACTTTCAAATATGCAGATGTCAAATTTAGAGGCTGTTTCACTCTCAGAAGATATCAGATGATCTGAAGGACTGAATAATAATGACCTTTCGATTCAATTATGTAAGTTTCAAAAGAGGTAAATGTATACATACACATCTAGGTGTAACTCCAGTATAATCTGCACACTTTCTCAGTGCAGCTTTTCATGTAAAAACAAAATCTGCCTGAAAATATAGCACTGACTATAAATAATAAAATAGCTAAGACCAAAATACTAGTTTCAGGGACAGAGAGAACCAAGAGCAATGCTTTAATAATCCTTCTTTATTATTTCAAGTCCTTAAGACAATGGAAATCAGCAAGAAGAAATAAGATGACACTGCAGTATTAAACCTTACATTTCACAAAAGATGAAATGAGAGAACCTATTCTATGCAAACAATATATGTCAGGTAGAGAGAAAGGAACGCTCTGCTAAATGCATAAATCTGTCAGCTAACTTTTTGTAAAACAGATTAGAGAAATTATTTTGCTAGTAATTTTTTTCTACCTTTTTTCACATAATTTGATATCATTATAACAAAACCACATTTCTATACACATTTGTTATCTCCCAACTGTTAAAAATCTTCTGAAAATAATTATTTATCATAGTTTAAATAAAAGAAAAAAAAGTAGTAACAGGAAACTCAAGGCTCTGAAGATCATTTAAGAATTATATGGTGACAAGATTCATAATCATAATACACCAGGAAGACGAGAGAAGACGACCAGCAGCATTACCATAAACAGTCCACAGAAGGGCTGTACCCAGTCAGTTATCAAGTGAATTTATGGTACCAGGTAAGCATCTGGCAATCTTATTATAGCTTTTAAACCTCTTCAAAGTCAGATTATCTTCATGCTCAGTACATAGTACTTGTAAAGAATTTGGTAGTGGTCACAAAGGACCAAAATCAAATATCCAAATATCCAAAACCAAAGTTGCTAGTGTAATACCTTTATTGAAATATTCAGCTAGAAGTTCCTGTTCACAAAATACTTTCCATTAATGAATACTGAGCTAACAAAATTATCAACAGTTCCTGTCAGGGCTCACAGGGTTCTTCTCCCCACACAAAAGCTAACTGCTATAATCACCAACAACATAAGTACTTCCAAATTATCTGACACTAGAAATGGCTTCAAGACAGAAAAAAAAAAACATTCTGTGTCATTCAATAAACTGGCCTTCTTAAAATGCACTCACATACTTATACAGAGGATATCACTGCAGAAATAATTTTAAAGGTATCTTTAATATTAAAAAATGATTAAAAAATGAAATTTCCTCTTTAAAGTACCAAATGAAGAAATTTCAGAGAAGAAACAAAATGAGACAATTTAAACCATTTGAGAACCAGCCACTGGAAATTCACAAGCTTTTGTATGTGTGTAGCTATATATGCCAGTTTATATGCCATTTGTTATATCACATCTTGTTTTCCCTATAAACTCTGTAGTAATCCAGGATTAATGCTTTGAGAAATCATTCATGAAACAAGATGTGTAAACTAACTGTTATTACAAAGACTTTTAAGTAAGGTGTCTAGAATTATAGTTTTAAATTATTTTGAACATACACTTTCCATCACCGTTCTCTCCACTCAAATGTACGTTTCTCAAATGTCTCAAAAATTCCAGTTATGTAACTTTATTTAACAGAGACCTTTTGACAGCTTGACTGTAATAACTGTCACAGTAAAAATAACAAGCTTGCTTATGGATTGCTGATATTCTCTGGCTCTGTCTGTTATCTGTCAAGAGTCTGCTTTCAATTTTAATTATGTCTTCTGCATGTCGCTTTGTTAGTGCACAATACATTCTTCTGCAGTGTTGAAGGATACTAAAAGCTAAATGTATCCTACAATGCTGTATTGGTACTGGTTTCTGCTTTATGAAACAAAACCCGACATTCGATATAAACGCTCTCCACCTCATGGCAACTGAGTCCTACAGCTGCCGCTTGGCTACCGCGATTATCCGAACAGGGAAATGTTTCTTCCTCCGCGTTACCGAACCTGAAGCTTCGTTCGTCGCAGCTGTACTGGTTACCGAGGCCTGCGATACCTTGACGGAAGTGCCTTTCAAACCCAACTCAAGGCAACTACGCGGCGGCTCCAGGGGCACAGCAAGTCCCTCACGCTCAGGGCCGCCCCAGCTGACAGAAGCGCCCTAGGAACCCCCTCGCCGAGGGCCGCGGCTGCACTCCCGCCGCCCAAAGGAACACCAAAACCGTCCCGCTCGCCACCTCCCACGAACAGGAACCGAGACCTCTGCTGCCGCAGGCCGCGACACGGCAGAACTCCAGCCACCGGGCACCGGCGATCCTAGCCCCGCGGGTGCCGCCCCCCGGAGCCATTGGGCCTCCCCAGTGGCCCCGGCTTTCGATTGGATGCGCGACTCGCCCATCCGCAGTCACCGGTTCCCCAAGGGAAAGCCGCAGGGTCCGTACCTGTGCGAGTTCGGGTCCCAACCGCCGCCGCGACGAGCCCGGCCCGAGTCCGTGCGTGAGCCTCGCCGGGCAGGAGGTGGCTGAGCAGCCCCCGGCGGTGCGAGAGGCGGTGAGAGCAGCAGAGACCCCTCAGCAAGCAGAGAGACCGCCAGCACCCTGTCCCCTTGCCTGGCAGGTTTGACGTTTGCTGTTTTTGCTGGAAGTGACGTCACCTCGCGGGACGCGCAGGAAGCGGAAGCAGCTGTTGGGTGTTGTGGCGGTAGATTCGGTCTGTACCCGCTGGGGGTTGCAGCCGCAGCAGTCTTGAGGAGAGGTAGCGGGGCAGCCGCTTTTCGGAGTAGGTGGGGGTCCGGCAGCAGGGGCGGCAGTGGGCGCGGGTGAGCGTCGGTATCGCTTTCGGGGCAGGGGCTGGCTCCGAGCCCAGAGCACTCCCTCTCCTCCTGGACTGAATCGCGGGGCGGAGCGGGGGAGGCCTGGCCTCCGCGGGTCTGGGGTTGAGCAGTGGCAGCTGGGGAGCCCGTCCCGCTCCTGCGAGTTCGGCTCGGTGCGCTGGCGCGGCTCCGGGACAGCGGTCGACGTTGCCCACGGCTGGGACACGATTTTTTTTTTTTCCCGCCGGTGTTTTGATGGCGCCCAGGACAACCGGCCTGTGACGTGCAGCTCCTTGTGCGGTTCACTCGTTTGCAAACATGGTGTGTGTCCTGAGAGTGTCTGCGGCAGCCGGCACGGTAGCGAAGTCCGCTGTTTGATGATTTTGCGTCTGGGTATAAGGGTGTTCCCCTCCATCTCCCCATCCCATGTAACAGAAGAGTCACAAAATCGTAGTAAACTAGGTTGGAAGGGACCTTAAGGATCATATGAATAACGAAAACAAGTCTTTTTCGTTAGGCATTTCAGTGTTTACAACTCTAAAATATTTGGTAACTTGCATGTTTGTGGTTTTTTTTTTGTGGGGGTTGGGTGGGGTTTTTTGTGTGTTAGTTGTTTTTTTTTTTTTTTTTTGGCATTCATTGCCTCTTTGAATACCGTAAGCAGTTTTGAGAGTTGTTCTTTATAAACTATATGTGGTTCTATATTAAAACTTTGTTATACCTGATTTTACTCTGGGTAGCCAATGTTCTGTAACTGTTCTGTCACGAATTCTTACAGGCAAAACTTATATGCCACTTTTTAGTGTACACCTTCCCAAAGTATTATTTTTCTACCTACTTAACTGTTATTTGTATGCTCTCCCAAGCTGTATAGTTTGTACTAATGGCAGTTGCCAGTTTTTACATCCAGAGGCATGGTATAGAAAGGATTGTTGATGATTTTGGGAAACAGCCTGTATGGTTAGATGAATTCCTGTGAGAGTGTCTTCTGTGAGTATTTGTGTTGCAGATTAGTGCTTCAGTTTTACAGCAGACTCTTTGAGATTTGTCTTGAGATCTGGTTAGGTTGGCAAAACCATAGGGTGGATGGATCACTTTGTAAGGTGAGGTGGGAAAAACAGCTGCCTCAGTTTCCAAATGCTTGAGGTTGAATTGTCCCTAGCTTTTAACAAAGAGTATTGTATAGTTCTGTCACGACCCTAATGATTAAAGAGCAAGAACCTGATAATTAAATAGGAAGAAAATACTTTAAAAAGGGCAGAACACGTGTTAAGATCTTCCTTCATCTTGATGATTGTTGATTTGAGCATCATAGAGACACAAGAAGAGGGGCGGGGGAGGGAAAGGCACCTCCCGTCAAAATAAACCCATACCATTGGGAGTGCAAGCTTTAACTGTTGGGTGGTGTTGTGGGTTTTGTTGGCATTATTTTCTTTGTTTGGGGTTGTTTGGTTTGCCCCCCCCCCCCCCCCCCCCCCCCCCCCCCAATAGATGTGTGTGGTCGAAAATCCTTTCAGGAAGACCTATTGCCAAAGTGAATACGACCAAATAACAAGGCTGCAAACTGGAGTACCTGTCAGAGTTATGATAATGTCTTTGGAGTGTTTGGTCTGAATGTCAGGTGTCAGCAAGAAAAAATATATAAAATGCTGTATCTCAAGGATATCTCTGCCATGCTTTCTGGTAATGCCTCTTTACTGCTTGGATTGGTAGGCTTAAAGTATGTTTTGTGTCAAGAAAAGCAATTCAGTGTAGACAGTGGCAGGCAATTATCTCCCAGGTTCTAAGCAGAAAATAGAGCATTAAATTTCTGTTCGAAGGCTTTATAGATGAAATCATTACTGAGGCTTTTGGGGGAAGTAAAGTAGTGGATTAAGCCAGTCACAAGCAGATCTCAAGGTTGTGATGAAGGAGAGCTGTTTTTGTGAAGTGTCAGTCTGTACTTCTGTACTTTCACTAATGTTCTCTCTCCCTCCCCCACCCTTGTTTTTTTCTCTAAACCATTGAAAAAACAGTTTGGCAGTTTGCTAATAGACTTTCTAAAGTCCTGTCAGCCTGTCCAGATTACTATAATGCAAGGTCTTGGTTTTCAGTTGTGACCTCAGACTGGGTGACTGCCCAGCTCTTTGCTTTTAAAGCCTTGTATTGGAGAAGAGCTAATTAATAGTGGCTGCTTACAAACAAATGGTTGCAAGGTAGATTACATAGGACTCATAGGCTGTCTCTAAATGTAAGTGTATTTTGAAGCAATGGAGTGAGGACAGGGTTCTTTAAGGTAATTATTAGTACTGATATTTGAAGGTACTGCTGCAGGTGTTTAATTTTACTGCCAGCCAGCCAGGTGGAGTTGCCAGTATTCCCCAGCCATCTCTTCCATTTGAGAATTTACTAATCAGTTTTGTTTGGTATAACGTGTTAAAAGTAGGAGCTTCCTGTACTTATGTGTTCCTTTGATAGATGTAAAATTTGGTTTGGATGATGGTGATTTTATGCTTTGCTGATTCTTTTGTTGTCGCTTTGCCCCCTTTTTTCTCCCTCCCCCCACACCCCTTTCTTGAAGTCTTCAGTTTTCTTTGAAGGATAGTTCTGCAGGGAGAAAGGCACCTTCTGTAGTTTGCACCAAGTCCTTAGATGTCCTTAGAAGTCCTCTGTCCAAGTCCTTAGAAGTCCTCTTTCTTCTGCAAAGTAAAGTAAATAGAAAGTGGGTTCTCAACTCGTGTTACAATGTAGAAGCTAAACAGGGACCTTTTGATTATCATATCAATAAACTTGTACCTATTTTGAAATATTTAGGCAGTCTGCTACCCTCTTCCCCATGAACAATTTTAGATGTATTTAATGGATCATCTAGATACAAAAGCGTTGTCTGTGGTGAGTTGTTAGCCTGCGTTCCCATGTTTACTCATCCAAACATTGCTCTCTTGGCCAGTGAGCTTGGGGCCAGGTGAACAAAGAATAAGCAGCATTCAAAACTGAAAAATGCAAAAGCCTTTCACTGCTTGTGGGCTTTCTGCTCCATTAAAACAGAGAAGAAACTTGTTTTCACTCAGTTTTAGTGGATTTAACTGGCACTAAATTCTTTAAATGCTTCCAGATAGCTTTAAAGATTTTTTGATAGCTGATCGGGTTGAGGATTAGTAATTGGTCCTATTTAGAATTAATGATGATGACTGATATTAGTTGGTATTGAGCTGTAGCTCTGTGCTGTACTGTAGCACTTTGGAAATGGTCATGTCTAGAAAAGAGGAGCAAAACCCTTTGAATTTCAGTGATGACTATATTGCATTTTATAATTTTTGTGTTTGTTGTTTTGTGTTTTGTTTTTTTTTTAAGGGGGAGAATTGCATTTCTTTCATAATCTAGAGAAGGATAGTATTTGGAATAATGGCAACAGGAGACCTAAAAGGAAGTATAAGAAAAATAGAGCAAGGACTTCGCTTGATAAATTATCCAAGAGATGTGGATTATACAGTGTAAGTGGTAGTGTAAATAAATTTATTCTAATATATGATGACAGCAAGATGTGTAAACAAAATATGTATAAACATTGGCATTGTACCCAGTGATGAATAAGCCAAGCATATGTCTGTGGGAAGCTGGGGGTTTGCTACATGCGAACTGGAAGATAAAAGGATGTAGTTTTGCTGTTCTGAGAATCCTTGTAATAATCATGAAGTGTATCTTCGGTGTACACTGAAGTGTATTGCTATCTTGCTCATTTTTTCTTCTCTGTTTTCCTCATTTCTTTGATTAATCTCTCACCTTTATAATTTTCTCTGTAGTTGCTAGTGAATTTCATCTTGCAAGTATTGAAGAAAAAAGTGTTGAATGTCAAGATGACAGTGCTGATGGGCTTTAGACTGGACAATGTTAAAATCACGAGAGTCACAAAAATGTTGATTTGAGCGTTTGCAGATAACAGTAAAAACTGCTGAATGAGAGATGCCTGGGGAAAAAAAAAAAAGAAATTGAGGAGATACTTGGACATAACATACTGTCTATATTAAAACACCTTTCAAACTGTTTGAATTCGCATAATGAAATGCTTTGTTGTCTTCTGCTGTGTAAAGTACTTTTGTTTCTCAATAGGCTAGTAAAAGGTGATCCAGCTGCATTTTTACCTATCATCAGCTATTCTTTTACATCTTTTTCAACTTATATAGCAGAGCTTTTGGTAAAGTGTGATGTGGAACTCACAGCAAAGAGTGACTTGCGTTTTATTGAAGCTATTTACAAGGTATCTGTCTTTATATTCTTCATAGAAGAAACATAGTTTAGGGTATGCCATTGTAAAAATTAAACATCTAGGATAAATTTTACTAGAAAATAAAAGGTTTTTTTTTGCAATGAATGTACATAGTAATTCTGTTAGGTTTTAAGATGTGTAGTAAGTCACTGTGTGGTAAGTCTTTATATAAATTTTTATGAAAATAAAGATGGATGTTGTTAGCCAAATCTCAGTGTTGAGACAATGGCAGAAACAATAACACTATTTGTGTATGTTTAGTTGTGAATAATACTGAAATGTTTAATACACAATAAGTTTTATAGAAGTTTTCTTAGAAGAAATAATCAGCAAAAAAATCACATCAAACTTCAATGATCATAATGAAAGCCATGTTAAAAAATACAGGTATTTTAAAACGCCATGCTGTATTAATATATAAAGTCCAATATTTAACAGCTTAAAAATTGGGATAAAATTCATAACTGAATGAGTATAATATTTTAATTCTTCAAAATATCCATAAGCACATTTTTATAAAAGGTGGCTTCGTGTGTTAACGAATATTAGCTTATTCAGATTAGTTTGTGCCCTGCGGAGGACAGAGACTGCTTTACAAAGAAGCTCTGTTAGAGCCTTACTTAGCCCTCTGATGTATTTGCTGAGATTAATACAACTTCTTATCATGCATTCACTTTGAGAAGTTTTGCCTTGACTTTTAAATATTAATGTCTAAAATAATTTATTTCACGAATCTTAAGAATGTGAATTAATCTTTACAAGAGTGTTGTGAACGAAGTGTTTTGGAGGAGATATGTTTAAAGTCTAGTTAGAAGGAACGGCTGAGAATATATAAATAACCAAATGTTAAAAGGTTTAACTGCTGAAGTGCAGGATGAAAGAAAAGATTGTAGAAAAAATAAGAACCTGAGCATGCCATTTCTGCAACAGATTGCATAGTGATTTTGAAAGTGAAGCAGACTCTTATTTTGTTGCAGCTTCTTCGAGATCAATTTCAATATAAACCAATTTTAACAAAACAGCAGTTTCTTCAGTTTGGCTTTGTGGAAAGAAAAATGCAGATTGTTTGTGACATTATCAACTGTGTGGTAAAAAAACATAAGGAATTAAGTAACTCGAATAAGGTATTGATTAAATGGTAATTGTATTATAAGTTTTTTTTGACATGCTTGATGCTGCAGATAGAAGCTGAACACTTTTTAGATGCAGCTTTGCTGATGGTTAAAATAGGGGGGAAAATTAGTATGAAGTTCTGTTGTCAGACGCTTGAGCCCTATGGAGTATATGAAAGACATGAAGCTGGTAATGCATTGTAGTATAAACAAACAAAAAAAAGAATAAAAATAAATTCAGTACTTTTTAATAGAAGTGATTATATTTTATTTTATTCTTCTTGACATAGTGAATATGTAATTAGACTTTGCTAGTTCATTTAAAAACAAAGCAAAGCCATCAGATACGCTAAAGTTCTGGTAATATTTCATTTAAACATGACACTTGTATACCACTGAAACACAAATACATCTCAAACCTGATTATTTTCTTCATATTTGTTTTGCATTATTAAGTCATTTTTATCTGTGTCTTCTTTAATAAAAGAAATTTTGTGTCCTCATATTTTATCATTTGAGCTTGTAACAGTCTTCAGGACTGTTACTTAGACTTGCTGTATACTTAATTTGTCGCTTTTTGGGGCATAACTACCTTTTTTGTATTTGCTTGTTTTTCAACTTTGGGGCAAATTGTTTTCTGTTTATGACCAGCTTTGATGCAACCTCGTATAGACATTGAGTGTATGAATGCAGCATTCACTTCCAGATCCATTTTCTCTGTAAATTTGAGTGTTGTCATGGGTTGTGTCCATGTGTCTGTATTGCCTCCCCACACTCCAGAAAATATTTCTGTGTTCCTGTGTTAGAAGCATATTATTTTCTTCTCTTCACTTTGAAGGTTAAATCCCAAGCAAGGAAAAAACCCAGATTGTTTAAATCTGAAATAAGGTCAAGCTGTGATAATGTCATTACTGATATTAGTGACCGTGCTCTGAACTCCAAACAGGTATGAAAATAATTTTTATGTTGTATATCTAAAGGTTAATCTCGTTTGTAGCAAGTCAGACCAGTTGGGTCTTTTTTTTTGTTTGTTTGTTTTTTTGTTTGTTTCTTTTATTGGTTGTATTTGGTGTTCTTTGTTTGCTTGTTTTTTTCCTTTTCCTGAAGAAGTGTGCCTGACTGAAATTATAGCTGAAATACAGAAGGTATTGCTTCTCTTGTACTGACTAGTTGATCTTAAGGTCTTGGTGGTAATGATGTAGGACTATTGTTTGCTGTTTAAATCAAACGGAGGGACAGGAATGAAAATGCAATTGGAAAAAAAAATACCCTGTTTGGTAATTAAAGTGTGTTTTATCTAACATTGCAGTGTTTTCAATGCAGCTGTCAAAATGCTTTTTGCTCTTTTGTCTGAATCTTTTAAGCAAAGATTTCTTAATGTAATCTTCCGCTTGGTTTTGGTTTTACAAGAGTAATGCTTGATCTTATGTGTTATGGTACTCTTGGCCTGTGGAGGAGACCACTTTCCTAGTCTTTAATGCTAAAAGGGTGCAAAGGAAAATTGTACAAAACTTTTTGGAATCTGCCCATTTAACTGTGGATGATTTCTATTTAGAAGGAAAATGCTGCTTTCAGGCATGAGGAAAACTTAACAAAGGGAATATTTGGAATGATTTATTTTCTGGTTGTTGAATGGTGGAACTGAATGGGGGTATATGTGAGTGTATTAAGAGTTCCCTAGAAGAGGAGAGTTTCAGTTTCACTAAAACATCTAGGAATCTAAGTCTTAATATGTTGTACAAAACTAGTAAATGTGAGTTTGTAATCATTAGGTAATTGTTTTGTTTTGTGGCAGATAGCAATCATGGGACTTGATCTACCTGGAAAGAAAGCAGAATTTGTCTCTTATTTTTCTTTCTCTAAGGGAAGCATTCAAAGCAAACGAAATGTGGTTAGTAGTGTTATTTTGCTGACAGCTGTCAGGGAAAAGAGAAGAGTTCTAATCTTAAACTACTTAAACTTTTCTGGTTTTGAATGTTTGAGTGGCAATGTTGATGTTTGACCTGTCTATACATATGTTAATATATAAGGTAAGATTCATACCTCTCAGTCCACACTTGGAAATCTAACAGCTCTTACAATAGGAGAGGACATTAATGCTTTAATTACTGTTTATGGAAGAAAACCAAGGTACACAGTGCATATGGTAAAGTGCATGTGTATTTGTTTTACAGTTTTTCATGTCTATATGATTTTTTAAAATGAAAATCTCTGCTGTTGCTGTCTGTTTTGCAACCAGTTGGGATAAGATTTTCAGATTCAAATAAATATGAAAATGATTGGCCTTTTAGGGTTGTTCAGTTGCTTGGCGATGAATTGAATTTTTTTTGTGTGGTGTTTTTTTTTTTTTTATTTCCATGTTCAAAAGAAGCCTTTAGTGGAACGGCACTCAGGAAATGAAATTAGTGGTGACCTTCATCCATTACCCCTTCCAGCACAAGGAGGTAATGAAGAAGAATTGTGCCTAGATCATGATGTTGTCAAAGTTAATTGTGAACAAGTAAGAATTTCTATTTTAAGATGCTGTCAGCATGTATTCTTAACTTTTCTTGCAGGACTTTTATAAAGGGATAAAGTTTTTAACATGGTAGCTGGATCCTCCTTAAATGTAACTATAGATATGTAATAAATATATTGAAAAAGTTGAAAAATGTCAATTAAATTGTACTGGCCTTTCAAGAACCAGTTCTGTCAACAGTTTCTTTTAAAAGCTGAGCTCCATAGGAACATTATGGCAATTGTGAAAGAAATAATTTTCTAATGTAGCAGAATCTGACTACTGAACTTGAGGAAGGTTCCACTTGATTTCATTGATTAATTGATGAATTATGTCTGTTTTGAAATCAGAGGACATGCTCTTGTCCATATTTTCAGATCATAGAAGATAATTCTCAGATTGAGGCCCTGAAGAGTCAGCTTGCTGATTGCCAGGAAAAGCTTCATAAACTGGATTGGATGGAAGATAAACTGCATGTTTTAGAAGAGAAACTGGAAGGAAAGGTGATCATAGATGAGAAGGACTGGAATAACTTGTTGAGTCGAGTTTTGCTTCTTGAAACAGAACTGTTGTTGCAATCCAAAAAGGTGTGTTAACTTCTATTTCTATAGCAAAAATGGCTCCCAGACACGATGTTGTTGGCCTGTTTCTGTTCTTGCTGCCTCCTATATTTACTTTTCTTGCTATTTTTAAAAGCATGATCTGAATGGAAGTGCTGTTTATGGAGTTGGTGGTATTTTTTTTAATTGTTAAGTTTTGCTGTTTTCTTATGCTTTGTGAAGCAAAGCTCTCCATTGGAAATTGTTTCCTTGCAGGTGTAGTGAAGTCTGTTTTCAATAGTAATGACTCTGTGTGTTTTATCTCCTTGTGAACTTATAGAAGGAAGCTTTTGAAAAGACTTATGCTGCCTTTGAAAGCTTAATATTTCTGTAGAGAGTTTTGTCATGCTAGTGATACATTTAAGGTTTCCCTTGTTCTGGTATGCATATTTCTCAATTTCTCATACTGTACTGCAAATGTTGCTGTTGAATATAATTTTATTTTTTTTTAATTCTCCAAACTAATCAGATACAGATACTCTCTTTGGAAGATTAAGTCTTCATTCTGTATAACTAATGTTGACAAAAATAGATGGCATGCTTAATGGAAAATACAAGGTTAATGGAAAAGTTCTTATTTTAGTCCTCTTCTTAGTTTGTGGCTCTCTTGTAGCCCAAACCTGATGTTTTTTCTCTTTTTCTTTCACCCTCCTCTTTCTCCTCTTCCTATTCCTTGTCATGATATTCGTTGCATTTTTAAACATGTGAAAGTGCTACAGTTGTAATGTGGCTACATTGGGCATATTTGTAAAAGCAAATCAAGTATTTTGTTGCATTAAGGCTTTGTTGTTTTTCATGCTATTGAAAGATCCCTGTAGAACTGTAGAATCAACTAGTTTGGAAAACACCTATAAGCTCTAGAGGCTGGACTTGATGATCTTAGATTTTTTTTTTTTTACAACCTAATTGGTTCTATCTGTGAGTCTGTCACCATGTCCTGCCTTTACCTCAGAACTGCCAAGTCCACCACTAAACCGTGTCACTGAGGACGTCTACACAGATTTTGAACACTTCCAGGGACAGAGTTTCTACCACCTCCCTGGGAAGACCATTCCAATACCTGGCCCTTCACCCTTTCACAATATCCAATCTAAACTTTACCCTGGTGCAGCTTAAGGCCGTTACCTCTTGTCCTATCACTTATTACTTAGGATTAGAGACCAGTCACCTCCTCACTTCATCCTCCTTTCAGGTAGTTGTAGACAGTGATAATGTAGTTGTATGTGCATTACATAATTTTACGTATGTGCACATGTAGGTATTCTGAAATGCAGTGAACCAGAGCATCAATTTTGTGATCACATGCTTAGTTTCAAAGTGTATTTGCTTAAGTATCTCATGTATATCCTTTAGATGCTGTCAGTTGCATTCCAGAAGTTGAAAACCCTTGTAGAAAATACTTGATCAGTATTGCATTTGTCTCTGTAATTGTAAAAATTGTTGAATTTACTTGTAATTAGAAGCTCTGTGTGTGTTGCTGGCCCTGCAGATTTCAGTGTTGCTAATATATGTATGCAAGACATGTTTTTTTTCCCTGTGTTCCTTGCAAGTGTGCTAGTTATGTAAAGTCTCAAAATGAAGAAGTGTTCAGGCTGGTCACTAGGTTATTTCTAAAGGCTGTACTCATATGATAAGGATTGACATTCTCAATCACTTATGTTTTAAACACAGTTTGTTGGTAACAGCTAAAGTGATTTACAATTTAAAATGAATTTTGTATGGATATTGTAATTTAATTATCAATGGTTATAAGTCCAAATAACACCACCAGTTATAATACTTTTGTCTGTCAGCAGTCTCAAAAGGCCTTCAGCTGAATAGACATGGTTTTGCTCTTGGGTGGAAGTGTGTTCTCCAAGAGATACTTGTTGCTTTTATGAGGTAGGAGCACAGGAAAGTCTGTTTCAGACTAGGCTTGTTATTTTCTGTAAATTTGGTTTATTATTACTTCAGTAGCAGTTTATTTCAGTTGTTCAGAGGTTTGGAATAGCATTTGGAAAATATTTAGAAAATACTTAACTTTAATACCACTTTAAAAATTTCAATAAGATAATTGTATTTCTGTACTGCATGTTACTGAAAGAAGTCACTGCTGAAAGAATTTTGAATGTAATTTGTGTAGCATTGTTGCTTGTCCTTTTTTCAAAGCAAAATAAGCTGGCTTTTATATGTTAAAAAAAAAAAAGTCTTCAAAACCTAACTGTTTTTGCAATAGGCATTTGAAAACTGCCAAGAAATAATCCTTTGGCCCAGGGAATTGCTGCTTCTTTGTTTCATGAAATTCCATCCAAGTTGTGTTTCACATATAGAGAAACAATTCAGAATTACTCTTCTTCTTACTCTTGCATTTTTTTAGTTTTTATTTTTTCAGGGAATTTTTGGCACCTAGCCAGCATAGCAGGAACACTAAGATCTGTCTTGCATTGCTGCCAAAGTAGCTGCAGCTGTGCATTTGGCTCTGGGAAGGTCTGAAAGATCAAATCGATTTTGATGGAAAGAATTGAGCAGAAGTAGTCAGTGCAGATCTCTCAAATGTATCCATTATTACAATCTTTTTCTGGGCTTCTTCTCATACAATAGCTACTATTTCAACCTCATTCGCTTATTTGGGTGTAATATTCCCCTGTTAGCTAATGTAGTTACTGCAGGATATAAAGTGATATACGTTACTAAAGGCTGAGATTTCAAATCATAATGATAACTCACTGGTGAAAAAAAATCCAGATGTTGTGTGAGTGTTGGATTTTTTTTTATTTGAAATTAGAAAATTGCACTGCAGAACATTTATTGTTAGTACGATTTTGTTTCCTTCAACAACCTTTTCTAAGCTAGATTGAGTTAAATTTGGCACCTTTCTTAAAAGAGCCCTCTCTCATTTAGGAGCCTGGGAGACTAGCCTAAAATATACTTTTGAGTTCTAAACGCTTACGTGGCATGAATTTCAGTTCATGTATAGGCTAATCTTTCTAGGACTGAGGAGCTGCATTCCTGAATATCAACTGAAAGTAGAAAGTAAACTTATTTTGTTAAGGTAACAGCAGACAATGTCAAGATGTAATTGTTAGCACAGACCAAGAATGGTCTGATTGTTCATTTTGCTAATAACTAAGCTATCTAACTATATTTGGACTTGGTTTTGAACTGTTTATAAACAGCAATAGTCTACTTTTCAAATGCAATGTGTGTATGCAAATGTTGTTTTTTTTTCGGTCCTGTAAAGACAGCTGTGCAGTCCCAGCATATCTGGATGGTGTAGCAAATGCATACTTTAGTACTTAAATTACTTAATTTTAGTACTTCAGTACTGAATTACGAAGTACTTAAATATACCTTTGTTTGGTCAAAAGATGATTTAAATAAAGTGTATGGCTAAAATGTAGTAAATTTTTATTTCAGAGAGAGTTACCTACAGAGTTAAGCAATATAAATCAAGAAGGTTCTTCTAGTAGGATTCCAGTTTCCCCTGGTGAGTATTAATGATTATATTTTTAATTAACATCATATGCTAAACTTTTTGCTGACCTTAACTAAAAAAGTGTTTTTTTAAGTAGACAATTGCAATTTAGTGACCTCTGAATTTAAATGGATGCTGCAAACTGAAAGTTAACCTATCAGTCGTTTTGTGTTTGTAATTTATTCTTTAGCAGCTGTACTTGCTGAAATAGTTTTTAAAGCATTATTGAAAACATACAGTAATTAATGGTTACAAATAACTATTAAAAATCATAAAGATGCGAATTTAATTAAGGTGCTATAGTTAAAGCTGTGAAAAACCATGTTATCTGCACTTTGAAGGAGTTATAATAATGTTTTTAAGATAAGCTGTTCATAAACATGAATGATATTTGCTGCCAGAGCTTTGTTATCATCATAAATGTGACACCATTTTGATTGTTTTTTGCTTTTATAATGGCTCGGGACAAATCAGGGCCATTTCATTTACAGTCTGTGGTGATTTCCAACTCACTGCTGAATATTCTCTATAGTTTCATCCCATTTGAAAGAGTTAGCTATCCAAGTAGTATTTTTGTTGAACTCTTATTGTGAAGATCAAGACAAAATCTTTTCTTCCTTTCTAACTTTTTGCTAATGTACAAGTAGAAAATGAAACAGCCTGAAGCGATAAAGAAATTACTTATGGCCTAGGGAATGTTTGTAATTCTTCTGTCTGCCTCAGTGGTAGCTCTTTAGCCCTTACTCTGCATCATTCTCTATTAATTTGTCCTGTTTCCTTCATGGCAGCTGTTATGCCTACAAACAGTAGTAAGGAAGATACTGTTTCCCATTCTCACTTGTTAGGTGTTTTTGTCAAGTGGTGGGTTGTTGCACTGAAACTGAAAGGGAATCTCAGTAATTCAGTTTTCATGGAAATTAGGAAGGCAGTTTCTTGGTTATGGCAAAATTAATTTTAATTTTCAAGTCTCAGGAATGGGACCTTTTTACAGACCTTGGAAAGTTGCAACATCTTTACTTCCTAAGTTTAGTGGTATGTTACTGACAGTTGAGGTCTTTGTAATGAGCAAGCAGGCTGATGGTGTTTAAAAAAGAATTTTGTATTTTCATACTTCTGGAATTCTCCGAATTCCTATTATTCCTGCTTTTCTAAAATATGATTCAGGAAATTTTAGGCATACAGGTTACATGGCCAGTCTTAAGTCTTCTGAGATGTACAGTACTTGAAATGCTTTCATGTTCTTTTTGGTTGTAGTGTTCTTCAGTAATAACAGTTGTACCGAAGAAACAGTTTTTAATTTTAATAAATTAGAAGTAATATAATATTATTTTAAATACAGGATAATATAGCTAGAAAAGTTCTAAAGGTATGATCCATAGATGGTGGCTCTACTAGAAGAAGAGCAAGGGATCACTTTTTTCTTCCAAATGCTAAATTCTGTTCTCCAGCAATAGTATTCTAAAATTGCAGAGTATCAGAGCCTTCCCAATGTAAAAAGAGAAGTCTCTTTCTGCTAAATGGATGCTAAACTTATCCCAGCCGGAAGAGAGCTAGGGAAACAGCCAGACCTTCATCCAGCTTTTAAGCAGGAAGGTGATATTATCTTTTTATTTCTGCTGCTTATAAGACAGCTTACTTAGAACAAATTATGACATGTTTGAACAGGCAGTTTACAATAAAAAGAACATAAACTATTTTAAGTTACTATTAAATGTTTGACCTAGTAATTACACTTTAAGTGTTGATTTTATTGTATCAGGATAAAGGTAGCATTCCTAGTAATCTTCTTGGAATTTGCCTTATGTGTGTTATACATACTATACAGCATTTATCTTATTTTAAGCAAATGAAAAACCTATTTTAGTCTCTCACCACTAGCTTTTCTTTATCCATCTCTAAACAATGTAAATCTCTAAACTGTAAATCAAGCTTATTTGATAGCTGACCTTGCAATAAGAGAGCAAAAGGCAAAGGTGACCCAAAACCAACTGTTTCTACATAGATACAGAGAGGAAGGAAGAGATGCCAGAGTGTCTTCATCAGTTGTCTGGATACAGTTCACTATTATCCACAGACCCATCTCCCAAAGCTGTGACCATTAATTCTCATGATCTGACAGACATTTCGAAGGTAAGTAAAACTGTCAAATGCTTAGTTGATTTCTTTTCCGAGATCAAGAGAACAAGTAAGCATTAGTTTTAGTTGTATATACTACTAGTGATAAACAGGGAAGCTGCAAAACTATATCTAGTTCTGTCTCATAAAAATCTTTTTGATACGTTTTCTAATGTTTCTTTAGCAAGCAGGGCTTAAAATCACATTTTCTCTATGAATTTTTAGGTTGAAAGTCCATCTGAAGAATGTTAGCTTTGAAGAGTTCACTAACTTTGTTGCTTTTAAATTGCAGGAGACAACAAGACAAAGAATGGAAAGGATAAGTAAAATGTAAGTAATATGAAAGGGCAGCAGGATTTCATTTCCCAGGAGGGAGTTGTACTGGACTGAGGCATATAGAGAATGTACATGTGTTCCAAACCTCAAAGGTCTCTACATCAGGTGTGGCATTTCCTTATGACTCCACTGGATAATAAATCCACTTACAGTTCTGTATTTGTGGGATGAGTCACTGTTTTGGTTTCTAAAAAGCAGTAGAAAACATTCTTAATAGTATTAACTAGAGCTTAAAGAGATTAAAGGGTGTTTAGAATCTGGTTGACAAGGAATTGAAATATTATTTATCTTCTGATAGGAAATCCCAGGTACTCGCAACTTTTCTTCCATTACCTTAACTCTGTCTTTGTTGTTTCAAGTAAAGTAAAACCAGTTTCAGCTTAAGCATTGTAATAACTCTAAGGTGTATTTGATACTAGTCCTGAGATCTGTAATGAATTTCTTTTTGTAAGAAATATTTTCATTATACTTGCAGAGAAATGCATTGCTTGTAATGTTTCTTTAGCAAGAGATTTTCTATTCTATAAGGGCCTGGTCTCAAAAACGCTGTAGCCTTTTTTGTGATTTAATTTTATTGTATAGCTTACTTTATGTATAGTTAAGGTTTATAGATATGTGGTAGGCATTTAAAATACAAACCAATTGCAGAGGAAAAGTGGGGATGAGTGGCAACAAGGTTTCATTATGCTTGTTAATATTTTGGGGACATTAGAAAGTTAAAGGCAAGTCGGTTATTTCTTACCATATTTTAATAAGTGTTTGTGTGTGTAAACAAAATTTATTTTCAGAATTGAAGAAACCTCAGAATTGTTGAAAACATCAAGCAGCACCTCTGGGAAGACCTGAAAGCACAGGTCTACAGACCTGGTCTCTGTGGACTTACGGATATCAGACTTAATATGTATGTTTATACAGCATTGAATTTTTAATATATCAAATTTGTAATGATCACCAGTGGTTTTATTCCTTTGAATAAATATTTGTCTAATTCATCTGTGTATTGATTTCCCTTCCTCCAGCCTCAATTTTTGTTTTTTAAAAACTCTTCAAATATCTACCCATCCCTCCCTTGTAAAGTTAAGTCATTACAGCAGTGTATTTTTGTGTTGTCATTTGTTAGCCGTGTGCTAAGTAATATGTTTTTTAAAGTGCAGGCTTGAGGACCGTGGTTTACATCCTGTTGGAAACGTTCCAGCTGGGACTTGCGTATTACACCCAAGAGGCATTCTTGCATACCATCTTACAGTCTGTACTGCTGAATAAGTCTTAATGAAAACCTAAATACACAATTTCAAATCTGTACTTTTTTTGCTGTTGTTTGTGGGGTTTTTTTGTTTGGTTGTTTATTTTAAATATAAATTTTCATGCAGAGCTTTATAGTACCAGCACATTATGGCTTCCATTAACACTGACAAGGCGAGGGTCAGTTTGATCCTAAACACTAAAATATGCAAGTAAGTCCACAGACTTTGACTGCAGAGAGATGTGTTGAGTGTTTTAGTGCTCTTACCCAACACATTTTAAGACCAGCAGCACAGATGGAGACCATCCAGTGTACAAAGATACAAAACATTTTTATTATTTGGAGCTGTTTTAGAATTTGTTTTCAGAGATATAAGGAGATATAAGACTTGCCTAAACATTATATAATCATACCAAAGGTGTGCGAGGTTTGGTAAGATTTATTTATATATGTATTAGTCTTTGTAAATTGGTAGCCTACCATATCAAGGTTTTTTTGTGCTATAATGATCACTTCACTTAGAAGGGTTTTTGGACTTTGATATCACAAAACCAGTGGATTTTTTTTCTTTGGCAGTTTGCAGATAAAGGCAAAAGCAGTTGTTTGGCATTATGCTGTAAAAAGTGATTTATATGTTTTAACAATAATTATGATTTTTTTTTTATATAACATATGGAATATAAATTGACTTTATTATGCATACAAACAGAAGAACATATGGTGATCCATTATGTTGTATAAACTTTAGTTGAGAGTTTTGGGACTTTAGCAATAGAACTTTCCCTGTTGTTTAAAAAAAAATAATTTGGAAAGTTACAGAGTAAGAGCATATTATGCTCCTTAATTGAAAATAGACCTTGCAAATTGCTGTTTGTCATCCTAACTATGCAATGAGTTCTTTTTCTAAGTGTTAGGCTAATTCATTGGAAATATGTGATATTTTCGAAAGTAGGACTGTAGCACCATCTTGTGGAAATATTCATACAGAGTAATTGACAAAGGAGGAAAAAAGTATATTCCTATATTTTTTTTTTAAAGTTATTGCTTTAAACCAGTAATGATCAAATATTTTAAAATATTACCTGCCTTTATTTTTACCTCTTTTCCTTGGAAGCAAAGAGGATTTTATGTTAAGCAAGGTAATTATATTGTATTATATTTGATAATGAACCAGAGAATAATTCTGTTGTTTGTCAACGTTATGGCAAAGATGTGAAGTGTTAGTCGATCCAGATGATTCAGGTTAAAGGGATTTAACATTGAATGCATACGGGTGATGCAGAAAAAAATAGTCTTTCTGTAAGTGTGCAATTTAATACAATCTCTCTTTAGTACTGCAAAATTGAATATTTGAAGTTATTCAACTATTTTATTCCTCCAGAAGCTTAAATGTAGTACCCCACAATGGGATTTAGCCTTTGTAATTAATGGTTTTGCTTCTGTTTTCAAGACCAAACAGGAGCTCACTTTGATCCAACTGAAGCCAAGGGTTTCTTACTGTTAGGGCAATTGCTGTTTTTCTAAATGTTATTCCCTGACATTTGCTTTCTTTTTTTAAATTAAATTTGGTTGTGGAAGGTAGTACCATCTTTTGAAGAAGAAATATAATGCATTCAAACCTTCTTTGTATGTTTGAGTTATATATATAAATATTTAATTATTCAGTTTTATCATTGGAAACAGTTAGTACTTGTAATGGTATATGTCACAGTAAAACTTCACCAAAGTTGGGAAATACATGGCAAGACTGAAAATAGCAACAGTATTTTAATAACCACTTATGCAGTGCTACTTTGAGCATTGTCGCAACAGTTGAAAGAGTTGACATTCTATATGTGCATGGGTGGATCTGGCTGAATGACAGGCAGATGTTAGATACCTTCAGAAACACAAATTACATAAATGCAGAGAATATTCCTCACTACAGTTTCTATCATGTCTAGCTTTCTCCAGTGACTTGGAAAAATTCCTGTTGTTCAAGATGTATGTTCTATGATTTTAAATCATTAATTGAATTACCATGGTTTCTTGAAGTTACTGAATTTAGTTATTAGTTTAAAAATCTCTAATTTTGTAGTGAAAAATTGTTTAGACAACTTTCATTTAACATCAATAGGATAATTACACTTTATATTAAGGAAAGTATTTCTGTATTATGTGGATTAAAGTAGAATGCTAAAACTGAAGCTTCTATGACTATATACTTACTTTTTTATAGCAAGATTCTAAATCTAATAAAACTTACAGGATTCTCATACAGATATCTTTTTCCTTCTGCTTTATGTAATGTCAGTATGTACTTTAATTTGTTTACTGGAATTACAACATGCTGTAGAAAGCATAAGAATCTTCTCACCCCAAATCTGTAGCATTGAAAAGCAGTCTGATAACCTCTTTCAGTTACGTTTTCAGTTTGTGTATATACTGCCACGTGTTGTGGAATTCTAGTGCTCAATCATAAATATTAAGAAAATTATTGCAATTATAAATAAGAATATATTCTTTATGATGTTACTTTTGGTGTTTTCAGATCTGATACTTAAATTGTATTGTAGATCACTCAAGTCTTGTTTTACCTAAATACGAGACAGTCTAAGTTCAGTTATGTCCTGGTGTTTATGCCTAACTTGGAATTTGTTGGCATCAGAAGCGTAACCAAAGCTCAAAGCCTTAATTACTAAGTGTGTTTTATTTCCTTATAATTATATCTGATTTTCTTATGCTTATTCTTATTCTTGGAGTTCTTTTATGTGTTTCTACCCTGCTTTAGCCTCGTATCTCATGTCAGGCTGAATTCAGTTTCTAGTTCAATAGCAATGGTGCAGAAGAAACCTGGCCTGAAAATGTTTTACTTTCTTTTAAATTTGCCTGATACAGAGTACTTGTTGTCTTGAAATCAGGTCCTCTTATGGAATTTGCAGAACTGACATCTAGACTCCGTGGAGAGGGAGGTTACTTGTTTTTCCTTCACTGTCAGTCTGTCAGTGATTAGTAGAACCAACTTGTTTGAACTGTAATATAAAAATAATTTTGTTGCCCTTTTTTTTCCTGGTGATGTGATACATTTATTATAGAGTTTCAAAGAAATATACCTATGTGAAAAATGTTGCATCTGTGTTATTTTTTTTTTGTTAGCTTTAGCTGCTGGTAGCATGTGGTGTTGTGACTTCAGTTTATATATACCCGAGGAGGCAGTTTTCTTTTCTCCCTGTGGAAGATCAAGTAGGTGATACTTCTTTCAAATGAGCTATATTTTATAATTCCTTAAACTAGAGTATGATTTGGGCTGTGGAGATAGGTGTCTGGTGCCCATATGACTTCACAGCAAATTTTATGTGTTGCTGAAGTTGCTATTATAACCTGTGGTTAGAATCAGCCTATAAACCTACTGCTCATACTAAGCCAAATTTTTTTCCTAATGGCTGTTTTGCTGTTCTCCCTTCCTTTGGTCACTGGCTTTTTTGTTTGATCTATTGTATCTATTTTTATTTTGTTATAGTAGTGAAGAGCTAACATTAAGGATGGACACACTGGAGTTTGAGAAGTTCATTCTTGTCTCGTATAAGTTAGCTTTTCTGGAAAAAGAGAAAAGTAAGCTTATCAAAATATATGAGAAACTGCTAATATTTGTGGGATTTACTTAGTTACTCTTTTTTGGAAATGCTTAGCATTCTTTAATAATCATTGGTGAACAGGGATTAAAACATTTTTCTGTCAGCTGCTTGTTTTGACATTGCAGTTAGCCATCAGTTTGAACAGTTGTAGTTGTAACATATTCTACCTTAAAATTATTTATTTGGCATTACATTTATCTTTCCAAGCACTTTATACTACCTATAATTCCTCTTTGATTTCTTTCCAGGATCTTTTTTTTTTTTTTAACTCTCTGTGGTGACAAGTCTCAGTTGTTCACTTGTAATCCTCAGGCAGCAAAAAATTCTTCTTCAGGAAACGTATTAAGTCTGCAAAAATTATTTCATGATAGTATGTTGCTTTTGTGTTATTTAGGCAGATTTCTGTGTGATAGAGGTCTGTGTTGTGTTCTGTGTAGGATACTTACGATGATGCAGTCCATCAGCTATGTCATTTGAGTAGTTGATACAAGGATAGTGGTTAAAACACTTCTGACTTAAGATCCAAATGTGGGGAAGTCATCACACTAAAATAGCGATATTCCTTCCCTCAAGCATCTTGCAGTTTATTTCATGAGGTGTAGTAAGCTTAGTAGCTCTGTTTATGCAGTGTGACTTACAAAACTCATCCTGCATAGACTCTCTTCAGAGCTGATTTGGAAGTAGTAACACTTTATACTATCTGGGAGAAAACTGCTCTACTTATAGGTGCATAACAGGAAGCAGTAGTGTGGAGCACTGGTGTTCAGTACAGCTATGTGTGTTGGTTTTCCTTACCCTTTATCTTTCCAGTTATTGTAAAGGAAGCTTCATATGCCATAAAGCAAAGTAATTTCTGATGACAGCAGCAGATACTTCATTTTGCCAATGTTAGATTTATAGTTACTCGTTTTTAGCATAAGCTATATCAAAGAATATTATGCCTCAGGGTATTTTAATCAAAGATACTACTATATTTCAAAAACATACTGCAAGGTCTTCATAAGCTTTCACACTTCTATGTCAGTTCTCATCTTATCTGGTGTTGCTGCATTTCATTGAGTGCAAGTTGAAATATGAACTGGGATTAAGAGAACTGCAGTTAGAGAGCCTTGAATACATTCCATGTATGCTGAGAATAGTTTCACAATGCTGAAGTTTTTGGCAGTTTTAAGGGATTTCCTCCTGCTGCTCCTCATTCCCATCTGATTATGCTATGAACTGCATTTTGTAACTGCTTAAGTTACCTAAGTATACTCTTATGAAAATATTGGTTGTGTTTTGGGGGTATTTGGTTTTTGTTGTGGGGTGGGGTTTTTGATTTATTTTTTTTCCTTTTGTATGTTTTTTATTCGTGCATGTTCATTTGTTTTATAGGTGATCAAGTTGAATGCTTTTCCTGTCGTCCTGACTTATGATCTGGGATTACACAGAGTTTTTATCCCTAAATCATTGCACAAGTAATTTATAGTAACTTCTTTGTCTGCTTCCTCCAACTATAAAATTAGGTGATTACTCTTGTTTTCCTCCTGAGAGTATTATGTGGCTTGTTTCGTTGTGTATGCCCACTTTAAGAATTACAGGGGGAAAAGCTAATGCAAAAAACTGTATTCAGGTAGTAAGAGTTCTCTTAATTGAAACCATTCCAACCATTTGAACCTATGGATCACCTAAAGGGTGAGTTCATGAGCTTACCTGAGCTTATGTATTAGTAGTAACTTAAGCTCCAGCTTCTTGTAGTTTTAAAAATAGTTGACAGCTGTGATAATTTCAGATAAAGTAGTTGTGCTTTGTGTGAACTACAGAAAAAGAGGTGCTGATTTGGTGGAAGATTGCTGGCCTAAATACTTTATCAAATTCCTTTTTAAGCTGTGACATAACAACTTAAGACCATTTACTCAAGTTTTCTGTAAGGTCTTTTACCCATGACTGTTGCAACATTTCTGTATTCTTTATATTACCTACAACCTTTTTCATGAGGATGTACCAGCAAACGTTTATAGTGCTAAGTATTTTGTGATTGAATGTCAACTTGAAGCTGACTTCTACTTGTATAATACTGTTTTGATGCACTTGTCATAAATTGTCTTCAGTGTAAAATACCCTCTTACCTCTATAGAGGGGGCAGAATCGTTTTATTATTTAAGCATGAAAAAAAAACAAACAACCAGCAATTGTTCTAGTGACTGTGAGGGCACTGAAAGAGATTTGATCTGTTTAGTTACTGCATTGTTGATTTCACAGCTTTAGCCTTGAGTGAAAGTATTTTTGTTACAGGCATGGCTTTGATATACTTCGGATTTTTGATTTAGTGAGTTTTGTGATGGCCTTGACCCCAACTTAAAAGATTGACATAAATATGTACTAATACTGATCTAGAATTACAAGAAGCTGCAATGATCTATAGGTGTTCTAGTAAGATATGTGAGCTTTGCTGTACAGGTAAGTTTTACCT
Source organism: Pezoporus wallicus (assembly GCF_028554395.1). NCBI lineage: Eukaryota > Metazoa > Chordata > Aves > Psittaciformes > Psittacidae > Pezoporus > Pezoporus wallicus. The sequence goes on from NW_026640488.1 coordinate 9,129,056, forward strand.
TGTTAACAAATGAGATAAATCATCGTGACCCATGAATTATAGAATCAGAATAGTTAGAGCTGGAAAGGACCTTAAGATCATCAAGTTCCACCCCCCCTGTCATGGGCAGGGACATCTCACGCTAAACCATGTTACCCAAGGCTCTGTTCAACCTGGCCTTGAACACCTCCAGGGATGGAGCATCCACAACTTCCCTGGGCAACCCATTCCAGTGCCTCACCACCCTTAGAGCAGAGAACTTTCTTATATCCAATCTAAACTTCCCCTGTTTAAGTTTCAACCTGTTATCCCTTGTCTTACCACTACAGTCCCTAATGAAGAGTCCCTCCCCAGCATCCTTACAGGCCCCCTTCAGATACTGGAAGGCTGCTATGAGGTATCCACGCAGCCTTCTCTTCTCCAAGCTGAACAGCCCCAACTTCCTCAGCCCGTCTTCATACGGGAGGTGCAGCAGTCCCTGGTCATGCTCGTGGCCCTTCTCTGGACTTGTTCCAACAGTTCCATGTCCTTTTTATGTTGAGGACACCAGAACTGTACATAATACTCCAAGTGAGGTCTCAGAAGAGCAGAGGGGCAGGATCACCTCCTTCGACATGCTGGTCACACTCCTTTTCATAGAATCATAGAACTGTTAGGTTTGGAAAGGACCTTAAGATCATCAAGTTCCAACCCCCCTGCCGTGGGCAGGGACACCTTACGCTAAATCATATCACCCAAGGCCTCGTCCAACCTGGTCTTGAACACTGCCAGGGATGGAGCATTCACAATGTCCCTGGGCAACCTATTCCAGTGCCTCACCACCCTAACAGGAAAGAATTTCCTTCTTATATCCAAGCTAAACTTCCCCTGTTTAAGTTTTAACCCGTTACCCCTTGTCCTGTCACTACAGTCTCTAATGAAGAGTCCCTCTCCAGCATCCCTATAGGCCCCCTTCAGATACTGGAAGGCTGCTATGAGGTCTCCATGCAGCCCTCTCTTCTCCAGGCTGAACAGCCCCAACTTCCTCAGCCCATCTTCATACGGGAGGTGCTCCAGTCCCCTGATCATCCTCGTGGCCCTTCTCTGGACTTGTTCCAACAGTTCCATGTCCTTTTTATGTTGAGGACACCAGAACTGCACACAATACTCCAGGTGAGTTCTCACAAGAGCAGAGTAGAGGGGCAGGATCACCTCCTTCAACCTGCTGGTCACGCTCCTTTTGATGCAGCCCAGGATATACGGTTGGCTTTCTGGGCTGCAGGCGCACACTGAAGCCGGCCCATGTTCGTTTTCTCATCAACCAGCACCCCCAAGTCCTTCTCTGCAGGGCTGCTCTGAATCTCTTCTCTGCCCAACCTGTAGCTGTGCCTGGAATTGCTTCGACCCAGGTGTAGGACCTTGCACTTGGCATGGTTAAACTTCATGAGGTTGGCATCACCCACCTCACAAGCGTGTAGAGGTCCTTCTGGATGGCATTCCTTCCCTTCAGGGTATCAACCGAACCACACAGCTTGGTGTCATTGGCAAACTTGCTGAGGGCGCACTCAATCCCACTGTCCATGTCAGCAACAAAGATGTTAAACAAGACCGGTCCCAACACCGATCCCTGAGGGACACCACTTGTTACTGGTCTCCAGATGGACATTGAGCCATTGACCACAACTTTTTGTGTGCAGCCATCCAGCCAGTTCTTTATCCACCAAGTGGTCCATCCATCAAATTGATGTCGCTCCAATTTAGAGACAAGGATGTCCTGTGGGACAGTGCCGAAGCTTTGCACAAGTCCAGGTAGATGACATCAGCTGCTCTATCCCTGTCCATCGGTTCCGTAGTCCCATCATAGAAGGCCACCAAATTGGTCAGGCAGGATTTCCCCTTAGTGAAGCCATGCTGGCTGTCACCAAGCACCTTGTTGATTTTCATGTGCCTTAGCATGCCTTCCAGGAGAATCCGCTCCAAGATTTTGCCAGGCACAGAGATAAGACTGACTGGTCTGTAATTCCCCGGGTCATCCATCTTCCCCTTCTTGAAAATGGGGGTTATATTTCCCTTTTTCCAGTCATCAGGAACTTCACCTGACTGCCATGATTTCTCAAATATGATGGCCAGCGACTTCGCAACTTCATTTGCCAGCTCTTTCAGCAGCTGCGGATGGATTTCATCAGGTCCCATGGACTTGTGCACATTCAGATTTTTAAGAAGGTCTCGAACCAGATCCTCTCCTACAGTGGGCGCAAGGTCTTCATTCTCACAGTCCCTGCGTCTGCCTTCCAAGACTTGGGTGGTTTGGTCAGAGCCTTTGCCATTGAAGACCGAGGCAAAGAAGTCTTTCAGAACCTCAGCCTTTTCCAAATCCTGTGTAGCCAGTTCTCCTGAGAGCTTCCTGAGGGGGCCTGCATTGTCCCTTGTCTGTTTTTTATTTGCTATGTACCTGTAGAATCCCTTCCTGTTATCTTTAATACCTCTAGCTAAGTTTAATTCTAACTGGGCCTTAGCTTTCCTAACCTGGTCCCTAGTTTCTTGGACAACATCCCTGTACTCTTCCCACACCACCTGTCCTTGCTTCCACTTATTATAAGCCTCTTTTTTCATTTGAATTTTCCTCAGGAGCTCCTTATCCATCCAGGGAGGTCTCCTGGCCCTCCTGCTGCACTTCCTTCTAGTTGGGATGCAACGCTCCTGAGCTTGCAGCAGGTGATCCTTGAATATCAACCAACAGTCTTGGGCCCCCCTGCCCTCTAGGGCTGTATCCCATGGAACCTTCTGAAGCAGGTTCCTGAAGAGGTTAAAGTCTGCTCATTTGAAGTCCAGGGCAGTGAGCTTGCTGCACGCTCTTCTCACTGTCCTGAGGATCTCAAATTCGACCATCTCGTGATGGCTGCATCCAAGGCTGCCCTGGAGCGTCACATTTCCAACGAGCCCTTCCTTGTTGGCGAGCACAAGGTCAAGCATGGCACTTCTCTTTGTCAGCTCCTCTATTAGTTGCAGAAGGAAGTTGTCTTCCACACAATTGAGGAACCCCCTGGATTTCTTGTGCCGGGCCGTACTGTCCTTCCAACAGATGTCAGGGTGGTTGAAATCACCCATGAGAACAAGGGCCTGGGAGCGTGAGGCTTTTCCTATCTCTCTATGCAGTGCTTCATCCACAGGTTCTCCTTGATCAGGCGGTCTGTTACAGATCCCCACAGTAATGTCTCCCATAGCTATTTTTCCTTTAACCCTGACCCACAAACTCTCTGTGGATTGCTCACCTGTCCCCAGACAGAGTTTCATACTCTATGCTTTTGATGCAGCCCAGGATATGGTTGGCTTTCTGGGCTGCAAGCGCACACTGAAGCCAGCTCATGTTCGTTTTCTCATCACCCAACGCCCCCAAGTCCTTCACTGCAGGGCTGCTCTGAATCTCTTCTCTGCCCAACCTGTAGCTGTGCCTGGGATTGCTTCAACCCAGGTGTAGGACCTTGCACTTGGCATGGTTAAACTTCATGAGGCTGGCATCAGCACACCTCACAAGTGTGTCAAGGTCCTTCTGGATGGTATTCCTTCCCTCCAGGGTATCAACCAAACCACACAGCTTGGTGTCATTGGCAAACTTGCTGAGGGCGCACTCAATCCCACTGCCCATGTCAGCGATGAAGATGTTGAACAAGACCGGTCCCAACACCAGTCCTTGAGGGACACCACTTGTTACTGGTCTTCAGCTGGACATTGAGCCATTGACCACAACTCTTTGTGTGCAGCCATCCAGCCAGTTCTTTATCCACCGAGTGGTCCATCCATCAAATTGATGTCTCTCCAATTTAGAGACAAGGATATCATGTGGGACAGTGTTGAACGCTTTGCACAAGTCCAGGTAGATGACATCAACTGCTCTACCCCTGTCCATTGGTTCTGTAGCCCCATCATAGAAGGCCACCAAATTGGTCAGGCAGGATTTCCCCTTAGTGAAGCCATGCTGGCTGTCACGAAGCACCTTGTTGTTTTTCATGTGCCTTAGCATGCCTTCCAGGAGAATCTGCTCCAAGATTTTGCCAGGCACAGAGATAAGACTGACTGGTCTGTAATTCCCCGGGTCATCCATCTTCCCCTTCTTGAAAATGGGGGTTATATTTCCCTTTTTCCAGTCATCAGGAACTTCACCTGACTGCCATGATTTCTCAAATATGATGGCCAGCGGCTTCGCAACTTCATTTGCCAGCTCTTTCAGGACCTGCGGATGGATTTCGTTAGGTCTCATGGAGCTGTGTACGTTCAAGTTCTTAAGATGGTCTCGAACCAGTTCCTCCCCTACAGTGGGCGCAAGGTTTTCATTCTCACAGTCCCTGCGTCTGCCTTCCAAGACTTGGGTGGTGTCATCAGAGCATTTGTCAGTGAAGACTGAGGCAAAGAAGTCGTTAAGGACCTCAGCCTTTTCCAAATCCAGGGTAGGCAGTTCTGCTGATAGTTTCCAGAGAGGGTGCATGTCTTTTATTTGCAATGTTGCAATGTATCTAAAGAATCCTTTCCTGTTATTTTTCACGTCCCTAGCCAAGTTTAATTCTAACTGGGCCTGAGCTTTCCTATCCTTGTCTCTAGCTTCCAGGATGACATCCCTGTATTCTTCCCAGGCCTCCTGTCCTTGCTTCCACCTTTTACAAGTTTCTTCCCCCCCCCCCCCCCCCGAAGTTTCCTCAGCAGCTCCTTATCCATCCAAGGAAGTCTCCTAGCCGTGCTGCTGCCCTTGCTTCTAGTTGGGATTGTAGCTTGTAGCAGGTGATCCTGAGCTTGTAGCAGGTGATCCTTGAATATCAACCAACAGTCTTGGGCCCTCCTGCTCTCTAGGGCTATATCCCATGAAACCTTACTAAGCAGGTTCCTGAAGAGGCCAAGGTTTGCTCTCTTGAAGTCCAGGGCAGTGAGTTTGCTGCACGCTCTTCTCTCAGATAAAAATGGAACTGTAAGTGAAACAGGAAAAGAGCTCTGGATGAACTAAAAGTGGGTGCCAGCAGGACATATTTTTTTAAATAATGTGTAAAAAGTTAGGTTCATAATGTAATGTGTCTGACAAGCAACCTGAAATACAATAATAATACTGAGCACCATCCGAAAGTAAAATCGCGCAAATGAGTAGGCCAAATGCACTATAGTGAGATGGCCATACTGATAATACAATGGAACATATCTTTCCATGACCAAGGCAACATGAGAATTACAATATAGTCTTCAAAGGTGATGTATGGAAAGAGAGAAGAAAGTTCAGACTCCTAGACTCTTCAGAAGATCAGCAAGCTTTCCACCTAGGAACACCTCTGAAGCTGGGAGAGTGGTGAGCAATGGTGTAAAAATGAAAATGTTTGACATAATTCTGTTTTGTGTCTGAGGAACAAAAAAAAAAAATGAGGCTGCATCCCTTTGGTGAGAGGTGATTGGACTTGGAATCTGAACTAGTGTTTCTGTTCAAAGCTTTTATCTCTTGTTCTGCTTCCAGGATTTTAGTAATCCCCTCTGCATTCTCCATGTTCTCATCAGAACACTTAACTTTCTGTTAAAACAAAAATATCAAAACCTCATGCTTTAGAACATAGTCTTCAAGGTCAAGGAAGAGTTTGTGTCCAGTTCATGCGTGATTGGTAAAGTGTATTGACGGTTTTTGTGGGATGCAATGGGGTTTTTGTTTGCTTAAAAAATATATTGTCCAGTATTCATACCATGAATTAGCATTAGCAAATATCTGAATATAAATTTCATGGAAATTTTTAGTGCAGTTTTTTTCTTGGCATGTATTTCCTCCTTTGCTGACAGCCATATGGACAGCTGTTCAGGGTCCCCTCTGACTTACAGATGGAGTGTCAAAGATCTTGAATATATTTTACTTTCTCTGCTTCATGAAGTTGATTTTTGCTTTCTAGCTTTTTTGGGGCATATCTCTGCTAATTGGTGCTGAGACACTGAACAGGTTTCCCAGAGAAGCTGTGGCTGCCCAGTCCCTGGCAGTGTTCAAGGCCAGGTTGGATAGGGCTTTGATCAGCCCGTTCTAGTGGAATGTGTCCCGTGCCCACGGCAGGGGGGTTGGAATAGGTGAACTTCAAGGTCCTTTCCAATCCCAACCATTCTATTATTCCATTATCGTTTTATATATCAGGAAACTGCACATGGAACAGTGTGAACTGAGTCAGTTCATTGCTGGAGAGAGAAAGAGATTTCGGCAAACTGAATTGGCTAGGCACAAAGAGCAACACCAGAGCAAGAAGGCAGGAGTAAGCAGTTGGGGGGCACTCCAGTCAAGCTTGGGGTGTGTACCCTCATTGGCAGTAACAAACTGTGATATTGTTGCATTACTATATTTATTACACATCATACTCAGTTTCCTAGGGATTAAAAATCCCTTTACTACTACTTCTTATTACTAGATTGCTTGCACAGGTTAAATTGCCTTTTTTATGACTTATGAGGTGAGTGAATATTCTGGTACTTTGGTCTCCTCTTAGAGTACCTCCTCAGGGAGGCTCTTCTCAGCCTTCTTTTGGTCTGATGTGATTTTTGAGTGGTGTAGCATTTTAGGATCTAAAATGCTACAGGTCAGGTATAGTGTCACAGGTATCACAGTCACCTTGAATACAGTGAAAACTAAAGCATCGTTCTTGGGTTTTAGGTGCTTTTTTTTAGGTGTTGCTAGACAGCTGGAGTTGTGTGTCGTGTTATATGTCTATATTCTTCCTGTCTCAAAATGACAGCCATGGCTACATAGCTGTGTAACAATGAAACACTGCAGTAGTAAGCATAATAATAAATATGGTCGTTATTCCTAGCTCTATAAAACACACAAAACACTCTCCTTTGATCAGTGAATTAGTAATATTCACTTAACTTTGATTAATTTTTAAATACCTTCCAGTGCTTTTTAAACTACTTCATTTTGTAATGGGCTGGAAAAGGAGAAATAAATTGTTAAGGTAAACCAAACACTAGCACAGTAAGAAGCTCAATGCTAAAATAGTGATTAGTACACAAAATGAATTAGCTTCAAGCCTCTGAAATACAGCAAAATGAATTCCAGCTACCCATTATGTAGGTGCTTGTAGTTGAGCTGATGTAACAGATGCATACTCCTTAAAGATCCTAGTCCTTTTCCCACAGTTGACTGCAAGGTTTCACTCACTCTCTAAGCCTTTTCTCACCTCGAGAACTGTTCCAGAGTTCCATGTTTTGTCATTGAAATAGGTGCTTTGTCCCTGCAGGAAACCATTACAGCTGAGCACCTATGCAAGGATGGCAGGAGTTCCCTGAGAAAAGCAGCAGGACCTGGACCAGATTGGCTTACCAGATAGTCAGACTACATCACTGCATCTTCTCAGGGAACCTGTTGTGTGTCTTCTGATTATCTGGTATTGTTGGTTGTATGCTTTATTCTACACCAACATTACCTACTGTGCAAGTCTGTTCCTGTATTTTCTTGCAGGCTTTTAAAGTGCTACAAGTTATGTAACACATACTGTCTCAGTAGTAGGACAGTAATACTGCTTCAGCAAATGATTTCATAGACTTTTAGTCCATGTGAGGATTGAATGTGACAGTTGATAATCTTGAATGTTGCACACGTCACAGACGTGTGAATGAGAGGAGACAAGTTAATTTGGTAGGTCATTTAAAATTGCACAGATGTCAGAGATCGTTTTTGCACTTTGGATAATAGACCTTTCAGACCTGTGTTGACCCTCAGCAGCACACTTTAGCACATAGCTAACTTAAAAGAAATCCACCTCAGTTAAGTTGTCTTGATTACTCATTTCACTCTTTCTTCGATTGCAGTGTCTTCTGCATTTATCTCACAGTATGAGTCCATCAGGTATGCTAGTGTCAGAGAGAGCGACTGGAATCAAGAGAACGACTCAATATGAGTTATGCTTCTTGTTCATTTTATACAAATCCTTAACCCCTTATATACTATTTCTTACGTGCACTTACAGTGATTTGGCATGTTATGATTGGATACATGTCCTGAAGACCCTTAGTGACTAACATATAATTGGTTAAACACAGGTGTGAGAACTCGACCTCGAAAGCTTGCCAACCGTTCACAGTTCTCATTAACTCGGTGAATTCCAGCCCCTTATCTTGCTTGCTTAAGCTTCTTTGGGCCTCTCATGGCCTTGCTGTATCTTTCAGGATTATTCAGAGTTTATGTACCAACTATGCATTCTCCCGTGAGAACACTGTCTCCACATGCTAGCAGTATTTCTGTTATGCATTTAATACTGAGCAGGGGAGGAGAATGTTGGGGCAGGGGAGTTTGTTGTCTGCCTGTTAGTTTAATGTGGACACTTAAACCCCAAGTGTACTCAGCAAGCAACATTAAGCTGGCCTAGGTATTCTTTTCACTCTTAAGTCCATTTAAATAAAACTGTAACTGTAGCATATGTAAGCATACCTAAGTTATCAGTAAATTAAGGAGCTCAGGTCCTGACTTGTTGCCATTACTGACTTGTAACGTTGAGGTCATCACAGCCCGCGAGACCCAGGAAGTCTGTTGGCCAGAGCATGCTAATCTCTGTTGCTGTAACTGTGCTCTTGATGATAACCTGGCTAGTTTGACAACTCCAGTCTTAACAACTGGGGCAGAAGCATATATATACCATTAACTGAATGGGGGATCTGAAGTTAAATGATATTCTCAGTAGTTCATGTTATGCAGTTGTAATATCCCATGCATCCCACAATGATTGTTATATGCATATTTGTGTTTCACTATGGGAACTAAAGGGAAAAGTACATTTTAAAATATGAATAAAAGGATCAAAAACCTAACTCAGTTAATATTAGGTTTTTCTAGAAATTACAAAATCAGGTAAGAAATAATCCTTTGAGCTTTTTCATAACACCTTAAAACTAATGAGTTTTTTCCAAGCCTGAACTTACCTGAACTCAAGATTTCTATTTTTAAATGGGCTCAGTTGAAAATTGTTGAAAATTGAAGTTGTATTTGGAGTGATTTAAGGAATAATATGTTGTTCCATGTAAAGTAAGCCCACTAATAATGCACAAATAATACTTTTTAATCTGAACGTTGTCAGATAATTTGCTAAAGGATTGTTATTTTTTTGTTGCTCTGTTGTTAGTCATTATACAAAATTAAAAGTTGACTCTTACTGCAAATATAACCAATAGCATGTTCATCTAAATAAATCACAAGTTATGATACATGTTTTCTATTTCAGTGTAGTTTATTGGCAAAGGTAGACAGACTTGTCTACGATAATATGAATAGTTTGGTCTTGAAGCTACATTTTCTTTATAAAAGATCAGCATTTGCTGCTTTTTCCAAACAACAGCAGCCAAGGTTGTCTTATCAGGAAAACAATTAGCTGCAGTTCTCCAAGTCATAGAGAAGGTAAGAGGAGCTTTGAAAAATGAAACAATGGTGTGAGCTTGCAGCAAGTTTACTGTGTTTGGGAAGATTAAAAACTAAAGAACTTGCCAACAAGCTGACAAAATCGGCCCCTTTTTACATGTAAAAATCCTCAGAAGCTTAGAAATATCACCTTCAGATAAACACGTTAAGTTATACAAGTTATTGTAAAAAGGTTAAGCTTAAACTGTCTGCAATATAGAGAATATTTCAAAATTGCGGAGTTTTTTTCAGGTAAATTTTATGTTCACTCTTTACTGTTTATGTGGGCCCTTATTTATAACACTGACCCTGAGCTGCAGATATTTAATATCTTTTAACTTTTAAGAGAAGATGCCCAAGAGTGTTTTCTTGAAAATCTCTGTAGGAATTGCTGGTTTATTTCTTGCATTTATAAATGCCTTTCTAATCCCTCAATATTTTCCTGGTGGCAAAGACAAATTATTGCACATAGTGGTGGATAGGCCCAGTTAGTTCTAGCTCTCTTACTGTTGTTATTAGCAATTATGTTACATAGTCCTTATGATAAGTTCAGTTAGAATTATTTTTGTAGCTGAAACAGAGTCTTACTTCCCTCTCTTCTCCTTTACTTTTCCCATACTCAGCCTGCTAATGTTTTCCTTCTTTACAAGTTGAAACTGTGCTTTTCTGTTTCCAGAAACTGCTTCTTGCATTTAATGCCTGGAATACATATCTGGGAGAAGAGAGAAAAAAGAATTCTTTGCTTTTGCTACCAGTACTAAAGCTGATTCTCTTTTCTAGTTTTATCTTTATATTTCCTGTCGTTGAAAATGAAAAAAGGAAAAGATCAACACTGCCTATATTTTAGGATAAACAGAATTTACTCTATGATTATTTGAAAGAAAAAGGATCCAAACCCAGGATCTTTAAGAAATGTTAAAAATACTGTTTCCAGCTGTATTATTCTAATATGGTTTTGAGCATACCTGTTACTTTAACTTTTCTGAATAACACTGTACTTAAGCAGATCCCTTTTTCTCTCCTTCAGTAAGCAAGAGGTAAATTATTAATGTTGTTTACCACAGTACCAGGTGAATATGTATTTTGCTTGTCAATACTTTCATTTATGCCTTGCATTTCAGAAAATCTGTCCTGACAGCTTGCTTCACCTTTTTGTTGTCTGACCCTTAACAAAGTGTCACTCTAGAAATTTCAGATAATTGTCTGAAAGAAAATTCAGGAATGTCTATTCAGAACTTTTTCCAAATTACAGCCTTGTAGATCCCTATATTTCTGTTTCTCTACCTGTTCCCTTGGTTTACCCAGGTGAAACAGTTTTACCTATTCACTTCCTTTTTACATTTCTTAGGACAAACATTGGGTTCTTTTAGCATGTTAGCTCTGTATGAACTGTGAGGCTTAATGGGGAACAATGAAAGTATAATTTCTCAATTCCAGAAATATCTCTTTAAAATTAAGATGCTTTAAAAGGCTTCTGCTTCTCCTTTTCAGACCCTTGAGGATATTGCATACCTAATGTTTATAGGACTTAAAGTTAGACATTTGTCACAGAAAAGTGCAAAAAGACAATATAGATAAACTTGGTGGATTCTAATGAATGAGCGTTCCTCTCACATAATTGCGGAAACCACAACTCTAAACTGAGTGCAGCACCCTTCAAAGGGAACTTAATTTCATACTGTGAGTGGTGTAACATAGCTTGCTGTTTGGTACTTAATAACAACTTCAATTTAGGGGTAATGGTTTTACATTTAAAGTCCCATTAAAAAGATAAACACCTTTAAACTGACCACTCAGATCACTTAACAGTGGTGTCTGATCAGTAGAAAGACTATGCATTTTATCCCCTTTCTTTTGGGTTTTTGAGGCCCTCTGTCTGGTAGTAAGCTTTAACAAATTGTCTGTGTGAGACCTTAAGGCTACTCATGAAATTCAGGAAGACTGAGAGCTACTTACTTATATAGATAAAATTGCATCAGATGACCTGCGAGAAACAGGTACCATTGCAAATTCAAGTTACTGTTAAGATTCCTGTCAGCAATTTCAGCCCTTTCTTGCAAAAGCAACCAAATAAAGTATTACTCAAACATCTGTCAACAGAGACTTGAGGGTCTAACCTTCAGCTAAACTAGAAACCCGTAATGAAGGACAGCTGGTCCAAACTGCTTCTGCTTACATGAGGCTTCAGCACTTCTTTGATGTATAGGTAGGTCATGTTTGTGACAATATAATTTCCTAGAAGTAATCTGTCTAACATAATTTATGCAGTCTGCTTAACTTCTTTTCGTTAGACAGCTTTGTTATTTATCTTCAGATTCTTAACATACTCTGTATCCAAATGTGTCATGTCTTTAAAACTGCTAAAAATTGCCGTGCTAGTTTTTATACTTGTAAAGCAATGAGGTATTTCATAATTTCCAAGCTAAGCAGAAGCCTTCTGATCTCCTTTCCATATCCCTGTCCTGTAGCAAGGCAGTAGAGCACACTTCCTTCTCTAAAATGGTAAGCATTCCTCTATTTATCCATAATACTCCCTGTGGCTTCTTCCTCTGCTTTATTTTAATGTGTGTACATGCTATTACACCCCCTTATCAAAGAGCTGGGTTTTTTTCATTAGATTCAACTTCTTTCCAGGTTACTTGGATGCTTCCAGAGGTTTTTCAAAGCTCAGGGTGGTCTAAAAGTTGAGAGCTAAGAAAAACTGAGATTTTACATTGCATTTCCAAACGAATTAAAAGGGGGAAAGTGAAAGGCTGTTCTTGACAGAACAGTGGATAATTATTGTCATTTCAGTAGACAGTTTAACTGACAAGAGATGGGATAGTTAATTTACTTGGAAAAAAACATAGGAAGACCATTAACAATTGTTTACAGTGCATGACAGCATCTTATAATTACTACTGTTCTACTAGTAACTTGAACCTCACTGTTGTCTTGGATCCACATCCCCCAGAAAACAGTGTCTTTGGGATCTTTTGGGTCTCTCACACACCCCACCACCCCCACTTTTAAATTAAATTACCTTTTAGAAGCTTAAATATAAGTACCTAATGGTTGAAGGTGTTGCTGAACCTGAAGATTTTTTATTTTTTTTTTTACATTGCTGTTCATTTTACTGTTCAAATTTGACTTTTACAGATTTCTTACATTGCAAACCTCCTGTGTTTTCTCTTTTGTGGCTTTCCTGTTAGGATCCCTGATTCTTTGTTTCAAATGCCATGTAGAAACTGTTGAACAGGATATTTTTTGGTAAGTGAATATATACAACCAGGGTCCTTAGTGTCTCAACCTTGTATTTAGAAACCCTAATGGAACTAGAATCAGGGTTAGCTGTCTTATATAAAACTGTCACCTTCCTCAAGAAAGTATAGAAACTTTTTGTAGGTGGAGAGTGGTTCCTTGGTGTGAAAAATCTTGTATAACGCTGAGTAATACCTGACTATTTCAGGAATTCTTTAATGTGTATCCACACTAAAATGTTACTTCCATGTTTGAGGGTGAGTTGGCTACAGCAGGCCCACGTTCTTGCTTCTGAGACCATGATGGAGAGGTGACCCTAAGAGCTGCTGATTTACTGTGTGTAGGTAAATGAATTTATTTTTTTATTTTATTCCAATGTCTCTAACCCTACATTAATTTTTTCTTTTTTTCGTATCTCCGGGCATTGTTTTAGGTTACCTTGTTCCTTCTTAACATGTGTGAGTATGACTCTGGTAAAAGCCTGAAGCACACAGATATATCTGAGGTGGTTTGTTTGGGTGGTTCTTTTTTTTTGGTTTTGTTTTGTTGTTTGTTTATTTGTTTGTGTGGTTTTGTTTTTTGGTTTTTGTTTTCTAACAAACCCTGAATGATTCAAAAGCCTCTGTGGATTTTATACAGACTTTGGCTTCTTTGTGATTTTAATTAGGTTTTCTGTATAGCTTTCATGCTTGAAAGCTACATGAGATTTAAAGTGCATATATGAATTGCACTTCTGTGTGTGGAAGGGCTTTGCAGTGTTCTGCTGTTGATGAAGTAGCTTGAACTATGCCAACCCTTACTTTAACAGTGACCTTTTCAAAATTTCCTAGTGTTTACTGACTTACAGTAGCTTTTATATCATTAGAAAATAAGTCTTCCTTATATTTAGAAGAGAAAGTAGTTCATAATTGTGACATGTCCCGCAAACTTCTTTGAATGACTGTTCCTGTAGATGCTGCAGGTGTATCTTTGCTGATGCAAAATAACCAAGTTCAGTAACATGTAAGCTTTGTCATTTTTCTCACACATGCTAATAAAGTTATATTTTAATCAATAGAAAAATGTTACTTCACAACATAAAATATTTTTCTCACTGAAAATGTTCCACTTTTGGAAATTGCCAAGGGGAGTGTAAATCCATTTCTAAATGCGCAACAGATCGAAGACCCCAAACTGGCTGTGATAAACATGTTCATGTAATTTTGTTACCTATTCTAAGGTACAATCTAAATAAAAAAACTCAACAAGAAACATACCCACAAAATTCTGTCATTTCTCCTCCTTGTTTTTCTCTTCGTAAAAATAACCAGGCTTGTAATAGCCAGACAAATTACTGATGCACAGTACTCCAGCGTGTTTTCTCCTTTTAATATTTAGTACTACTCTCTTTGTGTTCTTGAGAGTATATTTTATGTATTTACCATAGATTTGGAAGACATTCACATTGTGGTACACACCTGTGATTGAATTATGTGAATAACAGGTGTCAAGCATAGAGCAGATCTCAATCTTGCTGACTAATTTTCAGAACTGTGAATGAAGAGGAAACTCTAGGAAGTACTGCCTGTTCATGTATGTATATGTGTACCAGTCCATTTTCTAAAGCCAGAAAACCTGAACTGATATAAAAATCTGAAATACCATAAGAAAATTTGGATGATTAAATTATTTGAACTCTACACTTGGAACTCAGTAAGCTAAATACAACGCAGAACTAGTGGTAACTGACAGAAACGCATTGGCAGATAAAATGTTAACAATATTCCATATAATTTAAGGAAAAAAAAGTCCAAACTATTGGGGCTTTTTTTCCAAATACATTAAGAAAAAAAAAAAAGGAAAATTTGAAGAATTATTAGTTTTACTAAAGCAAATGTTATTAAGTGCCTATTGAGACTAAATCGGAATGGTCAGAAAATAATCATTCTAAAAGTAACTGGGCCATTTCCATTCAATGAGTTACCTAATAGCGGATATTTTACTGGTTCCTAATGTTAAACTCTCAGCATTTCTAGTGGAAATCTCCATTACCCATCTATTGTTCTGAAGTAAATATAAAGAGAAATATATGTGTTTATAAATTTATAGAGAAAACAATCTCTGGTCAAGGAACTTCTTGGCTGGCGTGAACAGTGTATGAGCATTATTCAGGCAGTCTACCTCAGCATGGTGTCTATAGAGCATTTAAGTTAATTTTTCTTCTAGTTAAGTAAACTTGAACCTTTATCTTCCTGGAATTGAAACATAGGACGTAATATGACTGACTGAGTTGCTTGCTAATCAAAGCTATCTGTCAAGATAATGAGGGAGGATTTTCCAGTGTGGGATGGGATGGGAGGATAGGGGAAAACCTCATTGAAAGTAGAAACATGATTAGTGGGTACAGGCTTGGGAGCATTTGCATTAGGGTTGGCAGAGAAGTTGTTTTGCACTTTACGCTCAGGACTGATGTTTGAAAGTTGTTTATATTTGTTATGCTGAGCTGTTTTATACACTCTCTAGGCATGTTTTGCTGATACATAGTAACCACGGGATAGCTATTGACTTAAATTTGAAGAAAACTGCAAGCTGTAGTTTAAACTGAATTGTTACTTCAGGGTGAAAATTTCACTTGCTTACTGTAATACTTACAACTAAGTATGAGATTTGGGTGGTGTTTAACCCTCATTTATCACTTTTACATACCTCCTTTTACAGCTGGATTTTGAAATCTGGTTTTAAAGTTCATTTAACATGCCTTCCAGAAAGTAAATATGTCACTAAGTTTTGGTTTATTTTACGTACTCATTCTTTAAAGTAGTTTAACTTGGTACAAACCGATGCTGCATTCAAACTTCATTCAGAATTGGTCAAGACTAGTTTATTTCATGTTATGGAAAGTGATTCAGAAACACCTGGAGCCAAGATTTATATCCTTACCTAAATTCTGAAAGCACTGTGTTTTTATAGCTCTTCAGAGGAAAGGCAGGAACTGCATTAACACCTGTTAGAGCAGCAGTTAATGCAATGCTGACTAGAACTTCAAAACCCCAATATTAATGTTAAAATGTGAAGGGGGGCAAAAAAGAATGTTTTATTTTTAATGAAGGAAATTATTTTTCTCCTTTTTCAAAAAAAAAAAAAAGATCGGTAAAGTCTTAAGGCATTTGAGGGACATTATATTAATGCAGACAGGCTTGCTTCTTTATTTTCTGTTGTATTGAAAATGAAGACCTGGGGCACTTCTCAAAGTGATTATATTGGAATAATTATATGCAGATTTTAAATCCTCACAGATTACGTACCCCATTTGGAGGCTTGGAAACTGTTTTATTTCTTAAACAATTGAAATATCTCTTTCTTACTGAAAGTTACCTTGTGCTTTGCTTTTTATTGTAGCAGAGATTCATGTCCAATATGTCAGAAATCTAGGTTGCAAGGATTTTAAAATATCTGACTTTGAGTGCTTTTTTATAGTAATGCTATATCAATTGGAAAAAAAAAGTGTCTGTAAACCTGTACTGGAGTTTAAATTCTTCTTCAGAGATGGTGAAAATTACACTGTGTGTAGCCTCAGGCTCCATAATCTACACTGTGCAATTCCCTTGCTTGAAGTAGATAGTGGAAAGCTGCTAGTTATAGAAATTTGGTCAGGTTTCGGCACTCCAGGTGGCTTTTTCAATGTTTAAGATAGTGCAATGATGCCATCTTTTACTTTCTTCAGTAAATTTCAGTCATCCGGAATTGTCGTTCATCACTGACAGCACTCCATTCAGTATCGTTTCACTTGAGTTAGGGTTATAAATCATACTGTGCAATTTCTCTGAAGAGTATAAAACGATTCCAACACTACATCTGTTAAGAATATAATGCTAGTCTTTCCATGCAGCAAAATGTTGAAGATTTAATCATAACAGCACCATTTAGAGGTGTCCATTCATGTATTTGGATACTTTAACTAAGAAAGATGGGTTGCTTCCTGAATGAGAAGCAAATACGTAGTGGGGCAATCTCTTCTATCCAAGCTATTTTCTTTATGAAATGGAATTTTGAGGTATAGCTTTTTAAAATACCTTCAGGAGCTTGAAAGCAGTAAGTGTTTCCAGTATTTCTACAGCTGTGTGAAATGGTTTGCATATAAAAATGAAGGTGATAAATTATGGTTTCAAAAAAGGCACAAGCGAATTCTGTTAATACTTTCAGCAAAAGTTGTTTTTGTAACTTTCTTGAAGAGCGTAAAACTCAGGTAAAAATCACTACAAAATACATGAAAATTATGTATTGGATTTTTAAGTTATTTTTGTAATAACATTGCATTATTTTTGTCTGCCTCCCTAAATATATTCTGGAGAAAAAGAAATTTCTTCAGGTATTGGAGTGAACAGACATGAGTTGACAAATATGTCTCTAAATAGACCATACTCTCTTTTCTACTGCCTAAATTCCCAAGACTAATTTATACTTTCTGTTGTCTCCCCTTCCTGTATCCTTATCTCCACTTAGTCTAGTTTGTACTATGAACAGGTAGCTTTTGTAGCCAGTGTGATATTAGCTATCTTTAAGGAACTGATACATATTTTAAGTCTTCTTTACTGGAGAAATATTCTTTACATGCCTTTTGTAATATGTAAGTCTTTGGGTACTATTATATTTAAAAAAAAAACTGCCCAAAACCCTCAGTGCTCATTCATACCCCCTTTAGAGCATTGATTCAAAACCTACTGAAAAGCTTTATTTGGTCCCAATTCAGTGAAGTGGGTTTTCTTTGTTGTTGCTTTTGTTGGTTTTGGTTGGCGTTTTGTTTGCGGTTTTTGTACGTTGTGTGGTGTTTTCTTTTTTCCCCCACTAAGCCTTTTTCTGTTCTTTTCCGAATGTGCAACTATCACATTTGAATATTATGTTGTAATGCTTATGGATGATTTCACACTTTTTAAAAAAATATAAATATTGAATACTGGATTGCAGAATAATTAATTTTGTGCTAAATGTAAGTCTTTTATAATGCTTTTTTACCTGGTCATTTGGCCTAGAATTGGAACATGTAAGATTATAATAGATGTACTGGGCAGGGCAGTTGTCAAGAAGTTAAAGGAGAATAGCTTTCAGAAAGTATGTTACAGCAAGAAGTAAAGTCTTGTGATTAGGGGAGAGGTAATTTTAGTAAGGTTAAGTCTATCTTGGTAAGCATTGCAGTAAGACTAGATCTGTGGGCTGAAATAGTTGGTAATATGGTCCCATAGACTGAATGCCTATCAGTAGTTTGAATTTTTTAGCTGCCCCTCAACAGTTGGCAAACTGTTGCTTTTGTTAAATCTGACCAATTTAACAGTCCAAAGATATATGAAAATTTGTCAAATATATGACAAGAAATGAAACCAAATCTAGTACTTCTTCTGAGGTTAGCATGCAGTTAGTGGCAAATTAATTTCATATATATCCTGTCATTTTGTCATGGTTTGTACTTTTAATTTTACACTGTAACTGTAGTTTGAACAAAATGATGATCATTGGCCTAATTTGCAGGATTGCAGACATCCAGAAAATATTTTCAGAGAGAAAACATTTCCTGCTGTTTGCCTTGCTCTTCTTGGCATATATGTTTATTATTCATGTATCTTTCAAGAACTGAATTGTTTTAACTGATTAAATTAAGTCATGAAATGTTCTCTTCCCTGGGGTCAGGGAGGAAAGGCATGGGAACATCTTAAACTGGCTTTGCTGACTGAAGACAAGACAATATGTCATGTAACTATACCTTAATACAGATGTATGGATTCTTTTGTATTCCTTTGAGGGAGAAGCCGATCAAGTGCTTAAGCAGTTCTGCAGCACCACTAAACTTTTTAGACGTAAAATTATAATTCATTGGACTGTGGAACACAGTTCCTGTCAGAATTAAGTACTCTCAACAGTGCAAAGGAAATTAATTGTTATAAATTATTTTAATACTTTTGTACAGAGCCCCAAACAAGGCTGCATATTGTCCTAAACAGCAATTAAGGTATTAAAATAAGGTTGTATGTAAAAAGCAAAAATAACAACCCAAACAAGCCCTTTACATGTCACCCAAAAGGTATGAAGTAATTTGGCAAGATAAGCAATACTTTGAAGACAAGGCTGCATGTTACTTTTTTCTTTTTTTCTTTTCTCTCCATGAACAGCTTGGAAACAAAAGCATAGATTCATCACCCTTGGCCAAAGAATTCCTGTTCAGGAAAGGCATTTTATGGGGAATTAACTTGTCTCCTGGCCACTATGCACTTGGATCTCAAGTGCATACCAGGTGCTTTCCTGACTTGGGACCTCTATCAACAGATAAATACAGAGGAAAACAGGTAAGATTATAAAGTGAGTTTCAAATAATAGCTTAAAGTAGAAGGATGGAAGATGGGGGGAAAGCTGCTTAAGGAAGATCATTGTATGATAGATACTTGCATGCAGTATGTGTGTGTATTTGCTGTTATCCATCTTAGGCAGCCTTTGCCAAGAGAGATTATTTGCATCAAAGTGCTTTCTCCTGGTTTACTTTAAATTAAATTGGTTTATTCATTTTGTCTCCCTTCAAATGGGATAAACCCAATTAAAATGTGGATGCCTTTATTTTCAGACAGCATGTTTGCTTCATCTACTTTTCTCTGAATCATTTCGTGTATTCTTTTTAACTTCTCTTTTTTTAGTTGTCTTTTGAACATATGCTCACCTGCTTCAATGGATCCAAAGCTAGTAATAAAAGCACCCCTAAATATATAACAGATGCAGAAGTGAATATAAGTGGAAACAGTTGAAGAAGGGAAGCAGACCCAGAGCTGTCATCAAGGTCTTCACAGTCACTAGATTTTTTTTCACCTGCTCATGCAGTTCTTGCTCAAGATCTGTTGGCAGTGACTATGTATTTCATATCTCACCATTTTTTTTTTTTTTCTCCTCAACCTCACAGGGTTTTCCTGAGAGTTTGTGGCTATATTAGGTTCATCTTTAAATCCTACTAAATGTGCTAAACAGTGTAAAATGGTTGCCATTAAAAAGGCAAATTTTTATGCTGCCAATACTAATCTAGGGCCTCCTTCTAAAGTTTGTTCCTGGAGGCTCTCTGGAAATCTTCCAGCTTGTGAGAATCTGGTGTGAAAGGGTGCATGTCAGCTTGGTGTATGGAGAACTGAAGAACTAGGAGTTCATGGGTTTGTTTTCCTATATAAACAAAATGCATTTTGTAAAGAAAGGTGGAAATACCAGTTGGCAAACGTATTTTATGCAGTGCTTTGAATCTGAGGTGTGGTACATATAATGTTATGTACCACAAAAATGGAATCAATTAAAAATATCATGACCCTGTGTCATTGTGGCTTAAGAGCAAAAGAAAAGAAATCACATTCATCTTTCTTCACAAATGTGTTTAAAAGCAATTGATGCTTGCTCTTCTCTGACTCATTCCGCATAGGAGAGTTGTGTTTACAGAGATTTTTCTAGATGTGTGAGGAAACTTCTGGGCAAGATGGCTTTAAGCAGGGTGCAGAGAAATTTTGATTTTGTTACAAAAATAAGGATTCCAGATATTATGATATCTGGATTATTATTTTATATGCATTCCTTTCCTTTCAGAAGTGTTCTTAGATCCCGCTAAATACACCAGGCCTTGTTGCCTTTTGTACTTTGTGAATACAAAAAAGAATACAGATGTATCAACACAAGCTTAACAATCTCTGATTTGAGATAATAAAAACAATTATATGCTTTATTATGATCTTTATCTCCATTTCTTGGTTGTAATAACATAGCTGGACAGCAAACTCATCGTAAAAGGATCATCTCAGTGGCACACCAGCATGATTCTATTAAGTTAAAAAAGAACACTTAAATGAAACCAAATTGACAAATTGCTTTTAAGTTCTGCCTACATAGACATAAGGATCTTTTTAGAAGCTTTCTCAGGGACATGTGATTGGACTATATCCATCAGCAGCATAGAGTTCCCTGTTCTCTAACACAGAGTACAAACAGAAAAAACACTTTGGTCACCTTCTCTTTCTCTGTCCCCTTACCCCTATTCACATGAAGTGAAATGCAGCATTCCAGCAAATAGTCACAGGGGACTTTTTCAGCCAAATTAAACAATAGCATTCTGGTGCATGTTCAAAGGCATTTTATAGTTTGTGGTGCTGATTGAATTGGTCTATCTATGTTCAATATGACTGCTTCATTTTCCTTCCAGATCTGAGCTACAGTGTCCTCTGCTTTCTATTCCATAGACCTCTTGAAACCATATTTCTTTCTTTGTTGTGCACTGTAGTGATCACTTGTCTGTACAGAGACAGAGCAGGACAGTAGTGAAAGTCAGTTTGGTGGGGGCTTGTGAAACTGCTGCTCTTGTTACACTGTGTACTTCCTTTCCCCCTGCTGAATATATGCCTTTAAATATAAAGTTCTCAAACCAGCTTTGCCGTAGAGACCTATTTCTCTGTCTGTGAGCAGGTGCTTTGCCCACTGGGCATACAGGCAATTTATAAGTAGAACTTTCCTTTGTTTGCAGCCTCATTAGTTCTATATGGTTCCAAAGCTCTAAATATGCATAGAAATAACTGTGCACTAAAACATATGGATCCAAGTGCTGACCTTGGTTACATCGCTATAAATCTAGACAGTAACTGTTATCATTTGGATTTATGCTAGTGCTATTAAAATGAGTGATTTATTAGTGATGAACAGAGTTTTTATGGCCGTGTCATTCTTGCACAAGTTTATAAGGTTGTTTAAGTACCAATAGTCATAAGTTTAACTCTTTCTTTTATTATGTGTAAAGAAGTCTTTGGCAGGTCATTCATTGTGCAGTAAGTGAATGGTATCTAGAGCATATTAATTAAAAGTCCCCTTATTTGAGGAAATGGCTTATTGGATTTTCTTTAGAGTCTCTCACAGAGTCCTTAATGTAATTTTGTGGGGTTTTTTTTGTTTTTTTTTTTAGTTTAGTTTTAGTTTTTTAGTCTTTGTTTGATACATGTATCACTATTGCATGAGAATATCTTTGGCTCAAAGGAAGAGCATTAGCAAGACAGTGAGCATGTTTATAATTTCTTTCAGGGATACAGATGTGCAGGTGTTCCCTGTGGTACATTTTTTGACTGCTTGCAGAAATTATAACCAATATTCATTAGAAAGAGCAGAGGGGGCCACAGGGAAAGCTTGTTTCAGGGGTGTTGATTGTGATTTAGAATAAATTCTGCTAAGTCTGTTGTCCTTCCATTCACAGCTCTTTGTGTTGTTTCAAGCTGCACTGAAAAGGAGATATATAAATAGGTTTGCATATGTAGAAAGAGTAATATAGGAAAATGATAAGCTGTAAAAACTTTTATCTTTGATAAACACTTTAAATATGTGTTGAGCATAAAATGCTGTGATTTTATGTCTTTTAAATAGTCTCTAAATAAATTAGTATCTTAGGATATGCTTAATTACTACATTAATGAATGCTTTGAATGTTGTAAACATTCTGTAATGTGCAGAAATGAGGCTCTTGTGAGAAAACTGACAGTAAAATAATATGAATTTAGAGGTCACAGAGAAGGCAGTAATGACTTCTCTTGTAAGACCTGATACAGCACCATTTAAGCCTGTGGCAATGCTGTCTTGTGCAGTAATCGCTGACTCTCTGAATAAACCATACAATTTCTTTTTAAATGAGCACCACTGTCAATTCAGATTTAGGAGAATTTGAAGGCTGAAGTTGTATTTATGGACCTGAGCACCACAAAATCATAACTTTCAGGAAGAATGCTTTAAAAATAAATCTTTTAAAGAAGGTCCCTGATCTCTGCATCCTGAAGAACTGTTCAGTGTCTAAGAGTATAGCACAGAAAGAATTATGTACCATTGTGTCATTAATATAAGCAACATGTAGAAAGTAGGAATTTTTCTGAGATACTTATATGAATATCTGTGAAGGCCCTAAGCAGGCCAGAAATACTTAGCCCTCATGATGTCCACAGCTTTTCAGAATAGATCCTACTTTTACTGAAAAAAAAACCAACAAAACTGTAAGCAGCTATTCTCATCTTGATACACATGCATAAAAGCTCAATGAGTTCCCAAGAATCTGTGAGAAATTATGAAAGTATACTGCAGGGAAAAGGGGCACAAAATCCCCTAAAGGTAGATGTTTAAATGATACAGAGAAATTGTGAACTAATATAAAATCCTTATTGAGGATGCAAAAGAAAGCATGGAGCTGTAGTCTTTCAGACACACTGAATCAATAGATCAAAAATGCTGAAGTGATTTCTGATGTCCAGCTCTAAGGCAATAAAAGTAGATCTTCAGATTTTTATGTATGAAAACTGGGCTTATAGAATAATAATGGCCATCAGGAGGATGCTGCACATTTGCAGACCTGCCATTCTCAGTGTTGATATGCTACCCATATGTTTCTGTCTGCAATTTTGAGGCCACTGAGGTTGCATAACAAAAGCTTTTGTTCATCCAGCCTCTGAGTAGCCTCCCTCTGTTCTGAGTACAAGCAAGGTAGTTTGAACTTTGTTGTGTGGGATTGCTTTGCAGTCAGCTGTTACTGTTTGCTCAGCACAGCAATTTAATTCTGTTCTGAATTGAAGGAAAGCATTAAAGATGTCCTGAAGTAGTTTTAGAAGTAGGAAAAAGGAAGACTTATCATAACTCGTAGCATTATTCTTGGATATTCGTTCCTGATTTAAATGTCTTTGGAAGAAGGGCAATGTAGTAAAATAGATAGAACTGGTAATTTTTAGAATATTTGTTTAAGAGTAGATTGCTTCCATGGAAAACCCACCATGTTGTTATCCTGCATGAATGAATGAGGAATAAAAAAATTGCACAAGGGTAGAGAAGCAGTCTTTGAATTGGAAGTGGTTTAGTCAAAATCTTGGAGGGTACCATTTGGTTTTACTTTCTGGCTTGTTGGGTTTTTTCTTGTTTTCCTTCTAAAACCTCAAGGAACAGGAAGACTTTAGAAGGACAGAGTCTTCACCTTGCAGTCATTACAGAATCTCAACATTCCAATTTATAGTTTGAAAAAATTATTTGAAAATTAAAGTAGGAACATGAAACTTTTCAGCTACTTTTTAACATTAAATACATTTTTGCAGGCAACTACAGAAAAGTGCATTCTCTGAAAAAAAAAAATAAAATAAATTGTTATTCTCCAAAGCCAAGCAAGCTTTGGTAGACTTGAAGAGAGTCTCAGAGCATAGCAGAGTCCTTAGAGATGTTCTACAAATGATTCATTGTTTAGGACCCAGATATCTTCCAATTCATGCAGCATGTTACCTGAGTAGAAAGTATTATAGAACCAAGAGAGTTAATTACTTGTTGCAAAATATTTCTTTGGTTCTAATTCTCCACAGTCAAACTGACATAAAGTCAACAAATCTAAGTTGAAGCCAGAAAGTATGGTACCTGCTATGCAATGCGTTGCCATTAATTTGATATTTGAACACTCAAAAACTATTGGAATGGGCAGTGGAGTCAATTTTGGTGAATTTGTCCTGTTGCTTTAGTTTTTGAGCCTGAGAGCTCCAAATCAAAACCTCTAAGATGTTTGGCATTAGTATGTATAGAACAATTTTACCTATATGCTCTATAAAGTAAGAGGCAAGTCTACTCGTATCAGCAAATGAGTGATGAGGTAATAGATTGCACTAAACAGAATGAAGTACTTGTACCTGCAGTTAAATAGGTAATTTAACATTTAAGAAATGCAGTCGTATTTATATGTAATATATAGTCATCTACAGATCAGATTATCTTTTTCCTAATAAATTCTGGTGATTTGTGTTAAATTAGTCTGTCTCCCTGTGTGATACTTGCATACTGGTTTCTGCAGTATTCTGTAGAATTATGCATACTCACCGAGATAAGGAGATCTAATACTAAAACCGATTATTGGACTGGACAAAACGGGTATTAATTAATTTCATTATCCTGTCTTCATTTAAAATGAGTTTTTAAGAGAAGTGATTTAAGTATAGCTGTCAAGGACTTCACCTGTAATTAGATGTGTAGAAATGTTTTCTCACTGTGTTCTGCTGTATTGTGATTTTTAACTGCAGGATCTGCAGAATTTGCATGATAACAGAGCACTGTGGTTTGGTGGAGTTTCTGGTTTTGTGTGGTTTTTGTTTTGTGCGTTTGTGGTTATTTTTTTTTTTTTTTGTTAGGCATGTGAAGTACCCCTGATATTTCATTCATGGATTTAAGCTTATGTCTGTGCCTAAGCTTTAAAAGATTCCAGTCATATTCTTCCTAAGTAATATATTAAGAAGCACCGTATGTATTTATACATACAGCATATGATGAATTCTGAAGGTCTTCCAACTTGTCTGAGCTAAATTCAAGGTAGAATTTCTCTGAGTTTAACTGAATTCTGCAAACAGGTTTCATTTTAATTTGAGTTCTTTTCATTGCAACACATTTCACAGTAGCATTACATAGTTCTAATTTATTTTCAGCCCAGTTAGTGAGGTACAGTTGATATTTGGTCTGCTCTCAGGATAAGCCAGCAGGATAAGGTCATTTGTCCTTGGATTTCACCTGAGAGAATTTAATCCAGACGTTCCTCCTGTGGTAGGTACTGATTTTTCTAAAAATACTGTGACAAAACATTAGCATAATGCTTTATGATTTCATTATTCCAATCTCTGGAACAGACAATTTTTATTTTTGATAACACAGTGAGAAAATACCACATATGACAACATGTATTTATAGAATTTATGGCATAGGAATAAAATTAACTCATGACAGCATTTTGCATGAGTATCCTTACAGGCATGTTGTGCTTGCTAGTTGTTTTATGGGCAAGTATCCAATATATATTATATCACATCCAGGAAATAGCAGCTTTTTGCCAGCCTTACTTCTGCCAAGTTCTGTGTTTGAAGTGGAAATTATTTGCTGAAGTCTTATTTGTGTAGGCTATTAAAGCATGTTATACATTGGCAAAGACAGATACCCAGGTAGCTGATCTTATACTTGAAGGATAAAAATACAGCATATTTTTGATAGAATGGCACTTCTTGTTAATGCAGGCTCCAGCTCAGCCCAGGAGCAGTGAAAGAAATGAACGCATTGAAGTTCCCTATCCATCTAGCCACTTGCGGATGGAGAACTACTTGGGGTTTGAGGGGGGGGAGGGGGGATGGGGGAGTTTGTTTTTCTTTTTTAAATACATGACTGCAATGAAAAAACAGCTGGGTTTTGTGATTGGGAATTGAAGCCCTGTCCAAGCATGTGGTCCTATGTCCTCCAAGGATGGAGCTTTTACCAGTTCTTTGGGCAACCTGTTCCAGTGCCTTACCACCCTTTCTGATAATACCTCTATAAATGTATTTTGTAAAATACTGTATCATGGAAGTTAATTGTTATGATACATACTTGAATTATCAGATTACCAACATCTACTTTCTCTTTGCTCTTCCAGTAGTAACTGGTATTTATGGTCTGAACTGGGCATAGTAGTGGTCTCTCAGTAGTCCCATCATAACTGAGGTGGGCCTCTTTGTTTGTTGCAGTTTTCACTCAAGTAAAACGTGTTTCATTCTACTGTTGGTCTCCTCACCCCCTTTGCCCAGTAATCTCCTCTGCACCATACATGATGGACAAAGGTTGGCTTGTTTGTGTTTTGGGGGCAGACAATCCCCAAATAGCCTCTCTTGTGACATTCAGGATCTTGGAATTCAGTAGTCTTTCTGATGGGGAAAATAAAGTAATAGCGTATTAAGAAAATGCTGTAGAATCTTCATCACCTTAAGAATGCCAAAGTATTTTCTTAGAGCTATTTGGGGGATGTAGTGTAAGAGAAAAGAATTAGGGACATTAACTTGAAGATAGAGTAGGTCGAGGTGAAAGTGTGGAAGACTTCACAGGTTTGTTAAATATATCAAACTGACAGCTCAGAAGGGGCATCAGAGCATATTTACAAAACTTTGGGCTTGATCCCAACTGTAGTTTTGCTGCAGTTACAGTTCATGCTGCAAAGTTATGTCCCTGTGTTGTGATAGTTTGCTTTTTTAACTTCTATGGGTGGTTCCTTCAACATTATCAATCTTGGTATCATGAAACTCTGATAAACAGAGAATTACACAAGGTCTTCTCCTTTTGATGCCTTCCTGATATAACCCTAATTGTAAATGAATAATTGTTACTTATAAGACCTGAGTGAAAAATACATATGTTGTGGTTCTTACAAGCTGCAGGTGGGAGGAAGCGTGTTTTAAACTGTGACGGGTGATGGAGAACTTCTTATACAGGTGCTTCCTTCATATTCACAGCAAAAGCTGGTCCCAGTATGGCCATGAATTCTGCTCAGTGATACTAGCCTTTTTAAACAACTTTTACATGTCTAATAAGTAAGAGCAGCGTACTAAAAGAAAAGGAAATTTCCTTTTGATATGGTGCTTGTTCCAGCATAGTTCAGTCAGTGCAGATCTATACCACGAGATGGCGGTGTAGGTGCACAGTTTAGCTTTTCTAAGCTAAACCAAACTGTCCTGCAAAAAACCAAAATCGTGTTGGGATAATCTAGCCATGTAAAAATCTAGGAATTCCAAAACAGGGCTTTTATAATGCAGATAAGTATGTTTTAAATAGAGCCGAGAGGCATCCAAATACCTTATTTTTCAGAACCATGTGCCGGTTTTGATAAGATGTTCATCAAGGATTGTAGCGATAGGACAAGGGTGAATGGGTTTAAACTTAAACAGGGGAAGTTCAGGTTAGGTATAAGGAAGAAGTTCTTTACTGTTAGGGTGGTGAGGCACTGGAACAGGTTGCCCAAAGAACTGGTAAAAGTTCCATCCTTGGCAGTGTTCAAGGCCAGGTTAGACAGAGCCTTGGGTGACGTGGTTTACTGCAAGGTGTCCCTGCCCATAGCAGGAGGGGTTGGAATTAGATTATCTTAAGGTCCTCTCTAACCCAAACCATTCTACGATTCTATGTTAATGTATGTTCTGCCAGATTTTTTTTTTTTGTTTTTAGACTGTCCAGTAGGAAAAATAAGGAGTAACCATGTTTTCTTGTGGCCAGTGGATGATAGTTTTTTTGTGCTTGTTACTTTGTTCATGATATTTGAGTGTTTTAATTTGTACAAAACCAGTGCAAAAGTTCAAAAGAAAATGATGGACTCTGAAAACATTTGTATTTAGGATATTTTGCAATATCATCCTTAAGCACTGGAAAGAAATTTTCTAGCTTACTTTCTGCATCATAAAGTAATAAATTACTGTAATACAATGTGTACTTGATACTAATAATATGGTTATTTATTTTAGAGTGGAGAAGAAAAATTATTTTTCCAGTCAAAAGGACAATTTATGAGAATATAAGGCTTCAAATTAAATGTGGTTGCATTATCTCAGTTCTTTGGAAAATGTTAAGGGAAATTCTACTAATCATAAGCAGTCAGCAACTGTGTTGTCATGACTTACAAATGTAGAAAATGGGCAATATATTTTGAAAATATCACTGTTGGACTGATAAAATAGATTTTTTTCAATCGGGATAGTTAATGCTACTTTTTGTCTGAAGTGGACTCACTAAATATTTGAAAACAGACTTCTGTGCATTATTATACAGTCAGGATTTCTATGTTTATACACCTGTGGTCCTTTCTTTAGATACCTGTTAATCTGTGCAGTTCTTAGAGGCCTGATAATGCATTCAATCTGGTTATTTGCTACTGTCTGTGTTACAGGTTTAGAAGCAAGGCAGGATTATGCTCTTAAATAATAGAAACTGTAATATACAAATATTCCTTGCATGTTGTTCGAGTTTTTTACTATGCTTGTGGAATTGAGTTGTTTCTGCCTATACTAATGGTGATATGGTAAGAGTTAGAAGTGAAAGCACTTTAAAACAAGGAAGGTGGAGAGGCAGAGAGACTGGAGGTTAAATGTTTGTCAAGCAATAAATGTGACTGTAGAGTGTGTTTTGGAAATTGAACTATAAATGCTCTTCTGTACATGTCAGTGATCAATAAATGGCAGGAAAAGTTTCTAAAGTTAAACTAGATTTCCTGATTTATTTTTTTGCCTTTCTCTCAAAAAGGAGAAAAACTCCATTACCTTACATTAATCTTACATAAAATAGTCTTACTTAAACCTTCTGACATCTAAGAATTTCTGCATACCACATTCAGTGGTATGTCTCTCTAATCAGTATAAATAATCTAATCATTATAATAAAAATTGTCCAATAATATGTGCTCCAGCTGGCTTTTGCACACAGCGTTTGAAACTTTTCAGTTAAATGAGCTCAGTTGTAATATATGAGTTATTTAATTTTCTTGACTTGGATTAAAATGTGCTCTCCCACCTGTGTTCCCAAGTACCTGAAAAGGCAAACATACAGCTACAAAAGAATAAAGGTCAAACCATGGTCAGTGTGCCTTGCCTAAATAGGTCATTAAGAGCATATTGAATCTCTAGTGTATTATTTCTCTTGATTTCAATTATTTCTCTTGATTTCAATTATTTCTCTTGATTTCAATTGGTAGAATTGTCATTGAAGAAGAAGTGATAGAAAGTTTCTTGGGGTTTGGTTTGGTTGGTTTTGGTTGCTTGTTTGTTTGTTTTTTTTTATGAATGGATGGGAACGAGATGATTGCTACAGAATACAATTTGACAGTGTAACAAATGAAACTGGGCTTTTAAATCCCATTAGTTCATTGGTAATCCATTTTGCTCTAAATTTAGTGTAGCAGTAATGAAAAGCCAGAATGTGAAAATGTTTCCTACAACTTGATTTGACTGCAGCCATGGGAAAGTGGGGAAAAAATAAGTGGGAGCTTCAGTAAGAAGGAGCTACCTCATCACCATTTAAAATGTAATGCTGTTTATCTGTGTCAAATACCTTGCTGTGTTGTAGCAGAGCACAATACTTGTGCTACAGTCTTGGAGGATTAACCAGTTAAGCTTTGTTCTTTTGGCCTATTTATTATCTGGTTGGCAGAGCCAAATCTGTATGGTTTTCAGGGAAATGTTGAGGCTTTTAGTGCTTTACACAGGTAAGTTACTGATTAATGTTGCAGCTGTTGTGTGTGTTATGTCTCCATAAGTGTATTGAGATACGATGGAAAGAACATCCTGCTGGTATATGGAAGATAGCTAACAAAGAATGCTTGATTAATCCCAACAACCAGGATTTGGTGCAAATATGTTTACTATTTTGGTGCCCAGTAGGATCTGTGTTATGTTACCCAGGTTATTGAACAGCTTCAATATCGTGCTTAAATTTATGTTGGCTTCTGAAGCTGATAGGATGTTCAGGAACTTCCCTAGTTGGCTGGCAATTATTGTAGTGAAAAGTGTTTGGCAATCAGTGAAGTCATGGAAACTTACCGTTCAAGTTAACTACTGATGTTTGTTTAGCAGATTTCAGTACCTTGTTGAGGTCTCAGTCACTGCCCTGAGGAATTTACAATCAAAGATACTTAGAGATAACAAACCCACATTGTGTTTAATTGGTTGAAAATTGTTAGCCAAGCCAAGCATGACACATCAGGTATGGCAGATATCATATACCTTGCATTCCAGTGTTAGTAAGCCAGTGAAAACAATTTGCCTATTTAAATTAAATACAGGAGAAATTAAATTGGAATTGGGACTGGAGGAATACAGTGGAAAATGAGCTAACTCACAGTGCTCAGTAAAAACTTTTAAAAGGGGTAGATTTTTATATTCAAAAAGCAGATGGAAGTTGGAGATAGGATTATTTTATTCTTCAGAGCAAACTGTTTACACAGAAAAGTGGCCCAGAGAAGTTTGACCTTCATTATTGTATATAAAAATTAATCCTGGAAGATTTTCAATTATTCCTCAGCATTTTGAAGATGAAAAAAATAGGTATCAGCTTTGTGTGGGAAATGACTTATCTGGCTGCCTTCAGAATAGATTTTTTTTTTTTCTTTAAAGCAGTTTGCCTCATTTGGTTTATTGGGTCAATGACAGCCCAGACTTGAAGCTGAGTCACAAAGTGTGTCAATTACTTGGCGACCTCAATGCAAGCCTGCTCTGTGCTCAGTTTGCTCTGCTTAACACACTACTTCATCACATTGATATCAGTACTTCATGGAGCGTTCAAGTACAAGTCCTGCATAGTTGTGTGCTAAAATAGGCTATGGTATTTTAATCAAATTTAAAGCTGTCCTTTCTTATCTAACAGTGATAGTGATGTGTTTTGTCACTTACAAGAGAGTCACATAAAGTGAATGTCTTGTCAGTAAAACCATAACTATCTATATAACACAATTGTTACAGATCCATCATCAAGGTCACCCAATTCTTGCTTGGTTTTACTCAACAGATTTATTTTGGCTTAGTACAGTTAGATGGAAAAAGTAAAAGATGAAAAATAGTTTTTCTTTAATATTAAATTTGAAGGTTGGTAATATAGGTGGAGTGAAGTAAATACTGATTCGCTTTATTCAAATTCTGCATGGTCTGCAAGAAGAGTTGGAGGGAGGATCTAAGGAGCTACAGGCCTGTCAACTTGTCCTCGATGACAGGAAAGGTTATAGAGCAGATCAGCTTGAGTGTCATTATGTGACATGTACAGGACTACCAGGTGATCAGGCCCAGTCAACATGAGTTTAGGAAAGACAGGTCCTGCTTGACTAACCTGATCTCCTTCTATGACTAGGTGACCTGTTTAGTGGATGAAGGAAAGGCTGTGGATGTTTTTTACATAAAGTTTAGTAAAGCCTTTGACAGTATTTCCAACAGCATTCTCTCAGAGAAACTGGCTGCTCATGGCTTGGATGTGTATACCCTTCCCTGGGTAAAGATCTGGCTGGATGGCCAAGCCCAAAGAGTGGTGGTGAATGGAGTTAAATCCAGTTGGTGGCCAGTCACAAGCGGTGTTCCCCAGAGCTCAGTACTGGGGCCAGTTCTGTTTAATATCTTTATCAATGATCTGGATGAGGGGATCAAGTGCACCTTCAGTAAGTTTGCAGATGACACTGAGTTGGTTGGGAGTGTTGATCTGTTGAGGGTAGGACGGCTCTGCAGAGGGATCTGGACATGCTGAGACCAACTGTAACTCAGCAAGGCTCAGTGCCAGGTCCTGCACTTGGGTCACAACACCCCATGCAATGCTACAGGTTTGGGGAACAGTGGCTGGAAAGTTGCCCAGTGGAAAAGGACCCAGGTGTGTTGGTCAACAGTCAGCTGAATGTGAGCCAGCTTGTGCCCAGATGGCAAAGAAGGCCAATGGCATCCTGGCTTGTATCAGAAATAGCGTGGCCATCGGGACTAAGGAAGTGATCATTCCCCTGTACTTGGCACTGGTGAGGCTGCACCTCAAATAGTGTTCAGTTCTGGGTCCTTCACTACAAGAAAGACATGGAGGTGTGGAGCAAGTCCAAAGACGGGCAGAGAAGCTGGTGAAGGGTCTGGAGCACAAGTCTTATGAGGAATGGCTGAGGGAACTGGGGTTGTTTAGCCTGGAGAAAAGGAGGCTTAGGGGGGGCCTTGCTGCTCTTTAGAACTACTTGAAAGGAGGTTGTAGTGAGGTGGGTGTTGGTCTCTTTTCCCAAGTAACAGGTGATACGACATGAGGTAAAGGCCTGAAGTTTTGCCAGGAGAGGTCTACATTGGATCTTAGGAAATTTATTTTTTTTCACCAAAATGGTTCTTAAATATTGAAAGAGACTGCCCAGGGAAGTGGTTGAGTCACCATCTGTTGAGGTATTTAAAGGATGTGTACTTGACATGGTTTTGTGGTAGACTTGGCAGTGCTAGGTTAACAGCTGGATTCGATGACCTTAAGGGAACATGCCATCAGACTCGGTGAAGGTCATTTCTTAGAATAAAATAAAGTAAAATTAAGTCTGGATTTGACTGTGAAGGAAGAAAGCTGATTACTAGTAATTAGGTTTATCCTCTATGGTAACTACGTTTGTGAATATTGGGTGTAATGATGTAGGTGAACCATTCTCTCTGGTAATCACACTTTATGTTAAATTCAGTAAGCAACTTTTTTTGATATTTCATTTACTAAAGGGAAATATGAGAAGAAGGAAAAAGTATATTTTTATAACAAGGAGTAGTTATTTCTTCTGTCTTATCCTTCTCAACTCCATGTACAATAAAAATAGAATGGGATTTTTTTTTAATTTTGTTGCTTTTTACATTCAGATTATTCAATTAGAACACTCCCAAGGGGTCTGTACATTACAGTCTAAGCAAGCTCAGGAGTATGCTTACTTAAGATTACCTCCCCATCTTGTGTATTGATGTACCTGTGGATTATTCTTCTGTTCAGTTTTCTAGTGGCAAGAGGTAACGGGAAGACCAGGAAAGGGAAACATTACTTGAAAGACAAACAAAAAAAATCTGCTCCACAGGAGTGGGAGGCTGATTTAGTGCAGAGGCAGTGACCATATAGTTGGTTTGCTATAGAGCTTGGTAGGAGTTGCGGCTGTATTACCTCTGAGCTGGATACAGACTTTGTACTGATGGGAGTTACAGCAGGATTATTTGTAACCTGAAGCTAAATAGTCCATTAAGGGATCATGCTACTGCATTGTGACTTCTACTGTCTCCAAAATCCTTAGCAAAGGGTTAACAAATAGGTCTGAGGAATAGCACCTTTTATTTTACATGTTTCTAGTAAGGTAGTTCTGGGGTTGTTAAAGGCATTGGAGCCCTGACAATCCTGACTTGCTCTGGATCTTACTGTAAGCACCTATCATATGTAATTGGTAGGCTTATAGCAACACCCTTTAGTGGAGAGTTTACCAGGTATACACACATTTATAATAGGTTCTTCAAGATTCTGGAGAAACCTGAATGCAAATGGTCCCTAGGAGTCAGAGCGCACTTCCCCCTTTTTTTTTCTTGAGGCAAGAGCACAAATGGGGAAGCTTACAGTCGATGATGCCCTTCCTGCAAGTGAATGATTTCCTTCTCTATTTCCTTGAGACTTTGTAGGGCTCTTTCACTTTCTAATTCAATCTGCATCACTCGAGCAGCAGTGTATTGCTGAGAGCTGTCAATTGCCTTGTCTAGTTGCTAATCCTTGAACAAAAACATTTCAGATTTCTGATTTTATTTTTCCATTGTCCCATACATCCTGGGGTCACACTGTGCTCGTTGGCAATATGCTGTTTGGGATGAATCAGATATGTGTTATGGCACTATTAATATGGACTGGAGTATCTCACTGGAGTCCCCATAATAATAATAATAATAATAGTGACTATGAGTCAGCTCAGGAGTGGCTAAGATTAACTCAGAGTTTTGAAGAGCCAAGAGGTGATTCATCCTTTGAAATAAAGAGAAGCTGCTAATAAACATTAATAGACATTTTCAGAGTTGTTTGCAGTGTATCAGTACTTGCTGTAGTTAATGGGGAAGTAACACAAGGAACTGAGAATGTCATACCAGCAGCAGCTCAGTAAGCAATGACTTAGTGGATGCACACTGAGTTGTCACTGCTGTTGGTAATAGCACTCTCTAGTACCAAGATGCAGCAACAGACTTTACTGGTTTTGCTACTGCAGCATCTGACTTTTTTCCCCAGTCCTTAGTACTGGTTTTTTACACTTGAGATTTGCTGGGTGTTTCCTTGAATTACTGTATGTTAGGTGCATTTTGTCAATAGAATATATGTTTAATTTTATACAATCATAGAATGGTGAGGGTTGGAAAGGACCTGAAGTTCCAACCCCCCTGCCATGGGCAGGGACACATTGCACTAAACCATGTCACTCAAGACTCTGTCCAACCTGGCCTAGAACACTGCCAGGGATGGAGCATTTACCACCTATTTAGGCAACCCATTCCAGTGCCTCAGCACCCTCACAGTAAAGAACTTCTTCCTTATATCTAACCTAAACTTCTGTTTGAGACCCATTATCCCTTTTCTTGTGCTACAGTCCCTAGTGAAGAGTCCCTCCCCACCATCCCTATAGGCCCCCTTCAGATACTGGAAGGCTGCTATGAGGTCTCCACGCAGCCTTCTCATCTCTAGGCTGAACAGCCCCAACTTTTTCAGCCCGTCTTCATAGGGGAAGTGCTCCAGCGCTCTGGTCATCCTTGTGGCCCTCCTCTGGACTTGTTCCAACAGTTCCATGTCCTTTTTATGGTAAGGACACCAGAACTGTACACAATACTCCAAGTGAGGTCTCACGAGAGCAGAGTAGAGGGGCAGGGTCACCTCCTTCGACCTGTATGCCTTCCAGGAGAACCTGCTCCAACATTTTGCCAGGCACAGAGGTGAGACTGATTGGTCTGTACTTCTCTGTGTCTCCCATTTTCCTCTTCTTGAAAATGGGGGTTATATTTCCCTTTTTCTAGTCAACAGGAACTTCACCTGACTGCCATGTTTTTCAAATATGATGGTCAGTGGCTTAACAACTTCATTTGCCAGCTCTTTCCAGACCCACAGATGGATTTCATCAGGTCCCATGGACTTGTGCACATTTTATGCATAATTTATAGTGTTTAAAGTGGAAAATGACTCAGATAACAGGAAAGAAACTTTGAAGTAGATTCACTGATCAGGAGAACGAACTTACTCTCCATAGAGTAGATGTGCTTGTTCCTCCAAATCGCAGTAGTTTTTGCATATCTGCCAAATCATTTTAACTGGGATCTCATGCTACTCTGCCTGCTGTGACAGTCATTCTGAACCCCTACTACCTCAAGCCATCTTCACAATTGAATACTGAACTGTACCTGGCTGTTTTCCTATGTGCTTCCAGGTCACAAACTCGTTTACTTTAGATGAACAATGGTGTGCCACTTATTTTCTCCAGCTATCAGACAATGTTTTGGACTTCCTTGCTGGTGTGTCCACCTGTAAGAGAGCTTTTGTACTTTCTATTTGTTGTAGATTTTTGCATTTTATCTGGTCAATGGAAAGAGAGAGATCAGACCAGACTCGAGAGTATCATGATGCACTCCAATTGGTATCCAGTGTGATACATCTGCCCGCAGGTATTTTGTGCCTCCCTGCATGTTGCTCAAAGTAGAAGCTAGCTTGATGTGTCATAAACTGTCATTCTTTTCCTGGTATATTTAATGCACATACAACTGCTACTTTTGTTGTCTGTGCAGTGCCTCAGACTGTGGTGGCCAGACAAAATAGATTAATTGTATAAACTAATAACTTATGTTACTTTTAGAGGCAGAGACAGGACAGAAAGCACCAAGGATACTTTTACTGGCTGCGTTTGTGTCCTTGATTTTTTAAATTATGTATTCATTTTCTTTTCTGGTATCGGGTGTTAAGTGAGCCAAGACCTACTTCACAAACATTTCCAGAAAGAAAAGTTGTCAGGCACTTTTCTTAACACCCACACACTCCTCCTATCAATGTTACTGTAAAATTGATGGATTTGAGACATGCTTTTAAGATGTGTTTTTCATTCTTTTTTTAATCAAGAAAAAATTTTGTACTTTTCATTGCAATTTGTCTTCTGCATTAAAGGCTTTTCACTGACTGTGTAAGTGTATTGAGGCCATCATTCACACAAACAACTGTCAAACATTTTACTCAGCTTTCCTATTTGTTTTTTTTTTGAACAGAATTCTCCTATACCATGGGGAAAACACCTTTGTCTCTGTAAACTCAGGAGTACTTTTGCAGTTTGTCATCTCTTTCAATGCTCAGCTATCTCAAATTCAGTATGTGCACTGTTGAATGTTTACTAAATTCCTCCTTTTTGAGAAATGATTGGCTTAAAACCTTAGTTGGCTTAAAACCAAACAGGTGTTGTTTGGTTTGTGTCTGTATAGCCCTGCTTTCACAGGAAAAATTCCTTTCAAAAGAAAGACTGTTAAGTACACATCTGCTTGTAGCATTTTATAATGTTTTACTTTAAAGGGAAAATGTGGAGTAGCTAGTGTTTTCAGAGGGACTTCCTCCACCCTTCCTTTTAAAGTTTTTTCTCTTCTCATGGTCTCTAACAGGCTGGTTTATAAATTGGGCTGAGCTGACTCTGATTACATATTTGATCTATATCTTGTTAAAATATTTTGTTTGTTCTGATTACTTTTGTGTGTGTGAGCATACTGGGGTTGGCTGGGATAGAGTTAATTTTCCTCACACTAGTTTATATGGTGCTACATTTTGTACCTGTGACCAAAACCAGTTTTGATGCAGGGGTGTTTTTATTGTTGCTGAGCAGTGCTTACACAGTGTCAAGGCCTTTTCTATTTTTCTTACTGCCCTGCCAGGTCACAAAAATGGCTGGGACAGCTGACCCTAACTGACCAAAGGGATATTCCACACCATATGAAGCTTGTGCTGAGCAATAAAAGCTGGGGGAAGGAAGAGGAAGAGGGGACATTTGGAGTGATGGCATTTACCTTCTTAAGTAATCATTACACATGATGGAGCCCTGCTTTCTGGGAGATGGCTGAATACCTGCCTGCCAACAGGAAATAATGAATAAATCCCTTATTTTTCTTTGCTTGTGCTTGCAGCTTTCATTTTATCTATTGAACTGTCTTTATGTCAACCTAGGAGTTTTCACACTTTTACCCTACTGATTCTGTCCCCTAATCCACTGTGGAGGGAGTGAGCGAGAGGCTGGGTGCAGCTTGGCTGCCTGCAAGGGGTAACGCGTGACAGTAAGTTGCCTTGCTCCAAAATTTTATCAACTCTCTCTTAATGAGCTCAGGAGTACTGTGCTGCATGTGAAGAATTTATTGATCCATCCTTCTGACATATTCAAAAGTGGATTGTCCTTGGCTTCAAGTGAGGAATCTGCTTGCAAGGAAAACATTCAGGTGACACTGTATGGGTAGCTACCACACAAGATTGCACAATGGAATTGTCTGAAAAAGAGATAGAGTTAAGAACATGTAAACATTATTTTGTTTCACAAAAATGTAAAACATACTTCTGTGATCAGTGAAGTGATTACTGTATTTTTTTAATGCTTTTGTGTTGCAGGTTTTGTTAAATCAGTAAGGCACCTGACTAGTTATGTCCTATCTGGCAACACTTCTCTAAAAGAGATTTGTATTATTGTAATAATGTATGTAATCTTAGTGAATTTCTGTCCACCACAGGCACTAGGGATCTTTCTACCTTGGAAACTGAATTACTTCGTACAAATATTTTGTGGTTTTTTTATTCTCACACTACTCATTTAGTACACGCTACTGCTGCAGCATTCAGGTAGATTAACTTTCCTTTCACATTTGAGTTTATACACATATTTTTCCCTTTCCCTGGTAGAACTGGTAAGCATTATATAAATTACATACTTCCTAAAACTCAGTGTTACTTAAGAAAACTATGCAAGTTTTCCCAAGTTGAGACATCTTTCTCCATACCTTCTTACAAAAGTTGTGTCAACTTTATTTAATTAGCATTGACGTGATATCAACGAACGACTGTACAGGCTGTTCAGACACTTTTGTGTTGCAATGTGGTGTTCCTTTTCGTTGGGGGATGACTAGATTGCTCTGCTTCCCTCATAAGACATTAAAATTTAACCCATTCATGTTCTGGAAATAACAGGGTTTGCAGATAGCATTATACTAATGTGCAATAGTAGAAACCTTACTTTGTGGAAAGGTTGCAGCTTGAATAATTTAGTGCGAAAAAATGTAATTAGTTTAGGATTCCTGAATATATCTTAGACAACAGTTAGCAATACACACATGCACAAAGCAGTCCATATTGTGAACATGGAGTGAGAAGAGAAGGGAAAGAAGAACAGAAGAAAAAGATGGAAAGTTGTCTTTATGCTGAAGCTATTTGAAGTTCTTAGTAAGGCAGAGAAATAATCAAAAAGCTACAGGACAGTTTAGTATTGAGCTCTCAAGCAGGTGGAGTCTATTGCATTTTTGTTCTGCTCTAAACAGTTGATTAATTCCTTCAAATTAAATGCATGTTTTGAAGTGGGAACATTCCTGTGTCCTTGTGAAAGCCACCAAACTCAAGGTGATTCATAGTAAGACTCTGCTTTGCGGGGATCCTGAATTAATCAAAATAATGCAGATATCCAACATCCAGAAAGACTGAGCAGTTTTGTTCAATTTCTTTTGATATGGTCTATTTTTATTAATCTAACTCTGCATGCACACTGGACATAAAATGGTATTGCTACATGAAAAGAATGTAAACATACTTCCCCTCTTTCTGTTGTGTAGTAAGTCTTCACGTTTTTTATTTGGAAATTTAAAGTAGATTAGTCAGTTACTAATTATTTATTAAACAGAATAGTTGGCAGTGCAACCTATTTTGGAAGTTTGCATCTCTGTGCTGGCTCCCAGTGTATTTCATAATAACGGTGAGCTATTTCTCTTTACTCTGTGAGCACTTGGTGGCCTCTGTCTTCACTGTCCCTCTGCTTTCACACTCAGCTGCGACAAGGCCTTCGTTTCTGTCCTGATATTGATTATTAGGTCAGAAAGGTGAAAGAAAAACAACAGATAAAAAAGAAAGCAAACATCAGCTTGTACTTGCTTATGTTTTTCATGTGCAGATACAAAGGATAAGAGGAATTATTTAGTATAGTCCACTGAACTAGTAGCCAATACAACAGGATGAAATCTATAAAATAAAATTAGGAATTGAACATGTGAAAACTTCTTAAGAGTGAAACTATGACAAAAGAGACATTTGGTAGAAACTATGGAAGTTCCAGCATGGTGGATTTTATAGAACAAACTACATCAAGTCTTTTCTGTAAAGAGCAGCCTGTACTGAGGTATGCTGGATGATCTAATCCAGCAGGTCTGTCTAGGTGTTTTGAGTTTTTTTGAATGACATAGAAGGACTGGATGCCAAAGATAAAGAAAAAAAGGTTAACTTTGAAATCCTAAACTAGTGCTCTAATTATCTGATGTGATAATACCTGGCAGCAAGAGGAACAGAAGGTGGTATTAAGGTGAACTGCAACATGAAAAGTCACTCCCAAGTTTCATCTAAATCCTCCTACTAGGTCACTTAATTCCTACTCAATACAAAACCGTATTTTCATTGTAACTTTTCATTATCTTTAGAAGCTATGTATTTTTTCACAAGAAATTTTTTTTTTGTGACCTCAGTTGTCAGAGAACAACATTTTTGAAGCTTTTGATGGAGAAATTTAAATGAGTTTACAAAGGATGATATTATTATAAAGCTTCTTTAAATTTATTTTATGCTGAATTTTCTTTGCAGTTTGCCCAGTGGGAACATTCAACATTCATATTGAAAAAGGTCCTTTTTCCATCTTGTTTTTCAGTTCACATTTGAAATTACTTTGAAGGTGTGACTTCTTAAAGGTAAGGAGACTATCAGAGCTGTGGAAAAAAAAAACAGTCTTTAGACTGGTTTCACAGGATGCCTTAAAAATTAGAGGCATTTTAGGAAGGTCAGAATGACTTTACCAAATTATGATGTCGTCCTGAGAAGCAGGACTAGGTTCACTGAAGTCCTGTAGGCAGTTACTGTTAAAGTAGATAATATAAGGGAAACTACTCTGATATTGCTAATGCATTTCTGTAGAAAGTTGTGTAATACTTTATCCTGAATTTTAATGATGACCGAACACACTGCATAATTCAAACCTCATTGACAGAGCTTGAGGGTGGTTGTAGAGTGGAAACCTTGTACAGTTTGTTTCTGTTTGCTACCACTGGCAGTCTTGCATTAGAAGTGTGTGTGTCTTGGCTGGGAAAAAGAACGGTCTTCTATCATTAGGCAATAGAATTGAGCAAGAGATGGGATCTTGGGCTGTGATGGAGAAATTAGATGTTTTTTTGGAAATACACCAAAAGGTCAAGAATTTTTATGTAGCATCAAAGCCAAAGGAGGAAAGAACAGGCTGATCCTTTGTAGAGGTAGCAAGATTATTCTTGGTTTTTACAGTTATTTTCAGGATAGGTCGCTTCTAGGCAGGGATGAGTGTCAGATAGTGGGAACAGCTTTCCAGGATAGGGATATCTTGTTACTGCTGCCTGCTTTCTTCTGACAGTGATAGGGACTGCTATCAGTTTGATAGTTTCTGTGTACTTTGTAATACATTAACTGTTTGCACAAAGCAGAGGGAAATATTTTCACTCTACATTGCTTTTATTTTAAATGGAGAAAAGGAACCCCAAAAGACTAAATGAAAAGTCTGTGTGCCAGAGAAGTACTTTGTAAAACATGCAAGAGAAGCTGTGTGCCTTTCAGATATGAACTTTTTAACTGAGTTTTCTTTTCTTACCCTGTAGGTAGAAGGAGCAAAAAAGACTGTGCTGTCCCAGTTGTTGGGATTTCATAACAGTTTTGATCCTTTCCTCCTGTATAAAAAAACCCTCAAAGACTGTAACCAGCTACAGAATGTTCCCACGTATGTCATCTGCCTGACTGTAGTCAGTTCTGGGGTTCAGGATCTGCCCTGTTTACAGTGACTGAAATTAATAGATTTTCCTAGTTTATTTCATTTGCTTCTCACAGAGTAAATTAATTAATCTTACTCTTTTTCTTTTTTTCCAATGTGGAAGCAAAAAAAGAACAAAATTAGAATAATTATTATACAAAGTGTTCCCAGAAAGCACAGCAAACAAAAGAAAGCCAAGATTGCGACAGATAAAATATGTCATTAGGAACATAGCTCAGAGCTATTGTGACTTGTGGCCATAAACGCAGGAAGTAATTTTCCTCCTGGATCCTTTTTAACTATAGGAACAAAAAAAAAAAGGAAGTCTGGTGATTGCAGGT
Source organism: Pezoporus wallicus (assembly GCF_028554395.1). Lineage (NCBI taxonomy): Eukaryota > Metazoa > Chordata > Aves > Psittaciformes > Psittacidae > Pezoporus > Pezoporus wallicus. The sequence goes on from NW_026640488.1 coordinate 9,170,295, forward strand.
ATGGTGTGTGGGAGATACTGATAGGCCATATACATGTCTGAGCAAAAGGATGGAGGTACCCCTGTGTTTGGGCACAGCAAAAGCTTTTGAAAGGATGAATGACTTGTTTGTATATGAATTAATAACTCTTAATTGTTAAATTTTTTTTTAGGATGCTACCACTAATAGACCAGCATCTGAGATGGAATTACTTAACTTCTTAACAGAACTTCCTTTCTTAACAGTCAAATAACATGGTATGCTGTTCTTAAGCCCTGAACAATATGTTCACAGAATTGCTTAGAAAAACTCTGTTTCCATTATGTCAACATCCAGAAGTACATGCACAAGCTGTAGGCATTTTAATAATGAACTGTCTAGACTGATTAAAAACCAGAGACAAACACCATGTATATGAAACAAATTAATCCTGCTGAGATAATAAAACAATTTAATCTCCAGAACTTTACCTTCTTCTTCAATACAGATCAAATAGTGTATATGTTTATCTCTATATGTATAGTGTATGTGTTTATCTCTACATGTGTTATTTTCTATGATTAATAGGTAATTTTCAGCTTTTATTTAGAGTTCAACAAACAGAACTTTCACTGCTTTCTCAGGAGACTTTATTAACATTTATGTTTGTATATTATATACATGCTCTTTAATCCTTCTGTAAATATATTCCTTATAACAACTGATTTTTTTGGTGCTAAAATTTAGTTAAGTATCTTGCTAGTGTTTTTTTGACTCAACTCCATGTTTTTCATGTTGTATTTCACAGTTAATTTGATCATATTCAAACTGGCATAATGTTCAGCAAAAAAATACATATTTATCACTTGCTGGCCATCTCACTTTCCAGTTGCATCTTTCCTGCAGTTCACTGATTTTTTCTGAAATGTTTTGAAAAAACTAAATTTTATCTGCAAATATTCTCTCATTACTATTTATTCTGCATTTAAATTAATTCTTCTCCAAATCTTTGTTTGTACTACACCCTGAGGGAAAACCAATTGCTTTCATTTTAGATTCATACAAGCAGCTTCCGGAACAAACAGAAATGAAGTTTTGGTGAGATAAGCAGAGTTTGCACATTACAGGCACTCTTTCAATCTAGAAATCAAAGCTCCTAGGATATGAAATTACCACACTTTGAGTGAAATAATTGTCTGTGTGGTATCTGGGAAAGGTGTTGGGGTTGGTGGTAGTCTTGCAGGTTGTTTATTTTTTTTAGTATTTCCCAGAGAAAAGGTTGTTTTTCTTCCCAACACTAATTAAATGCTTGCTAGATGCAAAGCGAAGCACTGTTTCCTTTAAAAAGGACAGGTGGTTAAAGAGCTACCCAGAAGTTTATTTCACACCCCATGGATATCAAGAGCCCATATGAATCTTGCCATACAAAATATCTCCATTCAAGAAAATAGTAAAAGCTCATAGACTTCTTGAAGGTAGGACTCTCCCTGTTTCAGGTCCTCCCCTATATATTGCAATCATTTTTGATGGCACAATCTGGCATATAAAATAAGGAATATGCTTCAGTAATGTGAGGATGGTAATTGTAGTAAAACATAAGTTAGCAGTGCAGAATGTGATGATTGCAAGAGTGAGCTTTCTATAATTTATTCAATTTTACTTATTTATCTCTTTCTGGATCCCCAGCAGGGTTATGGATAGTGCAAAGAAAACGTCTGAAGTAATCAGCGTTCCAGAAATCATACAGTGGACTCTAGAGGAAAGCATGCAAGCAAATTAAATAATGCATGTTTAATTTCATTAGTGGTTAGACATTATGTTGATCAGAATATAAAAAAAAGTTGGCAAATTTCGTCTCAAGGGAAACAATACTGAAGCTGAAGCATTTAAATTAAAAACAATATACTTGGACTTGTTTAAAGGAAAAGTTTTAAAACTTATATTTGTGATATTTCATGTCATTTTTTTCATAATTATAAATAGTTTTTCAAAGAAAAAAGTGGCAAATTTTATGCATATTTTTCATTAATTTTTAGTGACTATATTGGAACTTTAACCCTATCAGGTTCTATGGGGAAAATGTAATTGAGGTCTTGATGTTAAAAGAAGATAAAGTAGCTTACAACACAGCCTTAAGTCAAGATTGACTATTACTAGCTCTTATAATGTAAATTTAAAGTTAAGATATTGAAGGTCTTGTTGGAAGCAGTGGGGAGTCTTCTAAACTAGCCCAAGATGCTACCTTTGAGAAACTTGCCAAAGGAGTATAAAATCATCACTGCAAGTTTCATCATGATTCTTGTGAAAAACCTTGTTTTTTTCCTTTAGGCTGCTTTTCCTAGAAAAGGCTCATCTACGTAACCCCTATTCAGCAAAAGCTGTATTTTTGAGGGAGAGGTTCTTGGTAAGTGTTTTGAGAAAGATTTTTGGTTTTGCTGCAGTATTAGTCATGTAAATGTTTAGGGGCTATGTCCAAACAAGAGCTGAGTAAGAGATGAAAACAGAAAACATTGTGTAATATTTTGATTGTATTTTTTTCTGTTATTTGGAATTTCAGGTTTGTTTCTTGAGATCTTCATTATTCAGTCTTTGTTTTCTGGTTTGATTTCTAAATCCCTTTGCTAATCCCAGCCAGAAGCTGCTGAGTACTGTTAGCTTTTGAGAGTTCCTTTTCTTCAGTGTAGGCAGTTTGAGAAAAAGATTTAGGATCAAGGTCAGTGGTTTGGTAGACCAAGGACAGAGTAAAGGACTCCAACAAACTTCTGAATGAAAGATGCACTTGCGTGTGGTCTAGCAAAGACGAGGAGAAGGTGTGGGATTCAAAATTACCTGCCCCATTTTTCATGTTTTTGTTTTTGTCTCTTGCTGAGAAGAGTTTGCTGGGAGAAAACAAAAGAAAGGGCAGTCTGCGTCTGCCTATCAGCCACTTAATACTTCATCCCTACCTTTAAACACATACACACACACAGGCTCTAGGAAGGCAGTGCCTGCAAACCTTGCAGCAGGAAGTCAGATCTTGTAATGAATGTATTTTTTCTGCATCAAACTTTTTTACTTAAATTAAGGCTACTGATTTTATGCTGTACTATTTCTGCTGGGAATAAATTTCACATGGAAATGCCTCAGGAAGTAGGAATTTCACAAGACATTTTACTTGCAATGTTTTTCTCTTGGTGTTTGGTCCACAGACCTTTCATATTCTTCTGTAGCATTGGCTGGTGCAAGGTTTCTAGTGAGAGACAGGATGGTCACATTTATTAAAAAATGGTTTCATAGCATGCCAGAAATCACAAATTGTTTGGAAACCAAGGATACATGGAATCCTGTGATTCAAAGCATACAAGTGCAGAGAAATTGAATATTTTTTTATAACAAACTAGCGGCAGACAGCTAAGTCAGAGGAAAAACCTGAAGGCAAATAGAGAAAACTATAAATGTACCATTTAATTCCCCCCAAATTCCAGCAGCTCTACATTGGCAAGCACCCTTTGTGGTTTGGAAATTAAATATTATTAAAAGTTAATCCAGTAAGCTTTTCTTCTCAGGCCAAGTGTAAGAAAGAAAAGCCGAACATGCAAGCCTAGTCATATATGTCTAAATATCTTCCTGCGTGGTCAGGATGTGGGCTCCTTGTGCCTCCATGATCCCGTTCTAGTGCTGATGCTAGTGTTCCCTAGTTGTATGAACTGGCTCAGCCTTCTGAAAGCTGAGTCACACATATTGTGAGGTACAAAAGACTGTGGAGAAGCTCTTGGATTATTTGTACCACTGTCAGCAGCTGGCTTGTTTGCAGGAACAGCTCATTGAGAAAGCCTGTAATGTGACCATGATGAACATCTGGCAGTGAAGGAACAGGGACAATATGGTTATAGTCAGGTTCTTGATTCACTTTTCCCTTTTTACCTGCCATCCTAAATTTCAGCCCTATCTGTGCATTTAACCATGACCACCAAAGCTGTAGCTTTTCAGTAACCTTACTTGTGTTACTCCTGTTTTACACAAGAAACAGAAGGCAGAATACATCTGTTCCATTTTTTTTCATGGATCCTGTTTAGTTAAAAGTTATTAGATGTAAGCTGGAAAGAAGAAAACCCAAACCAATAAACAAACACATCGAGCTATATAAAGAATGTTTCTTTTTTTCAAAAACTTATGAATTACACAATCTGTGGTACAGGTCACATGGTTCTTACTATGTATTTGCACATATGATAGCAGAAAACATTGCAATTCAGCCTTTTTTCTGAATAATAATACAATGTCACCTTCAAAAACCTGCCTGGCTACTTTAAGTGTTTAAAAGAGAGTAAGGAAGATAAGGTGTGCTCTGTTACATAGCTGTTTTTAAATATTAATAGAATGAAATATTTTTCGACTCTTTCCCTGACCTTCTTTCCTTCTAAAATGTATTTTCTTTCCTTCTAAAATATGTTGTACCTTGAAGCCTAATTTGTTTGCAATGCAGTATGATAAATGTATGACAGCTAGTGTTCATGAGAAAACAGAAATCGTATTTGAGTATCAGTTAAAAAATAGAATTGCTACACCTACACAATAGGGTAGTCACAGCACTTAGTTATGCAGGTCAAAGTGAGTTTCAGTTCCAAACAGGTCACGGATTCTTAAGAATAAATGATATGAGCTGAGGCAAGTAATGCTGGAAATGCTGTAACAGCACAAATTATCTCTGAAATAGAAGTGCTTTTCCTTGAGCTTCCCTGCCTGCCAAGAAAAATAATGTAAGTGCTTCTAGGTACCCCTAGTCTCAAATAGACAAAAAAAAAAAAACAAACAACCAAATCAGGATTGTGTTTATCACTGAAAATAAAATTCCATATATGAAGCATTTTTATCTTTTGGATAAAATGGAACTCCTACTTTTCCCTTTAATGCTTGAAAATATTAAAAGCCTTTTGAACATGATGCTAGGACAGCCAACAGCATCTTTTGAGAAATAAAAGACTAAAGAGAAATCAGAGACATAAGAATATTTTACTAATAAGGAATTTGATCTTTTTATGTGAGGAAGCCTACCTTACTAAAGTAATCCTATTTAATTTGACTTCCATCTTGAAAACTGTCTGCTTTGGCAAAGCCAAAAAATATTGTCTCAGAAAATGTTGCAGCATTTCAGTCCATTTTCCCTGCTTGCTTTCTAAGCTTGCAGCTCTGTTTTTGCCATGATTTGCACGCCATAGAATTAAGACCAGCCAAGGATGTACTTGTGTACTCCAGATTAGCTGATCGATTCCTGCCAGTACATAGGCCAAGAAAGGGAAAGGCAGGCAGGTACAATAATGTCCCCAGATCTCCTGGGCAAAGTTGATATTGGAGAGTATACAGGCATTCAGGTTATACTACTTCATTCCAGTCTGTCAAGTCTGCAGTTCCCTTAATGTAGGAGTGTATTGCTGCTTAGGAAGCCCTTTGAAATGTTAGATACTTACTTAATGACTACTACCCCTTCTCATCCTTGACCATTGGACACCCTATCTCAAAGTGTAAAGGCATGAAGTTGCAGGTGTGGAGGGCTCAAATATATAAAAAATAATTTTTATTTTTAAAATATTTTTAAAATATCTTTAAAATATTTTAAAAGTTCAGCCTCGAACTAACAGCACATGAAATTAAAAACAATGCTTTACTAGATAAGGAAGAACTGATTGTACATAAAGAGGCCCCAGTGCTCAACTATCAAATGTTCTATCTGACTCTAACCCACATCATTTAGAACAGGAAACCCAGAAAAATCTGTTTCCTCCAGATCATGTAGACGTAATGGTATACAAGCTAATTAATATTCTGGATTTCAAACTGGCCTACTGGAATCCTCAAAGGCAAAGTAAGACAAGAAAGCAAACAAAGCATTTCCTTTCTTTTCCAGAGAAAGATAAATAGGAACAGCTAAGCAAGCTCTGACAAGCTTTAAAATCTGATATGAAATTGGATTGTATTATACCACCTAATGAGGATGCCAAAGTCATCAAATTGATAAGAGTTGGTTGTTCCACTAAATAAACCTCTGTTTTATGAGGGAAAAAGTAACAGTTGGTGACTAGAAACTCTTTTAATCCAGAACTTATATGCTGTCTATGAAACTATAAGGTAATGGTTTAAAAAGCCTAACAACCATTTGCTTGATATTAAAGGACGTAGAGCAAATCAACTCTCAGAACTTTTTTTCTTTTTTGATCTTGAGCCATTTAGTTAGGAAACAACTCCCCGAGGATGAAATCTGCAGGAAAATAGTGGAACAGATCTCTGAATGTTGGAGACCAAGTACTTTGGTATTACTTCCAACTTTGGCTTAAAAAGCAAACAAACATGCGTGAAGTTTACCACCCTTTCCCCTGTCTTTTTCCTAATTCAGCTAAGTACTTGGAAAGAATGCGCAAGACAGGTAGAATGTGTTTTCCCTCTGCACAGAAGTGGCTGTTGGTATGCAGCTTGCTAAAGCCAATGATACTTGTGATGAATTGATTTTGTTATTTTAGTTTATCTACCAACTTCTGCTATCAGATATGATGCAGGATCCTGGTGGATTTTAATGCTTTTCTTTTAATCAAAAGAGTGATATATGGCAAGAGTTTGCTTTTTACCAGCTTCAGGTTTTTCCCCTTTCATTGGCCACTAAGTAAAAGGGTGGTGCAGGATGTAAAAAGCCTACACTGATATCTGCTCGATTTAATGAGTACAGTTTTAAAACTAATTTTCCACAAATTTATCACTCCATTTCATTTTTGTGATATGTGAGTAGAGTTATGTATCAAACAACAAATATGCAAAACCCTCAAATACTGCCAAAGAATACAAGTTATACAAGCGGGCATGTCACAGGCTGACTTTGTGACTCAAATCTTGGCAGCTGCCCTATAAACAAAGCTACTGAATTGGTTTGAATCTGTCTCATCTTAGCTTCTTATGCAGATCACTTTCAATTATATGCTTTAAAGAATTACTAGAGAGTGAAAACTTGATCAAAATGCATGAATTACTAATCAGTTGAAAAATTAGAGTAGGCTTTAGAAATCCATTCATATGGGTTATATTTCAGTCTCTGAGTTTCAATCAGACAAGAATGCATGCTCAATCAAAATGCATTCTTTCTGTATTACTGTAATTTGAATTTCTGCTTTGGGACTCAGGCTGCAACTCCTGTACCACTGTTAGAATTTCTGATCAGCTACAAAAACTGATTTTGAATATCAAGCAAACATTGAGGATCCAGGATCCAATGGAGTAAGTTGCTCTGTGGATGATTAGAGGTGTGTTCACACATTCTGAGTCTTAAATTTACAAAAAAATAACAGTGTGCAAGGGAAAAAGGTAAATAATTGGAAACCAGTCACTGTGAATCTTCAGGTTAGATCTTTCATCAAAGTTACAGTGTTATAGAGGGAGCCGAGTTCCAAGAAAGGGTAGTCATGCTGATTATTGTTATTTGCCAGCTTATAGAAGTGTATACTCCAGAGTGTATGGAGTGTATACTCCATTTATACTCCAGAGTGCAATACCACCGAGTATTAGGTATTCATATTTGTTGAGGATACCTCTGCTAGCATCAAATTTCCTACTTGATTGATAGCAAGCCACCTTAGGTAGATACCTATAAATATTAAAAATTTAGAATGATTGGTATACTGTAGTGCTGGGGTCTTTTTAGGCAGATTTGTGCTAAACTGCACTTGTGACTATAGTCTCATTTTAATGACAGTTTTTACTTTCTCTTTTCATTTCTTCTAGAATGTTGTTTGTTGGCTGCCAGAACTGGGGATTCAGTCACCGCTCCCTGGAGACAAGGGAAAGGGTATATTTGTGGTACATTTGGCATTTCATTTAGAAATTGAACATGAGATCTCAGTTTTATGTGTATTTTCAACTGCCATTAGTGAAACTTGATGGTTTGTCACATGCTCTGGAGCAGGATTTACTGTTTGTTAGTGCCCAAGTCCATACAAGTTAACACTTTTACATTTTTTTAAGGTTGTGCAGGTCAGAAGCTGTGGCCCAATACATTTGGAGATGAACTTCAGTTTTCTGCAATATGCCAAAAATTACTTTTAACTGAATGTTTCTCTGGATATCCAGAATTTAAGGGAAGCTGGAAGTGAAGATCTAAGACTAAGAGAGCTAACAAAGCTGCTTTTCTCCAGAAGGCAGAGAGCCATGTCATGCAGGAGGAGTTGGAGGCACTGAGAAAATTCCAACTTGTTTCTCTGGGGAATCTTACATAGTTCTCACCTTCCCTGACTACAAGTGCTGTCCAAAATGCTTAGTCCTCACAGGAAGATCTGGCAAAGTAGGAAAGCTCAACACCTTTAGGACCTGTATGCAGTTAATGCCTCACTGCTATATGCTCTCTCACAACTTTTTGTCTATAGCGCAGAGGTAGGATCTGATTCTGTTGACTCGTACACTGATTTCAGTCTCACTGAAGTTGATAGGTTCTAAGAATTTCCATGAAGCTGAGTGTGCATTTTCAAATATTATTTTACATACAGATATTTCTACAAAATGACTGATGCTTCAGTGCTGAAGTTCCATTTAATTTCAGAACACAAATATTTTGGTGTAAATGTAGCACCAAGTCTTGAAATTTTCAGAAATTAAACACATTTAGTTTATTTAAACAACTGTGATTTTCAAATTATCATTAATTGAAAATTCAATTTAAAAAGTCCAATATGTTTTTAGTCCCTGTGTCTGTCAAACAGGCCCCACAGATCTTTGTTGGCACCCTGTAATATTTTAATTTATACTCCTAGCATATTTTCATGGTCAAATGTTCTATGAAACTCTCCTTGGAAGCAAAGTAACTCTCCTAAATCAAAACAACAGCAATAGTTTTGATAAGTGTCAGCTAATTTGTAAGCATTGCTGAGGGCAGTGTATTTAAAAAGTCTTACAAACGCAGAGCAGAAAAAAAGCTCCATAAAGGAACACTGTATCTGTTTGAAGTGAAATTGCCAGAAGGATTTTGTACAAGGAAGCTGATTCATTTTTGTAAGAGCTGTTCCAGAATAAGTTGCAGAGATTTCAGTATTCTCTGCCCATCTGTGGGTCTTTCTTGAGAACTGCAGCATTCATGTGTATGTGACGTTAATTTTTTGTGGTCTTAATTGCAGAAATATGTCTTCAAGGTCAAATACTGTACAGGATTCTGAAATGTTAGTCATTTTTGTAAATAGGAATGGCTAGATGAGCTGAAACACAACTATTTTTCTGAAGAGTGTTACATTCCTATGTTCCAAAAATATCTTTATTTCCTCTTCTTTTCTGTGGGTTTTGTTTGCAGCTGTGGGAAAGTGCGCTCAGAGTTCTCTTTGTGCTTTTTTTTTGAAAGCAAGCAGAAGTGTGCTTAGTCTCATGTCCTATAGTGGAGGGTTCAAACTGAGTAACTGAGAGCCTTATTTCCTATTCTTTCTTTAGTTTCTCATGGTTGTGGCTGCTAGGAAAAGCTCGCACTGAAAAGATAAAAATGCTACTGAGATACTTGGAGCCACTTCTGCAGAGTGGAGCATCATGTGAGCTGATAGACTGGCCTTAAAGTTTGTCTGAAGTCAGTGAAATGAGTAATGTCATAAGTGAATGTGTTCTTGGTGACTGCTGAAGAGGTGCAGTTGTGTTTTCGTGCAGCTGGAGTGTAGTTCACTGCTGAAATGCTTGTGTTTAAGGTGGTCCAAAGGAAAGATGCACAGAAGGCAGTGGCAAGATCAGGGTGATACGTAAGAGATTCAGGAGATATTTTGCATTCTTCTGGGCTGTCACTACAATAATTGTCTGCTTCATGAGGCTAAATCTAGAGCCTTAAACCATTCAGAAAGCCTGGGCTAGATATCAGAGCAGTCACCAGATGATCAACCTGTCCTGTATGGCCTCTCTTCTATGTGAAAGCGAGAGGGCTAGGAACCCTATGATGAAAGTGAAAGCTGAAAAAGTGCTGTTCAGGAGCAAGAAATTAATTCTGCCTCTGTAGTGGTAATAGTCTGAAAGGTTTGCCCAGCAGATGCCAGCAGTGAATTAGCACAGAGCTTGTGGAAGAATATAAAGAGCTGAATAAATAACTGCTTAAAGGATGCCTGCTTGAAATAAATATTTTTCATTAAGGTTAATTTTTGCTCTGAAGATCTTTTTTTTGTATCCTCTGAATTTCCGAGACCGTCTCTATACGAGTCAGAGAACATTCAAGTTTAAGTTTCGTCCAGTTCATAATAATAGCCTTCCACATAAACCATGGGGCAAAGTTACTTATTTTAAAGATGTGTTAGGTTTTATCTTTTTGCATCCTATATATTTTTACTTGACCTGTTCTCTTCCTGTTTACTGTCTGCTTCAGAGTATGAGCATAACTTTTCTTATTTACTGTCCCTCTCAGTTTGAATTATAAATTTGACCGGACATTAAGCTGTTGCTTTTTGTACTGGAGGGATAAAAATTAATAATCTAAGTCATGTGGTATTATCCTTCACTTTCATTGAACCATCTGAACTTCTGGAGCTGAAAACTGTCAACATCTCTTAGAATCACAGAATCACAGAATAGTTAGGGTTGGAGAGGACCTTAAGATCATCTAGTTCCAACCCCCCTGCCATGGGCAAGGACACCTTACGCTAAATCATGTCACCCGAGGCCTCGCCCAACCTGGCCTTGAGCACTGCCAGGGATGGAGCATTCACAACCTCCCTGGGCAACCCATTCCAGTGCCTCACCACCCTCACAGGAAAGAATTTCCTTCTTATATCCAATCTAAACTTCCCTTGTTTCAGTTTTAACCTGTTACCCCTTGTCCTGTCACTACAGTCCCTAATGAAGAGTCCCTCTCCAGCATCCTTACAGGCCCCCTTCAGATACTGGAAGGCTGCTATGAGGTCTCCATGCAGCCTTCTCTTCTCCAGGCTGAACAGCCCCAACTTCCTCATCCTGTCTTCATACGGGAGGTGCTCCAGTCCCCTGATCATCCTCGTGGCCCTTCTCTGGACTTGTTCCAACAGTTCCATGCCCTTTTTATGTTGAGGACACCAGAACTGTACACAATACTCCAGGTGAGTTCTCACAAGAGCAGAGTAGAGGGGCAGGATCACCTCCTTCGACCTGCTGGTCACGCTCCTTTTGATGCAGCCCAGGATACAGTTGGCTTTCTGGGCTGCAAGCGCACGCTGAATCCGGCTCATGTTCATTTTCTCATCAACCAACACCCCCAAGTCCTTCTCCACAGGGCTGCTCTGAATCTCTTCTCTGCCCAACCTGTAGCTGTGCCTGGGATTCCTCCGACAATGATGTGAGGGCGATCTCTCTGCGACATCTGTCACCCCTTTGATCGCCAGGGTTGATTCGGCTGATCTGGCTGGCTAGGTGGGTGTCCCCTTCCTCCCTCACCACTCCACGTGCGTCCCTCCCAAAGCTTTGCGCTCTGTCGAAGAGGACAACCTTCCCCAGTACAGGCGGTACCCTTCATTGGTCCCAGGTATACGGTAGTTGCACTCCCCTGCTAGAACCTCCAAAGAAGCTCTTGAGACAAAGCAAATAGACTTAGCTAAAAGGGAAGTTCAAGCTGGAGAATCATCCTGTAGAAAGTTTAGAGCAGTTCAACACTGGAGGAAGGAAATCATTATCTGTCAGAAGAGCCCCATCCTGCCCAAAAGCCATAGCATTAGGTAAATAATGCTGTTCCTTTAAAGATTAGGCTCACATTCAAGATTTCAGTGGAAACCAGATTTTGGTTTCATTAAAGTTTATTTTTGGTTTGCTGTTTGAAAAGCTTGTGTTCCAAGCAAGAACAAGAAATACAGGCTTTCTTATTGGGACTTTCTTAATCTAAGGAAACTACAAGAAGGACTTGTTATGGCATGGATCACCCCCGCAATAATTAAATTGATATGCATATGATTTTATAATACACATAATACAAGTCAATTCCAGATCCTTCTGAACTGTATAGGATATAGTGTGTTATCCACATAATTATGTTGTTGACTGTGGTTATGTACATTTTTAAAAAGATTTCCTTAAATCGAGGGGTTAAATAATACAAATAAAGTAACACTGTCACTTCTCAAAGTGGTTGAAATGCCTTATGATTTGGGCCCCATGACTTTATGTAGGATCATAAGCACTGAAAATATGGAGGTCACTGATAATATTTATTCTTTACTCGTAAGATTCCTATTTGAAATTGTAAGGATCCAGTGAAAAGTCAACTTGTGTCACATGAGATTGAATGTTCATTACAAATAATGATCACTATATAAGTCTAGATTATTACTTGTCATTTTATGTTCTTGGCAATTAGTGTATCTCATTTAAAATATTTATTCTTTCCTTTTGGCTGAGTTTCCCTACAAAACTGGAACAGTCCTCTTAAAAGCAATGATCTCCCAGGCAAAATAAATTACATCTTGGAAATATGTCAAGACTTTTAACTAAACACAAAATTTCAGAACAATCTTTGCGCAGAAATGAAACTCGCCCTCTCCCTTTAACTCATCTTTTTACCTACTGCTTGTCTGGGTGTTTCTGTCTGTAAATCAAACATATGCTCTTCTCTTGCTTTCTGGAAGACTTCCAAAGGTTGGGGGGAAGTCTTACAGGAAACCTTTCCAAAACATATTTAGGACTTGTTCTTCCTGTGAAGATAAAACCCTCAGATGTGTTTTAGTACAGACTAAATGAAACTGAAAAACTGTGATACTTGGTTTAGGGCTTATTTTTTTTTTTTAAATTAAAAGGTAGAATTTTTTTGGCTATTAGTATTTGTTACTTCCTTGTTTCTTTCAGTGAGTTCCACATGTGCTAATAATTTGAGATTTATCTTAGTATAAATGCTTATTTGATCAAACAAGCATGTATTGCATTCTAAGACTTCCTTATCGGATTATCCTATGGAAGAGAATGCAGTATCTGCCTTTCATGAAGTTTTCTGTAATGCTTTGATTTGAAAATGAGGCTTTGAGTTACAAAACTAATCCAGAAGACCTGTATATACAAGAAAGATATGGATTTAATTCTTTCCCAGATATAGGCTTAGATTTTCCAGGTGTCCTGGAGTCTAATTGCATATTTTATTAATTTGATTTTGTCTTGTGTAATTATTGATATACCACATAAATGGAATCCATTCTTAGAATATTGACAATTCAAGAATTAGATTTTTGTACTAGTGCAATACCATGAGTTATTTGTGCAATGTCTAGTGACTGGCTGTAACAAATACTAAATGTATTTGGTTTTCTTCCTTCAGAGAGCATACACCAGACTTTTGGTCTATTATTACTTACATTATTATATATTTTTTCATTGACCCCTTGGAAAACTCAACCCTCCCTGTTTAACAGATATTTCTTTGGGGGCAGCAAGGAGTAACAAGCAACAAGCATTCAAGGCAACAATGTATCATCAACATACGTACTGACATTTACAACATTCTCATTGTTATTTGAAGTATTTTATTAAGAGAAGCTTCAGAGTTACTATCTAATTTAGTGTGGTGTTTGCTAGTTACCATGGTTTGCATATATTGTGGTCATTGTGAAACCTTCCCTTGTTTATAAACAACATTGACATGCTGCCTAACAAAGAGAGGAGAGGTAGATAATTATCAGTGCTAGAACCTGACTAAAGCAGCATGCTGACTTTACGTTTACATCATTTTTTCTGTCATGTATTAGGAAAAGCTCTGATTTTAATGAGACAAAAGTAGAAATTGATACAATCAAATTACAGAGTAGTTTTTAGTCCACAGGGATATACAGATGCTTTCAGGGATACTGGTGGTGTAGCTAGCATCATATATGCATTCAAGATAGGCATTAAAAATAGTGTTAACATTGTGAAAAATAGAGGTGGGGGAGAATGGTATGTGTGTCTGCTTCTTTTCTTTTCTCCACAGTCTTACTACTCCCTGACTTCCAAAGAAGGTAAATATTAGTGACTCCTCTTTTTCAGTTACAATGCTGAAAAAAACAGTGCTTCCGTCAGTGAAATTGAAGTCAGTACTCTTAAGGAGGAGAAATATTAAATGTTGCCAGCTTTCACAGGAGTTATTAAATCTTGTTATGCTATAAGCCTAAATAAATTACCATGTAAATTTATTTTTCCCAAGCATGTAACCCATAGAGTATCAAGGTTTATTTCATAAATGTATCTGGGGACTGACCTGGATTCAGAAGGTCCAGTGATGTTCAGGAGGTAGAAGCTCATTTTTTATTTTCATTGCCACTATATGATGTGTTGCATCTAAGAATATGTATCATGATACAAAAATGGGCATATGGTAAACATGAAAAAATCAGATAATTCAGGATTTAATTGAGGTTTTAATCAATCAAGTCAAGAAACTAGATTTAAAGTTTTAGAAAATCAGATTTAATAAGTAGACATTTCAGTCAATGCCGAAGTATTCATCCTTGTATATACAGAAAGAGAAAATTCATATGTATATATCTATAAAAGAAAACAAAAATATTAATGAACTGTTTTATAAATAGCTAAAATCTAGGAAGATAAAAATCTGTAGTTTTTTGTGTCATATGCAACATAGTCAGTTGTGTATATAAAGGAGGAAAGAAAATTTTGCCCTGTGTTCTATTTTAGATTTCATAAGAAAAAGTAAATTCTTTACTCCTTATAGGTATATTTGTGTTCTAGATTCCTGAACTGAATCCCAGTTTGAAGAATTCAAGACATAAATAAGTAGACACTTAAGAGAGTGAAAAGAATTATATGAAGTAAGTCAGGTCCACCAAAATATGCTTGGAGTATGTAGATCAGAACTACCAGAAGGGAAAAAAACTGGCCCCTATTATTATATAATCAAAAAATCTTCAGAGTGGTGTGTTTATTCTACTGAATAAATACTATTATTAGTGCTTATAGTATTAAAATAAGATGGTAACATCTGCCCACACCAGATTTTCTTGTCCATCTCTTTGTTATTAGGATGTGAACATTTGAACAGTCACTGCTCTAGGTACAGCACTAACCATTTTTTTCAAAAATTACTCTTCAAAACTTTCTATATTTAAGAAAAGACCAAAATAATCAGCATAAACCAATTATTTATCTCTTTGATGTAAAAGGTGTTTGGCTGTATTGTTGAAAATGAATCCCTTGGGATGCTGTAATCTTCATAACCTCTCCATTTAGCGTATCATCTTCAATAATTGTTATCAGTCCCTCAGCTATTCTTGATGGGCTGAAGAAAAAAAAAAGTAAAATGTTATTTGAGAATCATGATGCAATAGAACATGTGAAAAGGACAAGTATAGAAACTCAGTGTAAATCTATATATCCTGAAAATTAAATAAACTGGTATTTGAACAAATTTATTTTCAAGTCAAGCAGAGGTGGTGGAGAATTTCAGGAGATAAATTCAGTCTCCTCAATCAGGACATACAGGCTAAAACAGCAGCAGCTTTGCAAATCATCGTTTGCTCTAGTTACTGCTAAATCCCTGTGGACATCCAGCTGCCTTTTGAATCCTATTAAAGTTTTCTCTTTCAGGGCAGTGGACAGAAGTAATCCTCACACAATCCTCTGCAGCTCTTTGCTTTTGATTTATCCTGTTCCTGTACTGGGACTGACATGCAAATTAGCGTAAGGAGGATTTCCTTACATGCTGTTTGCTTTGATTAATAGGTGCAATATACTTTACATATGAAAAAGTGTGGGTGAAATAACACAACCATACAGTTTCCTTTGTGCAGAAGTATCTGAGCACCTAATTGTTAGAGACTGAGAAGGTGTTTAAAAAAATCCTCCTTTATACTACTGTTCTTGTTCTCACACGTTTTCCTGGCTGTCTGGTTTTGGCCTTTGTTTGTAATACCATAATGGGCTAGGTAACTCTTTGATCCAATTCATCATTGTTGCTACTATCCTCTTGTGAACCTAGTCCAGTTTTCTAAGTTCTTGGTCAGATTTCTATCTTGGTTCACTTATTTTTTTCTTTTAAATTTTGTGGAAATTCAGTAGAAATTATATACCCTGTATCTCACAACAAGTTTGGTTAAATGAAATTCTGGAAGTACACCAAGGGCTATTAAAAACTAAACCCATCACCTTTAACTTTTGAATTTGATTTGTACTTTGCTGGGAAATAGGAATGCATAAAGGGAAATAATCGCTATGTAGATAATACTCTTAAAATAGCCTTAGATATCTGTAATTTGTTCCTTGTACAGAGAACATTTGTATAGAGAACACACTTGACAGGCTTTTATCTGAAGCAGTTTCCTTTTTATTTTCAGTCTGCTGAAATTGCAATTTTGTCTGCTTGTTCTTCATTAACAAAGGGAAAAAAAACTCTGTATCTTACTCCATCACGCCGTAGAATCGCATCATATTTTTGATCTCATCCTTATATGAATAATATTGTCCCATATTCTCTTCTTTATCTATTGACTGAAGAATTGGTGTGTTGACGAATCCTGGACAAATTGTGTTGAGTCTTACACCATAGTTTTCCATATTAGCAGCTAACTAGGAAAAAAAAAAAGCAGCATTTATCACCATTTTAAACCAGCATTGTGTAAGGAATTTTTCAAAGAATGATACTTACCACTAAGTACTTTCAGCCCTTGCCTAGTAAGCAAATCTTGTTTCAACAACCAAGTTTGAAGCATGTTTTCTCTAGTAATGTACTAGATTACTAGGAAAAAGAAAATCTGTTTTGCTTGGAATTTTAGAAGAAATCAACACTCTTCTTCCCATGCAGCTGTTTTGGGTTTGGTGGTGTTTGTTTTGTTTTTTTTTTTGGTTTGGGTGTTTTGGGTTTTTCTGTTGTTGGTGTTTGTTTTTTTTTTCCCTAATATTTTTGTTATTATTTTGTTATTAGTGCTATTGGCATGTCATTAACAGTATTCTGTGGTGATGATATAAATCTGTTAAGCAAAACAAAGTAAAAAAAAAAAATCTTCAAAATGTATGCTTCCAATCTTATAAGAACTTCCTTGCTGGAAGAAAACTATCTGAAATCAAATTAAAAAAAGAATATAAAAAAAAAACCAAAAAACCCAAATCACTTAAACAGAAATAGCATTTGGCCTGTACCCCAAGAACTGTGATGCTGAACCTTGCTGGCTCCTCTATTGTCCATGCGAAGGGACAAATCTGTCACTGAGCATCTCCACAGGAAAGTCCCTGTAAACTCCAGGAAAGAGGCAGCAGGACTGTTTTTTTTTGGGAACATGATGAAAGCAAGAAGCACAAATTGTTCTAGGAATGATGGAACACTTCATTTGTGGTGCTACCAATGCATGTGTGTTGCAAAGAAGTCTGATCAGCATCCAGGCATATGTTGAATGCTGGATGAACTTTCTTAGTGATGGCACAGAACTTACAAATTATACATGATACATCCAAGACAAATTATAACAAGTGTTCAGCACTGAGTTCTATTTATTTTAACACTTAACAGGAATCTTTTCTGGTATTGCATAAATCACGTCATTTTCATGGTATGGTAGCCTGCCCTTTTGGTCTAGAGGAGAAAAGTCCTAGATGTTTTGTATCATACCTGCCCAGCGTTAGGCTGTACTGCCTTTCCTGGTAAATACAGTGATTTGTTTATTATTCTTTTTCTCATGGACATTATCATGTTCCACAGAGACAGCATTTACTCTAATTTTCTAGCAGACCCTTTATTTTTAAACTTAGATGGTGGTGTTTATTTTATGAGAAAACAAAAATAGAAAACCAGGTGCTGGGTTCATGATCTGGCTAATATTTGCAACACTTATCCGTCCTAATCTGTTTAGGTTAAACTAAAAAAGAATCTATTAGGATGGGGGCAGGGGCATAAAATATGGATAAACCATCTAAATGATCATTTTGTGTAGTTTATTCTTTAAATTAGATTAGAAATCTTATATAAGTAGGCTACTTTTAAGCTTAGTCTGTGAAAGTGTAGTCATATTTGCCCCCTCCAGGTTATTTTATCATACTGCTTGTTCAAATTAACTAGAAAGTTATGGAGTCAGAGGCTAAGGCTTACTGTATGATCATATAACATCTAACATGTCCCATCCTGAATATGTCATTTTGCATTTTCACTGCTTTAAGAGTTGGTATGAGTAAATAATGGTAAACATTTTTGATTTCAAGTCACTTTCTCTACATTTTAGCACCTATTTCTCATTAAAAAGTCATCAACCTGACTTAGAAATATGGAAGCCGAAATGTTAAATGACCAGCATGGAGTTATGAAAAAATATTTTTAAAACTTGGATTAGAATTTGACTTTTGGGCTCCTCCCATTGTCCTTAAATTACTTTGCAACATCTTTTCTCCATGCTCTCAGAATCTCAGATCAGTCATAAACACACAGGACTGACTTATTTCATCTTTGTGAAAGGAAGGAACCTCGTCTGCTTCAGATATTTAATTTTCTTTAAGTAAATTAGTTCCAGTTGTGTGACAATAGAGAGGGAACATGAGAAGCTTAGCAAAGCTGCTGATACTGTTTCCAAAAACACATACTTACTGCTATTGACCGTGTGAATCCAATTACACCATGCTTTGTAGCACAATAGACAGGTTGAAATGCAGCAGGCATGAGTCCTTTAAAATAAAAAGGTAGCTGAATAAAGATGCTGGGTACTCCTACTTATGATTACCTTAAACACACATATAGGTCTATACTGTACAAAATAAGTGATGGATTTACAGATGCAACAAAATAGATTAGTTGCAATTTTCAAATTATATTTTGTAATCTGAGGTAGGCTGAGAAAAGATATGAGAAGGATAAAAATGTGAAGAGGCAAAAGAAGTGTAATAAAAAAGTAACTTTTTAGAGGAAAAGTTATATCTATAAAGTATGACTTAAAATTGAGGACAGAATCTGGAAGAAAACTGAAGGATGAGATTTTTGAACCTTCTTTGACTCTGTAAAGCACTTAAAAAATGTAAAGTATGTTAAGTTTTTTTATATAAACTTTAATTGCTGACACCCTAGGTGCTGCTATGTAAACTGAACACCTGCAGTCATTTACAGTGAATTCAGGGAGGAAGTGTGGAAAAAGGTAAGGGAAATAGCAAAATCCATTTTAACTGCTGTAACTGCTTTAATTTTATCTTTGCAATATATCAAAACATAAATATAATGTCTGACTTAAAGCCCTTGCTTATATTGCTTCTGTGGAATAGTTACAAAACTCAGCCTCAGATAAACCTTTTCTCTTCACTCTAATGCGAGAGATGAGAATAAGTATGCTGCACAGCTGACTGAAGCACAGTCAGCTGGTACATCTACCCATGCAGTACTGTTTATTTATTTGATCATGTGGTTAATACTGTAACAAATACACCACACTTTTGCATAGTGGGTTTTGCACTGGGGAGCCACTATAAACAAAATTAATTCAGACTTGATGCACTACCCCAGGCATTGTAAACTTTATTTTACTTACAGGAATACTCTGATGATATTTCATAAGTGATAGTTTTTTATTTTTTTTTAAAGAGAGTAATATTAAATAGGAAAGCAGTTTTGCAATAAACAAAGGGAAAAAGTACTGAGAAGTGAATGTAGAACCTCAGTGCAGATAGAGTGTATATATAAGTGAGTAAACACTGTGAATGGAATGGCAAGATGAAGGCTTCAGATAGCAAGCATAAAGAAATGAAAGCAGAGATGTGGATAGAAAAGCTTTTTGAAGCATTATCTAGATTGAATTAGGTTGGCTTAAAAAGATTTCATGGTATGGTACCTCCTACAGTGGGCCCTGTTCAATGAAAAAACAAGATGAAGATTTTTCAGGAGGGAACAGGAAAAAGGTAACAATGCTGGGTAATATCATTGCCATCTTTTGTAAGGAAAAGGAGAAACAAAATAAAGAAATGACTGCTAATATTTTGAACCTTTATGGTGGGAGTGGGACAGCATAAAATCGTTATTTGTAGTGGAGAAAGGAGACAGAAAAGAGGTTTTGGAGGAAAATTGAGAACTTAATTCTAGTAAGACTGAGTTTGATGTCAAAAAGCTGGTTGACAGGAGATGACAGACCATGAGTGCATATAAACTTCTGCCCATTATGGCAACAATTTCCACGATAGAGTGACAGCTGAACTGGACCACATGAATACTGTAGTTACACCTGAAATCTAAGGTCTTGTGAATAGGAAATCACAACCTGTCATAAAATTAGAGGATAAAATTTGTCTGCATTCCTGAATGTGGCATTGTAAAATTGGATACTGGTTTTGATGCATTAATGTTTGATTCTAATGGCAGTCATTCCAATTAATATCTCAGATATATTTTTTCATTCTTCGTATCTTTAAGTGACATAATGAAGAAGGAGTGTGCCTTACCTCAGTGGAGATGAAGAATACATCACCCAGCTTTAAAACTGGATTTGCCAGAAAAATTATGTATGCCAGACACTTGCATGGGCTCTTTGCTCTGGAATACATTTTGTCTGAGGGAAAAAACTTTCTAAGACAGCACAAAGCTCTAATTACAACCCTGACAGCTTCAAGATTTTATCTTGGTTTAAATGCTACACTGGTGATCCAGTGACAGCAACACTGTTACTAGCACTGTTAAATGCTAAGTAACTTAATTTAATGGCTGGTTGTTCTCTTAAACTTGTGTTTATCTGCTTAGCTTGTATTAATGTATGTTTCTGATTGAGAACTCACTTTGTGAAAGTGGTTTTTGTGTTGTCTTCTGTGGGTTGTCATGGCAATATAGGCTTAATATTCCACTATTTGGTGACTTTTGATAATCATCACCGTTCTTGAAATAACTGGAAACCTTGGAATATTAGCACATTAGAAATATTCTGATAGTAATTTTTAAAAACTCCTGAATAGTTTTACACGTTGTAAATAAAAAAACCAAACAATCCCAATGAGGCTGCAGCTGACAGATGTCCAGAAGTCAAACTACTGGGGAACACGGGAGGAATTTAGAGGTGTTTTTTTTTGTTTGGTTTGGTTTGTTTTAAACACAGACAAATTACTTGTTACTTGAGAGGGAAGAGAAACAAAGTCAAGAAATAAAAAAAGGAAGGGCACAGCTCACAATAATGAAGTGGAATAAAGTTCAAAGACTTACACTTAAATGTCAAAAGACAGCAGGAATAACTAAGCAGGGAGGGAGGAACAAGTTATTTATTTATTTTTTTTAATCAAAGCATTAAAACCTTTTGACACTGTTATTTTTGCTAAACTATTATTTTTGCTAAAGTGGAGAACCAAGTAAAAAAAACACTAATTGACTCACTTTGAGCCAAAGCAGTGACAATGAAGACTAGTCCTAACATTCCTCACCCAAAACAATGACAGTCCTGTCTCACTTTTGTTCCTGAGTTCAGTACACAAAGCCATGGTGTGGGATTTCCAGCTCTGAGCTTTTCCGCATCTCTGGGAAGAGCTGAACCTCCCTCTGTTAGTGGTGTGTCCTAGGGATTCTGCTAGCAAGTATTTTGGGATGAATCTTGTGACATTGAGCCTGCCCTGCCTATGCATTTATTCAACCAGTGAGCAAGGATGAGTTCACAGCATATTAATTAGGGCATTCATTTGTTAAAAAAATCTGGATTCTATTTGCTTCTCCATGAAGATTTAATTATCTTACACAAAGTGGAACGGCAATAAAACAACAGACTGGAGAACATTGTGCACAGAATAATAGTGGGAGGAAGGGGATGGTGTTCAAATGGACAGTCATGGAGCAGTGTGCCCCTGGAAAGTGATCGTGTGCTTCTCAATCTGCCTTAGCAAGTAAGGCAACAATGCTGCATCACTGAGCTGTTACATGAAAGGGGACAGGGAAATTCCTTCTCCCCTGAAATGATCTTCACCGAGAACTAATTGGTGAACTGCAGATGATTTCATGATGACTGAAGGTGCTCTTCAGCTTATGAAAATAAGGTAAATGTGGGCC
Organism: Pezoporus wallicus; assembly: GCF_028554395.1. Taxonomy (NCBI): domain Eukaryota; kingdom Metazoa; phylum Chordata; class Aves; order Psittaciformes; family Psittacidae; genus Pezoporus; species Pezoporus wallicus. Next base: position 9,192,142 of record NW_026640488.1, read on the forward strand.
AGTGTCAGCTGTGCTCTTTTCTATTTTTGTCGGTTCCTGGCAGCCTGACAGAGACTAGCCCCTGGTTATACTCTGGTCCTCTTATCAAGACCACTGTACCATTTGAGACATAGTGTTAGGCTTCTCACTACACGTGCTTGTTTATCATGGTCAATAGTTTCAAATCCACAGCTTGAGAAGTTAGTATTGGAGCTGGAGAATGGTATCAATAAGCTTTTTATCAGTAAGCTTTGTTGAAACCAGAATTTTCTTTCAGTCCACTGAAGAGCTTTGATAAATACAGAATTAATAATTTTTCCCCAGGCATGACGTCCCACATGTTGCCCTCAGAGATCTGAATAAGTCTCTTTCTTTAAATAAGATTTATTAGGTTTTAGAAGACGTTTCTACCCTCTATTTGCTCTATGGGTGCACTGTTAGGCAGCTTGAGACAAATGTAATTTCTGTAAACAGAAACAGTATCTTTAAATTTCATTAATTGTTGGAAGAGTGTACTTCATGTTGCATGAGTATGGCACACAGAATGAAGAACCATAGTCTGTTTTCTAACTTGGCTGTTGATTCCATGGAGGCTTTGGATTCATCAGAAAGCACTACTTCTACGCTATGATTTTGCAGTGATTAAGCTCTATTCCCAGTTATACTTTAGAAAAATATTTAAATATTCTCTGTAAATATTTAAATATTCTCTCACTAATGTGATGAACATCAGTGCCAAGTGGCATCCTAAAATTCTAAATTTCTCCTTGTTTATGAAAGAGATATGTGAAAATGCTGAAAAGTTTTGGCAAACTGGTGGAACTTATTTAAAAGCAAACCAAAACTGTGCTTTCCTCTGTCCTGGAAAATATTGCCAAAATAATTTGTTTTCTTTTCTGTATTAGATTTGGTTTCTAAAATATACTTACCAAAGCCTATCGCAAAACATAGAATACTTATAAGGAACATCACAAGATTTAACTGTATTTATTTAAATTAAATGTGTTTCCAAACCACATTACAGAAATCTCCTGTTGCCCTTAAGCAAAAGTCTGGATACAGAGTATGGAATATGCTTACAATGTTCTTTAAAGGCGAAACCCGCTTTTGAAGAAGCGGATATGTAACTAGAGAAAGAAGCTCGGGGCATGATGATCCTACAGAGCGATGACAGAATTGATTAAAGGGGCTTGTATATCATACTCTATTCTTAAGAACAGGAAGGCATACAAGATCATGTTCACTGTGTCAGTTATATACTGCTGTGATCTGTGTCAAAACAAAGGAGATACAAAAATCCTTGCAAAAATTTTAAACTGTGTCATTTCTAGGAATTTTTTTTTAACATGAACTGAAGTCTCAAGGGAATAATTTCTACATTTCCTACCCTCATTCCTGTGGATACTGCTCAAGATCCTCCTTTTTACGAAGGTTGGGATGTGGGGGGATGGACACCAGAAGCTTTTTCATGATGCTGAGCTGAAGGCCCCAGCTATATAGCCATTTACACCTTTGCTCCACTGTATCACTGTAATAAAGTCTTGCCTTTACTCAATGTTAACCATATGCTTAACTCTGTTCTTGTAATATATATAGAACCAGGTCCTAAAGAAGCCTGCTTGCTGTGAGGGGTACTTTAAGTATTTCTTTTGCCTGCAGCTTTCTATAGGAGGAGGACAAATGGCTGCTTGTGATGCCCGAGTACTTGAAATTGAGTGCAATCAAACTGCAGGAAAGGCTCTACAACAGGAAGTTATCCAGATACACTACACATGGAACAACCTCTCAAAAAAACTAGTGTGATTTTATATTGAGAGTTTTACCAGTTTCTAAGACACCTATGAATATTTTGATTTGATTTTATCTGCTAGAATCCAGACAGATACAAATTCAGTTTTACAGAATACCTTCTTGAAAATACAAAAGCTATCAAAACAAAAGTGCGTGCATACACGAGTTCCTTTCCCCTTTACTTACTAGAAGTATACAGGTACCAACCACCAAAAGGTAAGAGACTAAGCTAAATTTAATCATGTAAATAATCTCATTTAGTTTTATGTGCTTTTTTTCTGCTGGTTGTAACTATTCTGTTACAAGTAAAATTAATGTGCAGCTTCCTACTGGAGAAATTTTAAGTCATTTTACTCTTTGAATTTGAAATGGAGTTTACTAAAATGCGAAAACCTGTGGTCACTGGCATTATCTTTTATGGTGAAAAGTTGGCAGTAATGTACATTTCCCGTTATGTCAGCTGTTTAGCAGCATGACTTCCTCTTGAAATGAATGCATAAATTCCCATAAAATAAAGAAATTCTTATAGCTTTGAGATGCAGTGGGTTAGGATTGGGTGCTTGCTGCATGTGCTCGCATATTTCTCTCCCTTTCTTGATTAGTCCTGTCTTGAGGAGACACTGAAGGGGGGAAAATTCAGTACTGGAAAGAGTGGATGCTCTGGCCTCCATCCAGCTGAATGAACAATTTAAGCATCCACTTCATAAGAAGTATTTAAGTAATTCTGTGGATGTCTGGAAATACAAACCAGTAAGGCATGATTCTGTCCCCAGTTCAAATCATTGGCAAAATTCCCATGGTGAAGAACTGGAAACTAATTAATGTGTAAAGGAAATATATTGAATGTCATGTAAGCACTAAATATAACTCTTCTTGCTCTTCTGCAGGACACAAGAATATCTGCTGTCTGCAAACTGTATCTCATAAAAATCTTATAGAGAACTTGGATTGGGGGGATAAAAACCACTCAAAAGTTTAATGATCAACAGAAGCTAGCTCTGAGAAAACACTCAAAAGTAATGTTAAGCAAGCTAATGGCAGTTTTTATTTTATCTATAGAATAAAATACAAGACTTATACCTTCAGATTGAAAAGGAGAATTAGAGTCACAAAGCACAAACAGTAGTAAATAAATAAACTATACAAAATAGTGTATGTCAGCTTTTATAATGTGGTTTTCCTTATGACCTTGGGAACAATTGCTAAATACAAGCCATGTGAAAGGAAACATAGCAGAGAACACTTTGTTTTTGACAGATACCCACAATTATTATGTCACAATGTTAATGTTGGAAAAAGGAAGCAAATAAATGCAAATTTTAATCAAATAATTAAAACAGCACTTAAGATCTTAACAAACCGAGAACAGCCCTAAAATCATTTTGTGTTCATTTGAGGCTAGTTAGAAAAGGAGTCAAACTATTTGCTACCTCTGACCTTTCTTAAGCACAGCATGGGCATCTGCACTTCTGTGAAAACATTTAATCTTTTACTTGTGCTGATGAACTCTTGTACTGCAATAGCAGTTTCCTTCAGGTTAATCTGGTTCTAATACAATGTCTATTTGAGCCAACAGAGATGAACTTACTGGCATCAGTAAGCAATGTGTTAGGCAGTATTGCAAGTGCTGGCTTAAAGGTATATGGAGGCTTTATAAAGACCCCCTCGTCCATATGAGATATGTGCATGTATTAAGTCAGATCCTCAAGATCTACATGCATAATGTCAATAGGGTTTACCAGACTTCTCATTGCAAAAGCTAAGGTTTACAGAAGAATTTAATACTACTTGGAACATTCACATCTATCCACAATCAGGAACTATGTCCGCTGCTGTTTTGCTGGTTTTTCATTGTTAAAACACATAGGAATACCTAGAATAAGGTTACTATCATTTGGTATTCTGCATGTATACCAAAGAGAACACTGACAATCCATGTGTAAGCTAGCATATGTATTGTTTTTTCCAGACAGTATGACAGGAGCAAGAGAAAACAAACTCTTCAAACAAAGAAGAGAAAATACAGGTTTTACCCTGCACATTTTTTGAGGAAGGGTGTCAGGTGCATCCTTCTCCATTCATTTGCCCTTCAGTTGTGCTTTTTTGCTGTGAGCCCAGCCACTGCAATGTTGAGCATACCTACAGGAAAGGATGCAGAATTCTGCCTCATGACTAAGCAGCAATAATCCTGACTGACTTAAAAAGCATGTATTCTATTTTTATTCCCATAAAATGAAATACAGGTCTAACATAGATAAGTAGTGAGAAAAGAATGTTCTTGCTTAAGCTCGATGAAATATGACAGTCTTCACTGATAAAGTAGACACAGTCTAATCTTAAGTATTCCTACAGTTGTGTTCCTATGGAGTTGAATGGAGGACATCTTATTGCTTTCTCCCTTTCTGTGAAAAAAAAAGATTATCTGATTTTTCATATTTGATAACTTCATAATAGAAAAAAATCAGATTTAAAGTAACCCTGTATTTAATTAGGTCTGTAAGTTAGACTTCATTTTTATACACAGTGTGGTTGGTGTACATTATCTTTTGATTCAGCAGTGTTATTTAATAGTGTTGAATAAGCATGATGAATTGAAGCTAGTTAGGTTTTCCTCAATGTGTGGCAGTATTGAATCTTGAAAAAAACTCTATTTACATCATGCTTAAGATTATTAAGTATGAGACTGATAAGTTTGGAAAAATACTGAACTTTACATTGAATTGAGTTTAAATAAAAGCAAAAGACGGTAGTGGTCTTTTGATATTATTTCTGTTGCTATGATGAAAACCAAATCAAAATGGGAATAAACAGAGAAGAGCCATAAAAAAGAAGAAAAAGTATGACTGATCAATATGATGCACTTATTTTAGAAATAAACCAGTGAGTAGAAAGTGTTCAGACAGAAAATATGCTCACCTGCCAAAGATGAGATATTAATGATTACTCCTCCATCACCTCCGTTTCCTTTTCTCATGTATTCTAGGCCGAGGTAGGTTCCTCTAATCACCGATGTCTGAAATAGGGGGAAAAGGGAATAGTTCAAAATGTTTATCTTCTGTACTCCTAAGAAATGAAACTTGCTTTTATTTTGCTGCCTAGAACCTGTATTGCTTTTGCAGTGATCTTATTTATAATTTGCAGATTATAAATGCAGCAGACTCCACAGTAATACAACTCAATAACTTCAGAAGCACACTTGCAATAGAGAGAAATAATATCAGCTTTATTATTTTTCTTAATAAGATACCAATCAAACCAAAATGCTACAAGGTGAAATGAGTGGCAGATGAACTGATCCAAAATACAGCATTTTTGTTGGGACACACTGCTCTACATTATAAAAAAATGTATGGACTGTATCTGAAGATTTACACTAACACTAATAACTTTATTTGGCTCAAGGCATGAGAAATTTACACTTTTTTAGGATCATGTGATATATTAATATAACAATATTTTAATATTACGCTATTGAAAATTTGGATTATTTTCTGACTGCCAGAGTTTTACCATTTCTCTCAAATGAAAGTTAGCCTAAACAGACAAATACAGAGAAGGTTAAAAAAGTATTCTAATAGATGCAGCATGTTATTAGCATAATATTTGCTGCACCATGTGATTTTTAAATAGATTTTTTTACCTTATTTCTGTTTTAAAGTAAAGACTTTGAGGAAAATAATTTTATTGAGACCTGTATAATCATGATTCCTTAAGATCTGTTTCTGAACCCTGTTGCAATGAGAAATTCTGCTGGGATTCCTCCCACTGAAGTTCAGACATTTAAACTGAGATGCCTAAAGATACACCAAGCGTGGGGTTATCAGCCTCCTGAACGAATCAAGAGAGTCTCTCCCAGAAAGTAAGCTGCTTGATCTGAGATTTTATCAACTTATAATAGAAAGTCAGCAGACGGTGCTCCTAGTGGAAGATACAAACTTTTGTGAAATGTTGCAATGTTTTACTGCATTAATGATGTTTCAGAATTATTTACTGAGATTTTTAGATCTCCTTGTAATCAGTTTACAACTTCAACTTAAAATGAACAAATGTTTGGAACATTTCTATTGTTATTGAAATATTATTTCATCTTTTAAACACCATTTATATCTTATTAGTGTTTAGTCTATTTCCTTGACCTAAGTAAAGATGATAAAAAGATGAAGTGTTGATGAACTCAGATGAACTGAGACTTTTGACTGGAGAACGCCTACAGAACTGTGAATTGTGGAGAGGAAAATTTCTCAAAGTAATTAAAAACCACAGTGAAAAATCTGTATATGCCTAAGACCTAATGGAAAGTGGCTAGTTGTAATGGGAAAAAAAAAACTTTTAAAATCAGAATATTAAGAGCTTTTATGTCGGTATCTAAATTCCCAATTCAAAACTGGAATAATTTTAAGATAGGTTTTACATTTGGATATTACCTTTCGTTTTTATTACCTGATATTTTTAGACATACGTGTTATAAAACACGAAGTACAACTTCTAATTTAATTTCATGCTTGTTGGTTTTAACACAAATCAGATTGGGAAGACTGCATGTCCTGCTTTATTATTATTACTTGTTCATTTCCCACCTAACATATAGTTATCCTGTCCATTGACAGAGATAAAAGAACCTGGGACCTCATTACCAAGTTTGCTTTGGAATTTTGATAATGAATGAGCTTTTTTCTTTTTCTGTAGTTACAGCATTTTATGTGATATTTTCCTTATTAATATATTTCCTTTTTAATATATTTAACATGTATTTTCTAGGAAACCAAGTATATTACTTGTTTCCTAGGATAGTGTAAAAAAATAATCACAAAATATTAATATTTCAAAATTCTGAAATATAATTTTAAATTTGTCTTAAACAAAAAAATTCCCATGAAAACATCTTTTTGTTTCTCTCCTGGAAAGTTTTGTTTCAGGTGACATGCTTTTTTAAAATGTTTTCATTAATACGAAAAGACTGTTACTGATTAAATGTTTTAACAGCAACTTTCTAAAGAACTAGCTTCCATGGTTTGAAAAATACTAAACTAAATCTGATTTCTCTTGCATGACCTGGAAAGTAGCAGAGCCCTTATAAACATAGTGCAGTGCTGTTTAATGTTGTCACATATAAACTTTAAAGGATTAATTGAAAACCAAGATCACTAATGCCTGGTAGTGTTGCTGTAGTGGATGCTTATTCTGAACCTAAATTCATTAGCAGCTCAACTGAAATTAGATTTGGACTTAAGGGTGGATGATGGTTTTTTTAATATAATAGGCTCTACACAAGACATTTTAGAATGTTTACGGAGAGTAGGTGCAGGTCCTGTCATGCCCTGGAGCAGTGGCTCAGCCTGCAAAACAGACAAAGAAAATTCCACTTACGATGATTAGAGGATATAAATCAGTTGCAGAACAAAGTAGCTTGGGGCTCCTTGAGGATTTTCCTATTCCTCCAGCCTACTTATCCAAAGAGATAAGAGAGCTAGATGAGTCGTTGGCCAGACCACAGTTATAAGACAAGAAAAAAATGAGTACCTTGACTCTACTATCAAACTCACTGTACTGCTCTTTTTTTCCGTCTGGAATCCACTAACTTAGCATTTCTTCAAGTCTCTGGATAAGCCTTCACTTTTGTGTAGGTATTATGAGAGGCTGTCTTCAGAATAATTGCAGACTTTCATTTGGATATTGCCCTTACACTTGGTGTCATACTTGCATCATCAACTGTGGCTGGTCTAAGGTGACGTGGCTATTTCTGATGTTTGGGCTGATAACATAAAGGATTGCTCTGGAGATAAACTCTGAACCAAATATACAGGTAGAGAATCACCTAGCTGTCTGTGCAGTCAGCAGATGACACTTCAGATGAAAGGCACTATGTGATAGTTCTCCCATTCTTTTGCCAGAATTACCCACTCTCTCCAGGAGAGAAAGTCCTCTCAATAGTTCTCCAAAGAATAATAGCAGTGTCTGAAGTTACTATAGTATTAAAGTTGTACACTGTGTGCTTAGAAGTCTTAGTGCCACTTTCTGTTTGAGCCTATTGATCCAGCTGAGCTAATCAAGTGAAGCTGGCTTTCATATCTGGGTGCCAAACACTCAAATGGGAAAGAGGTTTTCCAAAGAACAATAAACTTTGAACTACTGGTTTTCAAAGAACAGCATATTGGGTTTTTATTTTGACTATTTTAAGATGAAAATACATTGGGAGACTTAACTTTGTACAAGAAAGTGTGATGCATTTTACAGTTTTTTTTTTTTACAATTCCTTTATTTACAACTGCGTTTAGCTGCATGGATGTTGTCCATAAACATGTCAACGACAAAGAGTAGGAAAATACTCAAATTTGCCAGTAAATGCAGGTAAAAGGAAAATTGGGACAGATGACTCTTACCTATTGTTTTTGCTCCTGGCTACTGAAAAACTATTATGATTAAATTAGGAGAATAATATAAATGGTTGTCCTCCAGGCTTCTGAAAAACCTGCAATCTTAGTGTTACTGCTGTTTTCTTACCAAAGTATATTGTTTTATTATAGCACATAATGAAGATGAACCATTGAGGTGCACTGCAGTCTGAATGTGCTCCTGAGAGGCATTTTACTCTTCAACTGCCAGAGTAAAAACTTTGGGTTTTTTTTTTTGATTGGATTATTTCCAATGAAGTTATAATAGTGAATGTGGGACTATCTCCTTGTATTAGCTTCCATAAATGACAGATTTAAATTACAGGAGATCAGACATTCTGAAATACCATGTAGTAATTCATCCAAAACTTAGTGCCTGACAGCATGGTAAACATTGCAAAATAACTGTGCAAATACTCAAAACATTTGCAGTTGCTTTTGTAAGTATCATCAGTAACTGGTAACTTATTTAACAAATGGTTAAATAGCAATTTAGGTACAAGTGTCAAAATCAGAAACAAAACTTACAAAATCTGTGATTCTTGACATGTTTCTAAATCCCATGGCTGTATAGATTTAATTGTATTGTTCTAAAAAAAAATTAAAAATCCTTTAGCACTGAAGATGAGTACTGTATTGTTACCGAGGTCATAAGGCAATATGAATTGCTTTGAGGAACAAAATTGTAACCAGTTCAGTTCTAACACTTTGTGTAGTTGTCTGAGCTAATCTTGTTCAGTGCTAGGAATACCAAACAATAAACAAATGAAAGAGCCATTGAGTTGTGGTTTCATAAAGCAGGTTAGCACAGAGCTGGCATTTGACCCAAGATCATTTCACTTCCATACTGTGATGTTGTAAATTGATGGCTATCTATAAAGGAACATTTCAAAGTACTTTATGAACTGCACAAGATGACCTTCAAAAGTCTGAAACTAAGTGCTGCTAGTGATATCCAAAATTTTAGCATTTTCCTGTTGGACAGGGAGGTGGGACTGATATTGTCTTTAATGTAGATTTTCTAGGAAGCAGACAGGTTGTAGCAAGCATGAAAGTCCCTTGGCATTCCTAGGTATAGGTTAGTTTACATGCTATATGAAATGAAATTTTAGGCTCTTGAATTTAAATTTCCTGCTCAAAGTGTAGAAAACAAAAAGCTTAGGGAGGGAGAGGGAAAAAGGAATAGGAATGTGCAGTAGGATTTGATCATCTGCTAGAAATCAGTAGCTTTTGTACTATGTTTTAGTTTTTTACTGTTCAGTTTTCTTTATTTCCTTGTCCTTACCCCTCCAACACACATCCCTGAAAAATTTAGGGATGGTGTTGCAATTTGAGTAGCTGGGCTTAAGTAGTTCTTATATCATATGTAGATACAGTATTGCGTTCTGTTCTCTGTAGTACTCATCTATTTTGCAGGGACAAAGCCTGAATTAGGTAGACTTAATTTTAGAAAAGGACTTTCCTAAATTCACAGAAATTTGTTACCTTTGCCATTTATGGAAGCTAATTATGCGATGCCATGAAAAATGTAAAAATTTGGAATTGTTGGGTATTACCACATTTTGCCTAGTAATGTAGGATGTCACACACCTGAGCAAACCTTACATGTGTGTTTGAATTCTACTTGTGTTTGGCCATCACTTTAATACTTGAATCTCATATGACTGTGGTTTTTGACATGACCAAGTTATGGCCTGCAATTTAAAGTTTTACCATGTGTGCAAAATCATCACATAAACAGGAGTTAATTATGATTTTGCTGTCAACTCCTTTCATGAATGCAATTTCATTTGGGAACTGGTTTGAATATATCTGCAAAATAATATGTTGGCATAAGAAAACAATAAGATAGTTAAAATGATATGTAAAGTGCTTTGGTACTTTTGATTCAGGTAATTAGAATGTAAGCATATTGTGATACTAGTACTGATACATTTAACTGCATTTTGCAACCTATGTCAGTTTTCAGAAACCTCTGATAAAAACATGAAAAAGGAACCTGAAAGTAATTTTTGGGATTGTCTTAGTGTAAAATGTGCTAAATTCATTTGTAAAGAGAAAAGATACTGTAATTATAGCAGCTACTATAATTACAGTGATTCCAGAAAGCCTACATAATCAACACGAGATAAAATTAGGGAAGCTTCTTAGAATACTAAATTGTATTTAACCAACATATATGTGCAAGGCCCAGAAAGATGTGGACACTTTTTTTAGGGACTGGAGGGGAAAAAAAATGAATTAGATTATAAAATTTCTGGATTCCTTAGGCATAAGTTCTTATAAAGCTGAATGCAAGAAACACTTCTTATCATGCTGGAGGACTGTAGGTAGGACTCTTGATAAGCCTGTATGTGTCATATGTCCTTGCCCTATTCTGTGCATGGGTGTGTTTGTGATGGACTTTTGAAATGATATTAGTAATATACATTTAAGATTAAATTTCTGTACGGTTGCCAAGATCTTTTCTTATATACTATAATAACAAGAACGTACTTTTACAAGGGAATGAGTAGTTGAAGCTGCCATTGATCAAGCTGATATCAATCAAGTCAAACTTATCAGCTTTGGAATTTTGAGATGAGGAATAGATGGCATTGCTGGAATATGTAACTACAAAGGTTATTAGAAATATTAATAAAGTAATTAAAAGGTGATGTTGTTTAGCACAAAATACAGCAAAATGGTAACAAGCACTGCAACAGAAATCTCTTTTTAGTGGTTGATACTTCCCTCTGACTCCCCCCACTTTATCATGATGTCTTTTCTTGCACTTAGAAAACTGTAACGAATACAAGTAGGAATTGTTTATTATAGCTCTTTTTCCTTCTGAATCAAGTCCCACTTTTTGAACCTTCTTCATAGTTTCTGTTTTTCAAGCTTTCTCAAGCAGTAGTACCAGGGAACTTCCTTACACTCCTTTAAAAATATTCCTGAAGACCAACTGGTTCTGTGAACTGTTTTAGCCATAAAGAACACACCCCACACGTGTTTGTTCCAATTTATCTTGCTCTGTACTACTCTAGTTTTGTACTTTGTACTTTAAACTGAGGCAGGGAATATTTGTTGTATTGATATATAAAATATATCACTAAGATGAAGACTGGCATGGTAAGAATTTTTTCCGCCCTTTGTTCAAGTAGAAATTACGTGCATAATGTGCATCAAAATGTGTGGCCATAGAAGTTATTCATGTTCTTGGTGGTAATACAAAGGATATGATGTCAGGGAAATAGAGGCATTTTAAGATAATGTTTTTTCTATATGTTTTGTTCCTTTCTTTACAATAAGTAAAAAATATTTCTGGAACCAACCAATATAACATATTACATGCAGCAGCTGTTATTCTTTTATTGTTATCATTAAAAAGCAAAAAGTACAACATGTTATGTATTAGTTTATGGAAACTACAGCAACTAAATAGAAATAAACGAGTTGGTCAACTGAAGTTTAGACTTTCTTAGAGGAAAGAATATTAAATTAAAGATAAATGCTCTTCGTGTCCTTGATTTAACCCACACAGGTGTACTTCTACTCTCCTTGATCATCTTAGACATTCTTAATCCAGTCACCAGCAGCTATTGATGAAATCTTTCAACTCTTAACCATGGATTAAGTCATGAGGACATTTATGGTGAATTTATCGATACAATAATGTATAAACTATATGACCTTCCTTTTTTTGTTTTTATTTTTTTTATTTTTTTACCCACCTATGGTTGGCTTCAGCCCAGTCACTGGTAATAAGACAAAAAAAAAAAAGAGTAGAAACAGAATCATTTAGGTTGGAAATGACCCTTAAGGCCATTGAGTCCAACTGTTAACCCAGCACTGCCAAGTCCACCTCTAAACCATGTTCCTAAGCACCACATCTACATGTATTTTAAATACCATCAGGGACAGTGGCTCAACCATTTTCCTGGGCAGCCTCTTCCAATGCTTCACAATCCTTTTGGTGAAGAAATTTTTCCTAATATCCAATCTAAACCTCCCCTGGCACAACTTGAGACCTTTACCTCATGTCCAATCACCTGTTACTTGGGAGAAAAGACCAACACCCCCCTCACTACAACCTCCTTTCAGATAGCTGTGGAGTGACAAGATCTCCCCTGAGCCTCTTTTTCTCCTGGCTAAACAACCCCACTTCCCTCAGCCCTTCCTCATCAGACTTGTGCTCCAGACCCTTCACCAGCTTTGTTGCCCTTCTCTGGACCTGCTCCAGTACCTATCTCTCTTGTACTGAGGAGCCAGAACTCAACTCAGTATTCTAGGTGCAGCCTCACCAGTACCCAGTACAAGGGGACAACCACTTCCCTAAGTCCTGCTGGCTATGCTATTCCTGATACAGGCCAGGATGCTATTGACTGCCTTGGCTACCTGGGCACAAGCTGACTCGTGTTCAGCTGCTGTTGACCAACACCCCCAGGTCCTTTCCTGCTGAGCAGCTTCCCAGCCACAATTCCCACAGCCTGGAGCATTGTATGTGGTTGTTGTGACCCAAGCACAGGACCTGACACTGAGCTTTGTGGAACTTCAGACAACTGGCTTCAGCCCATCAATCCAACCTGTCCAGGTCCCTCTGCATAGCCTTCCTACCCTCCAGCAGACCAACACTCCCACCCAAGTTGGTGGTGTCTGCAAAATAGCAGAAGAGGTTCTCAATGCCTTCTGTTTGAAGGTCTTGGAATTGAAAAATTACTTGGTTATCACTCTAAGTTAGGAAATCCACCTGGACATTAAATATCTTCAAGAGATGGTGCTCAAATATGCCTTCACTTTTTGAGCTAAATTTAAAGGTGAATCACAGACAAATGTGTTTCCCACAGACTTCAGTTTTTCTGCTAATGACTGTCTGTGCTTGAAATTTTGACAGGTAGATGGCTGCCTACAGGAACTTATATCCTGTGTTAAACCAGGCACTAAAATAGAGAAAGAATTCATCCAGAACACAGCTGAATTATTCTTTCAAATTCAAGGGATCTGTACTAATAGATATTGATACTGCATAGCACTGAGGATGCCACATTCCTGCTACTTCACAGTGTAAACTTTACTGATGTTTGTCAGAATATTTTAGAAATGAAAGGAAGAAATATATTCAGTTAAGTCTTAAAGAAAATGTAAAGAAAAGACAAAGGAAATTGAACAAATGTATTTCTCCTATTGCAAAAATTTTAATCGGTGGTCTAAGTTCAGTCCCTTCCAAGATATGGAAATCTGACCTTGGATAGATACTAAAGATCAAGAAAAAAATTATTAAATTCCAACTTTTTTCCCCCGAATACATATTCTCCCATTAATTTTTCTGTAACTTGTCTCATATACAGCTTGTGCTGCTTTTCCTGGTTTTGGTTGGTTTTGGTTGGTTGGTTTTTGTTTGTCTGGGGGTTTTTTTATTAGTTCATTTTCATAGAGTCATTAGGATTCGAAGACTTGGGTATCTTTGTCCTTAAAACTTTCCTCAAAAACAAACTCTTAATTTTCTTATTATGAGCTTTCATTTTGCATTGACAAATTCCAAATGATTAATTGGAGAAAACTCCACTCTTACAAGCTTCCTTTTGCTACTTTCTTTGCAGATCATGATGATAACACACTGTGAAGATGGTCAGATGTGACTTGCTGAATTGCCATCGAATTAGAACTTCCCATGTGGTAAAATACAAGCTAGTCAGAATTTTACTAACCTGGAAAGCTAACCTTTCCTTTGGAGCTTAGCTCTCCTAGCAGTGTAGTCTAAATTAATGTTTTTCTGCCTGAGAAACAGATATTGTGGTCTCACCTGATGAGATACCAGATAATATCAAAGAACTGGTAATAGTCTTGAAAATAAATTTTACAGGCTTATTGAATGTACTGGATTTAGTAAGTGCTTTTAAGTGGTGTGCTTCTATCAGTAATGATGGTGAAATGGCCTACATTAAAAGCTCAGATTGTATGCTTGCTTCATCAGTGAAGCAAATGAGGACATCTTGGTTTAAGTTTTCTTTTAATACCAACAAATGGCAATTTACTCTCTAATGCAGGCCAGCTGAGTCTCACAAGAACTAAATGTTCTAAAACATTCATATAAACAGACTGGCCTCCTTTAAGTGCAGCTCTTCTGCTTTTGGCACCAAATTGTTACACCAACCTGGGATTCTGTTGGGTTTTACAGAAAGAGGATGTTTGGTATTAGCCTGAGTACCTCTACACAGTTCTGTATGTCTTGGATAGGAAACTTATCCACACACACACACATATTAGTTAGTACATATGTAGTTATGTGGTTATTGTTTCAATAGCTGCACTTACTAATCCAGTAAACAATGTTCTGTGATATGGCACAGTCTGTACCAGCCGAGGGCTGTTAAGTGTATTCCAGCATTAAATACTGAAGTATGAACATGTGAAAGGAGATAATGCTTACCAAGTTAATTTGTATAGTGCTTTCCCAGTCCTTCTCATTGTTCACTCCAGCATTATTAACCACAATATCCAGCCTTCCAAAATGTTCAATTACCTTTTTGAAAGCACCTATAGTAAGATCCAAGGGTGAAATTTCTTAGCGCTAATGCAAAGTAAGACCTAAAAATACAATGCATGCATACAAATTAACGTTCTTTTAGTCTACCAAAATGTCTTCACTGTTTTCTTAACAACTAATGAGCAATATGCAATGAATTTCTTTGTCTAACATATGTTAAACATATTCAGGAATAATTAAAGAATCAAGATACCATAGTTGCCTTTTCATTCAGTTTTATAATGCCTGATAACAGGAGCTAATGAAAATTTCTTAGCACCCATACATTTTATATTAGATAGGATATTTGACACCCTAATTATATAAATTAAACATTTATACCTTGATTTGTAATAGTTTGATATATCTAGTGAATTCAAGATTTGGCATCATCTGTTTTAAATGCAAAATAAAAGCCTTGTGTTTGGAACCGTTTTCTTGGTTGAGTCTGAATTCAACCTAAGAACCCAGTGCTTATTCAGTGATGTAACTAATATGAATCTTTCAACTACAAATAATTTGGCATAAATGGATACATTTCTATACCTCTTACTTGTTAGGTAACTTTAATAATGTGTTTCTCAAATTCAAATCTTCTTCCTTCTGTGGATGAAGATAGTGACCCGTGTTCCAAAGAATTTCAAAATAAAGAACTGGGAAACTTCCACAATCACATTGTGTTCTCCCAGGTGACAGTGTCTGAACTAAGATAAAAGATGTGTATGGAAAAACATGATGATGTCATAGTGATGAGCAAACTCATCTAGGCTGGCTCCTGCTTTGACAGGATAGTTGGATGAGATGACCTCCAGATGTTCATTCCAGACTAAGATTTTCCACTACTGCAGACATTATCTACATGCATATACAGCTCAGCTTTCTTTTTCTTTTTCCCTCTAAATACTGTTCCTCATCACTAAATATTTATTATGTAAACAAGATGTCCCCCTCCCCCATATAATTTTAAAAAATATCATTTGGTGATGGAAAAAAAACCTGATCTTAGGGTATTTCAGGTACGTTGAAATTATGCTTGACAGGACTTAATTAAACCACTTCATTAAAAAGTAATCCCAGGACCATCTTAATTCTCTGACCTTTACTCTTTGGCTATTAGTGTCAACCAGAAGCAGAGCAGCAGCTTTGAGACATGTACCTTTTTGCAGCAGTTGCAGGGGCTTACAAAGTTTTTTTTCCTTGCACCAGATGGTCGGTACTGCTACAGCCTTTTCTTTGCCTGAATGCTGCAGGTCCATCTCAGTCATCATCTTGTCATCAGAACAAGAGCTGGGCAGCTGATGGGAAAGGTTTTATTTGTTCAACTGCCTTTATTGTACAGCTTTTTCTAATATTCTGTACTAGAATACTTTAATATTACTAAAATTCTATTTTTGGCTGTCTGCCTTTTTGGCTTCTGCTATGTTTGTTGCTAATTCATTCTCTGGTTTCTCTACTTAACTCTGCAATCACTTCTCATCTTTCCAATCCTACATCAGTATGGTCACATGAAAACCTTTGGCTTTATCAGGAGCAGAACTGATAATTTAATATAGTTTCAGTGAGTAAAATAAGTACAAAATAAGTACAAAAGAGCTTCCAAATTTTGCATAGCAAAGAAATAGCATCTTTTATCAACCTCATTCTTAATATTTTGCCTTCAAAGCCCACTATGGATAATTGTACTTTTGCCTATTATTTGTTAAATCTATGCAGTCTTAATTGTAGTTTTCTAGTTTACACACCGAGAAATGATCCAAATGCGTTTCAACTGTTTTCATATCCAAATAAAGAATGATTACCAAACTTGGAATTTTTCTCATGAAGTTTACCTTCCTACAGTAATCCCTTATGTACCCTATAAATAAAAGAATCTCTTTATAAATCCTTTACAAAGTTATCACCTGCACATCAGTTTAAACTGACTTATTCTTCTCCTTTTGAATGTAGAATAATCCTGTGTTTACATTGCAAGCTAGTTAGTGCTTATGGAATCATAAAAATTAAAAGCAGATGGTCATATAAAATACTGTATGAAGAAAAATGAAAAATTAAGAGGAAGATCCATTTTAGAGGAGAGGTAAGAAAGAGTGGAAAGTAGGTACAGACACCAGTGAGCTTCCTAAACATTCATAGAGAGCAAAAGTACACGTACGGTGTTTTTTCAAAAGTAAGACAAGTCAGAGTTTTGGGGGGGACTGTGTAAAAAACCCACTAGAGAAAAAAGCAGAGGCAAGACTTGAAAGTAGATGAAGCCTTACAGATACTAGTTCTAGTACTGTGACTTGTTTCATACCAAAAGGGCTAAAGTAAGAGGAACTTCTTTCATACACATGACCTTTCACAGAAAGGACAAGTACAGGACTTGATGCATCCACTAAGAACTTTAAACACTAGAATGAAATTAATCTAAGTTTATTAAGTAGTGGCTTGTAATTACAAGTGCAAAATTAGGAAAATAAAGCAATAAAAATAATAACCAACAAAATCACTAAAAAATGCCCCAGAAACCCCAAAGGATTGTAAAACAGGATTGCAAATTTATGCTTCCTGCATCAGGATTAATGCAGTATCAGAGAAGCATAACTTCTTGCTCTCATTCTTTGTGAGAGCCCATTCTTATCCTGATTGCTCTTCTCCCACTAAGTTCCAAAACCTTCCCTGCAGACCTGTCCTGCTCCCCCCAGTTCCCCGCATACACCCCTGCTGGTCTTGCACCAGCCGGCACTAAAGGAAGGAGTGATTATGGGGGAGAAAGCACACTGAGGTAACACCCAACCTGCAGCACATGCTATTCCTACCTCTTGGATGTTTTTTCTTGCTCCTGGTTTACTCCTCCCACTTGCAGAAAAAGTCAATAATCAGCCTACCTGTTAAAAACTTTGCTTGTCGATTAGAGCAGAGCTCAAATTTAAAGTCCAGCACCTCTCTTACAGACAGACAATGTAAAGCTTTGGAATTAAGCATAATCATGTCAGGTTGGAGTGGTGAAGACTATTGCCAAATCCTGAACTGGTTGCAATGAGCTGTGAAAGAGGAATGGATATGCTCAATCACTGCTGATGTTGAGAAAGCGGCCAGTTAAGTGTAGTGAACAAAAGCAGAACTAAAAATGTTCACATCTAGCCTGGCAAAAAATTACTCTGGGGAACGGGCACTGACAAAAGCGATGTCAAAATCTGAATCTGAGTCACTACCTATGAATGCATCATTTAATAATGAAACTTTGAGAAGTGATGTGCCGGATATGAAATATTGTAAAGAGCACATCGATGTTATATGATACACTAAGAGCTCAGTAGGGAACACAACATATTTACTAAGTGAAAACAAATGCAGATCACGCCTGAGGGAAGCTCTTTGCCATTCTCTGCATCTGCAAAATGTGTGTGAAATGTTATCAACCCATACTTAACACTGTGTAAAGCAGCGTGCCATCTTTTGCCAGCCCAGCTTTCAGCTACAAGAGCACACGTTGAAAGTAATTGTGCTGTATGGAAAGAGCAGTGCAACCCAGAGCAGAATTTATTACTCCTGTGACGAGGGAATGCAGCTTGGAGTCGGTACTGAAGCCTCATAAAAAGGCAGTCCGTGCTTTAAAGTTTATATATATTACTCATAAAATAACAATTATCTCCGGTAGAGGCTTTCATGCAAAAATATCACACACAGCGCTCGATGAAAATGGTTTCTTTGGCTTTTCTTTACGATGTGCCAAGTAACACACTGAAATACATGCATGCTGGTAGCAAT
Source organism: Pezoporus wallicus (assembly GCF_028554395.1). Taxonomy (NCBI): domain Eukaryota; kingdom Metazoa; phylum Chordata; class Aves; order Psittaciformes; family Psittacidae; genus Pezoporus; species Pezoporus wallicus. The sequence goes on from NW_026640488.1 coordinate 9,210,559, forward strand.
ATTTCACATCTGCAGGTTCAGAAACAAATCCTTTTTGAGTCACTGTCAGAAAAGACTGGGAGTAGGCTGTCCTCCAGAAACCTTAATTGCACACTTATTGGTGCAGCAGCCCAGGCTCCTTCAGGTTGCTGCATGTTAAACCGGAGCCCAGCGCTGACAGCTTCTTCTTACCTTTCAGCTGCTCCTGGTCCGTAACGTCGCACTGGATGAACATCGTCCTCTGCGCTTCAAACTGCTCGTCCAGGGCCGCCTTGCTCTCCTGCCCAGCCTCGGAGTTGCGATCCAGCAGGGCCACCTGAGCGGGGAAGGAGCGGTGGGTGGGCAGACGGACAGAATGACGGGTCCCCCACCGAGGAGAGTCCGGGGGCTGCCGCCGCCGCCCCGCACCCGCGGGTGCCAGGCGGAGAGGCGAGGCGGGAGGCGGAGGGGAGAGCAGGGGCTCCTCCCGGAGCTTACCTTGGCGCCCTTGCCTAGCAGCGCCTGGACGAAAGCCCGGCCGATGCCCTGCGCCCCACCGGTGACCAGAGCCACCTTCCCATTGACGTGCATGGCCTCCCCTGCCAGCCCCGCTCCCGCCGAGCCGGAGCCGACCTAGCGCGGTGTCACCTGCCCGGTTTCCTCCCTCCTTCGCTCGCTCGCTCGCTCTCTCTCTCCCTCCCTCCTGCCCTCCCTTTTCCCCTCCTCCTCCTGCCGCCGCCGCCGCGGCTCATTCCCCCTCGCTCCCCTCTCGTGTGACAGAGGGCAGCCCGGAGCAGCCTGGGCGGAGGGAGCAGGGGTGGAGTAGGTCATTAGGTCGTTCTCCCGAGTGCCTAGATTACCCCCAGAGTTGAAGGGCCAGAGAGGGGATCAACTTCAACCCCTCTTCAGTCCCCGGGCTGCCGGCGAGGACTGGCTTCCGCCCGGCAGCCCCAGCGCAGGGGTCCGGGCCACCCGCCGCTCCTCTTGGCGTGGGGGAAAAGCCTTTACACCTCCGTAAATCGCGTGAGAAGTGGCTACAAGCTCTGATAAGGGCTCTTGGCAGCTCCTAAGGCCGTGTACGTTTTGGTTGGCCCAAGTTGTGTGCGCAGCGGGGTGAGGAATTAAAAGAAAGTTCAGGCTCGGAAAAAAAAACAAACATAGTACCTTTTATTCACACTTCACAATACCCTACCAGCCTTCTCCCTTTCAGTCTGTCAGTAAGTAGAATTAGTGTGTATGATATAAACCCAGCCATTAGAAGTTACTGATAATCAGACATATTGATATAAGTACTTTTGAGATGTTTTCAGCTCTATGGCTAACCTAATTGTACCTTAAAATATGTTTAACCACTATTACAGTTTATAAACCAAATTCTGTTACATGATGTGACTTATATGCAACTAAAATTTATCAATGCAGTAGAAATAAGAGCAACCTTAATGGTCTAAAAGATTAAATAAATTTTCTTGTTTGTTAGCCTGTTATGAGATTCACAAATGGCATCTCATAGAAAATAACAATGTTGTGGAGTGTTGGGTAAATGGGAAAAGTCCATTGCTCCAGTCTTCAGCTGTGTGAACATATGTGCATCATGTACATGTGTGTGTGTATGAACACATGGCTGTCTTTTGGGTTCTCTGTTTTCTTTTGCCTGGTGTACCAGTTTTAAGCTTTTTGCTTGTGTTTTCAGCCCTGAAGTACTCTAACTCAGACTTCACCTCTATCATTAATACTTGTTGCCGTGTTAACTTGCTTCTCAGCAACAGTGTGCCTATTTTGTCCACCTCTTATCCCAGCTGCCTGTTTTCTACTAGGTTGCCTTCATGTATGGAATGCCTTTCTTTTGTATTACCTAGAAGAAACAAATTATATTGTTTCTAACACCAGCAAACTGTTAGAGAACCATTAAGGTAACTATGCTACCTAATTGAGTAAATTGAGTAACACAAGATCTTGTTATTGTAACCTTTGTCCTTAAAAATGTGAACTAATACAATCCAGCTGCTAAATTGGACTGCAGCCATTTAGTTTTCCTAAAGATCATGATTCACTTCATAAAAGCAGTTGGAGCTGGCCTCTGGGGTTAGTGATTAGTTTGAATATGATACCTGTGTTTCTGTGAGGCCTCCAGATTGCTTTGGAGCTGTGAAATTTGTGCCACCTAAAGTGCCATGCCTAATGAGCTCTTTCCCAACCAGCTGAGCCAGCTTCCCTGATTTGTTGAGAGACAAGTAATAGTGTCAGGTCAAAGGCGCATCATGACAAAAATATTACCACATTAGGGACCTAACAAAAGCCTTTCAGTGGAGTCTTTCACCCTCAACCCAACCCTCAAAAGCCCCCTCCCCACCCCCTTTGGCCAAGTCATGATCAACATCTTCATAGTCTTTATTTCGAGGACATACTAGTGTTTTTTCAAGTGCTAAGCAAAGGAAAAGATCAATAAACCCCCTCTGTGTTTCCAAACAGCTGTAGCTGGAATGACCTTTGGCAACTGCACTAAGTTGTTGGTAACTTGGCATGAATGTTAAGAACAATCTGGACTCTTCTGAGATGCTGGAATACTTTAAGAGCTGAGTGCACACAATGTTTCTGTAAAACAAATCTTACAAGTTTGTGTCCCAAAGATCAGTTTGGTTGAATGTAATGCTGGGTGTCATATGTTGAAATAGTTTAAATGTATTGTGATAAACTAACCCAGGGCTTCTGACTCTGGTTTAATTGGCTGAATGGACTCTTTCCATGATTTCATTCAAGGACCTATCTTCCTAAGTGGCCAGCTGACAGAAGACAGAGCATATGCTTTGAGTAACTTATTCTGTGTGTGAGAGAAGCTGATATGCTCATTTAAGAAAATGTGGGATAGCTAAAACTGATGTTGCAGTATTCAATGGTAGAGTTAAACCAAATCATATCACATTTAAGATTTTTTTTTTTTTTTCACTGAAAGATGCTCTAACACTTGTCCAAGGGGTTTATTATTCAACCTTGGCAGAATACATTTGAAATTAGAGACAGTGATGCTAGCTAGACTCAAAAATATGACAACTATTATCTGAATTCACAGGCATGAAAAGATATTAAATGACTCTGTGAATGTTTGATTTGGGTGCTTTGGGAGACAAATAATGCACTTTCTGTTCAAAGTTAAGAAATAATAATACTACTAAATAATGTCTTACATGCCAAAGCTGTTCAGATGTTGAATACATGTTAACACTTGCATGTTATTTGTGTGCAGGATATGATTTCATTTACTGTTTTCTAGGAGACCTTTTGTCTAGCAATACAACGTCTTTTCCTTTTATGGCTGTGGTGCTTCCTCTTCCATTTCACTCCATTTACTTACATTTATTCTTTTCCATGGCCCATGGCTTATGTTCCACTGTTCCACATGAACCACAGTGGCATCAAAGCATGAAGAGGTTCCAGGTGGTTTTAATCTGTTTTTGAAAAGGAGACTAGAATATGACCTCTCACAGACATGTGCCACCCTATTAATTAAAAAATAGTTTTTCAAATGCCTCATTTTTATTACCATCATGCAAGGTGCTACTCAAGTTGCTATGAAAACTAAATAAGTGATATCACACCTGCAAATGGATCAGCAGGCAATGCTTTTAGGAGAGTGTTCAAACACAGTTATGCAGCATGTGCACTTTGATACGTAGTTTTGGTGTGTAGTACATTTCCACCACTTCTACTGAAAAGAATGGTTGGAAAACAAAGCTAGAGAAATGCCCCAAATGTCTAGCATTGTGTGGGGTAATTAAAAGATGTTTCAGGTCACATACTGAATATGGTACCAAACCTTCCTTAACAAGAAACTTAATTGTTCAGCAAATATAAGACAGGTTTCTATGTCCAAGAGTTGGGGTTTTTTTTTCTTTTTATGTGATTTCTGTGTGATCTTTCTGTATGCAATAAGGTAGAGAGGCAGCAATTACTGCATAAGAAAATGAGGTTATATAGCTATGCTTTATTTCAGATATTCTACCTAGCTATTAAAGCAAAATAATTCAAGACAGACTCTGCCAGAAATGTCAAAGTAACTTAGAGGGCAAGAAAATGAATGAACACCAGGCTTAGAGATTTGCCAGAATGCATTTTTGCAGCATACCATATTATCTCATACTAAGTCAGTGGCTAGATTATTTTACTCATCCAGGACAACAGCAGTTCATGTACTTCAGGAAAATGAGAACCCAGGATACATCAAAGCAGAGTATAAGAAAATAGTTATGGAAAATCTATTACCAGAGCTCATATTGTATGAGTTCTTCAAGACGTCAAGACTTCCATGGCAACGTTTGGAGGAAGACACAAAAAGAAACAGCCCTGTGGTTGTCTGTCTTTTCAAAAATAGTAGGTAGGATAGGAGAAAATAGAATGTGTTTTTTGAAAATATAAGAAATAGCAATCGTAGTTAGTAGTATCATCAGAATAGAAATAGAAGTTAATGCCTTAGGAATATATGAATATAAAGGGGCTTGCTTGGCCTAGGAGTTTACGAAGGATCGTAAAGTGAAGACTAGATCACTTTGCTTTATAAAGTAGAAAAGGGAAGTCACTGGAGACATTCAAAAACAGAATGAGAAACTTTTACACTGCATTTCCTGATTTGCAAGAATGCTTAGAAAGTATGCAATTTTTGTGAAAAGATTTGTCAGAGCACGTGGGAGGTTGTTACAGTAAGTGAGGTGAGAGAAGTGATGACTGGTTTTTAGATTACATTTAACCAGTATTAAAGAAGGAATGCTAAGAGTTAGAGAGCTCCCTGCTACTTTGGAAATACCTACTACAACTGAAAGAGAGGCTTTGGAGTGAAGAAAATTATCTAGTGGAAAATATCTAGTGAAGAAGGGTAGGAATTAGCTGCCTAGGAAGCTAAGGACAAAGGGATTTAGGAATTCGGTCTCAGATACCTATTCAGAGAAGCTTTTTTAGCTCTCCAGCATGCCTTTCCTTCATCAAATTCCTACTGTCATGCTCAACATTACCATAGCCTGTATCTTAGGCATAATAGTACATTTTTCAATTGGTTGTCCTGCATATAGGTCAAATAACTGGGGAATGATAAGCTGCTAGTGTTTCACTTTAAATGCTTAATGCTTTTAATGAAAAACCCTTAAAGCAATTAAGGTAACAGTGGTCAATGAGGATACAAGTATTATTATTTAAAACCCTTTAAAAGTCACTTGATAACTTAGGGAGTTTGGAGTTAATTCCATGCCTGAAAACCAATAACCCATTTAAGAAATTATTTTAGTCTACTAGAAGAATGCAAACACGATCACAAATGTGTATGGCCAGGGCAGTACAGGCCTTGCTAGGAAGGCAATCCTTCAAGGTGTTAAAACTTCTTAAGTCTCAAGCCAGGCCGTAAATGCATAAGGAAGGATTCGGTGTTAAAGCATGCCCTGCCCTTTCTCTATCTGATATAATTATAGGAGAACCTTTAAAACCCTGTATTTGGCACTGTCTTTAAACACCACAGCAGTATAGCAGCTGGCAGTAAAAACAAAACAAAAATATGTGAACCCCTCCCATGCCTCTTGCAACTTTGGCAACACACTATGTGAAGGGCTGTCTACCCTGTTCATCTGATTATCAACTCATCAAGTAGTGCCAATGTCTGTACATTTGGAAATTGTTCTGTGCTTAGGCTCAAACTGTAAAAGGCTTCTTAAAAAGCTAGTGTGAGCAAGTTAAATCAGACCAGCCACCCCGTAAAGTAACTTCTATTAGAACCACGTAATCCTGGTGCAACTAAATTGTTGTCTATTTCCCTAAAAGATTACAACCACATGCATAAAAATCATGCTTTTTTATATTTGTTGAAAAACTACCTACGCATTCTTTGACTAATATCCGTTTGAAGAGAGAAGGAACACATTTTTGATTATGTTTTAAGTTCTAAAAAGCAAGAAACACCCGCCTACCTCTCTAAAAAAAAAGAGGAGAAATCCCACAAAACCTTCATTCCAACTTTGAAAAATGAATTTGCAGGGAGCCTTGAATCCAGTGGGTCCTCCTTATTCTGCACTCCAAATTTCTGCAGGGGCTGACAGTGATAGTTGTCTTTCTAAACAATGTTTTGGCTCCCTCTTTTATTTTCTTTCTTCACACACAATCACTGTCTAGATACATCAATTTCTGGGTGGTCTGTTTCAAGGAAAAAAATATCACCTACAGAACTTTTTTTGACGTGGTGCAGAGTATTTTGTGCTGCAGAGTTGTTGTTACATGTATGTTTTAGGGAAGTCAGAGAGCTTCCACAATTATCTTGTGCACAAAAACCTGGAAGTGCTGCAGAATACTTGTAATGTACTACATCTTACCATCTGGTCGGAATAATGATGGGGTGACATTCAGAAATAATGCAGAAACATGGACGAGAACTCAAAGAAAAGGTGTGAAAAAAAGGAAGCAAAACAACTGATGAGTAATGTACTTAATAGAAATGACACTTTTCACTTAAGATGAAATTGAGAAATTAGTTGAAAATCTCATACGTCAACACCATGGCACTTTTTTTAATAAGAAGTTTATGATTTGAAATAATTTTTTATGCTTAGTGTTATGAAATACAGGAAATTGAATCAAGAACTGAGTAACAACAACAAAAAACCATACAAAACTACCAGAATCAAGTTATTAATTTCACAAGGAAATGTAAATGTGATATGATTTGGTGAAAATAAAAAAAAGAAAAGCATAAATCTTTATTTCAGGCATGGTCAATGTAACCTTAAATGTAGATTTTAAAAATAACAGCAGTTATTTTAAGAAAATATGTATATTAAAATGTGAAATAAATTAATTCTATGTCAAAAGAGAGCCCATAGCTAATACTTAAAATTTAAGACAGTAGGTTGTTTGCAAAGTATTTTAACTATTAGATGTTTACAGTCAATTACTGGATATTATTTCTGATAACTTAAAATGTTTACAGCTACAAAATAAACTGCATTTGCCAGTCAATACTGAGATCCTCAGATGAATCTTGACTTACAAAATGCAGAACATTCCAGGTTTTAGGGTAGTGAGCTGTGCAGCTTTGTGAAAGGAGCATGTTATGTTGGTATAAGCACCTTTACTTTTAATGAATGCAGTCACATTCATCCTTCCATCCATGTTAAAAGATCTAACCAAAATATTTAGTTCAAATTTATGCTGCATCTGTACATGCTGAATTCATTTGATGAGACCTACTAATTACTTCCTAATAACATTAGGAAGAAACCGAAATCGTCAATGCAATTATTAAGCTAAGTAAAAATTGGCTGTTATATTCTTGGATATCTGGAAATCTTACTAATAGGTACATTCCTCTATCATAAATATCTAGATATCTGTCTTCCATTTTATATTTCTGCTATTCAATCATTCAAATAAACTTACCAATTTTGAGAATTAAAGACAAAGCCTTTTCTACTACTGGAAAAAATACATCTTTGACTGTGTTATAAAACTTGAAACCTTCTGACATAGTTGTTGAATTGCAAAAATTTTTATGTGGAGCCATATAAATAAGTCTTCCAAGATATTTCAGAAATCATATAAAAACAGAATCCACAGCCACATCAAATATGGTAACATACTTAAGTATTCAATAAGGTCACCACTATGTCATTTTAAATGACAATGCAGAAAACCTAATGGAGAATTATTATAAAATAAATTAGGATCTGGAATTTTTCTCTACAACCCATTAATGTAGCATTATGCATTTGCATTTGCAGAGCAACCTGGGAACAGTTTCTAGAAACAAAGAAGGAAAGCAGATCACTGCCACGTTTTTCAGAAAATTACTTTTACTGAATACAAATGTACAAGGAACTTTTGAACATGCATCGCAGCAACTAAAAGGTGCTCAACAAAGCAATGCACTTACTTCAAACTAGAAAAGTAATTGATTACAATGGCGAAGAAACTCCACTAATATCGAGGTATACTGGATTACATAAAAGCCCCATATGAAGCTTCCTCACTTAGGAAACTGCTTTGGTTTGCAATGTGTGTATTGTCCAGAGATGTCTCTAATGCATACTGTGCACTTCTCTGGAAGCTGAGTCAGACAGTTTCTGACAGAAAAGTAACTGATGCACTCTTCTTAATGTTTCCATGTTTTTCAATTAATAGCTACAGTACAGAATTAATCAAAACTCAACAATTATTGGATTAATTCCATTTTGAGGTAAATCAGACAGCAGCTGGCAGCAAAAATAGTTTAACCATACTTCATCTCATATATGCACATTCATAAAAAGAATAGTATAAAAAGATTAAGGTCTTGTATATCTATAAACGGGACAATAAAAAAGATCTTCAGAAAACACTTTGTTTTGTTCATACACTGAAATCACAGCAGTGTATAAACTACTTTTTTTTCCAAATACAGTGGGGTTTTTTTTTTTTAAGTTTCACAAGTATTGATCTTAATTAAAGAGAACATAAAATATTTGCTTAGAAATTATTATGTGGGTAAATATAAACAGGATTGGTATCATATTCTAAGAAGCAGTCTCACCTTTCTTATTACAATTAATCCACTTAAAATTCTTCGTAATTCTATCATGACAAAAGTAAGAAATTTTCATGTCATATATTTTCCTTAAATTGGAAAACTGCATGAAAAGATAAGTTAAATAAAAATTGAGACTACTAAGATTTGTCTGGTTAAGTCTGTTGAATGGTAATCAGAAATTTGAATTAGCTCTGGTCTGCCATGGAGTTCTACAAGAAAGGAAGGGAAGCCTTGGAAGCTTCATAGTCTACATTGTTCCGTTGTTTTGGGACAGTTAACAAGTCTTACCTTTTTCTGCTCCACTTTCCTGTTCATTCCTCCCTCTGATTCCCAACACTAGGTATGTCCTTCCATGCTTAAGCAGCTGTGCAAAAAGACAGTATATAAATATATCTGTCAATAATAATATCTTGTCATGTGCTTTACAACAGCTATCTCAATTTTCATATTTATTAAATCTGATAAAAATGTTTAATTTTTGAATATAGCGTTGATAATTATTTCTTGCTTTCCAGTTCTGTTTTGTTTTGTTTAACATTTTACTGCAGCATTGAGAAACCTGAATGAGTACATTCAGGTTTGAGAACAGAACTCAGGTACGAGAACAAATAAATTGGGAAGCTGTCTTTTGGGGATAAAATGCATGATGTAATAGTATTTAATTTCCTAAAACTTTCCTTTAATTTAATATTTTGAAGATGATGTTTAAAGTGAAAACTGCGTGTGTAAGAGTGTACTAGAACATTGAGGATTAAAAGAAAAAAAACGGAATTAATGTACATAAATACACTGGAATGAAAATTAGTTTAACACAGGGATATTCCATTGAAACCCAACCACTTTTCTTTTGATGGTGGGATTAAGTAAGGAATATATCAACACTGACAATATGAAGCAGTGATTGCCTTGGAGAAGGTGAAGATATGTGAACAGGTAAGGACATTGCTAGTTGTGTTTATATGGATTAAATATGATATCTCATATAATCAAAGTTAGTGTACATAGGATAAGGTGATTGAAAAGAATTCCTCATTCTTGTGACCTTTTGTATATTGAAACACAGAGAGTTATTGTATTTCTCTCTCGGCTTCATGCCTCGTGTACTTTGGCCATGTCATGCAGAGCTACATCTGCAAAAGGACTTCAGTGGTTTTCAGACAAGTGCTCAGCCACTGCACCCTTTGGGTATTTTTGTTTTTACCAGGAAAAATGTCTCACCAACAGTGTTAATGTGTAAAGTGTAAAGTGTATGTTAATCTTTGTTTAGTACATGCATAAAATCTTCTGGTCTTCTGACCGGTCCTAATATGCTGCGACGCAAGCAGTGGGCACAGATCATATTTGGCCTTTGAACGTAATACTGCGGTGGTGCCTCTCTCACTAGATTATGTTGTTGCGCAACTCCTACTCTTCAAAATAATTCCATGGCAAAATATTTGCCTAGTCTGTGGTTCTTTTCTTTTTCCTGTCAGGGAGCGGGGAAGGTTCAAATACACAACTGTTTTGAGAGGTGTTGTTTACTCACCTAAATTTAAGCTGCTTTAGGGCTTAAATGCTTCTGACATTCTTGTGATACATAGCAGGCAACAGTGAAATTTCATTAGGCCAGGTAAAAAGTGAAATATAAAGGCAGGGACAAAGCAAATACCTTCCACTTCTTGTTTCCTACTTACTGCCTTTGACCATAATTAGGTGTGTAAAATTAATGAGCTGAACAACATTGTATTAAGCTAGGCAGAATTTTTACTGGGATACCTAATTTCCCTCCTGTATTTTGTATGTACCACTGTTGATGGACTTAACAGGTCTATCAAAATGAAATATTTCTGTGTTTCATAGATACTACTGAGATAAGTAGGTATGGATCTAGACCTTCATCCTTATGTGATTGAATTTTATTTCTTGGAATGGCGATTGTCAATACCTTAGCATTATTCTAGTAAATAAAAGTATCTATTTTTCATAGAATTGTAGAATAATTAAGGTTTGAAAGAACCTTAAGATCATCTACTTCCAACCCCCCTTCCATGGCCAGGGATCATACTAGACCACGTCACCCAAGGCTCTGTCCAGTCTGGCCTTGAACAATGCCAGGGATGGAACATTTACCAGTTCTCTGGGCAAGCTGTTCCAGTGCCTCACCACCCTCGCAGTAAAGAACTTCTTCCTTATATCTAACCTGAATTCTCCCTGTTTAAGTTTAAACCCATTCCCCCTTGTTTTATCGCTACAATCCCTGATGAAGAGTCCCTCCCCAGCATCCTACAAGGCCCCCTTCAGATACTGGAAGGCTGCTATGAGGTCTCCATGCAGCCTTCTCTTCTCCGGGCTGAACAGCCCTAACATTCTCATCCTGTCCTTATACGGGAGGTGCTCCAGCCCCCGATCATCCTCGTGGCCCTCTGGACAATGAAAGCAAGCATTTTGTGAAATGCTTTATCAGTTAAGAGGGAAATATTGCTGCCGTTTGAATTATTTTATGCCCTGTAACATTAATGAATAGAGCATAATGTTTGAGACATTAAGGATCACTTATTAGTTTTTTCAAAAGACAAGTGAAAAAAAAATAATCTGAAAACTGAAAATTTAAAAAGCCAGAATAAGAATATGAGAATGAACATAAGTAAACACCCTATCAAAAAAGTGTGAACCATGTAAGACCAGATTCAGTCCTGGTGACAGCTTAAGAATTTTTGTAAATGTGAAGTGAATCAGAGTGGATCATTTCACCTCCCTGGCACCCTGTACCACACCATATTTCAAGTCACTGTTCCCTGTTCAGTGTTTCAGTATTAAGAAAGCCCAAATCTCTTATGGAACCACAATTATCTTGACAAGTTTCAAAGAAAAAGTAATTAGAACAAGACTGCTTTTATTTCATTAGTAAGGCTAAGATTTATTTTGGCAAAATGAATGTGTTTAATTCTGAATTTGTTCTGTTATTTTTTATTTGGGCTTTTATAGTCTATTAGTTGTGTTATGCTTTAATGTAGTTTCTATTATAGATAATATTTCTTGTTATATTTCAATTTTCTAGCATTTTTTCCCAGAATTTCCCATTTCATATTCCATGAATAAGTGTAGAATTTCCTGAAATTCCTTTGCAGTGATAAAACAAATTGTGAAATGTAAGAATTCTTCATAAAATTGAACTTCAAATTTTTATCCATTCTAGTCAGGGGTTTTTAAGACTTATTAGACAGATTTTCTGCCTGTAGAACAAATAAAGATAATACTACTAGACTGCATTCCCATGAATGAAACCATCGATTTAATCACCCCATGATTTTTAATGTCTTTCAATTATTGCCTTTTCTTTTTCTTTAGTCATGAAGATCCCACAAGATAGAGTGACTACTGTACAAAAATTTATTAGATATACCAGGTTAGTATGATAAAAACATCATCCTCTCAGTTTTTGAGGGAAATTTTTTGGCTTGTAAATCACAGCCTAGGTGTAAAGAACTACGTAATCCATTTCTAAGCAGCTGAAACAGCAAAATCTATAAGGTAATTTACAGTATTGCAGCAGAAGTCTTCCACAGAGTTTAATTAAAGTGTTCTGGTGATCTGAAGATATTCATAATCCAGCAATGAAATTAAAGAAATCCACGTCAACAGAGCTTTTTCTCAGGCTGAGGATGCCAGTTGGCATTCCTATGCATATATATATACACACACATTATATATATTTTGTATAAATCCACAGTTAATGACCAAAATACAGAATGGTTGTTCAATCACCTCCAAGTAAGTGAAGCAATGCCAAATTATGAGGCTTCTAGTCCCAGCTGGTTGGTTCAGCTCACTTAAGTGAGGCATTCTGTGCATAAGCTTTTTATACAGTTCATGGAGAGAATGAGGTGGGTGATCTGAAAAGGGAAACTTTTCTGCTGAGCTAAGTAGAGCTTGTGAGTAAGAACGCTAAGCATCACATAGGGCTGAGCTCTGTGCTTTGGATGTCTGTTCATTTGGCTCCAGCATCCCTTCTCAGCACCAGAGTCTAACTACAAATAAATATTTAGCTATTTAAAAGACAAATGTTAATCATGGTGGAATCATTACCAGATGGACAATGCAACTAGACTGTGGAACCCATTGCCATTAACACCAAATTACCATCAATGAAAATGAAATAGCAACATCTGGATGAATTACAGTACATATATATTCTCTTTTGTTCTAGTTACTCTCAAATAATATGTGGATCTTTGTTCAGAACAAGTACAGTCATGTTTTTGGAATTATGTAAATACTATAATGTCTACTAAGCTAAATAAATCTATTTCACATATTTTCCAGTACATTTTTTCAAGATAAAAGAGACTATTTTTGAAGAATATTTGATTTTTTCACTTAATTTAGGTATGTTCCAGTCTTTCTATATCAATATGTATTCAATAATCAAAATATATTTGTGTGTGGGTACAAATATACATAGCCTGCATACCTTTTTATACCTAGCAAATAGTGTAGTTCTCCATGTCACTAATTTCTATTTGAAAGATAAATTAGCCCATTTCAAACTCCCCAAACTGGTATAACCTGGCAAAAGGGCAACAGTATTTACAGAGTGAGTTTATGTTTTTCTTCCTGGCTTAGATGACATTAGGTGGGGCTGATAGAGTTCAGTGCCAAGAAAAGCGTATGTATTTATCTCAAAGTACCTTTTAATGAACTTATTCCACTTCCATACCTTAAAAGAAATATTCTTGTTTAAATGAGAAGAAATAAATTTTTATATCAGACAAGCTTGAGTTATTTTGTGGCTCTGATGCTTCTAAGGACTGAGAGTCTGGTATGATCATGATCGCACACACTAAAGACCATTCCACCACAGAGTTTATAATATGGTTTAAACCAACAGACAACCAATATTTTATAGGGAATGAAGAAAGATAATAGCACTGGTTGGAAGAGATTTTCATAAATGGGTTATTTGCACAAATTATAGTTAGAATAAGGCAGGGAATATTTTTAGCATACTTTTCATGACTGACTTGAAACATGTAAAAGAATGAGTATTCTTCATAAAGAAGGAGAATAGCGCAATGCTTCTTATTATCATTGGATAATCTGTTCCTGGATATTTACTTATTTATTAGACTTTTTGTTTTTACAAGTAAACCTGGTTATTGCTTTTTATTTATGTCTATCTTCTGCAGGGGAGAAATATGTTCTTTTGAAGTCAGTTATGTGTGAGCTTCCCACATATAAGACACAAAAGTCAGCTCTCCATATGTTTATTCAGAGGTGGCTAGGGAGTGCAAATGATGCTGATAGGCTGGAGCCTTCAGGTTTCCTGTTGGTAGTTTTTCTGAGATAATTTTTTGCAGCATTGGGCCTGTGGATGGAGCATTTGTTTGCTCAAAGTTTTTAAAGTACCTTTTACACATGAAAAGTTAGGGTGGATCTTGGCACCACTGTACGTTCTTTTTTCGTATCTCTCTTGGCCTTTTTTGAGTTTCTGGGCTCTAGCTCAAAGTTACTAACCACATCTGGTATCTGGTTCATAAAAAGTTCAAGGCAAGATGTCTCAATGGTCAGCAAAGATGTCAAAAAATGTAGAGACTAACTACATGCAAATTCAGACTCATACACTAGGAATCTAGGAATCAAGACAAATCAAATATTGCATGACTAAATGTAATCCAATGAACCTAAGCCACACATAAATTATTTCATGCTGATTCACTTAGGTATATGACTAATCAGTCAGAGCTAACAGTAGCAGACTCAAAAGGGAGAGAGAGCTGGAGAAATCAGCAAAGATGGAGAAAATGTGAGTAACTGGGAAAACACTTTGCTTAACACTTTTAATTTATTGCACAAGTTCATTGCATAGCTTCCTTCTATTGCTCTGAGAACAAATAATCAGCCTAAACAATCAGAGATATGTCTATACTAGCCTTTTGCCCTACATCTTTCAAGCATTAGTTGAAAGGGAGAGAACAGTCCTCATGGTAGCTGATACAGTAACTACTAGCACCAGTAACTCTTAGCATGTCCAAATGCAGATAGTGTGGTGGTCAAAAGTAGTAGTAGTAGTAGCAGCAGCTTTCCCATAGCAGACCTATACAGTTTCTCCTAATACTAGAATTATTCTAGTTTAAATCAAGACTCAGGGACTTTTAGGCCAAGATACACAAAAATATAAGTGCCAAAAGTAGATATGTATATGGTTTAAGCATCTAAATCTATGATTCTCAAAAGTCCTGTTGACCAATGTTAGGGACTATATTTTTAGCAGTACAACTCCTCTAATGCAGAAGATTCCACTCTTTTCAGTGACTGCCATCTCATTAGGATGAAGACTGGCAGCTGTTTGAAACTTAAATCTAATTCTAATAGAATATGGCAGTAGGGATTTCAAGACTTTCCATAGAATGAATTAACTGAAATCCGTATCTCCCTAGAAAGTGTCTTATCCACTGTGAGGCTGTATGGTGATACTGTTTTGGTATGGGGGACTGCCCCTAGCTTGAAACTTCACTGTAAGAAGTCTTTCGTGAAGTATGCCTGCGTATTTTAACCTAAATGATCATTTTATGTAGCTGCAGAAATGGTCAGGCTCATGTAAGGTACTTCTGGCTTTTATTTGTTGTTAAGTTTTAAGTTTAAAAATATACTGATATGATTCATTTAAACTCTAAACTAATTAATTCCTTGCAAAGTTGCTTTCTCCCCCTGTGGGGAATCCTGAAAAATCCTGAAATTATCAGCTCTAATAATAAAATACATCTTGTCATAGCTGGGGATTAATTATTACATCTAGATACTGCTAAAAAGGTCTTCAGGAAGATCACAGAATGAAATAAGAGGGATAGATGCAAAAGTAAAGTAGAAAGATTATGAGTCTATTGAATTCTTATTTGTTCTTTTAACCAAGAAGTTGTATTAGCAGGATATGTCAGTTATCACGACATTAACTGTTTGTGATGAGTGTTTAAAAAGGGTTTGTTTTTTTGTTTTTTTTTTGAGAAAAAGTGATGTAAATGCAGCTGAATGTCAGCGTAGTTTGAGATAAGTGTTCTCTTTCTGGAATCAGATAGCATTTTTGGATTACAGAATCCAAATGAACTTTCAGTGCTGTATTTATGGAAGGCACATGGAGTTAGAATTAATACAGAATTAAAAAAAAAGGAGAAAAAGAAGCAGAACTAGAGAGAAAGAGACAGAAAATGAGAAAAGGAAATAAACACACAATATGCAGTAACCACAGTTTAGAACAGTTTAGTGCATCATAAAGGTGAAATACAGATGGAGTATCCCGTGACAGGGAAGTTGCAATTAAACACCTATTTCTTCCAAGTTTCCAAAAAAAATTAGATCTGTGTATGATGCCCAGATATTTAAGAAACTAGACTATCCAAACATGTCAGAAAACATCAACTTCATATTCAGATTGTGAGAAGTTTCTATGTTTATAAATTGTTTTTAGTATAGTCACTGACAAATAAGCAGTAGTCAACAAAAATGCAGATTTACCTCTTATGACTGTTTTTTTTTTTCCTTTAGTTCAGAGACAACAGAAAGTATGCCATCGGTTTTGTCTACAAACCCCATGTCTATTATGTATTCCTAAATTAGGCCAATGTTCTAATTTTTGATCAGTGGCTATTCTGGCTATTTTCTGTTCCCTAAGAATTCTTGACAGAAAGCATCAAAATAGTTGTTGCTCAAAGGTCAAGTATTCAACCGAGTCTTTGACCTGCACTATACTCTGTAATATAACCTTTAGTTTAGAGACAATAATGGGAAGGATTCTGCTGCTTAGTCATAGGCATTCACATAATTTTAGATGCTTTAAGGAATTTTAGATACCCATTGACAGATATAAGGCAGTCAAGAAACACAAATTTTGTGGAGCAGCAGTGAAAATGTAACGACGAACATAACCCTGAGACACCAGTCTGCCCTAATGCAACAAGTGGAGATTTCCTATAAGTTAGTGAGTTTGTTTGTGGCATAAAAACTGTCATATGCTATTGATAGTCTTTACAATCCTGAGATCCATGAATTATGCTGAGGAGACAGAGTTCATATGTGTGTCATACACATGCATAGGTGGAGACAAGGAGTTAATGAGTTCATGGTAACGTAAAATGTGATCACAGAAGTGATTAATTATCAATCCATTGCAAAGTAATTTAAGTCTAGTTGTGTCTCACCTCAGAGCAACTCATGCTAAAGGCATCCTAGCCATGGAATAATAGAAGGTGATAAATCAGAAATAATTTGAATATTTTGGCTGTCATATCAGGATGTTTACAGCTACAGAGTATGAAATGAATTACTACCGGAGGGTGACTCCAAGAAGATATATTTGTATTTGGAAGATGAAAGATTAAAAAAAAATGTTGTTTCAGGCACACAAGAGTCTGTTATTTATTTCTGTTTACTTAATGGATTCATTACTAGCATTTAATTTATCTGTGGTGTCTATATGCCAATAGTTGTTATATAGATTCTTTACTGCATAAGTACAATCAAATGGCTATTGGTTTACATGTCTTTAGCAAGATTTTAGCTCCTCAGTGTGTTCCTAAATGCTAGCACTACTGTATTCCCCCTGAATAGACAACAGATTTTTCAGGCAGTCACAGAATAGTCTGAAGATCAGATCTCTGATGTATTATGAATCTATTCTGCACGTTGCAAGAAGTTTTCAATAATGTTGGTCCAAATTTCTCATGAATGGCATTTTTCCGCAGAAAATACTGGTAAACTAAAGCCACATAATTTGCATTGGTTTCTGTAAAATTCCCAGTACCATGCTCAAGCTAATTGAAAAATGTGTTGCCTATTGTGGCTTTACTATTTCATTCTGGGTTTATTTCAGGAAGTTTTACTTATGTTATATGCTATTGCATGTGTCTGTTGACTGTGTGAGTCACACTGATGATACATGTGGTCTACTGTAGCAAACTGAAATAACACTAGAAGTCTGCCCCTTATTGTAGTTGTAAGTTTGTCCATTTAAAACTGTGCCTGTTTACAGGGAAACATCTTCCCAGAAGAACAGAACTAGAAGCAGCAGTCACTGAAGAGGATTCCCTAGAAGAGCAGGCTGGTTGCATAAATAAGTATACCTTTTGAATGATGAACAAGAGGATTGAGAGTTATTAATTTTCTTAGTCTCAAGAAGGAAATAGAACTCTCTCTGATAATGCAATATTGCTGTTTGATCTGGCAACCTCACAGTTCCCAAAGCCACAAGCTGCGTTTATGGTTCTAGGAACAGCGGTAAAGGCTGTTCGCAGACAGCATTCCTCCTAGTGGTAATTTAGAGGGAGAAACAGAAAGAAGTCCTCTATGTCTGGAAGCTTGCTAAATGGAAAAGCTAATCTGGAAGTTTTGCAACATGAACCCCAAGAATCAGCAAATACGCATTAGCCAAACTCTGACCCTGAGGCACAGCCCATCACTTCGATAATGTTAATTGTGTAGAACAGCATCTGAAATCAGTCTAGGATCACCTGAGATAACTTCTCCAAAGTCTTAGCTGTTGTTGGCTATTTCCCAGAGATTACCACAGTTATGCTTTCTTCTTGGGAAGAAATTACCGTTCTGTAAGTGGTCTGGTTTCTGTTTTGGCAAGAATGTTGGTTTTTTTTGTGTTTTAGTTTTTTCACATCACCTAGCCAGAGGAGTTCCCTACTAGGAGATCAGGTAGCATATTACTTGGTAGAAACCATCTGCAGTTCTAATTGTTAAATTCTGTCAGCTTTTGAACCCAAACCTTCTGAATAACACAATGGCCATTTGATGGTTTTACAGATGTTTTTGGCTGTAATCCCAAAAGGGTGGGGACATTAGGCATAATAAAACAAATTATAAACAATCACAGAACAAATATTCCTAAGGAGGTTACTTCAGGTGAAAAGGAGGCAAGCACTGTACCTGCTAGCAATCTGAATATACCACTGCTGCTTCTTGTGATTTCGTCAACTCATTCCAGCAGCATAGCTGAACAGACTTTAGCAAGTCTTTTCGGAGGCAGCAAAAATATCATTGTAAACACCCTGGAGTCATGAATTTGGTCATGTAATGTGTGCGGATGCTGACCACAGTTATGCTTTCTTCTTGGGAAGAACAGAGACATTAGATGTTTTATTGCTACTGCTGCCTCCAGTGACAGGTTCCCCATAGTCTGAAAAACCGGATTCCTAAAATGTTTGTAGACCTGTTTTCCAGGTGGTTGATGTCACTTTAAAACCCAAAGTGAGTCATATTTGGTCTTATAGCAAATTGGCACTTCTGTGCATTCGGAAGCTGAAACTGATGCATCAGTTGCTACTTCCTTTCGTTCATCAGGAAGCAACAATACAAGGGGAAAAAAGTAAAAAACACCCTGACAGACATCTCTGAAATCTATGTATGTTTAAGACAGTATCTGTATCAGACAGAATTAGCCTTTAAATTTTGCTACAAAACCCATGTTGAATTCTTTTTGGTTATATCTTGCTAAACATATGACTCTTCTTTTTAATCCTGTGGATGGGACCATGAAAGTGGCTTAAAAAGGTGTGTTCCTCCAACTCTTTTAACCTAGAAGCTCTTTTTCTGGTTTTGACACAATCATGTACGTGATTGTATGCACTGCATCATGTAATTGCATGCTGTCAAGTCAAAGTAAATTCATGCACCACCCTCTAATTGTGAAAAGGAAAACAACATCCACAACTATAAAAAAAAGTTCAGAAAATAGAAATCCTAAATAAACCAAATTATCATTAAAAAACAACTACAAAATCACTGCTGAATGGTGTAATTGAAACTCTTTGTGCTTACACTGTTCTTATACAAGTCAAAGGAATGATTTGGTCTAAAAAATTAGTCTTGTGAAACATTGTTTAGGGAATTTAAACTTTCTGTTAATACAAATTTTGTCACCACTTTGTCTGGCATTACTTGTTGTGAATTCATATTTAATATGTAATGGATGAGAATTTAAAAATCATATATAATTCATGACTGTAGTGATAGGACAAAGAGTAATGGGTTAAAACTTAAACATGGGAAGTTTAGATTGGATATAAGGAAGAAGTTCTTTACTGTTAGGGTGGTGAGGCACTGGAATGGGTTGCCCAGGGAAGTTGTGAATGCTCCATCCCTGGCAGTGTTCAAGGCCAGGCTGGACAGAGCCTTGGGTGACATGGTTTAGTGTGAGGTGTCCCTGCCTGTGGCAGGGGGGTTGGAACTAGATGATCTTAAGGTCCTTTCCAACCCTAACTCTTCTATGATTCTATGATTCTATGTTTTTAGACAAAGGCTGAATTGACTTCAGCTTTGCCTCTCTAGCAAAATCTACTTGTTTACAAAACCACATTCTCTAAGTTAGGACAAAGGATAGATAACCTCCAAGACCTTGAAGAACTGTACAGGAAATAACAGGAACTAAACTGTCTAATATTGCAAACACTGTTGTTGCTGCTTGAAAATATGTTCATAATGTACATTTCAAAAATGAAAGCAATGGCCCTCTTTAAGGAAGTTAGGAGTGTGTTTCTTTGGGAGATGTCTGATGTTAGAAGATATGCTTTCAGTTGAAAGTATCCTAGACCACAACCAAAGGGTCTGAAAGGCTGTACATTAAAGAAGTCAGACACATTGATGTGACAGTTCTGAACAAAAAGCCATGGTGACCACAGAAGCTGTGGTCGATGTAAATGCAAAATACCTCAAGAAAAGATCCAGTATTTGATCTAGGAGACTAAAGTGTCTTCTAGTATAAACTGACAAAAGCAGTCATCCTTATGTGGTATATATTTTGCCTTTAAGCTTGCATGAATACACAAGGAAACACAGTTTTCTTGGTTTTAAGTTGTTGCTGCGCAAATTCTAGCTGATCAGCTGCAGTTTTTGGAAGATCTAATGGCAGTGCCCGAGGTATAACTCCATAATGGCTTATTATTACATTATTACAAAATTCCATAGAGAATCATATCAAAAGGCCAGTATTCTCTGATGGTAGCAATTAGCATTTTGATACAAGAAACAAGGCACTGCAGAATGGTTCTTTCCCTGTTAGGCACATAAGGATTTAAAAGTATGGGAAAAACAGCCCAGACTCAAGCTCAGAGCTCCCCTTTAAAAAGCTGTTATTCATCTCCATGCCTCAGACAGTACTTCCAAGTAAGAAAATCATTCTTTGGCCATTGGGCTGACCTGGAAGTTTCTGTCAAAGTGTCAAAATATGCAGCTGCAAGAAGTTGTGGTGACCAAGATATGGAAAAGGAAACAAAAAATAACTTCTCTGTTTTGGCTGCTGAACCAGAAAATTAAAAGAAACAAATATTTTCTATTGAATCAAGATATGTTTTGTTGTTTGGTGTACTGAAAGCAGCTTGATCCTTACTTTCCTCATGAATGCTTTCCTGGTTTTGTTGAAAAGCCAGAGTAAGGAAGAAGTGTATTCACAAAACCAGTGAAAGATCATGATTCCTTTTGCTGGGTGGCTAGGGGTATTTAGACATAGAGTCAGGGGTCTGGTGTTTCGTTCTCTTAGAGAGATTTTGAAATCATGTTGTTTACCTCCTGAAAGAGTATCCTGACTACCTGAGTGCTGAATGGATGTCTTAACTACAGTTTTGGTCTGTCCTATGGAAATTGCGGAAAGAAAAGTGTGAGACAAAAAAGTAGGAGGGAGAAGGGTGACTCTATTTTGTCACTGGGACATTCACTATAGGAATGAGGCACCTTGATTCTAATTTCTGCAGTGTTTTAATTGTTACTGTTTGTAAGGATAGGTAGAGCACACCTATCACTGACAAGGATGTTCATTTAAAGGGTGGGAGTTACAAATAATGAGCAAGCTGTAAAGTAGGTCTTCCCAGCTGTAATCTCAAATAGGCTTCTCTACACAGGCTGGTGCCTACAATTCATCTGCTCAGAGTTCAGGAATTAAATATTGTATTCCTTTTCATCCTTTCCTTATTTCTAAGGTATGAAAACATGCAGAATTTTTAGTAGTTTCACTGTATTCAGTATTTTGGTATCTAACAAATACCCTACCAAACTAAAACATTTTACCAGAAGAAAGAATTTTGCTACTGTGGGTTGATTTACAATGTTTGTTTATATTTCACTGCACTTGGGCGCTGCCAAGTTTGGTTGTTGATTTTGTTGGAGTTTTTTTTTGTCTGTCTCTAAATGCTTATTATTGTATGAGCAAGCATTATGCTTAATCCTGTTGTGGTTAAATGAGAAGATTTAGCAATTTCATTCCATGCTTTCATCCTTAACTGTTCATAGCCATGCATTCATGTTTCTTGCTACTGTTTGATCTGTCCTGAAGAAATTCAGTCCAGAATGTTACCTATATGGGCTTTCATTAAGGGTTATGGACACATTATTTGGGGGCTGTTAACACAAAGATTTGCTGTAAATTGCATCATCTTAGTTAGAAGTAGTTAAGGAGGAGAAATTTAAGGGATTATTGATGATCACTACATGGATGCAAATAGCTATTGGGATGGCACAATGAAAAAAAGGCAACTGTGACTTTGAAAAACTTCCCACCAGGAGAATTCCAGGAGAGAAGCCAACAAGTGGATTGATGGTGTTAGGCTTTGGTGTGCAGTCATCTGGGATAGTCAAAACTCCAGTCACAGACATGGCAAAAAAGTGAACTGAAACTAGTTCATTTGCAGAGAAGGTGGCTAGGGTGAAAGGAGGAATGGGGAATCTGATTAATGAGAGGAGGTGGAAGGGTGTGACTTGTTTAAATTTGCAAAAGGAAGGCCAAGAGGGGATTAGATTGCTCTCCTCAGGGATAAACACCATGAGGGAACAGATCTGTTTAAGTTAAAGAACAATGTTGGCACAAGAACAAATAGGTATAGGCTGACCCTGAAAAATCTTGGGCTGGATGTTAAAAGAATATTGCTAACTATTAATAAAATGTTCTTCAAGTAGTCATAAGCATCTTGCAAGGATGACCAGCACACACCTGTACCTGAAGCAAAGGAATTTGCATCTCTTGAGTGAGGGTGGATAATCCAAAAGAAGGAGAAATTCTAACCCTGTAGATTTATTTCTCTGTCACCAGCTCATTTCCTTTTAAATGTGGCTTACCGAATGAATCTGATGTTGTCTTGCTTTTATTAGCAAAGGGCCAGGTGTAAAGACTCTTTTCCCAGCACATATTCCTAATAAGGTCCTAAAATTTAACTGTTAGAAGTTAAATTCTTCTGTACTGCAATATATGCCAGTTCAAGAGCTAGCTTGCAGCATTTACTTGCTGATCCATTACTGATCTGCCATGTGTATCAGGTCATAACAAGCCCATTAATCTGTGGGTGACCTGACCATAGGTTCACTGGAACCCAGCGTTTCTTTGGTATTTATAGATATTAAATATATTTAAAAAAAACCTGCAAACGATTTTTGCCAACAGGGATTTGCCATCAAGCTTTGTTATGACATTTGTGAAGAGAAAGTGAAGAGGCTTTGAAAATTACATCACTTACAATAGACTATTTACAGTTGGCTGTCACTAATGGAAGATTTAGCACTCTGCCCAAGTTATATTGCAGAACATCAGGGGTTATGAACTTAAAAGCACCTGTTTTTTTTACATAATAGACTAATATGAGATGTACTGTCATATACTATAATGTTTCGCTTGCAAGTAAAGCCTCTGCTCTGCTTACAGCATTATAGTGAAGACTTTTTTTGCTAAGATATCTCACTTTTGTAGGGAACAGAGACATAAGGCCAAACACTGGGCATAAAAAAGCTAAGATAAGGTCTGTTGGGAACAGTATATTTACATAAAGGAAAAATAAAATGTAGCTCTGGAATAAAATAAAGATTAAAGCCTCTAGTTACTAGCTTCTCCTGATTTAACATATCACTGAGGTCTTAGTCATGTTTTTGTAACACTAAGTTACCACTTTCTAAAATTTAAATCATGTCCTTGCACTACATGGTTTACAATCCAGTGAATCAATCCAGCAAAAATTACATTGAGCATAAACCAACGGTTAAAGAAGCAAAATAAATTTAGATTACTACAAGGATCAACACAATTTTTAGAGTGACAGCAAGTAATAAAGCTTGGCTTGTGCAGCAAGGAATGGCCTATTTTCAAAAAACCTGTTTTCACAGAAAAGTGGTAGATGTTTTTACTTTATTTCAAAAATATTGCAGTTTCTTGATGCAGATAGCTCAATGATCACAAAGGTTAGCCTGTTTTGCTAGAAATGTCTGCCTCACATTTGACTTGCTTTGTTTTCTAAAAATGACAGCAACTTTTCCTATGGTAGGCATATTTTAAGATGTGTCTCCCATGGGGGTTTCTTTGTGTTTAATAATGTATGAACTGACTCTGCATCTTTTCTCAAAGTTTTAAAACTGCATGGTCTGGATTTTCTCCCTGGCCATCTCTTTTCATAGAAACCACCTCTATTCTTCTACAAGAGCTGTTTAAAATCTGTGAAACGGTTTGAGAGCTCATGGGAGAAACTAAACAGTCACAAAAATATACACTGACAACATATTCACATCACTCTTGTTTCCATGGAACATCATCTTAAAGATTAAAAGAAATGCATTCAAAGTATTGCCTGTTGTTCTGCTTTCTTATGATACTTCTGGTAGCCATATTGATAGTTGTTTTAGTAGCCTGCTGTACATATTTTGAAAAAGTAAAAGTAAACTCAACAGCAAAAGAGAAGTTACCTTTAATCTTTTGAAATGGATAACTTTAGAACTTTAAGCATTTGATTGTACTTTATCACCTGACTAAATCTTGTTCTCACAGAAACTGTGAGCTAGAGTGGGACAGCAGAAGAAAGGAAGCAAAGGAAAGATGGTAAGTGAAAATTAGTTTGAAATGCTCAGTCTTCATTGAATGAGTATTTGCTGAGCAGTAAATTGAAAACCAGTGTACATCTCCTGTGGGAATCTGGAGTGTTCAGTACACATAAACACAGATGTGAATTTACTGATGGGGAGGAAGACCATTCCCCTAAGACATGAAGCCACCGAATTCTGCTGCCGAAATGACACCATATGTAATCCTAGGGCTGCGCTGCAACTTCTGTTTGATGCTTGACCCTTCACAGAGATAAATGGAGCAAAGATGGGATGTTGACAGCATATAAGTGTTGTTTCTCTTTTGTCTATTGCAGACTGGCTAGCATCACCCAACATAAACCAGGGAACAGCCTCTAGTTCTCTCTTTTTTTATCATCTCTTTAGATGTCCTTGAAGCCATAAATGTTTTTTCAAAAGTTCATTCTTTACTGTGAGGGTGGTGAGGCACTGGAACAGCTTGCCCGGAGAACTGGTAAACGCTCCATCCCTGGCAGTGTTCAAGGCCAGGTTGGACAGAGCCTTGGGTGACATGGTTTAGTGTGAGGCGTCCCTGCCTGTGGCACGGAGGTTGGAAGGAGATGATCTTAAAGTCCTTTCCAACACAAACCATTCCATAATCCTTTGATTTTATTACTGTGCTATTAAAAAAAATATATGCTTTTCTTTAAATGCAGATGCTTACCCAAAGGTACTTCCAGTTAACTGTAGTACATTCAGCATTGATCGTACATCAAGAAAAATACAGAAAGTTTTCTCACAGACCTTAGTGGAGATGCTCATTTAGAAAATGTACTAGTTTACTGACGAAATGACAACTGTGCTTTTAAAATGGGATATTCAGGTCAGAAAGGAAATCAAGTGGAAGCTGATGGAAATACAGTATTAAGCAAAAAGAGCAAGTTGTCCACAATAACCCCTGTTCCTTTCATTGACTGTAGCTGAAGTGCTTGCTGTCTTAACATTCCTGAATGTGCCATGGACATAGAGTGTGAAATGGGTTCCTGGAAATAAAATTTTGGCCTCTATAAAAAATTTTTCATGTATCTAAGTTGACTGGTGCACAGTGTTTTGTGTGTCTTCTTGTGTGTGTGTCATTGAAAAGAATTAATAGGAATAACAAAGTGTAAGAAGAGAACTGAAAATTTACGATTCTGTCACAATGTGTGGCCAGAGTCCTCTGAGAACAGCTCTGAGAGATTTCATGTGAGCTGGCAGTGTTTGTTGGACACAACACCTAAAGGAAATAATACAGACTGAAAGTCATATTAGTCTGAGGTTCCCCTCAGATGTGCCCTTTTGCTTCTTCATATGAGAAGTGAGAATCTTCACAGGGGAACTAAAGTACAGAACTTAAGGTGAAAAGTATCAGGTCTGAATTTTGGCATGCAGACATTTCTCTGGGACATGTTCACTATGTGGGCTGAAAATGATCTTCAGTTAAGTCAGTAAAAGGCAGTTTCCACTTTAAAATCCATCACAAGTATCCCAATTCACAAGGTAATTTATTGTTAGTACTCATGCTAAAGGTGTTTTCTGCTAGAGGCAAATACAAAACAAATATAGAACAAGTACACTAGTAAAGGAAGTTTTAGAGAGACAAACTTTTAAGATCTTCCTGTTCTTCTCCAAGATCTGGAAGAACAAGCTGTAACTCCAGCACCTGCCTTGTGCTCTGTGTATCATCTCGGCACATGCACCATCTGTTAAGGCCTGATGCAGAGACAAAGTTGTCTTCAGGCCTGCAACACTGTTTAGATGGCTGCTTAGTTTTCTATTTCAAACAGATATTTAGAAGGCAGACTGACGCAGAATGTGCTGTTGAAGATTCAGTTTACAAGATACATCATTTGTTAGTATCTTAGTATCATTAATTTTTTCAGTTTAAGGTAGGTTAGACAAATTAGTAGTGATATCTAGACCAAAACCCCCCAGAAGCCTAAGTGGTTACTATCAAGTGGATTACTTGCTGCTAGGACTTCTCGAGACTGTGCAAAGCAGGTCCCACATCACCAGTATACCTCAGCCACTGGATATTGCAGGAAGGATAAGGAATTGGCCTAACACCAACATTCCTTTTTTTTTTTTTTGAAGGTAGGAGCCACTTTTTGTAACTGTTCTGTTGCTTCCATATGCCCCAAGAGACTATCCACCTGTGTCTGGTGCTGCTTTCCCACCAAGGTGCTGTGTTTGTGTCCAGCCAGGCGAAACCTTCACCCCTTACCAATCCCTCTGGCACTGGGGTTAAATGAGAATGACTCTGCAGCTCACCATGATCCCCTCTTTGGGAGTCCCTCATCCCTATTTGTCTATCCAGTAAGTTTCAATGTCTGTGGATCACACCACAGCACGACAGTGGGGCGATGAGTCGGGCCTGGTCCCTATGGGCACTGTGGGAGCCCTTGTAACTCTTGGTTAATATGCAGAAATTGAGTTTGAACATGATAAGGATAACTGTTCTTCACATGCACAAGCATGGGGTGTCATTTTCATGAGTAAATGGTTGTGTTTAGTAACCCATGCCTTTTTAAAGCTCTGATCTTTGAGAAAAAGTCTTCACTAACCCACATGTTCGTGTAACTTCTATAAAGGGAAGGGAGCAGGTAGGTACTGACAGAACCATGTCTACAGTCATAGGGAGAGCCAGCTGTGGAAACTGGGGAGCAGGGAGGTTGAGGTGGAAGGGGCAGACCATATGAATACAGGGACCAGCAGATACCAGGAAGGAAAGGCAGCAGGTTGTTACAGATCAGAGACCACAGCAAAAATACTCTGCCCTAAGCTTTCACATATACTATAGAGACATGTTTAATCCACATAATTGCTGAAGTGCACTGGATTTGAGTGGGTAACTTGGAAGTTATAGTGCACTGGATTTGAGTGGGTAACTTGGAAGTTATAGGTGAGCAAATACGGTAACTAAATATCTGTGACCTACCTGTCCTTTCACCCAGCAGCCTTTCTGTCAGGAACCTGGAAAAATGCCTGTTGTAAAAACTGCAACCATCCCTGGGATACTTTAGGGACTTTCAAACTTAGCATATGTTGTAAAGTTCCTGATAACTTCAAGATTTCTTATGATTCCTTGTTAGACTATTTGTTGTTTGTCTTTGCTACTGCTGTTCTGGTACCAAAAGGTCAGAGAGAGCTCTGTTTAGCAGGCATACTCAGCTAATTTGCTGGGAACACACCCATTCACTGATAAAATCACCCACAGTTGCCACTATCCCACCCCTTTTCCTCCCCCCCCCAAGTAACAACAAATATTGTCAAGGTAAAGAATATTTCTTTCTTTTGCAGCCACACCCAGCATACTGTAACCATGACTCAGTCTTGAGTTCATCCTATGCAGCAAAGTTACTGGCCTAATTTTGCAAAGGTAAGAATAAATGACCATTCTTTTTCCAGCTGACAGTGTAACATCTTCAATATTTCTTTCCAAGGCAGAATATACAAAAAAAAGACTGCAGAATACCCTACTTTTCTCCTTAAAATGTCTGATTATGACTGATGATAATAAATCTTATTTGCAGTTGTTTAAATCTGGAACATATCTGTTGATTTCAACAAAAATATTCCAGATTCACACTTCTTTAGGCAGAATTTTCCTTAAGTTATGGTTTAAAAAAGTTCACTGGATTACAACATTTAAAATTTACATTGTACTGTAAATTCTGAAGCAAAACTTTTGTTTTTATGTTAAACTCTTGTAAAAAATCATTACATATGCCCAAGGTGCTATGAGAATATTTGGGGAATGTAGAACTTCATGCTTCTTTTATCTCCAAATCTCAAATAAGTTTGAAATAAGTCTTATGTGTAAACTGGAAAACTATGATTTGTTTGTCAAGTAGTCCTAACATGTCACAACATTTTTTGCCTCGGGAACAAAACTAAGGTATCTTCCTGGTTAGAACACAAAGCTATTCCTCTTTTAAAGAAATGCTGTAAAGATCAGACCTTGCAAACATTTTGACATGTGCTTAAAGTAGGTAAGCAGTTTCTATTCAGTTCCATGGAACTACTTTTGTATAATGTTTACTTATAAATTGAAGTCCTTGTACCTGAAAAATGAAGTTAAAACAGGGAGATGAACTTTTGGGGAAATGCTTTGGCATGTGATATGAGGATAGAAAAAATGTGAAAAAAAGAAGAGACAAAAGCTCTGAACAATAATAAAATTGCCCAAGTAAATTGATACAAAGTAATTAGCATTTGCAGTCATTCATTGTTAGATTAGGTTGATTTTCCTGGGTACTGCTGTACCTGTCAATATTCTGCACCAGAAACTGACAAAGTTAGATGTAATGTATGTGGTGATAGACTTGCCATTTAGTTTATGTACTCTCAATACATGACAGATAATTTACTAGGTATTTGAATGATCATGGTCTTCCCAAGAAAGGTGACACAAACATCACTGAGGAAGAGACATGTTGATCACTACTTACAATTTCCTGTTAATACAGGTGATAGAATTGACAGCAACTGAACATAAAATCAATCAACACACTTCACTATCTTTCCTGAACCCAGTTTCTGGAATCTTACTAAAGTCAATGTGGAGTTTGATTTGGCATTGGTACTGCAAAGTATGGACCTTCAGTTCATTTCAGTGGTTAAAAATTCATTTATTTCTCATTAATTATTATGATTTTTTATTATTTATTTATGAAACATTATTAATGATTATTAAATTCATAGAATCATAGAATAGTTAGGCTTGGAAAGGACCTTAAGATCATCAAGTTCCAACCCCCCTGCCATGGGCAGGGACACCTTACACTAAACCATATCACCCAAAGCCTTGTCCAACCTGGTCTTGAGCACTGCCAGGGATGGAGCATTCACAACCTCCCTGGGCAACCTGTTCCAGTGCCTCACCACCCTCACAGGAAAGAATTTCCTCCTTATATCCAATCTAAACTTCCCCTGTTTAAGTTTTAACCCATTACCCCTTGTCCTATCACTACAGTCCCTTATGAAGAGTCCCTCCCCAGCATCCCTATAGGCCCCCTTCAGATACTGGAAGGCTGCTATGAAGTCTCTATGCAGCCTTCTCTTCTCCAGGCTGAACAGCCCCAACTTCCTCAGCCTGTCTTCATACAGGAGGTGCTCCAGTCCCCTGATCATCCTCGTGGCCCTTCTCTGGACTTGTTCCAACGGTTCCATGTCCTTTTTATGATAAGGACACAAGAACTGTACACAATACTCCAGGTGAGGTCTCACAAGAGCAGAGTAAAGGGGCAGGATCACCTCCTTCGACCTGCTGGTCATGCTCCTTTTGATGCAGCCCAGGATACAGTTGGCTTTCTGGGCTGCCAGCGCACACTGAAGCTGGCTCATGTTCATTTTCTCATCAACCAACACCCCCAAGTCCTTCACTGCAGGGCTGCTCTGAATCTCTTCTCTGCCCAACCTGTAGCTGTGCCTGGGATTGCTCCGACCCAGGTGTAGGACCTTGCACTTGGCATGGTTAAACTTCATGAGGTTGGCATCAGCCCACCTCACAAGCGTGTCAAGGTCCCTCTGGATGGCATTCCTTCCCTCCAGCTTATCAACCGAACCACACAGCTTGGTGTCATTGGCAAACTTGCTGAGGGTGCACTCAATCCCACTGTCCATGTCAGTGACGAAGATGTTAAACAAGACTGGTCCCAACACCGATCCCTGAGGGACACCACTCGTTACTGGTCTCCAGCCGGACATTGAGCCATTGACCACAACTCTTTGTGTGCAACCATCCAGCCAGTTCTTTATCCACCAAGTGGTCCATCCACCAAATTGATGTCTCTCCAATTTAGTGACAAGGATGTTCATTAAATTTGTGTCTCTGAAGTGGAAATATAGATGCATAAATAGTACATCCTTATTCCTTATGAATAATAAGTGGAAACTGAAATAAAACAATATGTTGGACAATAAAATAATGGGGACATTATTAAGTAGTTAACATCTTTGCTACATATGAGTGTTTAAATATACAGCCAAACTATTCTTATAACTTGATTTTCATTTAGATAATATTTATATTTATTTTTTATTGTATTTATTTAATATTTGTATCTCTGATTCCTTACAATCAGATATTCTAAAAGCTCTGTTAATTCTTTAAAATAATTATACAAAGTTTCTGACTTTAAAATAGAACAGTTTTGTTTAGTCTAAGCTGTGACAACATGAAAAAAAAAGGAAAACAGAACACAGATATTAGCCCTTCACTTTGTTGCTTTATCTTACCAAGAGAAAATCGTGAATTTGTATGTTAGGAAAAGAACACTATCACAGCTCATTTAAAATCTGTGTTATTTCTATATAGAATGTATTTTAATAAAAAATCCAGCTAATGTTACAATTTTATCTGAGATGACAAAATTAAACTTATTTCAGAGAGGTGGACTCAGTTAAAATAGACTATAGGCACAGAAATCACGAATATTCTTTCAGCGCTAGAAAGAAAAGTGTTTTATTGGCCTGGAATATTTCCAGATCTCAGTAAGACCAAGGAAGCAGCTTGTTTCCTGAGATGTGAAACAGTGCTTATGCCTCTTCCAATCTCCCCTTTTTGTATAAAAGAAAAATATAAAAGGAATAAAGTAAAACTATCTTCTTTTTCCCTATTATGAGATCAATTACAATGCAGCTATGTGAAATTCATATTATATCAAATAAAACCTGTTTTTGCAAAATAAAACCAAAACTGTTGCAACCTAGAACATACATACAAGCAGTGCCAAACATAGCAAAGGGAACATAACAGAATCATAATGCTTATCTTGCTTACACCACTGTGCTTTCATTGTCAGAAGTAATTGGGAAGGGAAAGCACAACAAATTTGTCAGAGTTTTCTGATGCTAAGTGGCAGCCATGCATAGGGACAACTATTAATTGTAATGCTGCTTTAGATCCTAGGCTTGACTGGGTATTGCTGTAGATTGCTTTTGATTTACACGTGCTCCCATTCCAGCTGTCAGGGCTTGCTCCTTAGTCTGTACTCTACATTCTGTAATTCAGCTTCATGGGCAATAGGATGTGATCCATTGGTTTCCATACTTCCTAATTGTTCTTCCAACTGTTGCACGATCAGACCTGAGTGAGACAAAGACAGAGCTCTTCTAAGGAGGTTTTAGTTGACAATCACTTGTGCAGATTCGCCAGTTTTGCAGACTCTGATCCAGTTTCTGCTTCATGTATGAGACCTCTCCCAAATGGAAGCTTTCTGGTGATTAAACATGACTAATTTTAAAAGATGGTATCACAATACACTACCTCTGCTATTTCCCATTAAAAATATCTCAGACAAATAATGTCCTCATCATTAGGCCTGAGGCACACTTCTGACAACCTGCTGATTATACCTGTGTAGGTTAGAGATTGTTAACACTTAACTCATGTGAGCTCAGTCTTTATCACCTGCTCAAGTCTGGATGTGAATACCTGTCTAAGATTGTCATGCAAGTCTTTATATTGTGTGGTATAAACCATTTGGCTGCTTCTTTTGGCATAGTACTCTCTTTATACCTTTGAATATTTTACTGTAATGTAAATTTACTGTGAATCATAGAAGTGTGTGTCACATATAAAAAAATCATCCTTAATGTCCTATTGTGAACAGCTTTTCAGGAAAGTAATAAATACTTGTCAGTGATGCAGTACTCAGCTTCAAAAGTGTTCTGGATCCAGAGTGAAAATATGTATCTGTCTCGAGAAGCATTGGCTTTGACGTTTGACCATTTTCTTTGGAATTATTGTTATCCAGACCTGGAGTTAATAGACTTCATTCCCTATGATTTCAAAAATGTATCCATTCAAAATTGAATTATAGGTATTTTGTGACTCACAGGAATTCCTTGTCTTTTAAATATTCTTTACAGCAATGATGGAATGTATTCACTTGTTTAACAGAGAATGGACTTAGCACACTGTGGAACAGCTTTCCAAGCTTCTCTACAAGAGCTAATCATAAGAATTGCTTACATTGGAAAAACATACTGATGTATATAGTTGTTAACTAGAGATTTCATCCTAACAGTATACATTTTTTATTAATTGTCATCTACTTCTGATATAGCAATAAATTGATTTGCTTATTGAGTTATACCTACTTAACCAATACATCATCTGCCTAGTACAAGATCTTGTGCTGTGAAAGCCTTACTCTAACTATAGAAATGGTGAAGCACATAAGTCACCTGCTACCTACAATCTGTGTTGTAATAAAATAGTTATTTTCCACAGGCCCAGACAATTTTGGCTCCTCCGGTAATCTGTTCTATAACCTGGCCACAGTTTTCTATATAGTTTGCATTGAGGATTTTTATGTGTGCAACTTTTACATAGTCACCTAATTTGTGAGAGCTGAAGTTCATAACATAGATCAATGATTTTCGCATCATGTACAGCAGTCCATTAGATGCTGTTTATGGTAATGTAACAGCAAAGCATGTCTCCATTACATCTGTCACATTTCCTGCTAGTGAAGCTTTCTGTGTTATATTTCCCTCTGGCTAACATGGCAGCCAGGTTCTCCTTCTTGGTTTCCATAAAATTTCATTCTGTTTCAGTGAGCACACATTACTTGTAGTAAGAACTTCCCAATCCAGCTGCATGGTGATTGGGCCAGAGAGGTTAATCTAGAAAAGTACGAAGCGCATGTAAAGCAAAGTGATGATTGGAAAATCAGACAATGGGAGAGTTAAAACTATGAATTTATGTCCATGTATTGGACAGCAAGCACTGCAGTCACACACAGCAGAGCACTGTGTCTAGCTGCTGCAAAGCTCCATCATGTTTCTCTGATCGCTGCCAAGTTATATCCTGTTGTCTCAGCAGAGCTGTCTTCCCTCGGGTGCCCTCTGTGGTTAGTCTAATTATCTGCAGGATGTTTTGTAGAGCTTTTTCGACTAGAAAAATTTCACTACTGCTGAAGTCTTCATCTTTGCTGTCATCCACCTAGATTCCTTTTGTATTTGCCATCATCCATCCTTCAATTATCGTTCATCCTAGAATTAAATTAATATTTTCTAATTGGATCTTTGCCCTCCTTTTCTTCTGTTTCTGATCATGTTACACCCTGATTGACTGTAATTATCATGTCCCCAGTTATTATGTGGATGTCTATAATAACTCCATATGTTTCACTGTTGTTTTGTTGAAACAATTTCGTCATTGCCCTTATTCCAAAAGCTAGATGTTATCTATCTTGTAGCTGCCTCAGGAGTTCCATAGTCTAAATGATTCCTCATTTAAACAGACTTGCCAATATCAGTCTTGAAGATAATATTTGTCTAGAGGAGTAAATATGTTTTCACCAAGTAGTTTATGTTGGACATCTGTTCATGAACAAATGGAATAATGCTTAGAGAAAGACCTGTTAAAATATCTGGGATTAGGATAAGTTATGAGGTTTTTTTTCAGTTGTGACTAAATTATAAACCTCTGTGGATATGTTCATTTTGGCCTTGACCTTCCTTTACGAGATGCTTGGGTACAATTTTGAGTCTGTCTCCTGCAAAGAGGCTGTTTTTCTGGCCTCTTGTTAATAGTGGCTGACTGATATATGTACTCAGCTGGCATGTTTACAGGCCTGCAAGGGCTTCTTGAATAGTATAATCAAATTTTTTCATGTGTGCTGGCTGCCTTAATACTTAAGAGCTGTATTAAAGTATTGTGGCTTCTCAGTCTAACACGATAGACAAAGAACTGAAGACTTGACTCTAAATGGTTTTCAGGGGACTTAGCTTGGAACTGTCATCTGTTATAAGCATAACACCAAAGTAGGTGGGACCTCGGCATCTGTCTCAAAAGCTAAACTGAGGAAAAACTTCAAAGTGTCAGCCTTGATTATCAAAATGGGGAAAATTGAGATTTGCTCTGCACGTTGAACTATTCTTACTGCTCAGCATTATTCTGTTCTGTGTTCAAGTTTAATTAGATTAGTTTCAACCATGTGTTTTGAGTATTACAGTACAGGTAAACTTGGTTCAACTGCGCATATGAAAGTGTAATTACTTAATTTTATAATTTTTCAATGTTATTCTGAAAGCAGAGCAAAACATAGTACGTGGACACTATAGCATACATGTACTTTTCCTTTGTGTGAGCTATTGATGTCTCTTTTATTTAGGTTAGCTAGGAACAAATTGCTGAGGACACCCACAAAATATGTTTGCAGTGTGGAAAGGTTGCTTCAGGTTAGCTCTAGGCTTGCAGAAGACGAATGTCTGTTACCAACTAAAGTGTTTTAGGTAGAAGTGTGTTAAGTGAAGTTCTGTACTATATCTCAAATCTCATACAAAAGAAAATCAATTAGTGCACTCTGAGACTGCCCTGCAATGTAAATTAGTATGTAGTTATTGGAGACAACTGAGGGACTTGCTTCACAAAGGCACCTTGGAGCTAAAATAGAATGCTGCTTCAGAGGTAGCTGCTGACTCTGAAATGTTGTGATGCTTTCTAGGACGCTTTGAGCTGGCAAGAATTGTAAGGATGGAGTGAGATTTCTATTTCAGTGCTAATGTCTTGCAAGAGCCTGATAATGGCTATTAATTTTTTCCATTCCAAATCAGTATCTATGATAGTCTTTTCTAAAGTCACCTGTTCCTGTCTCCTGCTTCATCCTAACTACATCTTTTTTTGGTATTTCCAAATACATAATTTCCTCTTAGCTGTGCTATATTACAAGCTTATGTTACTGTTTTTTTCCTATACAGAAAAATTGATAATCTGTATGTAATTACTCTGAAGACTTTGTCAGAGTAAAAATGTATTCATAACCATTACACCTAATAAAAGGCTGTTATAAGCTTTGAGAATCTTGGTTTCTAACTAAGCTGCACCAGCTACTAAGAAGGAGAAAAAATGACTGCTACTGCTAAACTCAGGACAATGAGAATTAAAACAGAGTGTTTAAATCCCTTTCTACTTTAGTTTTTTGTGGAGACTTGAGCTGTATGGGAATGCTGGTCCAATCACCTCAACATTCCTGGCAAAATTGCCAAGAAGAAATTAGGCTGGGAAGAGCTTATAGTTCTTCTATTTTTTTTAATATTGTTTTTAAATTTATTTGTGGGGTGCGTTTTGTTTTTTTTTTTTCTCATATATCTATAGTCTCAGACAAAATAACCTCTTCTTGCTTTAACCCAGCTGGTGTCACTTCTGACATAATATTTCCCAGCTGCTGGTTTTCCATATTACATGAATTCAGAGTGAGACCAAAGGATGTTGAAAACTTCCCTTGCCAAATACTATACTCTATTTCCAGTCCTCCAGACTAAGTATGTTTCATGTGGAAGTTGCTTCCAACTTCTTCATCTGACAAAAGCTTACTTATTAGAAATGACTTATTGTAATGCAGCATCATTACAGTATAATACATTTGTGTTAACTTACTTTTTGAGTGCATTTATACTTCTGTATTTACTATAGAGGAAAAAATAGCCTCATGCTGTTGAATGGGTGATTCAGGTAAGCAAAATAATTAAACATTTAAGTACCTATGGAGTCAGAATCTTAATGCATATTAAATTAATTGGTGGTAGAAATCTGGATAAATACAATCCTTTGGGAAGATTCAGTATAACTTCACTAAAGGGAAGTCCATTTCAGACATCTTGAAGATCTTCAAAGGCATCAGCAAACATGTAGCTAAAGATGATATGACTGATAGTTTACCTGTATTTGTCCAAAGACTTTTAAAGTAGCTGAGTAGTTATGGAATAAGAGGGAATGTCCTACTGATAAATGGCTGGTTAAAAACCAATAATAATAAAAAAGGATTATATAATTTTTTTTATAATAGAGGGAGCTAACCACTGTTGGTCCACTGCAGCTGTGCTCATCAACATATTTATAAATTATTTAGAAAATTATATTATCAGTGGGTGAGACAGTTTTCAAATTGTATCATTTACTAGAGCATTTGAAGACAGCTAAAGTACCATAGAAGTCTAAGTGACTATGTAATGAAGGGGAAGTTGGCATTCATTGTAAATATCTACAGTGTGATGCACACCAGGAAACACAATCCTAACTTCACATGTGAAGCGGCAGTCTGCAACTATGCCATTACCATTCACAAGAGAACTGCTGCTATGATAAATAGTTCAGTCAAAACATCAGCTTACTATTCAGCAGCAGACAAAAATAAACGTTAATTTATTCTGAGGGGAGTAGCTCGAGAGAGGACGCCTTCAACACCGGAGCGGGGCGCAGATCAGC
The DNA here is from genome assembly GCF_028554395.1 of Pezoporus wallicus. Taxonomy (NCBI): domain Eukaryota; kingdom Metazoa; phylum Chordata; class Aves; order Psittaciformes; family Psittacidae; genus Pezoporus; species Pezoporus wallicus. The sequence continues at coordinate 9,247,092 of NW_026640488.1, forward strand.
GTCCAGGAGCCTCAGCTCAGAGCGGCAAGAGCCACCGAGGGACCCCAAGTCCTCGACAGGACCTGACCAGGAGCCGGCAGCTCAGCTGACGAGAGCGAGCAGCTGACTCACAGGGGGCGGAGCCAGGAGGAGCGGCACCAGCCCTGACTGGTTAAAAGCCTACCCCAAAGGACCGCGTTGCGGTAGTTTGCGTGGGCTGGCAAGCGGGATAGTGAGCACTCATCGTATGACCAGGGCCTGGTCCGGGAGCTCTGCTCTGGCTGCCCCGGCGGTGGCCAGCGTAGGCACCCAGACAGAGCCGGTGAGAGGGGAGGCTGCAGTGTAGAGCTCGGGGTGTAGAGAGTGCCTGCACCGGTCTGGTGAGGGGAGGGTGCACAGTGGGCTGGGCTGCACTCGGTGCTCCCTGGTGGAGGTCCTCCTGCCGCAGGTGGCTGAGCCGCGGGATGCTGTTAATAGGCTGCGAGATGTCAGGGAAGCTGAGAGGAAGCAGGAATGCTTGCTCCAGGCCCAAACCGTGCAGGGGCCTTGAGCTTCTCCTCTAGCTCATGAAGGAAAGAAGGAGGCTGTTAACCCGGGAAGCTGGGAATTAGTGACCAAAAAAAAAAAACCAAAAACAAAAAAAGGAGGAAAAGGACAATCAAAAGCAAGGGGCTTCCTCCTAAATCTGTTGTCCCCACACAGAGCTGCTTTGCTGTCCTGCAGGGGGCTAATGAAGAAACACACTTGAGCCAGAAACAGCCGGCTGATGCACCGGTAAAGAAGATCTCTGGTGCTGCCAGGAAAAAGTGGCAGGTCCTAGTAGTAGGGGACTCTATGTTGAAAGGGACAGAAGCACTCATCTGTTCGCCTGACCCGGTCTGAAGGGAGGTGTGCTGCCTACCAGGGGCACGGATCAGGGATGTGGCAGAGAGGCTGCCTGCTCTAGCAAGTCCCACGGACTATTACCCACTTCTGGTGATACATGTGGGTGCTAGGGATATAGATAGTAGTAGCCTGGGGAACATAAAGAAGAACTACAGAGCCCTGGGAGAGATGGTTAGGGGCTCTGGAGCTCAGATGGTCTTTTTGTCAATTCCCCAGGATACAGGGGAGGACCTAAAAAAAAGCTAAGAGGATTGCCCAGGTTAATAAATGGTTAAGAGAATGGTGTTATAGTCAGGGCTCTGGGTGTCTTGAACACGGGACCCAAGTTTGTAGGCCAGGTCTAGTGGGGGCTGGTGGAGCTGAGATAGTTTTGGTAGGAGGCTTGCCAGACTGGTCAAGGAGGCTTTAAACTAGATGTGCTGGGGAAGTGGGACATCATTCCATCCCAACACACCCAGTCAGTTGCCAGCACCTATAATAAATGCAAGAGCAATGTAGATACATTCCAGCCACTCCAGCCAATGAGCTGGCTTCATTTGGAGCTTGGCTTAGATGTCTCTATACAAATGCCCTTAGCATGGGGACCAAACAGGAGGAATTAGAGATGTGTGCACATCTCCAGGGGTATGATATAATAGGCATCGTAGAAACATGGTGGGATGGCTCCTATGACTGGAGTGTTGGAATGGAAGGTTACAGGCTTTTTAGAAAAGACAGGCCTGGCAGACTGGGAGGGGGAGTTGCCCTTTATGTTAGGAATAGGCTGGAGAGGATGGAACTCTGTCTGGGGACAGGTGATCAGTTAACAGAGAGTTTGTGGGTCAGGGTTAAAGGAAAAGTAGCTATGGGAGATATTTCTGTGGGGGTCTGTAACAGACCGCCTGATCAAGGAGAACCTGCGGATGAAGCACTCCATGGACAGATAGGAAAAGCCTCACGCTCACAGGCCCTTGTTCTCATGGGTGATTTCAACCACCCTGACATCTGTTGGAAGGATGGTACGGCCCGGCACAAGCAATCCAGGAGGTTCCTTGGTTGTGTGGAAGACAACATCCTTCTGCAAGTAATAGAGGAGCCGACAAGGAGAGGTGCCATGCTTGACCTCGTGCTTGCCAACAAGGAAGGGCTGGTTGGGAATGTGACTCTGCAGGGCAGCCTTGGATGCAGCGATCATGAGATGGGTGAATTTGAGATCTCAGGACAGTGAGAAGAGTGTGCAGCAAGCTCACTGCCCTGGACTTCAAAAGAGCAGATTTTGACCTCTTCAGGAACCTGCTTAGGAAGGTTCCATGGGATATAGCCCTAGAGGGCAGGGGGGCCCAAGACTGTTGGTTGATATTCAAGGATCACCTGCTGCAAGTTCAGGAGTGTTGTGTCCCAGCCAAAAGGAAGTGCAGCAGGAGGGCCAGGAGACCTCCTTGGATGGATAAGGAGCTGCTGAGGAAAATTCAAATGAAAAAAGAGGCTTATAATAAGTGGAAGCAAGGACAGGTGACATGGGAAGAGTACAGGGATGTTGTCCGGGAAGCTAGGGATCAGGTTAGGAAAGCTAAGGCCCAGTTAGAATTAAACTTGGCTAGGGATATTAAGGAAAACAGGAAGGGATTCTACAGGTACATAGCAAATAAAAAACAGACAAGGGAGAAGCCATGGTAAAGGTGTGGTACTGTAGGATAAAGTACAGAGTTGCTTTAAACTTTTAGTCAGAATGTATCAAGGGACATGATATGAGAAAAAAATTGTCTGAAAGTGACACAGACGTTAACTTGGTTCCATGTCATATTTTCTTGGAAGGCAAAAAGGAACTTGTTAGTATTCATTAAACAGTAGTAATTTCAGACTACTACCAGGGCAGGCATCAGACTTCATATTTTTACCAATGTCATGCAACCACCACTCCAAAAGCCATAATTACAAAACCTTAAACTGGCTTTCATTATTAAATAAACTTTTACTTCAGGGTAACTAGTACAGGACAAAATGTGTACAGTGACAAGGAACTTTAATATTTATTTACCTGGTAGAAAAACTAAAAAAAAAAAAAAAAGTGACCTGAAGGCATACTGCTGACCTAATCTGTGTTACCTAAAGGCAAAACTAAAGAATCTGGCCTTTATCAGGCTTTTACTTCAGCATAGGTCTGTAACTCCTGATGTAAATATACAGCAATGCAAAAAGAACAATAAAATACCATCCATCTCAAATTACCATTTTCTAAAGTAATAAAACAAGAAATTATCTTCACTGGAAAACAGAACAAACCAAAAAAAAAAAAAACCAAAAACACCCAAAACAACAAACAAACAACGACCAAACAGGATTCTAGGAACATCACACGTGTATGTTTCACTTGGAAAATCAGGCAAGTCACTACAAACCTGGCTTAGATTTTTAAAAGAATGTAAACCTGCAACAACAACAAAACTATTTTATTTGAAACCCCCTATGTGACTGAGTCTAACAGTTTTTGTCAAGAATGGCCCTTGACAAAGGACAAATATCTATCCCCAAACATAGTCCTTCCCCACCCCGCAGGGATCATTATGAGTTATTTGCATTTTAACAGTTTGAGAAACTTCCGTCTTTTGTTAACACTGAGATGATAAAGATCAGCAGACTAACTATTCTCAATGTAATCATTAGTAGATTTCGTTTTCGGATGAATCCTAATTTAGACCTCAGGTAAACAGATAAGCTATCTCATACATCGTTTTCTCCAAAAAATCAAGGTGTTCGTTACTTACTTCATCTAGCATTTAACAAAGATTACCAGTATGAGGTAAAATCCTAAATGGAGATAAATCAGTTCATAATTTCAACATGAATTTGAAGATCAGGCTGGACATTTTCTGCGGCATAAGATGCTATGGCAAATTAATAATGTGTGAAAGCTACAAATTGCCTGTCTTCATCAGGAATTTAATAGGCATTTGTTACCGTAGGTGAAGACACGCAGTTTCCTAGTAAAGACACGTTATCCATGAAAGTGGCTTCAATGCTTGGAAAAGATTTTGCTAGCTGCAGGCAGACAAGTAAGTAAGCAAACAGACTTAAACACAGTTTACTATCATTTGGACTACTTGCCTGCTTTAAATTAAGCAGCTGCTAAATACTTTGTGGCTCACAGCCTACATTTTGGAATTTGTGACCCTTCCCCCTTCTGCTGTCAAGACCTTTATGAAGATAGTGTTATGCAGACCTTTAAACATTTTGCTTAGAGAGCTATGTACAGTAGGGTTGTGTTTAATTTATCTAGCTAATATTTGTATTCTTAACAGGAGGTTGCTTATTTTTGTTTGTTTTACTGTTTTATTTTTTAGTTCGTTTGCATGAGATGATGTTCATGTAGTAGAAAGTTTGTGGAACCTAAAGAACAAATAGTAATGGTGCTACAGGGTAGATAAACAACCCAGCTGAGATTAAGAAAATGTGACAGGAACTACTATCTAAAAAAGTCTGATGGGGTTTTACTTGTTTTCCAGAAAGTTAACTGAAAACAAATTTAGCAAATGGCAAGATTCCAAATGCTGTAGCTACAACATGCCATAATTAATCTTATAATTGTTTTGTGATGTATGACACATAATGATTCATTTTGCAATAACTGTTTAATACATGAGTGTTGTTTTTTTTTATGTTATGGAAGACTGAAAACAAACAATGTAGGAAAAAGTTGTCTTACTAAGCCAGTTGTGACTGTGAGAAAGCAAGGGATATAGGAATGGACTGAGGATCTAGGAAGGTACTTCTCTTGCAGTTAAGACAGATAATCTTAACAGAAATTGTTAATTCAATTACACCTTTTGTATGTCGATTATATAGTGGTAGTTTAAAGAGCCCAATGTATGTGGTATTGTTTACATTCATGTATAAGCATACATAAGCTGGCATAGATGTATTTAAACAATACAATTCAAAAGAATTAGGAAATATTTAACCATTTGTTTTCTCACCTTATGAGTATCACTAATTCAACAAATTAATACAAAATAGAAACTGATAAAAATTGTAGCTCAAGAACTAATCAATGAAATTAACAGCAACTATTATGAAACATCTTATACTCTTATCTAAACTGATTTCTTTTTTTCTCCCTTTTTCTTGTAGACCGTGTTTTGAATCAGTTCCATAACAGTGGAGGTCATTCTGTAATCAGTTATGTAATTATGCTTAAGATTCATGGTAATTATAACATCTAGCATGACAGAGCTTATTTCCCAAATAGAAGGTTTTGATGTAGGTGTTCTGAAGAATCTCACATTTTCAGGTCAATGATTGCAGTGAACACAAGGCATAGTTTACATTGCTTCTCCAATGTTAAATTCAGCATGTGCTGAAGTTAATTTGATTTACTTCTAGAACATCTTGGAGCAATATTTTGACTCCCTATCACTTTGGCAGGATAGAGAGGGCTCTTAACTCTGATCCAAGAAAAAAGTAAGCATAGAATACATGGAGCCCTTAAAGGTATATTATGCAAACTGAAATGGATGCTTGCATGTATACTCAATTTATGAAAGTTCTTTACTTGAGCAGAAAGCACAATATGCTCAAACAAGATTACAAAGTAAAGGTTATTTTGTTCTGCTGACAGTAAGGCATCTGGGTCTAAGACAAGCTGCTTGACCTGCTCTGACTTGTTGTGTAGGGTGCAACAAGTTGTTAGTAAGATCTCTAGCTTATCTCAGTTTCCCTCTCAGCAACATCTGAGTAACAACAACCACCTAGCTTCACATTAGTTCTCAGAGGATGCTTGTACAACATGGTGAGTGTATAGAATCTAACTTTGTGTTCTCACTGGTGTTCCACTCAGATGAATAAGTAAAATGATTGCTCTGGCTTTACACAGAGCATAATCAAGTCATAAAATGTGTCAGATAATGTTTTTGTCATTGTGCATTTCACTTGACAACTGCCATGTATATTTGTTTGCAGTGAAATAGCAGCTTGTATCAGTGTGGAATAAATCTTGCTCTTGGATGTTTTTTTATCTAACTGTTCTACCTACTGGGCCTAGTGAAAAGAAAACAAGAAACTTGTGAGTGAAATCTCCAACAGTAATTGTCAAAGTGGTATAGTTTTATTGTGATAACTGCATACATTGTGACACAGGTCTTTTGCAGGAAGGATTAGTTATGCAAATTAATCTGATACTTGCCTAAATGTTTTTATTGTGCTACTGTCCTGAATCCAGTTCAGTGTGCAAAACAATGCTTTAAATTAATTTGACTCTGAATTTCTTTTTGGCTTCCTTGAAGTTACAAGACTATATGTTATTTTAAGAATTGAAAATGAAACAGTTTATTTAAAATATTGAGGTCATCTACAACTTTTGGTTACACCTTTATTTTTATTTTTATTTTATTTTGATAAAAACATTCAAACCCATTGCTTGCCTTCCTAAGATTGTCCAATAAGCATGGCTTTTTTATGTGGCAGGCTATGTTTATGTACACCTACCTATTCAAGGTTGTAAAATGCGGAGTAATTATCTGCTAAGGGTCATATATCACATCGGGGTACAGCCAATGTTATAAAATCGTATACACAGAGACTTTAAAAATCTAGATCATATGATACCTTCTGCGTTCATTTAGTTTGTATAATGGCTAAATACTAACTGATGAGATTGACTCACCTTGGAATCTCTGGAAAGAGAGAGAAGTTAATTGAATATGAACTTGCGTGTAGGGCGAAGCCTCATCCTTGCAATTTGCCTAGCAATTTGTATAATTAAAAGTGTATGAGACCTGATTGCTAATAGTATTGGTTTGTTTGCTTGCTAGTTCTGTTTATGTCTCAGTTTGTTTTTAAAATGGAAATATAGAAGAAATTCCTGCTTTTAATGACATATTTCAGAAAGGACTTACGATACTTTTTTGGCTGGTTTGTGATTATATAAATGAGCCAACGGGGAAAAGTGATACTCAGAAAATATGTTTTAGAGCCTTTATCTAACACCTGATGTGATTTCCATAGCTTTTTCTATGCAATAACACTACTGAATCAAAACCAGGGCAGTGTGGAAGCTGTGTGTATTTTAGAAGTTTCAGAGATGATAAGATTAAAAACTAGCATGTGTCCAGTAAATTCAGGCAACAGTGACCTTACTGTCACAACGAATGGACTTTTTTTTTTTTGGTTTATGTTCTTATATGCTGTTTCTCAATATAGAGAGGTAAACTACCTGTATTTGAGAGGCCAACACTGGATTAAGGAAGCAACCAGAAAAAATGATGACGTGCTATGAGGAACAAGTGCTTTTCCATGCAACATTTTACTTAGTTCTGTCTTACAAAACAAGAGCTGTCTTCTCGGCCAGGCAGTTTTTAGGAATACAAGGTCACCATAGAAAAAAAAAAAAATCCCACTGTATATTTGGAGGTAAAAACATGCTTTGAAACAGAGAAAAGCTTGCACAGAAAATCACGTTGGATTTTCAGCATACGGTACCACACAGATGTTATTTGGATAGTATGTGACTAGTGGTGTGCACTGTAGATATTAGCAATGATATGTAGCGATATGAGCTTCACATGCACTTGGTACTGAATCACTTAGACAGGATCTCTGGAGAATTTATATTATAATTACTAGCACCATCTGGAGAATGTGCTATATGTCTCTGATGCAGTTTTACCCAGGCAGCCTAGAATTGTTACAGGTACACAGAAATGTGACAATTCTGCTGAGTCTGATTTGATTTTATTTTAAGGCAATTTGATCCTTCCGACTCACAGATGCTTATGTAAAAAATGACTTAAGATAACTTGAAAAATGGTTGTTGTTGTACTTTAGGGTTTTTTTTTTACGTGTATGAATGCTGAGCGACAAAATAACCCTCCATGTATTACCATGAAAACAATCAGTAGCTAAGAAATTCCTGGTCTTGTAATCAGTAATAACTCCTGAATTCCAATCAAAAGTATTTTTCATACAATGCATAGCTGAATCTTGAAACTCCATTCTACAGATGCTGTACATACCAAGATTTTTATTTGCTCCCAAGGAAACGTGAACAAGTTCACAGGCTAGAACTCCAGTAGGGGTTTCTAAGTATGCATTAGCTATATATATTTTCCTATAGCTTGGAAAAACCTGCAGACACTGGTAATCAGGAATACTAACAGAAGGTATGTTATGTGCTTTTCCTGTTCTTACCCTTTTTCTAGGTATGTAATATTGGCTCTTTTCACAGAGGGGCTATTGGACTACGTGGACCTTGGGTTCAATCATTCTTTTCAATCTTGAGAAAATTCTATATTTGCATTGTTATACAGATGAAATTTATGCAGAAGATTGACTCCTTATGTAAAAAAAAAATTAAAATAGAGTAGTTGCACACTGCACTAATAACATTTTTCTCAATTTATTTATTATTATTCTTTTGAAAAATAATTAAAGGTTTATTTTTTTTTTCAGAGGCAAAAATACATATCTGTGGTGTAAAGTCTTTTTTCCATGAATATTTCTTCAGCTTTTTGATAGGGAAGTTAACTTTTGGTCAGTTATGACGTATGTCCATCTGAAACTGCTGAATTCATAAAAAGGGGAACTTAAAGAGTAGCAATAATGAGATTATTCTTTACAGCTCTCACTGGGATTGTAAAACGCAAAGTAATCTCACTGTATGCAGTCCCCAAGCAAAGATGCCTTTAGTATGAACAGGGTCTTTTATATATCAGTCTTGTAAAACTAATTAGGATTCTATTAAGCTTTAATATTCTTAAACATTTTCAACTAGACTGATTACTCTTTGTCTAATAGCATCACATAGTTATTTGTAATAGTAACAATGGATGCAAAATGGCAAAAGCATAGCATAACACATCTTGGAACTAATTATGTTTTGAACTAAAAAGCATATCTTTTATTTTTGGAACTTGGCAGACACAGTTACACATATCAGTAATTAGTCAATTTCATGCATTTTTTAACAAAAAATAAATGTGATTTGAAACACGCACGGTCATTGTCATCATATGACAGTTCAGGGAACTTGACTTAGTTTTTGTTTGTTTGTTTGTTTGTTTGTTTCCCCAAGGGAAACAAAATTATCAGCAGGCGTTTTAATATCCTGTTTTCCAAGGCAATAACTTGACATATTTCTAAGTCAACTGACAACACTCTTGGCAAGTTTACTCAGCATGAATTTAATATGTGACAACTAACTTATAATACTTACGGTTTTCATACTGTCCACAAGAATATGTACACAATTGAGGGCAAAGAGAATTCTAAATTTAGGAGATCACTTCAAGCTTTAACTGAACAAAAGAAACAAATTTATTCTTCTGAATCCTCTGTATACCATTTCCCTCCTGTGTAACATGAATTATCAGGGCAAAAAAAGTTCTCCATCCTGTTCTTCTAGGCCATATGAAATAAGCTATTCATCACAAGTAGGAAGGCTCATCAGCGGCACCAAAACCTCCCTTTTACATGGTTTTGAGTTAACAGAATCAAGTGAGAGACAGTAGTCCATCAGCCCTCTTATACACAGATGAGAAGTCTTTCAAATAAACAGATGAAGCTGCTGAGGTAATGATTAAACAGAAGGAAAAGATTCAGGAGAAGTTTCCTCTCTGATTTATATGAGACTTATATTTTATTTCTGCAAGCACACACCCACTATCCCCCACACCCACTGATGACATGAAATCGAATTCCTGCATGCTAACTTCCTGGACTATGGTCTCTCTGAAAAGACACTCTCTGGGGAATCTAGCAAATACCACTTTTGCAGTCCAGGCAGCTATTTCAGAGTTTTCCAGAGTAAAAGTTAAAACCAAACAAAAGTAAACAAAACAAAAAGGAAAAAACAAATAAATGAAATCTGTCTGCATTTCTAAGGAAAAAAATCTGAATTACAGAAAAAGAATAATTTATTTCAACTTCCAAAAACGCCCACTTCTACAGAGCATTTCAGCCACATATTAGATCTCCAATTTTTCCCCCTTCTCATAGCAATCCTCTTTCTGAGACTGTGTACTCTGAAGGGCAATTGTCATGGTTGTGAGGAAGCAAGGTTTAAAGCTCTGTGCCATACCAAAAAACAGCTTTATAAAATTGCACAAGTATTTACATTCACATTTAAATGTTGCAGTTTGAAGAAGTGTCAGGAAGTGCAAAATGCAGCTAAAGATACCAGAAGAGAAAGAAGAGCAAAGGTCACTGGTTTTGATTACACTGATAGTGAAGCTCTTATCTATAACTTGTTTTTTTGACTTTGTGTTTACTGTCATATGAGATAAAGCTTCCTGGTGTCACATAAAGACACAAAAGTTCACCACTTACTCTATGTGAAAGAGGAATCAAAAGAAACTATTCTGACTGTAGACATCATAAATGTCATACAGAAATTTTCTTCAAGATTTTTTAATATATTTTCTAATTAAGAAAAAAATGAATTTGTAGTTCAGAGTAGACCCAGTGACGGAAGGGAAAAAGAGTGCATCACTTGGAATTGGATGATGGAAGAATTTCAGCCCAGATATTATAAACTCAACGAAAGCAGATATATATCTGAAGATTTTCATTATTTTCAACCAGTCTTTCCTAAGAACTGGTCAAGTGTTTTGACTCCATCCAGTCTGATTTGTAACGAAGCACAACAATATTTCCACAGTACACTGAGAGCACTTGTGCTTTTCAAGTAATTCCCTTCACAATGGGAAACCTCTCAACAAAAATACGTATGGAATTGGAATCTAGAGAGTTTAGGGGGAATTGAAAGGTATGGTACTCATAAAAATTTGATTGCAATCTGTTTGCTGAGGCACAAAACCATACTTTAATCTGTAGATCCATGGGTCTGATGTTAACTGTCACTTCAGCATCATGCCTACATCTTATTGTATTTTTTTCTGTTGGCTGAGAGTATGCTGCTGTTGTTAATACCAGTAAGCATATGAGACAGATGAAAGCAGTAAAGTAAAATACTATATTGACCCAGTGTTTCTTGTGGTATGATTGCATCATTTAAGAACTTAAGGAGGAAGCCTGATGCTGCTATTGGCTCAGTGTAATCTCCTCTGCTCATCTCCTTTAGGGTTTTTCTGATTTTGAAATTTTAAAATAATTTCTCTTGGTACTAATTCATCATTTCTGTGATACTGTAAACATGCAAATGGAGGTGTTAATGTGGTGTTCAGTATTGTAGAAATGACACTGTATATGTAAACCAATTAGATACAATTAAAAAATGCAGAATAGAATGTAAAAAACCTCGGCTTTTTTAGTGACGATGTCCAGATTCTGTTTTGCAGTAGCAGTGATGGAACAGCTTGTTTAATTACCTGTGTGTGCTGGATATAGCAAGCCACCAGTCTTATCCCTGCCTCTCATGTGGGGCTTGAGGCAGTGGCTCCTCATCACAAATGCAGTAGGCTGGCTAGAACTGTGCCGGAGGAAAGACCTTAATTAATACATGTCATTAAACATTGGCCATTTAGGGCTTGCTTTCTTTCAGTAGTCCCTCTGTGGATAGAAGAGAATAGGTTAATCCTGGATATGTATTATGAACTCCTACTATCCCATTAACTCTGCTAGCTGAACTATTTGTATATTCATTCCTCTTAGTCAAAATGAACCAGTTAAAGTCCAGTTGTTGAAACAAACTGAGCTCATTTTGAAGAAAGTTGCTTAGGGGCTTGGGAAACTGAGCTAACAGACCACTAGCCTAAGAAAGGCCTCTAGTAAGGAATTTGTCACCTGCTTCTAGTAATAGTATAATTTCTTTTGTTTCTTTAGAAATGCCCAGGAAACCCTGAGGTAGTAGAGAGCAAATACTGTTGCTTGTTCTTGCTAGGTAGGCTGGTCACTATTTTGCATTCAGAGGGGCAATTGGGATGAGTATGATGTACATTGATTCAGACCCATGTATTTATGGAGTCCATTAAGCAAAATTTTGAACTAACTTTCCTTGTTTGCAGTTTTAATCTAGAAGCTCTAGTCAGTTTGATTGTCTTCTCTTGTCACTGTTTCTAAAGTCTGAAAGAACTGTTATTGCAAAAGCATTGTCTATAATAGGCACTGCAACAGCTACCTGCTATTTATATGGTTATTCCAGAATACTGTGCCTATTTTTAATATGCTTTGTTACATAACACAGACAATAAAAGTTGTTGTTGCTGCTAAAGAGGAGGTACCATGAAATCAAATAATAAATGGAGATAAATTAGGATTATAGACATGATGCCAGACACAGTAAATTAAATTAATCTTGTCACTAATGGGAATTAAGTGTTCAGCAGCTATTAGTTTTTTCTACTTTGACGTTTGCTAGTGATGTGGCAATCTCACTTTAGCCATCCAATTAAAAAATATTAAGTCAATAAGCAGAGATACTTTCTATCCTATTTTCTGCCTCTTACTTTAAAGTTTGAATAATCTGAATGAACACATTACAGTTATCCCAAAGATGAGAACAACTTTTATGTAGGAAAATGCTGAGAACATCTAGCCTCATTTAGAGATTTGTAATGGTTCCTGTGGGTCAAGGATGACTGTGGAGTGAATATTTTGCTGTATTCCTGTATGTAGATAGACTTAACTAGATAAATGATTATTTCAGTGTAATTACATAATGTATTATGGTTGGTTATTTGCCATGTTGATTGGCTACTTGTCACTAATATTGAGATTCCTACCAACCTGAGATTTATAAGCCCTAGTCAACATACAAATCTGTCTCCTGAGAATTTCTTGTCAGTACAAGGCAGATCTAATCCCAAGCAATTAAACCACTTTGAATATACTCTTTCTCCTCCTCCCTTTCTTATCCAGAATAGAAATTCACCAGTGCCACAGGTCTTTTTGACTATAAATGTTAATCAGAGGTTTTGAAATACGAAATGGGTAACTCAGTTCTTTATTTATATGTGTATAATGCACAAATACATGCACATTTTTTCCTATCCAGCAGAAATTTAGATCTAAAGATTAATAGTTTACTAGAAATATACTAAATGTAAATGAGTGCATTTTTGGGTATAATTTGGGAAGGCCAGGTTGGATGCATTATACAATAACATGTAGTGTCTGTGTACTGAAAATTTTATCTGCATATACATATATGTGTGTATATGTATGTGCACAGGTACATATTCACACAGTAATGGAAACAGCAGACTAGAAGGAAATTACTTAGTCATCGAGAGAAATCCCATTCTGCTATAGGCAATCACCTTATGTTCGATACAAGGAGTTCTCTCCTTGAAGGCTTTCATGCATGTTGCTTTCACTTGAAGTCTATTCCGAAATCTGAATGCTCCGATGTTAGAACTCTTTCATCTGTAGGAAGAAAGCCTAAAATACTAATGACTAATTTTATTTATTTATTTTTTTTTTTTCTCCTGACATTCTTTCTTAGTTTAAAGAGCTCTTTTTTGTCCTTGGTGTTTATCCATCATCAGGATTATAAGGATATGCTCAGTTTCCAGAGATCAGTCATGTATTCTTGCTGTTTCTACTAGCAGATTAAAAAAAAATAAACTCTTCAAGCCTTCTCATGTGAAAGACAGGTTTCATCATCTCTTGTAATCCAAGTAGTCCTCCCCTGGATTTCTCTTAGGTTTTTGAACATATGCATTCAGACCTCTTTTAGGACTATTGAATGGGATGTATTCCTAATAAAAGTGTATCTTCTGATATTTCCTAGGATTCCTTTTGCCTTTTTCTCACCTGCAACATGTGAAAGTTTACTATCATTCTATAGTCATCTTTAATTCCTTCTTCTGGAAGTTGATCAGCTTCCAGTTTACAGCAGAATTTTAAGACTTTCTGTGTTAAACTATTGAATGAAAATCAGCCCCTCCCTCTTCTCCAATATACAAGATCCTTGAAAAGTTTATGGAAACTGTTTTCCAAACAACTGTGTTTAGATGTTGTGAAACAGAATTTTAAGCCACACACTAATGGATAGTTACAGAAGTTGTTGTGATCGACCACATGTGCTGATAGTGCTGATAGTGCTGATCTGGCATTGTACCTTGTCCTTCTAATGCAGTCAAATGGTTGACTGGGCAGTAACTGTTAAATGTAACTTAATCAACTGCATCTATTTCTTAGAGAAAGTTTTTGCTACCGGGAATATGTATGTCTGTGATTTGATAATGGCTCTAATGTGACAGGAGCCCAGAACCACCCAGGAAGTTTCCATGTTCAGTGTAATGCATTTTATTGAGGCTTCACCTTCATATGGAAAATTCAGCCAGCTATGCCTTTTTTATCTCTTCACTGGCTCCTCTTACTTATGGCTTAAAAATAATAATGGTAATTATAAAAAGTGATCAAAGCAAATGGTCACCTTACTACAAATTCACAATTTGTTTGGCTAAAGAATTTCTGCCAGATTTGTCCCTGGTCACAACCAGCCCTTCTTGTCTTATAAAATATAAATAACTTCTAAAATCTATATCATTGTTTAAGTAAATGTATTTAAAGTATCTTATAAAATATAAATACCTCTGATTTTTGTAGTTATTTACACCACTGAAGTCTGTAAAAGAGCAAAGTCAAAATAGCGGCAACCTGTTGGATGCAGTATGAGTAAATACATAAATTTCCCAGACCTGTTGGGAAATAATTAGAAACAAAGGCAAGGGAATGCTTTTTTACCATGCTTTATAATGTACTCTATCTACATTTCTTTTGCAACAGAGCACACCTCTTTCTGCACCACAGATATAGCATAACTGAAATAGTATTCTGTTACATAATTCAATATATCTAGTAAACCAAAACAGCCATTAAACATGAACCACAGTACAAAAGAAGAACCTTATTAGAAAAATAAATTCAGGTGAAGGAGAGCAAATGCCTTTTCTTAAAATCTTGAAGTTCTTAATATATTATTCATTGCTAACTACTGTACTTCCCAGAGGGCACACAACCTCATATTCCCTCTCCCACTTGGGAATCAGAGATACAATTGATATGGAAGAGGGAAGTAAAAGGACAGCTCATCTTCACCAATTGATAGTTGACGTCTTTTTTTTAGAAAATGTTTAACAGAAGAAATATTCCACAGTGCACCTGAGCCAGCTGATATCAAATTGTCTTCCTACTTATACCAAAGAGCTTGCTTTTGATAGATGAAATATTTCACTGCCCTCCCTCTCAATTTTAAAATTAGTATCTTCTTGTGCATGCATTTTAAATAGCTCATAACTATATGAGATAAAAGACAGTGAGAATCAGGTCTATTATCTCCTTTATGTCTTTAATGATTTAAGAGGAATCCTTAGCATTGGGTTAGTAATATTTTTCAGATGTTTGAAATTACATCAAAGGAAGCATTTGGACTTGCTGACGTTTCAGGGTTTTGGAAGACTATCTAGGTCTTTTTCTTTCCCATGTGCTCTCTAAAATAACTGGCATTCCCATCTAATAATTCTTGAAGTGCTGAAAAGTTTGGTAAGTTCAGAGAAAAGTGTCCTTTAAAAATAAGTATTGATTTTGACCATACTGTCCCTAGCCTCAGGAAGGAGGGAAAAGTGGTGTGGGTGTGCTCTTAGACGTATTGTAAACCTAGCTGTAAGGATATTAAGTTGTTATGCTATATTTTACTGCATTTTATATTACTGCGATTATACAAAACCTCAAAACAGTCAACTGCATCTTCTTTAAGAGCAGTGAAAAAAAACTTGAAACACAGCTGTTCATAGCAGTTCTACAGATTTCCCGAATCCACCTTTTGGAAAAGCCTTTCTTCTCCCCAGATCCAGCTGTCTTTCCATAAATGACACTGCCTTTTGGGTATAGCTTCAATATAACTATTGGGCCTACAGGCAAAGAATGCTAAAAAGTTATTATATTATCTTCTCTATTAGCTAACAGCTGAAACTCATTTAAAGGAAATGTAAAGGTTCTGTGCTACACAGATGAGAATATGACATTTAAAAAAGCTGTGCTTGGCTTACTCTTCATCAGTTTAGCTTTTACGAAGTAGAGCTTCTGGGGGATAGAAACCATTTTCATCAGTAAAAGGGTGGAGAGTTAGATACTGGGCAACATATGCTGCAAGATCGATTTATGTTCTGATTATCTATACCCCCAGTGGAATGAAAAGTATTAAAAAAATTAATAGTACGTTTATTACCAGTTTGCAGTGGGTCACGTCACTTGCATTAATTACATTAATTTACAGTGGATTCTCCTGGAAGCTGAATCTAGATACTCAGATGAAAATGGGCTGAAGTATCTCAGTTGCTTATTGGAGATGGGTGTTTTCTGTTCTTTTCCCTATGAGAGGTGATGGTGTCAATGTTACCTTTATCCCATGATGGCAAGCTTTCTAGCATTCTGAAAACCCAATGTTTAATTTTTCTATATGAATCTGTCATCATTAGTAGTCACAAATTCTAATCTTTATGTTATCATTTGTATAGATTGTCGCTGAAATCTTTTATTCTGGCAGTAAATTTTCTCTTTTTGTTAAGTGCCTTTAAGGTAGCTCTTAACTTGGTCAATGAATGCTAACCATCTAGCCTCAACAAGAGGGTAGATTTCCCTGAGTTTGCTAACTGTAGCCTCAGAAATGCATAAAATAACCTTAATAATCTCCATATTCTTAGTAGAAATACTTTATATAATGATAGCTTAGCTTTTACCAGGGAACCAGAAGTTGTATTCAGTTAGGAATAGGTGAAAAATCTTAAACTGAGAATTGTCAGTGTAAATCAATTTGATATTATAAGGTTTCATAATATTTATGCTACTAGAGTAAAATGTAATGTATAAATAAATTGTCTATCACTTGGTGTTTGGAAGGCATTCTTCAGGAACTGTTTTTAATTCCTAATTAGTTATAACATCAATATCTGGAAATGAAAAGCTTTAAGTTGGGCTGTTGAGCTAACAAAAAGTCAAAGGACATGTTCAGAGAAAGGTGAATATGCTTTGAGTAACACAATGTTACTTTCATATTTTGTATGATGTCAGTTGCAATGGTATTGTTTCCACGAATCTATTAGCTTGATTTTACCTTGACGTTGAGCTGTCATCCCTGAGAAATCACATAATTTGGCAGTAACACAATGTAGAAACTCCACAATTCTTTCACAGAAGTCATTATTTTCCTTAAAAACTTTTCATTTATCTGCTTAATATTTCTCATATAACCACCCAAAGTTATTGGTTATAAAAAATAAACCAAGTATTTAAAATGAACTTGTAAATTTTATTTATTTGAAATTCTTGAGTAATCCAACCATTTTCAAAATAGTAGAGTATTTATTTGTTTCATTGGACTCTTCCCCTGCATTTTGGTTACCCTCTGTGTCTCACTTAAAATCACTTTTTTGCATGAATTCCTTGCTTTAAGACTAGGACCTAAATGTGTCAGTGCTTCAGCCATCACCTCCAGATTATTTTTTTTTTTTTTTCTTTAGAATAGTGTTATTATGCAGCTGAAATACTTTGGGAATTACAACTAAAATGTTCCTTTAATTTTTATCATGAAACTTTTCCATTCAAAACCAGAAAGTCCTCTTTTCTAGGCACTGACTGCAAGTTGAAAGTATTCGAACAGCTCTCTAGCAGTGACAGAATCCTGTTTCTTCCATGCTAAATTAATTTGTGCCTGTGAGTGTACATGTATGTAAGGGAAGGATGGAAAACCTGAGTTTTATTTTCTGAAAGCAAGAAAGAGCATCAAATGAATATTTTACTTGAAATCTTCATGCTTTCTTCCTTAAAAGCACTGTTATTACAGCATTTGAGTAACGTAGCTTGGCTGCAACAGGGATACTTTATAACTGTTATTGAGTGACGGGGACACTAAAACAGCTAGCTTTAAACATTTTGAAAGGTCTTGTGAAGCTGAGGAAGGAATTCTAAAGGAGGCCTCTTTTTCCTTGGAAAAGATTCAAATCACATTGTTTTCATGTCACTTCACACTAGAATTGAGCAAAATATTTTGCTCAAGTAAGCAAAACAAGAGGCTAACTAGTATTTGTGCACAAAAGAGAAAATGTGGATTAGTATGGCTCACATGCTGAACAGGAATCAACAGAGGCATGCTGCTATGAAAAGGAAAATGTATAAGCAGAACCTTATGTCCAAAACATGCCAAGCCATCCCTCCCCTCTGCACTGGGATAATTTTTTGTTTTAAAGAAGAGAATAATAAAGGAATATGATGAGAAGAAGGAATGCGGTAAATAGACCATTAGCAAAGAGGAAAGGAACAATGCTTTCCTTGTTTGTTATATATAGAATAAAAAATAATATCCTTAAATTGCAAAAAGCAGGAGTTATATTAGATATCTAGGGAAAACTTCTAAGGGTGTTTTCCTGGAATAAAGCCTTGTGGAACAGTGAAGATGAAATCATTTAAGTTCTTTAAAAACAGGTTTAACGAGTGTCTGTCCAGACATATATATCTGATTCCATCTTAAAGCAGAAGTCTCCATTACCTTTGTGATTCTTTGTTCACTTACAGTGCAAATTTTAGGCATAGAGAATGAATATAAAAATTTGCATTACATAAATGGTATTACAGGGTTTTTTTCTTAACTGAAACATTTACTTAAGGAACATTTTAGGTATGTAATTGTATTGGTTTTGCCTGGCAAGATTTTGGTAGTGGGGGTGGGTCACTGAAATGGCTTCTGTGAGAAGTTGAAAGGAGCTTCCCCTGTATCTGATAGAGCCAATGCCAGGTGGCTCCAAGATGTCCCCACCACTGGCCCATCAGTAATAGTGGTAGCGCCTTTGGGAGAACAGATTTAAAGGAGGAGGAAAAGTTGCTATGTGGGAGCAATTGCAGCAGGACAGAGGAGTGAGAATATGTGAGAGAAAGCTCTGCAGGCACCAAGGTCAGTGAAGGAGGAGGGGTAGGAGGTGCTTCAGGTGCCAGAGCAGAAATTCCCCTGCAGCCTGCAAGGAAAACCATATTTAGGCAGGCTGTCCCCTGCAGCCTATGGAGGTCCATGGTGGAGCAGATATCCACCTTCAGTCTGGGAGGACCCCACGTTGGAGGAGGTGGATGCTTGAAGGAGTATGTGACCCCAGGGGAAGTCCACAATGGAGCAGGCTCCTGGGAGGACCTGTGGCCTGGTAATAAACTAAATTAATCTTTTTCCCTAAGTCAGGTCTGTTTTTCCCATGATGGTAATTGGCGAATGATCTCTCACTTACTTTGATCCATGAACTTTTCATTATATTTTTCTCTCCCCTGTCCTGCTGAGGAAGGGCAGTGATAAAGCAGCTTTCGTGGGTACCTGGCGTCCAGCCAAGGTCAACTCACCACAATAGCCTAAAAATAATAATGTAAAAATGTAGAGTTTCACTCAATGTAATTATGTATTACTTTTTTTTCTAATAAAACTGTTCATTTCACATGCAAATTAATTTTATTATGATTAAAAATAAACAGCCATCAGGGGGAATTTTTGTTTAAATTTTACTTTGCACAGGTATAGGAAAACCAATTATTCAGGCAGATTTTTTTCACATGGAATATTAGGTCTCCACACATTCTTTAATTCACCAGACAGCTGAACTAGCTAGTGCCTCTGTATGTGAGTGTGTGTGTGCTAGGAGCGAGACAAATATAAAACTTTATTGCAAGAGGGTGGTCAGAGGATCTGGGTTATTGCTGTATGTTAAGGCAGAGATCTGTGTCAGTGCCTGTGCAGTCCAGCCTGGCTCATTGTAGCCCTGCTATTTATTGTTCATCCCACTATATTCCTGCTGGCTCTTTTTCCAGGATTTCAGGCAGTAATTTGTGCATGGCCAGTTCACTCCAGCAGTTTTGAAAAGAATCCTACATTGGTTTGCTAAAGTTATTTCCTCTTGCCAGCAAAGCGTGCAGGGAACTTAGGTTTCTGGGAAAGAACTTTAGATAGAGTGAGCTGAGCTGGGTCTTGTACTGAAAGCTACTTGGATTGTAAATTTCCTGTAAGATACAGGTCCTAGCCTGACTGAGGAGGTCAGGGAAAGGATAGTTACTGTGAGAAGGAAATATTCCTACTTCCTAAAACAGTTCTGTCATTTTGTGCTTAGAAATGAAATTGTAACTATTCATATTGTGATACTTTGGGCAATATGAGGCCTGAAGATTGAGTCTGCATCTACCATTACTAATATGAAGATGATATGCAAGAATCATAAGGCCATGGAGGGAAAGGAAGAAACAGGGACCAAGAATTGAAGGCACTTAATGTATTTGTTTAGTATCTACAGTATGGATGTGGCCCTAAGTCTGACTAATAGCAATAAGGTTATTTTTGAGATTGTAATGGACCCAAGTTATCCTCTCTTGCTCTTCTACAATTCCAGTCGTTTTGTGGGAGTCATCCTGAAGAAACAAGAACGATAATTTAATTTTTCCTCTTTTGTGGCTGACTTTTTTCTGTAAAACATGCTGAAGATTCATAGAGCTATTGTCATGAATGCCATATGAAAAGATTCGGTTCATAGCTTTTTAATCAGTCTGTAAATAATAGTAATCTTTACATCTTAGATTGTTCTTCTCCACAAGTGAGATGTGACTTTCATTACATGATTTCAGAATGGAGGTAATTGCATGGTCCTGTTGAGTAAACACAAGTATTTTTTTGATTCTGTTGCCTTCCGAACTATGTAGATGCAGCCATGGAGTCTGGCGAGTTGGGCTAAGATTCACATTAACTGCTAGAGAATAATTACCTTCTATGGATTTATTTGTATGGACAAAATGCATCTACACATTGTTCTTCTACCCTTTCCCCTTCTGAATCAACATATCTCCCAAGAGAAGCACAGCAAGAGTCTGCCTTATTTCCACATCCATCTATGGAGTGATAAATCTGCCAAATTTTCCTTTTATTTATTTATTTATTTATTTTTCCAGTTTAGGTGATCCTAATGGATAGTGTAGTGATGCAGTTTAATGACTAGACTTCTCATACATACAAAGGAGGAACAGGTTACTGAAGAGCTGATCGAAAAGGGGGTTTTGCTTTTTTCTTTTTTTTTTTCCAGAAAAAGTTCAACAGCATCCAAGAGTGATTCTTCTGCAGGTAAAATCTATGCAATCACTTCTACAGGTCTCTCCCCTCCTCTTTCTATGAGCTCTGGAGAGATCTGTTCAAAGTTCCTGTCAGCACAGAAACTCTAGGGTGGCAGTTTATGTGTTGGACATTAGGCAGTGCTAATGACAGCTCTGTTCTTTGTTATATAACAAAGAAACTGTCTGTTTGGAGGGGGCATCCAGATTCTGAAGAGCTCACTTCCTTCCACAACGGATTTAATAAAGAATTATTTTAATGATTTTTCTCCAGGGATCCATGAAAAGGCAAGAGCTGTTGTCCTTTGCTAGATTTAAAATGCCAATAGAGAAAATTCCAATTCAGATTTTCAAGTAGAAGTGGAACAAAAGCATGAACCATTGGTCGTAGTTACAGAGCCTCTCTAAAACAGGATAAATAAAAAGAAATGAAATTATCTTTTTTCTAGATTTTAACTCAAACCATTTGTCTATAGTGAGGGGATCTAAGTGTTTTCTTGTTCTGACTTCTATGATAACTATTTAATGTCCAAATATAACCAGTGCAAACAAAAATATATAGTCTGTTTCTATGTACTTTTATCCTGAGAATTTAAAGAAAATAGATTGAAGGATAAAAGAAGGGTTAAAGGGTTGTACAATTAAATGACTTCTTTGTTTGTTTCCTGATTACTGTCTTACCATCTCTGAGAATATTTTCCAAGTTTATTTTACTATTTAAAATATTATAGTGTAATTGAAACTCTTGAAATTATACATGTATGGCTGGAATAAATCTTGAAAGGCCTCTCCCAGCCACTTCTGATGTCCATAGAAGTATTTCCACTTCAGACAGAGTGAGACTGGATTGCAGCAGAAATGAGAGGCAAGACGGCAGGCATATTTTACATATACTTGAGTTTGGTTCATAGGTTCAAGTTCTGTTTAGATTTTGCTGAAGTTTACTTTTATGAACAGATTTCTTTTTTCAAATAGCAGGAGCACAGCAATTAGGCACTGGAAAGGACTCAGCTCAACTCCCTGAGTTCAGAACTTTTGTTTACGGGCTGAAGCAAACAAATTTTTCAGGCTGATTATGTCAAAAGTGGTGATTCGATTTCCTTTGGAAAAGTGGTAATTAAAGTTCCAACTGCAATAAGGTATATAACCACTGCCTTTTATAAGCAGGTAGGCCAGCCTGATCCAATTTCCTGAGACATTTTTCCATTGACTACAGACCTATAGAACAGGGCTATTGGGAACTACTCAAGCAGGCTTGAGAGCAAATTCTTGCTCAAACCAGATTCACAGAAATTCCAGCCACTAAAACTATATCAAGGATATTAAGTTCAGAAAATTATGACATCAGAATGAACTGTCACCCACTGATCTTATAACAATTGCCTAGACAATTTGGAGAACTGATTATATTTTTTTCATGGGAAACTTACAGGTTAAGATGGATGGGGTTGCATGGTTTGTATCATTCATAAAATTTCAATATCCTAAATGATTTTCCCACTCAGACGTGGCATCAGGAGGTTTTTCTCCCAGAAGGGCAGCTCAGAGTCATCGGGTAACTGTGCTAGGTAGTGTGAAACTGGTGGGGTTAAAAGACATTACTGTTATTCTGAGAGTAAGAATAAGACAAGCAAAAGGCCTCTTATCTTGTTAAATATTTTCATCTCGAAAACCTATGTGAGGCTTTACACAGTAGTTACATGTTAGCCATTCATCCTCTGGTGGGTTAAGTATTGGGTAAAAGGTCAGTTTACTTTGTTGTACTACTTCTTCATACCTTTTTGCCTAGCAGCATTTTCTTTCAGCAGTGCTTATTAAAAAAAGCTCAAAACCCCACAAGCAAACAAAAAAACCCATATTCTCTTTCATGCTTTTCTGAAAAGTAAAACCGTAAAACCATGGATTTTTAATATATTTTACATATACGTCTATAAAAAATATTATAGGGGTGGACAATTCTGTTGAAAACGTATCCTGCATTTTAGTTCACTCACAGGCGTCTACACAAAGTACCACATGAATGCTCTGCTGGGAATATAAATAAACATTTTCAGCACTTCAGTCAGACTGGTGTCTTACAGTACACTTCCCACAGATTGTCTTTATTTCCGCTAAAAGCTTTGTTTGCTCTGGAACATCTGGGTAGGCATGTGCAAAGCACCAACAGAAGTAAGAGATCTTTGGAGGACAGCTTCTCAGAATCTTTTTCCATTGGATGTGTAGATATTTACCACTTGCTTTCATGAAAATTAGATCATGGTGTGTTGTAAGACATCTTTGCCTAGAGATCAATGACAGAATAACTTTTTATCCTCTTTTGTTCATGACGAATGTGTAAACATAGCTTGTGAATTTGTGTGCAGTTTTTGTGATGGTAAATAGATCTGCTCTATCTGGAGCTGCAAAATTGTGATGCATATGTAAATTGTGCATGATGTATGTAGAGCCTGGCAGGGACAAATAAACATACAAGTCGGACTTGTGTGCTTACTAGGGCTTAGTATTGACTCTTGAATTAGAGAACTGTTAGACATGGAACAAATAATGGAAAATGATAACACTTTCTATCACACTGGAAAAAATGTTTTTGTTTTGCATGGTTTTCACACAAAGAAGCATGTAGGATATGTTGCTCTGGTTACTACAAGTGAAATATTTTGCTTTAATTTTAGACAGGTTAAGAAACCTTGTAAAATTCACAGATGAGCAAACACTGCCTGTACCTTGGGATTACCCTGCAGCCATCTCATAAATATTAGAGAATAAGGTATGGTTGGATTGAGAGCTAGTAAAGGTTTCAGAGAGATTATGAGGGTGATCAGTAAAAGACAGTGTATAGGATTTTCTGTGTTTTTACAGAGATTGTCCAGATGTCCCTTTGTTCATCCCAAAGGAACTGTACCCCTCAAGTGAAACCAGGGAAGGAATAAATAAATTTTGTAAATTCTGATGGGATTTAGACAGAAGTTTTGTACTTTGAAAATGTGTAGTGAATAAGGTGCCTATAGAAGACTTTAGGCATGACTTGGTCAGGTTAACACTGAAAACTGAGAACTTTTTCCAAGATTAGGTAGTAAAGGAAGGAAGGGAAGAGGTGTGAGAGGGATCTAAGTACCTGAATTTTCTTGTAACTCTTATCCCAAGTGGCTGCCTGGGGTGTCAGGGTAGAGAACAGCTTTTTGTGTTAAGCTGGGTCCATACTTTACCTTACAGGGGGAGCCAGAGTGGGAGCACAAGCATGAGTTTTTTAGCTAAAAATGAAGTATTAGAAGTTTGAGAATATGAAAAGACAATACAATTGTTCTACAAGTGGATTAGGTGTGTGAAATGTTGATGTTGATGAAGTGGGAGAAATGATTTCAAGGGGAGTAGGCATAACAGAACAGTTTAATACACTTAGCTCTATGTCAGATGGTGGTGGGGTGTACTGCCTCTCAAATGAAAGCAGCATTCTGAAGGTGTTATTAAGGAATAAAAGAATTAATAAGGGGGTGAAATCAACTCAGGTCAATATGCAAGGAGTTCTCACAAAGGGGTTTTACCTGAACACTGAACTCCTTCTGACACAACCCATAACCCAGTTGAGACTTGAACCAGTGATACCTTGCACTACAACTGTTGAGCAAAATCCTTCAGGAATGCCCTAATCTCCTAGATGGACCAGATTTGCTGTGAAATACAAAGCTATTGGGGGAAAAAAGAGGAAATGAGGGAAAGACCTATTACTTTTCTATGTTCATTCACCTAGAAGCTGCTTTGGTACTGCTTCAAAACTCTTCTCAAAGTTACTTGGTCTCATATATTTGCAATAATAAAATTCAGGGAGCTTTTTTTTTGGCACTTAGAAACCTTAAGTAAGTCTGAGGCTACTGAAAATGTGATAGAACACTTCTGAAAGTGCTTTTAAATTTATCTTCTTTAAACTCTGTTGGTATAAAATTGTTTCTGTATAACCTCTGAAAGCATTTGTATAAAATTGATAAGTTTCCTATTAAAGTGAGATATGTTCTTTTATTTTTATTGAGCTGCTTTTATTGGCAATACAGTTAAATATAATAATACAGTTGGTTGTTACGTCAAGGTAATTTAGTTGACTCATCATTCAGGAGAGCCTACAAAGCCTGGGGCAAAAAAGAAAGAAGGCGACAAATACAATGCTCACTGATTTTTAAGTTGCAAATACTGCTACCTTAATCTTAAATATATAAGTCTTTAACTTTTGGCAGGCAATTTATTAACTAGTATTAGAGTAAAAATTAATAGTCTTCATTCTGCATCTAAATTATGAAAGAGAATATATGTTGTAATCTCTTGAGACATTGAAGAAAAACAATAAATGGATGTTAGTGGTGCACTGTAGTACCTATTCTAGTCTACAACTATCCTTTGGTATCTATCTATACTAATATCTTTACTATCATTTCAGATGAAAGTTTTGGGTGCTCTTACTCATATTTGTTCCGTGGATGTGTAAATGGGTGAAGCCTGCTAGGAAATCGAGAGGGTGGTGACACAACAAGCTATTGCAAGGCACACTTGAGTTACAGGTTCACACTGTTTACATTGTTGAAGTGGATATGCTCACCTCATTTTAGATGTAATATAATGTTATATGTTCCTCAGTAAAAGCCATATATGCTTCCTTCTTTGCATTTATTACAGCATAACAGCATACATCTTGTGGGATAGCTGTTCTGCATAGCCAATAACTGATGTATTTTTACCTGTACCTGTGCTCTGAAGACATCCTTAACATGAGGAATGTACTCCAAAGACCTTCTAACCTTAGCAGATTTGGGAGCAGAGTCTAAATTATTGATTTCATCTTTATTTTTTAAAAGATTGATTTAAAAATTGTTTACTTGTTCATTTTCTCTTGGAAAAAATCATGTCTGTAGCAATAAGTATTTGACAACCAACAGACAAATTATTGGTGTTTGTTTTAAAATGCTATTTTTATATCATAAAATATTTAGGTACACAAACCTTTACATTTTCACGTGTATTTAGACATAAACCCTTGGTTTTGTTCTTAATAAATTAACATCTGCTAGTTTTGTTTCTAAGACAGTACCACCTCAGAACATTTGCAGAATGTTTTCAAAATGAAGCGTGATTTGTAACATGAATAGTGTTTATGCTTTATAAATTTCCTTCTTAACAATGAATGTCAGTGCATGGAGTTTCTAGATGAAGACTGTATTTTGTGGAAGTTCATTTCCTGGAACAAAATGCAGACAATCATGTATCCCTCAATCTGTATGAGAGGGAGCCATCTTCTGGTGCAATTTATACTTTCCTAAAAAATGAGGATGCTGCAATGAAATAAGAAATGCTTGGGGAGGTGTCCTGGGTTCAGCAGTAGCAGTTGTTTTTCTCCTTCTTAGTAGCTGGTGCAGTGCTGTGGTTTTGACTTTCAGCCTGGGAACAATGTTGATAACACCGACGTTTTTAGTTGTTGCTAAGTTATATTTACTCCGACCAAGGACTTTTCTGAGTCTTATGTTCTGCCAGGGCAGAGGAGAACCCGGGAGGAAGCAGAGACAGGACACCTGACCCAAACTAGCCAAAGAGGTATTCCATACCACAGCATGTCATGCCCAGTGTGTAAACTGGGGTCAGTTACCTGGAAGGGCTAGACCACTGCTTCGTTGGGCTGGGTATCGGTCAGTGAGTGGTGAGCGCTTGTATTCTCTTCCCTTGTTATTCCCCTTGTCATTATTATAATTGGTGGTAGCAGTAGTGGTTTGTGTTATACCTTAGTTACTGGACTGTTCTTATCTCAACCTTCATTCAATTCTCCTTCCTATCCCTCTGGGAACAGGGGGAGGAAGAGGGGAGAGTGAACAAGCTCCTGTGTGGTTCTGGGTTACTGTCTGGGCTTAAACCACAACAGAAGGGAAGCCTTTTTTGCATATAATGCCATCAAATATAATTGAAATTTTTAATAGTTAACAATATCCTGTTACTTTAAATAAGTTAGCCGAATTATAGTAATGTGTGGGCTTGTTCTGATTGAATACATCTACATGTGGATTACTCCTACTTGATGTGATGGCAAGCAAACTGCTATATCATGTGCCTTTTCGGAAAAAAACCCTTTGAATGTTTTTTGTAGCTACTGAGCATGCCTAATGAGAGTGACTAAACATATCCAAAGTAACAGGGTGGTTTTTAAAGGCAGATCAGGTGTGTTATGTGGTTTGCTAAGGGAGTAATGCTTACTCTCACTTGTCTGTATGGACAGGCGAGGGTCAAAACGGTAGGTGACAAGGTGCATGGGAAGCTGCAGATCCAACCTTGCATGCGTGCGGGTGGACCAGCACAGGGGTTGCTCAGGTTATGACAGTCCTGGTTGGACACTTTCTGACTGCCTAAGGACCCTTTTTTTCCAGTCAGATTTGCATATCCCACATGCCCTTGGTCATTGTGCTTGTAGTAAGTGTGGTTAAAGCCCTTCCCAAATCTTTGCACACAAAGCGAAGCCATCAGTCAATTCAGGCATGTGACATAAGTGGGTTTCAGGCTGAGCTCACTGCCTCAGCAGAGGTTTTAACTGCAGATTACTTAAGTGGACACTAACACTACAAGAAAAGTTTTTCACTATGGTGAGGGAAAGTGCAGAGTTCTGCACCTGGGAAGCAACAATGTCATGCACTGGTGTGTGGTGACCAACTGGAAAGCAGGTGGGCAGAAAAGGACCTGAGGGGTGAACATGAGCCAGCAATGTGCCCTTGTGGCAAAGACTAATGGTTTCCTTTGTGTGTTAAGAGTGTTTCCAGAAGGTTCAGGGAGGTAATCATTCTCCTGTACTCAGCACTGGTAGGACCACACCTGGAGCACTGTGTCCAGTTTTGGGGTAATCTCCTCAACTTGTGTAAAAAATTAGATGCAACACAGTCACATATTATAGAATTATAGAATCATAGAATGGTTAGGGTTGGAAAGGACCTTAAGATCATCAAGTTCCAACCCCCCTTCCATGGGCAGGGACACCTCACACTAAACCATGTTACCCAAGGCCTCGTCCAACCTGGTCGTGAACACTGCCAGGGATGGAGCATTGACAGCCTCCCTGGGCACCCCATTCCAGTGCCTCACCACCCTAACAGGAAAGAATTTCCTCCTTATATCCAATCTAAACTTCCCCTGTTTAAGTTTTAACCCGTTACCCCTTGTCCTGTCACTACAGTCCCTAATGAAGGGTCCCTCCCCAGCATCTCTATAGGCCCTCTTCAGATACTGGAAGGCTGCTATAAAGTCTCCAGGCAGCCTTCTCTTCTCCAGGCTGAACAGCCCCAACTTCTCAGCCTATCTTCATATGGAGGTGCTCCAGTCCCCTGATCATCCTCGTGGCCCTCCTCTGAACTTGCGCCAACAGTTCCATGTCCTTTTTATGCTGAAGACACCAGAACTGTACACAGTACTCCAGGTGAGGTCTCAAAAGAGCAGAGTAGAGGGGCAAGATCACCTCCTTCGACCTGCTGGTCACACTCCTTTTGATGAAGCTCAGGATACGGTTGGCTTTCTGGGCTGCATGCACACACTGAAGCCATTCATGTTCATTTTCTCATCAACCAACACCCCCAAGTCTTTCTCCGCAGGGCTGCTCTGAATCTCTTCTCTGCCCAACCTGTAGCTGTGCCTGGGATCGCTCCGACCCAGGTGTAGGACCTTGTACTTGGCATGGTTAAACTTCATGAGGTTGGCATCAGCCCACCTCACAAGCATGTCAAGGTCCCTCTGGATGGCATTCCTTCCCTCCAGTGTATCAACCGAACCACACAGCTTGGTGTCATCGGCAAACTTGCTGAGGGTGCACTCAATCCCACTGTCCATGTCAGTGACAAAGATGT
Organism: Pezoporus wallicus; assembly: GCF_028554395.1. Classification (NCBI taxonomy): domain Eukaryota; kingdom Metazoa; phylum Chordata; class Aves; order Psittaciformes; family Psittacidae; genus Pezoporus; species Pezoporus wallicus. The sequence continues at coordinate 9,275,807 of NW_026640488.1, forward strand.
TAAACAAGACTGGTCCCAACACCGGTCCTTGAGAGACACCACTTGTTACTGGTCTCCAGTTGGACATTGCGCTGGAGACCAGTAACTCTTTGTGTGCGGCCATCCAGCCAGTTCTTTATCCACCGAGTGGTCCATCCATCAAATTGATGTCTCTCCAATTTAGAGACAAGGATGTCATGTGGGACAGTGTCGAGCGCTTTGCACAAGTCCAGGTAGATGACATCAACTGCTCTACCCCTGTCCATCAGTTCTGTAGCCCCACCATAGAAGGCCACCAAATTGGTCAGGCAGGATTTCCCCTTAGTGAAGCCATGCTGGCTGTCACCAAGCACCTTGTTGATTTTCATGTGCCTTAGCATGCCTTCCAGGAGAATCTGCTCCAAGATTTTGCCAGGCACAGAGGTGAGACTGACTGCTCTCTTTAAGATCTGTTACTTCTTTTAATTGTGACTCTTGGTTCCCATTACCTGGCTGTTTCTTGTTCAATTGCTTGCTGTACATCTGGTACAGTGTATTTGCAGTTTTCATGATTTGGAAACTCTGCATCTCAGCATGAAAACATTTGCTACTCCAGTAATTTTATGACCTTGTTGCTTGAGAACATATGTGAACAAAAGAATTGGTACCAGTTATGCTTTGCTTGAGGGAAAACAAGGTAGTTTAGACCTGCTGGACCAGCAGCTATCATAAATAGCAGTGATCTGATCATGCGGTTCTGTGGAAAATAGTTTGTCTATCAAGGAGTACTGAAAGGATCTATGAAATTTCCATAAGGCTATTTTGCTGCAAGTGAATTTCTTTGCCTTTTTGATGGTAAGATCAGCAGGACTATTTTGGAGTAGCTGTACTTAATTCAATGGCCATTTAGCAAGAAAACTTTCCTTGAGTTTTCAGAATGAGGGTTTTGTTAGTTTTTTCTTGTCAGAACTGGAGCCCATCCTTCGCCTGTCCACCAGAAGTATCTCTTTCTGTCCACTAACTTGTAAAGGAAGCCTTGGAAGAGGAAACTCCTAATTCAGTGCCTGTTATCTCCCATCAGGCTCCCTGAAAAACAGTTCTTTGCATATTTGATTAATGCTGTTAAAGTGTTTTGAAGCTAAATAATATATCAAAGGCACCGTATTCATTCTCTCAAATTTTTACTTGTGAAGTATTTAACAGTAATGCACCTTAACTACTGATAAGGGTTTCATCCTTTTTTTCCCATGGTGTTGATAGTTTCTCCTGTAACTTTAAACCCATTGCCATTAAAATAGCATAAAAATAAATTCATGGTTTCTGAAAAAAAGTTAATTTTATTTCTTTTTCTTTTTTGGAACAAAATATCTACAGTGATATGGATGACAGCATAAGTTTCACACATTTTAACACTTCTGTCTGCTGAGAATGTCGGTTTAAGTGCAATATGATACTGTTATACAATAAAAAGAAATTTAATCAAATCCATGCACAACACATTTACTAAAAAGGAAGTACTTTGAGATGAAATTGCCATCAGACAGAAGTCACAGAAGAATAATTTGAAAACTCACAGACAAGTCATTAGTGTACTATCATAATAGTTTTTTTCTTTTTTCTTGCTGTAGCCTTTAAAAAGCCAGAATCACTAACACACAAAGTACTGCATATTATGTTAAACCTTTATGTCAAAAGATTATGGCACAATTTCTTTTTATACAACTCACAATTACATCATGGAACATCAGTAACTACTTTAGTCCATTTCATCTGTTAACATCACTCTGTCATACATTAAAATACAAACATAAGAAATGTTTCTTGCATATCTCACAAAGATGAAAGTGAAGAAGTACAGTAATATTCAAGCATATCAAGAATACAGGATGAGCCAACATCCTTCTGGCATTTAACCCACTGCTTCTAGCAATCTAACCTGCTTCCATAAGCCTTCCAAACTGATAGTATTTCAGTAACTACTGTAGGTGATGTATGTGGCCTGAAGGCACCTTTTCCATAACCACTCTGAAACAGAATACCCATTTTATTATTAAGAAGTAGTTTGGTCTGTGATTTATGTTTTTTTCTTAGTTGTCTCAAAAAGAAAAAAGTCTGTAATGATCTGATATTGTTCTCATCTAAATAACCATTTCATTCTACAGTAAGATGTGGATAAAGTTATTTTACTACCTCAGAGGAGTACTGTATGAATTAATAGCTTGTTCAGCAGTTTCACAGTTTAAGGCCAAATTCTGGTCTGTTGAATTAGTTTTGTTCCTATGATAGTTCAAATGAGAACAGAAGTTGCACATAAAGTATATCTATCTTTTGCAACCATCTCCACTTGGGCTAGGAACTGTATAAATAAATTCATTTCTATTTAATACAAAATTATTGCTAAAAATAATACTTTCTTTTTTTTTAAGCTTAAGGAAGACTTTTTATCTTTCCCTACTATTAAAAATATAAGGTTTTATACAGTTTATTATACTATATTTTTATCTACATTATCAACCTGCCGTTCTGTAAGGGGTTATAGTACAAAATGGAAGCAATACCTTACAAGTGCACAACTAAATCACCTAACTATAAGTCTTTTTAGTGAGTAAACAGAATCATCTCTCGCACATCACACAGATTCTGGAGCAAACTCTAATAAAGAAAATCCAATGAAAATCAATATATGATTGATTTGAAAAAAGAATTCCCACATTCTTCCTGATTTCCTCCAACCTGTTTAAATAGTAGTGCTTGCTGTCAAAAATCTTTGAAAGTAGAATGTGCTTTACTTTGGTGTTAAAATAGGTAAATCTACAGTAGTATCCACTTTCAAGCCTCCTCAAGTTTATCATCGTTATAGAAAAATAAGCCATTCCTCTAACCATGCAAGCCTATTTTGTTGATGGTTTTAATAATAAAATGTATTTTGCTATTCAGAATTTAAGCTGGAGTTTGGTAGTGTGGTAGTTGAGTGTATCTATCTTTCTCAAAGTCCTGAAGGTTTTGGCTGTACAAGAGGTGACGTGTATTGGCCATGTCTCTCTCTTTAGTGCAGGAAGAACAGACAGTCATATGAAAGGTTCCAGGCACTGCTTTGGGCTTTCCCTCTCTCCGTGATCCCTTTTATACTACTCACAACCCATGCTTTTCATCCTGTACCTTCCTGCTGCACTTTTATTTCCATTAAGAACGCAGACGGTGTGGAATTCAATTCTCTGTCCGTGCAGGTAGAAACTTGGCAGCAGTTGACATAAATTGTTTCCCCCTGCAGCTATTGCTTCCAAATGAACAACTGTACCTATGGAAAGGATACCGGGGAATGGGGGAAAGTAGCAAGGATATCTTACGCTTCCTTCTTTCCCCTTTTATGGTGACTGACACCTGTTTGATAGCTGGAGCTTTCCTCCAGATCCTCCAGTTTCTCCCAGTGTTTTCCTTGTATTGCAATGATCTAATGACAGTATTTTGTTTATATAGGACTGGACTACAAAGACCAGAAAAACATGATGTGGCCAGCACAGAATCTGCATCTAGGGTGAATAGTGACTTGTGACAAAGTTGCATTGGCCTGTCACATAGAGGTTGTGCTTGCAAGAAGCCTTCTTATGTGGCTTTGCTGAGGACCTGTACCCTGCAGAGCCCAGGTTCAGTGACAGTGAAGTGAGGTAGCTAGCTACTTCAGCCTTTGGGGTCCTTTTAGATGTAGGAGCAGAACTGCAATGTACCATCTGTATCAAATGTTATCTCCCTGATGATTCTTTTTCTGCCTCTCGACTGTCTCTTTCACAGAACTGCAGCATTAATACTGCAGTCTGATAAATACCGCATAGTATCTTTCAATTCTTGATTCTTCTTAATGCTATTCCCTGCTATTTCATTATATTATATTCTTTACAAAAGAATAATTTCCCACACTAATCTTAGCTGATGACAATAGTTATTCTAGCTTTGTACAGAGGGCTGGCATTTTTAGACTTTTCCTTTAGTGGTGAGTAGTAGGCATTTATGCCTTGAAGTTTCTTATTATCTATCTCAAATAATAACATCTATCTCTTTCTTTACCATGTGTTTTTACATTAAGTCATTCTAAATGAAATTTAAAAGTTAAGTTCTTTCTTTTGAAAAAAACATTGCTTAGGGAACTGCAGAGGCTTATGTTACGTTGGCAAATGTTATGGTTTCAGTAAAAATACCCAAACTTAACAGTTCAGGAGAGATTATGGTTCCATTACATCAAAATAGCGAATCTTTATTTACCTGACGGCAACAGAGTGACATAGCAAATGTTACCTGCATTTGAAAACATCATCATGGAACCATTTTTTTTTTACTTTTCCCCTCTGTTTGAAATATTTCTGTTATTAATGGATTGCTAAACAAAAAAATGTCCCATCAACACTGTAGAGTTTTCATAATGATGTTTTAAACATATTAATTTATTTTCAATGTTTCCTGTTAGAAAACTGAGCATTATATGTAAATTTTAAGTTATAGAAGTAAGGTATGCTCAACTTGCCATGTAAGAGTAATATAACTCCATTGAGGAAGGCATATAGCTTCCATTGGCCAGGCCTAAGACACTCTTCTCTCACCATAGTGCATGCTTGAATAGATGCGTCCTGAGGGACAACATTAGGCACTAGGTCCAGTCATTAAATCTACAGATCTCACCTATTTAAAATAGAACATGTACATAACAATCCATTAGGAAGGTCAGAAAATAATTATAATGAAGATTTATGCATTTTATTTTATGTATATGCTGTAATTTTTCCTTAGATTAGCATACTCTAGTCAAAGAGAAATGTGATACAGGGTTCTTCCTCCTCACTGAGGTAATATGTTCATATATGAATGAAGGATCTTGTCCTTCTTGCTTAATAGTTTACGTGCCTCCTGACTCCATTATATTTTGCCAGTTTTGTAATTCTCTCTTCTATCACTTTCAAGATTTCCTGTCTGATTTCTCTGTTTAAGAATATAGAATTTTTCTGCCTTAAAGAGTGAAGAAAGAAATTAGCCCTACATTTGTTTAGCTCTGCATTACTGGAATTTTTTAGTTTTAGAAATAAGGTAGTACTACATGCGTGAGAGCAATAGACTATTGAATGATTCGGAAAAAGGCAACATGAAGCTGGTAATCAAGTGTTATAAATTAGAATAACTAGGAGTTATTCTGATCTGGTCAGCATTTTTTTATGCATTTACCCACTCAAGTATTCTTTATTGAGTGCAAGTCATGTATTTTAGAAGAAAGATGAGCCTGCAAGATAATGTAATTTTTTATGATTTCCTCTTGATTATGGATCCAGTACTTCAACCAGTCCTTAAGTAAAATACTGTTGACTTTTCTGACAGCAGAATTAAAATACTGTTGACTTTTCTGACAGCAGAATTAAAATACTGTTGACTTTTCTGACATTCCTTTTCATGCAATCCAGCTGAAGATAACTTTGAGAGAGATGAGTATAACCCAACTGAAATGTCAGTCCTTAGTTCATGATACTCCCTCACACACCTTCATAAGTGAACAATGTATTTTGGAATGTGCACATAAAGAGATCAACAAAACCAAGAGACAACCTCAGCAAACAATAATTGTTTAAAGTTAATTGAATTAAGTTCAGATCATTACTGAGGTAAAACTATAAAAAATAATGCAGTTTTAAAATAAAGGAGGATTATAGACACAGCTGAGCAAAATCTGATGGCTACTGTTTTAAAATCTCTAACTAATCCTTGGAGGAAAAGAATAGCAAACCCAACCAAACCCAAGGTTGCTGTGTTATAATCCTCAGTGCAGAATTGCATTGCTTCTGTTGCTTCATATGCACCATGTCTTTGGCAGTGCACCAGATGTTTGCCTCCAGCTGATTTTGCTTTTGTATACACATTCTGAACAACAAACCAAAAATTTAAACCATATTAAAAAAAAATAAATTTGTAATGAGAAACAGCCTCAGGTACTGGACTTAGAGTACCTTGTAGTTCTAAATGTCATATTTCTGTATCTTAGCATGTTTCTGTTCTACAATAGACAAAATCAGCAAAAGTAAACTCACTTGACTACAAACTAAGTCATAAATGTGATCTACTGTGTTACAATTCAAAGAAGAAACTAATATGACTTGTTTAATCCTAAACAGGAAAGATCTTACCAAGGGTTTTATTAGCTGTTTCTTGTTTATTTATATGAAGTAAAATAAATGTAAAAGACCACCCAGATCCTTTTTTATGCTTTAGAACTGCATTTTTTTTCCACAATTGTGAAGTGCTTCTTAACCAGTACCTAAGTCATAGCAATATGCTTCAAAGAATGAGACAGAAAGCTTGATATATTCCTAAATTAGAATTCCTGTATTTATGTAAAATGTAGGAGATAAATGTGCATTAACACATCTATAGTTTTCCTCCAAATATGTCAGTTAAGCAGTTGACTACTTGCTTTTAGTTTTAGTACAAGATATCTTTGTGTTGAATCAGAATGAAGCATTGCAAATTTTCAATGTATTTTGCCTATCTCACAAGCTTATGAGTTTTATCAACTGAGAAAAAAGTCCTCCAAAAAATATAAAAAGGATTAAAAAATATTATAGGTTTCAATCATCAAAGTGTAGACAATTAAAAGAAAAAAAGTCCTTTGCAGAAATAAATACTTCATAAATTTAGATATATTTATCATGTAGTATGCTGGTTATTAGGCTGTAGATATCTTGCCCTGTCTGAGATGATTTTAGCATGTACCTCCCAGGGCAACAGTAATATGAAGTTCATTGAAGAAACTACATAACTTAAATCTGTCAAATATACTCATTGCAAAACCACAGGTACTATCCTTAAGACAAGAAAATGTCCCTAAAACTGTAATCTCAAATCAGTAATTTTTCATTATCTTCTAAAGTAAATTAAAGGTTTCAAATGCTAATCTATTCTGTAATACTGTGGGATTTACCTAGGGTATTCTGAATCCATTTTTAAAATTAAAAATATACCAGAATTAAAAAAAAATCTAAGGAACATCAAAGAGTATTGTACAATTATACCACTATGTAACAGCATGTATAAACACTTGGCAGTAAAGCTTCAATAGAGAGTGATTTACAGTGAAAAAGAGTTGATACTTAGTTTGACACAAGAAGTTTGCAATAACATATGTATCTTCTCTGGGTGTTACTCTTCCATTCAACTCTTCTGATGTGCATTTCTAACAGAAAGCGTCCTCTTGAACATAGCAGACAGAGCTGTATGTATTGCAAGCCTTAATCTTGTTATTGGTGAATGTCCTCATGCCTGATGATTTTGTAAATTACCCAATAAAAAATATTGAAAATCAGGAAGGCTAATGGGAAGCAAGCTCTGGATATCGTGTCTATCTTCTTGGCCCGGTCGATGAATACCTTTCTCATGTCATCAGGGCTTTTTGGTGCAGCTTGAACAGGATTATTTGGCCCCTTTTGTGTCACTCCATCTTTTGCTTGCAGACATGGGCCCATTCCATATGCTGTAAAACTAAACTGACTTTCCCTTACATCATCATCCTGTTAGGAAAAAAAAGAAAAGAAAGGAAAGAGAAAAGTCAAATAATGTTTTTCTACTTACAGAAATCTTACCAGCAGCTAAATAGCACGTATTGCACCATTACCTCAGTGTCTTCTTCAATCCACAGTTTATGTATCTTAACTGGTTGAAATTTCAGCCCTGTCAATGTCTGTCAAAAATATTGCAGCAGCCTTAGTAAGTGCAGAATTTTCCTATTTGTTTATAGATTCTCTACTTAAAAAAAAGAGAGAACTTAGTAAGCTATTGGTAGTCAGGTACATAAGTTTAATTTTCCCCATTTACAGTAAATATCTGCAGTCTTCAAGTGGGCAAACTTCACTCTGGTCTTTTAGACAACAGCCATTAAATCTCTATGTTGCTTAATAAAATGGGATCTTGGCCTCTAGAGATTTTCATTATAGAAGCACTAATGATGTTGATGTCAAATATATTAATGAGAATTCTGCCTATTTGATCACTGCATATTTAGTTAATCTTATCTGCATGCCTCATTTTGGGTCTTCCTGTGAATACATCAGATAAAGAGAATAGTATATAAAGTGTGTTATTTTAAAATAAAATTAATGAAAACTAAGGCCATATTTTTCTTCTGATTTGTTCTTTTGACAGTTCAGGGGATAACTAGCAAAGACATTATATGCATTCAGGGAGCTGTAAGGAAAAGCAAGTTTTAAGCATGTGGCACAGAAACAAAACTAGGAGATCTGAAGATATACATATTTTCATAGCATGCATTTCAAGAATTTGGCTTCTGTGGGGAGACACATTTTGTACTTCTCTTTAAATGGCTATTGGTATTCTCAAGTAATAATGGAGGTACAAATGCAGGCAAATAAATGATACATAGGCTGTGAAGCCTGGCCCAAAGTTTGTTCTGAAGTATATTCCAGTGCATTCTTTCACTATGTATGCTACTCTAGGATATTAATGTGATTTTGATGGTTTTCACATTTTTTTTACATACTGATTTTAAATTCAGAATTTCCTGTTACATGTCTAATTTAGCCTACCTGCTTTAGGATTCTAGACTTTTATGAAGTATGACAAAGTGTTATGTATATGTGATTTCTTAAATATTCCTGAAAATAATTTCTGTATTAAAAAATAATTAAGCAGCAATTTTGCTTTTGTAGAGAATTTTTTATATCTTTGAAGCTCTTCCTAGCTTAAATGAAAATGAAAGGATAAAAAAATACTGTTTACCAAAGCGAGTAAAATAATTAGTGTTTCAGTTCAGTAATTCCAAAACATTTTTTAATTTAAATTTCTTAATTTATGCAAACACAGTTTCTCAGTGAACACAGTTTAAATCCAAACTCCTAAATTTTTCATTTTGAAAATGCCTGTGAGATTTGGAAAATTTAAAAATGTTTTTGAATGGAGCATCAATTCTAGACATATTTAGATATTTGCTTAAGTAGTACTTGCTAGAAGAACCATTGTTAATTACTTTGTTTAAAAAAAAATCCAATGAAGTTTATCATCAATATTAGTTGAATAAGTTGTCTCAAAAGAATGCAGAGAAATTACTTTTGAAGTGAACTAGTTGGCAATCATCATGAGCATCCAGCAGAGCTGTAATTATTACCCAACTGCAATAGTTTTTCATACATGTAAATCAAATAAACTAATAGGCTAATATATAGTTTACTGAAATTTCTATACTTAAAATCTGTATTAGAACTCTCCTATAGAAACAAAAAAGAAAAATTAACATGAAAGAAAAGGAGGGAAAATAACTGACTGACTTCAATATGGAAATGAATAACAGAAATACAAAATGATAGGGTCATTATTTGATGACGTGATAAACCAAAGATCTAATTACTATAAAAGTGTTCCTGTCCTGTCAGAAAAGAATGGGAAACAACATCTTTATAATAGTTGCATTCCAGAAAAGTTTTGAAGTTTTATTCTAGTTAACATGAGTTACAAATGAGTGTGAGAATTTACACAAAACTGGCTATTTAAACACCTTCATAGATTAATTCAGAGGTTAAATCTTTCCATACATCTCCAGAAAACAATGCCTTATGATTGCACAGACTCAAAAGGATAATAAAATAAACTTTCTGGGTAGCAGCTTTCAGCTAGGTATGTTTTCAGATGAGGTACTATATGCTAAGATTTTGCTGTCTCTGTTTTCCCGAATTAAGTGGTTTCTTAAAATGTTATAAAGGCAAGATCTCTGCTTATTTTTTTGCTTGTATACATCCTGAGTTTAGTTTGTGAGCAGGCTTCTTGGAAATGCTCTCTGTTGTTGAGGAAGTGATGTGAAGGTCCTTCTAGGAATCTTGCATTTCTGCCCAGTGTTTGTTGGATGGTGTGTCCCTTAGGGCAGGGAGGATGGCTGGAGCCTGCCAAGTCAGACCAAAGGGCTAAGGTTAATGGCTATGCAGAAAACGGCACCTTTGGAGCATTGTAATATGCCAGGTATCACCATAACTTTTTTCTGTTGTTGTGTAAGTTTTCCATCAGGTTCATAATGCAGAAAAAAAATTAATTTGGCCCCAGGTTCATATCTAAGGGTGCTTGCAGGAAAAATGCAGTTACTTTTATTATTGATATTAACTTTTGAGTTAATAAAGTATTGAAAGCTGTCAGTTTCTGTGACCCTGTGACCATGCTGTTTTCTATCCATGTATTTAATAATACATTTCTCCTGAGGAGTAATATGGATAAGGGCTAAGAGTATCTCCATAGCCTTTTGCTGTAGGCTATGGTAACAGCTTGAAGAATTATTTGAAGCTTTGGTTTTGGTTATTTTAATATTATATTTTTTACTGTTAATTTTTGAGAAGAAAAGTATTATTGAATTGGTTTGTACTACATTGGTTGCACAAACCAAACTACAGTTTGGTTTTAAATACTGATCTGGTAGCAAATGATTATTCTTTGAGCTGATGTCACTGTTCCTTTGAAGTTGCAGGAAGTATAATTTTAATACTATGTTTGAATCCAGACTTAAAGAGATCAAGATGGATTTCAAAATTAACAAAACAAGTACTTTATTAACATTTCACGTCATCACATACAGGTAGCAATGAAGGTATATGAAGTTCACATGGGAAGACATTATTTCAGACAAAAGGATAAGGCCTCCGTTAATGATTTGATATCACATTATGACAAATGGGACATCTTCTTTGTAGTTTACCCTTAAATTTGTACTGTAGATTTGAGGCAAAGTTCCGTCTATAGGTCGTGTACATCTCAAGCCATTGCTAAGCTGCAATGATTCACTGATTTCATTTCCATCAAGAACTCCCTCAAAATACTTTCATCAAAACGGATGGGTTGACCAAAAAGAAAACAAAAGAAAAGAGGTATGATTACCATTAAAGACAATCTAGTTTGCATGTCTATTTTCCTCACTAAAGATACCATGATCTTTAGATTTGTGAAAATAGAATTAAAAGATTGACTGTTCCTGAAAACTAAATATATTAAAAACTAATCTAAAATCAAAGGTTATTCAGTATATGTATACAGTTAATGTTTTTCCCCGTACAATCTAAATGCTAATAAGAAAAAGCATTGATTATAGGTGTTTTTCAGTATCCCTGTATGACTTCTAACTTTGACATTTTTTTCCTTTTGTCTTTCAATACTGAAAGGAGTGTAACTGTAAATGAATAAGTAATATTTGTTCATTCTGAAGGAATGTTTCCATCATAATATTTGTGAAATAGTTGTGTTCATTGACCAGATTTCTTTCTCTGATGGAGACAAACTACTATGGATCATATACTCACTACCGAATGAAATCTCAAATTTGGAACCAAAAATTCCCCTGTTCTCAGGATTCATTATGCCATTTGTGTAACCACAAAGAAATTAGGGCCTTTTTGAAAAATATCCTATATCTATTGTGATGCCTATTGGAAACCAGAAATGAGTACACTGCATATTATGTTTTTATTTATAACTGTATTTATAACACAATCCCAGAGCTTCAAAATTTTTTTTTATTCTGTGAAAATTGAATTTGGCCTCTGAAAGGAAATTTGTTTTTCAGTTATTTGGAGTCATTGAGCAAGGTCAATACTTACAACTATAAAAATGGTAGCCAGAGAGTGCAGTTATAACTAAAAATCGCCTTGAGGTGTGATTGTTTATATCTAGTTATAACTAAAAGGCGCCTTGAGGTTACTGTTGTTTGGGAAGGGAGGCTGCAAAAGTACTAGATGGTGTAAAAAAGAGGGTGTGACTGTAGGGGGAAAAAGCATAGATGAGCTTTGGATGCTAAAATGTCTCGATACAGCTCTGTACATAATTACATTTTGTGTAACTATAAAATTTCCCATAATTCAGCAGCTCTTTTGTTTACTGCACTTGTTTACTGCAAAGGGTTTATCTGAGTTTGAGCATGTGCTTTTTAAAAGAGATTTCAGTCATCTTTTGTTTTTAATCAGCGTTGAAAAGGAACAGCCCATAGGTGTGGTAAAATTTACAGAAGACTCCAACCTGGGAAAAACTGCAAATTTGTCTGGGGATACCTCTGGAGTTAAAGTTGAGTTCAATTATTCAGACAGAAATACAGAAGAGTTGGTAGGTACAAATACAAGGTACTACATTTAGCCAGGAATAATAAACTTCACAAACATAAGATGGGAAGTGAATGGCTCTGCAGTAGTTCTGGAGAAAGACCTGTTAGTTATGGAAGGTCACAGTCTTGGTATGGGTCAGTACCTGCTGTTGTTAAAAGGGCAAATGGCAAACCGGCTTGAATAAACAAATGTATAACTTACACCATGTGATCCTTCACCTGCTCTCGACTGTTACTGGCTAGGCTTCATGTTGCAAACAGAGTTTTGAGGAATTACATGGACTTATTTAGGAGAATAGGTGGATTTCCAGTTAAGGAGAAAAAAAAAAAAGACTAGGAATATTTCAAGAAAAGAAGAATGAAAGGAAATGTAGAGATGGCTACATAAAGGAAAGCAGCATTCTGTTCTGTGTTTAGAAAGACAAGCCATCAAAAAAAATCTAAACCATTGGAATAGATTGCAGGAGAGCTTTTCAATTTTTATGAGTGTGATGAATTAGGTACAACTGATCCTGACTTGGGTCAAGAAAATTGATTCATTGACGTCTGAGGGGCATTCCAGCACTGAAATTCAATCATCTGGCCATTGCTAGGGTTACCTGGTAAAAGTAAATATTTCTTGCAACAAACACATCTTTTTAATTAAAAAGAAAATAAACTTTGGAAATTCTTCAGCTGCCCTATTGCAATTAGAGATTTTGCATGCATGTTCTCTTCTGTCAACATATACCTGAAATGAACCATATCTAAACCCATCTGTTTTTTGATTTTTGCAACACAGTCAAACCACTAAGAATTTTGCTCTATCCTTGCAGGTAAAAAGCCTATGCAAAAAAATTCTGTATTCATCGGCTGGAATTCACCTGGTAGAAAAACCTAATCCTGGTAAGATGTCCCCACATGGTAAGCGCATAGGATGAAAAAGTCTAATAAATTATCCTAACCTATTTCTTTAATCTATTTGGACATAAATACTGAATAGAATAGCAGTTTTCACTTTGAAAAAAAAGAGGTTTTAATGTTCAAGGAAGCCCCTGAAGTTTATTTTAAACACAGCTTTTTAACCTATTTTTTTTTTCATGTCTTTTGACTTTGTGGTCAAATGAACATTTCTTTGTACATGGTAATTTTAAAAGTCAATACAATTTCCTGAGAGTTTAACTTAGTCCAAAGGGATAACAAATACATATAAAATTTTATGATCACATGCTATGCTAACTGACTTTAAAAAAGACAAAAGAAGAAGTAAGCAAAGGTTAATTTGAATTATGATCCTAGGGTATGCATTTCATGTTAGAAACTGTGGTGAATAAATAGTAACATTTGTGGTAGGGAAGCCTAGTTATTAACTGCTTTTTTTAATCTGAAAGATGTCATTTACTATTTGTATACCAGAGGCTTTGGATGACATCCAATTTTTTGAAGAGAGAGTATCTCTATGCTGTAAAATTTCAACATGCTTGCTTGTTGGGCAAGGAATGGTTTAATAAAACATTGAGAAAAAGAGAAGCAATTAGCTGAGCTGTCTGTAGATCTTGAGAAGGTATTTTCTCAAAAGATAACTCCGTCTGGGAGCTCTAGATTTACACAGAATGGAGTCACTCAAGAAACATTCATTTAGTCTTTTCAGAAAAAAATGTCTACTTCTCAAAATCATAACCTTGCATGGGAACAAAGCATTTCTTGATAAATGTAGGCTGAGAAACCTGTCTCATGATGAAACATTGCAATACAGGGAGGAAGGGAAAACCATGTCTCTCTGAATATGCTTAACACCCTCACCTACGTATGTTATGAAGAAAGGCATTAAAATGCGTGTCTTCATCCTACAGAATCAAACAGTAGTACTTGAAAGTTTACTATAGACACTTCAGTCTCTAACCCTCTAATTTCATGAGAATCTAACAGGCAACCTACCTGAAGGTAGAAGACTGTCTAATGAAGCGTAAAATTAGAATAAGGTCTTTTCAGTAATACCATAATATCAAGCACTGGTCCAGCAAAACACTTAAGTCAATGATACTATTCATGTGCATACATTTTTGTTAAGTGGTCTTCTCTTAGAAGTACTTCGTATATTGTGGATCTTTCTCCACATATATCTAAGATGAAATTTGATTGATTGTGATTGTTGAAGAAGTGTCTTTGGTGAGCTTGAAGTCTTGCTAAGATAGGGCTTGAAAAAGGTTTGGTTTGATTCTGAGGAAGGTAGGTAATATTACCCGCCAGTTCCTAACCCTGCAGTTATAATAATTGACTTGTGTTCAAGAAAGATATTGCTGAAGTTGAATATGGTAACTTTGTGTGACATCCAGAAGATGCTATAACACATGGTGAAAAAAATGTATAGACTAGAGGTTTAGTCACATAACGTATTACTAACCACTGCTGTTTAATACATGACACACCTGTTGTGGCTCACCTGTCCCCTGCCCAGTAATCTCTCTCTGCCTGTCCCACTTACCCATTCCAAACCATTAAGCAGCTTTCAGAGAGCTGCCACAATTGAAAAATAAATAATCTGTCACAAAAATGTGTGTCTGAGAAAGTGTTTTTTTCTGCTACTATCAGCGAAGAGAAAAAAACACATTTTTTTTTCACAGGAGCAAATGTTGAAAGCAGGTACAGGTGGTCTGAATCATCCTCTATGCTACAGCACATGAGTTTCGGCAGCTGAAGTCTAGGACCCAAAACACTGAAACAGGCAAATGTATGAGAATGTCATGTTCATTTGACTGCCTGGCCTGCCTTTAGCATGGAGCCTTGCTAGTAGAGACTGCTTAGGTAGGCTTTGTGGCATTACAGATTTTCCATATCTTTTAAGTAAAAGGGAAACAACCTGTAAAATGTCCTCTCCTTGTGATGTAAGCAATAAATTGAGGTAAGTCTTCAGGAACAAAAGATGGCTGAGCTGAGTCTGAGCTACAGTCAGGCTTTTAGCCACAGTGATACTCTAGATAGTCACCAAAAGCCAGCAGAAGGGTTCTGCATGACATGCATATTCTTTTAATGAGTAGGTTGGAGAAAAACTTACTCTTCGAAAAATCCGAAGTAGGAGTTACATATTGTTTTAAGAAATTTTGCTTATTGCTTGATTTAACTGCAACTTTAAAATTAAAACCTGTAGTCTTAGCTGTTTGACTTTGCACTTGGTAGTGGCTTATTTTGCTGATAGTCTAGATAGCTTCAGCTATAAAATAAATGGTTACTAACCATTGCCATATTAAAGTTTCTTACTAGTTGCACGAACAATTTACACTAGATTAATGTTAGAAGAAAAATACACTTCTCAGCCTTTTAAAATAAAATGTTTTTTCATCAATAATATTAATTATTTTTTATATTAAAATATTTACATAAAACACTGCTGCTAAGGCTTTGAACTGCATACTAGGAAGAACTTAGGAAATATTATTTGTTAGATCTCAATGTAATAAAAACTGCTGCAGGACCAGCAACATTCATCCACCAAAAAACTTAACTTTTCTAACAGAGTGGAATTCATGCTTCTGCAGATGGCTCCCACATGGTCCATGCCTCATTTAAATCCTTCTTAATCCCTCTTTGAGACTTCAAGTTGGATTTATGCAGTGCATAGTCCTTGTAGTGACCCTCTACCTACAGTGAATGCTGCTGTTTTATTTATATTGCCACTTTAAGCCTTGACTGTGTTTACCAAATTAACCCTGTATCCTGGGATAAATCAATCTCTGACTCTCTTTCAAAGTTGTGAATGTTGTTACTTTTACCTTGTTCTTCTTCCTCTTGCGGCGGAATCGCAGAAGTTCTTTATGTTGCCTTGACACAAAGTTTACAGCTGCATACTCCAAAAGTGCAGAAAATACAAAGAGCAGACACACAGCCATCCAGATGTCAATTGCTTTGACATATGATACCTATAGAGAGAAAGAGAAAAAGTCTGTGTTAAAACCACAGATGTGAGGTTTAGCATTTCGTATCAGGAAGGAGAAAGTCCATTAATATCTCCACCTCCCAACACTACTTTTATAAAGCAAAACATGAAAGCTAGATAATAAGAGGGACAACAATTCAAGCTATAAGTGTTAAATGTTTCTTTAAAAAAAGTAGTCTTTGGCAAAATATGTTTACTGTTTCTTATTAACAGTTCCTTATAAGGTACTGTGTACACTGTATCACAAACCAAATAATCCAGAAGAAGCACATGCTCTTCCTCCATTTGTCCCACTGAGATCTGTGAACGATACTAAGGAACCAAAAAATAACTTATAGTGGGACCAGTGGGAATTCCTGTATTAGAATAGATCCGATTTAAAGTGCCTGGAATAGAAATTAAGTAGAAGACAGGAGATAAATGGATAACTCCGGTATGTTCATTCTCTGCTAATATAGACACAGTAAATTAAAGTTATAGGTTCAAATTAGTCCTGCAATTTTGACAGAGTGGAACTTCTGAAAACCAGTTACAGAGTAGACGAACTCATTGCAATCCTTTACTGCCAAGCTCTGCTGCAGGACATAATCTGAACTAGGAAAGTAGGGCCTCTCCCTATGTGTAGATTTACAAGAGCTTTGTCATATAAACCAACATAACTAGCTTCAGGCTTAAAAAATCTGACAAAAAAAACATCTGTAGCTCTCTTTGGTAACCTCTTACAGTCTTATTTTTTTGAGTTTTTATAAAATTTTGTTTTTTTATCTGTTGATGCTAGATTCATATGCGTTTAAATCCATATATTTGAGGCATGAGACACACTCCTGTTAGGGATATTTTACTTGGAAAAAAATTTAATTAGCCATCATAAAAATACCATGTTAAAGCTAAATACAGAAGTGGACTTTGTGTATTTTTATTGTGTATATTTTATTTCCGTTAAGTACAGTGAAACATGAAGATGGTCAAGGAATAAGCCTTAAAATGAAAATCTCTAAAGCAATGACAAGTCAGAAAACTTAAATAATTAATCACACAAATATAATTGAAGCTATTTACAGTGTGTAGTGAGCCATTCTTTATACAGCTGTCTGGAACTACTTAGCTTCACATTTTTTCTGTATTTTAATGTAAATTGTAACTAGGGAGTTAACTAGTTGTTAACTAGTTAATTATGATTAGTGAGTTAATTCATAATGTAGGCAGGTTTTGAGAAAGAAATATCATTGAGAGAAGGATAGAATCTATGAACTTTAGAAATTCAGTGATATCCGTTAATATGTCATCAAATACTGGGATCTGGAAAATGATGAGCTAGCGAAGTGCTAAGCAGCATTTATATAGTACTGAATAACATTGCTTTCGTTACTTACTGAAGTTTGTGGAATTTAATAG
Source organism: Pezoporus wallicus (assembly GCF_028554395.1). NCBI lineage: Eukaryota > Metazoa > Chordata > Aves > Psittaciformes > Psittacidae > Pezoporus > Pezoporus wallicus. Next base: position 9,293,182 of record NW_026640488.1, read on the forward strand.
ATAGTTGGCTAAATAGCTGAGATAGTGGGAATGGAATATATTTGATTGGTGACTCAAAACCCACCTAAATATTTCAAGGTTATCTCCTTTAGAAGATGCCTGAATATTGATAATTCAAACACACATTGTAATGTTGACTGAAGGTGTTTATTTGTCACACAGCATTATGAATTTGTACTAATGTGGTTCAAACAAAAGAAATTCTGCCTACCTTTGGAAGAGATGCTCGTGAACCTGAGCTTTGTGTTGTCATGGTCAGTACAGTTGTTATGCCTAAAGCCACTCTGGCTGGAGCTGCATCCATATTGATCCAAAACGACACCCAGGAGAGAATGACGATCAAGAGACTTGGTATGTACATCTGGATAAGATAGTACCCCATCTGCCTCTCAAGGTGAAATCGGACTTCAATACACGTAAACTTTCCTTTTTATAGCAAAGAAGAAATATTCAATAGAAATAGAATGTTCTTTACTGTCAACTTCTAGTGCGTACATTAAAGAATTTACACTCTGTCTAATATATTTGTTCTCTAATGAAAGATGGATGTTTTGATTTCTTTTCGGTAATTTTTAATATGCATGATTTCTGCTATAACAGGAGTATGTACTGAAAAGAAAGTGGACAGAAAACCTGAAAACTTAAGAATTCACTAACCTCTGGAACTCTTCTTTCCTTGTAAAAAACAAAACACAATTCATTATGACAAAGGAAACTTCCTCTGTGTGATCATACTTGTTTTTCTATTGCTTGGAAATACTGCTGTATGCAAAGAAAAGGGTTCCTTTCCTATTGTATATCATCTCCTTTATCTTTTGGTTCAATTTGAAGCTTAAATTTCGTTTTTTTAGTTCAATGAATTTGAGAAAAATATAGTGAGATCAATTTGGGCATTAGGATTCTGCTAAGTCTTGCCTTTTATCCCCATTCAAACTGTTCCAGTTCAAAAGTACAATGTCTGAGATTTAAATAGAAATTGAGGATTTGAGATTAACTAACTTTAGGAAGCTAATTAAATGGCCTATTTTTTCCCAGATACTGAATATTAAACAACTTAAACCAGAACAAAAATATTATTGTTTCTTCATAGAAATGCCATAAACCCATTTTTTTTTTCTCCTGTCCAGATTGCTTTTTTTTTTTACCCTATGGACTGTAGATTATTTCACAGCTCTTGACCTGGTCTCATCAGATTTTCTAATTCTGCTCAATGCTCATATTAGTCACATATGAATGGTGCTGACGGCAATGCTGTTACTGTAAATAGAGTATACATGAATACACAGTTTCTTACAGCAGGAAATATGCATAGCTCAGATTTCTTCCTTATTTGAATGAAAGAATTTCCTAATTTAACATGGAAAGCTGTATAGTTGTTTATTTCTTAATTGATATGCAATTTTTTTTTGTTATAGAATGTATCTATTTTGATGGATACTTTCCTAATCCATTTTTATTTGCCAAAATGCCATTTTATAGAAAATAGTTCCACATTAATAATGCTTTAATATTTATCATATTAACAAAATTCATGTAATGGACTTATTTATGAGCTTATGCCATACTAATTTGATATATTGTATATTATGCTGTGACAAGTGTTAGGCACACAGAAATGTGTTTCAGATAAAGTCAAACTGAATTTTTTGTTATTCTAGGCTTGGAAATATCTTCTGAACTTAATTCTTTTCATAATAGTTCTCTTCACAGGCTGTTGTTTCTATGATGTCATAGTAATTATCATTGTATAAAATTTTTATTCTGTTGAGACAGAAATTATTTAGAAAGACAGTAGTTATGATGTTCAATTTTAAAAATGGCATATCCCAGGAGTTTTATATCTGCTGGCTCGATTATTAGTTCCATTCCTAATTGCTGTTTTTTTTGAATCCTATCTACACTACTGAAATCTGTGTCCCAAATCCTGTCTCAACCATCTGCTGCCCCAGCTTCAAAACTGATTTCTGCTTCAATCAAGGGATGAGGTCCTGGTTTAACTAAGTGAACAGGAAAAGGCCAGGATTTTCCCTTATATTTCTCTCCCAGGATCTTCAAAAAGATAACTACAAGATACTTTCTTTTACTTAGCAGTTCAGTACAGCTCACATAACTAGAAGTTCTGCACTGGGCCTTTGTCAAAATCATATTCTTACTTCAAACTGATCCTTACCCTGAAGATTTGTGTTTTTGTGACAGCAGACTTGGACAGCACTGGTCTCTCTCTCTCATACATCACAGGAAATCATGAGGGTAAGGAGTGACAGAAATGTATCAACCAGATCTAGGTCTCTTGCAAAGCTGTTTTATTTGGGATCACAATAATTACAGTTCAGCATGGAGCATTTCCTTCTTCTAGGGTCCTATGTTCTTCTTTGAAAACAAATTAGGAAGGAAAACTAAGAAGCATCAGAAAGTGTAATATGTACATAACTGGAATGTCAGTAAACATTGGCTATAGCTTGTACACTGTTTTGTTTTTTTTTTTTTTTTTTTTTTTTTACTATTTGTTTGTTTTTTTGTGTTTTTTTTCTTTTCTCCAGAGAAAGGTGGGATAAGAGATCTAAGTCTCTTTCCTGAGTACTCAAGTGGGCTCGAACTGTTACAGAGCTCTCACCACCATGTCCTAACGAGGGAGCAATAAATAATGTACTAGGTCTGGTGTGTTTGTTTTTTTTTTTTATGTGGTTGTAAGTTTGCTGAGTTCATCTAAACTAAGGAGAGAGAACAGCTGTGGAGAACAGAACCCTGAGAAAATGAAAGAGATTTTAAATGAGAGAAGTACCAATGGAATATATTGTAATCATAGAAAAGTATAGAAAAGAGATGGGATAATGAAGAGGCCAGAACTCAGTCTGAGTGATGTGTTACAGGAACTATACTGAAAGATTCTTTTTCATGGATTTGAATTTTTCTAGACATTATTGACCAAGGTTAAAAATAACCCCCCAAACAAATGAAAAGCCCCAATCCCTGACAGTCAAAAATTGAAAATAAGAAAATGAAGTGGAAAAATACTTAACTGTACAGAACGTGTGACTTTAGATTCCTGCCTTTGTCTCAGGCCCAGTGAGTTTATGGACATGCCACTCATAGGTATTCCTCATCTGCTTTGTTCCAGAATAGCACTGAAAAATTAATACTTGGCAGCTTCCCTGGGAGACTGCTGTCTCCCCGGGTAGACTTCTCACTGTTACTCCACTGCTGACTATTGGAGAAAGGCAACAGTTGGAAGTCAGTCTTGGCACTGCAGTTCTAACAGTTACTGTTCTAAGTGTGGAAGGGGTGATGTTAATTTTTGCCCTTCCTGGCTGAGATCAGAGCCACTTGCATAAATTTGGCTAATGAAGCAGAATGGAAAAAAAAAATAAATAGATTGCACTAGCAGCTGTGAACTTCAGCTAGGAGGCAGTCAGCAGAGGCTGTGCTGTTGTTTTCCAGCTGTGGGTCTCCTTTCTCATCCTGTATTTTATTTCAAATCCAAAGCCAGGTTAGCTGTGCTTTAATCTTTTTGACTGGATGCTTGACTAGATCAGAAGAGACATACCCATGAAGTCATCTCAGCTGGGGAAAGAAATATCCAAGCAGCTAAAAGCATTGTTCTAATAATTCATTTGCAGCACACAGAAGGTAAACTCTAGTTCATTCTGATATTCACTGTAATTGTCATGGAGAGTAGCCAGGAGGAACACATGAAACTTTTGTGGTATTGTGGTTTTGCTGAGGCCGAGTAACATATTAAAGCCTGATGCTATTTCAGACTAAGGGTAAATCTAGATGTGCACACAATCCATAAAATGAACAGATTTTTCTAATGCAAAAGAAAGAACAGTTATTAAGAGCTTCCTAAAAGATGATAAACATTTTTTTCCCAAAACAGAGGTTCTTCATGTTTGAAGTCCAGCCTAACCAGGGATTCAAGTGTGCTAAAGGCACCAAAAGTACTGTCTTGCTGAATGCTGTACCTATGCATGTGAAGTGAACGTACTGGTATATATGTATGCGATGGTGCATTTTTCTCTCTTACACATGTTCTTTAGTAACAAGGTCAGATCTGCTGGGCTGGCATGATTTCCATGCAATGTCCACACTGAAACTGATATTCCAGTCATTCTATAGGATTTTTCTTTTCCCCATAAAGTACAAGTGGCTTTTCTTTGGAGTCAGTATTTAAGTCACGTATTCTTTTTTTGGTTGTTGCTGCTGTGGCCAACTGTGAGTAATCTGAGAAGAGCAATTTTCCACCTTAGCACACCTTCATGCTGTACAACCTCTATTGACAATGGCAGGTGCTGTTTAAGTAGTGAGCTATACAGGTAGGAGTGTGCTTGGGTGCAAGCAAAAGCAAACGTAAGTAGTATCTTTCAGTCCATAAGGAGTCCTTTTCAGTTTCCTCTGCCTCACACTGCTCCAGAGGCAGTAATAGGTAGAACTTAAATAGATTTGTCCCCTTTCAGCAACCTTTAAGATATTCCCTGTGGGAAGCTTTCGTTACTGTACCCTCATAATATCATGGTCACGTTTACAGTTCCCAGGAAGGCTGAGGAGCTATTTCTGAAGCTACATAGAAAGTTTTCATAATGGAGAATCACCTTAGGAAACTCAGCCAAAGAAATAGCATGCCTGAGAAATAAAGATAAAAGTAATAATATTTATTAAAACACTATGAAATTGAAAATTAATAACAGCAAAATATAAAAGGAATAAGTATTAAAAATAAAAAATAAAGGAACTAAGCATGAAGAGATTTAACTGTTAATCCGTGGCAAATGGAGAGATATCTGCTGAAGGATCTGCTTCTTGATACTACTTTAGATGCTAGTGGGTCATAGTCTGGACTTCATGTAAGAAAAGCCATTGGTAATGCTAATAGCCAATGTACTGTGAAAACATTTTATGGATATAGAGAAGACTGTGGCCTAAAGACTGTATAGCTTAGTGAAATTTCATAAAACTATTTACTTAAGTAAGAATTTTATACTTGCTGAATAGAGAATAATTCAAGGCTTATCAAACTAAACTAAATTAAGCAAATCTGAATAAATCATTATGGAACCCTGCAGAGTATGAGGGTTAGATCTGTATTCTGGTTCCAACGCATCTGCCAATACAGAGGTGGACTACACATTCTGTTTTTACTGAAGACCAATGACCAAAAAACAGCCAGCCAGCCAGCCCAATGGCCAAAATATTGCTATCTATGGAGATTTGCTAACAAGAGTCCTGAGGCAAGTGAGATGTGATGATGTTCCTCTCCTCTAGCACTGCATTTTCCTCCTTGATAAACAGCGACAGACACAGATTTAATGTGAAATTAAGTACTGAGAGATAGCAGGAAAGGAGAAATGGAGAGTGAGATTTCTTCCCTGGCTTAGCCAAAATTACTGACTTAGATTTAGATCCCTTAATACAATATAGGGCTTCTACCATTGTCTGCCTTCTTGGAATCACTTCTTTAGGCAGCTGATTCCTGTACTACCCATAAAGGTCCTAAGCATTCAAGCTCAGTCTGAGCTTGAACATTGTGTTAGAGCTTTTATTTCTAGGTGCAGTCCTGAACTGCTGCAGTGTTTATCATTTCTAGATTTGTAGAAGGCAGAGTTTGTCATTTTGTCTGGAAAAGAGGTACTGCAAAAGGCAGCTGATGCACTTTTCTCTATAGGGCAAAACTAGACAGTCCTCTCTTCTAAAAGCAAAAGTCGAAAGACTCATTTTCTAAGACAAAACAATAGGTAGACTCAATAGATAGACCCAAGAAACAGATTTTGCATGGATTGAAGCAGCGTGGCTGCTGCACTTTATGGTACTGTTTTCTAACATTTAATATCTTGGATTCCTAGGTCCTCCCTAAATAGTTGCCATTGTAATGCTCTGAGTATTCTTGTTTCATCTCTGTACCTTTGTATGAAGGAAAAAAGGACCATTATTTACTCAAAACAAATGTCTATTGCACTATAACACACACTGAGAATAGTCAAAGAGATAAAAACTGCTTGTAAAAGTACTTGTCTTTTCCTTGTTGTAAAACATTCAGGCTGTGTCTATGATCATGCAGCCTGACTAGAAATAATAATTTTCAAGCATCTGTCACATAAAACTAGGCATGTTCTCATATATATGGCTGGTGTCTATGTATCTAAAACTAAGATTCACAAACCAGCTGTAGGAATGTACTACCATTGAGTTATTCTTTCAAGTCATGGTCTGCAAATATCAGTGGCATATTGGGGAATATCAGTGCTGATGCTCTCATGTGCCATTGACTACATAAGTCTAAGTTCTTGGCCAGGAAGGAAGTGACTTTACATAGCTTGTTCTGTGGCAGGTGGTAAGCTTAACATTGGTGCAAGACTGGTAATGACTGCAGTAAAAAGAGTTGAAAATAAATGTAGGAAGGATAAACTAATTTTTTTTCAATTTGATGAATTTGCACTTGCTCAGAATGGAGGACCAAACTGCTATTCAGAGGGATCTCCATAGACTGGAGGACCCACCGCAGCATCATGGCAATTGGTAAAGATAAATGCACAGTTCTGCAATGAAAGTGAGGTAACCTCATGCATTGATACAGGTTGGGGATGGACTGGGTAGGCAGCGGTTCTACAGGAAAGGTCTGGGAGGCTGGTAGATAATGACTTGAACAGAAGTCTTGCAAGATGAAAGAATAGTCACATGCTCCACTGTGTTAGCAGTGTTACAGAGGGGAGAAGTAGAAACTAAGGAGAATCTAACAGCAACATAAATAGCAAGGACATCTAGACGTAATGTCTCTGCTTCAAGGACAGCTGATAATTTTTTTATGCGATGAATATTTAAGGTCGAATGTTTCAATTTTTATCAGTGCAGGGGTGATAACTGAGGTCTTTTCTGCAGAGAAAAATGCCCTTTTGGAGTCAGGCAGTGTTGTTTTCTGTGTCTACAGATTGTCATGTCCTCAGCTTGTCATAGACTGTTAGTTTTTCAAAGTGATTGCTATTAAAATTGCATTTTGCATGAGAGGCCAGGGGAGCAATGTGTGTCACACAGGAAGTCAATGAAGACATGGTAGAGAAAGACGATCCTTGTAATGTGAATGGTTTGAATATTGTGATTTTTCTACTTATGATTCTACATCACCTCCCAAATTTGTCACATATACCAGTGGCCGCAACAACATGAAAATGTTCAGAAATGTTGTTGCATCACTTCAAAACACAAAACTTGATGAGCCATTTAGCTGCACTGTTCTGAAATTGTTATATCCCTATATTTAGAAGCATTTTACTTTTCAAGCTGTGGTTACAGTGATCCATTTTCAGTTGGGCATGAAACACTGATGAGACATGCACTGATGAGTTTCCACACACTGTCCTGAAGCTTCACATTAATTTGCTTCACAGGAAGGCTTTTGGTTTGGTTTGGTTTTTTGCTGTTTTATGGGATGTCTTGGAAGAGCTTTCATCCTGTGCTGTAAGTAAATTGAAACTAAATACTCTTCTTTGGTCCCTTATTGCATACCAAGCAGCAGTTGCTTAGCGTTCTTTTAAGAATTCATTTTATCTACTCTGTTGTAGGTCAGAAAAATAGGCTTTATTTCTGGTTTTGATTTTGTTTTGTTTTGTTTTGTTTTGTTTCTTGTGGAGTGTCCTTAAGGGGTATCGGTCTACATCACCTCATTGCAGGAGCCTTAAGAAAGCACATTACTAGTCTCATATCTGAGTGATATAGTGGAGGAAAAGAAACTCTTAGTTGTTGTCTTTTAATATAATATTTAGGGGTTTTTAAGCTACAATTGGTAGTTAATAATTCTGGCTGTAGAAAGTAATGAAAGGCACTCCTGCTCTCCTAGAAAGCAAATCGAACCCCTCTAATTTGATTAGCTTCGTACTGCAGACCTGAATAAAAAACTTAATACCCTGGAGAAAGTACTCGAAGAGGAGAATCTCACAAAAAATGCAGTGCTGCACTGTCTTTTCTCTCTGGTTTGCCCTGACAGAATTCTTTTAGATTTGTACCCCTAACTTTGGTTCTGTAACTCAGAGCAGGCCATTCTGCTGCTTCCTCTGGTGAGAACGTACCCTTTTTTCTGCCTGCAGCTGGTGCCACTCAGCACTGCGTTTTATTCCCCCTGCTCATCATAGGCACGTCCCACATCTGTGCAATTGTCTTCTTGCTTGCTGAGGTCTTTTAAAGTCTCTATCCTGAAGCATGTGATGGGTGCCTGCATCCAGGTTTCCCAGTTTTCTGTACTTGTAAACAGCTTGACTTTTCTGGACAAATTATATGGCCCAATTGTTTTTTCAAGTAGAGGCACAAACCTCAGCCATCTTTTCAGGGTTGTGGGCTGCGCTCATATTTTAGAGCACTTGTTTGGCCACAGAAATGCAGTTTGGTCAAAGGAATGCAGAAATATAACAATGACCATGCTGTCCTCTAGAGTTATGACAATAAACCCTTTCTCCCATCTAAATGTGACAGCAGCTCATAGGGATGCCGTGTCCCTTTTTCCTCACTGAGCCAGGCCATGCTTAGTGCACAGCATAATACCTTTTAATTTCAGCAGTTCTGTGTAGATGTGTTCATGGCACCTACTGTAAAAATAAAATTCCTGGCTGAATTGCTTCTGAATTATGTGAGCTATGTAGTTTCTTAAATTTACTAAAATAGAAGTTTGATCAGCCTTCAGGTAGTTTTCTTTCATCATATCTGTTATTTAAGATTGCATTATCCTGCACAATGCACCTGGACATTTTAATCTTCTTGGGAGTTCAGTAAGAATAATTAAATAAATAAAACAAGTTTCAAAAATAATATAAATGTTAAATGTCTTTCCAGTTTTAATCACTAACATGCTTTCCTACCTGTATTGTAATGCTTGGTGCAGTAACATAGATCCTTTTCTTCTTTCAACAGAAACTGTGGCAGAGTGAGACCTTCTGCTACTTGAACTGCTCCCTTTTCTTGCCATTCGAAAATGAGATCATTCATTGTGTATCCAACTAAAAAGAAAAGCAAAATAAACAAAATTGCAAACCAACTTTAGGTCAGCTTTAAAAAAGCAGGGACATACCAAATAGTGTTGAGTAAATGTCACAAAATGGAGATAATACAGAGGTCTGCTTGTATCACCAAACATTTTGAACTAGAAAAAAAAGCCAGTCTTCTGCATCCTTTGTGAAATCTTTATAGTCAGTCTATTAATGGAATTAACAAAAGCATCAAAATGAACTAAACATCCAATTCTCTTGGGTGCTTGGGATCATCTTAATCTACCCTTCCTGTGAAGGATCCAGTAGGCCCTTCACACGCAGGTGTCTTCCTCCTTTTATTCGAGATGAAATAGTGGATAGTTTATAGACGTATGTGAATTTGAATTGTAAGGTGCAAACTCTCCACAGAGAACAATGAAAGAAAATTTCTGCAAGAGTGAGGTATTCCTTGAATTGAAAAAGTACTTTTCTCTGAAACTGGTACAAAACAAGGGAGAGAAATTGATCGTAATCTTCTCATATTAGCTGACTGTGATGTATTATGGCATTTAAAGGCATTCAGTTTTAATATCCTGATTCCTGGATTTATCCATACCTCATGCATGTTTGTATAAGATTAAATAAAACAGCAAAAGCCATAATAGAAGTACTAATCAAGGGCCAGACTTTGTAAATGGCAAGTACTTTCCCCTGCTATTTCCCCCTCTCAAATGAATATTCACATGGGATATCACTGGGGGAAATATCTCTACTTCCTCTGAATATGTCATATATTAATTTTCCGGTATATCCCTGACATTTCATTTTATTACTTTTCTGAATATATTTTATCTGGTTATAATAAATGAAAAAAAAAAAGATTCCTATTCTTGTTCAGTTTTGATTAAGACTTTCTCAGAATCTAATAGATTTGGACGAAATGAGTTTTTAAGATTGAAATCTAAAACTAGATAGCTTCTATTGTTGTAATAGTTTGAACAAGGGCACAGTTGAGACACTTATAATAGCTTGAACCAGAAATAAAAGGGAGGGTTTTTATGTCTAAATTATATCTTTCATTCATTTATTTTGCTTCTTTGCAATATTTCCTTTCTGCTTTAGTCCAGTAGTCATGAGCTGCTGAGGATAACCTATTGATAACTGCAAATATTTTTTAATCTTTCAGTAGCAAATTACTGTTCAATGTATATTTTTTTTCAGAACTTTCTAAGAGTAACTGTCTGCAGCAAATACTGAAATCTTGAGTTCCAGTGAAGGAAATAACTTCTTTGATGTGTGGGCATAAATCTTTCCCCTGTTATATTCAGTGACTTCATTTCTCTATGAATACGTAAATATGAATAAATGCGATTCAGCCATAATGCCCTTATATGCTGACCTCAAATCTGAGACATCATCTTTTTTGGTCAATGTTGAATCCACCTATAAGCTTTGCTGTTTATAAATTTTAAACTGTTTTCAAGACCTCTCCTTCCTTCCAGATTCTTTCTTTTGGGGAGTACCTATATGCACAGTTTTACCACAGACACTTGGGCTGACTGGCGGTTTACTTTGACATTCTGTTGGGACTAGATGGATTTGCTAAAAAGGAGATCATATCCTTTTAAACAAGTAATTAAGATAAGAAATTATTCAAGTCATTACAGCCATATATTAACTGTGCAAGGAAACTTATTTTTCTGTCTTATTGTATGCATGACATTCCATATACACAGGATTAAAATTCAGTATTAAATGCCACAAACTATAAAAATATCAAAAGTATGTGTCCTATCAAACTTTGCATGAATTCAGACAAAAAGGAGTTATGTGTAAAGCAGATTATCATCTGAAGCATGTAGATTATGGCCAGAAGTCGTATCCCCTGAGTGAAACTTATTGAATTGACAAGAAACAACTGCTGTGTCAAAATGTATTTCCGTAAATCAGATTCATTCATCTCTAATTCATGCTTTTAATTTTTTATTATCTATCTACCCTGCCCACTAATTATTCTCTAGTGTGATCTGGTAAAAATAATAGCAATATATGCAAAAAAGCTGTTGTAGTAGGTAATTTTTATCATGATTACATTTAAAATACCCAAATATAGCTTTAGCATTCAATACTGTAACTTCCCTTTTGTAAGTCAAGATCATAGCTATAAAGTAAGTGTGTCTTAAAATATAGAGAAGCTTATTGGTGAAGTGAGTATATGTTATACCAAAGAAATGTTAAATAGTATAATGTATATAATATTTCCACTACTTATGTTAAACAACTTAAATCTATATCAAATTTATGGACCTTTATTAAATATGAAATACATGGCCCATTCAAATGTGCCTATGGAATTAAGGAAATATGAAATCCTGTAATAGTCCTGTAATTGGGGAAGTGAGAAAACATTCATAATTTAAGTATATTGAACTATTTGCTAGCAAAAATTTGTCTCTAAATTTTCTTTAGTGGGCACTGCTAATAAGGACAGATATTTTTGATTTTCCAACTGGAACAATTTTGTTACTTGGTACAGTTCAAAATAAACTGAAAATCTCTTTCTTCCTCTTTTTTTCCAACTGTCATTGCTCTTAACACAGAGAAAAGGAAGAAAGACTACAGTGAAGAGTATCTACTCACCAACAGAAATAATGCAGAATAGGAGAATTTGCAAGAACAAACTGCAGCTCATATCCTAGGCCTATCCCTGTGCATTCTACGCACATTGTTCTGTTTTAGAAGTTATTCAGGAGGAACAGCAATACTAATTGAACTCACTGAGCTTCCTAAATATCTTAAAACCAAGAAAATATTTTTGTTTTTTAAATAATTCTATGAAGAACTGCTGAATAGCACACTCAGAATGCTCATGGTATTATGCGCATTATGCATAAGGGAAAAAACACATTTCTATAGAAATGGTCTTTTGAAGCGGTTGGTGGTTACCATACTGTAGCGTATATACTACTACATTTATATACACAATAAGCCTATAGATCAGTCCTCCTAATTTTGGCAGTTTTGCTGGTTAATGTAGTTAGTGTCCCTTATTGAAGTGTCTGGGCTCCCAAGAAAACATCATGGCAGATTTTGAAATTGCCTTAAAGTTCAGTCTTAGCAGCAAAGTAGAGTCTTAAGTTACTGATATGGATAAAGCACCAAATTGCACAGTGCCATTAAGAGCAGGGGGTGGAAGGGGCTTTAAGTGCACGGCAAGTAGCAGAAATGTAAGGAGCTTTGGTAATGAAAATTTTGAAGCTTCAAGGTCAGAGTGTTATTTTTTGGATTTAGGATCCTTGAATTGCCAGTCATAAAAGTGTACAGTATCAGAATTATATGGATTAATTTAAAATTCTGATGCCACTGCCTGAGTTCAATGGGATGATACAGATTTTCATGCATATGTATTTGCAATAGTGAGGCCTACATTTGCAAAAGGGAAGTGATTAGCTGCTGCAAAAAATCTGTGGGCTTCAAATGTGAAGACTATAGTCTCAGTAGATATACTGGTACAAACTTGCACTGTATGTCATATATTCTTAAATATGTTCCATGTCTTGTAAGAAGTGCATTGAAATATGTAGTAGTTATAAAGAATAAAACAACTTTATTGTGCTGTTAGGTCCATAAATACTGAATTCAGAGAAACTAGCTGTCAGGAACAGCTAGCATAACCTAGGACCCCGATTTTATGGAAATAAGAGGAATCAACTAGCACCAAAGTCATAGAATGAGGAACTGTGCATCTTGCAGGTTTTCAAGTTCAGATTCATGCCTATAAAAGCCCTATCTCCCCAGTCATACCTGTTTCTAGATGGCTATTCCACAGAAGGCCATGCCAAATGTTAATGTAGTGATGAATTTTGCAGTTTTGTTTTTTTTTTTTTTTGTAAAAATAACAAAATACATAATCACATTCTGCATGTCTCTAACATTTCTATCAGGAAGGCATTGTATTTTGTGTAGAGAAATTGTTTCAGTGTCCTTCTATTGAACTCTGAGCATATAGAGAAGATTTAAAGTCAATCAGAAGAGCGCTTTTATGAACTACACATAACTTTAAATGTTTATTGTTTCTAGATGTATGGAGATTATTCTGTAGTAGACATAAGTGCTTACCTCTTGAATTCTGACTTCTTGGGTATGAATGGGTATGAGAATAAAATATTTTCTCTCTGGGCCTTGTTTCTGCTTTGTATTCTGCTTTCCACATGAAATGTGATGTGCCAGCCTGAAGGGAGTCCTAGCCTATGTGTTCTGAATTAAAATCTGTGAACCTATTTCTGAGCACACCTGTCTTTCAGGGTAAATTTTTGCTACATAATGGTTATTCCTACTTTTAAATTCTTGGTGTTCAGTCCTACTATATTACCTCTCTTCCTGCTGCTTTGCAAGCAGAACATATATATCTCTTATTTACATTTTCTGCAGCCCAACATGATATTCAAACTCTCTCTAAAAGGCAGTTTTTTGACTATAAGATGGTTTTGGTGACTATTATAAATTGCTACCAGATATTTTTATTATTGGCAATTGGGAAATACAATGTTATGAAGGAAACTCCTAGTGGCTACCTGTTAGTGTTGAAAAAGGACAGTCAGTCACTGGCCTAATTAGTATACAAGGGCATAGCTCACTTTTTCATTGTTGGTGCAAAAAGTGATCTTTTGATATTACAGAAATAGCTGAAAGAAGTGGAGGCTAGCACCTAGTATAGTGGTCAGCAGGACCAGGCCAAACTAAGGTGAGTTAGTAAGGATTTCTGTCACTCAAAAGCAGTGTGCTAGGGTTTTGGTTTGCCATATGCAAATGCACAAAGGTTGAGAAAGGAAGTAAAGGTGCCAAATTGTGTATGTTACGGGATACAGAACAGATGCTGTGGCTGAAGTACAGGGCAGTTTTCAGTCTGGCTACTGTCCAGATGTTTTTTCTTACGTAATTCTACAAAGATATTACTAATCACACAAAATCTAAGTGGTATCATCATAGAACTGGGAAGAAAGAACAAAACCCCTACATGTAATGTTGATCAGCACTGCTCAGAAATTACATGACTGGTTAGGTTATGTTAATACTGCCTCTGTTAACTCAAAGTCTGAGGTCTTGCACATCTGTAAGGCAAAAGCAGACGATAAATTGTTGTTAATAACAAGGTTCTCATCCCAGGAGCAGAAGTTTGCCAGAGGGAGTATTTCTCAGGAAAACTCAGGAATTGTGTATATGCGTGGCACTGTAGCCTCTCAGCAAACAGCTCTCTTTAAAGAGACAACTCATTTTTAGGAGTCTGAAGTCATTCCACGTAATTAGCTAGCGAACCACGTAGTGGCCAAAATGAAGAACTGGCAAACTAAGTGGAATTCAGAATTAAATGACAGTGTAGAGGGCCTGAAACAATTGGGAAAGTTGAATTTGACCTGCAGTTTTTCTTTAGCAAATGGTCTGTCACAGAGCTGCTGCTAAGTGTGAAAAAATGAAAGTAAAATGATGTGGTCATGCCTATTGAGGAAGGAGGTGGAAAAGATAATGAATTGGATGAAGAGTGGTTGTCAGGACTTGTGCCTTGAATATCCAGACATAAAATAAAATGGAACTGTAGTGATAGTCTATTTAATGTATCTAATCTATGCAAAACTCTGGCAGAAGGTGGACAAGACAGATGTACTAATGCTAGCCTTTAGACAACACTGAAAATTGTCTAACTAGAGTGAAAATTTTCAGCGCGTTCAATTTCAGGTTTCAGGGAAAATTGCAGGGAAAAAGAACGTGATCCTTCTAACATATTTCTAAGTAGTAAGGGAAACTATAGTGTTTGGAAAAAAAGAAAACCAAACTTTTCCCTCGGTCTTGGTCATCTTTCCCAGAAAATCTTATCTTTTAAAAAATGGTGTTGACAAGTTATTATCAACACCCATATGAGGTCCCTGAAATAAAAACACATATAGTGTCTGTGGTTTGTTTTTTTTAACTCTGTTATTAATCTTAATAGTAAATATAACATTTCATTCATGCAATTTTGAAAGTACAGGAATAAAGCCCTCACATATGTTGTAATATGTTTCATAAGAGGAACAAAGCGCTCACATATGTTGTATTATGTTTCTACTAGTATGTAATATGTTTCTTTTGTAGCTGAGTTAGTATTTTTACTATTATTTGAATATTCAGGGATATTGAATGTCACATCAAGTTGTAATATATGAAAAAAGGAATGCTATGAGATAAAAGTGAAACTTAAAGAAAAGAGACAGCAAGCTCTAGTATGTAAAAGAAAAACATTTCCTTCCTAGGAGACAGGCCACAGAAATAAATATGTATCTAGCTGACATTTCTTTGTATCTTATTCAAGCAGAATAAAACTAAAATTATCTCACACGCCTATAGGCTACCCGGGTGTAAGGCACAGAAATAGAGAAGGGATCATTTCATATGTGCATTTTCATTTGCTCATTCAGCAGCTCATTCTAGTTGCTGAGAAATCATCTGATAAAATAAATCTTTTAAAAATAGAAGACATTTCCACTTAAATATTTTTCAGGCATTTCATGATATAAGTGAAGTACTTTAACCAGGGGTAAATTCAACTGCTTAGACTGACTTTGAAAAAAACATTACATGAGCTGGCTAAAAATACATACATCATTTGGGAAGAAAAGCTATACATGAATTTTCCTCTGGAGCAACAGTATCAATATAGAAGGAAAGTGTCTAGTACTAAACAAAATTATTATTTTATAGCAAAGCTAAAACCTATAATCTGTCCTTTATAAATGACGGTCAGTCTCACTTTGAGACCTGAGGGTAAAATGAGTAAGAAAAAGATGAGGGATTTGTTAGTCTGATTTACTTAGCGACATATGCAGGAGCAAGGCTTCCAAGATCAGATACATTTTAAAGAAACTGAGATAAATGGGTCTTGTAGATTCATAATTATACAATGTCCTACCCAACTTGTCACTCAGTGGAAAAAAAAGCTACGATCATCATTTTCAAAAGAAACATCTGGAAGCATGGTTGCTGCTGTCTTGCTCCTGCAACCACTTTAATTTTTATAACACAGTCTGATGATCAGATCATTTACTCAGGGCATAACATGCCTGTGTTGTCTGCTTTGAAACCCCACATATTCCACTTCCCCAGACAGTGCATTAATCACCAGAGTTAGTGCTTTGATTCCCCTGTTTAAGTTGTCTCACTGTGCACAAATAAGTCAGACAGCTACAGGAGAGGATGACACCATGGCCTAGAAATTAGAGATGCTTGGATGGATTCCTCTTGGGGTTATGTCAGTTCTTACCTCAGGACATTTGCTATAAACCTTGGGAAAATGCTAAATACACCCATCCTCCTTTTTTTCTTCTATAATTTTAAAGAGAACTAGATGTCTGTTCTTAGCCAAAGATTCTGGAATGTTTCTTCCCACCTTTTTCTAAGTTTTGGGAATTATTCAGTTTTCAGACTTGTACAAAACATTTTTTTAACCTTGTTACTTTCCTGTCCAGCATGCAGATATTTTCTGTAACTCCTCCAGTTTCCCTTCCTGCAGTTCTTGTATAAAGAAACTGAGTTTGGGCAGGTGAATGCCTGCTTCTGAAGATCTAGGAGCTTGGAAATGATGCCGCTGTGCCTAACTTCTTTGGATCTGTCCCAAAGCCATTTCAGGGAACTGCTGTCTTGTTCTTGCAAACCTAACTGGTAGTTCTCATATCAGACACATAGGTAGAGCCATTGCTCCTACATGCTGCAAAATTTTCTGCCTCAGGCCAGCTGCTTTGCCTATATTCTATTTTTCAGTGTCTGGAGATGTAAAATAGAATTAGACAAGGCGATATGGGAAGAGCTTTCTTACTTGTAACTTCCTTATGAAATCAGATTTGATCTTTCCCTGTAACTAGAAGATTTTGAAGTGCTCATTTGTATTTTGTTCAGGTCTTCTTTTGTGAACACTGCCTTTCTCTGCTCTGTGAATGTGCAGCAGGGAATTTACTCCCACTGAACCAAATGATTAAAAACAAGACTTCAGTGAAAAATATTCTGCTGAAAAAAAACAGTTGAACATCTACAGTACTATTCAGCTAATATGTGTTGGATCCCTGTGGTGTAGTTTGTGGGAATTGTGAGCTCCTGCAAGGTTTCTATAAAGCAAACCAGATGCCTATTTGTTCAAGAATGCCCAATTGTACAACTTGTCCTCACAAGGACTGAAAGAGAGGAAAAATACATCTGAGCTTTATGAAGCTGTTAAAGCAACAGTTTCTTAACTTTTAAAACATATTATTATTTTAAATTATTATTATTAATTTAAAAATTTTACCTTTTGCTTGTTCAGTGAAACACTATGGTACTTTCTGTTTGAAGCATAATTGTATATAGTGAATATTCCTGCCATCTGTATGTACTCTGGTACAACTGCCTCATATTAACCTTCTATTTAGCCACGTTAATTACAAAGGTGACATAGGTTATTAGGAGGATTATCTGCTTGGGTTGGCTGTGAAGCTTTGCTTCAATATTGAATATATAATATTGCCTAAACTCCTCGACATTTGCAGCAAATAATTATCTTTCAATTTCAGTCAAGAAAATTTCTGCTGTCAGATTCTTCCATTGCCGTCACATTGAAAGCCTGTTTTATAACATTACCATCTGTCCATTGTAATGGAAGTCAGAACAGGCTTTCATACTCACCCTGAAATTTTTTGTAAAAGCATTGCATTATCTATGCTACAAACAGTTGCGACGTACTGATTGATAGATAATTACTGATTGATAGATAAATTAGGGGGAAAAGGCAATTTCCAAATACTTTGTTATTACAAGGAATATTAGAATTTAATGCATATCTGTGCCTTCCTCCTCACACATCTTGTGTTAGCTTAGATCATGGCATCAGACAGAACCTTTGGTTTTGACTTTTTGTGTGTCTGTGCCTTGAAATGGCATATCTGTTTTATGCTTTCCATCCACTTTAAGTTCTAAGCAAGATACCGAGGGAGATAAGTAGACTGTATGACGGGTTGAGTTAACAGATGCTAATTTAATTTCACATAAAAAGTATTGCTATTAACTGAAAGTTAATTCTGCAAAGCCTGTTTTATCTAAGCTGGTTTCACCTTCTCTGCTCTCCTCATGATATTTGTATATAATGCAAAATAAGGCTTTACGAAGAGATTATTTGAAATAGGTGGAGTTGTAATTTTACCTTTTTCATTGAAATTCTAGTGTAACACCAGGTTTGGGCAAACTCTTGGATCTTCTCTGCAAGAGAAAGCTCTTAGGTCTTTTTTTCTTTCTGTGTTTTGCAACGTGGTGTCAATGTCAAGCCATCTGTGCTGCTACAAATTCCTTTAAGTCTAGAGTCTTCAGAAGATGCTGATTTTTTCCAGTGTTATGACTGATGGTCAGATCATACTCACATCTTATCCCTCACTAAATGATACCTTGTATGGACTTCCTCCTCCTTATAATGCAAGGGCACTACATCCCTTCCCAAAATATTTCTGGGGCTGGCCCACTTATCCAAGATGCTGCCCCAGATGAGGGGATGAGAACTGTGTAAGTGATATATCCTGTGTAGCTACAGTGCATAGGCATATACATAAATGCATATATATTCTTTGCAATCTTCTACAATTCTCTTTTGTAATAAACACTTTTCCTAATCCCTTCTAGGATTAGGTAAAAACTATATATATGTAGCTAGAATATGGAGGCATGGTGAAGATCTAGGGCAGGAATCTGCAGAGCAAGAACTTAATATGTATCATCTTGTTTCCAGCTTTTTAGGACACTGAGTTATTACTGATTTGGGGATATTCACGTAAATCGTATAAATCACTTCTTTAAGTTATCCTTATGTTTCATTTATGCTCTTCCATATTACTGCCCCCTGTATGTGTGAACAGAGGGAAGACTTAATGGTGAATTCCTATGTGCATAAGTTTTTACATAAAAATAAATTGGCACTGGGTACTTAAGTTCAGTAGTAACTTCAGATTTTCTGTACAAGTAAGGATGAAATAATGCCTTCTTTGAAAATCATGTATGTTTCACAGATTCTTTTGGTAAAATAGAAGATTCTTTGAAAATTTGTTCTATCTACCTCCTGCATAGCTGTTGTAATCCCTGAAAATGTATTTATAG
Organism: Pezoporus wallicus; assembly: GCF_028554395.1. NCBI lineage: Eukaryota > Metazoa > Chordata > Aves > Psittaciformes > Psittacidae > Pezoporus > Pezoporus wallicus. Next base: position 9,312,267 of record NW_026640488.1, read on the forward strand.
GATAATACATTACACAAACTTACAGCTTTCCAGCTGCATTATACATGTTTGCACATCCATTGGAAAATTTTTTAGATCCATCGGACAGGACAGTATTAAAGTCAATCTGAAAGAACACAAAGAAAAAGTATTAATAATATATCATAAAATGCCATAGAAGTGCAGAGGAAGGATTCATGAAAATACTGGAAGTCATTAATAGTTGAAGAAAATGCATTTTTTTTTCAATTAGAAAACTCTCAAAAGGGCTATAGAATATCTGAAGCCATTTCACTCAGCTTAGTTTCATGATGTGGAAAAAAAATTATGACGGACTTTCAGAAAAGCAGTTTTTCAGTGGGGTTGCCTAAATCTATGAGAGGTCTTAAGGAATTCAACAACAGCATGTTTTTTGTGTTACAGCAGAATTATTGGACTGGTACAGTGTTTCAAACATAAAATTCACCCAGACCTACAAGAATTTCATAACAGATGTCAGCTGCAAATCATGATGGCAAAGTAATTTCTGTGTTATTGTTCTAAAATAAGGTGCTTAATTTGCCAACAAAAGGTTTAAGATAACATTTTATGATACAGATGGCACACTGAAACATGCCTGTAATTTTGAACTGCATCTGTGTTTCATGTTAGTCCTGATACTTCCTGTTAAATACTTTGCAGCCTATAAGCAAAACGGGTATTTTTGCTTTTTATGTCAATACAGTAACTTATCTTTAAAGTAGCACTTCTGGAGAAGGGTCTGGTGTTTCTGGTGAAGACTTATTCTCTGAAGTCTTATGAGGAACAGCTGACGGAACTGGGGTTGTTTTGTCTGGAGAAGAGAAGGCTCTGGGGGACGTTATTGCTCTCTATAACTACCTGAAGGGAGTATCAGTCTCTTGGGGATTGGTCTCTTCTCCTGAGTAACAAGCAATAGGACAAGAGGTAATGGCCTCAAGCTCTGCCGGGGGGAATTAGACTAGATATTTGGAAAAACTTTTTCACAGAGAGGGTAATGAGGCATTGGAACAGGCTGCCCAGGGCAGTGGTGGGATCACCATCCTTGGAAGTACTCAAAAAGCATGCAGATGAGGCCCTCAGAGAGATGATTTAATGGTGGTCTTGGTAATGGTTGGACTTGATGATCTTAAAGGTCTTTTCCATCTTAGCTGATTCTATGGTTCTAAGAGGTAAAGGTATATGTTTTTCCTCATTGTTGTTCTTTAGTTATCCATTCATCATCCAGTATCATGACTGCACCTTTGTTTATCAGATCAGTTGATAGAATGTTCTCCAAAAACCTTACACTAGTCATTCCCCTGTTTTTGGAATTAGGGCTAAAGGGAAGTGGGCATTAGGTAGGAAGGGTGTCTGTGTATTTCTTACATTTTTCTTTTTTGCTCTCCAAAGCTTCTTGATTCTTTGGTACTATAACTTCTGTTTAGCCTGCCAGTGACAGAGCTGCAGGGGGAGAGCCTGAGGAGGGAATTCAGACCCAGACCCTATTACCATGCAATTAAAAATGGTCCCATATACAAAATCTGACTAGTAGGCTTATAACATGACAAGTAATTTCAGAGAAGAGGCACCTGGACTTCGCTTTGTGCTTCAGTAAGTACTCAGGTGTTCATTGAATCAAGGACTGTAACCTTATTATTTTCATGGGAATATTATAATTCCAATGCAATTAGGGGAGGAGGAATCGTTAGGGAATGAAAGGAAAATTTAGAAATATTTTTTTTTTTTTCCTTTTATATTAAATCTAGCATGTTAGCAATTAACATGTTGCCCCTCATCAAAAGCTGAACTGACTCAGCTAGAAGGCGGTTATATGATTTTAAATCTGTTTCAGAAATTATAATACTTCTTAATTAAATTGTGGCAACATAAAGTTTCTGTCTCCATAAGAAACAGAAGAGCTATAATTTTCTTTCATCACCATCAGTGTTTGCTTTTATAATTTAGTATTATAAATTTCTCATGTTTGTTTTCTTTCTCCCATTTCATGTGACCCTGAATTTGGTCTGAATTCTATTGAAATTGCAATCCAAACTTGCTTCAGTTGAGTGGTGGTGTCTACACCCTGTGTTGTATGTATCTGGAGGGAGTGGGATAAAGAGGAGGAGTTATTTGACTAGAGTGGAAAAACTGCCAGTGCCTCTCAGGGTGATTCAGACAGTCTGGAGATAATTGATTTACCTCTTCTTTCTACTTGGGTCCAGAGAAGGAATCCTTTTTACTTGCTTTCCATCTGTTTCTAGTGACAGAATACATGTTGTGACACTGAAGAATGATTATGTTCCCAGACTGGCAGGCTAACCTCCTTTTGGATATGAAACACAGGAATTTTAACCCAACCCTTTCTTCCTATGTAAGCGTGGCAAGACACTGCCCACTTGCACTACAAGGAAGGAGGAGACTCCCTTGCCACTGATACATCCATGCAAGTCACAGATGTTTTGTTTTTCTTTTAGTATACAAATTGCTTCACAAATTCCTGATCCTGATGTCTCTTCAAAAAGTCCAATTACCTATTAATGCAGTGTCATAAAAACATGCGAAGCAAAACGCTAACTGGACGAGAGGCTTATTTACTTTGAAAAGTGTAACATTTTGCACATGTAGATCACTGTATTAATACCAAATCTATACCATATCTAATGGGGCTTTAGTATACTTATATCTGATGTGTTTCTCACTAGATCAGGTTTTTGAAGGTAGTGGTAAAAGGCCTACTAACGTCAGTATCAATAAAAGGAAAGTGGTAAGAAGATAAGAGAAAAGAAGTAGGATAACTAGATTTTGTCAATACTTATGATTGCTGCTCACTGCTTCTTAAACCTTTTCAAAAGTTTACTTCCCACTTTTCTCTCCATTTCCAGCAGTAAGTGATCTATTCTTTAAATGTCATGCTTCCTCAAACAGGTCATGTTTCCATGTTGAAGTGCAACTGAAATATCCAAAAAGGTGAAAATTAAATAAAATTGGATTGTCATGACATTTGGAGGCTACAGCATGTGAAACTCATACATAGGCCAGTTCAGATTGTACCATTCCAGGATTATTTGCTTTGTGCAAGTGTCCTAGTTCCACTATGCTCAGTATCTGTATTTTAAAATGGGAAATATACTTTTCTTACTATTTTTACTATGTGCATCTAATGAGGAATCATTTTCAATTTTAGTATTAACAATGAACAGAATGATGATAAAAATCTGTATTCAAAACTCACAACTATTTCAGATATAGCTCTGCATGACTAGCAACCGAACATAACCATTAGGATTTCTTTGGTACATTTTTGAGCTTCTATCTGCAAAAAAAATAATCATTTGATTAGAGACTCACCTGATGGAATAAAGTACATTCCCATTTTTGAAAATTCGCAACAATTTATTATCTGTTGTAACTTCATGAAAGTTGGCACCTTTTTCGTTAGCAAAGAACAAATCAGGTTTCCAAATTGAATCCAACATGGATGGATCTAAGTCTAAAGAGTCATCTGGATATTCACTGTATGCGAGGCGTGGATCATTCCAGTTCTGTCGGAGAAAGATGTTCACTCGGTAATCCTGAATGAAAGAGAAAACAAGCAAGGCTTTATTGAGCATAGGGATTTAGCTTTTATTTCATTTCCTAGCCACGTAATCCCCTGTCCATCTGTGGATGACAAAAGTATTACTTAGCTGAATACCAGCATGATACCTATTTGTATTAGTGGGGACACAATGGATAAGAATAAAGATGTATTTCAGGGCTATTGAAAAATCCCAAGCTAAGAAAATCCAGCCTCCATGTACAGTTCATAAAACTCCATATATCTTTACCGTTACAGTAACTTTGTCTTGAAGTCAAAATGAGAGAAGCATAAAAAGAGTTTTATGGAGTTACTTTTTTCTGCCCAACTCCTGGCTGGGGCTTTCCCATTTCTCTTTCTTTTGCAGTGAGAATCTGTTCCACTATAAGGGAAGTTTTTTTTTTTTTGTTTGTTTCTCTAATCTTTACATATTTTAGACCCATCACTTACACTTCCTGTGCCTCAATTCCCTGTTGAAAATTGTGTGAGAAGTAAGTTGCCAGACAACTGTCTGAGGAGGATGCATGTTCCTCCTCTCAAATAGCTGGAGATCATAAAATCACAGAATGGTTTGGTTGGAAGGGACCTTAAAGATCCAGTTCCAACCCCACTGCCATGGGCTAGGACACCTTCCACTAGACCAGGTTGCTCAGAGCTCCATCCAACCTGGCCATGTATAAGATCATATAAATCCTTATGACAGATTAGCTTAGGTACAAGTGGAGTCAGCTTAATTCCTATAGATAGTCCTGTCTTAATCAAGGGTGCTTTTATAGAAAAGACAATTGGAGTGCTTTAAACTCCTGGAATTAATTTTGGAGTTGTATATACTCTCTGTCAGAGACAATGTTGTATTTATGGTTGCACATATTCTTCAAACTTTATCACTGAAAGGTGAAAGTCTTTGTTTTTAATAAAAGTGAATGTTAGCATCTCATTATATTAGCATCTCAAGAACTGAGAGAATTGAGACACTGAGCATAAGGACATAGGAACTATACTTTTAAAGGCTATTACTTGTTTTAAGGAATGAATTATTTTTTTAACCCCCCCCTTTCAGAAAAGGACTAAGAGAAAATTCCCCTCTTTTTCTGGCTTGTGGCAGCCTCGAGAGCCATAAAAACGTTTTAAGAGAAACTCTTGGTACTTTTAATAATTAGCAACATGTTGTGAAGAAAACAGAGCTAGGTTTTTTTTTTTTTCTAAAGTAAGCCAAAACCCTTAGACAAGTCTGTGCTCAGTGTTCATAAAACTTAGCTTTTATTTTCTTCCATGCAGCAAGAAAACATAATATCCCATGACATATCCTTATTTATTTGTATGATATCTCAAATACCACATAGTACCAGTTCCCCTTCCAAATTCCTGTATAAAATCAAAGGTGAGGAAGAAGCAGGATGTGGGAAGATTGATGGCTCTACTATCTGCCCCAAACATGTGTAAAGCTTGCACTGAAGGAAACACTAGCTCTAAACCTGGGGCCCTGGGTGTGAGCACTGCAGCTCTCAGGACTTCCTCTGCACTTCAGCCAAACCTAAGCTTTACCTGTAAATTTTTATAACCCAAAGTGTGCCTATTTATTCTACTTTTCTCTGTAGAATATGATGAATTTCTGAATGAGACTTCTCAAACATCTAAGATAGAATAGGTGGAAACTGTATAGCAGAAAGCTGAGTGAAGATGGAGAAAGACAAATGGAGGAATCTGTTCAAGGTTCTATTAAGCTATTCTGTGTGGCATTTCGCATAAAGTTTATTGGTTTAAATTGTTTCAAGCTCTTAAGATGAAAAGAACCTTAGTTAAATTTTTCATTGAAACAAGTGAAGCTATTTTTCATGGTTCTTTCCCTTGACAAGTCTGACTTAAATTGGCTGTCATTATTCACGAAAAGAAATTCCTGATTATCAAAAGGAAAGATATATATTTGATTGCTACTGTATGAAAGACAAGAATTCATAGTCTCAGTTTATAATTACACATTGTGAGCATAAGGTTAAACTGCTTTAAACAAGTAGAGTTTCTTGATGTAAACACAGAGACCAGAATTTAACTGCCAGAATTGATTTGTTTCCCTGCAAGAGGATTGCTATTCTCACGTGCTGCTTGCCTGGAGGGGGTGACTCCCAGCTCAAATAACTGTGTGCTGGGGAGGTTCCTTGAGGGGAGAGAGAAATCATCAAATCATCGTTTAAATTGTGGTGACTTCCAGAGCCTGAAGGCTACCATTGTCTGAACAGCTGCTGTACCCTGGTTCTATAGAATGAGTCTTTATGGGTTTGCACTTGATCCACGGTCCTTTGAAACCCTTAGCCACAGGGTGAACTTTCTTACAGGGTCAGGATTCTGTTCATCAGCTTCACAGGGCTCAGCAAAATAAAAATTGGGGGACCAGGTAATTGTGCTTTGTTGAAGCCGAGACTGAGGCTATTATGGACTCTAGTACTAACATTTTAATTAACAATTTCCAACACATAGTAAAATTTAAAGTGCTTACAGATTTCTTCTTCATTATACTGATACAGGTAGAGCTATATTCCCACAGCATACAGAATATAGCTAGACTGCCTAATGGAAATTTCTGCACAAATCCTCATTAATTGACTATTACTGGTTTCTTTAATGTATTATTTGATCTGCACTGTATGTGGAATCCTTCTAGATCTGAGAGAAGGATATATAAAAATTTCCAATGTGCCTTTCATCTGAACATTGCATATCACCTGCTGTCATAATTTTTGAATGCTGCCATTGGAACCAAATAATCAAATCTTCATGCATAAATGAATAATCTTCCAGAGCTCTACTTGTTGAAGTTTTAAATACTGTTACAATTTTGCCTGATGTATCCAAGTGAAACCTAGACTTGTCTTTTGCATAACATTATAAAATGATTCTAGCTTTATCTGATCTAGTTCACTAAAATTTTAACATGAAAATCTTATGGACTTTCTATGAACACTTCTAAGAGTAAATTTAAAGCCACTTTAAATTTATTGCTTTATTTTTCTCATATTATTCTTCACATGAACAACATGAGAAATATTGTTTTTGTGAAGATTTTTTTTCTTTTAAATTTGATAACTGTGGCTCTTTGTTGTAATGAAAACTGGATATTATCCTCTATTCCTAAGAAGATACCACAGATGTACTGGAAAGAGCTGCTCACAAGAAGACTGAAGTTAGGAATGAAAATTAGCAGGGTTACCTGCTGCTAAGGAATGAAAATTAGAAGGTAAAAATCTAGAGAACTACTAGAGTAATGGGGGAAACAAGGGATGATTTAAATGGTTTATGCAGGTGTCGCAAGGGAGAAGGATATGTATCAGGAAAAATAAGATCCAAGGGAATCCTGGCCTAAAAAAGTAACCAATGTCTTGAAGAGCCACTTCAAAATAAGTATACTTTTATAATTATAATGAGTTATTTAATTTATTGAATTTGTTTATCACGCCACAGTGAATGAGACTATTTGGTCTCTCTTTATCCACCCTCCCTCCCCCAAGTTGTCAGATGCTGATTTATCAGGTATTCAGTTGCTAGTGAAATAGTACTAGTAATTTCATATTTCAGAACAACATCCTTGGTATGCCAAAAGACGAAGAAATATGTAGAGCATTTTTCACTTCATTTTCCATTTTCCTTCTTGGGTAAATGAAAAAAATGTTTGGTCTTTGTTGTACAAAATGCTGTGGTTGCCTTATGCATCTACAATATACTTTGACATTTTTTTATTGCTTCCTTGACTAATATAATTAGAGAGGATGCTCTGTGGTATATTGCTAATTTGTGGTAATAACATCTTTCCATTTCAGATTTCTTCACTGGCTCTAAACACTGTGCCTGCACTTCAGGTAACTGAATTTGGGTAAATTGATGGAGTTTCCTTAGTTTTCCTTTACATAACTGAAAATTTCAGACTGGAACAAAAGCTATTTAGCTAATGATTTCCATATGCCTTGATAAAATATCCTTAATATAGAAACACAAGTATCTAAATTTAAGCCCCTGAAATTGCTAAGTAATTTTCCATGCAGATTACCAATGTCATTGCAAAATCAAAGTAGAAGACCCTTGAAATTTACACTGACATGTAAATATAAACAAAATGTAAATATAGTTTGTATAATCTGAAGGATTCTCCCATATTTCCTCATGATTACTGAGATTATTTATGATGAGGCCCATTCTGTAGTCATGTATGGTCAGAAAAGGAATATATAGAAGAAGGTGCAGAAAAGGATGATGTAGGACTGCACAGGATAGCCAGTTCTGTTGAAAATAGTCAGGAAAAGTTTGCTTTTTTAAAAATCAGTAGTACAAAGAATTTATGAGTTAATTGATTGATATCTATTAATATATTGAAGGGTAAATACTAGAGGGAGAAAACATTTTAAATCTAAGGACAAGAACTTCCTTAATTATCAAAAAATTTAGGCTAGAGTGAAATGGCTCATCCTTTTGCTTGTCATGCTAATAAACAATGGTGATGTTTTCACTGGCATGATTTATTATTGCAAATAAGGGGACTTTTTTTATTACATCTCTGCATTATTGCAGGTCTGAACTGCAGCAAGGATAGTGCGTATATCTATGGCAGTTCAATTGAGTGAAAAAAAATTACAGCAGATTCCATGCTACACCATAAACTGTAACTCATTAATCTGTCAGAGATATACCATTGCAGCTAAAGAGAAATTAGTTGTGATTTAAATTGATTGCTGAGTACTTAACTTTAATTGACACATCCAATCTGTGTCAGAGTACTAAGATTTGATTAGTGCCAAACATCCCTAAGAACATGCTTTTCTGTACTGAAGAGCTGTAGGGCATTCATTACAAGAAGCAATGTAGATATGCTGTTGATTATGAGTTTGTCTGACTCACAGAATCCTTCCTGATGATCAGTCCCTGGATAATTCCATAGGTGGAATATTTCTTTCCAGATCAGCTTTTGGCAGTAAAATGAAGGATGACCTTATTGTTCTCAATATGGAATTACGGAACCCATAGAGAAGCTGGGAGCAACTGCAGTACTGTACGACTCCATCAGTAAGAAACAGATTTGTAAATTTTCCAGAACCACATAACTGCTCCCTCATGTCCTTATTGATGGGCCTTAAGAGAAAATCTTCCTCTTTCTAATCTTGTGACTCTTGAAATTTTGCTGTATAAGACAAGTTCCTCACATGAAAGTACAGAAAACTTTCCTGTCTAGTCCTGCCTGAAGTTAGTTGGCTAAGCACTTTGCTGTTGATTAGGATCTCTAAACTTAAGCCCTTGCTGGCTGAGGATGAGCAGTAGGGCCTGTTGAGCTCCTGGATAAAAGCTCTAATCCTAGACTAGTTTAAAATTGTGGGTATTCTCACCCCTCCATTAAGTAGAACAGGCCAGATGTTTTGGGGATTTGAGTGAGGGCTAACTTGCCTCTGACCTTAGGAAGATTTAGGAAATTATTTGAGCTATTCAGAAAAGATTGCTGATGGATTTCGAACGAAGAGTTCTCTCTTTCTTTATTCATGGATGTATAAATGCAGATTTTAAGGTGTATGTTAATATTTTTAATCTTTCTGGTGTTCTGTTTTGTTTTGTTTTTCTTGTGCTTCTGAACGACCAAGTATCATGGTGGGTGTCCTGTGAATAGTTTTGTTAAAGTTTTATTTAAATTTTTCCTAATTCCCTTGCAGAGTTTGACTCCAATGACTGCCTAGCAGTATTCATATTGAAGTCAATAGAACCAGAACATCCTTGGCAAAGAACTTCCTAAAATTAGGACTTCAAAATTGCTACCTGTAATATTATATCTCAGATTCCCTTACAAAATAAAAATTCAGAGTTCAGCAAATAAGTATATGCACTACTTGTGCACCAAGTACTCTTCCTAGGTGTGTCACCTGCTTTCATAACCTTTGATTCTGAAGTAGTGTGATCTCTGCTGGTGTTCTGCCTGGGATGTATGTTACTGTTTTCTTCTGAGTTGAGTAATATGTCATTTATCATCACTGCTATGGATTTGGAGGATAAGAACTGTTCTGTCACTATTCCTGTTCAGTCTTTCCCTTATTGAAAGTGTGGGCCCACTTACAGGATGCTTATTAGTACAGAGCTATCAGTCTTTGCCATTCAACCCATAGTTAAAAGAAGAATATAGTTAGTAGTTTCTGTGAGAACTCCTGGATTTTTGGCATCTGACTCCCTTGTCTTTATTACAAAACATTGAGAATCTGTTGAATTCAGTATTGTGCCACAGAACCTACTTATTTTCCAGGTTTTAGGATTGAAATATTGCAAAATGGACAGATTTAGTAGTTTTTTGGTTTTTGGTTTTTGGTTTTTGTTTTTTTTTTCTGGTTCATGACGAGTAGGAACGGTTGTATTTTAGTTTCTGTGCTCACAAATAATCTTCATATCAAAAGTCAAAGACAGTAAGCCAGTTAATATCTAGGATGTTTACACTTTAAGAAAGTAATTAAACACAGTACTGACATATTGTGTAATAACATTTGTCACAGCTCTTATTGCATGTCCTAGAAATTTGTTAACTGAAGACTGACTGACTACTTCCATTTTTCATGGAAGTCGCGTGTTCTCAACTCCTAATGCATTACTCTAAAATCACATTTTTCAACTTGTTCAGTGTAATTGCTTTTTTTAAGCTTTAGCTCAGGGATTTTTAAAATGTTTGCACTTTAAATTTCAAGCAGTAGTATAAGGGATTAGATGAAAATGTGCATGGCATTTACATGAACAAACATCATGCACTAAGCCTCTCCGTAGAGTTTTGCTATGTTCTCAGTTGACAAAAGATTCTGGGGTGTTTTTGTTTTGGTTTGGGTTTTTTGCTGCAGACGATGTGTCCCCGAAGATTCCTTTTCTACCAGCAGAAAGTATTTCTTGTTAAGTGAAAAGTTGAGCTTTTCTGAGGTTATTAATTTGTTCAGATGAGGCTTTGGTATTATATTTTTCCACAGTGTTATTTATTAATACATTTTATGTGTTAACACTTAGTTTATGACTGGTTTCAATGATTGACTGAATGGGCTAAAAGTAGAAATCTCCCTTAAAAACTTGTACTTGAAATCATCCTCTAGGTCCATTATGAAGGGGGAAGTAGAGGTTACTAATTGAAAAGCCAGTCCTAATCTTACTTTGATATATCTCAAGTACCATAGTTTGTAATACTACAGTTTTACCAGAACAGTAGTCACAGACACAAATCTGAATCATTTTCCCTGCTTTTTGGTAAGCTGGGAAACAGTCTTGTTACATTAAAAGGTCTAGTATAAATATTTAAAATCTGCAAAGAAGTTATCCAAAATCAATGAAAAACTTAACAAGTGTAAAGTATAAACATATACCTTGAAAACTGTTGGGTTTTATATAGATATGTATTCTATATTCTATATAATATAGATTATATCAAGGTATGCAAATGATGTATTTTCTATACTGTTTTCTATAACTATAGAGTAGCCAACTTCATAAAATTAACAAAAATAAGGAAAAATATATTGCAAACCAGAGAACTATTTATTAGACTGACTAGAAACATCAAATTTTCAGTATTCTATCCCGTCAATTTTACTACGAGTCAAGTAGCTAAACCCTTATTCAATTTAAGTCTATAAAAGAACTAAAAAGAAGGCTGTGGCAGATCCCACATATTGTATCAATGTTTGTAGAGGGAAAGCAGACTAACAATCTTCTTTAACCAGTAGTGTTATGCCGATATATTGGCTTTTATATGTTCCTGTACATTTACGTTCTGGAAATCTATTAACCGAAAAACAAATCTAGTGACTCAAAGATCAGGCAATGCAAAGACAGCTTATTTTTTAAAGCAAGGGAATAAATTCAGATTCCCCAGAAGTGCTTTTGAAGATTATTGTTAAATTATTATCAGTAAAAACAGGTTAAGAAGAAATAGTGAACACATACTTGTTTTTCATTATGTGTATTCAAAATATTTGTTTTTAATTTACCTTCAATATCTTTATGACTGTGATAGTGTTTGGTCAATATCTGTTCACAATGGCTCACAATGTCTAACAAATGCTTCGAGGAGGTAGCTTCCTATTTTTTTTTTTTATCTTTTTGTTTTGTTTGCTGTTTTTTTTTTTTTTTTTGTTTATTTGTTTGTTTTTTAAATGAAAGATATGGGATTAAATTTGCTTCTAGGGTTTGATAATATTTTGTAAAGGCTTCCAATCTGGGACCTTTCCAAGTTGTGGAAAAGGCTGCAGCTACAGGGAGCTAATGCTTGTTGGCTTTGCTGCGTCAAAGCCCTGGATTGAAGTTGTTGAGAAAATAAATGCCTCACCAAACTGGAGCCCTAGAGGCAGAGGAGCAGAGAAGCCTGTGAGCTAGGATTGATTACATATGGTTTGGAGAGAGGGAGGAAGGTGGCAGTCTGTTGATCCCTGTTTTGAGACACCTGTATAGTGAATCTAGATGGCAGGGTAGTGCTTCCTGGGTAAGATGGTTTATGAGCTGAAGGGACAAAGGAAATTACTTGGGAGTGAAAGAAGGTACAGAACCCAATTATTGTGCTTTAGTCAACTAACTCGGCCTGCTGAAGTCTATGCGAGAAGCAAGACACACAGGTTATTTTGCACTGTTGAAGAAAGCCATCTCTCTCAGAGATGCTGAGTTTTACCGTTGTATAAATTGGTATTAGAATCTAGGAGGATTTAGGGGGAAAAAATAGAAAAAAAAAAGAGATCCAGCACAATTGTTATAATGCCCGTAATGACACAGGGAGAGGCATGTCAGTTAAAATGCATTATCAGACCACACCTTGCTGATCCCATTGGCAGTTGAAGAAAAGTAAAGCCTGAATCACAGTCTCATAATACTTCTTTTTCTACCAGCTGCTAATGCCCATATTTGATCACATGCTGTGTATTCATGGAAAATAGCTATGTATGAAACATATTCTTACCATCTCTTTTGATAAACGGTATAAATTTATAGTTTAATATTAAAGTATTATATGATGGTTTCAACTTTTGGGATACAATTTAGGATATTTCTTTGCAATATGAGCATGATGTATAAAATATGTGAGTGCACAGCTCTTTCATGCTAAATGATTACTTTGGCTATTGTAATTAAAAATGCACACCCAGAGTGCATGAAGTAGCAAGTATTCACAATAGAATGAAGATATGAGAACAGAACTGAGTTTTTAAATGATGCCAAAATAACTCAAAGTTATTCAAAGAAAGAATTTCCAGGTTAATGCTTTATGTAAGACATTTGTACTGGAGAAGTTTTCCAGCACGTATTTACTAGACTGGAGAACAGAAACCAGGAACAAAAATGACAATTGAAGAATCCTTAATTTTTTTAATTCATGTTAATGTAACCGTTATTCTAAAGATAACTGTAGTGTTTGTTTCTGTAAACACAGTGTTAGTAAATTACAGGTTGATGGAAAAACAAGGGAGAAAGGCTATATTCTTACAGTGATATATGGGGATTTATGGACTTAACTCCTATTAGTGCTAATGGGAGTTAAGGACAAAATCCCCCTATATCATGATGAGATTAATTTCCATTGCTTAAATACACATTATAAGGCAGCTACACTAAAGATGTTTGAACAACTATTTCTTTTGGCCTAGTCCTTTTTTGCTTGTTGTTTTTATTTTGTTTGCTTTTTTTTTTTTTACTATGTCTTTACATGGTATCTGTGTTCTTATACGTTAAAAAAAATTATGAGTGTTACATACTTATAACCTCAATGGAATTAATCTTCTTATATGATTGCAACAAAATATAAAACTTTATATAAGCAGCATACCTCATACAGTGTGAACAGAGCTATGTAGTGATGCCACAATCATCTTTTTACAGATACTCAGTTTTTCTGTAATAGTGACTGAGTAGATCTCAGCTTGCAAATTAGTAGTCTTTTTCTGGGTAATGCTGTAATCACTATAGCAGGATATAGACCTTCAGCAACTGCTAACCTGATAGCTCCTATTCAAACAGGTTGAAAAGATAAATATGAAAATGTAAAAGTAAGTAAGAAAATGCTGGATGGGATGAGAGTAATGACATAGGCTTTTATAACGCAATGCTGTACAAAAGCAGGCAGAAAAAGAAAAGTCAATGTAAGCAAACATATGTAAGAATTAATCGGAGGTGTGAACTTCAGCTTTTCTAGGACATGATCAGATGGGTGTAGGTAAACAGAGTACATAAATATTTGGCTAAAGGCTAAGTCTCCCTTGGAATGAGGAGATAAAGATTCTGGAAGAACTTTTCACAAGGGCTGACATGTAAAGAAACCATGGGTTTTAGACAGCATTAGAATAGGTGATGAATAGGATTATAAAGCAAAATTGAACCGGTGATGAATAGGATTATAAAGCAAAATTAACTGCAGTAGTAAAGACTTACACTGATCATGTAAGAGGTCCCTTCAAGATTTCTGTTCTTATTAGTTGCAATATATAGCTATGGGGAAATGGAAAATATGGTGTCTTTAAATTGGGCTGTTCAGGTTTTTGTATTGTAAAATTTTATTTTTTTTTTTTATACAAAGATTTTATCTTTAGATCTAAAGAATGTTTGTTAAAATGGATCAGACGGGGAAAAGTATTTCCCATAGCATGTTTGGAAGAGTTGATTATAACATCTATCCTGGGGAGTATCTATTTTAGCTAAAATAGAAAAATTACTACTAGGCTTAGAGTACTAAGGCAACTGCAAGCCTGGATTCATTCTTTTCTTCAAATGAGGTAAAAATATGTGAAGGTAGGTTTCCCTCAATGTAAGTAAAACTTTAAAAATACATGGCCCAGCATGCTGCCTGCTCCTTAGACCAATGAAACAATCTCTCAGTGCTGTATTCTAAAACATTTACAGAATTTGGTATACCTCAAGTTGGTATTGATAGTAGTATACCTGATTTGACATTTCACCCAGGACTAGGAAGTCAAAGCACAAGACACTGCATACGTCTGGTGGTAGCTGAAGAGAGATTTTGCGGATGCCCAGCTTGAACAGGTGGATAAAGCCACTCAGCTTTCAGCACTAGGCCTTGAGGTACTAGAGTATCTTCCATGTTGTGTGTGACAGCTGGGACTATAAACTGGTGATTGTTTTTCATGAAGAATCTTGGAGATTTTATTCAACATTTAACATTTCGTTGTTGCTGTTGTTCATTACTGAAAACATTTGTTTGTGGATTTATGTATTGGCAAAGAGTACTAAAGTGTTTATGTATCATGTCTTGGTCTTTTGTTCAACTGAATGACAAAAACCTACTAAAATTTAGGAAGACAATCAGTGTTTCTTTGTAAAAGTCTGTATGCAGTTCTTTTCAATTAATTTATTTTGTAGGTGTAGAGCTGCATCTTCAAGCACCACAAAAATAGATCAGCAATGAGCAGTCTGCTTTAAAATGAGAAAGCCTGTTGTCAGCCTCGTCCTGCAGCTTTTCTACTTGAGTTCAGAATGCCTGTCTTCTGCATGTACCATAGTCTAGAAACAGTGTTCTTGGATGTTGGGAAACTTGAGATATTTGTCTGCTGGAAATAAGAAATAAAAGTTATGTCTGGAAACCCTTACAGCATCACACAGGTCTGTAATTAGTCATAAGTTACCCTTACGGATGGGTATTAGGATCCAGATAATCTGTTGGGAATGTTAAATGGAACCAGCAGTCTTTATCTATGACTCATATATTTATTCTTCATATTACATAAAGATCCCATTGAATTTCAGCTACAAGTTCTTGAAAGTGTTACAGAATTTGGCTGTGACTCAGACACCAAGCCTTACTGGAATAAATATAAAACCTATTTCAATTCATCTTCTTCCAAAAAATCTTCATATAAATTATGGGTCACAGTCGCAAAAATGAATTAAATTTACAAGTCAGGACAACTGAAAGGGGAATTTTAGTATCTGATTGTGAAAACCTGGTATTCTAGGTTTCTAGATTCTGCTTTTAAGGAATTCAGTTTTTGCAAAGGGACCACACCTTTACTCTGTTTGTGCCCATTACATGACTGCTGTCAGTAAAAGCTATCAGTCTGAACTTCTGTTTTACTGTAGATGCTACTGTCTTTTCAGACCTATGACATGTTTGTGCACAGAATATAGTCCTTTTCAGTTCCTGCATCACTTTTAAATTTCCATTAATGCTGCAAACACATACTGAGTTGGATCCTCTGTGGCAGAACTCTCATCTAAGGCTACCAAAAATGTCTGAGACATTTTCAAGCAGCTTTTCATCATTACAGTATCACTTATTCTAGACTGTAACTTCACAGTCAATCTAAAGATGTTGACTGCATGAAATACTTTCCTTTCATACAGAAAGTTTCAGCTCTTCATAAATCATTGAAAGGCTATTTAGAAAAGGGAGGTTTTAAAACCTGGAAGCAAGAACTGACTGCTTTTCCAGTATTTTCTCAGGCAAATTCACTTTGTTATTAGGTGGAATTGCACTGTATCTCTAAAGCTTTCAGCAGAATTTGTCCTCAAGACAATATCTAAAATAAACTTGAGACTTGCTCTTGAGTTGGTTTGTTGCAGTGACAAACAAAAAAGTTTAACCTCATTTTTAATAAGATTATTTATTTTTTACTGACATATCTCAATTCGTAGTTTATATTTCTGTTTTTCTGTATATCTATGTTGAATATACTGGCTTCCAAACATAAAATACGTGGAAACCATCCTGTAACTGAGCCTCTTTTTCAAATAACATAATCACACTCTGTTAACCAAGGAATCAAGAATACTGCTCCCTAACTCACTGGAGAGTTGCGTCTGAAAACAGTTTTAAAACCACTGGAGGGACCAAGGAAAGAAGCCTGCCACCAGCTTCAGCAATGGTCATTAACTTCAGCAAAGGTAAAGCTGCTGGTGATTTTTAAAGATCAATTTAAGTAGTCATTTTTCCTGGTCCAAACCTAAACCAAACATGAGTCAAAACTATTTTCATCACTGAAAAGTTCATTTTCTGCCCAAATTCCTGAAATTTAATTCTGGAAGGATCCAATCCAAACACTGTCTATTATTTTTTAATATTTTTTTTTTCTGAATCATTTATAAATCATCTAAGGAATCAAAAAGGAAAAATTGGCATTTCCTTTACTTTGTCAGTGTCATCAAAGGAGCCCAAAATGCTGTAATTACTTCCTGAGAAAAATCTCCAGTATAGATGCCAGGAAAGAATACAGGAATATTCAGATAACACAGAAAGAGAAGGTTAGTAAAAAGTATAGAATAGTACAGTCATCCTCATAAACTTTCCAAAGGCCAGGAGATAAGTACAGTGAGATTATTTCTCCTCATTTCTGACTTGTGGTGTAAGGATGAGTTTCAGTGTTAGTAGGGAACCGGATTTCCCAGGATTTGGAAATTCAGCTGTTGGTACCTGATAACCATCATGTGCAATATTATCTGTACTAGCCTCTTCTCTGCATAGTGTTAACCAATCTATCCACCTGCTGCACTATCTGTTACAGTTTATCAGCAAACTAGATACCTAACCCTCATGTTTTTATGCACAGCTCCAGTTGGTCTCATTCTTAATAGGCACCTAAAACCACCTCTTCTCCTCAACACCTAATATTGATACATAACATGCACCCTTGATCAGGTGTTGCAAGTAGCTGGTGCCATGCCACATCTTGTAACCTGGTTAGATGTACAGGAATTGTCTGTGTTACCATTGTCTGACTTTTCCTTGTTCCTCTCTGCTTCATCATGCTGTTGCACTGTTGTAGTATCATCCAATAGACTAAAAGTTTCAGAGCAGAACTGCATAAAACAGTATTTCCCATTGTTGTTTATAAAACTGACTGATTTGGAGCTCTTTTTTTGCATATTATAGAACTTCCGTATGGTGTGGAAAATATGCTGTATCAGGGCAGGGTGATATGATGCTGCCTGCTTAGAATGCAAGCTCATCAGGGGGATTTGCATGGATTCATCTGGACATATAACAAACTGGACAGCTGCAGACCCACTATAATGTGAAAAACCTCTTTCTACTCCTGAGCCTACAACCCAGGCCCAGGGTGTCAGAGGTAAGTTAATGATAAAATGAAGGATGTTAAATAATCTGTCTTTCAAACTCACACAATAACAATTTAATTACTTCTCCGTGCCTTGATTGAAGGGAGTTATCAAATAGGTAAAAATATTGAATACTTTTTGTAATCTTGAAACTATAAAGTGGCCTTTATTGCATGTTCACTAATTTGAGATAAATATTGTGCAATGTAGGTAGTTGTCTGTCATGTCAGTATTAACGCATTACTATATCCACTGCACAGAATTTTTCAGCATATTTTCACCAAATAAAGCCACATATTTCCTTGCATTGAGACAATCAACTAAAAAGGAATTAGGAAAAATATTTGGTGAAATGCTTCAGCATTAAGCTTTGCAATGTATACAAGTGAACACTCCTTTCAAGCACTCTATTTAAAGAGAATAGGTAGAATAGAATTTAAACAGAAATACTCACTTGAAGATGAAACTAATGAAATTAAAAAGCTGTGACTTGTAAAGGAGAGTAATTATGATGGTTTAAAGATGGGTTAATGTGGGTTAATGTAGGTTAAAAGCACATTTTATTTGTAAATGTAAGATAAAATTGTTAGTGTTTTAGACTACAAAAAGGTATATCACCTGCTTCCTAACAACATTCAGGATAATACAGTTCTTTAGAGACTAAATCAAGAAATACACATCAGCAAAAATGTGCCAGGAAGAAGTAAGGGACTTATGCTTTTGAATGTGTTAACTGTCTGCACTGTTATAATTTGCGATTAGGTCTCTCAATGAGTGTCCCTTTCAATAAACTTTTAGCACGTACATTATGCTAAGCATATTAATATATACTTGGTAAATACTGCTGTAAATCTGGATTAAGACCAAAGTGTTGTTCCTGACCTTTAAAATTCAGAAGACCTTGCAGAAGTTGGTCAGTCATATTTACTAGAATAAAAGGTTTTTTGGTGTGGCCTGCTATCTGCTCTTTAGGCTCACTGTTCTGTAGCCTTTGCTCCATGTATTCTTTACTGTGTCTGTAAATATTTGTAGCTGAAAATGTTGGCATTGGTGTTATTCTCACCCTGTAAAACTGAACAGTATATTCTTTTTATGTTGACACTGCTTATTCGGAGATACAGTGCAAATACAAGGTTAGCACAGCTTGAGCTACAAAAAAACCCACCAAACCCTCTGTAAGCTTTTGAGGCTGTTGTGATAAAGCCTGAAATTTCCGTTCCAGTGTACCAATAAGAAAATTATTTGGTTTCCTGTAGGATACAATTCCCACATTGACAATATACATTTAAATTTAACATGACCAAGCAATACTATTGATTTATCAGATTTTTAAGGTTAAGTGTACTTCGGTAGGTCACTATCTTAAATAGAAAATGCAAGATGTTAATTTCTGTTATTTATGTTAATTTCCTATAATGAAAGAGTAATTTTATGCTGGGCTTCCACATTTTTATTTAATCTCATATTCTTTAAGATTTCAAAATTCTGATTGAAGAAAAGCGTAATAGTAGCACCATGTAAAGAAAGAAAGACTGGATGTAGATTTTCCCTTATACATGTGATTAAACAAGAGTTTTACTTGACTAGAGGATGACTGTAAAATACTTGCTTTGTGAATATCATCAGACATGTACAGGTCTGGTACTACCATTTGGCTCAATAGCACAGAAAGATTGGCAAGGCTGGACCTTAACTTGTGCCCATCAGGAAAGTTTGTTTGAGGGAGTTTTAGATTATGTGGTTTACTTTTTCTCTGCCTCCTCAGAGTGTACATGACATAAATTCCTAAGCAAGAGGTGGCATGCCTTTTCAACACTATGAAAAAAGAAAGGGAATATGAATTCCCAACAGTAACCCATACTCTAAATAAGTCAAAAGAAATGTAAAAAACACCCAAGCAAACCTCCAAAAGAAGAAAGAACCAATTTACAGAGTTTACCAGCTGCTGTAAGCCAAATTAAGCTGCTTTGGTTTGGCTGTCTCTCCTGATAGCTAGACCAGGTGTGTATGGGTTTAAGAGAATGCACTTACTGAAAGCTGATTTCTGCCACATGCTGTAAGTTCCCATTGTGCACTGACAAATTCCTCTTCCTTACTGCAAACTATAGAGTCCTATAATGTAAAGTTGGCACCGTGCTATTTTGCAGCTGATCCAGGTTTGTTTTTTTTTTAACCCATTGTTTTTCTGTTTTTACTGTGTTATACATAGCCAAAGCAGCAGAGGGAGCCCAAAGATTTTGGTCATCAGTGAGAGAACCAGAGACTGGGAGAGAGACCGACAGCGCCAAGGGCAATCGCAATAGCGGCTTGGTGTATTCGGACTTCTTGAAAGCTAATTATTCAGCTGGTAGTTTTAAATATCAGTGAGAATTCAAGGTACCACTTAGTGGCCAGGTTTTATTTTGCACTTGTTTCTTACTTGAGCTCTTTTGTTTACAGTTTGGAAAAAAAAGTATTTATCAAGAATTTGACTCTTTTTGAGTCTAAGAGATTGTTTTAATGACTTGTTTTATGCATAAAGATTTAGAATAAATGTTAGAACACAGCTACCTGAATTTTAAGAACTACAGTAAATAAATAGTAACATAGTGACGATTGGTAAAATACTGAACTGCAGTGAAGTGACTTTTGTTCAACGATGCAGAAATTCAGCTTGCAAAATAATGAAAGATGGTTTTGATTGTAATTTTAAGATAGACAGATGTTCATGTTTTTCAGAAGATATTCATCTTCAGATGTTCAGTTGTGAAGAAGTTAAAGCTAATAAAATAAAGGACTGAAAGTCCCATCTCCATAAAAGCATTTGTTTTTCTGAGGAGTCAACAGCTGCTGACCATAAACGAAACATACTGTGTATCAGTGAATACATTATACACAGAATACCAGCATCATAAAGGCAGCATTTCTCTTAAAGTCAAGGTTGTACTTAATTGTTCAGTTTTTGAATGCATATAATTGATCGAATGAAAAACCCTGTGTTTCTGCCTGGGTTTGGTATCTTCTGTAACATACTACTTGTTTTTTACAGATCAGGCTGTAGTCTATCATCTCAACTGTTTTAATGTACTTTCAATGCAACACAGAACAGAATTGAATACCATTATAAAATAGAAGTATTGTACTAAATAACACTTAAAGGAAATGTTTCTAATTCTATGGTCATAGAGAGAAAACACACTTGAGATGTGAACTCAGGCATTCTCTTCCCAAATTCAGGACAATTTTTTAAACTGGTAGCAACTTTGTATTTCTAAATATGCTTTTTATAGAAATCTAATTGCTGGATTTTTGTGTTTTACTGACCCCGTGGTCTGTCTCCTGGTTTGTACCAGATACACCCATTCAGCCATTGAAAAGCAGCTATGGAACACTATTCTAATCATGTGGATATTGCTTAATCCTCTGGTCTAACCTGACTAAATCTCCTCGGATGACATGTCAATCTGTTTGGGATTTGCAATTTGGCAAGGCTCCCAAATACAAATTAAAGTAATTTTCTACCTGGAAAAAATTATCTGCCTTTCTCAGTAACATCTACCACTATATTCCAAGGTGGGTAAAGGTCAGGCAGTTGTGATTATCACTTTGGATATGGGTTGCATAAATATTTGACTTTATGAATTTGTGTTATTGATTTTCTAAGTATAGGTTCTTGGTACATTCAAAAGTCAAAGGTCTTTTCTTGCTCTTACTGGTAATTGAGAAGGATGGCTTTTGCTTAGGATTATTCCCTTCCCTCTTTTTTTTGGCTACACCAATTATTTTTAGTCTCTTCTGTCATTCCAAGTATGTATCCTGACCCCTGAAACTGTTGGGATTTCAGAATATTTACTATATTTGGATCTTACAGACTCATAGTTTTTCCTTCATCTCTCTATATTTTAAACCTCTTTGTCCCCAAATTACTATCTAACTATTTTCAAAGGTATTTGTTTGCCTTTCTTCAAAATATATGAGGTTTTTTTATGGGGAAAGAATGCCCATATCACCTCTTTCACCAATTTTTAAAGAGTAAATCTGTGCTCCAAGTTATTAGCATGTATATTTTACATGTTAAGTAATATTATCTAAGTTTTCTTTGTCAGTTCACAGTTCAATATCTAGTTTTACTCTCTTTAGACTTGAACCTCTCTTTCTCCTTATTTTCTTAATATCTCCAGTCTTCTTGAACTCTATCTTCTGCCTTTCTTTAATAGACAAATTATAACTGTACATACAAAAAGCATATTTACCACACTCATAGAATTCATAATATACTAGATCACTATTTCAGTTATTCTAATATGCCTGTGCAACAGCTCTATTGATGAAGGACTTTTAAAATAAAGTATACATCCCTATATACACTGTATATAATGAAATTATAAAATATTATTAACAAAACAACTTAATGAATTGACATTTTTGAGGTTAGAAAAGTGTAACACTATAGAAACTAATATCTATCTAGTTGAAAATTGTTTGTTACAATTATCAAATAAAAGTTATGAAAAAAAAGCCAACCCTTGGCTTTACTTGTGTGTTTGATGGTATAATGATGAATTTTCTGTTTGAAAGAATCAGTTGCCAAATTAAGTGTTCTCACTTCTGTTCTTAGAAGTGGATTTCCTTCTTCATTTAGTTCCAGGTGAAGAGAAGCCTTAGCTAGCTTTTGAGCTCATTGAGCACATTTAATTTGAACTTTAATCACTGCTTGAGGTAAAATATCTTACCATGGTTGTCTCTGCAATGGATCCAAAGCTGTTTATAAATATGTTGCATGTGACATTAACTGGAGGGCCTGCAAAAGAAACAAAAAAACAGTTCCTTTACCTTACTGACTGACTATAAAATATAAAAAAATATGATTTTTAAAAAATTTAATTAGGATGAAATAATGCTACATGCACAACTCATTTAGTGCACAAATTGAATAGTTCCTAATAAATTTCTTTTTGATTTTTCTCTAAGGTAGGCTACTTGACTGGACAGTTTTAGCAATAATAAAAAGAGACAAAGTTGATTATTAACTTGCACAGATGTTTCTGTGCAAAAAAAGAAAAAAAAACAGCACCTGTTTGAAATATATAGTAACCCAGGTTTTCATGGGTGTTTCAGCAAGCAGTGTATGCGCTTCTCACAACAATTAGGGATAAAAATAGCCTTCACTCAAGGCATCTGCTACCTTTAATGTTATCTGTCATCATTGGTAACAGAAATACATTTCTGCTCTTATGTCTACTGCTTACAGGAAAAAAAGTGGATAAGAAAGAAAGATTCTATTCTCATTCGTCTCAAATTCACAAAACGGTTAATAATCTGTTTAAACTGAATTTTCTGTTACCATGAGTCTTCAGGCAACTGTTCTGTCTTATCTTGCATGTGTGATGAATCAGTAGTGGCAGCGCAGTCATTATGATAACTGAACAATGAATTGTCTCTTCATGGAAAAGGTTTTAAATTATTTCTCTGAAAGTCTCTATAAAAATGGCATGGTGGTAGAGCATGTTAATTTGTCCATTAAATCTTATCATTTTCAATCTCTGTGCAGCAGAAACAAGATTTTTCCATTACAAGGTTTTTTGATCACCCTCTTGCCCTTTAATATTCTTCTATACCAATAATCCAGTTCAGGATTGGAGAACCTGGTTTCTTTTTGTAGTTTTAAGCAGCCACTAGTAATGAAAGATTTGTATCTGGAATTTGAGGATTGGTTTTACAAACCCTTACATAATATTTCTTTTTAGGGTCATTGAAGAAACATCTTCCCTGCAACTGTTGAGGCTTTGCAACTAAAAAAATCTAATGTGACCAATGAACTCAATATTAAATACTTGAAGATCCAGAACATCCATTAAAAATTCTGCCAATAGGAAAAAATTTGAAACATTCTTCTTTCTTCACAGCAATAATTGTTTTGAAATACTGTGTAGCAATTTCAACAAAACATCACTACGTGTACTTCAGTCACTGTAATACGCAAGACTGCATCCCATGGAACAGAATTCTCAAGTAAGGAGGTATTGATCTGCAGTCACTTTGACACTACTTTCACTTTGATATCCAGTTAATTATTTAGAGCTGTTCTTGAGCATATTCAGTATTTCTTAGAATTCAGTAAAAGCTTAACATAGACAGCTCCCGAAAAGGATCAAGGGGAAAAGAAAAAGCAGGGGAGATGAACAAAGGCAGAGTCAATAAAAACTGTCAGGGAGAAAATTGTACTTCTTGGCTATGTTAGATTATTTCTTTGCAACACAGCTTTCTTTTAAAGCATTTTCATGTTATAGTGTTTGTCATCATTTCAAATTTGGTATGGTACTACCTTGTTTAAATTATTACTATGCTTTGAGGTATAAGTGTGCTATATCAAAAAACATAGTTGCTTTTATAAAGAAAAAGCCATAAATCACTACAATGCTTAATTTCAAAAGCAGTATTACAACAGTATAGTTAACATCTAGTTAAAAACAGTGCAAAAGGAGAAGCTAAAACCAGCTTACAAATGATTTAGAGATTATTTAAAGATACTGTGCTGAGAGTAAAAAAGAACTTCCCAAAACATATTAAAAAGAAACACAAATGAAGCTGTTATAACTGGAAGTCATATTCAAACACAGGAACTCAGACATATGGAACACAGATTAAAGACAAGGAGAAAAAAACAGAGCTGACACTCACTAGACACACAAATGCTAACAGTGATAACTATCTGCAAGGAGTTAAAAATAGAATCCTGCCAACATCTGGAAGGTGAATTCAAGAAAAGATGATTAAAAGTATCCATGAAAGTGAAGAAGGTCAGAAGAGAAAAACTAAGTCTTTGAGCATCTTTTGTCCCCAATTGCTGTGTCAAGTACTGTAGCTATTCTGATGGAAGATTTGAATGAGGACTGTAGAAGATGTTTCAGACTAAGTGATCAGGACAAACTGACAGGCTGAGGTGATATCAAGCCAGGCAATAACAAAATCTTTGTAAAAGTGTGGAAATATAAATCACTTTGAGTCAGCTATAACCTGCATCAGTTTTGTTATCAGCGGAAGCAAGTGTAACTTGAATTAAAAAAGCTAATCAGACTTCAGGTGTGATAGTGGATGACATTGACAATGAGCTTTATCCCTGTAAACCTTACCTCTGTACCAGCCAAACTGGTAGAAATTAGGACAACTATTGTGATTAACAGGTGTGGATTAATAGTATTTTTGCTGAAATAGTGTCTCTCAGATCTACTGAAACTCCCTGAAAGAGCTGATGAGCGCATGAGTAAAGGCAGTCTAATAAGATTAAATAAGTATTAACTTGAATTGTAGTATATAATTAAATTAATTAAACTAGTTTATTTGGAGTTTTAATAACTTTTCAACATGATTTTTTTTCAAAGGGTCTTTAAAGATGTTAGTCTTAAATGAAAGACGGTGCCTTTTGCTTTAAAGTTACTTGCTTTTAGGAATAAATAGTGATTTTTCAAACTGCAAGGTGATTGCTGGTGCGTTACCCCATGGATCTGCATTGAAAGGCCAAAACTGCTTCCAGAAGTGATGGGATGAACATATTTATCTAATTTATTTTTTTAAATTAAATCTTGGTTTAAGAAGCTCCTAAACTAATGTTTAGGTGAGTACTTTTTGGCAATACAAAGGCAAGGAATGCTTTACACTTTCCTATGTAAATCCCAAAATTTCCACGTTTCCAAAATTAACACGTTGTTATCAGTGTTGTGATCTGGGCTATATAGATTTAAAATTATAACACCTCTTCTGTATCAGATTAATTCTGAGCATCTTGAGGCCATGACAGTTTTTACACATGGATTACATAATTGTGTCCAAATTTGAAAGGCGATAAAGTATTTCTCATATTTATAAGAAACAGAGAGTCTGGGATGTGGGACAGCTGAGTAAGAAGAGAAGCATCTTTATATAGGTTTGATCTACTGGGTAAAGTAAATAATTTGTGGCTAGAACAAAGATTTTGCAAGGTTTCTTAAATTTCTGGTTTTATTCCATAGCTAAATAAATACCAACAGTCTTCTCTATTATTTCTGCTGAACAAGAACAGATATGCAGAATTCCTTATCCAAAAGCAGGGCATTCAGACAAAATAATTACATGTTATTGACCAAAGTTATCTATGACTAAAATCAGTAGTTAAAGATCTTGTCTAAGTAGGAATTTTACTGGAAGAATAAATTGTTTAAAATTATTGGCTGAATTCTCTTATTAGTACTCATTCTGTTTCTTTAAAATTGTTGCCACATTACAAATTCAAAAAGGCATTAAACCCCAACACTTGCCACCAGAAAGTGACAAAGTCACTGAAGGAGATACTTATTCTTAGTGATAGGTCTGAATCATTCTGGGCAGATTTGTTCAAAGTGTGTAGCTGTCTAGAAGATTTAGAACGTGCACTTTTTGAAAAAGAACAATGTCAAATTAGGTTTTGTCTCTTTAAATTTCAATTGTTACAAAACAAGTTTCTAAGTTTTTTGAATTATACTTTCAAGAAGTACTGTATTGAATTTGCTAGTCTTTAAATCATCTGCCTGTTCTTCACTGTAGCTCCATCAGAACACTGTGATTGCATGATGTCCATGGCAATCTCCAAAATCCAATCTCTAAATCAACTCCTAAGCTGTAAACTCACTTTTAAACGCCTGTATGCAGGTCTTCAGGAAACACAAAGAAGAAAGAAGAAAAACTGCAGGGTTTAGACTTTGCCTGAGGTCTTCTGCCCAGCAAAACTTTACCTTAGGTTGAACCTGCAGTTTGCATGCTAAAGAATATACTGTGGCAACAAGTCAAGGTAACTTTAATAAGGAGGAAAAATAAAGTAAGAGCTACCATTCAAACAAGAAAAAAAAAATTAGAAATGGAGTGTTTTACATTACTTTCAAAAAATTTGGTATTGTTGAGCCCTCCAGGAAGCCAGGAACCAGAACATCCTTCAAAGTAGTTCTGGCAAGGAGAGTCCAAGGGACTTATACTGTGTGGTTGCTTGGGATATTGATCACTGTTGTAAATCGCTTACTGATGTGTTTGAATTTCCAGTGCACATTTATCATTTTCTGAGAAATATCAACACCACTAACTTATTAAAAGCAAAACATTTCCAGCTGCATTAAATCCTGGTTAATAACTGTATATACACAGCACCAACTGATTATAGCTTACTGTGAGGAAGTACTTTGGCAAACAACTTGGTCTTTTTGAATCAATCTGGACAAATTCTGACAACACTAGCAAATAGAGTCATAACCACTTACATTTCTGGGAGTTGGAGATGTCAAAAAATTATAAAAAAAGTTAGAAAAAAAACCACCCACCACCACCACAAAAAGAAAAAAAACAACAAAAAACCAAACTGAACCAAACCAAAAAAACCCAAACAAAAACCACTAAACCCTAAAAAGAAAAAAAAATTAATTGTATTAGACAATTGAAACCTAGTGATAGGTTAATTTTGAAAAAGGTCTGTATTTGGAAAGCTGTAAAAATGACAGAAATAGAGAATATTACTGCTGAAATGAACTGTCACAACAAAGAAAGGCAAAAGAAGGCTTTTTTTTTTGTTTGTTTTTTTTTCAGTGAGTGTACTTCTTAGTTTTCATACTTATTTCAGGAACTGCATTTGTGTGAGAAGGAATATTGAAATACTGAAAAACTAAAAGTTTAGATTTGAAATTACCTTTGAAATTTGGTCTGATTCTTGCATCGTAGCCTGACATCCTTCCCATTAGCTTGTCCAGGAAATCAGATGGCGACATCGGCATGCTGCGCGATCTTGCACTGTCTGTTTCCTTTGTGGCTACCAAGCTAACAGCAAGGAAAAGCAAACAAACAAACAAATGAAATTTTGTTAGAGATTTTGTAATTTACTTTCTGTATGAACAAGAAAATAGCAAAGCTAAGATTGCCTTTCCAGTTAGTTTATACTTCAAGAATAGTAGTAACAAATAAATGCTTTTCCTATCTGTTTTTTTATGTGTAAATTTTATTTTGTTAAGCTGCTTAGTTATAGGTTGCTGTTACCTCTTCTTCAGGATTTTGTAGATTAATAAGACTTTCAGTCAATGGTAGTCATTTCATCATCACGTAGTTAAACTATGTCATCTACACAAAAGCTGTGCATGTGGAATGTCATAATTTGGAGTCTATGCTGTAATGAATCTTTTTTAACTGGGTGTGGTGTAACAGAAGTCCAGATGAGAAAGAAAATAGTAAGGACATAGTGGAATCACCATCCCTGGAAGTTTTCAAAAAAATGTGTAGATGAGGCCATTGGTGACATGGCTTATTGGTGGTCTTGGCAGTCCTAGGGTAAAGGCTGGACCTTATGATTTTCAAGGTCTTTTCCAATCTAGTTTATTTGTCTTTCATGGAATAGTACTGCTACACCAATTTTTGTTCAGCTGATGTTTTATATTGATATTTAAACGTAACTCTACATATTAAACAGTCTCTTGGCAAATGGTATTCTTTATCTGTGTCTTAGAGGTTATTTTTCTGTAAAAAAAAAAAAGTACCTGCCGCAGTGGAATAAAACCAACTTACTGAAGGAATTAGGGGCAAAATTTAGGGCAAAATTTTTATCTCAGGGCCACATGGCAAATGTCATCTCATATAGCCTCCTCTCCATATGCATACAGAACTCTCACTGACATTCTAAAGTGTGCTCCACACATGCTAAGTGAGAAGAGTATTGGCAGTGCAATCAGCCATGTGGACCCAATGAAAAAGACTGTTATTGTGGAACCCTTACTTGAGTGCTGGCCAATGCATTGAAAAAACAATACAGTCAGCAAATACATATATATATATATATATATATACACATATAAATTTCTGAGTAACATTGTGATACACAATGCAAATAAAACCATTCATGGCTTTTGCAGTCTCAAAAAAGATAAAGAGCTTTTCCCATTTCTTCTGACTTCTTACCTGCTTGGCTGTCTCTTATTATTGCCAATTCACTTTTTTTAGAAGTGCTTAAAAATGCTTTTGTTTAGAAGTAAGCCCAGGGAAAACCCTAAAATCCTTAGGAATTTTCTAACATGTAAAAAACCTATGCTGGACTTTGCTTGTTAGCAATGGATGGAGTTCCAAAATGGGAAAATTTCATACAGGTATGTGTGTATGCAGATGCAATGTTAACTGCAGACTAGGAATGTAATTTTTTTCCTCCAAACACTGTGTTACTCAGGACATGAGAAGTTACAGTTTTACAGCAAACTCCATTTAGAAGGTCTGCTAAAAAATATCTGTCTTCAAATGTGAACTTTGGATTTAATATCTTAAATTAGCAATTATGTCATATTAAGTCTTGAGTATTACAAACTTGGACATGCACAGAATATGAACATAGAAACCTCTAGAATGTTGTGGTTAACTCATATTTTAATTAAAACTCAGTTCAATTTCTAAATAATAATATCAACTGAAAACAGAGAACTGAAATCCTTCTGCTTAATTTGTTATCTAGTGTTTATTCTATTCTATGTGTGAGTTGATTTGCATATTTATAGATTGTTCATAAATTTCTAAATTGGAATTGGAATCACCACGTCTATAATTACTCTTGTCTTTGGTCTATTCTGTCTGTTAAATAAGTGTTCACTTAAAATCTGAGGAGAGTTTAGCTTTACGCCGTACCTTCAAGACTGCCATTGAAGTTTCATGGACTGAGATAGAAAAACATGTCTGCCACAGTGCATGACCTACCGAAAATCATATTTGAGTCTGAAACTGTTAGGTCAAGCTGAAGACATTTATATTGGGATAAAAATGTTAGACAATGAAAAGCAGCCCATCACAGCCAAGATGCGGCTTGTCTAGAACAGCACCCACATCCTAAATTCTAGACAAAAAGATATTGTAGGGAGTCATAGTAAGAATGGTGTTCAGCACTGCCATCTACCATCTGGAAAGGAAAAACAAAATTATCAATGGTTTAAGACTAAGAGTTGAAAATAAATAAATAAATAATTTATAAATATTGAGGAGGCCAATAAAATAACCCATATCCTACATTCTGTCCATTTAAGTAGAATAGTTTAAAATAAACAAAGGAAGGATGTTAAGAGATGATAGACGAATTGGGAGTGTGGGCAGAGTTGGAAAAAGCAGCTGAGTCTGAAGAAGGGTTCATAATTCATGTTGAAGAACTCAGCACTATTGTGGTAAAGTTCTCACTGCACTACTGTGTTATCCAATAGTGTGGAAATATCGAGAGTAGAAGCATTATGTTCACTTACTATTTTATATGATATTGATGAAACTAGTTCTTGCATATTGCATCAAATTCCTTGTCCAAGGTTTAAAAGGACATTAAGACATTTATGAAGGTACTGAACAAAGCCACTAAAGCTCTGAGAGTTAGGGAAATCTTAAAGTAAGAGACTTTAAGAGATTGACCTGTTTAGTTTATCAAAAAGAAGATTGAAAAATAACATTGAAGTGTAAATACCTCAAAGGGGCAGAAAATGCTGGGCATTGATCTGAAGAAGAAAGGCAGAACAAAAATCAATGAGAAACAGACAAATTCAAATGGGAATTTAGGCGAGCAGTTTAATAGTTTAATAGTAAAAGTAACTTAACAGAAGACCAAATTGTACTGGCCAAGACAGTACAGCTTTCTGGAAGAAACAATTCAGCAAAATATAAGTATTGTTTTTCATGTATACTAGCTTGGTGAAAAGGAATGACCTATAATATATTATATAAAAGCAGACTAAATTCAGAGTAGACATTACAAATATCATGCAGAAATAATCAGATTGCCAAAAGACACTTTCTGGACTTGAAAATCTTAAGGAACGGATAAAATGGACATAGTTCAAAGTGGAAAATTGTGTCTTCTCAGGGCCCTTCTATACTTGGACTGGGTTGCAGGCTTGTAGTTGCCTGTACTGTAACGTGTAATCTGGGT
Source organism: Pezoporus wallicus (assembly GCF_028554395.1). Classification (NCBI taxonomy): domain Eukaryota; kingdom Metazoa; phylum Chordata; class Aves; order Psittaciformes; family Psittacidae; genus Pezoporus; species Pezoporus wallicus. The sequence goes on from NW_026640488.1 coordinate 9,342,770, forward strand.
TGCAGTTTATATGTGATAATGTTAGCCCATTTTGCTCAATTCCTTTCATAGCTAGTTATTTGACTTACCAAACAGTTGCATGAGCATCAGCTCCTTGCACATTATGGAACTAAGAATGAAAACTGCACTTGAGATTTCCATAAACTGCAGACATCTTAAAATATCAGAGATTGACCACTACTAGGAAAAAACAAACTGGTGTTCTATGAATGACATGCCCCTGCAAAGAGGAGAGAATTTTAAACTAAAAGATAACACTGTCATGAAAGCAAATGGATATGAAGAGGCCAGGGATAAATTTAGATCATGAATTAAAAGCCTTTCAACTAGTGAGGCGCTTCAGTTCAGGAATAGTTTAGCACTATGAGTAGAGATAGAAAGTCCCCATGTTGTTTCAAGATGGAAGTAATAATGATGCTGTGACATGTATGACTGCAATTGCAGGTGATGGGACTCACTTCTAACCCCTCAGATGAGGATATGTTTGCATTATTGCTGATTCTTTTATGTATTTAAAATAATTACAACCACAGAGCTCTGGAAAAAAACCTACCAAAGTTAGCATAGCTATACAGCCAGAGCACCAACATCTACAGAATTTAAATGGGAGACCTCATGTAGCAGCTGGCAATTTAGCTAGCAAGAAAAATCATGGATCATGAATCTGCTTCTGAAATGTCTATTTAAAGTAGGCATGTTTGTGAGAGAAAACCTCACTCTCTTCCCTTCCTCCAAAAGAAAATGATTGAGAAAAACTCTTAAAAAAAATTTTCCATTTCACAACCTCTACAAATGTTTTGTTCTTTAAAACATTTAAAGCTACAAAAATCAGATTGCTTTCCCATGTTTTTTTGAAGAGTCACCATATTCCTTCTCATAAGCTGTCCCTTCACTATTTGTCCCAAACTTCAGTACGCTTTTACCAAAGCTTTATTTTTAAAAGTACATTTTCAAAGTTAACGTCAATTGTACTGCCTTTGTGACTTTTATATCATTTGTGTGCTACAGAAAGTACTGGTTTTCAGTGATTTTTCCTGTCTTTCAAACTTTTCATCTTCAAGGTGGATTCTTAAAAATAGCTTTAGTGTGTATAGACTCTTCATCAAGGTATGTAGTGGTAGGACAAGGGGTAAGGGGTTTAAACTTAAACAGGGGAAGTTCAGGTTAGATTTAAGGAAGAAATTCTTTTCTTTGAATCTGATGGTATGTTCATTTTCTTCCATCGCTAAACTACCTATGTATTTTACCTTGAAAGTAAATATACTTGTCTTTATATTAACAAGTATATTAACATCTCTTATTTGGTTTTGATTTTTCTCATCTGATCGTAAATTATTTCTTCTATCTCAGACACAATCCATCGTAGCCATTCAGCGATAGAAATTTTGTATTTCATCTTACAATGCATGCTAGAGAGCTGTTATATGATGCTTTGCATATGTTATGGTGGTCCAGTAGCTCTTTCATTTCATTGCTTGGCTTATTCTCTCAGACAGCAAGTGTGGCTAAACCCCTGGAGCAATTGGATCTTATGTTTATGGTCCATTCTGTCCAGCTGATGATTGAATGTTTTAAATGCACTTTACATTAAAAATCTTTGAAGAGAAGCTGAAGGAAATTAATTACACACTCATAAGGAAAGGAAAAACTGCAGGCAGCCAATATGCAATAAAATTTTAAAGCAGTCTCTTCGCTCTGCTGGAAATTAAAATCCTTCACAGAAGACAAGTACACTTCTCTTACTGGAGGCTATTCATCAGCAATATTGATTCATGAAAAGCCAGGGCCATTCTGGAAAGCTATGAACTCTGTCAGAGTTCTACAGTTCAAGGTTAATGCAAGGACATAATTTCCTTCCAACACCTTTCTATTCTAACACAAAAAAAATCTACTCGAGCTTTACTGGTGAATAAATTAATTTAATTCTGAGGGACCAAAAAAGATAAGAAGAAAAATGAAAAGTGAGTTTCTAGTGGTGAAAGAGTAGTGGAAGAGGGTACTAAATCTAAAGAGAGTATATGAAGAAAGAATTAAGTTTACAATGTTTCAAAAAAGGCTGAGATTCCAAATTTCCTATTATTTCTGTTAAAATGGAAAAAGTGGTTCTTGCTAATTAAAAATGAAATTTATTTTATTTCCTGTAGGTCATGAAGTTGTCAGTTCCTAATGCAATGAAAATTCAGCTTTTCCTATCCTCTAATGTTTTAGATAACAATAATTATCATATCAGGGAGAAGCACAGAACTCTTAACTCACGTTTGCCAGAGAAAAAACCTGGCACTTCAACAGGACCAGAAGTGTTGCATCACCAAGATCTTAAAGAGGTCTTTTCTGATAAAAATCCTCAGGAAAAAATTAAATATTTTATGTGATTAGATTTTTTACTGATTTTCTTGTAGATATTTCTAGTTGCCCTTTTTTCCTCTTATTTTAAATAAATTTGAATGGACATATTAATTTTTCAATATAATGCTACAAAGATAAGTAGTGTTACATCAGAACACATTTTCAGTCACAGTAACAGTTTTTATGTGAAACAATTTCCATTTTAAGATCACTGTTATCCATTCTTTATTATTTTAATAGCTAGAAATTAAAATTACATGAAGAATATATAGAATTGCATCTCAATGCAACTATTAAAAATGTCCTTTCAGATTTGTAAAAGTTAATTTTTTCTGTTTCAGTGACTGAAGTAACATAGCTTTTTTGGTGCTATTTGCAAGGTAGACAACAGTTGCAAGTATTATTTTATGATGTTCCTGATCCCTTATGGTGTCATAATTTTTTCCTTTTCTTAATAAAGTTGAGAATTCCTCAGTCACGTTTGTCATGGAAGTGAAATGGTACAATGCTTATACCTTATTTGCTTTATGGACTATAGCTTAAAAAAGTTTTGGATTACTGTAGAGTCTTTCATCTTTCCTTAACAGAAATGAAAGATAGAGAATAATGGGGTCTTAAATCTTCTGATTAAGTCACTGTGACCTGGTCATCATTCTACAGGTCAGAGGGCTTTATATTCCAGATAAGGCTAAATTTACATATACTTGTTTTTGTTTGTGACAGTACGTAAAGCACAATGCCTTACTAACAGCTTCTTGGAACAAAAATAACCTCTTAGGGTAAAGGAAGAAAACTAATTTGTCAGCATTCTTTATGATCCTATGGGCATGGCTTTCTAGTTAAGATGTGGATTCAATAAACTACAGGTTGTCCCTCTAATTTTGTTTTCTTATTTAAGACAACTTTATTGTTGCCAATTTCATCCATAGGGCATTTGAATTTTCTTAAGATATTTTAACTTATTTTTTAATTAAAGATAGTCAGATCTTCCCAAATTCAATTAACACTTTTTTTTTTTTTAAGACAGATAATACTTTTCTAAAATGAATAGAATATCTTTGAAAATGGGAACTGTAAATTGTAAATCTCAAATTTATGGTAGTCTGAACTTGCATTGCTATCTCAGTATAATGAATAATTTGTATATTCACTGAATAACAAAGAAAAGTTACTGGAATAATGGATAGATTGAAAAAATGACCAAGTAAAATAATTTCAGGATATTATCTTTTATAAACCAGATGTCCTTCTATAAATGCATACCAAAGCTGAATAATTACATTTATTTTTGTGATTAATTTGTGCAGGAACTAGCTGATGTCTTTCACCAGCATATGAATAGCAATTCAACTGGTGTCAATGAGGCAACATCGGGTTGAAAGCAGAATTAATTAAAAAAAGACTTTTGCCAGACTAAAAACGTCAAACTATTTTTTCCCAAGGCAAACTCTTTGCAAATCTAGGAACAACTTGTGAATACTGAAAACAGAATTCTACAGATTATAGCTCCTTGGCTGATCCTGTATTTTGGATACAGCATATGTCCTTTAAATTTCAGAGATGCATATTACTGTGACTTCTAGTTATAATTCACTGCCTAGATTTTTTAGTATTATTGTGGCATTGCCCCGACAGCTTACTTTGCATCCACTAGGTTGTTTTACTCTGACTCAATATAACAGCAACAGTGTCCCATGAACTGTAGGTCTGTAGGAAAAAAAAGATATTTGTTGTAACCATATTTAATGACCATTTAGAATGTCCTAAGTCTTCTGTTCCTCCTTTGCCTTGTTTTACTTTTAAAAGTCCAATTTATGAGTTGAAAACCATAACTGAAACTAAAAACTGGGTTTCTTCAATATGTCTCTTCTCAAGCAATTCTTTTATTATTCATAAAAATATTCATGGAAAAACAGTAGAATGAAATGGTTGAGATTTATCAAAGCTAGATAAAAAAATTATTTTGAATTAAAACCTTAGGGTTTGTGGTGACTGAAGCGCAATTCAATTAAATACTATTCCATTTGCCTGAAGAAAGATCTGCTTGTATCAGTACAAGAGTGTTGTTCTGTATCTTCAGTGGGCATGTCAGATAGCTGCTCAGAATGAGACTTTATCTCCAAAATAAGTTTGATAAGATATAATTTCAGTTAAAAAAAAAGCTGAATATATCCTAAAGAGTCACTTGCCTGAAAATAAAATGTTTCAACAAACAGGCCTACAACCCAGACAAGTCAAAACTGATCAGTAAATAGAACCCAGTGCTATATAAAGTTCTCTCCCAAAACACTTCTCATTAAATTTAATTAGTCAGCTAATTATAGTGTAGATACTGTGTTATTACTATTGGTTAAGAATTTTCCATTAAGCCAAAATATTTCTAGTAGAAAAAATACTGCTTTCTTGAAATAGTGCTTTACAGAAACATATCTGTTTCAATGCTGTTTTAATGTAATGCTGGCAGGCTTGTGTGGAATATTCTTGTGTCCCTTCCATTTTGTCAGCCACCATCAGCTTTCTAATGTTCATAGCAACTGAACTTGAGGGTTTGGACTCTAATTTTCAAAAACTTCTCTGAACATCTTCCCCCACCCCCAGAATTGTCAGAGAGTTTTTCCTGCTTTTTGCAACTTAGACTTCCTTTGTGCATTGAAAAAGCAACACAATATTTTCAGGGCTTTGGAATTTTCTGTGAGACAGAAATGGTGATGTTCAATCAACCGTGTTAATTTACATGAGGTATATGGATTACCTAATTTTTTTCCTTTTTGGTATTCCTGTTAGAAACAACACTATAATAATTCAGTATAAGACTACAGGGTTGAGCTTCAGGGTGATGATGGGAGTGGCAGGATTCATGCCACATAGTGACAGACCCCAGCATCCCTAATGCATGCACTGAAGCATATTCCTTATTGAATAAGTCAGAGAAAATAATATGAAGGTAAAAAAAACAGTGCTTCTAGCCTTTCATATTTCCACCACAATTATCCTGGTCAGCTACATACATTCTTTTTTACACACAGAAAATGTTGTTTAAACTTCCCCTTAGATGCATATTTTGTCTTTGCTATACCAGTACAACATATCCAGCACCACCATTAATTATCACCTGATGCTTCTAAGCTTCCTATAAAGAAGTGGAAATATGCTGGGTGAAGGACAGATCATGATGTGTGCTCATCCCCCTCTGCCCCCCTGCATATACTAAGTAGGCTGGGTGGGGAGCCTTATGTACTGCAGGTACACTACCTTCCCCCCTCCTCATCCCTGTGCGACCACTAAGGCATAGAGGACATCCCCAAATGCTGTTGTAGCCTTTATGATATGCAAGACACTTCACCTCCTGAGGAGTCACCACTGTTAAGAAGGATGGAAAAGGACATTCTGTTAACCATTACTTAAGGAATCTGAAAAAGTGCATTTATGCTCAGATTTTTATTAGAGATGAAAATCTGAGTACTCTTACATCCAAAGATCAGTGTATAGGAGCAATAAAAATACATAAAGAGTTAGATATAACTTGCACAGTGTTAGAAGCTTGGGATAACTTTTGGAGGTAAAATTTTAATGCATATATGAGAAACTCTTTTCAAATATAATTTTTTATTCCATTTCTCTAGTGTATTGTACTTTTTGTAATCATGGTTATTCTTTCCAGTGGGTGCATTTCATATTCACATTGTGTAGTAAAAAATTACAATATTAAGTTGAAAACAATTAAGCATCCAATATTTAGCATGCAAGATCTGCAGCAAAACAGAAAATAGTTTATTTTACTTTAACTCTTACAAATTAAGAGTTAAAACAAACTCTAAGAAATCTTGAAAACTCTGCAGATAAATCTGCTTCCTCTTTTATAAAAAAAAAACAAACACCCAAAAAATTACATCCAGCATTCTTTCTGTCGGTATAAAGCAATGAGAAAACACACTATGGGTTTCAAAAAAAGTCTTTTATGGGATTTAGTCCAGTTTTGATGCTGAAATCTGTCCATTTTGACTTTAGTTCTAATGCTGCTGCGTCAGAGGTAATGGATCTGACCTAAGAGCATCAGGGAAAACTGCTAAGATGAGCATCCCTTCATGGAGATATTGTGTACATGCTTAGGCACGGAATTAACATTTACCTTGGAATAATGTAGTCATAGTTTAGATGTGTGAAGTTAGTGCTTTAGTCCTGACTGATTTCAAAACCTTTGTTTTTCCCTTCAAAAAATTAAAAGTTTTACCTTACTTTTGCCAACAAATTACTGCTTTGTGACATTTATTTTATTTACCTAGTAGGGCACCCTTAGCCAGCAGACATGTTGCTCACAAAACTGGAAGTTTAGTTGCTCTCTGCAGATGAATATGTCTTAGCCTACACATGCCCAGGGCATGGATGCTCCTGTACGTTACTGAATCTAACAGATAACAGTGCAGTTTCCACAACTTTATGAAATCAAACACTTCAGCAGGAGAAAACCTTAGGATCTTTTTAACATTCAAGCCCCATTTTACCCCAGAACATTATAAACCAACTTTTCACAAAAAAGTCCATGAGCTCTGCAGTCTCCCACTAAGATATAAAGTAATAATAATTTTAATATCCAAACTTTTGAAGAATCATACTGGTATAACTGTATGTTCTGGGCATTTCTGCTGAGTAGGTAGTTGTGAAATTTAAGTTAATTAATTGTAAGTAAAAACTAGATAATTAGATTAGCCAGTTTTATAGAAAGTCATCTGGGAAATTATATATTCTGGTGCTTGTGGATCCTGAGAGATCATAGGTAGAATTACACTAGACTCATTTTTTACCTCTCAAAAGCCTGAAAGGGAGAAAAAAGTATTTTGTAAGAAACTGGAGATAAATTCTAGACATAGTGGAGTCTTATGCAAACTGTGCACAGTATGTGAAGCCTTGGGCAATGGTGAGATGAGTAGCGTATTGCAATATTTTTTATATCAAATGTATTTTTATGCATATTTTATAGCAAAGATGGAATGCAACAAAAGGCAAAATATTAAGACAGAAGGTTATGTAGTTATAACTGCAGCTTGAATTTTAATCAGGAAGAGGCAAAAAGTTTGCTTTTTAAAATGTCATAGCTGTACTGTTTCTGCTTATGATATCCTTCCTAGATTAGTTTCATCTGTGAAAGTCATGTAAAGGTTAATAGCACTCCACCTCACAGTTTGAGATTATTTAATACTCCTGCATTTGCTTTCTACTCACTTTATTGTTTCACTTAAACAGTCTCAGGATAACCTGCTGGCTTGCTTTTTCCTATAGCCGTTGATCTGTGTTAGACAGGAGCCCCACCACTTGTGTAGCTCCAGTATTCCAACAGTCCATCACTCACCACGAGATTATCACAGGCCAGAGCCTTCTTGAACATTTCTACATTTTCTGTGGTCTCAAACTGTTTCCCGTGGAAACTGCATTTCTTTAATGTTCCATTTCACCAAACAGAAACGTCAGTAATAATAATATTGAAGAGGGCTGATCTTCCTTAGGGAACTTCCTACATGCAAATGTCCCTGGCACTCCCCACTTGTCCCTGCTCATTTTGTATGTTCTAGAGGGTGGTATGGTCTCATGGTGGTACATGGCATAAGAAAAGTATAGACGAAGTTTTTGTTATGTAGAAAGTCCAGTGCAGTATAGACTAAGAATTATTACCTGTTTGCTGTTGAATAATGTTGGAGCAATTCATTAGACAGCTGCCTGAAAGACTAATAATAAAATACATTCTTTTCTAATTTTATAACCATATGCTGTTTACTTTGGTACTTTTTTCCTTCATTCTTTCTTTTTTAATCTCACTACATAGCATTTGTATTGACACAGCACCTAAAAACATCAGTCAGGGAGGATCATATTCTTTCAGAAGCCATACAAAATAAGGACTAGAACCTGTGCTAGAAAAAAGTATAGCATAAAATATTTTCACCTTTTTTTCTCTTAACTTTACTGTGAAGACTGTTCTGCTTCCTGGTGCTCTTCTCATTTTTCTGCTTTAGGCCTCCATTCTTGTTGCACATAGTTTCTAGCTGTGTCTTTTCCTGTTCTCTGAGATGTTCCCTTTTTGCTGGTAGTTGATATTCTCAAAAAGATGCCTTTTACTTGATCTGTCCACAACGCCTACATACCAGTGAAAGTAAAGCTACTCCTTTTTAGTTCCTATCTCCTTTTACTGATTCTTCCAATAAATATCTTAAAGATCAGTAGGAAAAGTAATAAAAGGAGAAGATGCAACACCACACACAAGGGCTCTTCATTGTTCATTACTTGAGAAAAGCTGATTTGCTGGAATAATTCCCTATAGGTATTATTACATAATACCCAGTAAGGTCATTTGAAGCTTGCATTCTAAATCTGTTAAAACAAGAAGATTTAATCTTATAAAAATTTTCATTTTCTCTAATTGTCATGATTCCTAGGCTATCTGGACAAGACTAATCTGATAGAGAAGCTATTGCATTTTTCATCATAGAGAAGCATAGCACTTAACTCACAGTATTACTTGCTTTCAGTTGCTGTTAGCATCAATTGGCTAAGAATGAATTAGAAGAGGTTGAAAAGTAAGAAAATGCCACTAGCACAGTAAGAATTAAAAGATTCATGTTTCTAATTGAAATGTCATTGTTATTCATATTTCTTACAGTTTATAATGTTATAAACTCAAAAATATACACATAACTTTTAAATTATAGATATGAAATGGATTTTAAAAATTTTGATCAAATTCCTACTTATGACAAAACTGCTATTTGGTTCAAAAGGATTTCAGTGCTTTCACTGGTATAGTTGATATTTGAATTACATTTTTTGGCTACCAACCCCCCCCCCCCCCCCCGCACACACTTTCTCGTTATCTGAGTTTTGGGAAGTAAAATGCCTGCATATGGATACATTCTCCAAGGGAATCCAGATGCTCTTCCCCTTAATATTTTGCAAGGACCCTGAGCACATTTTCTCCATCACAGGGGTTTGGCTACCTGGTCACAGTAGGAATCCAGCTTGGCAGCACGTCATTGAAGCAAAGCTGTTTGACAAAAAGTCATATAAGCCTCAGCAGGGGTTTACTCCTCTCAGGAGCTTTTTTTATTTATTTGTTTGGGGTTGTGGTTTCGTTGATGTCATTTTTGGTTTTTTTTTTTGTTTTTTTTTTTTTTTTTTTTTTTTTTTTTTTTTTTTTTTTTTTTTATTTATTTTTTTTGTTATTTCTCCTTCAGGATTTCTTGGGAGGTCCTCTTGGACTCTACACAAGCTACTGTGCAAGTATACCTTTACCCAGCCTTGTATCTTCCTATTCTAACCTTCTGACCTGACTTTTGGGCTTGACCTTGGACCTACCTCATCACTACTCATCTTGTCTCTCAGTCTGAATGGTTGTCTGGACTGGATCTGCTCTGTTCCTGCACAGGGGCTTTGGGACTGCAGACTTTGTTGGCAGGATCCTGCTCCTGCCTGTCTTGCTCTGAGCCTGAACTCCCAGATCACCTTCCTTTTCCTTGCTGCTCCCTGAGACATAGCAGATCTTTTTCATTAGGACGTGGAACCTGTTGACTGATTTATCCCACAGAAAACTATGTTTTCAAATTAAATCTGGGCTGATGAGGAAAGGTACTGTGCCTCAGTGCTCTCATCTTGAATTACTATATTGCCTTTAAGACATCCATGCTAATTTGTTCACATCCTGATTTTAACAGACAGTTTTGTTTCTTGAATAGTATTGTAAGTATAATTCTTAACATAATAATAAGCTACTGAAGTCTTTTTATAACATCTGAAAATTTTTATTTTCAAAGTTGTTTGATTTGATATGTCAGATTTAATATTTTTTAGCTGTCATTTCTTTTTCTTTCATTATTTGGAGGAACTAATGCTGGCTTAAAGGATATTGACTTCTGTTTCTTAAAGCTATTCATCTGAAAACAATTTCCAATGTAATGCAAGAATAATTTCAAAATCAGTTAACTGTGAGCTCAGGCATGCCCCAGAGTTAGGTTACATGGAAGTTTTTTTCAGAAGAATCTGGTCTCTAAGTGCAACTAGCTGTGTCTGTGGTACTGTTTCCTTCAATATAAGGCTGATGGAGTAATGATAAGAACAAGGAAAGAGGAACTAATTTAATCATGGCATGTTTCATGGTCTATGCTAATATAGATAACTAAAGAAATATCATAGGGAGAATCTATTTTGCATCTTTATAGTGCCACCTCCCTTTTCATCCTATGCTTTCCCATGCACAGGTCTACATGTAAAATACCAATATTATACTCTTTAAGGAGAAAGCAGAATCCGTGAAAATTCCCTGAGAATGTAGTTCTAACAGACCTATGCTGGTGCCTATGCAAGCTCAAGAGCTGTCATAAAGCTATTTGACTACACATATAATCTAGCTTGCAGTGTGACCTGTCAGAATCCAAGTAAATGCAAATGAATTTTTGTGAGCACTATTACATTAATGAAAACTCAGAGGAATATTTGGTCTTAGAGATTATTATAACTTCATAGCATATCTTAGAAGTATTTGTTTTCCTTCTTTTGTGAGAACCTATTCTTAAACTCCATTAAATTATTTTCCCCACCTTTCACATTTAATTTTATGTCTCCACCCTGTTCTTAATATCACACTGGGGCTTGGCCAGCCAGTTATTAAAAATAATACTGTTTTTTATTTTGTGTCTGAGCATGGCTCTTCTCTCAGTTCTCAGATATATCCCTGAAAATGTAATAGAGTTCTTAGACCCTTGCGTTTTATGTCTAAAATCTATTAAGATATTATCAATAAGTACACTATTTATCTAAGACATTGTATTAAAAACATGAACAATATTATGAAAGAGTATTGACAGTGTTTTATTCTTTCCATAAGTCTTCCATAATTAAATTAATCAAATTGATAATTAGATCCTACAATGATCAATATATATCTTGTTTCTGTCGTTTCAACTTGAAAAGCCTTTAGATGTGAGGTGAAAAATTTATTAAAAAAATAAATGAATTGGGTGCAGTTTCATCTTGTGAAACACGCCAATCCTGAAACTTTAAAGTAGCAAGCTTGTAACTTTATACTTTCATCTGACTTGTACTGAAAATAAAACTTAATGTCTATTTTTACAGACATATCATTTAAACAATAACTTTAAAGAGCCTCAGGGCTGTTTGATAAGAATTGAAAGTTTTTCCTGTTAGATTCATTCAGTCTTCTCACACATCCTTGAGTGCTTGTTAATGAAGAATAGAAAAGTGTTACTGTTACAAGGTGCAAAAAAAGGTACATTATTTTTTTATAATATCTGATAAAACAAACCACAAGGTTTGTTTTTTCCTAGAAATTCCAAGCATATCCATCTTCTCACAGATGGGGCTATATACGTGCTAAGGCTGAAATCTATAGTCCTATAGAGAGTGAAAGCAGCATTGTACTATTCCCTGTTCCCTTTGCTCCAATGGAAATAATTTCACATTACTTCAGTTGGAAAAGAAATAAAATTAATGGCTTCAGGAAGCTTGGGAATTTTAAAGGGTTTATTATTTAAACCCTTTCCCCCCCCCCCCCCCCTTTTTTTAATGCTTTTTCCATTTCAAAGCATGGAGAAGACTCTTGTGTGTCTTGAACTGGCTCATGTATCTCAGGTAATACTGCTAGACCTAAAATCACCAGCAGTCTCTATATAGAGATACATACCAAAGATATACATAAGTTCTGAGCAGCTTTCTGAAGTCTTTCTCACAATACATAGTCTTTGTGCACCAGTGACTGTGTTTACTGTGATAAAATGACAATTTAAGAGCAGAAGACTAGTGCAATGCAACAGTTGCTTGATCACTGAACAGAATAATTTGAACGTATGCAAAATAAGATGCCTGTATGCAGCTTGAAACAATTTCATAGTAGTACGGAATTATGTGATGCAAAATATATGTATGTTTTCCAACACTGACTTTAAAATTTTTTCTTTTTTTCACTTGGAATATAATATGCGTTATTATATGATTAAAATAAAGGTTGAATCATTCCACAGTAGGGTGACATTTAAGTAATACACCAAGGAAAAATAAGTTGTGTAAGTACATTGAAATAGAATAATAATAGCACGTAGCTTGCATTGCCTACACTACACTACTATTTTGAACATTAAATACTCAAATAACTGTAAAAATCTAAACTGTAATATGCATTTACTCTTTCCTCCCAGCATCAATTAATCCCTACCATGTGACCCAGTTTCTTAAAATCTCTTTATTTTAGCACAGTTACAATAAAAAAAAAATTATAAACTATTTAGCTACGTTGATACAAAACAGGCCATTAAACTAACTTCAAAAGGAAAGACTTGCTAAAAACCTGTGGGCAGCTGTGAAGTGTGCCGTCCTTGTGGGCTGCTACATGCTACTACTTTAACTTTGAGGTTATAGATATCTTACATGTATAATCCCTGAAGTCTCCCTGGAGAACCACTTTTCAAATATAAGTTTTCTTTCTTATCTTTGTCAAGTAACAATGTGATTCTTAAAATAGCCCAGAATTGTCATGTTGTATGCCACAGTCTGTTTATTGTGATCCAGAGCTAGACTCTGTTGATAACAAGCATGGCTAACTCTGCATCAGCATTGAATGAACAATGATATTGAACTCTGCTTCTTCACATGTCTGATTTTTCTTTTTAAGGTTTCCTTTATCTTTAAACAGAGGACTTAAGTTTATTTCAGTCTGTTGTCATCACAATTCCAGAGCTATGTATCAAAAAAATGCTTGCATTGAAATCATAGCATTACTTCAGCTAGCAAAAGTCTGCTGGGCAGAAAGTAGAAAAAACATATGAACCTCAGTTTTCTACTCAGGTCATAATTTATGGATCTGTTGCTATCTTTCACAATACAAATCCTAGGCTACTAGTAGTACAGCAAACGCTTTCCCTCTCAAGGAAAATCCTGCAGACCATATCCTCTGTTCACTCAGCTATCATCTTTCTGTTCCTGTATAAGACTTCTCTGACCTAACGCAATCCTTGATTTTTATTTTACTGAAAAGAACTGACAGTAAAAAGAAGTCTATATGTTCCCAAATCAGATTATCTTCCATAACTTTTACATATAGACACTTTGCACCTGAAGAATTTCAAGATCACTAATGTTACAATTCACAGTGATTAAAAAAACCAGTGATAAAATAGGGAAACCCTTACTACGTACAGGTGAAGGGCAAGCACAGCCCTCAGCTCGCAAAATGTGAAATCTAATTCGAGTCAGTGCAATGTTACAAAGTCATTTGCGAAGCGTAGACCCCATGCATGTAGCTCCTGTGCCCACAGTCTGGCTGCCGCAGGTTAGCCGGCCGGGCGTTAGTGGTGAGGAAAAGCGGTGACCGGGGTCGCCCTCCAAGTCAGTCCGGGGTATTTCAGCCGCCCGGAGAAACCGGCGGGGGGACTTTTGCTTCCCCGAGGGTAACTCACCTGAGCAGTACCGCTGCTTCCCACAGGTAAAATCCCGACACAGCCGCTCGGAGGTACCTAATCCGGGCCATGCTGCTCGGAGGCTCAGCGGAGCCCTGGAGCGGTGGTGTCCGAGGCATCAGAAGTGCTCCGGGGCTCGGCTCGGTTCTGCGCGGAGCTGAGCTGCTCCTCGCGGGCAGGAGCGTCCTAAGCACCCTGGAGAGCTCCGGCAGCCCCGCGCCCGCCGCCCGCCTAGCTGCCTGCGGCGCCTTGCGCCTTCCCGCTGGTCCCCGCCGCGCCCGCCCCGCCGCTCCGCATCGCAGCAGAGTGGCCGCCTAATCCCAGCCGCGGCGGCGGCAGGAGCCCACCGCTCCGCCCGCCTGGCCCCGGCTCCTGCCAGCAGCCGGCACCCCGCAGCCGACCGCATCCCGGGAGCGGGGGGTGCTGCGGCCCCGACGGCGCGGGGCGGGCGGGGTGGCAAGGCGGGGGCTGGACACGGCCGTCCCCCCGCAGCGCCGTGGCTTGCGAAGGCCGGCGGGGCGGGACCGGGGACAACGAGGGGCGCCCTGAAGGGTCTGCCCCTGGAAGGGAAGATGACACCGCTGGGGGCGCGGGGAGGGCTTATTTGGGGGTCGGGTCCGGTGTTTGCCCTCAGAAGAGCCCCTGACGGAATGTCTGCCCCTATGGGAAGAGGGATGGGAGTTATTCTGCTTTGCCTATAGCACCTATAGCGCTTTTCTTAAGGAAATGTGTGTGTGTGTGTGTGTGTGTAATCCTATTTCAGTCTTTTCCCTGAGAGTTCAGTGCTGATGGACACAGAAAAAGTCTATCCTGTTCAATTCAATTTCACTTTTTCGAAAAGATGGTCTAGTGCCATGAGGCAGACTACTAGGGAGATCCAAAGAGTTTGAAAGTTTTTCTGGGGAGAAGAGTGGAAGGGATTATGGGAAGCAACAGGGAAAGAATATTGTAAGGGGGAAACTTGAAAGTTGTTAATGAGAAGAGGGAGGAACAGAGAATGAGTTTACAAGTACAGGTGACAGTAGGAAGGAGAAATGATTACAGTTATTGTTAAAGAAAGCAAACAACATTTCATGCAAGCCAGGAGCTGCTTGTATTAGAAAAGGATAAAGATTTCTGAGTGATCTTGAGAAATATTGTTTGAGAAATTCTTGTGAAATCTGTATGGTTTGTGTATGCAGTAAAATAATAAATGTGAGGAAGGGACATATACCTGGAGAGGGACAGAAAGGGAAAATATGTCTAAGATTGTAGAGTTGGGATATTCTGTGAATCTAAAAAGCAATGGCCTTTGAACACCAGTATCATGTCTTGGAGAGCCAATGAAAGGGGAACTATGGGAGTAGTTCAGGGAGAGATCTCTGCATATGTGAAATATATCTGGCTAGGCACTTCCTTCTCAGTGTTAGCCTCAAAATAATCTGCTGGCTTCCTTTCCCCTATAGCCACTAATTTGTGTTAGGTGTTAGACAACGGCCCCACTCTGTGTGCAGCTCCACTAGTTGCACAGACCATGTGATTGTCTCAGGCCAGAGTCTAATTTAACTATTAAAATGCTATAAAAAGCTCAAGTGCTGAAGAAGGAAGCAGATGTGGAAAAAGGCAAAGGTTGATCAAGATTAGGCACATGAAGCAGAGTAAAAGAAACTGAAATCTGAGGGAAGCATAATGAAGTAATTGCAGAAAGACAGTGAATGAAACATAGAAAAACTTTTTACACAGAACAGAAAAGATTAAAAGATCATTCAGTAGAGAAGATGCAGAAAAGAAATAAGAAAGAGGGATTTTATGCATTCCTCATATCCAAGGATAGAGTGTGTTTTAGAAATAGGGTATTTCATTAGAAATCTTTACAGTAATCACATGTTCCACCTCCAGGTATATTGTCTTTTTTCTTTCAAAAATATCTCACATGTTGCTTTTACCTCAGTTCTTAATTTATATTTTCTATTTTGCCATACCCTTACACTTTTTTTAGCTCTTCAAGGTTGTTCCAATGGGTATCACTAAATAATAACACCTACCACACATTTTCAATCCAGTATGGATTTCTTTTTTGATACGTACCAAGTGTATGGCTTAAGAATGTCCTAGAATATCACTAAATTTCCTCTGTTCCCTGAACTGTTTCATTCTTAATTTTTCTTTTTTTTTTTTTTTTTTTCAGTAGTAGTGGTTACATGAATTCAGGAGCCCTTTGTATTCAGTACTCCAAATTTTCGAGAAGTTTATCCTTTTGTTCCCGTTCTCTCTGTGTGGAAACAGCGGTCATGAACAGAAGCTGTTTAAACCCTTAACTGAAAACATAATAGCAAACAAAGTAAATAATACCTGTATTGTTCTAGGACAGTCTGTCGAGGCAGGTGCTCTACAGAATCAGCGTAGAGTGCTTCCCTTTTCCCTTCTATATTCAGAATGTTTGAATCTTATCTTTCCTCTTAAAACTAGTGTTTAGTAAGGCTGTTTCTCCCTGTGCTGTTTATCTTTGTGCATTATGTACTTCAACAGTGAATTGGTCTAATATTTATTTATGCTGAAGCAAGTGATTTTTTTTTTTATGATACTATTAGTTAAAACTACCAGCATGAACTCTCCAGTAGGAACAGTTCTATTAATTATAAATATAGGCTATAGTTTAAATCTGCAGAGTTCAAACTTCTCAAAATCCCCATGGGAAAGACATACACTTGCTTCTGCTTTAAGTAGCAACTTTGTTGTTGCATCATTTTGTTCTGCTAAATAAGAATTTTGTTTTCAAGCTCTTGAAAATTTTCGTATGGGTAGTGTTGAATATTAAAATACTCTCTTCTGAGTGATTCAGACAACTCCCTTTGATTCATTAAAAGTTCCATTTCAACAAAGAACATGTTGTTGACTTCAGTGAGATTTAGAAGCATAGAAGCGTACTTAGTTTTTAATCACAAGCTTTGATAAAATATTCTCTGCTTAAAGTGTTTTAATTCACTATTGTTTTAATTACCATCTTCTTATTCCTTCCATATTGCTACTGGTAGACTTATCTATTAAACAAAGCTGTACACAAAGCTGTGTTCAGTCTTTAGAAGATCTTTATGGTATCTTTTTATCCTTCTGGTAGATACAGTAAATTAAAAGGTAGGACTTGTTTGAACATCCATTTAAAAAATGAAATTCATGCAGTGTCACTGTAGTATGAATTTGTCTCAAATATCAATGTTGTTATGTGCATAAAAAGCTGAGCTGTTTAATTTACTTTCAGTAGTATTGCAGGTTAATTGAAGCATATTCTTCACAAATGGAAAACACTGGTATATTGAAATGAAAAGTTCTCACCAGAATACATCAATATCAATATCTAATTCTCCCCATAACTAGCAGGGTGTATAGCTACTCTTTCTCTGGTCCAACATGTATTTAGGTATTTTTGAAAATAAACCACTTGTATTTATGAGCTTGAGATATCTACACCAGGAGTAGCCTAGGAGTCAAAAATGCCATAGGGTTACTAGAAGGAGATGATCCTAATGTGAATCAAAACAGTAGTTTGCCTTTTAAATGGGGATACTTTAACAACCTCATGTATTTGCACTCAGCAAGATAAACGTAAATCAGTTTAATAGAGTAACTCACTTTCATTTGAACACAAAATTTATACAACTGAATGCAAGATAGTGCAGTTACTCAACAGTATTAGTGAGACAAGCCAATGCGCAGATGTAGATTGAAGGATTACTGCATGTACTTTTTGGTGTGACAGAGTCCTTGTGGAACATTAAACTAATCATAGTGGTAGTCATGAGAAGTTGCTATAATTATTTTAGTGTGCCCAATCCTAGAATATATTGTAGTTCAATATGTTTAAATAATCATTCTGTAAGAAGGCTGCTGACAAATTTGAAAGGTTTCTGAAAAGAACTACAAGAACATTACAGTTTGGAATACCTCCCTAACATAAGATAAAAGCAGATTAACTTGTGAAAAACAGAAAAGTTTAGATTTGTCTTTAGGCACCTTGATGATGGAAAAAAGTATGTGAAATGAAAGCCATTTTTAAATAAGCAGAGGTAGTAAATTAACAAGACTGGAAACTGATAAAAGATTAATTCATAATAATAAAAAGAAACAACAAACCTACTTTGAAGCAATTGAAAGTTTGAAACAACTAGAAAGGGAGCAGAACTGATCACCATTTAAATTCTTTAAATGTAGGTCAGCTGTATTTTCTGGGCTTGATCCAGAAGCCACTGGGTAAAATTTTACGAGCCTTGAGATTCAGAAGTTCAGACTAATGGCTCCCATGTTAAAACATGTGAGTCTATAAACCCAAAGTGTTTTGTCATGATATATTCAGCTACAAAGTTAAAGTTGTGGGCTTTCTTATAAAAGCAATAAATTGACCTTACAAACAAAAGATTGGCTTCCAAGTTGACAGAGTTGAAAACCACGTATATCATAATGGTAAGGAATAAAGATCTCACATATGTAGTCTTTACCACAATTATATTGCCAGTTTGAATATTCCAGCATTTTAGGAGGGTGTTGTGATGGGATATGACATCACTGTAGTTTTAGATTCTGGTTTTACTGAGACATGTTTGATTATGTTAATTAATCTGGTTATCTCGGTACACAGGATTCCCCAGGATGTAATTCATTGAAGTGTGAAACCCCAGAGGCTTTGACCTATTACTAAATACAAGCTACAAACAGAAGAGAGTTTTTTTGATAAATGCAATCCTAAAATAGAAAGACCAACTTTAAAATATGGGAGTAAAACTACTAAAAAGAAAAATGTAATTGTTCAGTATTCCTCAATAAGCAACAAAATCCTTAGCAATGTATTTCAGTCTCTGAAAATAGAGAGTCTGTGTAAGAGCATTTGCCAGCTTTCTCTATGAGAAATATAGGTGTTCACCACAAGGATGTAACATAGCATTCTTCAGAATGTATTACCTCCAAAGTAAGTCTTGGTGTAACTAAAATAAATAGGCTTTTTAGTCGGGTTTGCAGAACTTTTGGCTGTTGCATTTAATTTCAGGATGCATACAAATTGTTCCTAATTCATGGTTAATTAGATTATCAGCCTTTTAACAAATTGAAACATGACCGGCAAATTGCATGTATCCAGATAGCTTTTCTTCTCAAGCACCTTCTATCTTAAGCCTTAATTCTCTTCATTCAGATGGAGTTGCCCAGTTCCAGTGGCAACTGATGTCATCGTGTGCTAAACCTAACCTCTGGGGAGGTGGGTCATAGCAGCAGAAATTAGGTGGTCTGCATTTTACTCTCAGTGTTAGAGCTCATTCAATGTTAATGAGTGGTACATTACAGAATAATAACATGTCACATGTGTGTATCAAGTGCATATGAACCAGAATTTGGAAAATATATTGATACAGGGAGAACAGATTGGCAACTTCAATGAAAAACCCCACTGTGTGTTGTAATGAACATGTATAAATGGAAACAGCACCCCCCAGAAATTGTCTAATATCTAAATGTAACACTATTATCAAATATCGGCAATTATGTTTACCAAATGTGTGCATACATATTCACTTTATATGAAAATAACTAAGCAAGGATATACAGTGCAAATTTGTACTCCACAAGTAGTCAGCACTGAAAAGAAGTTCTCAAGTGTAGCTGATATGTTTATACCCACTACAGTGTCTTGAGTGCCTTGGAGCAAAATCTGGTCTTTGTTTTATGTGCTTATAAACAGATTTTCTGTTAGATAATGAGAATCAATGGGAAGTTAGTATTTTCTCTGTTTTACAAAAAAAGAATAGAAGAAACAGTGGTCTAATAGAGGCAGAAATGTCTGAACTGCTGTGCACAGAGATCAGTCAAAAGCAGAAATATTTTTAATCTAATCTCATACTTTGTTATTAGCTCCTTTTGTTAATCAAGGCTTCAGTCCGTTAAACACTGTTTAGCTCAAAGCAAGTGAGCTGTTCTGCTGGAGTCAGCGGCCCTGTAAACGTTTTATTGTCTCAAGCCTCAAGGGAGGCAGTTCCTGCTAGTTAGTCAGCGTTCCTCTGTTTTTATTTAATTACTCCTAATCATAGCAGAACAGTGCTTAAATATCCTGAGTAGGCTGCCATTTTCCCAGTGTGAAACTTTTAAGTTTCTTCCATTTTTTTGAGTGTTTTTTATTTTTTCTCTTTGCCTGATAGTTTTGCATACAAAAAAAATTAACTCTGAGAAGCAAACTGTACCTGTGTAAATAAACTCACATGGATTTTGATGATAGAAATACAATTGCTTGCATATGTAAAACATAGTATTGGTTGAGACTATTTAATGATACAGCTGAAAACGTGGTTCTTGTAATGAGTGGAATTATTAAAAGGACACCTCAGTGGTTTATAGTTTGGGCTGCATTGATATTTGTGCTCAGTCAGGGGTTTAGATATGACATTTTCAAAATCTGCTTGTGTTAGACTAGATTTGTGTCTACTGGAGTATTTTACATTTATTTATATATATATATATATATAAATATATAAAATAGCTTTTAAATAAGCACTTTTCAGTGACCATGAGCAGATGCAGCAAAGTCATAGTGATACCAAGTGTACGTGAAATAGAAGGAATCAAACCTGTGAACCCAGATTTTCTCATCCTGCCACACTTAACAGTGTTTTTTTTCATATTGGAGAGTACACAGGTTTTGCAGCATGTTCTGGAAGGTAAAAACACAAGTATGAATTTAGGGAGAGTGTGAATTCTAAAGATGTGGGCCAATGTGGAAAATCTCCCACTGTCTCTCTCTTGTTATGGTCTGTGCTCAGATCCAATGTTTGTGCTGACTGTACATGCTACATCTACCCTAAGGACTAAGAAAGGGCAGAAATCTATTAAGAAAATTAGGAGCAGTATTAACTTTCAATAACTTTTTGAATTCTTCCATGTCTTAAATAACTTGCAGGGGATCCTTTACAGTGATTGGGAAAATTATTCCAAAATGCGAAACCTGGCATAACTTAATTTGGTAGCTGGCTGTTACTTTATAAACACTGCTACTCCAAACTTTTTCAGAGTTGTGACTGAAAACCAAATTATTTTTTGTCTATTTTTTTCCTTCGTATCTCTTTTAAAAATATTTTGACACCTATTGTCTTATTTCATCAAATTAATTTGCTGGAAAATATATTATTTTGGTGATAATTAATTACATAAAATTGTTTTAATACATTTTACTCTTTATACGGAATAAGTGCTTGTCAACATGTTTTGACTTGTTTATAAGGGTATGGATGACTGGATCATTTACATTGAGGTGCAGTTATTCACCTTCTGATCTTTCCTCTTCAGTCTATTTGAGAATCCTGTATTCGGAAGCTCTTTCCAGAAATACAGCAAATAAACATTGTCTTAGAAACATAATAAAACGAAGTGAAACCATCACTCACTGTTCCATACAGCAACCAAACTATTAGTCATTTCCATTTGGTCATAATATGAGTTATAACAGTTTGGAAAAATTGACAGTATGTAAAATAATAATTTATGAGCAGTGTGTATTACTATAACACACCCTAATGTATATTCCTTTTACAGTAGGTGACCTAATACCTTAAGATTTAGAAAAATGTGTTCATGTGAGCAATCCTGCTGATGTACATTGTGAACTAAATCCTCATTAAGGGAGATTTATGTTTTCACAAAGCAGCTTTGGAGTACCAGTGAGAACCTACTCAAGGGAAGGTGAAGGCTTCTCCCTCAGACTTGCTACAGAATGAGTTTAGAGAAAAGATCCTGGAAAAATAACAAGTAAAACTTGGGCTTAAATGTTGTTCCTCAACCTTTGTAAACCCAGCCCTTAATCTCATATTTCATTATATCCCAGTAAACTATAAAATACCTGATAACACACAAGATTTTGAAGATGTTCATGTTCTAAGTCAGAAACAAATACTTTCAATTTTTCTGATCCTTGTCAATATCTTCCTTTGCTTTTTGGTTGAAATCAACTGGAATTTAAAGTTCTAGTTTCTGTAAAAAAGGCAACAGTTGTTCTTGATCTGGATTTATGACTGTCAGGGTGAAGGATTTAAAGCATCAAAGTCAATTGTGCATGATATTTTGAAATTACCTATGTGTAGCAAACAACTTCACATAAATCATTTTCTTCATCAGTATCAGTTCTCAAATATAAAAAAAATTGCAACAGTATTAGCAAAAGATTGAAAATTTTTCATTACAAAGCAAATGTTCTACAGTTCGATACTTTAGTTTTAGTAGTGATTTTAGAATTGTCTTAAGAGTGGTGGGATTTAGTAGCATTATATATTTATATTGTTTATTTTACTATTAATCACTAAATGCATTAAAAAATGGAAAAGTAACACATACTAACAATTAGTCATGGTTACAGTTATTTTCTTTTACTTTGTATTTATTCTAGCTTCCACTGAACTACTTTCAACACAGAGGGCTTTCAGTAGGCTTGATTACGAACATGAAACCAGTGTCTGCAACAGAGAGGAGGACTGCCCTATGAATCTGCTGGCAAATGGTCTGAGCAGCACTATACTGAATGAAGTGTTATGATTCTACCTGATTCAGGGTAGTAACCTATGAAGATGCTTCAGCCAGTTTGAAATAATTTGGCAACACCAGTAACCATGCTCTCCCTTGGCCTAATTAGTTGTTTTGAGAAGGAGCTGGGAAGGGAACAGGTTATGCACCTCTTTGAGTAGCACTAATTCCTCTACCCATTGAGATCCTTTGTTTCTTCAATAAACTGGTATTTCTGTGTGTACTGTGAAACAGTGAATAGGTCTGGAAGTTGACTTTTGAGACACTGGGTTTAGTCCATGGCTATTTTGGGTAATTGCATCATATAAAGTCATCTACAGTTTGACACACGTTAAGTCACATTGTAAAAATATCTTTTTCTGCTGCTGCTCTTAGAGGAGTAGCATCTTACTGCTTTCGTGATTAGAAGCTTTTTTCCTAATTTCAAACCTTGATTTATTTCTTGCAGGTTTAAATTCACATACAGTTTTCTGTTTGATTGGTTGGATTTTGTTCATTTTTAATTTGTTTATTTGTGTGTTTTTTTTTGACAGTATTATTATTTTTCTTCCCTTGTGTTTACCTCAGGAAATGTATTTGCCAAATAAACCAAGCTCTGGCAGTCTCCTGAGTAGCTTTTCTCACCTTTTTTTTCCAGTTTGAATTTCTTTTTCTCAAAACTAAATGATGAGAATAAAATGCAATATTCTGCCTAAGGGCAGCTCAGGACTTTATAGAATGATCATAGTACTTTCTTAAGAAACTACTTTTCCAGTATTCTGGACATAAGCAGTATTCATTTGGAAACAAACCAAAGAAAATAAAAATCTCTCCATTCATAGGTTTTGTACGACCTAGTTAGATTTTATTTTAGATGTGTTGCTTATCTTGGTCTTTCATGAGCTCATGAAATCTACTGGATTCAGAAGCTTTTAAAACATTTTATCAATTATTTAATCACATTCTGGAATGTACTGTAGTGATCCTGTATGCTCATGTCAGGGTCCTAAATGCACTAGTGACATTAATGACCCTGACAGCATCATGTGTAGCCTCCAGCCACGTGCAGCATCAGGAGGGTCATAAGATTGCTGTCACTTTTTTTGTTATTTCCATCTTTTACTGAAGATATTTGTTAACTGGCTTGAAGTGCCTGTGTCTTTCTTACTGAGATGCCGAAAGAACCAGCACCTCCTGAATGCAAAGCAACACTTTCCTTGGGCCCAGGACCCCCATTTAAGCTCAAGACTGAGCATTTGGTAACAGCCTGTGCTATACTGTGGGTGTACCAGTTTCCAATCATGTCTCACTGCTCATGGTTGGACGTGTGTTGTAGCCTTTCCCCCATCTACTGCTTTCTCTTGATAGATCTCATTCCCAGATCTGGTTCACCCCTTGCTATGTCTGGTATAGTCAATGGACCCTGTTACGAGGGTGATTGTGCCCACCCTACTTGGGTACTGTGGGACTGCACCCCACCATAGAGGGTATGGCTTGTACTGGGTATGCCCTTGGCTCCTGGATCACCTTCCCTCCAGGGTCAGCCAGCCCTTGTGGTTCCCTGACGCCTTGCTGTACGTGTAGCTGGAAACCTGTAAGCTTCCAGGAAAATGAAAAATCTCTGTGAAAGCGCATTGAAGAGTGGGTATGAAAAGCTTCTGTTCTCACATGGTAGCACTTTACACCTAATTTGATCCTACAAAAGGACAAATTTTGTGAAGACTGCAACACTCAGTTGTCCTGGGTTCAGCAGTAGCAGTCATGTTTCTCCTCCTTGGTAGCTGGTGCAGTGCAGTGTTTTGACTTTCGGCTCGGGAACAGAGCTGATAGAGATGTTTTGGTTTGGCCAAGGACTTTGTGAGCCTCATGCTCTGCCAGGGAGGAGGGGAAGCCGGGAGGAAGCAGAGACAGGACACCTGACCCAAACTGACCAAAGAGGTATTCCATACCACAGCACGTCATGCCCAGGATGTAACTGGGAGTTAGCCGGAAGGGCTGGGAGACTGCAGGGTTGGAGGAGGTATCGGTCGGAGCTTGGTCGGGCTTGGGGGGCGAGTTATTGGTCAGCTGGTGCTGAGGTGTTGTATTCTCTTCCCTTGTTATTTCCTTTATCATTATTATCATTGGTGGTAGCAGTAGTGATTTGTGTTATACCTTAGTTACTAAACTGTTCTTATCTCAACCCGTGGGAGTTGCATTCTTTTGATTCTCCTCTCCGTCCCTCCGAGAGCAGGGGGAGGGCAAGAAAGGGGGGGAAGTGAGCGAACGAATTACCTGACTGGGTTTAAACCACGACATCAGTATACAGCTTATTGTGCCCACATCCATGCTTTGATGATATAAAAATATTTGCTAGCGTTGGCAGCTCTCAGAGAATATATTCTCCATTAGCTTATTACTCGCATGTCAACTTCAATGAAATAAATTCGTGTCTAGCTTTCAAACTAAAAGTATTAAACGACTTGATATGCCTGACTGAATTTCATTTTTTCCTGTACTAATACATATTTATTAATGCAGAAATTCATAGAACAAAAATATGTGACTTTGTACATTAATCTGCTGACTTGAATGCTGCTATGTTGTTAATACAGGCACCATCCATGACCAATTGATGATGGATATTTTTTTTTTTTTACTTTAATAAACACCATGTCAAAGTATAAACAAAATTTCAGATGTTTATACAAAGCATGTTTAAAATTCATAAACATTCTGAAGCAAAAACTTATTTATCTCCTATAAAAGTTTTGAGAAAAACTTCTGGTAATAAAACAGTGTAAAAAAACCCACTTTGAGGGGGAAGAGTTGTCTCCAGATTATTTCTTCCCAAGCGCAGCCCCTACCACTCTAATTCACACTCTAGATGGAGGCTAGTGCAAGTACAGGCCAAATCAGACAGCCAGCAAGTGAATTAAATTAAGCTCCTAACAAGCTAACTAAAAAACCTGGATTCCTACTTACTGCTCCTTTCTTTACATTAGGAGAAACAAATCAGATACGTTCTTCTGATGTCCTAACCTGCTGAAGCTACCCTGTACAGCTACCCTGAAAGGTAATAAACATACGGTTTTATTTTTGGGTTTGTTTTATTTTTTTTTTAAGTTTGTTTGCTTGCTTTTCCCCCCAGTGCTTTTATGTTTTTAAATTAAATGTTTCCTGTTGCTGGGCTGCTATTTGTTCCTTGGGAATCTGGCTTTTTTGAGTTGCCTAAGGAGGAGGTAGCTTGCTTTTTTGTTTTCATTCTATGAGTATTTTTTAAGTACAGGGACCCATTACATGGAGTAATGATTTTTTAATGTACGGAAGCTTAATGCAGTTGATGGCTTGCTGTTTCTTTGTAATATGCTTCTCTGACAAATTCTAGGAATGCCTTGAAATGTTGAAAAATACTGTTCTGTTTTTGGATGCTAGGGGACTATTTCAGCTGTTTTATAACTGTAGCTGTGTGCTGTTGGAGTATAAAGAGTTTGGAGAAAGTATTTGCGTTCTTGTCACCTTTTCTTTCTATTCCAGTTTTCAGCATGGAGCTTACTGTGCAGAGGCAAAGAGGCAGTTCTGAGCGGAGAGGAGGTTGTGTTGACAAAATTTAGCTGACTACTAGTATAAAAAAGACACAGCTGATTGTTTGGCTTCCCACATTGATATTATTTCCCTGCTGGATTGCTTCATTGTATTAATTCTTAAATCAACCTACCTTCTAACTTAAGCTTTTACTGTGTTACGCAGTATTTCATGTTTACAGTATCTGTAATTCACATCTCTAAGGGTTGGAGTTTGGTTTTGTTTTAGCATTTAGGGGTGTTTGTTTGTTTGTTTGGGGGTTTTTGTTTGTTTGCTTCCCCTGAAATAAACTCATAAACTTGTAAGATTTGTTTTTTTCCTTCTAATGCTTTCTACTTAACCCTTTCCAGCTAGTGCTGATCATCATTGAATTACAGATCTGGTGAGAGAAAACATGTATTGAAAAGAGCTTTTAAAATGACTGTTAATTGGTGTTAATACAGCATTTCCGAAGTTGGTATTGGTTTTGTGCCTATATTTTTAAGTTGTTTCGAGGTGGTGTTTGGCATTGCCTTTCTTCCTGGGTTTGCCCTAAATGAAGACTGTTTAGGTGACTCTGCTTCCAACATGAGTGCACATAATGAAATGGAAGCAAGCATAGGTTGAAGGAGCATTGCTTAGTGAGCTGATGTGAGCAAACAGGAAAGTGGTGCCAGAGTGCAAGAACTTTTGTATGATCAGACATAATGTGTTCTGCAATTCAGTTGTGCAACTAAACCAATGGGGTGTGTATACATAAGCACATATATATTTCTGCTTAACAGTAGCTTGATAGTGGGAGAAGATTGTTTCAGTAATTGACCACTGGGTGTTCTTAGAAGTACTGTGCTACTCTCTAGCTGTCTAGCTTTTATATGTGTGTGGCAAATTACTTTATATGGGGAGGCATCTAGGAAAGCTTTGAGAGATGTAGTTCTACACAGTTTCTCCTGCTTTGTTTATTCACTTAACTATTTGACAGACCTTTTAATGAATGTTTTGCTATCCTTGTCCTTCTAGGAAGGAAGAAGGGATAAGTGCATCATACAGTTGTAACTTAAAGGGATACAATTTGAAAACATTATGCAAGTCTTGAGATCTTAAACTTTCAGTAGTATTGAAACTGAGTAACAGACTTCTTGTAGTAAGAGTTCCTGAAAATTAGAAAATTGGAACAAATGAGATTCACCTGCTTCTCCAGGTGACCTCTTTCACTTGTGTTATGGAACAAGTCTGTCCACCTGCTGAGGCTCACTTCTCTATGATTGGCACATGCAGACTGTGGGACAGTTCTTCAGCATGTGTATTTAAACAGAAATGCATAAAGGACAAGATTTTGAGACTATTAAACACTAGATTGTGTTAGATAGTAAAGCTAACAGGATTAGGTAAGTGATCTTGGCTCTGGTGAGGCTGCATCTCAAATACTGTGTTCAGTTTTGGGCCCCCCAATGCAAGAAAGACATTGTGAAACTGAAGTGTGTCTAAAGAAGGGCAATGAAGCTGGTGAAGAGTCTAGAGCACAAGTTGTATGAGGAATGTCTGAGAGAACTAGAGTTGTTTAGCCTGAAGAAAAGGAGGTACAGGTGAGACCTTATCACTCTATATGACTACCTGAAAAGAGGTTGTAGCAAGGAGTGTATCACTCTCTTCTAGGTAAGGAAAAGAGGAGGAGGGCTCAGAGTTTCGTCAGATAAGGTTTAGGCCGAATATTAGGAAAAATTTCTTCATAGAAAGGGTTGTCAATCATTAGAACAGGCTGATCAGGTACATGGTTAAGTTGCCATCCCTAGAGGTACTTAGAAGATGTAGAGATGTAGCGTTTAGAGACATGATTTAGTGGCAGACTTGGCAGTGCTAGAGTAATGGTTGGGCTTGATCTTAAGGGTCTTTTCCAATCTAAATGATTCTATGATTTATATGAAATAGTTAATTTTTAAATTGGTTAAGCATGTATTAAAATAGTTCATACAAAATGTGATTCTGAAGTTCAGTTTGATGCCCAATCATTTACATGCACTCTACTGAATTTAAAGTTCTCATATCTACTGATAAGAAACTGTGTCATTTGATATAATTCAAAATCAGTAGCTGTCTTCCTAGCTCTATGAAGATTATTGTCCTGACCTGATATGCGATTCTGATATCCATGCAGTGTTGTCCCCAAGTATCTATATCCAATAAGTAATCTTTGGTTCTGTCAGATATACACATCATTGTAATCCTTTTAAAAAAACTATTACATTTTTGCATTTAGTGTCTTACTGTTGTGTCTTGCAGTGAATATCTACATGCTGTTCCCAAGGAAGAAATTTGTTCAGTAACAGTGCTCATCACTTATATTTAATAAGACCTACTTTGTAGTCAATATCTCGATTCATTATTTAAGATGGGGCTTCATAAGTATTCTTTCTGGCAGAAATTTTATGGGTTACAGATTAGGTTGATAACAAACAAGATAATTAAACACCATTTTTTTTCTTGCTTGTCAGATTTAAAGGTTAACTGCTGCTTCTATAACTTGTGCATGCTAGAATATAAAATGTTAGAAAAACAGTCCCATGAAAGACTAGATGGTACTGTCTACCTAGGAGGAAGTGTGCTCTGCTCTATTAGCAATCTGGTGTGTGGTCATTCAGAGTGGTATTCCAGTTTCTGCATTACATGGTTACAACAGTGAGGCTTCATAAGCTGCATTTTACTGTAACTTTAATAATTTACCTAATGAATAGGAAGCTAACAGTTGCTTAAAGCTTCTAATTTTTGTGAGCTTGTGGACTACAATATCCTCAAGAATTCTCTGGGACATGAAGATAAAGTGATCAGTAGAAATAATGTAGCTTCACATGATCATGTTGGAGTTCCCATAACAACAAAATGCCTAGTTACTGCAGGGTGAAAAATCTTTCTACATCTACAAAACAGAATGCATGAAGGGGAGCTCCACGCATGTTGGCAGGATGGCATGTTCCCATATATCTCATAGTTTTAACCTTACTGGAGTTTGGAAATGATAAAAAATGAAATTAATTTCATCATTAAAAAGATGAAAGCACAGAAATATCTCTTGTGATTATCAGCCCCCTTTGTGCAGATAAGGTGAAGAGTTATTGTTTCCATTTAGGAAGTATGTTGGGGAAAAGGGTGCATTTTACTGCAAAAGGAATTTATTTTGAGTTTATAAAAATCTCAAAACCGAAAACAAACAAAAAGAAAAAAAAAAGGGGGGGGGACACGGGGGACGGGACTGATGGATGGACATCAACCCACAGCTAAAACAAAACACACTAACAAACAAAACAAAACCAAGAAACCCCAAACCATAAACCCAGACAAATCAATTTGCTGCTATGTAATGGTAGAATATTTACATTAGTAAGGAAAACTGGCTTCTATCTGTAGTATCTAGCTGGCAACTGATTCTAAGCTTGTGGTTTTTTTTTGTTCGAGTGGTTTTTCTGTTTGTTTGTTTTTGTTAAAACATTATTTTGTTGATTTATAGAAGGAAAGGATGTATTTTCTGTATGCACTCACTCCTCCACCCGCATATATTTTGCATGCCCACACGCCTCAAGGAATTTCTTTTTTTAACAGAGGGATGTGGTACTTCAGAAGACACAACTGCTGACTCTAACGAAGCTGTCTTAAGTTGTTCCCCATCTGGTATATTCAGATATTTTGAAGGAAATTTTATGACTCCAACTTGATCTCAAAAATGTCAATTTAAGGTGTGTGCACTTAAATACTTCACTGGTGATGATATTTATTTAGGAGAGTCGAGTCCACGCATTGCTCATTGATGTGGTCTACAGTACTGTTCAACAGTTTGCGTTGGTTGATTTATCATTCACCAGTGTGATGGGAGTCTGGAATAACTCAGCTTCAGGCAACTGGGATGCACTGCTGAGAGTGATAACCAGTAGAAATAAGAAATGGGAAGAGGAGAATGGAAATGAAATTCTGCAGTTTATGACTGTATGTTGAACAAAGTGCGTCTTGACTTTTTCAGACGAGATGAGGAAGACTTCTTTCTTGCCCTCATATTGGCTGGAAGGCAAGAAAGAAATGGAATTAGTAATTTATTTAAACTGCAGCAAAAATAGGAGAACTCCGACAAAATAGTGGTGGAACAGCTACTACATGTTTCTTTCAGAGGCAGAGAGTTGTGATGTGGTTTTGTTGACTTGAGCAACTTGCATCATTGGACAATGTCTTGGTTCTGTTTATTACACTAGTTGCAGTCTTATCTGGAGTATGAAGCTGCTTCATTTTGAATGGTGCTCTTGTTATAGTTTTGCACCTTTTTTTGCACCTTTAATTTTTAACCCTGTGGAGAGGCAGAACATGAAACAATTCTATTTCATTCACAGATACACATATAAAGGTTCAGATTCCACTGAAATCATCGAAAGCATATGGGAATTGGGGTATACTGTTAGAATGCCTTTTAATACTGCAGTTTCAGTTGAACCCTGCACAATTCTAGAGCTACTGGAAGAACTAATGATATCAATTTATCATCACTGTTTCTATTATATATAGGTGGTACTTCTGTTTTTTTGTTTTCAGTAAGTGTTCTTCTTACTGAAAATGTCATCAAAATACATTTCATTCCAGAAAGATATGAGAGACACAAATAAGAAATATGACTGTAATTCCATGTAAGATCTTGAAACAGATGAGAACCCGATGGATTAAGCTCAAATCATTCGTAATTGTTGATATGGAGCTGTGGTCTATATGTAGAGATGATGTTGAAGGGTGATTCACACTTGCAATCTGGAGATCTAAATGTGCAGAGCTTAAATAGCCTCTGGCTAGTGAGAAATACAGTAGTGGATTTTTGAGACCTATTCCTTGGAATAAAAAAATTGGATGAAAAAACTTCAATACGAATGTCAACAGCCTTGCATTGCAAATGTAGTGTGCCAGTTCACCAATTAGGATGTCTAGCAGTATGAGGCCAAGGGAACAGGACCACAGTAATGGCAAAACATAAAATAAGCTACTATGCATTTCCTGGGCCCCAGAAGTGTTAAAATATAGTCTTGAGAACTACAGATTCAAACTGATGCTGTCAACAGTTCTGTTCTTGTATCTTTGGCATTGCTTCATACCACTTTTGGGGAATAGAATGAAATACAAAAGTCAGCAAAAAGTTGATTTTTGTTTCTCAGAAGAACCTAATTGTCTCCAAATCCTTTGGAGACAGAAATGTTCTTAAATCTGGAGAACATCTATAGTTATTTTCAAAATCTGTTATATGGTACTGCTATTTCATTTTTTTTTTCTTTCCAAAGTCTAAAATGGAAGTAAAAATTCTTTTCTTATCAGCTACTTGGCATAGCTGAATGACTGAATATAGATGCAAGATCCATATAGCTCATTGAATACAACCCCAATGATGGACTTAAAGAAGAAATGCCATCTGTGAGACGTTACTAACATATGCATAGGGCTTTCAAGTAGGCCTGAGCTGCTGGAAACTTTACCCAGTTTTCATGAATGTCAGGATACTTCTGTTAGAGGAAGGTCCAAAATATTCTTTGCTATGGCAAGAATACCTCATTCATCAAAAGCTTCTAAGAATAGCTGAAGAGTTGAAGTTTTTAAGACATCCTTGTCAGCCTGTAAGGCCACAAAACACATTTAGAAAGATGACTGTTATCTCCATTTAGTTTGAACAGCATTCGGCAACACTAGTAACAAATGTTGACTTAGTTCAGGAGCTCTTTGTACAAACAACAAAAAAAAATGCACTGCATTCACAAAGAAGTGATCATAAAATTATGTTTAAAACAAACTGATTCATAGGGAATTCTTTAAAGTATCTAAATTATTTAATTTTTCAGACAATAAATTGTTTGCTTATTTTACAATTTATTTCAGTATCTCACAAATATTAGCAGTGACTAGAGTGGACTCTGATGTTAATAAGAATGTCAACCTCACTAAAACTGCTTAAAAATTAAATGCAAGTGTTTTTTGTGTTCCAGATATCTGAGCAATACCCATTAAGAATACAAGCTTCAATTATGATGATTATTTTTCTTTCAATATTAAAAGATGAGGCTGAGTAATTTTGTCACAATGCTGTAGTGGGTGCAGAGAGAGGAGGAAAGTTTTAGAAATGTTTTTAGAGTTATGCTAGCATTTGTGCTTTTACTGATATGTTTTATTTAAAGGATTGTATGTAAAACTGATGAAAAGTGAGGTCAACTAGTGTGCTTTGAAAAAACCTTCAATTCAATATAACTGACATGACCCTTGTTTCACAGTGCTGTTTCTTAAAGGTAGCACATTTTTTATTATTACTTCAGAAACATGCTTTCTAATTATCATGCAGGCCTAGATACCTGTGGGAGCCTGCTTTGAATAAGTGAAGGCTGTTAGGTGAAACAAATATAAAACGGAAAAAGTCCTGGGTTATTAGAATTAATAACAAGGCTATTTGTTCGCTATTTGCAAGAGTTAGCTATAATATCCTTTATGGGTAGGATGTACATGTGAAAGACACCCGGAATTTGGATAGAGCACAGACATTTTGCACAGTTGGCAGGGAGAAATAAATTTCTCTTGGAAACCATGAGACTGGAGCCTGCCATTATAGTGAACCAGATTCTTCCAGCCACAGGAAAGGCAAAAATCAGTTCTCTGAAATATTTTCTCTGAAAATAAGTTATTGCCAAGCAGCTTATCTCAACAAAGTAAGGAAGATGCCTCAGTGCTTTGCAGTTCCTTTTTCCCAGCATAGCATTAAAAAGTTTTAAGGTGCAGCTATTGTATGTAAATGTGTCAAACTGGATGTTTTAATGCGGGTTTGTTTTTTTTCTTTTGGTTGGCTTTCTTTGTAACCTATTATTTATTGAAAGAAAACAAACTAGAGGAATTTCAGAATGCTGTGAACATCCTAGTATAAAATACGAGGGTACTGGGAGCAGTCTTTCCAGGGTTGTCCCAAGGATCCTTGTCACTGTAGGTTTTAAAGATGTAATTAATTGAACAGGTGCTCGATAATCTCATCTAAGCTCCTCTTCCCATGGAAGTTTGGACTGGATGATCTATCGAGATCCCTTCCAAACTGTTCTATGGTTCCTATGAAATAAGTAGCTTTTAAAAGATATATGTTGTACTGGGGCTCATGCTGATCATTTTCAAATGTTGATGGCTCTTGCCAGTGACTTCTAAAGGGTTTGTGTTTACTGCTGTGCAGCCAAGGCTAGAGGAGCTGTTCCTTAATAGTTTTGAAATATGATTTTTTTTTTTTTTTACGGGCAACTTGTCAAAGACTACCCTAACTTATGACCAGTAGTGATCGAAATACCTTGTCTGAGATCAGTCACTTTCCAGACAGTGAAATAAACTAAAAAACTGCTGTTTGTGTGTCAGCTCTGTTTATGGAAAAGCTTGTACTATTTCCCTTAGCTGACTAGCTCTAAGACAGGGCCATTCTGGCAGTGCAATGTTGATTAGACCTCCTTGCTGGCTCATAAAAAAAACATAACCAAGACCCCAAAATCTTTACTTGAGGTGAAGTGAGTCCAGAGAAAGCCTGAGAGTGGCCTTCCAAAGCAGCCTGTGAAATGAAAAAATACTTAACAATGAGGGACTCTACGGGACTCAGCTTTCAGCACCAGATAATTTTCCAAATATTTTTGCATCTCTTACTTTATGAAAATTAGTTTATGCTATGTTGTTCTTTCACAAAACTACCAAGGACATGAAGCAACTACATAGGCATGAAGCAAACATCCCTTCATTTGTCAAAGTGAAATGACAAGGAAAACAACTTGCTCTTTCTGTAGTTTTTCTCACTGAAAGTGTCGCTTTTTCTCCAGTAGAAAATGGAAGCTAAAGAAGTAATGATAATTCTTTTCAGCTTTGTGGTCTGTAGGGTGTATATATATGTGTGTGTGTGTGTATGCATTTCTGTTAAACATGAGGATAGCCTGTTAAGGAAACATAAGCATTTGTACATGTTTTTAATTAAATCTTCAGAAGAAAGAGATGGATCAGCTTTGCATAAATGTAGACTAGTCCCCTACTTAAATCTACCTAGCATCCAGTAAACGATAGGCAAGAGTCCAATGGAAAATTCAAACAGCAACTGAAAGCTATCGAAAATGCTTTATTTATTTAAGCTAGGAAAACTGCTTTTTGATGGCCTGTTACCCTCTCACAAATGAGATCTGTCACTATCCAGAAATATACCAGATTCACAAAACTTTTTTGCCCAAAGAGGAAGCAGTGCTGCAGTTTTTAATGGCTTGAGATCTGTGAAGAGAATTCCCAGTACAATTATATTGGGCTTTCAGCTGAGTGGTAGAGGGAAGAAAGTACAAGCGAAATCCAAAAGGCATTCACTGTATTCCCCCAAGCTGGGCAGTGTAAATGAGTTTAAATGCAATATTTTACCCAGGCCTTGAAGACATATCTTCAAAGACTGTAAAAATTCATGTGTGCTGACTCCCTGTGTGCTCAGGAGCTTGTGCATTTTGGAGATTTCAAACGTTTATCTGTTGTTGCTAATTCTAACAGAGTTCTGACATATGGTGTTGCACTTAAGCTTACTGACACTGTGCTGCCTAACTGCTAATTTCTGAGAAGTATGTAGCAGAAAAAGCTGTTAATGTGCTGTGAATTTGTAAAATCCTTTTAAAAGGATAAGGTGTTATCTGAAGTGATTTCTCCAATGTGTTCAGCAGGATGCCTGGTCAAGGGTTTTGGCTAAGCCATATCTAGGCTGTCTGAATAGACATAAAGCAGATTCCTATATGTGGTATTTAGACACATTCCTGGCAGGGAACTCCAGGATTTCTCTTGTCGGTCTAACTCTACTGTATGGGTAAAGTTTGACTTGCAGCAACTCTGGAGTTAGACAGTAATGAGGATTCTCTGGAGCTAGAGATATGTCTGTCTTTCACTGAGCTGTTACAGGTTTCCTTCTCCTTAACACCCATGATGGCCAGCTCATGAGCGCTGGGGGTTGGACTAGACGGTCTCCAGAGGTCCCTTTGAATCCTAACAATTCTGATTCTGTGAATAGAAATAGAAGCTTTGTACCAGTACGTGTGGATGAAGTCATAGCTTACCACAGAGGGGCAAACAATTTCAGACTTGAAATATAAGCAAGACTGGCAGATCTTCATCTGCTGCAGGTGTTACTGCAGTTCCCAGTTCAAAGACTGTAACAGAAACTAAGAAAGTTCTCAGCTAGGTAGCTAAAATCTTTGCTTCCCTGGCTCCGAAATAGGAGATCTGTACTGCAGTTTTATGGAGGCAAAGCACACTCAGTTCCAAGACTGTGAAGCATAATGAAATTAATTCAGTGGGATTCAGCATTATTGCAAGTGGACCTGCTTGTAATAGTTTAATGGCTGTGTGGTAAAGTACTGGGCTGATCTGAAAAAATGTCCTTTGATTACCTGTGTTTATGCTTCCCATAAGAAACATCTTTGCACTTGTTTACATAATACACAAAGGCAGTCATGCTTTTATTCAAATAAAGTGGAAAAATAGAAACTGGTAAACCACTGCTTCAAGAATTAATAGCAGTGTATTAAACACACAGATCATAGGATGTTTTGGGTTGGAAGGAATCTTAAAATTCCAAACCTCCTTCTCTGAATGGTCATATAAAATTATTTTTTTTTTTTTCCTGGAATACAATATTAGTGGGTAGTGAACTTACCATGGAGAGGTGACAAGAAAGTAAATATTCATGTTTAAATGTCTTATAGAAGCTAAATTAAGATACTAAACGAAGCCAAAGTTTAAAAACAGAAAAATGTATTGACAATTTAAGTTTTGACAGATTTGTCACTTTTGGTTCCTAAGATGTACATGTGGTGAGGCTATTGGGATGGGGTTCATGGTTGTTTGCATGGGTAGAATTTGCTCCTTATGACTCCCCACCTATTTAGAAGTCAATTTGTGGGAAAGATAGCTTTTTCAACACTTGTAGTTTTATGACTATGAGATTGCTATTGAAAGCAAACTTTAAACAAAAACTGGGGCAAATATTGTGATTAACTTAGGACCTAGGAGGTCTGAAATACTTTCAGTCATTTTTTTTAACTTACTTTGATGCTCATTAAGAATCTGTAATATCACACATTATAACAATCTCTGAACAATTCAATTAATAAAAGAAGCTAAGACTGTAAATTTTCTGTCTTTAAATATTTGCTAATATAATTCAAGAATAGTAAGACAAATATTAAACAGCAGCATGGCAGAATACCAGCCATGGTAGCACTTCTGCGGTTTAAGAGTCACTGGGCTACCTTGTTCAGTATAAAAATCAGGGTTTCTATGTAGCAATAAAGTCTACTCTGTCAGACTCCACAGGTTCTCAGTATAATTCACTGCATGGGTGTCCCTGCTCATGGCAGGGGGATTGGAACTTGATGATCTTAAGGTCCTTTCCAACCCTAACTATTCTATGATTCTATGATTCTGTGTTGACTAAATGAGCAAGGTCCTGAATATAGTGTAGGAGCATGTCAGCTACCTTGAGTGTACCCATGTACACTGAAGCAGAATGCTTCCTAGAAGTTGATAAATCCTCAAAGATGTAGAAAACCTATAAATTCCACAAAGGTGTAGAAAACCTAAATGTTCCAGACCCATTTTATTTCAACACTTAAGTAAGAGCTTAAAGTGTTAGTAAGACTTAAACCAGTGTCAATTATGCCATTATTTTTCTTTAGGTTTTGGGTTGTGATTGGCTATATTACTACTTGAATAGTGCCAACTGCAAGGAGGAGGGAGTTTGACTTGGCGATCCTTATTGGTCCATTCAAATTGGAGATATTCTATGAAATGCAGGTGTAACATTTCCTGATGAGAAGCCTCAAATTTGTGGATTTTATAGACCTGAACCTGGTCTGCTTCTAAACCGTAACATTAGAATTTTCTTGTAATTTGTTCTAAACAAGAGAGGAGCTATGGTAAATGAAAACTGAAAGAGGATTCAATAGTTTTAAGGTAGCTATTAATTTCCATTATTTTCTTGATGATAAGTATCTTTAGAAATTTGCACACTGAAGTTTTAAAAAAAAAGCTATCATTGACAAATCAGTTTTGCAAAATCTTGTTCCAAGAAGGTCATTCAAAGTATCATAGAGTGTGCTATTGCATCTCTGGAAAACTGATAATTTAAAAATAATTAGGCTTCTAGTTAGACTCACATGCAAAGCTGGAACTCTTGAAAAGTGAGAAACAGCTGGACATCTGTAATCCCAAATATTATGTGAGTTCTTGAAAACAGTCTTTCTGATAAAATACCTAGTCTATTCTTTTCTTTCCCAGAATATGAATAGGATGGCTGCTTCTGTGTTTGTAAGATCTTAGGAAATACTCAAATATTCCTATACTGCTTTGTTCTATGCTTTGTTATTGCCTATTTTTCTTTAGTCTTTTTAGTGTGTTGGCATTTTCCCTGCAACCTTCTGTCTACCCTACAGCACTTCTAGCAGCAGATCTATTTTCATAAATCACTTTGAGAGAAGCCAAAACTCATAAAGAAAATATATGTTGATTTCTGCACTGTTCTGACATCTAACGGAAAGTTAAAATAAAGGCCACAATAAAATTCCACTGCAATTCATGTTGGGCTTGTTTTGTCTTCCCTGGATGTACAGTTTCTCTTTTAGACTAGAATATAATTCTGATTTTAATGTTTGTTTTTTGCTTGTGAAGTAAGATGGTAATGAAATAAAACACAACTAGGTTCCAGCCTTGAAATCTGTTCTCACTTTTTCATAAAGGCAAAGCTTTCACTGATGTCAGTTTTGCCTGAGTCAGAATTGCAGGATTGGGCTGATAGTGTCTGACTTAATGAATTTCAAAGAGATTTCCTTTTATGACCAGACAGATCATTTTGGAGCGTCTTTCACAGCCAGTGGAAATGCTTCTTGTGAATCATGGTTTTGTTTCCTTTTTGTTTTCATGCTGCTTTAAAGCTTTTTTTTCCCTGGGAGCTGATACTCTAACAAATGAACAGGGTGTTTTATTTAAAAGGATAGTAATGAGGCTAGTGTAAGAGCATTTAAAAATCTCACAGAAAGATGTGTGGATTTTCTTGGTGGTGTGTTCTTTTGCCCCCTCAAGCCCCTTTAGTAGTAGGACTGAAAAGGTTTTGCCGCAACATTCTTTTTTGTTTGTGTTGCTCCTTAGTAACTGGGGCAAAGCTTATTTAATTAAATAAGTGAAAAAAAATACCCACGCATTTGAATCTACTCAAGATTGGTTCCCAGTCACAGAGATCAAGCAAGGAGAAGCCACAGAAGGAAGCATGGTGAATTTCAGACTCCATAGTAAGCACAAGAAGTATATCTGACGGGGGTGTTTGTGCTTTCCCATGGGTCCTTCCCCATTTGCTTTGAAAAAAGAGCGTGCTCCCTGTTCAGCCTAATATGCACTACTCTGCAACTGCTGCAATTTTTGGAAGTAATAAATGCTACCAGTCCTAACCTGAAATCAGGCCTTAGCCTTTGGGAGTTGATAACGTACATATTTTTAATGGACCTGCTATGTAGAATTTGCTGTGGTACCTGTTTGCATGGTTTGGAGGTTTGGTTCTTCTTTTTTAAAAAAAAACACAAGCAGTTTTTGTATATAAAACTTTAGCAAGCTTTGCGAGTGACCTTAACCTAAGGTTACCTTTTGCTGAAGTAAAGTTTTTTAAAGCAACTAGTATCAACAGCTTGTCATGATTATTTTTGCAATGACCAGCTGTCCTGGGTTCACAGCAGCAGTAGCTGGTGCAGTGCAGTGTTTTGACTTTCAGCTCGGGAACAGAGCTGATAACAAGGATGTTTTGGTTTGGCCAAGGACTTTGTTCATGCTCTGCCAGGGAGGAGGGGAAGCCAGGAGGAAGCAGAGACAGGACACCTGACCCAGACTGACCTACTATACCACAGCACGTCATACCCAGGATAACTAGCCGGAATGAGAGACTGCAGGGTTGGAGGAGGTTGTCCTGATTATACTTGTTATTTCCTTTATCATTATTATCATTAGTGTAGCAGCAGTGAACTGTAATGACCAGCATTCTTTTCGATTCCCTCCGTCCCTGAGCCTCACAAACCATGTGAACAGATAACAACAATCTGACCAGGAAAACAGTTTTTTATCTTTATTTAAAGAGGGACAAACATTAATCTAATGTTGTTTTCAGTTGTTTTTTTTTCCCCTGCAATTGATTGATATATTTTAAATGCTGCTGAATCAGAGCTATGGTACATGGTTTGCTGTAGCTGGCCTTTGTAAATATTAATTGTTAGAAAACAGGCATTAGTAATAATTTCAGAAATATTCTGTAAGGTGTTAAATTGCTGTTTTACAAAAGAGATGTAAATGTAGAGGCTGATAATGGCAAACTTACTGAACTGAAATTTGTCTTCATGTCAGACTTTCTTCCTCACATTTTCCCTGCTTTTTGAAGCTTGTGAGGAAAAGGCAGGGTACTAAGGAGCTGAAACTATGTTTCTTCAAAAAGACTGAAATCCAATATTAGGCAATGTGAGAGAGATGGATCAGGATTGTGGGGAAGATGCCTGAGGATTGTCTGTTGATCTGTATCTAAATATGTGGCTATTTCTGATTTTTAGATAGACTTTCATTTCTCTTTCCCTAATGGGGTCATTGCTATGGGTATGGCTTTCTGTGTCTATCACCAATTAAGAATTAACTATTAATGCTGCTGTGAGTGCAGTGTGGCTCCTCAACCAGAAAAGTAGAAAAAAAGTCACTGAATTCGAGGCATGGCCTTTATAAAAGCTATAAAATGTAACGGTGACTACTGAGATTGGCATGCTTATCAGAGAAAAGTGATTCCTGTAAATGATATTTTGAAAGACAGGCATGTCTCTACCACCTGTCTTTTGGTAGCACTTCTTGTAGCACTCTTGCTCTCTTGCTCTGATTCCCTTCTGATCCAAAGCTCAACCCAACCAACCAAGTGTGTATTTAAGCCACAGTAACAGGTACAAGCTGTTATACAATCATAAAATGTATTTACTGTTCAGCTGCTGAAAGAAGAAAAATAAAAAAAGTTAAAACAGCCATAGAGTACTCTTTAACTGCGGGATGTTTAGTTATGTGCACACCCATGCCACTTGAATTTTACCAGATATTCCTAGTCTATTTGTTGTCTCATGCAGAAAAAACAAAGTATTGAATTTACTTCTAAGAATCCTTGTTCATATTTCTGACCTTCCAAAGGGAAATGGGTATCCAAATTTACTTATTTGTCAAAAATATAAGTAAGCTTATTGTGACTATGTTAACATATGCATGAAACGACAAAGATGCAAAAAACCCTTTCTCCTTGCAGAGACATGAAACTTGTGAGACTGGTATTAGTTGAACTGATATTCCAGACTTTTAGTTCTGAAATAATTCCAGAATTTTAGTTCTGATATATTACCTTCTCAATATATCAGCAGAATTTTTGTTGGTTTAGCTGGAGAAAACAGCTCAGTAAACTTACTTTTTTCAGGGATTTTTTTTTTTTTTCCTGGTTTAATTTGGGTATAATGTATTTAAAATCTCTGAAGTATTATATCTGGGGTTGAGTCCTAATATCAGTTACAAGATTATGGTTTAAGTGCCAAAACTTTGCTTTGTACAATGAAAAGTCTGGGGAGGAGTGGAGGTAAGAGAACTGGGAATTCACTTCAGCAACTATTGACACTAATGCAAAATATCATACCTGTGTTGTACCAAATGACTTTGTCACTTGCCAGAGTAATATGATTCCAGAACACCTGAAATTCTTTAGAGTTGCAACAGTTCAACACAATCAGTGCTCTGCTTATTGCTGGTTTTGGATACTAACATGTCCTGTTGGTATCTGACAGATTTAGAGAAGCAAGTGCACCTGCATGGAGCACTCTTGGACTTGGTTTAGAGCACTTATATTTAGGATCTTTCAAACTGTTCTATCTATCCATACCTCATTTATAATAGCCTAGATGTTTAAGTGTCATTGCTGGATTTGTGAAGAGGTAAGTGACTGTATAATTCCTACAATTTGTTCTTACACTGATGAAAATCTGTCAAACAGAAGTGATAGGGATAATAGGAATGTGTACAATGATAGGGACGTTTTAATTCCCTACTGTTACATGGTTTCAGGGTACCAGTAATTCCTTGTGGTAACAACTTTCTGGCTAGAATCAATAACTGTTGATTACTGGCCTTAGAAGAATTTATGGAATAAACACGTTATACCCTATAGTAAAGGGGAGGAGCTATGAATTTATTTGTACTTTTATACATACATGTCAGCACAATCTGAAGTGGCAAGCAACAGCCTAGTGAACTTAGTGTAGTATGGGTTATAAAATGCAACTTTTATGTCAATCAAACAATTCTATGACCCAAGTAGAAGGAAGTGCAGCAGGAGGGCCAGGAGACCTCCTTGGATGGATAAGGAGCTGCTGAGGAAATTACGGGGTGGGGGGGGTGGGGGGGGAGAGGCTTGTAAAAGGTGAAAGCAAGGACAGGTGGCCTGGGAAGAATACAGGGATATTGTCCGGGAAGCTAAGGATCAGGTTTGGAAAGCTAAGGCCCAGTTAGAATTCAACTTGGCTAGGGATAATAAAGGTAAAAGGAAGGGATTCTATAGTTACATTGCAAATAAAAGACAGATGAGGTAAAATGTGGGCCCTCTCAGGAAGCTATCAGGAGAACTGGCTACCCTGGAATTGAATGGAGAAGGCTGAGGTTCTGAATGACTTCTTTGCCTTGGTCTTCACTGGCAAATGCTCTGACCACACCACCCAAGTCTTGGGAGGCAGACGCAGGGACTGTGAGAATGAAAACTCTAATCCCACCATAGGAGAGGATCTGGTTTGAGACCATCTTAAAAACCTGAACGTGCACAAGTCCATGGGACCTGATGAAATCCACCCGTGGGACCTGAAGGATCTGGCAAATGAAGTTGCTAAGCTGCTGGCCATCATATTTGAGAAATCATGGCAGTCAGGTGAAGTTCCCGATGACTGGAAAAAGGGAAATATAACACCCATTTTCAAGAAGGGGAAAATGGATGACCTTGGGAATTACAGACCAGTCAGTCTCACCTCTGTGCCTGGCAAAATCTTGGAGCAGATTCTCCCGGAAGGCATGCTAAGGCACATGAAAATCAACAAGGTGCTTGGTGACAGCCAGCATGGCTTCACTAAGGGGAAATCCTGCCTGACCAATTTGGTGGCCTTCTATGATGGGGCTACAGAACTGATGGACAGGGGTAGAGCAGTTGATGTCATCTACCTGGACTTGTGCAAAGCATTCGACTCTGTCCCACGCAACTTCCTTGTCTGTAAATTGGAGCAACATCAATTTGATGGATGGACCACTCGGTGGATAAAGAACTGGCTGGATGGCCACACACAAAGAGTTGTGGTCAATGGCTCAATGTCCATCTGGAGACCAGTAACGAGTGGTGTCTCTCAGGGATAGCTGCTGCGACCAGTCTTGTTTAACATCTTTGTCACTGACATGGACAGTGGGATTGAGTGCACCCTCAGCAAGTTTGCTGATGACACCAAGCTGTGCGGTTCGGTTGATACGCTGGAGGGAAGGAATGCCATCCAGAGGGACCTTGACATGCTTGTGAGGTGGGCTGATGCCAACCTCATGAAGTTTAACCATGCCAAGTGCTAGGTCC
Organism: Pezoporus wallicus; assembly: GCF_028554395.1. Classification (NCBI taxonomy): domain Eukaryota; kingdom Metazoa; phylum Chordata; class Aves; order Psittaciformes; family Psittacidae; genus Pezoporus; species Pezoporus wallicus. The sequence continues at coordinate 9,385,298 of NW_026640488.1, forward strand.
CACACCTGGGTCGGAGCAATCCCAGGCACAGCTACAGGTTGGGCAGAGAAGAGGTTCAGAGCAGCCCTGCAGAGAAGGACTTGGGGGTGCTGGTCGATGAGAAAATGAACATGAGCTGGCAGTGTGTGCTTGCAGCCCAGAAAGCCAACCGTATCCCAGGTTGCATCAAAAGGAGCGTGACCAGCAAGTCGAAGGAGGTGATCCTGCCCCTCTACTCTGCTCTTGTGAGACCTCACTTGCAGTATTGTGTGCAGTTCTGGTGTCCTCAATATAGAAAGGACATGGAACTGTTGGAACAAGTCCAGAGGAGGGCCATGAGGACATTCAGGGGACTGGAGCACTTCCCATATGAAGACAGGCTGAGGAAGTTGGGGCTGTTCAGCCTGGAGAAGAGAAGGCTGCTTGGAGATCTCATAGCAGCCTCCTAGTGTCTGAAGGGGGCCTGTAAGGATGCTGGGGAGGGACTCTTCTTTAGGGACTGTAGTGACAGGACAAGGGATAATGGGTTAAAACTTAAACAGGGGAAGTTTAGATTGGATATAAGGGGGAAATTCTTTCCTCTGAGGGTGGTGAGGCACTGGAATGGGTTGCCCAGAGAGGTTGTGAATGCTTCATCCCTGGCGGTGTTCAAGGCCAGGTTGGACAGAGCCTTGGGTGATACGATTTAGTGGGAGGTGTCCCTGCCCATGGAACTTGATGATCTTAAGGTCATTTCTAACTCTAACTATTCTATGAGTCTGTGATTCTCTGTCTTGCCTCTGATCTGATTTACCACAAGGCTAGGTCAAATCTCTTACTAGGGGAGAATAGGAAGTATTATAGCTTGCTCCAGGGCAGTTTAGAAATTAAGGTGTCAGTCACCCTGTCTTTCTCCAGTTCTTTCCTGTAACTTTATACTTACAAAAGCAGTAATTACGTCCATTCTAAGTTTTATAAACTAGATATTGAAATACTGTTAATCAAAGTCCAGAACAGTTTTTCAAGCCTGCCGCAAACCTCATGTGTAACTCTTTGCAATCCTTCTGTGGTACATAGTCCAGCAGAATAAATGAAGATGACTGTCTAGCTTCATAAAATGTCACATAACTGACTCAGCCATATGCAGAATCTACTTAATAACTTATGTTTTGCACAAGAAAAATGGAAAGTTTTTTTTCCTTGAATCTGTGATACTTCGGGAAACATCTTGTAACCTCTAATCTAAATGTTGTGGAGAGTTCTTGTTGAGCTTGATCTTGCAGCTGACGAATTTTCAGTATGATACAATTTTAAGACAAAGATGTGCTGCATTAAGTTATTTCTGGTTTTGAGTCCTGAATCTTAACAACATGTAGACATGTGAAAAAGAATTGAACCTTGTCACCAAAAATTTAGCTTGATTTGTTTTTACTTCAAGTACCATGTAATACATATTTGAATTAATGTTGGATCAGGTGAATTTTTAGTTGGCCAGATTTTGATCCTGTATCTGAATGTTGCAGTGAAATGCACAAATATACAAGGTGCAGAAAACAGTTTTAGCCCCCTAGCCGAAAGGTAGGTTCAACAAGAAATATGAGTGTGGGTCAGACATGTTTACTATTGCAATGAGTCATGACTTAATCACAATTTAATAGCTGATGTTAAATCAATTGACATCTGAAGTTTAAAAACTTTATTATGAAAAATAATGCAACGTCTATAATTGAATTTTAAATACACTTTCATGTTCACACAATCAGTTCTGTCTTCTGAGTTCTCAGTGACTAGTGAACCATTTGAGAAGCTATCAGTGGAAGTGTGAGGTTTTTTAAGGCAGATTGCTCATGAGTGGTCTTAACATTTGACAGGAAAAACAATTTCTTTGTGCAGATTTTATGAGCAGGGAGGAAATAGTTTCCAGGCTATTTAATCTAACAATGGTATTATCTGGCAATTATTTCTCAATAAAAATAGCTCAAGTTAAAGCTGGAAGAAGTAAGGACCCCCCCCTTTTTTTTTTTTTACTTTTTCCCCCATGTTGTTGAAGTAAAACAACTTAAGCTGCTGCCTAGTGCTGATTACAACTGTAAGAATTTATGATAAAGTTGATAGATCGATATTTGGCTTTCTAGACACTACTGGGAGTTGAAGGCTGGAACATCTTGGACAGCAATAAAGAAGATACTTTGACTTGCAGACCTGGCTTACAGATGTCTCACTTAAGGAAGGGGAGAGATGAAATCTCTTCTTTCCCCCATGCAAGATACTGACCCTACATCCTAAGGATCTGGTGAGAAAGGGAGAAGATGGAGTTTCTGGATATATCTTCCCAGAATATTTTCAGGGTGCAGGTATCCTGTAGTAAAAAATCGCAGGATCAGATATGTGCAGTTTATTTTAATTCAATATTACTTGATAATAAAATTTCACTGTTTCTCAGATAATCTCACCTCATGTTGTAAACACTGATAAATCATCAACCAATTCTTGTTTCGTTACTAAAAGTCACAAACTGAATTTTACACAATACAGGTATATCCAAACCATGACAGTTTATAATGAGATATAAAAAAATTTTTTTTCAAGCACAGATAAATTTAACACAGTCACTTCAGAGCTTTGACTTGAATTATTATATAAAATACAGAAGCTTTTTAGAATGCAGTTGCAGAATCTGTCTTATTTTATTGCCACTTGTACTACAATAAATCAGAACGATGCAGGTTTATTCACTGTTCAGTGATGCTTTAGGCATAATAGAAATGAATGTGAAATTTTTTGCTTTATTTGTGAAGTCATTGTGTTGTAAATGACAATGTTTAAAGTGCTTTTTATAAGCCTTCTGCTGGTTTTCGCCAAGTATAATAAGCATAATTAGAAATCTTATTTTTACACACTCCAGTACACTGCTGGGATGGGGCTTGGTGAAGGCATTTTGTGACTCTAACAGGTCAGATGCAGAAGGGTCTGATATTCCTCTTCAGATCAAGCTTGTGACCTGCAAAATTCACCTAGTTCTGTTGGCAGTGGTCTGCAAATACACAGAAATGCTTAATCTCTGCTGAGATAAGCAGCCCTGGGTGTGCGGGGTGTTCAGGGATTCTTTTTTTTTTTTTTTGTTGGTTGTGTTTTTTTGGGGGGGGTTGGGGTGTGTTTGTGGGGTTTTGTTTTGTTTTTTTTTTTTTTTATGTGTGTGTGTAGTTCTTGTGGGTTTTTTTTGCTTGTTTGTTTTTGTTTTTGTTTTTTTTTTAATGAGAGGATTTTCTTCCACTCAAGCCTTTGTGCCAGTGGTTACAAAAGTCAGTTGGGATATAGAAAGCTGGTTTTGTTTCTGTTCTATTTCTAACTGTTTGTTTCAGTCTTCATGTGTTGATGTCAGATGATTAAGTTTTCATAAGACTAACAGAAATGAGTATGACAGGAGTAAGGGAAACATTAAGTCTTTAAATGTACAAGAAGAAGATAGAATTTCTTTATATATTCTGGCTGTTAATATTCTGGTTGGAGATGTATAGGTGACAGCTAGAAATTGGAAGATTATTACTGTGGGGCATGGAGGAATCTTCTGGCACTTTTCTTCTTCCAAACCTCCTGCCTTACTAAATGATAGATATGTTGCACGTTGGGTGATGGAGGGGAAATTACAAACAGATTTTTTTTGATGGACTTTCATGTGCAATGGAAAACAAACTTCCCTTTCAAAATACCCCAGATTGTGGGAAGGTTAACTACAATGATGGTCTGTTTTTCCAGAGGGAAGGTGTAAACAAGTATCTAGTAGAGCAATATACATTTTACCTTCATAATTTTTTTTTTTTTTTAAGAATGAATATCGGGGGAGCGAAGAATCAAGTGATAGGACTGTAACTTTATTTTGTTAAAATGTTTCACAGTTTAGTAAGGTCAATCTCATCTTACTAACATACTCCTTACTTACATCCTCACATACTCTGACCATGTTTCTTATGTACCTTCCCAAATTCTATCGGTCTTTCACTTCTCTTGTGTTCATGGGAATATCTATGTTTCAAACATAGGCATTTTTGTTGCACTAAACATTGCCTTCTAGTATGAAGTGTAATCTGTTGCTTGTCCCTTAGTAGTCTGCTGCTACCAGAAAGCCTTATATGTGGGTTTGAATTTGATTATATTCCTGGTGCTAGGGGCTAGTAGACCTAGCGGGACTAGGAAGAGGTTTATTGATTTAATTATACACTGAGTAGAGGTCAGAAAAATTTCAGAAAGACCAATCTGTAACTGACTCCTCCAGCTCTTGGAAGAGCAGAGACTAGCTTCCCTGGTGACACATGTAAGCTCCTATTTTCTCCTGACTTGCCATTCACATTTGGCCTCTTAACCTCCTCTCAACTTTACACCAGATGTATTCATCCTTAGCACTATCCTTTAAGGTTTGGTTTTGTTTGGGTGTTTGTTTGCTTGGTTTTTCTTTTTTTTTTTTTCTTTCTGTAAGGATGCTATTCTTTGGAGAAGGCATCAGCTTTTACATTTGTGAGATTATTTCTTTCTTACTCCTGTGCTTATACGTATCCAAATATTTCATTTCCACTTGTAACAATCATTGATGGAGAAAAATACCTGTTGGTAGGCAGTTGTGGCATATTACTGGCTTTGAATGAGAACCAATTTATATCAGAGTGGGACTTGATTTGAGATGACTAATCTCAAATATAATTTCAAGAATACATATGTTGCATAAATTGAAAAGATTTATGAGTTTGTTACATTGGACGATTTGAAAGAGTACGTTACTTGAGGGAAAGCAGGGTATCAATATTTGCAGTCTGGTGTACAAGAAGGGTAATAAGTATTAAACCCATGCTGTGTTATAGTTTTTGCTTGTTTGCCTTTTGCTTTTTTTGTTTTGGTGTTTTTTTCTATTGGAGTTTTCTGAAGGAAAATGAATATTTTGCCATTCTGTGGCAATGTGTTGCATGTCATCCTAATGAAAAATATTTTTAGCTGGCAGTAGGTGCTATACAGTTTTGCTGAAAAATATTGATGCAACTTAATATGCAGCTCCTAAGAAAAAAAAAAAGCTCATAAAACACAAAAAATATATTAGATTATCAAGTTTTCAACACAGTCTTTTGGAAAATAGACTTTAAATGTAAAGACACAAATATTAGGTAAGGTTCATATTTCCAACATCAGTTTGCCAAAGCATTTACGTCTAGTAGAGACTTGCATTATGACCTATTGTGTTGGATGTTGGACCTTTTCATGGAAAACCTGAAATTTATATAACATGTTGTTTGTTATGGAATAATGCTGCAGTTTGACAAGTTTTGTCAAATGCAGGATTCAAAACTAGTGTTGGTTCTGTTAAATATAACTGGTTATGGATCAAGTAATATACAGTGTTGTAATGGTGAAACTGGAAGGAAATGTAAAACTTGCACATACTAGCTATTAGTATGCTCTAGTCTGTTATTTCAGAAGTTACTAGGAGGTAAGAGAAGCAGATTGATTGGTTTTATTGTAGTTTATTATGCTGCAAATAGATGCAAATGTAATTATTTAGATAAATGTAAACCCTAATGTACTAACTAAAAAAATTAAAATTAATATGACAAACTAATATGCTTTTTTATATTGCAGAGTCTGCTCTGATTTTACACTCGGTTTCTGCAAAATAGCTGCAAGTAGATCAACTTTGTGGATCTTAGCATTAATGAGAAATACAACGCAGCAAAAATATATAATTTTTCTTCTGACTTGTGGAGTAGGTTTCAGCATGAGCAAGTTGAGAATCAAAACTGAATGCTTATTAATCTTTTAATCTTGTTTTGGGGGGTGATATTTGAAAGAAATTAAGTCTAATTTCCTGGCAGAAAATTAATATGTTTATGTCCAAGAAAAATCTCGCACACACAATGCAGAACAAAAGTCTGTTCAATATCTGGTGTAAACTACATGCGTGCATATTATACATAGAAATAAACATATATGTAATAGGAGAAGGAAAGGAATCTATGTGTGCAAATAGGAAGTGTATTTTTGCTTTTTGAAATTTTTTTTACCTGACAGGAATTCCTAGTAAGCCTTTTCCAAAATTTATTCCCCACTGAAACCTGGGGCTTGTATGGCAGGTTGATGTGCATTGTCTCAGGCATAGTCATCTCTCAATACATCTGTTCTGCTTTTACTACAGACTATCCCCTTTTTTGCTTGTATAGAGTTGCCACCAGAGGGACTGTTTTAGGAATGGGATGACCACATGTGACAGCAATATTAATAACCTGAAATTACACTTATGAGAAGCTCCATAACCTGGCAGCATTCATGGGGTATTGCAGTGTTAATGGCTGGGTGCTCCAATGCTTGCACATAGTGCTACAGAGATGAAACTTTAATCTTTGCTCACAGTGAATACTAAGAACCAAATGTTGTCACTAGCTTAACTGAACTCCCTGGATTATTTTTATTTTTAAATGTCTGTATCTGTGTACTTGGAAACTTTATCTTGCTTTCAATTACTGGGGTTCAGAATCTTGTGAACTGAGGGTGAACTTGTCAGGTTAGTCTCGGTGTGCATTAGCTAAGATTTTTCTAAAGGACTTTAGACTGTCTGACCTCTTGAGATGAATGTCTCCACTCTCCTCTTTCTGTGGAGACTTAATTTACTTTTATTTTTATTTTCCTCTTAACTCTCTTGACCAATGGTCTTGAGGTCTGAGAGCTTGTGAATAGAAGAATGTCTTAAAGATCTTTTTTTTTTTTTAATTTAACTTTACGTTGTTAACTTTGCTGGATGTGGCATTGTAATTGAACAAATAGTTGTATAGACCTCAGAAGGAGATTAGATATGAACTTTGAAGCATGCATATTATTTGACAGTTCAGGAAAAGAAGAGTCTTCTTCCTGCTCCATCTTGAGCTTTCAGCCTACTCAGTTGAGCTATTTTATTATCTGAATGGTCACATTTGTCTTTTCTGTGAGTTTGGATTATTTTTTTTCCTCGCCTATTTGAAGCTTCAGTTGGCATAGTGCTTCTCAATAGAACATGATGAAAACTATCAGTATGAAGTGTTGTTAAAAAGTCTGCAAGTTTTAGGAAATTCAGTTGTATATATGATAAAGGGAAGATTAATACTCCCTTATTTCAAAAACATATAATGAGTACTCTTTAATGCTTTTTCTAGGGTTTCCCTTCTAAAGGGACCTTTTAGTTGAATAAACCCTGATTACATCTATCTTAAATGAAAATTAAAAGCATCATATAAGGGTAAGGATTGCAGCATCTCCCTTCCTAGTCTTATTTATCTTTGGGATTTTGAGGAGGTGCAGTAAATTAGGGCAAGATAGTACTGTTTTTGCAATCTAAAATGTGCCTGGAACAAGGATGGCCCAGCATAAATGTTTTCTTGCCTTGCTGCTAGCTAGTCTGGCTCATGAGACTGGGTTTCATAGTGCAAAATTACAAGAAAAGTCCTTTACCTTGTCCCTGTGAAAATTCTGCTAAATTCTATTGACACAGGTATTGTTGATGTACTGCATTATGCTACATTGTTTTGATAGTATGTCCTCAAATCCTATTATGTATTTGTAAATAACTTTTCTGGTATATTTTCAGAATTTTAAAACGTTTACCCTAGAAAATGTGCAAGAATACTATCAGAATAACCTCTGATAGAAAACATGCTGGCACGACTATTTACAATGATATGAAAATAAACAATGACTTTTTAGTTTTCTGTAACACTTTGATAATACACAGACGTCAAAATAAATGTAAAGTGTGCTCAGAAACACTGAGTAGAAAGCTGCATGTACCCTCATCAATATATCCATCTCATAAAGCAGAACATTGGCTCTTCTACTTTCAAAGATGAGTCTCAACTTAATAAATAAGCGATAGATCCAAACTCACTCCAGTATGCTCCTTTTGCCAAAGTGAAATCCTGCCTTTGTTAGTTGCAACATGCAAGATGCTTGCAGACAGATCTTTTCCTCCATTTCTCCTGGATTTTTTTTTTGTCTGTATTTAGTAATTTTTTTCAGTGTCACTCTGTACTTAAATAAAAATCTGGAAGAGAAATTTTAATAAAGAAATACCTTTTAATATGAGACGTGCATAAAAATATGTTTTGCCTAAGATATTTCTCTCATTGTGAGTAACAGGATAAATCCTTCATGAACTTAATTGCCTAGGTCAATCTTATGTTCATCAAAGTAAATGTGTAATTATTCTTAGTTCCCGTGGTATTCAAACATTAATTTTAACTCCACCAACTGAAGTTTGCAAATTAAAATACTGTCATAGTGAAATATGAGACTTGTTTTATCCTCTTTTTACAAATTACTTTAATGCAAGTGCTGCACTTTTTAGTAGTTCACATTACTGCTTCAGTCATTTTTGTTGGAAAATTGTTCTTACGGGAATCAGAATTACTTTACACCTAAGGTGGTCTGGCTACAGTCAGCTAGATCTCAAAATTAAAACCTGAATAGCTACCACTTTATTTTATTTTTTTTTTCCTAAACAAAAAAAAAAAATTGCAGAATGTGAAGCATACTTCAGGCATAAAAACACTGTTTCTGTTGAAACAACATGCATACAAATTAAATGAAAATCAATTATCTGTAGTTTTGGAACACTTCCTAGTTGAAAAAGCATAACACCCAGATAAAAATGTTAAGTTATAATTATTATATTGCTCTAATTGTATGGAAACCTATTAGTTAAAAATTCTAGAACATGATGTAGATATATTACTCAGGGGATAAATAATTCACATGCTCACTTGTGGACTAAAATATTCAGGTGTACTAGGAGGAAAGGCAGATGGAATTGTACAGAGCTAATGGAACTAGGATCATTTTACATATTGTACAAGAATTAAAGGTTACTAAAGTAAAAATTTCAACTTATGATCCTTCTCCCTGATTTCTTAATATGAAACTTTTTTGCTGAGGAGAAGCAGCCCAAAACCCATGGTAGCTATGCAGCAAGAAGAATAAACCATTTTACTGTCAGAACAGTGTCTATTAATCTGGCAGGTTAGGAATATGAAAATACAGACATATGAAAAACTAAATGGGACTTCATCATGTATGTAACTTACTAGCTTTTTTTTTTTCTTAGTTTCATTCTTTCTGGTAAATATGACCAACTTCACCTTTAAGATTGTTTTCTGGGTATGCTTCTCTCTCTGAGCTGTAATACAGAGGTAATCTTTTATAGGTTTTTTGTTTCTTTACATGGATGCTTTCCAAGTTAGAATCTATTCCAAGAATTTGATGTAGATTCAACTTTATGTGCTAGCCTATGATAGAAAATATACTCAGAGGGTGATGCTTGAATATCTGAATAATATCTGAAGGTAAGAAAATTCAAACACATCTCTGTTCATTTACAATGATTTAACTGAGCTGAAACCTGGAAGCTAATTTGTGTAAGGAAAAAGTGTAGGGTTTTCATATTGAGTTAGCTGCAACTTAGTGAACATCTGACATTTGCCTTTTTTCTATGTTGTTTGTTTGTTGTTTTTTTTTAATTTTGTGTCTTATTAGTACAAATTATAAACTTTTTTTTTGGTATGGAAATCCAAGGAATTTAGGAAAACATCAGTAAAAATGTTAGCTAATTCTGCAGACTCATTATACATGTGAAAGGCTCTATGAGACATTGCTAACATGAGTATAGCATAGAGAAGAGGTTTCTATTTTGGTAAGCTGAATCTGTAGGTTACTGTTTTGTGTGTCTTTCCGTAGAACCCAAAAACCAATTTGACGATCATGAGGTGAAATCTCATCTCCCTCTGTAGCTCTCAAAGGCATTGCTTGTACAACAAATAATATACCTTTTTTTTTTGCTTTCTGAAAATGGAGATGGTGATGATGGTATGAAATAGAAAGGGAAGGATTACAAGGTTTTGAGGAATTTTAATGAGCAGCTGCAGGCCATAAGGGTTATTATGAAGCCAAGAAATCCAGAAACATGAGCAAAAAGCAGCTGGAAGACTTGGAGGTTATGAGAGGGAGCATAAGCTAAAATGAACTACAGTGAGAATACAAAATATTGAAACTATTGCAAAAAGGCATGGGTATTAGCAGCTAAGAGCAGGTGGAGCACCCAGGGGGTGCTGCCAGAGTGTGCTGTAGGCTTAACAGCAGAGAGGAAGCCCCAGGGTGCTGAAGAACACAAGGAACCAAGCTGTTTGTGTCTTGTCTTGGATGCTCCTGCAAACAAGTGGAAGAATGGGAAACAAAATGAATTCTGCATAGACATTTCTTTGTGCTTATATAGCCATTAAAATGCTGTTTACTTTACTAACCTGCTCCAAGCCATGCCTATGATTTTTTCCAGCAGACTGACATCACAGTAAGTGTTCTCAAATGTTTTGCTTCACTCTGTAGCATTCTGAATAGTGTCAGCACCACAGCCTCTGTTAGAGAAAGAGGTTTATTTCAGTCTTTGCCTGTATCTCTGTATTAATTGGTGCTTTATACATTTTTAGATGTAATATTGATATTAATGAGAGAGTTAAACTTCATAAGTTCTGTGGCTACAGAATAATGCTTCATAAATAGACTACTTCAATATATCTGACACTTCACTGAATGATTTTCATTAGTGTTTCTGGGAACTGCTAGAAAACAGGGAATAAATTATTGACTTTTAAGCTTTCTGTAACTCGAAGACAGTGAATCAAAGTGGTAAAATAGTAATGTTATTGAATTAGGCGGCTGCTTTTTCGCTTGAGTGTACTCAAATAGAGTCTGAAAGTAATGAATAGAATTACTGAATGTAAAACTCATTAGCAGTGTAAAAGGTTACATATTTAACTAGAGTTTGATCTCAAAGGTTATTTTAGTGAAGAAAAGATGGTCTCGAACCAGATCCTCTCCTACAGTGGGCGCAAGGTCTTCATTCTCACAGTGCCTGCATCTACCTTCCAAGACTTGGGTGGTATTTATACTTTTTTTTTTAATAACTTAATGTTCATGATGGACAACTGCTTTATTACACTTCAACTGGTTTTTAGTCATCTTTCGTATGTACTTTAGAAGTGAAATTATATTGCTAGGTCAGTTTAAATACTTTATTGTGGGCTCTGATAATGAAGTTGTACCTCAGAAATATTATAGTTTTTTCCTAACCTGCATTCAGATATAATCTTAGACTAGATCCATGGTATATGCAAACGTTGCTGACATATTGATACCTGTGTCCAAGAATGAATCACTTCCTTTCAATAGAGGTTAGGGGATCACTTGAAGAGCTAAATTAAGATATTTGAATTTTTGGTGTGAAGCACAAAGGAAAAAAAAAACAAAAAAACAAAACATGACTGCTACTGCTGAACCCAGGACAAGCATGTATCACATTGGGTGGTTTGGTCAGAGCATTTGCCAGTGAAGACTGAGGCAAAGAAGTCATTCAGAACCTCAGCCTTCTCCAAATCCTGTGTAGCCAGTTCTCCTGAGAGCTTCCTGAGGGGGCCTACATTCTCCCTAGTCTGTTTTTTATTTGCTATGTACCTATAGAATCCCTTCCTGTTATCTTTAATACCTCTACTAAGTTCTAACTGGGTCTTAGCTTTCCAAACCTGGTCCCTAGCTTCCCGGACAACATCCCTGTACTCTTCCCATGCCACCTGTCCTTGCTTCCACTTATTATAAGACTCTTTTATCTTTTGAGTTTTCCTCAGGAGCTCCTTATCCATCCAAGGAGGTCTCCTGGCCCTCCTGCTGCACTTCCTTCTGATTGGGATGCAGCACTCCTGAGCTTGTAGCAGGTGATCCTCGAATATCAGTCAACCTTCTTGGGCCCCCCTGCCCTCTAGGGCTATATCCCATGGAACCTTCTGAAGCAGGTTCCTGAAGAGGTTAAAGTCTGCTCATTTGAAGTCCAGGGCAGTGAGCTTGCTGCACGCTCTTCTCACTGTCCTGAGATCTCAAATTCGACCATCTCGTGATCGCTGCAACCAAGGCTGCCCTGGAGCATCACATTTCCAATGAGCCCTTCCCTGTTGGTGAGCACAAGGTCAAGCATGGCACCTCTCCTTGTCGGCTCCTCTATTACTTGCAGAAGGAAGTTGTCTTCCACACAATTGAGGAACCCCCTGGATTTCTTGTGCCAGGCTGTACCGTCCTTCCAACAGATGTCAGGGTGGTTGAAGTCCCCCATGAGAACAAGGGCCTGCAAGCATGAGGCTTTTCCTATCTGTCTATGGAGTACTTCATCCGCAGGTTCTCCTTGATCAGGCGGTCTGTTACAGATCCTCACAGTAATATCTCCCATAGCTGGTTTCCCTTTAACCCTGACCCACAAACTCTCTGTTAACTGCTCACCTATCCCCAGACAGAGTTCCATCCTCTCCAGCCTATACCTAACATAAAGGGCAACTCCCCCTCCTCGCCTGCCAGGCCTGTCTTTCCTAAAGAACCTGTAACTTTCCATTCCAACACTCCAGTCATAGGAGCCATCCCACCATGTTTCTGCGATGCCTATTATATCATACCCCCGTATACGTCTCGCCTTCTTTCCATTGACAGTGTATTTCTGCGGGTTGGAGGGTTCTTGTGTGTTTGTTGTGTGTTCGTTTGTGGTTTTTTGCTTGTTTGTTTTTGTTGTGTTTTTTTTTTGGGGGGGGGGGGGTTAAACACTTCTGTGTTTAGGGTTCTTCTGTGGAAAATTACTTTTTTCCATAATACATCTTTTTTAGCTGAGATTACTGTTAACTAATTCAGGAAACTGAGAGAGACAGAAAGGCTGCATAATTCTTTTGGTTGTTGAACTTAAGCAGAATAAAATCTTAAGCCATCTGGAAACCGCTTTGGACAGATTATTTTTTTTTTTTTTTCTAGGAAACCAAATAACTATTTCTTTCATCTGCATATGATACACTTCTAGAGAAATAAAATACATAAATGCTGGCCAGCTAACTAAACTCAGTTGTAGCTATTATGTGTCCAGGATGTGTTTCAAATACTTGTCGCTTGGATCTAAGCTGAAATGGCCTAGAGGTTTAAATCCTTGCTGTGAATATGTCAACTTTGTCCAGTTACATAAGGAATTGTCCTAATTATCAGGCTGTCAGGTATTTTGAGTTTGCCCTCTCTTTTTTCTGTTTAAAAATATTTTTTCCCCTTGAGATTCTATTCTAGCTTTGAGTAAATTCTAGCCTTCAGTAAATTCTTTGAAATGGGAGAAATGTGAAAAGCGAATGTTATTCTAGGCGGCATGTTGAGTCACTGGCAGGAAAGAGTACCCTTTAGACTCTGGAAGATTCCAATTTTGAAGTGTGGCCTCTGCCTATCAGCCATTATCTCAGAAGACAGCATTCTGTTCCTTGTATTTGTTCAAGAAGGGAAAAATAAATAATAAATACATTCTCACATGATAAAAAAAAAATTATAAAGAAAAAAAAAGGCATTTAAATAAAATGTTTTTTCCAGCTTACTGGAAGTGTAGAGAAGAGAGATTTCATGATCCAGGACAAATGTTTTTCCTGTCAAGTGTAGGACAAATTGAGCTTCTATCCCGTATCATCACAGAAAGCTCTGTGAAAAAAAGGTGTTGTTTTCCATTCTGTGATTCTATAGTTCTGAATGACTTCTTTGCCTCGGTCTTCACTGGCAAAGGCTCTGACCAAACCACCCAAGTATCGGAAGGCAGACGCAAGGACTGTGAGAATGAAGACTTTGCGCCCACTGTAGGAGAGGAACTGGTTCGAGACCATCTTAAAAATCTGAACGTCCACAAGTCCATGGGTCCTGATGAAATCCATCCACGGGTCCTGAAGGAGCTGGCAAATGAAGTTGTGAAGCTGCTGGCCATCATATTTGAGAAATCATGGCAGTCAGGTGAAGTTCCCGATGACTGGAAAAAGGGAAATATAACACCCATTTTCAAGAAGGGGAAAATGAATGACCCGGGGAATTACAGACCAGTCAGTCTCACCTCTGTGCCTGGCAAAGTCTTGGAGCAGATTCTCCCGGAAGGCATGCTAAGGCACATGAAAATCAACAAGGTGCTTGGTGACAGCCAGCATGGCTTCACTAAGGGGAAATCCTGCCTGACCAATTTGGTGGCCTTCTATGATGGGGCTACAGAACTGATGGACAGGGGTAGAGCAGTTGATGTCATCTACCTGGACTTGTGTAAAGTGTTCGATACTGTCCCACACAACATCCTTGTCTGTAAATTGGAGAGACATCAATTTGATGGATGGACCACTCGGTGGATAAAGATCTGGCTGGATGGCAGCACACAAAGAGTTGTGGTCAATGGCTCAATGTCCAGCTGGAGACCAGTAGTGAGTGGCGTCCCTCAGGGATCGGTGTTGGGACCGGTCTTGTTTAACATCTTTGTCACTGACATGGACAGTGGGATTGAGTGCGCCCTCAGCAAGTTTGCCGATGACACCAAGCTGTGATAATAAGATGTGATAATTCCTGGATATAAGGAGGAAATTCTTTCCTGTGAGGGTGGTGAGGCACTGGAATGGGTTGCCCAGGGAGGTTGTGAGTGCTCCATCCTTGGCAGTGTTCAAGGCCCGGTTGGACGAGGCCTTGGGTGATATGATTTAGCGTAAGGTGTCCCTGCCCATGGCAGGGGGGTTGGAACTAGATGATCTTAAGGTCCTCTCCAAACCTAACTATTCTGTGGTTCTATGGTTCTATATGTGTATACAGGACAAAAGAAAGGGAAATGTTGTGCCTGAATGCTCCAGGGTAAGGGGAGGGGAGCTTCAGAAGAGCATATGTGAGAAACTATTTTGGCCCTACAGCTGGTCTGAAGAAGCACAAATGCAGAGCAGCCTGACCCTGAGAAGTTGGTAGGGTAACATCCCCTGGAGAGAAACCACAGACATGTAATATTTGCATGAGCATTCAGAGCCTTAGTGGAGCAGTGAAAGCATTCTTCCACTGCTGACTGGGAAACTCGCAAAAAATCCAAGGATTTGAAAGAGAAATCTGGGTTCTTTGGGCCTTTTTAGAACTGAGTTCATTTATTCCTCAGTGGCATTGCCTGTCCCTCATGCTTTCATTCCTCCTGTGTATGTAAGTATTCAGGGTCTATTTGCAAACACTTACTTCTGCTTTTCCAAAACAGGTAACATTTCCCACCCCACCGCCCCACCCGCCCCAAGTCCAGGCACCTGTGTCAAGATACCTGTGATGTATTATACCATCCAACAAATAATCCCTGCTTATGTATTTGGTGGCAGTTTTACATAACAGGTTTTTATTTGTAAAGACTTTCGTTTCTACTCAGGATTTACTGAGCTCTTCTAAAGAACTTACTATGTGCACATCTTTCTGCCTTCCTTTTTCTTTCCCCTTCCATATCAACCTATTTAGCTCTTTACTTTGACTTCCCACACACTCTCTCTCTTAAACTGCAGCAGCTCATGGGCTTTTGAGAGAAAATAGCGTGCAGCTCTTGTTTATGTGGTCTGGTTGCAAAGAAGTATTTCTCTGAAAGTTGCCATACATTTATCTTCATTTTACTGAGAGATAATATATTCATTTTACCTTAGACAAATATAGACTTCCTCAATATCATTTCAAGTGAAAATAATGCCTTAAAATTGGTTGATGTGATAAAAGGAGAGTTTCCCATCATATGACAGCAGCTATTAAGGGAACATATTGTTACCTAACGTATATGCCACTGAGTGTTTTGATGAAATAGATCAGCCAAGCACCATCAGGATATCACTCTGACAATCCCACAAAGATCATATTCAGGGCAAGGTGACACTGATGTTCATAGTCCTGACCTGAAATGTCTGACAATGAGATCTTTCACTTATGTTTGAAAGAGGTCAGATTAAAATAGCTCTGTCTCATTGTCTCATTTAGGTTAGCCTTTACAAGGTAAGAACTGACAATTTTTATTGCCTGCCACAATAAAGTTTAAGATCTTTAGACATTAATAGAGGGAGCTCTATTGTAATAGCAGTTAAAGAGTAATCTTTCTGCCTTCTGTTTTTCTCATCTGGAAATGAAATAGAAGAGCTTTCTTGCATCATGATCAGGACCAATGGCAGTGCTAATGACATATTGAAGATATAAGCAGGACAGCTGCAGTCTAAAGAATTGTCAAGGCAAACTCTGATGTGTTTTGAACCACATATAATTTCCAGTATAGGTGGACAAAAGGTATCTCACAGAGGCAAAAGTCTAATAAATATTCTTGTGTTTGAATGAGAGAATTGCTCCCCCCCCCCCCCCCCCCGCAGCTTCTGATGCATTTAAAGTACCATTCACAGAAAGCTAGATGACTCGCATATGCATGGGTCTATGCAGTATACTTGTTTTCCTGGGTTTAGCAGCAGCAGTCAATTTTTCTCCTTCTTGGTAGCTGGTGCAGCATTGTGTTTTGACTTTCAGCCTGGGAACAGTGCTGATAACACCGATGTTTTCAGTTGTTGCTAAGTAATGTTTACCCTGACCAAGGACTTTGTGAGGCTCATGCTCTACCGGGGAGGAGGGGAAGCCAGGAGCAAGCAGTGACAGGACACCTGGCCCAGGCTAGCCAAAGAAGTATTCCATACCACAGCACGTCATGCCCGGAGGAGTAACTGGGAGTTACCCGGAAGGACATGGGGTCTTCTGGGTCGGACTCGATTTTCGGCGGGTGGTATCGTATTCTCTTCCCTTGTTATTTTCTCTTATCATTGTTGTCGGTGGTGGTAGCGGTGGTGATTTGTGTTATACGTTGTTTGCTGGACTGTTCTTGTCTCAACTCATGGGAGTTGCATTCTTTCAATTCTCCTCCCCATCCCTCTGGGAGCGGGGAAGGGGAGAGCCCCCAGGGAGGGGGACGTGGGCCTCAACTGCTTCCAGCCCAGCACCACTCACTGGGAGTGAGTGAATGAGCTGTCTGGCTGGGTTTAAACCACAACAGTTCTTTTTGGTGCCCAACGTGGGGCCCGAAGGGCTGAGATAACGACACATCTGTCCATATTAATAGTCATCACAATGCTGATTTATTGGCTCTCAAAGTTGTTCCTCTTATTCTCGCAGTTTCAGTATATCGTACCTTACTTCCATCCAGTATTTGCTGCATTAGTGTTTTTCAAGTGTGGGGCTTGGGCTAAGGTTCTTCTCTCATTGTACTTTATGGTAATGACTTGTAATACAATAGAATCATTGATCATGAAACTGATCTGGCTTATGTTCCCAGTGTGGTCACCACCTTTATACTTTAGGAGGTATATAATAAAAGTGCTTAGCAATTACACATCTTTTTTCTCCTTCTCGGGTGGTCAACCTGTGAAGGAGACATTCTTTTACCCTCCTAGTGTCCCATCCCCCTGCCCTCCCCGCCCTCTCCCCCGACCATTTACAACATCATTTGAGAGTTTTAAAGTTTTTGAATGGCCTTTTAATGCTGTTGAGGCTTGTTTGCTGAATGGGATCACCATGTTGGCACGCATACAGAGTGTATTTTGCCCATGACCATTTTGTCTGATTTCAAAAGTTAAGCAGAGTCAGGTTTGGGTCTTGTCTGGGGTTAAATGATGATATAGGAGAACCAAGAGATTTTTCCCAAGGCTGGACAGTCATGAATGGCAGTGTGTGGGGGACAGTATGGGCAAGTATCTAGGCCAGTGCGCTCCTCCAGTACTTTGGAATTTCACCTCCGAACAACTGCAAAATCCAGAAGAATTAGTAAAACACTTAAATGAGGTGTGTGGTCATTCTGGCCATACCAGAGATGGACAACATGCTGGGGCTTGGCCTACGCTTACAGGGTCTTGTTCAACACTATCCAGCACCTTCAGAAGGAAAAAAATGTCAGTGGATTTGAGGGCAAAGCAACAGTCAGCGCAGCTACTCCAGCTCCAAGCACAGCAGCTACATCACCCCCAGCAACAAGTACAGTCGCTACTCAAACTTTGGCTGCAAAGAACAGCGCAGCTACCCCAGCGGCAAATACAGCAGCTACTCAAACTTTAACTGCAACAGACAGCGTGGCTACCCCAGCTCCAAGCACAGCAGCTACACCACCCCCAGCAACAAGTACAGTAGCTACTCAAACCACAGTGATAATTACTGCAGGTAAACCAGAGGACCAATTTGTACCAATATCGGTTGCCCCTGTATGCAAGAGAACAAGCAAAAAAGAGGCAAGAAGGGTGAAGCAAGATGAAGAAACAATGTATTCACCACCCAGTCTAGCATCTGATCAGAAGTCATCATCACATGATGAAGAAGGAGAAGAAGAGGTAACTTCTCGACCTCGGACCTCAACTGAGCTACGGAATATGTGAAAAGATTTTACCAGTCAACCAGAGTAGCACATCATAACCTGGTTGCTCTGATGCTGGGACAATGAGGCCGATGGTCACGAACTAGAAGGAACAGAAGTCAAGCAGCTGGGATCACTTGCTAGAGAAGGGGGAATTGACAAAGCAATTGCAAGAGAGAAAAAGTCCCTCAGTCTTTAGAGGTGGCTCTTGGCAGCTATGAAAGAAAGGTTTCCATACAAGGACGATGTTAGGAGTCGTTCAGCCAAGTGGACAACTTTAGACAAAGGCATCCAGTCTCTGAGGGAATCAGCCATTGTAGAGATGATCTATCACATCAAGCTGAATCATGGGGATATACCCATAGACCCAGATGAAGTTGAATATACACGACCCATGTGGTGAAAACTGACACGGAATGCACCATCATCATACGCCCATTCATTGGCAACAGTAACCTGGCATGACAGTACCACTAACAGTGGATGAAGTGATTCATAAACTCTGAGAGTTCGAAGACAATCTCACCCCTTCCATCATCTCAGCTGTGGAAAAACTCTTCCAGGATCTCAGACAATTGAGGGACGTTCTATCTAATTTATCCAGCTCCTCACGTGTACCAACACAGGTCTCAACTATTAACAAAAGTCGTCCTATTGTTCGAGAGAGGAGATACAGGAGGTGATGCGTGCTGAAGAGGCCCCACCATATAATAAACTGTCAGAAAGTGAAAAGCAGTATGCCTTGTTTACTGATGGGTCCTGCTGTATTGCGGGAAAGCATCGGAGATGGAAGGCCTTGATGACAAGTTGCAGAAACTGCTGAAGGCCCTGGACATTGCTGAATGAGAAAAGTGGCCAGTACTTTATCTGTATACTGACTCATAGATGGTGGCAAATGCCCTGGGGGGTGGTTGCAGCAATGGAAGCAGAGCAACTGGCAGTGTAGAGGTAAACCCATCTGGGCTGCTGCACTGTGGAAAGATATTGCTGCCAGGGTGCAGAACCTGGTGGTGAAGGTACGTCATGTAGATGCCCATGTACCCAAGAGTCAGGCCACTGAGGAACACCAGAACAACCAACAAGTGGATAAAGCGGCTAAGATTGAAATGGCTCAGATGGACTTAGATTGGCAACATAAAGGTGAATTATTTTTGGTCCAGTGGGCCCATGACGCTTCAGGCCATCAGGGCAGAGATGCAACATATAGATGGGCCCGTGATCGAGGGGTGGACTTAACAACGGACCCTATTGCCCAGGTTATTCATGAGTGTGAAACATGTGCTGCAATTAAACAAGCCAAGCGGTTAAAACCCCTTTGGTATGGAGGACGATGGTTGAGGTATAAATATGGGGAGGCCTGGCAGATTGACTATATCACACTGCCACCAACCCGCCAAGGCAAGCGCCATGTGCTTACCATGGTGGAAGCAACCACCGGGTGGCTGGAAACATACGCTGTGCCCCATGCCACTGCCCGGAACACTATCCTGGGCCTTGAGAAACAGATTTTGTGGCGACACGGCACCCCAGAGAGAATTGAGTCAGACAATGGGACTCATTTCCAGGACAACCTTATAGATATTTGGGCCAAAGAGCATGGCATTGAGTGGGTATATCACATCCCCTACCATGCACCAGCCTCTGGGAAAATCAAACGGTACAATGGGGTGTTAAAAACTACACTGAGAGCGATGGGTGGGGGAACTTTCAAGCATTGGGATACACACTTACCAAAGGCCACCTGGTTGGTCAACACCAGAGGATCTGCCAACAGGGCTGGCCCAGCCCAGTCAGAACTTTTACATATTGCAGAGGGGGACAAAGTTCCCGTGGTGCATATGAAGAATTTGCTGGGGAAGACAGTCTGGGTTATTCCTGCTTCAGGTAAAGGCAAACCCACTCGTGGGATTGCTTTTGCTCAGGGACCTGGATATACTTGGTGGGTAATGCGGGAAGATGGGGAAGTCCTCAAGGTGATTTGATTTTAGGGGAAAACAGCCAATGAACTTAATTGTATGCTGTTGCCTGAATTCTTTCAATTCTCCTCCCCATCCCTCCAGGAGCAGGGAAGGGGAGAGCCCCAGGGTGGGGGGGACACACGGGCCTCGACTGCTTCCAGCCCGGCACCACTCACTGGGAGTGAGTGAATGAGCTGTCTGGCTGGGTTTAAACCACACTTGTGTATGGCACAAAGTTAATAGGGCTGCATTTTACAAAGGAACTGAGATATTTTTATCTGGTGGTTCTGGTACCTTTCCAGTCAGTTTTCAGCCAGTTGCTGACACCTATGTGGGTGTGT
Source organism: Pezoporus wallicus (assembly GCF_028554395.1). NCBI lineage: Eukaryota > Metazoa > Chordata > Aves > Psittaciformes > Psittacidae > Pezoporus > Pezoporus wallicus. The sequence goes on from NW_026640488.1 coordinate 9,405,790, forward strand.
TAAGTTTTGAGCTTTTCCTCACCAGTGGTAGTAGCTGTCCCAGTATTTGGGCAAAGTCTAAAGATATAGCTTTAGTCATATTAGAGTCTACAGTCAAGCAGAGTTATGGTAGTATAAAGTTTTATTTTGCAGATATTGCCAGTGGGGGAAGAAAATAACTGAAATAGATAAAATTGCATTTAGGGCTGGTTTGTTTGTTGGTTTTGTTTTGTTTTTTTTTAAATGAAAGTGAGTCTACTGTGAGCATTTTTTACCATCATACTAAAAAGGTTGAGCCCTTAAAGAAGTAGGTATATGGCTGTAACTAATGACAGTAATCAGTTTACTTTAAAAAGGTATAAGAGTTAAGGATTATTTTCTCTTCTATATCTTCCTTTATGTAGCCCAAATTTATAAACATAAAGTATTTGTTTAGTGTTAACAGAAGCTCTACCCTTGCTAGACACGCTTTTCTTTTTAAACTTGCATTCAGCAGTTCTAAAGGAGCCAATTGCTGCTAAATTCAAGGGAATCTAAATTATTTTTTCTTCCTTGGTAATCATTGCTTTTGAATGTCTGATTTTTCCCATTGTAGCACTCTGCAACTTTGGAATGTCCTACTGATAAAGCTTTATTAGAAGTATTCTTGAAGATAGTCCAATTTATTGGTTCAATTGTTAATTTCACACGTCAGTGATTATTTCAAAATGCACACTGGTTGGATGAGTTACATTGTAGGCAAATATTTATTTATTTATTTTAAGCTTATTTTTACTGCAAATAATTTACTTAACCTAATTCTCTAGTGGTTTTACTAAAAAAACAAACAAACAGAACAAAAGAGCAAACAAAAGACACATACACACATAAAAAAACAAAACAAAAGAAAAACAAAACAAACCCACAGCCAACCACCACAGTAAAAATTGGTCAGGAGGGTGATATGAAAATTTAACTCAAAGGATTTTTATTGTTACTAAAAAGCGAAACCAGTTTTCATTTTATAAAATATATACATTTAGTGTCTGTTTGCAGTAACTTCTTCCTGGAACTGTGTAATCAAAAGTTCTCTCCATATCTCCATTTAAATCACTGGAGACCCTCAGAATTAAAAAGATGTTGTTAGCTAGCAACAGGTTGCTGCTACTCTCTTGAGCCTCCATTCAGTGGTTCCATTCCACAAAGCCTACTAGCAGCTCCATACCTTTTAAATGCAACATTTTTGATGTCAGTGGGAATGATGTACAATGCAGACATTCTGATGTCTGTCCAATGTGCTGTGCTGGTGGAAACGTTTTGTGACAACCAGTTTGGAAGAGTCAAAACCAAACAAATAACAAAGCCTGTAATAAAAGACCTTGTCAGTCCATTGCTCTTTCAAAAGTTACATATAGAAATGACAGGAAACTATTGCATAGGGAGGCTTGATGTTCAGATTTTAGAGCTTTTGCTTTTATTGAAACTCATTGTCACACAAAACATTTAGTTTTTTGCATAGTTTTATGCACGTCAAGGCCTTTTTGCTCCATGTGTGATTTCTTCCAGTGGATCTATTTTGACTTTTCCTTTTAAACTCCAGTGTTATTTCTGCTGCAGGAACTTTTAACCTTTGTTTAGCTGCCTCTTTACATGTAACGTGAAAGGAACCTTCTTTATAATCATATAAACAAATGCGCCTTGTAAGCCCTTAATTTAGGGAATATTTTTATTGTCTAATTTACAAACTTAGTTTTGTGCTTAGACATTGATTCTACCAAATTATATTAAATAATATTCCAGTGCTTATTGCTAGGAACTAATCATGTAACATGGATATTGAATCATGAGGGTCAAATCTCACAGAATAAGTAGTTATATATTCCTATGGTATGAAAAGGAAACAATGAAACTAAATTATAGGGTAGAAACTTTCAAAAAAAGCAAAATGACCATTCTTCAACAACTTCTTATTTAAGCAAACCACAGAGTCAGTGGGGGTTCTTCCTATCTAATAATCAAACAACAACAAAATTAAGCATGAATACTATGTGCGAATTTGTAGTGCAGGTTTGTAAGTGGAATCTTTATAAAAAGCTAAACTTTCATTGTAAAAATAATCCGAGTGAATTATCTATACAACTCTTCTATATATTAAAAGCTTCAACAGTCCACTTTGTAGATGTTAATAGGGTAACTCTTGATGTTGCTTTCAGAAATGTCTGACTTGAGTCAGTTTCTGAATTATTCTTTTATATCTGTTTTGCCAGAAAAACTTCTAACCATTCGTCAGTGCAGAGTAGCAGCACCAGAATTGTACATAACACCACTAAGTGGCTTTTTCTTATTGTATAGATAAGCCAAAACTACATCCGCTTTGGAGAATGCTTTTCAACCCATTATTGAATAACAACTAGATTTTTAAAGACGGGTTGTCCTTCTGGAGTGACTTCTGCTGATGAAGTTCAACCACTGTGAAGTTTTCTGGAACTTAATTGGTTCAGTGAGGAATACAGACCCTTCTATGTGTATTGTTAAAATATATGTCCCTTGTCTGCAGATCATAGATTAATGTAATTAGTAAAGAAAACACCACTGATATTTATAGGACTACTTAAACACGTCTGGTGTCTCTCTTTTCATCTGCAATACATTCAGCAAACAGAAAACCTTTACTCTAGCTGTAAAGGTGTTTGTGTCAGCTAATTGTGGAGGTTCTAACTCCAAGATATAATGGCCTCAAGAGCTATTAGGGACTAAAGGGGTAAAAATATAGCTTTAAGGTCTATAATACTCATAATGGTACTTGGTTCTGCTTGAAGACAATTTAATGCCTTCTGTATTGCTGTCAAATTAAAATACCCCTTCCTTTACTCTCAAAGAGCTTGATAATAATATATTTAATAATCTAAAATTAACACTGAAGTCCATGGTTCAGTTTTTTTCTTCTCAATGAAGTCTATTATTTAAGTAGCATGAGTATAAACTTGATAATATAGCAAAAGAATAACACCGCTGAATTTTCACTGCAAATTAACATGACTTAAACTGTTTTCTTTTTTAAAAGTTCCATTGTGAAAATGTAGCTATCATTCATTTTTCAAGTCAATTTTTAGTTTAAAAGAATGTTCCTCCCAATTTGCAAACATACTTTGTCACTTCAGTTAGCTCACTCTTGCTTTTTCTCTTCACTCCTAATGCTGAAACCTCTGAAACAAAGTCTGTTTAGGAAACCCAACCTGATAGTTCCTTCTAGACCTAGTGACTCCAACATTTGGAAGCAAGGCTCTGGGTATTGCTGTTAGGAGAGAATTTTCTTTCCAGGCTTTAAAACAATGTCAACTTCACAGCCTAGTGTTTGAAAGTCTGACTACCACAAAAAATCTGAATCATCTGAAAAGTTTCTCTACATGGAATTTGAAGAAATTTAATCTTGTTTCTTAAAGCTAATTTTTAACAAAGTAATATGTATATTAAAATAATAATAAAAAAGGCAGGCAGCATTGCTCTCACAAATTTTAATAAGTTTTGGAAAAAAGTTCACGTTTCTGGTATCACAACCTAAATTGTGCCTGTTAGATATATTAATATTTCTTGTAATTGTTTCTTAATTGTTTTTCTGCAAACAGAATACACATTTACTCTCTGTCAGAATATCAAAGGGATTAGAAGCAAGATCAAGTATCCTGTCATGAGAAAAAACACTGTTCAGAAGAATTCTGAATGGTGTGGAGCTGTTGTCCTTTTGTTTCTTCCTTCACAGCTGAAGGTGATACAAAACAGTGCTAAGATTCATAATGAACAAAAACTGAAAGCTGGACAGAAACATATCAGCTTGTTCTGTTTAAAAAAGGATTATGCAGAATTGTGTGATCTCTCTATTCTCATCTGAAAGCTTCTGAGAAACTGTAGTAGCTCAGTAGCCCGTACACAAAAGTAAAATCAGCTGCATATCTTGAAAAGATATTTGAGGTATTCTTAACATCAATTACACCAATTAATAATGTGTGGGAAAAATTACTCATTAAACTTTATTTTTACAATTTCTTATTTTTATCTACTATTGTGTAACAAAATTGATGTACTTAGCTCTTGTAGGCAATACCTCAACTACTTATAAAATGTTTTAGGTTAGTATTTAAGATGTATATCAATACGTGCTACTGTATTGCCTAACTTAGCTTTGTAAAACCTTGATTCCATACTAGTATTATTCAAGCTTCAAAGGGCTAAATTCAAATCATAGAATCATAGAATAGTTAGGGTTGGATAGGACCTTAAGATCATCTAGTTCCAATCCCCCTGCCATGGGCAGGGACACCTCACACTAAACCATCTCACCCAAGGCTCTGTCCAACCTGGCCTTGAATACTGCCAGGGATGGAGAATTCACAACCTCCCTGGGCAACCCATTCCAGTGCCTCACCAGCCTCACAGTAAAGAACTTCCTCCTTATATCCAATCTAAACTTCCCCCATTACCCCTTGTCCTGTCACTACAGTCCCTTATGAAGAGTCCCTCCCCAGCATCCCTATAGCCCCCCTTCAGATACTGGAAGGCTGCTATGAGGTCTCTACACAGCCTTCTCCTCTTCTCTTCTCTTCTCTTCTCTTCTCTTCTCTTCTCTTCTCTTCTCTTCTCTTCTCTTCTCTTCTCTTCTCTTCTCTTCTCTCTCTCTTCTCTCTCTTCTCTCTCTTCTCTTCTCTTCTCTTCTCTTCTCTTCTCTTCTCTTCTCTTCTCTTCTCTTCTCTTCTCTTCTCTCCTCTCCTCTCCTCTCCTCTCCTCTCCTCTCCTCTCCTCTCCTCTCCTCTCCTCTCCTCTCCTCTCCTCTCCTCTCCTCTCCTCTCCTCTCCTCTCCTCTCCTCTCCTCTCCTCTCCTCTCCTCTCCTCTCCTCTCCTCTCCTCTCCTCTTCTCCAGGCTGAACTTTCTCAGCCTATCTTCATCCGGAGGTGCTCCAGTCCCCTGATCATCCTCGTGGCCCTTCTGTGGACTTATTCCAACAGTTCCATGTCCTTCTTATGTTGAGGACACCAGAACTGCACACAACACTCCAAGTGAGGTCTCACAAGAGCAGAGTAGAGGGGCAGGATCACCTCCTTCAACCTGCTGGTCATACTCCTTTTGATACAGCCCAGGATACGGTTGGCTTTCTGGGCTGCAAGCGCACATTGCTGGCTCATGTTCATTTTCTCATCGACCAACACCCCCAAGTCCTTCTCTGCAGGGCTGCTCTGAATCTCTTCTCTGCCCAACCTGTAGCTGTGCCTGGGATTGCTCCGACCCAGGTGTAGGACCTTGCACTTGGCATGGTTAAATTTCATGAGGTTGGCATCAGCCCACCTCAATGTCAAGGTCCCTCTGGATGGCATTCCTTCCCTCCAGGGTATCAACCAAACCACACAGCTTGGTGTCATCGGCAAACTTGCTGAGGGTGCACTCAATCCCACTGTCCACGTCAGCGACGAAGATGTTAAACCAGACTGGTCCCAGCACCTATCCCTGAGGGACACCACTCGTTACTGGTCTCCAGCTGGACATTGAGACAGTGTTTGAAGTGCTTTGCTGAGTACTACTAATACGTATGGTTTGTGATTTCTAATACACCTTCTTCCTTTGTCTAGTGTGTGATCAAATAAAAAGAAACTGATGAGAGCCGAAAACTATATTTTCAACTTAGTTGCCTTTTGCAAGCACATTTAATGTTTGGAGTGGATTCTAAATCAGGATAGGGTAATATTTTGTTTTTAATAAAAGCGTTTATAAAATAGTAATGCTATTTAGAATCTATCCTTATGAATAGCAATGTTATTTAAAAAGAAACAATGAACCCTTATCTGATCTCCATTCTCTGCTCTTGCTTTCGGCAAAGTCAGCTTGCTTCATCAAACAACCCTCCTTTTATTTGACAGTCAAGTTAATACTGACAACTGGATTAATTTGGTTAAATCCCATATAGTTCAGCTGTAGATAAATCAGAATTTGAATTTGCTTGTCTGGTATCATGGAACAGTTGTAATGAGGAACTGCAAGTGTATGTGTACAAAGCCACATTCTGGAAGGAAGTCAGTACTTGTCTGCGTGTGCCACACACAGCTTAGACTGTCTCTAATGGAAAAATATTTTCACAGACCTAGATTCCGAAACAAACTCTGTATTTCCCACCTTACTTGACAAGCGGATATTTATCTGAGCCCTTTGCTCCACTTTCTGTTTCATTAAGATGATAAAACCTTTTAATTATGAGTTAACCAACTCTTTGAACTTGTGAAATAAAGTGAAAATTATACAGTTTTAAGACTTATTTTTCAAGAGAAACAGGCATATTTTCTGATCCTTCAAAGTGCTTGTTATAGAAATTGAAAGATCAGTTGTATCTTAAAGTAAAACTGAAACATAAAATCAATTTTTTTTTCCCAATTTTTCTGATTGTATTAGGCAGGTAAATCTATTATAGGCTTGTTGGGGGAAGTTGTCACACCTTTTGTTCGTTGTAGAGTACTAGATCATTCCTTTACTTCATTAATCTGTAGGCATTTTCCAATAGTTATATGAGATCAAATAGAAAGCTGTTGGTTATGTTGCTAACCTTTTAAAGCCCTTCTCTGGGGAAATAGACAAACATTCTTTTTCACTGTGTTTACATATTTCAAATCTTTCACAGATTGGAAGGATGTTTATTAGAGAAATAATACTTTTTCTGTTGCAATATTGCTTTTGTTCTGCCATTGAGGAACGTGGAAAGCTTTTATAAAAATGTGGGTTTATGAGTAGTACTGCAAAAATATCCTAACTTCATTTGAGAGTTAAGAAGTAAGCACTTCAAGTTCCTCAAAGAAAAAGTGTGAATCAATCATATGAATTACTGATATATTTAAAATTATGCAAATAACTAAATGTGTATGATTGATACCTATGCTGTGTTGTTAAAGACTAATTGCAGCCTGTAGACTTAGGGCTTCATATAAAGCTTGATTAATTTTTGAAGTTAATGGCATAGTCAGATAAGAAAGTACATGCACTGATTGCTTCTGTAAAATATATTCATCTAAATACATGTGTGTATATATGTGTGAGCATGTATTTCCAAGCTGAAGTGGTCTAGAAAATATTTCATCCGGATTAGTCATGGACAGTAATTTAGTTTAACAAACACTCTCCTACAAAATCTGTGCAAGATTGTGATCTCTGGTTTGTTACAAATCACACACAGAGTTCAAATGTAAAATGGCTCTGGAATCAGTATAACTTTTTCATAGGAAAAAATATTTTTTTTTGTGATAACTGAATTCCCATTTAAGTTCATGTGCTTAAAAAAATGTTATGCTTTATTTGGCAGTTTTTATCTTCTTCAACTTATTTTTAACATAATAGACTGCAAGTGGTTGAGATAATACAGAGGACCAAATGACTTTTCTTTTCTTGAGGAAGAAGATATTTATAAGAGATTTATAATTAACTGACAGTCGATCATGAACTGTGCAGGGTGTTCCTTTGTGACTTGCTTTTGACTATTGTTTTCTCCTATGCTAACAAGTGAACATAATGGTCATTATGCTTCCTGAGGACTTTAGCTCACTTCAGGTAATTTCAATGGATATTGCTAACTGTATAAAGTAAAATTAATACATATGGTCTATTTCTTTGTGCATAGAAACCTGTCTTCGAGAGGAAAACTTGTAAGTGGATGCAAGGTAGAAATACGAATAAAGATCTGTACCTTTTATTTTCATTTGTCATTCTTTGGGTCGAAATGCCTTCCTAATGTGATGATTTTTTTTATTTATTTCAATGAATGTGTTAACAAATTGGGCATTACAGACTTATATTTAGGTACTTTGTGACCTTGGAACAGTCTTCTGTACTATTGCCAGCTAGCCCCAGCACAGCGACAACAGCATGCATTTTATAGGTTAAAGTTTCATAAAGAAATCAGTAGATAAACCACTTCTTTCCTCAGATATTTGCCAAAAAAGGTCTCATTCAATAAACATTTATGTATTTCACTTTTGAAAATGCAATTGTTTAAGCAGGTAATGCCTATTTTAGCATTTAAAATTCTGTAGTAGTACTCAAATAGTGTATTCCTGTAGAAAAATAAAATGATTTAGGCATTTGTTACATTTCAGTGATGATATATTTAAATTATAAAACTCCTATATCTCTCATGCTTAGATGCATGTACTATAACCTTGAGAATCATGTATCTTAGTCCCAGTATTACTTATTAATGTGAATACCTTGACCTGGTTGGGTTTGAGTAAGCTGCTCAAACACCTAAAACTATTTTTATATGCAGCTGTTTGCAGGAAAGAGGCTATAGCTATTGCTACTTATAATTACTGTATTTAGTAATTATGCTAATATCACTGTATCACTGAATGTGTTTAACACAATTGCTCAATAACAAAAAAGTCTAAAAATTACTTTTTAAAGAAATAATGTTTTCATTAGGCATGTTAAAGATTAGAATTGGTAGATGTTGCTAGCTGTGTGCACTTTCCTGAGTGGGACTCTGATAGGAGCTCAAGATGAATTAGATGCTCCAATCAAGATGATTGGAGCTCCCGTATGAAGACAGGCTGAGAAAGTTGGGACTGTTAAGCCTGGAGAAGAGAAGGCTGTGTGGAGACCTCATAGCAGCCTTCCAGTATCTGAAGGGGGCTTGGGGAGGCCCTCTTCATTAAGGATGCTAGGGAAGGTCTCTTTATTAGGGACTGTAGTGATAGGACAACGGGTAACGGGTTAAAACTTAAACAGGGGAAGTTTAGGTTGGATATAAGGAAGAAGTTCTTTAACGTAAGAGTGGTGAGGCACTGGAATGGGTTGCCCAGGGAAGCTGTGAATGCTCCATCCCTGGTGGTGTTCAAGGCCAGGTTGAACAGAACCTTGGGTGAGATGGTTTAGTGGGAGATGTCCTTGCCCATGGCAGGGGGCTGGAACTAGATGATCTTAAGGTCCTTTCCAACCCTAACTATTCTATGATTCTATGAGCTACAGTCATGTCCTCTGGATATGTCTGCTCTGAAATCTTTGTTATAGTTGTATGTCTGGCAGATCTCCTCTTCTACCCCAAATTTAGATTTGTCTCTGTAGTCCCGCTGTTTGGCTGGAAAAAAGTAATAGATATAGAGTTGTCCTATGGAGGAGGCGTAAATGACCCTCTGACAAAAAGATTGATTTTGCAGGAGTCCAAATCTCATCAAAATACTTGGTGCACTTTTTGCTCGCACATTCACTCCCCAGTTGTCAGACTCATAATTTTCTAAAAAAAAAAACAAAAAACCACCCCAAAACAAGGGGAAAATACCTCTGATATGAAAAGAGCAAAATGGTCCCACCCCACTCAGCGTCATCTGCAGACTTACTGAGATCAATCCTCTCATCCACATTGTCAATAATAATATTAAACAGGCCTAGCCCCAGTAATGAGCCTGGGGAACACCACTTATGACCAGCTGAGAACTGCTGCAGGATTTAACTGCACTCACAGCAACTCTTTGGGCTTGGCCATTCAGCCAGTTTTTCACCCAGTGAAGAGTACACCCATCCAAGCCACAAGCAGCCAGTTTCTCCCAGAGGGTGCTGTGGGAAACTACTGAAGACTACTAAAGTCTACGTAGACAACAACCACAGGAAGTCTCTACAGAGGGATATGGACAAGCTGGATCTATGGGCTGTGGACAATTTTTTGACATTCAGCAATGGATGGATGGAGCAAGGAGTTGGCTGATCTCTTCTCCCAGTTAACAAGTAAAATGGCCCAGGGAAGTGGTTGAGTCAGCATCCCTGGAGGTATTTTAAAGGTGTGATGTGGTGCTTAGGGGACATAGTTTAGTGGTGGACTTGGCAGTGCTAGTTGTTAGCAGAAAAAGATCTTTGTTTAGTGCCTGTGTTGAGCAGCCTTCTGCTCATCAAAACTCAGAGTTGAACCTATCCTGAATATTTAACTTTCCTTTTGTACTCAAAATTAAGAAACACTTCATCTTTGCATAGTTTTCTTCTGCCGGAACTCATTTACCATGCTAGAAGCTCTACCTGGTTTGCTGTTAAGGCACATAAGTAATCCAGCCAGGAATAGTGCAAATCTGCTGACGCAGCTGAAGACTGCCTTGCATCAAGACTATATGGGCCTACGTTTGGCAGATAGAAACTGGGGAGCATTCTGGGTGTAGTTGGCTGATGATGTAAAAAGGCTGGTTTTATAATTTCTGTAAGATAAGTTTGGCCAGTTTAAGTTTTGCCACTCAGTGGCTTGTTTGCGCTTTTCCCTGTTAGGTCCTGGAAAAATGTACCAACTTGCTAACAGTATGGACAATCAGCAATTTTACCTTTGAAGATAAGTCTGATTGTGCACTTAAAGTGGGACCTAAAAATACCCAATGACCCAACACGGTGAAGGCTTTAAAAAAAAAAAGAAAAAGAACAAAACCAAAAAAACCCCAACAAACAAATCCCAACAAAAAAAACCCAACAAACTCCTAATCCCAAAACCTCATCCTATCCATTAAAAACAAAATAAAAACAAACAAAAACAAAACAAAACCCAGAACAAGTCTAATTTACCTATGGTAACTACTCATAGAGTGATAGCTGATCAACCTTATTGACATGAGTTATATATAAAGAAATTGTGTAGGTCTGTATACCAAATCAGTTGCTCAAATCACTTGGACAGCATGCTGTGGCATTTGAAATAAGCTGCATGTAGTGGAACTGCTGAGTTATAAATGTTGTGAAGTGGGAGTTAATTGCACATTTTGGTCATGCAGGCACATACTGCTGTTGCTAGGTTATTGCAGGATGAGAATAGATGCTGTCTGCCAATTGCACAAGGGAACAAAATGTTTTCATGTCACATCAGATACGCTGAGACCATGACCTCATCCCACACAGACTTATTAGCAGTGATGAGCATGAATTAGGTCTGTCTACCCATCAAGCAACTAGTCTGAAACACTCGATGCTTAACATTAAAATGACAAGTCTGGTATTAATGACAAAGCCTTACATATTCCTGTAGAAAGGCAGGCTACATTTTTTAATGGGAAACAGAATATCAAGACAAGCTGTGCTGTAAATTTTAAGTATGTTTCTAGAAGTGACTGTTTTCCCAATAATATATGTGCCATCCCAGAGATGTACAATCTCCGTTCACTTTACAGGTAACAGCTTTTAGTTATTCAGAATGTGCCCCTTTGTTTTAGGTGTAAGACATAACTATAACTAAAAGAGAATTTTGTTAGAAAATAAGTAGAGAGATACCCCTGAAATCTGTAGGCATAGTTACCAAAGGTGTAGTCACCACTGCATTTCCCCAGTTTTATGCCCTTATACAGTAACAGAGTAGTAACCTATCACAAACCTCTATGGAAAGGTGTTACTCTGAAGCAGTGACTTCAGTGTGACCTTGACAATAAGTATAGGACACCAGGAGCACCTGTGGTGTTCTTATCTGTGTAAATAGTCTATCTCAGGGTCAGTTTCCTATAATCACCTTTTAAAACAAGGTTGCTGGAAATTATGTAGGTGTTGTACATCCAATATTCAACACTGGAAGTAAATTTAGTAAAAATATGATATTTCTTAAGGAACTATCATATTCTAGAGGCAAACACCAAATTTAAACAGGTAAATGAAATCATTCAAGAGGTTATTCATTGCAAGATTGCTTGAATTTTCTCTGATGGATGAAAATCTTCATTTGGTGGATTTAATAGGAAAAGTGAATTGCTATACTTAATTATGTTTATTTTCTAGGATTATTTCCACAACTCTGTTGTGGCTCCAAACATCTAAGTAATTTTGAAATATCACTTTTTCCCTTTAAATAAAAAATTGGTGTGAAAAATTGCTATAAATAGCATGCATAAAAATTATCTTTACTGACAATGACCATCAAAAAATGTTAAGCCTTCTATCAAAGCTTGTGTTTGAGACTATAATTATGGAAGGGAGAAGCACCTTCATAAATTTAACTTTCCACAAAGAACATTAGGCTGTGAAAAATGAAGGAGCTGAGGAATTCCAGTCTTTTTCCACTATTTGACTAACTTACAGTGGACACTCAATTCTTTAATAATTAAACTTGGACGAGATGGATCCAGTATATAAAGTTCAGTAACAGCAGACATTTAATGTGATTTTCTGCTCAGTTAAGGGGATTCAATTGAAGTAGGTGTCTTCCAGCATAGAATAACATAGATAAAAGCAATTCGGTAGAAGAGGAAAATTTAGAAAGAACAAAGATTCCTGGTTTTCAAGATAAAAAACCTTATGCTGTTATTAGCATAAGAACTTACCATAAGCTTGGCAGACTGATGTTGAATATAGGACATACAAGGCAGCTACTGGTGACAAGATAGTTGTGTGTCCCTTGTAGAGAATATATTATGTAAATCTTTGTAGACAACTACTCGAAAATCTTCTGAAATGTCCTATAGAAGTACAGTCTGAACCTTGCAATGGATATATCTTGTGACTTGATTTGACTTGACATTTCCTGGGTCTGGGATATGATTTTAATACTATATGACACAAATGTGCTTTTATTCAATGTGACCTTTCATGTTACTATTTTCCTTTTTGGGTGGCAACCTGTTTTTGGCTGCAAGTGTGTCTAAAGGGACCATATGGCCTCTGTTCCATTCAGGGTAGTAAAAAATATGGGTATACCACAGAGTCCACTAGTCGATACTCTTGAGTTAAACAACTTTATGCCAGCAATTATTTTTTTCATTCCTGCAGCAGCATTTCTTGAGGGCATAATATGAGAATGATTGAGTAAACTGTTCTTTGCTAGGTATAGTCATGGTGTTCAGCTGTCCTGGTTTTGGCTGGAATAGAGATAACTTCCTTCCCAGTAGCTGGTGTAGCTGTTTTGGCTTCGGTCTGAGAGCAATACTGATAGCATACCAATGTTTTTAGTTGTTACTAAGTAATGTTTAACCAGATCAAGGACTTTTCAATCTCTTGTGCTTTGCCAGTGAGGAGGGGCACAAGAAAACAGAAAGGAGCAGAGACAGGACACCTGACCCAAACTAGCCAAAGGGGTATTCCATACCACGGTGTGTCATGCCCAGTATCTAAACTGGGGAGAATTAAGCTGAAAGGATCAGTTGCTGCTTGGGTTGTGCTGGGTGTTTGTCAGCAGGTGGTGAGCAATTGTATTGTGCATCGCTTGTATTTCCTGTTGTTTTTTCCCTTTCCCATTTGAGTTTTATACCTCTCTGCTTGTTATTTCCATTATTAGTAGTAGTATTAGTAGTGGTATACTGTACTTTAGCTATTAAACTGTTTGTATCTTGACCTGTGGGATTTACATTCTTTCAATTCTCCTCATCCTGCCTGGGGATGGGGGAAGAAGTGGGTTGAGCAAATGGCTGCATGGTACGTAGTTGCTGGCTGGGTTTAAACCATGACATAAGCCTTGATGATTGTGGGTTCTGTGCAGTGGAATAAGTGTATGCTTGTCTTCATTTTTTCTTGGAGTTCTGTTGTTCTTGCTAGGCGTTATTGGTATTATTGACACTATTATGTCATAATTGACATAATTACAATGAAATGAAACTGTCCATGATTTAGACATTAGATTATAAAACCAACATTGAGATTCTACAAATGAAAATAATTCGTTTCACTTGACTGCAAGCTATCTGAATGTTTCTGTTTAGAAAATTTGCATGTCCATCATAAACATTTATCTTCAGATCCATTTGTTTCTTCAATATTATTGAAAGAGCTTCTTTTTTTTTTGTTAATATTTCACATACTCCACTTATCACACATATTCAGGATCAATGAAGTTTTGTAGACCACTTCTGCATTAAATGAAATTCAGATAATGTTCATTGACACTTTCTGCAGTGCCTGTTGTGCATATCTTTCCTTCCATGCAAAAAAGCATGAATATTTTATTAGAGTCTGAATCTTAAGTAATTAATATCCTAGCACTTAACAAAGCAATCCATTCTGAACTATTTTTCCTTGTAGCAAATGTAGCTCACAGAATCTTGCAAAAAATTAGCCTTTTGAAGTTCTTATTTATTTCCTCCTATCATGTCCCCACAATGATGAGGTAGATCAGCGGCCTTTTGGCCATGGAAGGCAATGTAGGGAGATAAAAAATGAAAACCTGGTTTTCAGAAGGGAGTCCTGGAAATAGTCCTAGTACTCATTGTTACACTACTAATTCACTTTATCTACTAATTAAAAGATATTGGCTCTGTTTAAATATATACTTTATTTAAAAGTTATACGCAGTCTAAAGAACAGCAAGGCAATGCATTTATAAGACAATTAAAGAATCATAGAATCATAGAATAGTTAGGGTTGGATAGGACCTTATGTGTTCCAACCCCCCTGCTATGGGCAGGGACACCTCCCACTAAACCATCTCACCCAAGGCTTTGTCCAATCTGGCCTTGAACACTGCCAGGGATGGAGCATTCACAACCTCCCTGGGCAACCCATTCCAGTGCCTCACCACCCTAACAGGAAAGAATTTCCTCCTTATATCCAAACTTCTCCTGTTTAAGTTTTAACCCGTTACCCCTTGTCCTGTCACTACAGTCCCTAATGAAGAGTCTCTCCCCAGCATCCCTATAGGCCCCCTTCAGATACTAGAAGGCTGCTATGAGATCTCCACGCAGCCTTCTCTTCTCCAGGCTGAACAGCCCTAACTTCCTCAGCCTGTCTTCATACGGGAGGTGCTCCAGTCCCCTGATCATCCTCGTGGCCCTTCTCTGGACTTGTTCCAACAGTTCCATGTCCTTTTTCTGTTGAGGACACCAGAAATGCACACAATACTCCAAGTGAGGTCTCACGAGAGTAGAGCAGAGGGGCAGGATCACCTCCTTCGACCTGCTGGTCACACTCCTTTTTATACAGCCCAGGATACGGTTGGCTTTCTGGGCTGCAAGCACACACTGCCTGCTCATATTCATTTTCTCATCAACCAGCACCCCCAAGTCCTTCTCCACAGGGCTGATGTGAATCTCTTCTTTGTCCAGCTGGACATTGAGCCACTGACCACAACTCTTTGCGTTCAGCCATCCAGCCAGTTCTTTATCCACCGTGTGGTCCATTTGATAATTGATGTCTCTCCAATTTAGAGACAAGGATGTCGTGTGGGACAGTGTCGAGCGCTTTGCACAAGTGCAGGTAGGTGACATCAGCTGCTCTACCCCTGTCCATCAGTTCTGTAGCCCCATCATAGAAGGCCACCAAATTGGTCAGGCAGGATTTCCCCTTAGTGAAGCCATGCTGGCTGTCACCAAGCACCTTGTTGATTTTCATGTGCCTTAGCATGCCTTCCAGGAGAATCTGCTCCAAGATTTTGCCAGGCACAGAGGTGAGACTGACTGGTCTGTAATTCCCCAGGTCATCCATTTTCCCCTTCTTGAAAATGGGTGTTATATTTCCCTTTTTCCAGTCGTCAGGAACTTCACCTGACTGCCATGGTTTTTCAAATATGATGGCCAGTGGCTTAGCAACTTCATTTGCCAGCTCCTTCAGGTCCCGCAGATGGATTTCATCAGGTCCCATGGACTTGTGAACGTTCAGGTTCTTAAGATGGTCTCAAACCAGACTCTCTCCTATGGTGGGATTAGAGTTTTCATTCTCACAGTCCCTGCGTCTGCCTCTCAAGACTTGGGTGGTGTGGTCAGAGCATTTGCCAGTGAAGACCGAGGCAAAGAAGTCATTCAGAACCTCAGCCTTCTCCATTCAATTCCAGGGTAGCCAGTTCTCCTGATAGCTTCCTGGGAGGGCCCACATTTTACCTCGTTTTAAAAAAAAAAATAAATATATATTCTCTTGTATCAAATTGACCATTATATAACTTAAATTTATATTAGTTTCAAATAGGAAAATTTAGTATTAATTTGAGACATGTGCAAACAGTGGATTAAGTTTACGACAAAAATCCGTGTATTCAAATTTGTGAGGCTAGGAAAGAGATATTGATGGGCATTGATTTGACACAGAAAATAATGATTATAGGGGAGGGGAAAGATAGCTTTTTCTTAATAAAGCTAATTTTTGGGAAGGTGGGGGAAGAAGGAGGCAGGGGATGTAAGTTCTTGATTTTGAAATTATGTTTTGGGGAAAAACCAAGTCATGGTCTTATGCATACCGTGTCAAACTCTTAACAGCTAGTTATGCTACTGTGAGCTCTCACTCAAACAGGAGAAAAGTAAATTTTGCTCTTGGTGAAAATCTGACTCATGAGGACTCAAAGGATATATGTAAAAAGTATGTAGAACAGTGCAAACATCTAAACCAATAATACATTATTCAGTAGGTTGAAAACAGGTGTTAATGTGCTTTGCAGATGCTCCAAGCCAATTACACATCGGTCAGCTCAGAGTCGCCTAACAGCATTAGGGAATGCAATGTACTTTGCCCATCAGGAAAAAATCCTCAGTACCTTAGTACCATACCAATGCAACTGAATAACTACCATCCAGAGGCTACTCACATCCATCTGGGCATGGGGAAAGGCACAGAAGTACCTATATATAAAAATGAAAACAAAAACTGGAAATCTATTGCACAGAACTTTGTTTAACACACAGGATATGATGGTACTAGCTGAATGAATTTTCATAGGGGTTTTCTCTGCTTTTCTGATATCAAAACTTGAGTTCTAAACTAAGGGCTCTCCTAATTTTCCTAGAAGATGGTTTCGCTGTATTTAGCAGTTGTGTAACAATTTAACATGAGGCTTGAGCTACCAAAAGGTTTTTGAAATAAAAAGACAATTGAAACAAAGGAAAGAAGTATATGTAGACTTTTTCTTCATCTCTAAAATATGAGGGGAGGGAGAGCATCATACACCATTAACAATGTCAAATCATCACGTTTCAAGATTAGTTTTGTTTGTAAGGATCCTTGCTTAAATCACTATATCTTATTAAAAATATGTTGATAATATATTGCTTTTTCATATTTCTCAAAAAAAATTAGGAATTTTGTGTCTACATATGTTAATTAATATTGATTGAAAGATTTTTGTAGCTGGTTCTACTTTATCTAGTGTATGCTATCAACAGCTTAAACTAAAGGTGCTAAAAAATAACAATATTAAATTGTGACTTGGGTTTTGTTTTGGTTTTTTTGTTTTGTTTTGTTTTGGGCATTTTTTTCATTGAATGAAAAATAGTTTATAGAGACTTGGAAAAGTACCCGAAAGAAAACTGCTTCAAAAGGTGGTTTTTTTTATTAATTTTTCTTCTTGAATGAAAAATGAATTAAATGTTCCAAATCTTATCAGATTGTTTCAGTTTGTTTCTTGAATGATTCTGGAAGTGTTCTGAAGGAGGTGTACATTTTAACTGCAGTCTTTCATATCTTATACTTCTACATCACCTGGTAAAAGAAACCAGTTAAATAAGAGTGAAATATTCTACAGAGTCTGCATTCAGACTATCTGAAGCTTCATGTCTTACTCTAAAACTCCAGTTTGCTTAATTTTTGTGACATGAATGATGTGAATCTACATGTGCATGTATGGGGTTCAAAAATTTGATACCTTTTCTGTCTTTTGCTACATTGCCATTGTAAGTAGTAAATTCCAAAAGTCTCCCTACAATAAAAGATTTGTAGCTATTAAGCACCACACATTTGCTGATTTTTTTTCTGTCTTTTGTTAATCTCTCATTTTTGACTTTTCTTAGCTACTGAGCTATTGTCCATCCTAGAATATGCCACTTTCATCTTTCCAAGTGTCCTGGGTTCAGCAGTAGCAGTCATGTTTTTTCCTTTGTGTTAACTGGTGCAGTGCTGTGTTTTGACTTCTAGTTTTGAGAACAGCGTTGGTGAAGCCACCAGTTAACACAAAGGAAAAAACATGACTGCTACTGCTGAACCCAGGACACCAAGCATCTCACTTACTCAGGGATTTATTGATTAAGCAGAGACTCCACTTAGATTTGAAAATGGCAATTAATGATTTTGTGTGGTCCACCAGTCTTTGGCAGTTTCCTTTAAGTTTGTTTGCTTTGTAGCTCATATCTTTATGAATTTTTATCCAGAGCTTGCTTATTTCCTAGTTATATTTCTTGTTCATGTGTTTATCCTGCCTTGTGACCTGTGTTATTTACATCTGGTATACTTTCAAGATTTTCCTGGTTGTATTGTAGAGTCATACACCTTGGCAGGTCAGTTACTCCTCATGCTGGCACAGCCCTCCCCAAGTTGCCTCAGTCATTGCCAGTATATTGGAATGGCTGTTACTCACACCTTGGTCAATGACTGTGTCCATGGAAAGATCCCAATAGCTCCCTGCAGAAACCAGAACACTGATGGTTATGCGCTTGGTAATTTTGTTTATTTAAATGTTGAAGGTTTTGCTCAGAATATTATTGTTTTTTCACATGTGGTAATCATCAATGCAGGCAGCATTGTGCTAGAAGTAAAATGTTTGGTTTTCCTTCCACCTTTATATGTTTTTTTATAGCTGTCATTGAACAAGACGTGGGAAGGAAGGCAAGTTCTGACTGTGAAGAGTTCCAGCTGTGGCTGCTCACAGCATCAAACAAATCTGGTTTTAACTGTAATTGTGCACTGTAGGTGATTGTGGTGGCTACTGCATGACTTAGCACTGTCATCTTGAAAGAAATGTGTGTTTATAAATACATCCTGATAGGACCAGAATTTGTAATGTGATTAGTCAGCTTCTGGGCATTTCACTGTGTAAATGAGTAGCCTATTGAGATTGGAGGACAGCAACTAGCTATAGTTTTGGACAATGAAACCAAGTATTTTACCAGGACTTCACCATTTTAGACTGTCAGTCCTATGTCTGAATAAGATATTTCTTCAAGCGCACCAAGCAGAGTCAGGCAATTGACCCTTTGAAATGCAAGAGGGAATGTGTACCAAGAAGTATTATTCTATGGTGAGTATAATAATAGCTTGTATTACTTGGTTTAGGTGAAGCAGGATTCCATGCTTACAAGAGCTTATTTGCTGAGGCGGCCATAGGAGGGAAAAATCAGTTTGCAGTTTAGTTATCATCCTTCACCAACTCTTTATAACAAACAAAATTTGTATTTGTAACTGAGCATGTGTGTATGTGCATTATGTATGGTGTGTGTCATTACTTGTCAAATTGTATGTGTGTGTGGAGATCTGTCTTGATCTTATTTGTAGTAATCAAACAGCCTTTTTTTTTTTTTTTTTTAATAAAAGCAAGCAGGCCAAGGGAAGTTCGTGTTGGACATTAGGAGAAAGCTCTTTACTGAGAGGGTGGTTAGTCACTGGAACAGACTTCTAAGGGAAGTGGTCACAGCACGAAGCCTGTTGAGTGTTCAAGTAACATCTGGACAATTTGTTTAAAAATATGGTTTAGTTTTAGGTAGTCCTGCAGCTAGCTGGACTTGATGATCCTTATGGGTTCCTTCTAACTTTAGATATTCCACAGCCATATGCATCCCTAGGCTTAGATATTACAGCATGTTGCTGGATAGTTCCAGGCCTGAAGATATTTACAGGCAATATGCCAGCGGATGTCACTGGAAAAAACAAAGAGAAATTAAAAATGGTGGATGCAGTGGGGCCACTATCAGATGAAATACTCTCAGCTAGGCTAATATATGCATTACTACTTTGACAGGCTTGCAATCAGGGTCTGGAATAATAACTCAGATGAGCAGGTAAGAAGAGGAAAAGTTCTTCAGGAGATAAATTGGTAACCAGTAGCTTATCTGTTCTTCAAATGAACTTCTTTTTTTTTTTTTTTTTTTTTTTTTTTTTTTTGTGAACAGTACTGGTTTAAGTGCTTTTGTTTTGGAAATAACTGGAATGTTAGTTTCAAAAACCTTTTCCAAATTGATATATCCTTGCTAAATGTGAGTTCTCATGACAAAGAAAAATACCTTTGTTTTAAAATATCCAAATTCTAAACTAAATATGCCCCTTTAAGATAAACAGAAGTTGTATGGCACTGATAAAATATTTTGGGACAGCAAAATATATTTGTTTTGCAGAACACTGTTTCAAGCAGTAGCAAAAATATTTCAAGCAATAACAGTTAATGTTTTCAAGTGAAAAACATTATAAAAATTATAAATATTATGTGAAAAGCTGAATCTCTCTCTGTGAGGTATCCTCTAGATATGACCCTAGAGATAAAAGTGGGCACTGTCTTCCCTCATTTTTCTGTATATTTGAATTCTTATCTGAATTTATAAGTTGTTAAAAATTTCAGTGATGCTATATTGCCCTGAACAAAGAGACATTTTAGTGAGCGTAAAACACTTTGATATAAATGCATATTCTCTTATAAATGAGAAATGGAAGGAATGGAGTATGGTTTTTCCAGGATAACCAAGTCATACCTCAGGTACAAGTCAGGCTTTAAGTCAGTTGGTCCCTTAAACACCAGTATGGGTTGAGTGAATCACAACCTGAATATGATTAGTATATGCCGACAGCTTAATTAAGTGAAAGAGTACTTGAATGATCTTTGAGAAGCATAAAGGGATTGATTCACAGTATAGTAATATGCTCTGGCTGGAGTACTTGTCATTCTTTTATCTTAGTTTTTAGCTTTCAGAAGCCCTCGAATTTTGGTTCTGGCCTCGAATGAATGCTCAACTGAGCGTTTAATCTTAACTTTTTCAGTTGTCTTTCCATCTCTGCCTGATTGCTGTCTAAAGACCAAAAACATGGGTAGGTTAAGAGGAGAAGCCACTGGCTTCATAAATTAAAAGGTAGTTCTGATCCTGGTTGTAAAACAAACCATTCAGAGGTGAAGCAACAGCTTCAGATCTTGCTTATGGGTTTCATAGTCTAAGATCTTACTGCATTTCTAGAAAGAATCTAGTTTCCTGGGTCTCTGTGTAGAGAGTAGTAAATTTCCTTTTTTAGTATGAAATATGTATATATTTTAATTTACCCTGTGATCTAAAATACTGGCCTGGAAATAAGTCTGTGACCTGAATCTTGCTAGCTAGTGGAATCTTTCTGAACAATTTTTCCTTTACTGAAGATAAATGTTTTAGAGATGGCTTGATATGAAAGGACTATTTTAAAATTAGAACATTATATTTAAATTAAATATTGCTTAATAACTTAAATTATATACATAGCATTAATTTTTATTGTAACTTGATTGGTTTTTGTTGGTCATACCTTTGGGTTTGTTTTTTTTTTTTTATTTTTTGGATAGGTTAAGTTTAAAATACATGGTTCAGCAATGGATTTGGCTGACAAAAATGCAATTATATTTATGCAAAATCATGTAGGCACAACTTGAAAAATTTTTCACAGAAGATACTTCCTCAGAGTTTTCACCATCACAATAGACTAAACAATCTGGGACCTTGAGGCTCTGAAGAAGCAGCTTTCGCTCTTCTGTGACAGTTATTCAAAACATAGCTCGAGGAGGCCAGCTTTCGCAATTGGACAAGTAGCCCTTGACAGTTCTTCCCTGAGGATTAAATATATAGTCCTGACATGAATGCAAAATCTATTGTTATTGCTGTGTTAGTTTAAACGCTGACCTACTCTTATCCCTTAGATTAATGAACACCATTGCTGCACTTTATTTTGTACCTTAATTAAGTAATGATCTCCAGGGGCTAAGTTCTATGTATATAAAGCTGTTATTGACCTCAGTGGGAAGGAACGGTATGTACTTTTCTCAAGGCAGAAGTGATGATTAAAAAACAAGAGGAAATAATGGAGACATGGGAACCTAAATTTGGTCTTAATCTGTACACCGTTCTCTCTTTTTCAATCTCATTCTTGCCCTGAATGTCTTTTCAGCAAGAATTGTTAAAGGGAAATCATAATGGCAATTGGAGCTTGCTGTGCTTTCCTAAGCTAACTAACATTGTCAGCCTTAATTTGCTACTGTTGGTGGTGCAGACCATCTCTGTACTACACCAGTAGAGTGGAGTCTTTTTCAGAGCTGACATTTTTGAGGGTTGATGTTTCTTGTTAACATTTGCAGCATGATGATTCTCAAAAATGCAGAAAGATTTGAGTCACTAGGGGAACTTTGATATTATGTCCAATCTTCATAATGGTTTGCGACATTTAATACTGTGATGCTTTAATATTGCACCCATTTTATGTAAAATATTTGAAAAAAAGTAATTTATATCTATTGGTTTATTTCAAATTATATCCAATATATATTCTTTCTGTATTATGGAAAAGAAACTGTTTCAAACATACAAAATAAGAGTTGAAATCAATAAGTTGAAAATAAATCTACATTCTGAGAGGTCCCTGACAGTGCATTTATCCTGATCTATTTCAACTAAAATGTGTATTCAATAATAGATTTTAGTGGGACAAGAATAGTTACAGAAAACAAGGCTAACATCCTTCAACAGGTATTGAAGACTATCTTGCCGACAGAAATGCTTTCTGTAGACATGTTGTTTCTATAAGTCCATGGGGAGATCTAGCATGTAGAGAAAATTGAATGCTTTCTCAGAACTGCTTAGTATGATGGGTATGATAAATTATTCCAAAAACATGTGGAGTGGGTATACTTACTATTATTTTTTTAAATCAAAACAAAACCGTAGGAATCTTTAGGGTTTGATGAAAAAATGAAACACATTAAATTTAAAGATTCAAGAATTTTGGAAAATGTTCTGTCTTCCCGAAAGCACATGTGAAAATAACTTCTTACTTTGATTTTAATTTCAGCCTGAACTTTTCTAGCTTTTACTGATCTTAATTTTATTTTTTTTCATTCTCTATTTTATTATGCATATTGTAAAGTACTTATAATTTTATATGGATTCTTGAAAAAAATGAGGTTTTGGCTAATTTATATATTTTTATGATTTTAGGTAATATAAATAACTGAAAAATTGAGATCTCTAATTGAGATCTCTGTCATGGTTTAACCCCAGCCAGCACCTTGGCTACCCAGCCACTCGCTCACTCCCCTCACAGAGGAATGGGAGAGAGAATCTGTAGGGTAAAAGAAAAAACTTGTGCACTGAGGTGAAGACAGCTTAGTAAGTAAACCGAAAGCTGTGCGCTCAAGCAAAGCAAAGAAAGGAATTCATTCACAACTTCCCATCAGCAGGTAGGTGTTCGGCCACCTCCAGGAAAGCAAGGCTCCATCATGTTTAATGGTTACTTGGGAAGACAAACACCTTAACTCTGAACATCCCCCCTTTCCTTCTCCTTCTCCCAGCTTTTGTTGCTGAGCACGAATATCATATGGTATGGAATATCTCTTTGGTGAGTGAGGACCAGCTGTCCTGGCTGTGTCCTCTCCCAGCTTTTTGTGCACTCCCAGCCTCCTTGCTAGTGGGGTGGAGTGAGAAACAGAAAAAACCTTGATGCTGGGAAAGCACTCATCACCATTAGCTAAATCATTATCATTGTTTGGTCACAAATCCAAAACACACCACCATAAAAGCTACTATGAAGAAAATTATCGCAGCCAAACCCAGTACAGGTCACCTACCACTTTTCAGGTTTTGTTTCACAAGTAGAGTGTAATGTTTTTCATGTACTTTTTTGATGTCGTAATGGCTTTAGCCACAGTTTCTCATTTTTCTGACTCTTAGGCATAGAAAACAGTTCTGAACTCTTTCACTTTTTTCTTACACAAGGGTGTATTACTGACAGTTATAGCTTGTATTTGCATGAAAACATGTATTTATGCCAGAAGTTTGAAAGGCTTGAGGTCATCTAGCTGCTGCCCGAACACTGACAGATGTTTTTAGCATAAAATGCCTATGAAAACATTATCTAAAGACAGATATCTCCTTGCAACAAGATGTCTAAGAAGCAGACTTTGTGCTCTGCTGGTCTTGTTGGCTCAATTCTGTTGATGGGATAGTGGGGTTTTGACTGCTCATTCAGACTTGCTCACATACGAAGTTCTCTTCAGCACATTGAATACTGCATAATCTCACTTATATTGTGTTCCTTGTGCAGCAGATTTGCCAATGTGCATTCAGATCTCTCCCACAAAGTCATGGAGACACTTGTAGTATTTTGCAGCCCATGGGAGCATATACAGTTGTCAAATGAATGACTTATTTTTGTGTGTGCAGACAGAAATAGTTCTCCTTAGCCATAGGATTTCATGTTTTTACTCCTGCTTCTGGCTGCCATCATAAGCTCTTAATTTAGTTTCATAACTGGGTGATGTATGTTCAGTTTGTTACTATGACACTTGCACAAACCCAGGCAGTTCCTCTAACACTTTTTTCCAAGTCTAATGAAAATCAGGAGATGCTTATCTTAGAGGATAATAAAGGCAAAAACTTAGATTTATATGTCTAAGATTTTAGCAGAAACAGAGTAAAAAGTTTAATTGCATTACTTTTGTTTACCAGATAGTACTTGGCTGGTAGTGTTTCAGCACACCCTAAGAAAAGGCAAGAAAATACACAAATAGCAAAGATGAGAGAAAAAGAACATGAAGAGCTGAAAAACCTTAGGAAAGACAGGGACTGTGCATTACACCTGCACTGATTTAAAAGCAAACAACAGATCTTAGAAAATGTGTTTGTCCTTGGGTACTCAGTAGGCCATTACCACTCCAGATAAAGCTCTGAGGATGGTGATATAGTTTCATTTACAAAGCTCAGTATTTATTGGAGAACAAAACTGAAAACAGAAGTTTATACAGTGGCAGGGGAAAGGAAGAGGAGAATGTTGTCACTTTTATTTCTATAGAACTTCCATCCCTTTCCCTGGAAGGGAAAAAGATTAGAGAAGCACAAGAATGAATAAAAGGCCTTAGAACAATCCCTCTGGAAATAACAGCTTTCAGAATTAGAGCAGGGGAAAATAAACCAAAGGTGAAAAGAGACATAAAATTAATCTGGAGAGGAAGGATAGAGAAAAATTATTCATCATCTCTTCTGAGCAAAATAGATTTTGAGGAATCAATTACTGTAATAACAGACAAGTTCAAAAGAAGTAATGAAGCCATTTTTTTTGTGCAGCAGATCACAATAGTGAAATTCCTCGTCAAAGTTTGTCGTAGATGGGAGGTTTGCATGAGCTTCAACAAGAGGCTGGATAATTGCTAGGAAAATGGTTTCACTGAGCATGCTACACACAAATCAAGTTTGTTTTTAAGAATGGATGAAAGTACTCAAAGTACCACTATCCCATTCTTCACTCTAAGCATCCACTTTTCAGAGGCTGTCAGAAGAAAAATACTGAAATAACTGTACTTTCAGTCTAACTTATGGCAGCTTTTGTTGACTCAGACTTTCATGTTAAAAAGTGTGGGGGAAAAAATAGTAGATATTTTTTGGTGGGGTGATTGTCTGGGTTTTTGTGTGTGCGTGTGTTTGGTGGTTTTCTGTTTGTTTTTTTGCCTTTTTTTTTCTTAGTTTAGTATGGTTTTGGTTGGGTGTTTTTTTTTCATTTCAAAGGAGGAAAACAGGCTTATAGCGTGTTTAAGAATTCTATCATCATAATAAAGGATAGATCAGAAGAAGATAATGTCATATCATAGAAGATGTTAGTGTGACTTCTTACATATGCAAGATTTAGTCTGCTTTCTATTATTGCCAGTATTAAAATCTTGCAAAAAAACTGCATAATTTTCATTATGATTTTGTAGGAGATTTTTTCTAAAATAAATTATTCTCAAAAGAGTTACCCTTATTTCTTCAAGTAAATATCTTTGCATGAAAAAAAGAGAAAAGGAAGAAATAAAACAAACCCCAATACAAACAATCAAACAAACAAAACCCCACAAAAAATTAACACCACCCCTACTCCAAAAAAAAAAACAAAACAAACCCAAAACACACACTACAAAAACAACCCCCACTAACCTTAGCTGTTCACAAAGAGAAGCAGGGTTGGCTCAGACAGAATGGTATTTTTCAGTGATTTTAATAGATATCTGTTCTGGAAGCACTGACTTTGATTGTGGTGGGAGACAGCACAGGGCTATTAAGAATGTTTACTGCTCTTTAAATCCCTGATTACTTTTCTTGAAACTGCTAATGATATTCAAATTGTTCGGCAGTGCTTTTGAACCACATATATCATGAAATTCCTCTGCCAATGTCACCGTGTTTTTACACAGCATGGAATAGATGGGTGTTCCTGCTTGGCAGGGTGTTCAGATGAGTGGCCTGGCAGGCGTGCTTGTAGTCTCATGATGGACAGTGTTGTACTGACAATCAGCACTATGTCTCAGAGCAGTGGATCACAGGGCTAGAGTAGTGTGATGGGCTACAAGTACCTGCAAGGCCAGTCATAAACTTTGGAAAAGTTTTTACCGGGACTCTGTGATGAGGTCAGATATTGTAAAGGTACAACTGGATAAAATCCAGTGTTGGGCATATTTTGTTCGTGATCCTCAGAGTGAAATTAAGATGCAAGTGAGGTCGAGTATCACACTTGTTCAGTTTGTTTATTATAAAAGGGTTATTATTATAAAAAATATATTGATAGGACAAATAAATAAATAATAAAGAAGGGATAGAAAATAAGCAAGAATTCAGAGCGCACAGAGAGATAGTCACCAATGTGGATCCAGTGGTGTCCCAAGGGTCTGTAGTTGTCATCTTTGGTGGTGGGTGTCCCCAACGGCAATTACCTTTTTCCTCTTTTATAATATGTTAGGGGGAAGTGCCTGTGTTCTTAATGTCACGTACTGCACATTCCTGATGGATTACCTGCATTCAGTCTTTAAACCAGCTCTTTAACTGCACATCTGTCAGCAATCCTTGAGGTAATGGACAGTGGAGTTTTAGCTCCTCCTCCCACCCATCTCTCAGACAGTGGAGTCCCATCTCAGCTCCTCACACTTGTATCTGAGATAGTGGAGTTCAGCTTCTCACACCAATCTTTGAGACAATGGATGGTGGAGTCTGATTTCAGTTAAGTCTCTCCCAGATGTGAAACTGGAAAGAACAGTGGATGTTTGAGCACTGTGTGAAGAAAAGAGGGCCTGAAGAAGTTAGGCTAAGGGGTGCTAGTGCTGAAAATAGGATGCAAAGAAGTGGGGGTGAGGGAAGGAAGAGTTAAGGGTGATAGTGCAGGACATTTCCCCTCTGTCTAGCAGGCTCTTATTAGAGCTCTAATTAGGCTAAACCTTGCTAGCTGCAGGGGCTGGGAAAGAAGGAAGACTCATTTCACCTGTTGCAGAAATAAGAAAAATGTTTGTCCCCAACATACGTTTAGAATTGAAGATAGTGGTGGTGTTTTTCAGTCCCAAACATCAGTGTAAGAAGGCAAATTTGAGTGTATTCTTTAGCCAGCAGTAATTAACTAGATGGTCACATAATTGTGTACTTTAGGTCATAATGTGAACTGCTATCAAACAGAGAACATTAAAAATTCATAGATAATGAAGGAAATTATTAAATGCTCTATTGGTGAGGTAAGCAGTGCTCTCTATCCTAGCATTTTTATATTTGTGGAAAACTTCAGTTTGTACATAGAGCATCTTCTTGAGAGGATTATTTGGCCTTTGAGTGTGCAATTTTCTAATGGTTTTCATTATCAAAGCATCAGGTACAATCCAGCTGCTAACAGCTGAAAAGAACAAATTTCTTGGTTTATAAAATCTGAAATGAATAATTATTCTCAAAGTGCAATAAACTGTCAGAGGTATTGTAACATAGGAGACAAATTACTTTGAGATTGACTCTTGAAACTTCATAGTCTTTTCTACTCTGCTGTTTCTTTTGCATTCATTAGAATTTTGTTTTAATGTACACCTCTGTTGGAATCAATATTTTTTCAGAATTGCCCTTATCACCAAGCATTAAAATAACCCTTTGAAAAAGGAGTCAGAGTAGCTTCAGAAAGTACTTATTTCTGTAAAATAAGTCTGTGTCACATACTGAAGATGCAGTATGTTCAGCTTCATATTTATGCAACAATTATGTAGTCATGGTATAAATTAATAACAGAATTATTGCAGTCACTGTGTTATGTAATTGTATAAAGAGAAACTTATGTATATGAGCTGACCCCTTGAAACATCCAGTGCTCAAGCTCTGAATCACCCTGGATAGCTTTCACAGTGGTCCTTGCTGAGGGGAATTGCTTTGTAAATTGCCTTCTGGACAGTTTTCTTCGAACTGTATTTTCCTGCAATGGTGTTAGTTAGCTAGCTTCTTGTTGGTGAATGTATTTTGCTGGATTTACCGTGGATGATAAGTCACTACTTTTCAGCTGCCTGCAAGAGAAATTGTTTCAAGTAACTGTATAAGGAATTCCAATAACTGAACTTCATCTGCTGTTTTTCATCCATTATGTGAAAATGAGTTCTTGTTTAATATAATTTTCCTTTTTTTTTAGAAAAAAATAACCCATTTCTTTATAAATGCTTAAGCAAAAAACTGTATATTTTGAAAGGTTATGTGTTTCTGTGCTCCACCACAATTTGAAGAAGTAGTCTGATATGAAGTTCAGTCCTTGAACATTGAAAAGAACTCTGGGTTATGGCACCAAATAAAGAGATTCTTCTTGGAACTTTGACATCATTTTGGTGAAGATGCAGCCTATTTTAGTAAGATCTCAGGTATTCATGGATTAGTTTATATTATTTTCATAATTCTTACACTTTTTCTTACTTTTTGGGTAGCAAGGAAATATCTAACTTTTTTTTTTTGAGTTTTAAAATTAAAAGGTTTTGTTGGTCACATTAAGAAAATATATATATAACAAAAATGTTGCATCCTTGGGAGAGACAATATAGTCTTGCTTGCTATTGCTTTGTATGTGATGATCTTTAATATTTCATAAGTGTTACTGTTCTGTGTTTAGCTGTCAATATTTAGACTTACTGTGTCATGTTATTGCTAGCAGCTAACTTGAAACTGAATGTCAAAGAGCTTCTTACATTTTTCCAGAATGGGTTCTTAGGCTGGCTTGGTACTAAGATTCTTCTATACTAATGGAAATGTGGAAAAAAATGTAATGGACAAAATAAACTTCTGAAAGCACTGCAAAAAAAAAAAAAAAAAGAAATGGTTCCATTTACTTGACTTGATATTTTTACAAATCATTAAGATTTTGCACAAGAAAGTATACTAACTTCTATGGCTGTACTTCAAAAATCTCTTTAGCGGCCATAGAAGATCCTTAGTATAATGTTTTATTCTAGTGAAGAAAAAAAATAAAAATGCAGCTTTCATTATTCTCTAGGCAGTATAATTTGTTTTTAATGAGTTACAATTCCCTCCACAAAATCTAATAACTCCTAAAATAAACATCGATCTATTATGACATGAAAAAAATCACATTCCTAAGTTATATTAAAACTCTTGTTTTGACTTTACAGTTCTGTAATAAATTATACTAGAACCCCTTGTTTAAATTTTGATATAGTCTAGAAATATTATATTTCACCGTATAGATTTCATAAGAAATGTTCACCTATTTGAGAAAAAGCATTTTACTTTATACAAAAAGTTCAAATGTAGACTTTTACACTGTTTATGGAAAATATTCACAGAGGGGTGCAAGTGAATTCACCTTGGTATTATGCAGTGCCCTGACTTCTTTTTTTTTTTGTGTGTGTAAGTAAATGTCAGCATTTCTGAAATCTCCATTGATGGGCTTCCTTCTTCTATTTGTGGTGGTTGGGTTGGTTTTTTTTGTGTGTTTGTTTTCTTTTATAACTTATTGTAAACTTAACTCAGAATTACCAGTTCTAAGAACTGCTTTTTTTCAACAGAGCTTAGTAACTTCATGGGGAACTCAGTCATGTGGGAGCATCTCTCTTGTGACTGATTGATGCAAGATAATGTTATTTTCAGGTTACTATATCTGATCTTTGTCATGGTGATATATGTAATCTATTTAACTCTTCCATCTGCACAGAGACTATAATAAATGAATATGCTTGGGCAGGGTTCACAAATACACAATTTTTCTTAATTATTTAGTTTGCAAAGATAAACTGGCATTCACTTTAGAAGTAATTGAAGCACATTAAAACCCTCAGAATTAATTATAGATATATATATATATATATAAAATATATATTGTTAATTTATTTATTTTAAAATTTTGGGAATATCCTGAAGTTCCATGGCTATGTCAGGAAACCTTTATGTCTGGAAGCATGGCAGATATTTAAACTATGCCAATGTGCTCCTTTAGTTCTCAGTAATGCACTGTACTTCTATTTTCTGCAGAAAATAGTCCGCTATTTATTAAGAGACAGAGAAGAGATACATCCTGTGTCACAAATTATTTCATCTAAAATAAATCTAAGAGGGAAAAAGAGTCCAAGTAGTGTTTTTCCAGCATGTGTTACAGATATGACTACTGGATTTTTAGAAAAGCATGTATAAAAACATCCATAATCTGTCTAACTGGATTGATATTCTTTTTTAATTTTTTTTTTTTTTTTTTTACCTTAGGTCATTTTTAAACAAGAATTATCCTCCAGCAGTAAAACAGAGATTAATATTTTGCCTGATTATGAATTTCCGTCTGCAAAGTATTTGATACTTAGCCAACCATTCATAAAACGTGTGCACAAAATAAGTAGCACCAGCTCATGCTGACTCAGAGTACTATAAATTAACTAACATCTTATTGCATAAATTAGGTCTGTTTCTTTGGATTCTCTGCTGGTGTTAGCCTATAGACTTAGTATGACTCCACACTCATGTTTCCTGTATCAACCAGGAAAGTCGTTTAGGTCCATGTTGCAGCCTTTGTGAGACTGAAGCATTTTAAAGGAAAACACTAGCAAACAATGAAAGCCAACCTGTGTTTGGAAAGCAGAGCAGCTCATCATGTACTGGCGTGTTAAGATCCCATAACTGGCATAATAACAATATCAAATGTGCTTAAGATCCACATCACCATTACTTTGAGAAAATACCTATCCAGCTCATTCAGCTGACACTTTTTCCCATGCACCTGTATTCACTAAATCTTTGCCAAAAGTTGTTTTCCACTTTATGTAAATTGCCAGATATAGCCTAATACTTGCTGACCTCAACAATTCTGAAATATATTTTCCTATTTCTGTGAAGATTCATATGTGACTGCACCTGAAAGGTTAAAATTTGAAATAATGAGTAATATTTAATTGGAAATAGTTTTGGTTTGTTTTTTTTTTTTTTTGTTTGTTGTTTTTTTTTTTAAAATGCTCTAATCTAAATTAGAGATTAAAACGACTGGTTAATTGCCTCAAATAATCTGGCTTTATGATGATTATTGGTGCAAGGGTGACCTGTACAGTTTGAAACTTATATAGCCACCATCCCTGGAGGTATTTAAAAGATGTGTACCTGTGGTGTTTATGGACATGGTTTAGTGGTGGTTTTAGCAGTGCTGTGTTTACAGTTGGACTCAATGATCTTAAAATCTTTGCAAACCTAACTGATTTTATGATTTATCTCTATCATAGATAAAATTACATAGTTGAGTATAGCTGCTGTATTATAGCAGCTACAGCTACATGTTAAAAACAATTGTATAAGTCTGGTGGAAAGGAAAGTGTAGCAGCAAAGAGGCGGGAAGTAACAGAAGATACAGTACAGTGATTTAGCTGTATTTATTTCTCTCAAGGCACAACTGTACCTGAACCTATAGACTCAAACTCTTGGTTTTGTTTTTGAGCTTCACTTACTCCAGAAACTGGAACAAGGGGAAAAAGTCAGAAAGAGTTGACCTTAAAAGCATGTTCATTTAAATTTAAAAATCCTTTTACCTGATAGTAGATTAAAACTGGCTTTTCATGAAAACTAACTGTGAAGAAGGCAGCTGCCATTCAGGTTTCATGCCCTTTCCTGAAAAAATAGCTGTTCTGTGATGTTGAAAAGCACAGTAACACCATGTTCTTTGATTTTATAATGAGTCCTTGATATAATGTTTAGGACTGGGCTGCTTGCATACATTGTTTAAAGAGCACTGACATAAATTCTCATTTGACAACCACTCAAAATGAATACAGATGATGTACTACAACATGGAAATATATGAATTTGATAGTTAGGTCTCAGACTGTTTACGATAGAGATATTCAAGTTTTGTCCAGTGGTTATCTGTCTGAAGTAAATACCACAGAATTTCAAAATAGTTCAAGGAAGAAATGATGTCTGGAAGCTGCCTAGTCCAATTCCTGTACCCAAAGCAAGAGCACTTAGAGTAATTTGTTCCAGGCTATGGCCAGCTGGCCTTTGAATATCTCCAAGGAGGGAGCCCCCAGATTTTCTATGGGCAACCTGTGCTAATATTTTATCACACTCAAAGGAATATAATGTCGAAATTGAATTTCCTGAATTCCAGTTTGTCCATGTTGCCTCTTGTCCTGTCTATAGGAAGCATTAAGAAGAGTCTGGTTCTTCTTTACCTGCCTCCAACAGGTATTTATCAACTTCTGGCTCGTTGCAGCATGTGCTCTGGTTGCTCTGGGTGGCTCAGAACTGGACCCAGCATGGCAAATGCATCTCACCAGGGCTGAGCAGTGGGGAAGGATCACTTCCCTCCACTCCTGATGCTTTGCCTTATGCATCCCTGAGTGTAGGATTCTGCTGTGTTTGCCACAGAGTCATATTGTTGGTTTATGTTAAGCTTGCCATCTCCAAGGACCCCCAGGTCCTTTTTTGCTGCCGTGGCTGCCTCATCATAAGTCCTGAGGCAGAGGTCATGGCTTTCATTGCTGTTTTTCCATGCTTAGGGTGACTCCCAATTCTTGGTCTCCCAGACCATCCTTTCCAAAGAACTGGTATATATCCGTGGTAGCGCTCTATGGTGTTGGGCTGTCCCAGCATGTCTCTACCATACCCATGAGATCTGTAGCCCTGTAACTTGATTCTAGAAGAGTCTAAAACTGGCAGAATAAGAACACAGAGGAATGCCAGGATATCTAAATTGTGTGTGATATGGGAAAGGCAGTGGCAGTAATTGCAAGAAAAATAAGTAATTGCTGAAAAAAATTAATTTAAGGAAACTTATAAATGCCTCCTCGCAAAGTTACTGGCTTAGCAGATCTTTTTCATGAATAATTAGAGGTCTCACTTTGTGACTTCAGAGTTGGAAAATTGTAATGGAGCAAATGTTGGTTACAATGTTTTGTTTTGATTTTCCCAGGATATGAAGGCAATTTGTTATGAACTGCCGGCTTGCATGTGCAAGTAAAGAAGGGGGAGGAAGAGAAGGAGGGAAAAGAAGGCAGGGAAGGATACACCAATCAGGGGATATTGAAGGTGTGCTCAAACCCCTTTTATTTGATGGCAAAATTGTGGCAGTTGCATCAACCTAATTCAGGTGTATCTTTAAACAAACCTTTTGTTCAGATTTTTATTGGCTGTATGATAATGTCTTTGACTTCTGTTCATGTAAATATTTTACATGGGCATTTGCTATGGGGAAAAAGTAGATTTTGTTGTTACTTTCAGTACCTCAAATTGAAAAAATCTATGCTGGTACTGGCTAAAATAGACAATTTCTGCCTACCTAAGCATGTTTAATTAGCTCGTTTGATACAGCTGCCAGTGTTTGACAGTTATGTCCAATGCATCTTAGAATTCATGAAAAGCAAGAGCTCATTTATCTTGATTCCAATTTAGAAAGGCACTATTTTAGTAAAAAAAAAAAAAATAATCAGAAATTAAGTTTAGTCTGTT
Source organism: Pezoporus wallicus (assembly GCF_028554395.1). NCBI lineage: Eukaryota > Metazoa > Chordata > Aves > Psittaciformes > Psittacidae > Pezoporus > Pezoporus wallicus. Next base: position 9,439,309 of record NW_026640488.1, read on the forward strand.
GTATGACTGAATTGTTTGGCTATAGGTTTTTTTTTGCAAAAGACTTTTTTGGCATTTAGAAAAGCTACAATAATGCTAGAAATCACAGTTTGCTCATTGTGCTTCACTTCCATAAATGGGAAGAGGGCATGCTCTAGTTAGTGTTTCAGACTTTGCCATTATTTGCTTGGAAACTTGTGTTTTGAAGTTAGGGTACATTTGCATGCTAAAAGATATCTTCAGGTTTTTAGTATCTGATGTGTCCAAAAATAAAAGATGAAAGATGAGAAAGAATTGGAAATAATGTAGGAGTACAAAGTGACAATAAAATCCTTGTAGGCAAACTTTCATTTGAAGATGTGGCCTTAAAAGGTCTCAATTTATAGTATGTATCACATTTTCTGAAGATTTTATTTGGGAGGATTTACAGTTAGTCTTCCTGATCAATATAGCCTTTAGATATCAGAAAGTAGATTAGTCCACTGGCACCAGATTCAGTCTCCAGAAGTCATATAAATCACTTGAAAGAAAACAATAACTACAGCTGTAAATTTTGTATTCAATATATTAACTTGGTAGCAAACTCTGAAATCCTAAAATCAGAATCAGTTCAGTTCCGTACTATCCGTAAGGATATTATTAGAATTAAACTTAGCTAGAGGTATTAAAGATAACAGGAAGGGATTCTACAGGTACATAGCAAATAAAAAACAGACTAGGGAGAATGTAGGCCCCCACAGGAAGCTCTCAGGAGAACTGGCTACACAGGATTTGGAGAAGGCTGAGGTTCTGAATGACTTCTTTGCCTCGGTCTTCACTGGCAAAGGCTCTTACCAAACCACCCAAGTATCGGAAGGCAGACGCAGGGACTGTGAGAATGAAGACCTTGCGCCCACTGTAGGAGAGGAACTGGTTCGAGACCATCTTAAAAATCTGAATGTGCACAAGTCCATGGGTCCTGATGAAATCCACCCGCAGGTCCTGAAGGAGCTGGCAAATGAAGTTGCTAAGCCACTGGCCATCATATTTGAGAAATCATGGCAGTCAGGTGAAGTTCCCGATGACTGGAAAAAGGGAAATATAACCCCCATTTTCAAGAAGGGGAAAATGGATGACCCGGGGAATTACAGACCAGTCAGTCTCACCTCTGTGCCTGGCAAAATCTTGGAGCAGATTCTCCCGGAAGGCATGCTAAGGTACATGAAAATCAACAAGGTGCTTGGTGACAGCCAGCATGGCTTCACTAAGGGGAAATCCTGCCTGACCAATTTGGTGGCCTTCTATGATGGGGCTACAAAACTGGTGGACAGGGGTAGAGCAGTTGATGTCATCTACCTGGACTTGTGCAAAGCATTCGACACTGTCCCACACAATATCCTTCTCTCTAAATTGGAGAGACATCAATTTGATGGATGGACCACTCAGTGGCTAAAGAACTGGCTGGATGGCCTCACACAGAGAGCTGTGATCAATGGCTCAATGTCTGGCTAGAGACCAGTAATGAGTGATGTCCCTCAGGGATGGGTGTTGGGACCGGTCTTGCTTAACATCTTTAGTGGTGACACAGACAGTGGGATTGAGTGCGCCCTCAGCAATTTTGCTGATGACACCGAGCTGTGTGGTTTGGTTGATACCCTGGAGGGAAGGAATGCCATCCAGAGGGACCTTGACACGCTTGTGAGGTGGGCTGATGTCAACCTCATGAAGTTTAACCATGGCAAGTGCAAGGTCCTACACCTGGGTCGGAGCAATCCTAGGCACAGCTACAGGTTGGGCAGAGAAGAGGTTCAGAGCAGCCCTGCAGAGAAGGACTTGGGGGTGGTGGTTGATGGGAAAATGAACATGGGCTGGCAGTGTGTGCTCGCAGCCCAGAAAGCCAACCATATCCTGGAACTGTTGGAACAAGTCCAGAGAAGGGCCACGAGGATGATCAAGGGACTGGAGCACCTCCTGTATGAAGACAGGCTGAGGAAGTTGGGGCTGTTCAGCCTGGAGAGGAGAAGGCTGCGTGGAGATCTCATAGCAGCCTTTCAGTATCTGAAGGGGGCCTATAGGGATGCTGGGGAGGGACTCTTCATTAAAGACTGTAGTGACAGGACAAGGGGTAATGGGTTAAAACTTAAACAGGGGAAGTTTAGGTTGGATATAAGAAGGAAATTCTTTCCTGTTAGGGTGGTGAGGCACTGGAATAGGTTGCCCAGGGAGGTTGTGAATGCTCCATCCCTGGCAGTGTTCAAGACCAGGTTAGACGAGGCCTTGGGTGATATGATTTAGCGTAAGGTGTCTCTGCCCACGGCAGGGGGGTTGGAACTAGATGATCTTAAGGTCCTTTCCAAACCTAACGATTCTATGATTCTATGATTATCAGTATTCTGCGATCCAACAGGTGAGCCAGCAATTGCTAGCTTCCCAAAAGCTCCAACCCATCTTGTTATTTCTGAAAAAGTAATTGACATCATGCATAAATAGTTCTGCCTCTCAAAGTTAACCAAAGTATCAGATACAAAGCTGTGTAATCATTTTGTTGACTTTTTGCAGCACAATTCATCTGTTATTGAATTTATTAACATTACTATTATAACCATTCTTATAGGCCTACTGTTATTCAAGATGATTTTATTCACTCTCCTTTTATGTTTCTAAGTACTAAAACTCCAACTTAATTTTACTTTCACATACTATCATAGTTTGCAATAAAATAAAAAATACCGTTCTAAATATTATTTAGCAACATCTAAGATAAGACTCGTTGCCTGGAGAAAAGCTGATTTCTTTTATTTTCCCTCTCTCTGCTTCCTGATTTCTTAGGGTTTCTCTTCCCCTCTTCCCCACTCCTCACCCTCTTTTTTTTTTTATGTGTTTTGTTGATTTTTAAATGTTGCTTGGCATTCTTTATCTGTTATTGTAGCAATATCTTAGCAATAGCTCAACTTTTGTGCCACTATAATGACTCCATAATTTATCCTCATTAATATATTCATAGTACAAAACTTCCTGGCATAGCAAACTCTTATATAGCTACCATGAATCACACCGTGTTAGTAGGCTACATATTTCACTGAAGACAATATTGATCATACTGGCTGAGCAAGGAGTTATAGGATTAAGAGTCACATTCCATGTTTCAACTACTTTTCTATGAAAGACTCTCCTTTCTCCATCCTCTATCCTATTTAACATTCAATCAGCAATCTGATTTTTTGAATGTCTAGCATAGATTATCTTGGGGGCTTTTTCGTTTTGAGCACTTCATTTTTTGAGCACTTGAAATAGTTTCAAACCAGTAGGATAATCTTGGTACAGCTTTTCTAGCTCTTAAGGGAAGATGAGTACAGTCATTTTTGTCCTTCTTCATTATAAAATGTAGGTTTATCTTGCCAGCTGCAGCTGAATCCACATTAAAGCACCACTGAATACAACCCTGAGCAGCAGCACTAGTTGGGGAGACAGGCTTTACTGTTGCAGCATCGGTCTCTGCTCCAACAGCAGTGAGGCAGAATGTGCCAGCTGAACGGTTATCTGCTAAGAAACTTGAAAATCCCTCCTAGCATAAACATCTCATTTGTGTATCCAAATGTCAGAGCCTGGATTAACCAAGTTGTGCACCACCTGGAATGGTTCTGCAGACCAGGGTATGGCAGATGGCTGTGCAGAAGCACAGAAAACTTCATCTCTGCCTTCAGCACAGCCCTGACTATGATTTTAATGTCATTTGGAGTAGTTAAGAAACCTACAACACCTATATTTTATCAAACTCTCATCCTGCTTCGTCATCTTCAGATTATTAGATAGCAAGGTACACTCTAAGGAAGGAGTGGATTAAAAAATAATATTAAAGGGTAGATACACTGTTTACAGTATATAAAATTGTTACGCATTCCTGCTGTTGTGAGCTGTCTGGTGAGTCTGTAATGCTACCCAGACCATAGTTTTCTCTGGTGTTGTTTTCACTGTTTTTTTTCTTTCCATTCTTAACCTCTCTAGGATTTATTTATAAGTTTCTACTTATTTATTTATGCACTTATTTATTTTCCTTTATAGAATATCTTATGTCCTTTTGCTGCCTTTTCTCCCCTGCTTCCTCAGCAGGAATCTTTTTTCAAGTTCTGATTCTCTTAACTTCTTACAGTTTTAATTTCTGCCATGAGAATTCTACCTTGTTCTTCTCAGTCTTCGTTACCTTTCTCTTTTTCCTGTCTTTTTCACATATGTATCAAATTGGAAATACCACAAAGCATGCCAATTCCTCATTGGAATCGCAATGAAATGCTGTGTGTCTTTGAAAATGCCATCATGATTAAAATTAATTTTATGCAAAACATACAATGACAAAATAAGTGCCTTATCATTCCTTTTATTGTAATGTTCCTGGAATTTGGAGTGATTGATTAATGATGAGCTACTTATGCCTTGTATGATAAAGAGCACAGACTAATCAAAGAAATATTTAAACTATGTGTAGTGGGCAATAGTACAATCCTGAAATTGTACTTTCTACTAAGATATCAAAATCACTGAATTGTATTGTTTCCCCCACCCCAATCCCAAATTGATTAGTCAATCAATAGCTAATGAAATAACTTAAAAGAAGCTTTAAATTAAGAAAAGCTTTTTTTTTTTTTTTATTGACAGATCTTGCCTTTCCTATCTTTGTAAGAACTGTCTATGACAGTACTGTGAAGTCACTTAGTGTGATGTGTATTCCTTGATTTTTCAAGCAATGAAAGGTGTGGAAGAACAAAAGCATATCCAAATGCTATTAGCCAGGCGCTAGTTCTTGTAAAAATTAGTGTCACTGTAATTCCTATCTATGCTTTCAGACTTTTCCACAACATGACACTAGCACAGATGGCAATGCAATAAAATGGTAAATCCCATAGGAAGCTTGTTGCCATTGAAATAGATGGCGATTGCTACAGAAGGGTTGTCCTTATGTGCAGATGCCTGAGTCCACAACAGAAGCTCAAATCTGTGAAATTTATCCATTCATCTTGAGTAATTTCTGATGCTGGGGTGACCACAATTCTTGCTCGACCTTCAGGGAAAGCAACCATGCATGCTAAATCTCTCCTGATTATTCTGATGTACAAGTACCATAGGCCCAGATTACAAATAATGTTTTCAGATGCTTAATTCATATTGATTTAAGTAGGGCTATATATCCAAGCAACTTTGACATTAAAAACATCCTCTTCTGCTCCTTAGTGCAAACAAAATGACTAGTGTTGTATATTCTAAGTGAGGTTGTAGAAAATAAAACTCGAATCTCTATTTTCTTTCCTACATCTAATTGAAGAAGCAGGTACAATTCTATGAATTTCTTCTCCTTGTCCTTTTTTGAGGATTCACTTTGGGTTCAATCACATTGTATACCATAATAAGACATTTATTTCCAAAGGATGTGTGATGGGGCCCTGATTTCTTGGAAATGGCTAAAAGTCTGCCTGTTAATGACAAGCAGTGAATGAAATTCTCTTTTTGCTTGTGTGCGCAGCTTTTGCTTTCCCTATTAAATTTTCTTTTTCCTAGCTCACAAATTTTCTCACTTTTATTCTTCAAATTCTCTCCTTCATCCTGCTGCAAGGAAGTGAGTGAGTGGCTGGTGGGGCTGAATTGCCAACAGGGTTAAACCACAGTAACTGTGTATGAAATTTATGTATTGTGAAAACTTTTGGAATGTCATAATAATAGGTGGTAGTTAATGATTTTGAAATAGTAAGAAAACCTGGAATTTATTTATATTTTTAAAGAAGAAAAGCTTAGGAAAAACCTTATTGCAGAGCACCCAGCGCTTTCAAACATGAATTGAAATGCATTATTTTCGAGTACACTTCAAACTTTTTTGTTTGGCATAAATTTCTCAGTATGTTCCAAAACACATTGACTGTCTCAACCTGTGTAATGCATTCCTCCTTAAAGTGTCAACTGGATCAAATTTACAACATAAAGGCATAAAATCAGGAAAGATCTATGGGATTTTTAGGTGAAGTATCACTAATGCTCAGGAAGCAAAGATAATTGCAGTTGGTAAAACCACAAAACAGTCCAAGGGAAAATGGAGAATGTTTGATTTTAGCCTTTAGAAAAAGCTGGAGGGAATGCTAAGTTTGAAGTGGAATCTGAAACCACATAATTAGGGTTTTGTACTGAATGTTTGTCAGAACTGTAATGATTTTCACTTTTCAGCAGTCTGCTTTGTGGCAAAAAGGATTATCCCTCTGTTGTCCTGTGCTCTGACAACATCAGAGGTAATGCTGTTGTGCATGAAGTCTTGAGCATATAATTGATTTTCACGTCAGTTATATATCTGGCCAGACCTTTTAAAATAATTGTATTTTATTTCAATTCTGAGTCTTCTACTTGATTAAAAAAAAAGGAAAGAAAAATATTCTAATTTGCTGTTAGAAATACGGGAATGATCAGGTCAAATGCAATTATTAAATAAAGTCATAAAAAATGGTAGTCATACTGAAGTTACAAAAAGCTATACAAATGCAATTTTGTTTCCTATGATTTCTTTGTTTGTATTTTTCTGTAAAATAGACATTTATGTATACAATGGCGGTAGTAATCCAGGGAAATAATAGATGAAGGAAAAGGAGGAAAGCAGCAGTAGGAGACTGAAGCTTAAAGAGATGCCAGTGAACAATAGAAACACTCCTAACATCTTAAATAAAGATCTGTGTGATAACATTGCTGTTGTCCAGGGAGCTGTATAAGCATGGGGTGGATTTGATATGGAAGAAGGTTGTATTTGCTCTGGAAGCTGTAGTTCCTGCTAGGGTAGGTGTTAAAAGGCTTTTCTCAACAAACCAAAATGCTTGTTCTGTCTCAGAGAATTCCTGTTTTAGCTTCCAGATGGGTTGGAAAGTGTTTGCAGGCTGGATGGAATGGGACAGGGATGGTGTTACTCCCATGTTCCACGGGGGCTATGTGTGTTACTGTTAAGGTATTTGCCTGTTCGAGGTGGTTTCTCTGGTTGCATATGAGAAAAAACTAAACAGTTATAGTTTGAACAGGAATAAATTCTTCTGTCCAGTGCTGGCAATAACTTTCAAACACCTGTCCAGCTTTTCTGTTCAAAGCATTTGTATTTGAAACAGAGCAGTAGTTGTTGAGAGGATAAACATTCATGAGCTGAGACAAGGATACGTTTTGATGCACAATATTAGACATGCTTCTTGCAGGGAGAGAAAATTGGACACACTTGGTTATAATGAGGCTCAGCAAGACTTTCATACACAAATATTAACTGCCAGGTGTGCTTTATCTGTGTTAGATGGAAGAAGAATATAAATGAAGTCAAACACCTGTGTGTGTAAACTGACATTTCAGATAACTTTTTTTTTCAGACTTGGTACGTTTGTAGCATTTAGATTTGTCACTTACAGAAACTGCATGACACTACTTATGTGTCGTTAAAGAAAGACTTAGAGCTATGGACTTTTGATTAATTATGCTACTGGTAAAAGCATCCCAAATCATGAGTCCTGGAAAAAAGAATAGGAATTACAGGACAGCTGAAACGTGATTTCTGTTTCATGAATGCTGATGGTAGCAGTGACTATGAATCTTTGATACAATATACTTATGGACGCTCATCTTCATTAGCAGCAGTACCATTGTTAGACCCAAGCAAATGAACTGTCATTTCTGTTTCACAGGAAGGTGCACCATGGATTCTTTTGTGATTAAAAAAAATATGGCATATGTTGGAAAAGTAAAAAGCATCACAGTAATTACTCTTTAAAACCCAGCTCTTATTATAGTGAGAATATTTCCTTATTTTCTCTGGATAATTATTTATGAACTATTAAAATTCTAAGCCTGCTGTTCATATAAAAATTTAAGAATTCACAGGAGTTATGATAAAATGAGAAGAGTAGAGGCAGAAGAGGAAGCTGCCACTGGGATGTAGCTTTTACTCTTTTCATTGATATAAGTAGCATTTGGCAAAATTCCAACACTATTCTGAGATTTCACCTGCTTGTGCCAGTATGCTTGCGGACATAAGTGAAATAATTTTTATTCCAGACACTTTTTCCCAATATTTTCAACAAACTCAATGTTAGAAATCTGGAAAGCTTCTACTGAAATGGTTGAATTTTAGCTCTGTATTTCTACTAGGAAAAGTGACAAACCTTAGTGAACAAGAAATTATCATTTATAAATTGAAACTATTTTAATAAAAAGGTAGAAAGGAAAATGGACACTTATACTAAAATATGCAGCAGGTAATATAAAAGGGATAACTTTTAACTGGAGAGAATTGGCAGGGAAAAAAAGGAAAACTGCTTCTACAAAACTATATGATGATAAATTTGTATACATTTTCCACAGAACAGGTAGGAAGAGTGCAAATGGATTGGCTATTAATAATCTATCAGACACAGCAGTTATTCTTATTTTTCTTATATGACTTGTCTTTATGTATTGCCTTGACTTTAGAGAAAGCAAGTATCTTCAGATTAGTGGCATGGTACTTCAGATATTTAAGATAAATTTTCTGTTTTTCAACTACATCATAATCAAATTTATTTAGGATTTTATTAAATCATGATGAAAGCTTTTGGTGGATACATCTAGTGTGCTGAGTTAGTCAAATACAGAAGAGCTCTTATCTCCTATACAAGTAGGAACTTTGAACATAGGACATTGGACTCATCAGATAAAACTGCTCAACAATGTTTATCTTAGTAAGGTTCTGAATATAAACTACAGAGAAAATTATGCATCTTCATCAAGTCTCCTGTCAACTTAATGTGTTGGACAAATGGACCTATGAGCAATTATTTTTTTTTTCCTTCCTTCTGTATTATAGTGAAAAAAAATAAATCTGTTGTTTACTAAGCTCAAGGTTTTATGATTTCAGGACAGTCTAAGCAATATTATTTATTCAGCCATATTTCTTTTAATCAAAAGTCTTAAAATCAAAATATGAGTTCCAGGCATTGGTTAAGAGAGCATCCAGTTCATGTATCCATGTGTTTATATTAGTGCTATCTTAGATTCAGGAAGTGCACAGAAAGACTCTGCCCTATAAGTGTATATGCTGCTTACCATATCTGCTATGATTCTACAATTATTTTTAAACATGCTGTCATTATTCAAGACCTTAGAAAAATCTTGACCAATAAGAACAAAATGCTACCCTGTAACGATAAAAGGAGAGCACCAACCATAATTTCTTTTCTTGATGGAAAATAAATACCATATTTCTTACTACTGAATATATAAATGTTATAAAAACTTGCCAAAAAGGTAGTATTCATTATAGTTTGGGTTGTGACTGCTCAGAGTATTTCAAAAGGACACTATCAATGAGTTTATTAATATATAATAACTGTCATTTAAGAAAGCTGTTATTGATGTAGGCATTTTACATATTTATTTCTATAGTAATCATTTTGCAGTACTTCCATTTAATTTGAATACAGAATGGTATAGAAAAGTAATATCCAAACTTGCACAAACAAGTAGTGCCTACAGACTTATGAATCAATGTACTTTTGGATTTTGCGTTGAAAGATTACTTGAATTACGTCCCAAAGAGTCTGAAGATTTTGACTCAGACATCATGTTAGACCTCTACAGCTGGTAAGACGTAAGACTGTTTGTGAAAGCAGTCGGGGTCGAGAGTGGGGTTTATATCTCATATTATGTCCACAGCATGTGAAATCTTTCTAATTTGTAATGTGAAAAGGATTTTCAAAAGCTGACAGAAACACTCTGAGAAACATCAGGTGTGACACTTGCTGCCAGTAATTCTACCGCTTCTCCTGATACCTGATGATAGACATCACTGCTGACTCTGAGTTATACATTTTGAGCAGTTTGCTAGTTGGAATAAACAGCTAAGTGATGGAGAAATTAATTTTCTGCATCAAATGTTTGTGGTACTTGGGGAAAAGAGCATATCAGTTCACACTGTATAGCATGGGTTTTTCTAATATGCTAATAAAACTGAATTAGTCAGAGTTATCATCTTGCAGCTTCCCATAATGTCTTGCGAACAGCAGGCAATATTTACTTCATTGACTTTTGGCAGTAGATATTTCTATTACTGCACACTGATCTAACTACTACAGACAGATGATTTTTGAAAGCAGAAATCCAGGAGGACATTACATCCCTGAAACTTAATGATTATGTGTATGCAAGGTGAATGCTTAAAAGTATTAAACCCAATATTTGTGATCCACTTCCTACAAGTACTCCATCTAATTATTCCATTGGCAAAAATGTTTATCAAATGTTATTTTGGACCTAATGCTATTGTTCACCTTGCAAAGTCATTTTTGAATCTGTAAAGACAGGTATGCCCTTTGGAAATGGTTTGATTTTGATCATTTACCCAACCAAAAAAGGAAATAAGCTGTGAACAGCTGAATAGGTCTATCCATGCTAATGAGATTCTAAATAATCTATACCAGTTAAAAAAATTAAACAGTACTCACTGCATCAAAGATCTATTGATTTCAAAACAAATGGAGATAAAGAATGTTACCTAAAAGACAAACTCAATAAAACTGTACCCTGGTTACAGACAAGCCATTGGAAATGAAGCTTAAAAAATCCATATTGTATCATTTCTTTATTATCCAAAATTGAATGTACAAGGATGATCTTGCGATTAGGGCAGTGGACCAGAAAATACGCAGTTCTAAGTTTAATTGCTGGTTCTGCCTTGTCTTCTGTGTATGAAACAGACAAAATTATTTCTCAGCTACATAAAATCACAAGTTTGAAGTCTTTCATGAGCATAAGATGCAACCGATTTGAAATATAAATTTTGATTACATAATAGTCATAAGTTAAACTTTGATTCTCAATGAAAGTAACTATGCATGAAACACCATTTCCCTTTTTTGTGTCATAGCCACCCCAACAGATGGCAAAATAAAAGCCTATTCTGCTTTGGTAACCCACGTGATAATTTAAAAAAAAAACCACAAAAAAAACCTTACCCACTTTCAGTCTTTTTAGCTGTATTTTTTGTCTGGATTTGTATTAAGTTTGGTATTTGTAATGGAGAGTTTACAATGTCTCTATCTCTATCTGTACCCCCTCAGACGTTAGCAAAGGTTGAGTCCAAACTTATAGCTATTTCTACAAATAGAATTACATTGGTACAAATTTTTCTGACACGTCTGTTCAAATCCACTGAGTTCATGTTTTCTTTGTGGTGCCCAGAAAAAAATTAAGAATTCATTAAATTAATGAATTAAAAAGCATATGTATCTATTAGGTCTTACACATTATTGTTGTGCTTCTACAGTCATTTTAATAAACGCTTACCAACTTGTTTGTAACATGAAAAGCAGGCTAGAATAAATTAAATACTTCACTAAAGAACTGTATGTGAGGTATTTAAAGCAGATGCACTAAAGCTAGATAATATTTTCTTCACTTCAACAGGTTTATTTATATTTAAAGGAAAATTCTTTAAAACTTCAATTTTTATTTTTATGCAATAATGAAGACTCTGAGGATATTGAAATTAATTGTAACTTGTGCATGAAATTCATGACTGCTATTAACCATTGGATATTTATTAGTTTTGCAAGACAGCAAATAAGAATCTTTTTCAAATTTCACCTTTTGAATGTTTGTTTTTCTATGCCACTGCACAGACAAAGTGGGATCTGGATTCCTAAAAAGATGGCCATGTTATAAACCATGGTTTTACCAGTAATAGCTTATTATGCAAGATAAACATAACACAAACCAAAATACAATTAAAAGAGAACGTGGGATCTTTAAATTAATAAAACCTGTCCAGAGAGCATAAATATATACTCTTTGATGTTATTAGCAGTGGTGAATTAGTTGCTGAGGGTAGCAGCCTGTTAGGAGCAATAACAACACTGTCAGGTGTCCATTTATCAGAGGTGAAGTTCACTCTAAGGAGTGTTGGGAAATGGTGATAAGGGTAAGGAAATTTTCACAGAAACTCAGAAGCCAGGATGGACTTAACTCATTACCAGAGAAGCAAAATTTAGCTTTTTGTCTTCCCTTCCAGGAAGTATCTTATGCATAAGTTGATGTACTTTAGGCAGTTCATGAGTGCTATGAAACAGGTCTTCTTTTTCATACATTAACCTGTGAAATGATGTGAAATCATAGCAAATTCAATCTTATAAAACTATTCTTTCATTAATCTATTAGTGGTTTTCTTTGTCAGTGTTATTTATAGAAACAAATTTTGTTCTGCTTTTTATCCTGTATGTATATACAGTTGCTTTGGAACTGGAGTACTGAGTGGAAGATGATTAAAAGTCTGGATGTAGATAAGCACCTCACAGTTCAGAATCCAAGATGACAAACCTTCTTCTGTCTTAATGTCTTTTGAAATATTAAATGTTCAAGTTATTTGGGGGTTTAGCTTTGCAATGAACCATACATGCAGGTTTTTATTCTTGTGCTTTTACGTTTGGGGGCAGGATGGAAGAGTGCTTGGATTACCTTCTTAAACTCGAGTCAGGTGGCTAGGTGAAAGAAGTGAAAGATGGCAATTTCTTTTCAGTATTTGTGGTAGTAGATCCACTGGTGTACATATCCCATTTTGTGAGTTCCTAACTTCTTGCAACAAAGGCATCTTCTTATTTAGGCAATTGTTATGCAGTTGTCTGCTTTACCAGGTTTTTTATTACATAATTTTGAAACAATTAAGTGACAAACAAAAAAGTCTTGAGGTAATCCTCCACAGAAGCGTCTAAAAGGAAATAAAGTCTAATGAAGGCTAAGGTCAATAAAGTAGAGATTGCATCAAGAATAAGCAGGACATGCTAAGGATCTAGTTTGTCCAAGGTGGGAAAAATATCACAGGCTACTGGTGTGGGCAGAGGCTCTGCTACCTTGCAAGTGTGGAACATGCACCAGTGGTTAAATGCAGATGTAAATTTGATTATTGCAATGCTGTGGTCAGTCTGTTTTCACTATGTTTATCATGAGAACTGAACTATACCTTACAGCTACCGCCTAACACATTGGCCTGAATGCCTAAGCAAAACAAAGTGTCTGAGCACTTTTATAAAGTTCTGTGAAACACTGTTCTGTGAAAAATAGCTGCAAATAAAACTGGTTTATTGCAGACATGGATTTAAGTCCTTGAAAATCTAGATGCTGTTACCTGTGTCCAGACTATACTCTCTTTTGTGCAGACAGCCCTTCTGTAACTCCCAAGCCCCATGTGATTCATGCTTATTCTGTTGTCAAGTAGACAGGGAAGTTAAAAATGAAGGAGAACAGACCTGGTGTTTGTTCACTGACTGATAATTTGTACAGAGGAATAATGCTGAGATACAAAATAAAAATGCAATAATCACTCAAAAAAAAAAATCCAATAAACTGTTTTGTAAATGATTGTTTTCTTGTGAGAAGTTACAGAAGTTCAGTGAAGTAAATGTATCTTTGTGGGACTTTGGTTTGGGTTTTGGAGGATTTACTTGAGAGAAAAAAGGTTTACCCATAAATTAACAGATTCAGTGAAAAATATGAAGTACAAAAAGTGCTGGATTATGATTAATATACATTTTTAAAAATGTATAATTTTTTCATGATGATTTCAAATTTTCATAATAAGCTAAAAAAATCCTATTGTTTTATGATTTGAGATTTTTTTAGGGTTTTTTAAGTGACCTAGGAAACAAATTAGATTGTTACAATTGTGCAGACTTAGATTATTTTAAATGATCACAGTTGGAGTTATTATGTCACACACTGTAATAGGTAATTAGGTAATGAATATTACAAAATAAACTATAATAAAAACATTAATAGCGTGGAGCACTAGGAATCAACTTTTGTCGATTAAAATAAAATTACATATAAAAACCCATAAATTTAAATGCACAGTTTTTCCAGATACTAATCACAACCAGTAGGCCCTAAGGAAGGATAAGGATGTGAGAGAAATTATCTTACTTGTGGCTGCATTAAATTTTCCTGTGTGTTGCTAGAACAGATATGAGGTTTTGAGCTTGCTAATGCCACAGCTGAATCTTGAAAGACATTGTGTGTAAATAGCATAAAACTGAAACTTGTGGTTTTGCAGTTTACCTAAAAGTATAGATTTCTCTGTTTCTGTAAGTGTGCCACAAAGCAACCAATAGTCTCAGATAAGAAACAAGGTTTTACTGTTATTAGTGTGCTTTTACTCAGACTAACACCTTTGTGCATTTTATTTCTCATCTGGGCGAGGAAAGTAATTTATTGAAGTTGACCTGTGGAAACATTTTGTTAGCTGTCCTAGAATTATCACCTGATAATCAACCTTTTGCTTTCTCCTCATATGAAGTAGGGACCTGCATATAGCTAGTTATCTCATGTTGCAGAAGGCTGACAAAATTGAAGCATTGTTTAAAAATTAAATAATTTCATTAGACTTTGCCTGCAACCACTTTCCAGATGACACAATGCATGATAAGTCACAATTGTGGTATGTAGCAAGAAAATAGCATATGCTGGTGGATAAAGTATAAGGTAATCATCACTGTTAAGCATAGTGTCAGTGATTGTTTTAAACTTGGCTGCGTCTAATGGAAAGTGAAAGAAATAAATTTATGTTTAACAAAATTACTTCATTTGCAGATGTATCTGTATTTTAGCTCCCCAGAATTGTGTTCATATGTATTACAGACCTACATAATCTTTCCCATGCTCTTGCCATATCAGAAACAACATTTATTTCCCTCTGAAGGCCTTTTTTCTGATGTAAGGCCAATTTCTTTGTTTGCTTAATGTATTCCTGTTCCAGTACGTTTAGTTCATTTCAGTGATTCAGATTATAGGACCTGTCAGATAACAAATGATATACATGGCAACCTCTGTTGACTGCGACAATTTCAGTCTCATTCCTGAGAGAACTTACCACCTCTGTAAGCGCAACTCTTGACCTTAACTGTAGACCTTGATCTGTAGATACCGGAGATCAACATTTAAAAGTTAAGGAGAACAAAAATGCATTTTCAGATTTGTCAGTGTCTCTTCAGGAATTAGTACAACAATGCGGAAAAGGTTATAGATATTTTCTAGAAGAAACCTATGAACAGTTTATAAGAAAAGTGTAGCAAACTCTCAGGACATAATTATCCAGGATGACGAGTATGATGAAGCTATATAAAACTTAGTAATTTCTGCCTGTACAGATTTTTTTGTTGACGTTCAATGGTGAGTAAACAACTTTTGATGCATGATGTGACAAAAATTTTGTCTTTTGAAGGAAAGGAAGACACAGAGAAGATGCAACACTTACCTACTTTAACGGATTTCCTTTATTGACCCTAAATAGCTGTGGAATATCTGCTTAACAGTATTATAAAGCAACAAAAAACTTCTGAAGAATGCTAGAAATTTAAATGGATTGTAATCTGTTGATGTAATTAATTTAGACATGCTGACGTCTATTTTGGTACAACAAATAATGAATTTTTCTATGATGCTACAAATAAATATGGCTGCAATTAAGCACCTTCTTATGAAAGCATCTTCTGGTTTGGCCAATATCTCATGAACTTTATTTAATGACATATGGTTTTAGGACTTGAGGTTTTCAAGATTTTGATGCAAGTGAGCCCATTGTTCAATTATTATGTAGCACTCATTGTGTGTGAAACTCATGTTTAGCAAATATATAGAAAGTCTCGTTTTCTTTAAGCCTGGATCTTCCTTTGAAACATCTCTGTAAGTGATGATAATTTAACTACTAATGTATTTAAAAGAACTGTTGTCAAAAAAGACTGGTTTAATTGATGGAAGATATTTTTGTCTTTCTTTGAAGGACAATCTCTGTAAATAGTATAAATAAAACAGACATGCTGCAATGCCTTCAGAAGAATTTACAGAACTGTGTTGTTGATTTCTTTATGTGTATGACTTATGCACTTGTAAGAATTACATATGACACTACTTTGGCTTTAGAATAACCTCAGCATCAGTTAAAATCTAGTGATGAATGACTGGGTGAAATTCCTATTAAGGTTAATGGAAAGCAGTGCTCAGCTTTTCATGTTCAGCTCTGGACTGACTTAAAATTTAAAAATCATGCATCTGATCAGTTTAATTCTTCTTGCTGCCTATATTTTTTCCCATATGGTATTAAAGGAACTATTTTTATGTTGTGTATTTTAAAATTTTAAAGCTACTACTATGTACCATTTGTCAGAAGAGATCTACCATATTCTAGTATTTTTATCCTCATCTATTTTACGCTATTTGTATATCCCAAGGGATATGTACTACAAGAAATACAAGTAGGATATTGGCTTTGCAGACATTTCCTCTTTTGTTTATAATGTTTAAACAACTTCTGTCAATTACTTGTTTTACAGGGCATATTTATCTGTTCAGGTTTTCCCTTGACTTGATGTCTTGATTAGCTGAAGACTGCAAAATGAACTTTTCAAATAGAAATGAGATCATGTGTGGACTTAGTTTCTGAACTGACTCCACTGAGTTAACAGAAAAACTATTCCTTGATTTACCAGATCAGGTTTCCAGGGTCATTTTGGAAAACAGTTTAGCTCAGACCCCATGGCACTAGCTGTCTGGATGCCTACTGCAGGGTGGTAGTGGGGGCACAACATTTTTGCTTCCAGGGGCAGGTGCTGCCACACAGGTTGCAGTGGTGACCTCTTCCTCTCAGCCGGTTTTCTCTCTCTTGATGCTGCCACCCTTTTCCTGGTGAGTTGCCCAAGTTTCTTGTCCAGCCTCTAGAGACAAATCACGTAGCTGTAAATGGAAGAAATCAAATGAATGTAGTGAAAAATCATATCTCATTTAA
Source organism: Pezoporus wallicus (assembly GCF_028554395.1). NCBI lineage: Eukaryota > Metazoa > Chordata > Aves > Psittaciformes > Psittacidae > Pezoporus > Pezoporus wallicus. The sequence continues at coordinate 9,456,071 of NW_026640488.1, forward strand.
CTAAAGTTTTGCTGATGAAAGAGATGCAGAAGCATCTGCATCTTTAAATTATCTCTAAAGCAAATAATTTGTCCCTTTCTTACAGAATATAATGGGGAAGTCCTCACTTGGAATGTGAGAAGCACAGGTAAAAAAGAAACTAAACTTTTGTTTTTGGAGACTTGGCTATGGCATATGAAATCTGAAAATATCAGACCTTAATTCCGGGCCGCAAAATACTGTAAGCTGGTACTATTGATTTTCCTGATGTTGTTGTGCAGTTGACTCCCAATTCTGAAGTGCTAAAGCATTTGTTGAGGCAGACTGTACTTGAAGTTCTATCTTAATAATAAATCTAAGCTATGCACATTATTTACAGTTTAAGATCAGACAGGGTAAAAGCCCTTCATTATAAATCCAGAAAATATATAAACAGCTGCTACTCCAAAATATCTAACAGTGGTAGATTCTTTAAAATGTGATATAAAAATTAAACCAAGGACAGCCTGGGGGCTATTTTTAAGCATTACAACTTGATTCTGTAACTGAACTCCAGCAGATACTTAAAAATTCAGAATTCAGATCTCTCATGCAATTCCTGAAGGATTCACATGCTATCAAAATTTCATGCTGAAATGGCATTTTCATTCATACTCTTCTGTAGCAGAACTGAATTTTGCACTTCTGTCCTTAAGCAAATAAAAATAGAAAAGTACAAGAATGCCAACAGGAAAAAAAAGTTCTCTTCATTTTAAATGAAAACCAGACAGCATATAGTAATGAACTAATATAGCACCCAAAATGATCATACTGACTTTCATCTGTACTTGTAATATCCATTTCAGTGCTTGCCAAACCCATATTAGTCTCTTTACTGGTCATCTATTAATGTTACTAGTTCCAATGAGATAAATATTTTAAAACACTACTATACAAATATTGAAGAAAATATTAGGAAGATATTAGTGGTGTGGTATTTCAGGGTTTGTTTGTGTAACAAAATACATCATAGCCTAGGTAAGTTCCAATAACTGACTGATACAGTCGGCTTGCATGATGCCATGACTAAAGATTTGACAGCTGGTGGGCTCATGACAAACAGTAAGGGACAGCATTCTCTGTATGCAAACTCTGACCTTTCTTTGGAGACCACCACAAGGGTAGATAATTTACAGTTATCAGATTATAATTTTCCAGGCAGTGGATCTGTTAGCTATGCAGTCTTCAGATGGGAGAAATGAAGGTCCCAGAAGGCTCACTGATCCTACACACTTTGGATTTTAAAACAAGTATATTGGCTAAGGCAGCTCATCTGCTGCTTTTGGTAGCCATATTGCCCTCAAGGCAGGCAAGTGTTTTCTAGCCATCAGTAAAGCTGCTTGGATGAGAACCAGACAGCGCAGCTCAGAACAGTTCATTATCCATTTCTATGTCAAAGAAGGTGCTGAAATGTTGTAGTCCCCTACTGCTTTGCACTGTCTTTACAGGCCTAAGTGGTTAAGGGTGTAAAGCAGTGATGACTTAAGCCTGCAATGTTTGCAGATCGAATGAGCAGCACAAGCGTGAGACCTCCTGTGCTTGCATTTTCAGACACTAGATGTTCATACACTTCAGCTAAAGTCCAGAAAAAAACATTGACTTTGTGAGGCTCTTCTGAATTTAGCACAGATTCTGAAATATATAAAGCTTCCCCCCTCCCCTTATTATTTTTTTCCTCTTTTTACCCAGAAATGGAATGGAATATCTGATAAAAAGGAGCATCTGTATTTGCATACAGGAAACAATTGTTTTATATTGTTAATGTGAAATACCTAATAAGTGAATCAGTTTTATGATGTTAAATGATTTTGCTGTGTTTCAGGAATCTTTATTTGCAATAATGTTCTTATTTGCATTGTATGAACATGTCTAGATACAGAAAGCATTCTGCTGGCCTTCAACTAATCAGAATTAAATCATCAGAGTATGCAGAAAGTTTTGTACTAGTTTAAAGATTGGTGGTACTTCAAGTTCTCATGTTTGTTCTTTGATTCACAGAACAACTTCTCATGTTATTTTACTAGCTATATATGCATCCTGTTTCCTAGAGCTACAACAAAAAATCACAGTGGGAAATTCTATTTCTGAAATTTTGTACCAGATTTCATTGCCCATGTAACTGTTCTTTCCCCATTTTTCTTTAAACATTCCTACATGCTGCAAGGCTGACTTTGTGTTTTCTTCCCCATATGTTCCCCATTTTTTAGCATGTTCAGATGTTTTAGCCCTCAGGCCTTTACTTTGAAATGTAGTAACTGTAAACTTTGGACTGCCTTTCTTATCTTTAAAATCCTTTTTGTCTTCTCCTGTATTGATAAATTTTCACACCCCATGAAAGAGTTTTTATTAAGATCTTAATAGTCTTGATCACATCCAGGAGATCAGTAATGATTTTAGAAAAAGTACTAACAGAAAAATCTTAAAATAAAAAAAAATGGAAATAATTAGCTGTAGTCATGCTACCTTGTGAAAGAGTTAAAAGAGTTAAAAATAAACTTACATTAAATTTAAAGCTTAACTATGCATATTGGAAAATACAACTACTAAGTAAATTGACTCCTGACTTACAATATGATTCATTTAGAGCATCATCTATTCGGGTTGTTTATTACACAGAGAAATCTTATGGTTCCCATCAAACCCACTCTCTGTATGGAAGGAAAAACTGTAAAAACAGTACCTTAACCTTCTTAACATGAAACTGCAGTTTTAAGGAAGAAAAGGAGTAGCACATCCTCCTACTGCTCTGTGAGAAAATAAATTGCTTGTGAATGTGGATTCTCACAATTTTCAAGACTATTCAACTACACCTTCATCACAAAACTGGGAAGGTTTTGGAGAAGATTGATAAGAACTTACTGTTTCTTTTTGGGTTCAGCATAGTTTTGTTAGTTCCCATCCTTGCTTCTGTTACTGTAGCACAAGCCAATAAATGCTCTTGTCTTCCCCTTCTCATGTACTGGGTAAAGTAACTCTATCTGAAGTATTAGAGATTGATTCAGAGTAGCCTAGTCTGCCTTTTCATTTTTTTTCTTTTGTGAGCAGACTTGTCTTTCTCTGGTCACTCTAGTTAAACACACTGCTGAGATGGAAGCCACAGAGTATTGCTGTGCATTGCCTTACTTACCTCAGTTGTTTGGAAGCATTTCAGTTTTCTGCAGAACATTTTCTTGTTTGTTCTTTCTAGGGGCAGAAAGGCTTTCTTCTCTTTCTAATGAGTTCATGTCATTCAATTTCCAACATTTTGAAACAATCAATTAAAACAAGATAGATTTTATGTCAAGCATTGTTACAAATATGCAAGCTGTTTTTAATGATGGTAATTATCTGTTTGTATGTATCATGTAGTGAGGGGCACAGAACTGAACACAGTATTCGAGGTGCAACTTCACCAGTGTTGGGTACAGGGGTACAATCAGTGCCCTAGTCCTGCTGGCCATACTTCTGATACAACCCAGCATGCTGTTGGTCTTCTTGGCTGCTTCTACTCAGGACTTGAGATTTTTCTACTTTCAGTCAGTTTTTTTTTTGTTTTGCTTTATTTTAAATATGAAATCACACAATGCAAGAGCTACTAGGTGAATTCTTGTTACAGAGGGACTCAGGATAGATATCACAAACCCTTTCCCTTCTTGTTTTCAAATCTGTTTGCAGTTTGATGTAGTCTTATATAAAATTCACTGAGGACAACTTCATTTTGGAGCTATGTCTAAAATAATAAATATATATACATTTGCATCAGGAGGGTATCAATCTGCATCACAGGGAGAGTCAATATTCTGTTGCCGTTTCATGACAGTATTTGTCATGGTCTTAAAGTAAAACAGTCATAATTGGGAGGTATACTAAAAATCTACTGCGGCTGGGCTGGTAGCCAATTTATCCCTAGCAGTGCATCTGTATATTCCATAATAGATACTTAGCTGTCACCTATATTACAAATCCAAGGGTTAATCATGTAGTGATATTAATAATTTTCTCTTTGTAACTCCTTGCCACTTGTTTTACCACTGAGTTTGGTATATTATTGCTGGCACAGGACACTAAGCTTTTCAACTACCAGCTATTCAAGTGCATGCTCCTCTAATGGTCTTGGACTGCAGTTATGTTTGTTGTGTTGTCTGCCATTTACCTTGTATTCTGTAATGGGTGTTGCTTGCATTAGAAATGTGCCATAAATATTTATTTATTTTTTTCTTTTTTGGTAAGAATCATACCTATATGACTGCAGCTGCACTATTCATGAGGGAAAAAAAAACCCAACACGTTTAAGAGGCTGTGTGAAATCGATACACATCAGTCAAAGTAGTGTATTTTGATATGTGCTGTAATGGTTTTATTTTCCATGCCAATTGCACATTAAGGTTCTTAGGAATGGAATGAGGGGTTTTTTTTCCTCTTTTAGCCTATGCATTGCCAGATCTTTTATATTTATTCTAACATCCTAAAGTTTAACCCATTGCAGATCACAGATCTGATATTATGGGAAGTGCTGGTGCAACACCTGGAAAAGAAAATATACAACATATAAGGCTTATGAGCACATCACACTTGTGATTGATATATATTTATTTCTCTTTCCACTAATATGGTTAGATATGTGGGAAGGACACATTGAAAAAGACCATCAGATGATTCTACAAAATGATTTCTGATGTCTGAAAAAGGATTGTTTCACTTTCTTGCAAGGAAAAGCAGATGAGAGATTCATGGGATTCAAGCATTCAGTTGAAGACCTGGTGTGCTTAACTCAATGTCTGCCTTATAGCATTATTTTAGGCACGTCATTCTCTTTAACCAAATTAACTCTGAAAGTTGTTCAGGTTAGAAGTGATTGTCTTCTGTATTTGTACGTGGCTTGGGACAAAAAGAAGTAATTGTTTTTGAAATACCACCAGTAAGCCTTATTTCTAAAATGCACTCAACCAATACTTTTCTCCCAAGAATCATGTTTAATTAAAAACTTCAGAGAATGTATTTAGCTGAGAACCTCAAAATAAAGAATCCATGTAAACATGGATTGTGAAAGAGGATAAAACAGTTAACAGTGTGTGTGGTGTGCCAACTCTGAGCCGAATTGTTATTAAAATGGGAGGAAAAGCAAATTAATTAATAAATATTTTATTTCATATGAGGTTATTACGGTTTTAATTAAAATATTTAATCAAGAAAAAATTTAGAATAACAATAAATTTTATAAGTCTATTTTCTGATATAAATTCTGAATACTTCGTCCCCTAACTTTCCTGTTAATATATTTTAAAGACATTGAAAATCCCTTTTTTCAAAATTACACATTCAAGTGCTGTAATTGTGGATAAAATGTTTGCCATTGGCCAAACAACAGAAAAGAGATGAAGCAATCCATTACCTTATTAGGGAATATAGAGGTATAAGTAGATAAACCATTTTGTTAAAAAAAAACCCAAAAAAACTCCCAAAACAACCCCCCCCACCAAAACCCCCCAAATCTCCCCCCAAAACCAAAAAACCTTTGAATTTCATTGTAAAATGTCTAGCATTCATGTGTGAGGTTAAAATTAAATATGACTCAGACACTTAAATCTTTAATAATATTGATGCTGTTTGAGGAAAGAATCAGCAACAAAGAATTGCCATACAACTGAGCAAAATGAACATCTGAAAAAGCCACATAGCTCTAAGGTGTGTGTTATGCAAGGAAATGAACTAACATTTTATTTTTAGAAGCATTTCTCTCCATCTTTATAGCAAATAAATGAAAATTACTTTTGCATATCACACTGTCGTGGTTTAAACCCAGTCAGGTAACTCGTTCACTCACTCCCCCCCTTCTTTCCCTCCCACTGTTCCCGGAAGGACGGAGAGGAGAATCAAAAAGAATGCAACTCCCATGGGTTGAGATAAGAGCAGTTTAGTAACTAAGGTATAACACAAATCACTGCTGCTACCACCAATAATAACAATGATAAAGGAAATAAAAAGGGAAGAGAATACAACACCTCACCACCAGCTGACCGATAACTCACCCCCCAAGCCTGATCAAGCACCCACCGATACCTCCTCCAACCCCGCAGTCCCAGCCCTTCTGGGTAACTCCCAGTTACCTCCTGGGCATGACATGCTGTGGTATGGAATACCTCTTTGGTCAGTTTGGGTCAGGTGTCCTGTCTCTGCTTCCTCCTGGCTTCCCCTCCTCCTTGGCAGAGCATGAGGCTCACAAAGTCCTTGGCCAAAGCAAAACATCCTTGTTAGCAGCTCTGTTCCCAGGCCGAAAGTCAAAACACTGCACTGCACCAGCTACCAAGAAGGAGAAAAATGACTGCTACTGCTGAACCCAGGACACACACTGCATTTCTCTGTCCTGAGGTAAGAATTAGCTATTACTGGCATCACTCTTAAGCCTTGACTAAAAGCACAACAGTAGCGCTATAGTTGCTTGGCTGTCAGTGAAGAGCTTCATCATCACCTGTTAAAAATCTGCCTCAATAGCTGTTGCTGTCACAGCATTTCCCTTTCTTCATTCTACTACATAAAACTTCCTGAATGTAAAGTTTATACTAAAATAACAGCTACAAATACAGATACAATAGGCTATAGAACAATATTTCTTTTCATTGTTATTTACATTTTACGTTGATGCCAGAAGAAATGAATAGAACATCCTGTCTGTGGGTGTGCAGCAGCAGCCCTCTTGTATTTATTCTGGATTATGCTGTAAAAGTCTCACTTTTTTGAGCAGTGTTGTTGTGATACGAATGAGAGAGGTCTTACAGTACCATATATTTTTTCTAGGCATTTAAACTGTAGATATTTTTAAGCATCTGCCTACATCATAACTCCATTATGCACTCTTATGGGAAAAATCTCTCCTATATCTGTGAAACTACTGTGAAACTTTTCCAGGACATATTTTCAGGGAATGGTAGAGTACGTCTGCATAAAAGAAATCATCCTGTTCTCAGTGACCATCCAAGATCACTTATGATCACAGTAATTGACACATTGGTTGGAATAATTTAATGAACTATTGATGAAACAAGTATGGCAGGCAACTCATTATGAATTTATGAGGGAAGAATAAAAATGTAGTAAAAAAGTACTGAAACACAAATTATTGCAAATAAAATACAGCAAAGTTTTTACATTATAAAAATATAAAAATACAGTAATGTTTTCTGGTAATCCAGCAACTGTTAGTTGGGTTACTGCTGCCCCTGGGTAAACTGACATTTTTATATGCACTAATTAGCAAAGAGGTCGAATGAAATTTCAAATAAAATACTTCATTTGTGGTGTTTTGCCTCTGTGGTGGAACTAATCTCGAATAAGCTCTGGAATAATCGGCAAAGTAAAACAAAAACACTAGGTGTACCTGTTCTGCCCACCAGGATTGATTATTATCTGCATCTAACTGGAAAAAAAAAAAAAAAGAAAGAAGAAAAATGCATTTGTAGATTTTAAAGATTATTTTTATTTTTTAATGATTTAGCTGTATGGTGAAGTGTAAGATGTTGCTATGCGCCCATACACACACTTGCTTTTGGATATAATCAAACACTGGAGCGTGTAACAGTAATGCCAAGGATGCCCTGGTGAACTAACAGTCTAAACATCTCTTTTACTTGCTAGGCGTGCCTGCTACACTGTGTGCTTGGTCTGGCAACAGCAGTCAGCTCTTTTGCTAATTAGTGCACATAGAAATACCCAATTACATAGGAGCAATAGTGACTTGAATAGAGACTGCTGAAGTACTAGAAGAAATTATAAACTCTATTTCTAAGCCAGCCACAACCTCAATTCTTGTTTTAATCACAGAATTCCTAAGTTAAAGTTTCCAGCTGTTGCAATCATTTTATTTCCATGAAGAATGAAAGAATAAATGGCTAAATATCTAGCAAGAACACCACCCATGCTCTCAGAACATGCGCCTACAATGCAAGTGTTTACAGAACTATAGGATACTCCTATCTAAATCGGCAAATTTATTCTGTGTTTTGTCTTAATGAAAAGCCAAAAGACTGAATGAATTCTAGTGGTATGTCTCAGTTCCCTGGTTTCTTTAGCCTACTTTCTTCCCAATGACTTGCTGTGCTCTCCTTGCACTGCAGGAACAATGCAGGTTATACTTTGACTCTTAACACTGAGAATATCTTCCATTATTTCAGAGAGAAATAAAACACTCCAAAGAAAGCAGTGAAAACTGGCTACATTTTGAGCACTGTATGTACTACATATTACAACAAATCTCTGTTATTTTGTTTGCCTCCTGAAATATTACATCACATATGTTATGCTATATATATGCTTTGAAAGAAAGAGATAATAAGCACCTGTTCCATAAATACATGGCACCAATAATACAGAAATTAATTGCATTTATCTTGTTGCATTCACCTTCATACTGCTCAATAACAGCACTTCTTCAGGACCTGTCTATTTTAATTCTGTTTAAATGTATTATGAGCAAGAATGAATCCTTAAATGCTGTGCTTTGCCACATGCCCTGGAAAAGAAGACCTTATTGCCCTTGAACTTGTACTTTCAACTCCTGTTGCTTTCTTTTCAGATTATTAATGCTTTGTTAAGCATGCAGAAGGAAATCATACAGAACTCATACCCTTGTTTGGGCTTGCTACTTCCAGAAATATCTAAAAAGTTTAGAAGTTTTAACTATGTTATTTGTTACATAGAGATGGTATTTATTTTATATGTTGTATAAGGGGCAAAGTCTTTGCTTCACTGAAGGCTGTGGAGGAATGCCCACTAAAGCCAAAATTTCCTCATAGAATCTTAATGACAACTGCTCTGAACACTTTAAAAAACATTCTTTTCTACATTGACCTACATTTTTTGCCAGATAAAACACAAATCAGTTGTCTTTACGGGGATATGATTTTAATTACATCTTCCAGGTTGTTGTTGTTTTCGTTTGGGTCGGTTTATTTTCTTGTTTTTAATCAAAGTAGTAGTTCCAAATAAATATTTGACAGCTGAGTTGTTGATATTTACTATTTCCCAATTTTACATTCATTAGGCTGTTGTCAGCTTTCAATATATAGAATTGTAATATGGATGGTAAATAGGTATCTTCCCACATGTATTTGTTAATGATGGTGTTAACATTTATAGGTAAAAATTTAGTGATAATGGCATTTATACATCATCTCACTCTGTTAGTAAGTCAACAGAAGAAAAACTCAGCTCAGAACTCTTAAGTGTTACAGTTGGTGTAAGACATATTGAAACAGTGAAATATTTCTTTCATTTGTGGGCCTGTAATATCTTCTGGTAACACTGAAAACAGAATCTGGTTTTGAACAGAAACAGTATTAGGCTAACTGCAGCGCTACCAGCCCTCACAATTTGTTTAACAATGCTTTCACTTTGCCTGATGTTGCAATTCTTGAGTTGGCTGGTAGTTAGACCCCTGGCAGGAGGGGTGTTTCTGCGGCCACCAGGCTAAAGCCCCAGTGCTTTTGCTGCTGATGTCACTGCAGTGAGTAAAAGCTGTCAGCTCCTAAGTGTCAGCTCCTAAAGTGCAGAAGATTGATTAGCCATTGAGTTTGGGCATTGTATACTTATTTTGAAAAAAAATGAAAGATGGCTACTGGAGTATTGTGTCTGGCTGTTAATTACTTATTGCCTTGGAGGCAAGCTCATTTACTGAACCATGAGTTTGCCAGGCCTCTGAAGTGTATTTTCACTTATAAGTTATATGGTGAAATGATGCCTCAAGCTATGAAGAGCAACAGAAAAGCATTATTTTAAAGCAGTCTAATCTAGGCTGTACAATAAGGAGGACTGTGAGGTGGGGAGGGTCAGCGACTTTCAAGTGAAGATTTGATGAAGGTAAGTTTATGGGAAGCACATAAAAACTTCAGTTGTCAATCTTGTTCCTCTGGCTGTAGCTTTTGTCAGTACCTTGGTTCTTTTAAGTGTCCTCTAGTTGCTATCTTCTCTAAAAATCAGCAGTATGAAAAAAAAAACCAAAACCCCCCAACGTGGTTACTGATTCTTTCAATAAAAAAAATTATAAAACAGTTGTGGCAATCAGTGTACGCAGAAAAGATTTTAGGAGGAACATGTTGATAATAGCAGGATCATTGACATAATGCGACTTTTTAGAGTTATCTGAAATATGTTGTAAATCGTATTGCAAAATTACATGCATGTACATAAATTGCAGATGTAAGCTCTTCATATTTTAGTCGATCATTTATAAACTACCACCTAATAGGACTCATGATAAAGATCTAAAAATTCATATAAGGTAATGCTGTGAACATATTGAATTAAAATCTAAGGGACTTTTATATAAATTAAATCTAATTTAAATTTCTATGCTCCCTTACATGATGTTGGAGAGCTGATTAAAAATGTAAGCATTGGTTTCACAGTGAAAGTTATGATAGATAATAAAGTGAGATTATATAAAAAAAACTATGTTAATTTTCAGTAGTTGCCACTGAATTTATTTTGGAAGCTAGGAATTATTGTGAAGATAGTTTTGATATCCACAGATGGAAAAGCTGGTGTATGATAGGAAAGTAAAATTATCTGACAAACCAGTTAAAATGGACAGAATATGTTATGTTCTCATCTTGTGGTGAAAATCAGCTCTAATGTACCCGCAGAGGAGGTCACAGAAGACATGTTTTCAAAAGTACATGTTAATGTAATTTAACGGTTATGCTTCTCTAAGGTAAGCATAGAAAAACATTGGGGTTTTGACACTAATTACTCAGTCCTCTGATCCTTGAAGGCAAGTATGTACATTTATTGAGGTGAAATGAAAGAGTGTAAGACAAATTGCCTGTGTCAGGCTGAATGCACTGGAAGATTTAGGTATCACATACAAAATTGCTTTTGCTAGTCATAGGTGAAGTTAAATCTGGAGAGGGGAAGGATTTGAGGATGGTAGGCACTTACTTCACAATTCCTGTATTATCACTTTGTCTTTATGGAGAGGGGACTGAGCCAGCTTTATGGTAAGCTTTGTGCATGTTTTCATATGGGGGTTTGAGGACAAATAGAGAAGAAAGGATCAGCTCCTTCTGGCCCAGTCCAAGCAAGAAAGATGTAGTTTCTCTTACACTAAGAGCAGTTGTTCTGAAGAAAAAGGGTAAGAATACACAGTTACCCAAGCTGAAAGCTTTCCTAGAACATAGTGTGGAATGGGTGAGAAATAAGGGCTCTCTGAGAGTAAGGACAATTTAACTGTGTGTACATGGCACTTAGTAGGCATGTTTAGCATTTTCTTTAGTAGTGAGCTGTGAAACAAGGTGTGCTCTTGCTCATCTGAGCAGATGGGACCGCACTGCTCAGCCTACTGCAAGTGCCAGCAATATTTAATGGGCATACAGATATTTTTAAACCCTCGTTGCAGTTTTAAATTAATAGATGATGTACATAAGGCTACTATTATATACAAACATACAAGCAATAGATTGAACTGAAAGCGGAGATAAGAGCTTTATGACTCCATGCTTAAATCAGACTATTGAAAACCATGTTCTATAAAACAATGTTTAGTTCTTACGATAACACATAAGTCTTGAAAACTGATAAACAGTTTTCTTATTGAAGAATGTAATTAACATTTTGAAAAATTATCTATTACCTAAAAGTCTCATATTTTTATCTTGAAACTCAAGTCAGCTTTTCATTGCTCATGGCATGGGCTACCATAAAATCTTTTGATTGGTAACCCAGCTTCAAATCAGAGCATCTCACACCTAAAAGAAAAGACAGTTAATTACCAAAGGTAACTTACTTACCTTTGGTTTAAAATTTTCTTTGTTAACCCTCGTCCATTCATGCAGAAGTAAAGTATTGGCTGTGAACTTGGCTATCTGTATAACTACCTAGATAAGATACTGGAGCTTGATTGCCTAGACAATAATTTCTTATCACCTGAAAATGCATAATTACAAAACTAAATTAAATTAAATTAAATTCTTTACTGTAGAGTTAGGTTGTAAAAATCTAACTAAAAATAAACTCTGTTTCTGCTTGTAAGGACAGGAGAGGTTAGTCAATCCAAAAGTAGTCTACTTATATCTACAAATTTACAGAGAAGACATGCTTTCTTTTACATGAAAATAAGGTTTTCAAAGCAAAATGCAGTTATTCATAACAGCAGCAATTTTCCTCCAAAACATTTGACAGTCAGAGGGTTGTATGAGCACTATAAAAAGCTGCTTTCCAACATATATGCATTGAAATAGCCAGAGGAGATGTTTCCTTTTGCTAGAATTTTATTGATGGTCTGTTTTCTGATGGTATTTGTGTTGCAGATAACCTCCTGCTGTCCTAAGGAAATTGCATGGAAGTGGTGTTACATTTCAGAATTGGGAGCATGTTTATACAAGCAGTGTATCTGGGAACAAAAATTATTTTTAGATATTTTTATCTGCAAGCAATTGCTGCTTACAGTTATATAGGATGTTTCTGCAGCTACTGTGCAGTAATACATTAGTCTGGGCATGTAAAGTAATGCAGTGTGACTGATACAAGCTGATGTTACACTTCACAGCACAATGCTTCATAATGTGTTATGTCAATGAAAGCATTTAAGAAAAAAAAAAGTAATTCTCCCGAAAGAACTAATACAAGAATCCAAGAATAACCTTCCCTCTCCTGCTCCCATCTCCCTCAAAAAACAAAAACCGCTGAGAGCAGAAAGCAATTGGTATTTGACACACAAAAATAACTTTAGGAGGATCCATAGCAGTAGGTCATTGCATAACATGCTTAGAGCTGATTTAAGAAAGGAAAATAATTTTTATCTTAAAAATCTTTTTTTTTTTCTTTTTACAGAGTGAAAATCACTTCACAGTTGTGACCTTTACTGGCTTTCAAAGCTATGTACTTTAGAGGGGTAAGAGTAGAGTATTTTAATATATAGTATTTTCTTCATGTAAGGTAATATGCTTCTTCAGTTCCAAACAGAAATATGAGGTTTACTGAAATTTTGTAGATTCCAATTCATTGTACATCCCTTTTCTTTCTTTTTATTTTCAACTTTTATGTTTATTTTTGAAACTGCATTTTATTTGATCTTAAACCTAGACTTTTCTTGAAGATCACATGAATGTATAGAAATGAGCGTGGTGTTTTTGTCATGTCATTGTAGCCTTTATAGGAATTCTTTTGTGGTGAGGTCTCCTACAATTTGGAAATCTTACCATCATCTTCTCAAACTCAAACTTCTCAAAGTAATATAATTTAGTCTGAATCCTGATGTTATTGATACCAGGTGAGCTTTTAGGCACCATTTGCTGCTGGTAATTTTCTCCCCTGAAAGTTGCTCAGAGTCTCATACTCTGTGGACAGTGAGAAAGGGAGCATTTTCTGTAGCTGGTGGAGTACACAGAACTTGATGAATACTTTGGGCTGCTCTGTACTGGCACACTCCACGTTTTTGTGTGCATCTTCTCAGTACCTATCGTCTGCATATATGTTAAATTGGTTGGATGGTATCGAGGCCTGGAAATGCATAATAATGTATTTAATAATTACAGTAAATAGCTAGCTCTCCTGTAAAAGTTTCCTTTATCACAACATATCACACAACAGCCTTTTGTATGTAGCTTGGCTCAAAGAAGAAACTGAAGCTGTTCCTATGAAGTTAGGACAGGACCTGACTAAAGTTGGTGCGCCTTCCCACCGTACGAGGAGCTGAAGTCAACAGCAGCTCCAGCCTGCCACGCTATGGTGTGCTCAGGGAAATACAGTGCCCACCAGAGGCATGCAAGGGCTTGGACGGCTGTCTTTTCGAATCAAAAGGAAATGGACATCATCAACTTCTGCGTGAAACAGGCAGAGAGCTAGAAGGGGTGGGGAGAGTCCTTGTCTTCCTTACTCCAGCACAGCACTCCATGCCCGGTGAACCTGAAGGCACATTGGTCACCCAGGAGAAGTTTCTCAAAGTCTGGATGGGCAACTTTGTGTTCTTGCAGGACAGACATGATCTGTACGAGACGAATTCAAGAAAGTAATTTAAATAGCAGGTAAAGAAAATTACTGTTAGGTTTAGACCATTAGATGCTGATATTGAGATCTGACTAGAAAATGGGAGGAAAAAGTTTCCAACAAGGAAAGAAAATTTAAACTGGTCAAAATTCTTTTGGGCTGAAGGTTAGAAAACTTCCCTGACAAATCAATTTTATACTACCTTTCAGATATGAAGCATGAGAGAATTCAGAAATTATTGAAACTTCAGCATGTAGAATAATGAAGATGGAGGAATGAAAAATAAGGAAAAGTTTGTCTTTAATAATACAAGAGTTTTCTTTTGCAGACTAATCTTTTTGATTCCAGGAGAAAATACGTTTTATTCTTCCATGCAAGAACTGGATCATTATTTTGTCAAAATCATTCTTTTATTGTCCAAAAGATTGCTTGTCTCTAGATCATTTTGACAGTAACAAAAGGATTTAACCAGGCTGCCTCTTTATCAGTGAATCTAAACCATCCAAAGATTATTCACTCAGCCCTGGTCATCTTCCAGGACAAATTGCTTTTAATCTCAACCTCCAGAAAATATTTCTCATCCCCTTATATTTGCAGGTGTGACCTTCAAATGAGAGTTGAACAGTTGAAGAATGGGGAGCACCTTCTCATTTTACCATGCATCAAGAGCTCCAACCTCATTATACTCTTAAGTAAATTAAGAGAGTAAAATAAAATGATTTTATCGTGAACAATTCTCGATAATATGGTCTTCTATTGAATTGTCTGTAGCTGGTATGCACCTGGTTACAACAGCTTAAATTTCATACATGATATTAAATTACTCAGAGAGATTTTGAAACACAGAAGGCCTGCTAAAGCCAACCTGCTACTAAGGGGGAAGATCCTTCTGAGTTTTACAAGTGAATCATTATAATGCCTGCAGCGAAGTCTACAATCTCTTTTGCCATTACAAGAAGAAGGAAATAGGACACCTAAAGATAGCTTTTTTACACATTGCAAACCCCACATTTGGTGTTGGAGAGACAATACGCTTACAGCCCACTTTCCCATCCCATTGGTGGGATAACCCTTCACACCCTACTCAGGCTTGTAGAATGTATAACTGCTTTTAAGGACAGAGGGTTCCCTTTCTTTTTCTGGCTCCAGGAGCCATTCTAACCCCGATGATGGGCAAAAGGAATGATTAGAGGCTTTTTCATGTTTTAAAGTTATGAACAGTTGTAAGGTACAAATGACAATAACAGAACAATTTTAAGATATGAATAAAAATATAAACAATTTTATAAAGAAGTCATATATGCAAATAAGTTGATAATGGAGAGTCAGGTCACTATTCTTGGAAAACAGCTGTCCCGTGTTAAGGACCTGGGGCACTCAATGATAGCTTTCATGACATGACCAAACACCAGCTGAAAATCTCTGAGGTCTTTTTTCCCACTGTTCACAGGGTTTTTCCAGATTTGGAAAAATACATTTGGAAAAACACATTCCACAACTTATTCATTGGTCATAATCACTGCATGTTTGGCTAATATGAAATGAACTTTAGTCTCCTGCATTGTTTTCAGCAAGGGGGAGCTCCCAACATAAAGCAGAATCAGAATGATTTAATGGCAGTAGCTCATATGTTTCTAGAAACCCAGGTAATAAAGTCATTCAGGCATCTTCTGTAATATATTCTTTTCCAACACGCTGATCTTACCAATCAAATGTTGTCATTAGTGTAATCTGTTGTTTTTGTGGACATGATCCAATTTCAGCTTCTCCACACAATTAAGGATTGAATTATCACATTTACACTCTGTTCTATAGGTATTTTCTTCCAATCTGAAAGGAGAAACAGTAAGTATAATTAAGTCTGTCATTTCTGAATTGAAAAGGTCAGTTCATTTCCTCAGAATGGAATTGGATTTTCCTTTCTAGTAGCTAAATCATCCCTTTTAATTATCAGTAGGAAAGAAATAATAGTTTTCCTTAATGTATAAGCTTATTTTAGTGTGTTTACATGTGATGTTTTTTGGCTGTTGTTTTTTTCCAAATGAAAATGTCAATCTGTAAAATTGTCAATCTGTAGAGTATCCCAATATTACTGGAAACAACGTTACAAGACAAATATCAGAGACAAAAAATATATCACATCAAGAAAACACAATCTAATAGATAAGCTCAGGTGTTTAAAAACGTTAATAGAGATTTTCAATATTGTTCAAACTTCCATCTCTGAAAAAAGAGTAGGGAATTTTCTGTTAAAGAAACTGCAGTAGTTCTAGCAGATGTTAATTGGTTGAGAGGATGAAATATGAGTCATATAGTGAGAAAAATTCTACAGGTGAGTCCTAAATTAATCACATCACTGTTGTTGTAACTCCATCAAGTAGTCTCTCTTTGTGTGCTATTTACACATATAGGCTTTGTCTCCTGCTGGGAGACACTACCCAGAGATTATGCTGACTGCTCAGAAAGGATATAATTAAAAAATTTCCATGTGTCTAAAATTTAACGTAAGTTCTTTACTTTAGCATCAGGTCCCCTACCCTCTGCTACTGCTGCTGCCAGCACCCTGCAGGAACTTCTGTTCCTGTCACTTCCTTTGCAAAGAAAAGAAACTCTCTTTTCTTGTCATCACTTGTTTTACTTGGAGAGAGGAGAGAGCCAGCCTGTGCTGCTGAGCCACAGGTAATGGAGAGTCCTGCTGCGTCTGGCAGGGCCTTGCTGCCTTCGCTCTCTGCAGACCTGCTCTAGCTTCTGGGATTCTCCAGTGGGAGAGAGCTGACTTTCACTTTTCTCTGTGTGCTTGATTCAGTTCTTTGCTTCTAAACTTACCCTGGAAGTACTCTTTTTTATTTCTGCCAAGAAAATGTAAATAGCCAACATCGGACTTGCATTTTGCAGCATGGTATATTCTGCTACAGAAATAAACCATTCAGGTTAATTTGGTTATGGAAAAATAAAGGTCAGTTTCAGATCTTCTCAGTGACAGTCTTTCCTTCTTTTCCTACTTCCTGCAGCAGTAAAAGATGATACAGATATAAAAATGATGATTTTTTTTTTTAGACTTGTAATACCCATGCACAACATTTTGCCAATTGCACTAACTTGGTGCATATAAGCCAAAAAAAAAAGAAAACTGTGTGAAAACTAGCACCTTAGAGTGTACTTTTACATTTGAATAATAATAGTAATAATTGGCCATTATTCTGGTGCTGTTGATGTTTAGAAGGACTGCACAGAAATTATGCTGTGGGATCAATTTTTTATCTTTTCTCTGTCTACACTGGAAACATCTGTATATATGTTAACCTTTTTCATCAGTGAAGAAACAGGCAGTTTCAGAGCGGTTTATTACTTTAGCTATGGGCTTTAGATTTGATGACTCAATACTTCTCTAGGAATAAGAGAGTGCAGATAAAAGTCCTCCACACAGGTTTGACATCTAAGTCTAATCTCAGAGAGGTCCAAACCAGGGAGGACTGTGATCATGTAGACAGAACAAATAGGTGTCAGTGCACAACCTCTGTTTGCTATGAAAAAGACTTCAGCTAAGATCCTAAATAGCTGTGGCAAGTAAATGCTGAATTAAACTGGAATTAGCCTGTGTTCACTGGAAAAAAAAAAAATAAATCAAAACAAAGTCAGTTCTTTATCCACAATTTCAAGAGAGGAAAAATAACAAGAAGTGCTGTCCCTTTTGTTTGACTACATTCACTAATGGGTTTAAAATATTACTTATGTATTATACTGTGATTCAGAAAAGGCAAGGGAAAATTAAACATTAGTTTAATCTTTTGGTGTGGGCCATCTAACCCACTGTTGCTGTGTGCCAGCTGCTATGCCTGGGTCTTATGCACTATGTGAACACAGATGGTGGGCTGCTGGGAACAGATACGTGCTGTGTTACAAGTGCCAGCTCTAATAGTTACATGCTGTAGTACAGAATGGCTCTTAGTCAGGCGAGAGCTTTCATACTGAACATTTCACAGGAAATGTGGTTATTACTGGAAGGTAGCATTAAAACCAACATGAAAACTGACTAAAGGTTACAACTTTTGGCATTAGGAATCCTTACAGTTAGCATGTAGTCCTCTTGGGGTGAGGTTGATGGAAGTAAGGAGCAAGTGTTGTAACATGAGATCCGACATCACCTGATTTATTCATGTGCTTCAACAGTGGGTTATGTTACCTACTTGATTTGTGCTTGATTCACTTAAAAAGGAAATTATTATAAATGAATTTTAGCCACAGCCATACAAAGAAGGATTCAGCTTAGAATGGTCTACAGAAACAGCTCATCAGTATTTGAGTTCCTGTGAATTTGCTTTGCTTCTTTTGCATATGGATGAACATAATAAAAGATAGTGATGTGAACATAACTGAAGACCTATGTTTTCTTTTACCTGACAGCAGGGAGAAGAGAAAATTTCTGTTGAAGAGAGATGGAGTATATGGAAGGAAATTTAAGACATCGCTATAATCTTCTCAGAGCTGGAAGAGGCACCAGGAGGCTGCTTTGTCATAGAATCATAGAATAGTTAGTGTTGGAAAGGACCTTAAGATCATCTAGTTCTAACCCCCCTGCCATGGCCAGGGACACCTCACACTAAACCATCTCACCTAAGGCTCTGTCCAGCCTGGTCTTGAACGCTGCCAGGGATGAAGCATTCACAACTTCCCTGGGCAACCTGTTCCAGTGCCTCAACACCGTCACAGTAAAGAACTTGTTCCTTGTATCCAATCTAAACTTCCCCTGTTTAAGTTTTAACCCATTACCCCTTGTCCTATCACTACAGTCTCTAATGAAGAGTCCCTCTCCAGCATCATTATAAGCCCTCTTCAGATACTGGAAGGCTGCTATGAGGTCTCCACGCAGCCTTCTCTTCTCCAAGCTGAACAGCCCCAACTTCCTAGGCCCATCTTCATACGGGAGGTGCTCCAGTCCCCTGATCATCCTCGTGGCCCTTCTCTGGACTTGTTCCAACAGTTCCATGTCCTTTTTATGTTGAGGACACCAGAACTGCACACAATACTCCAGGTGAGGTCTCACGAGAGCAGAGTAGAGGGGCAGGATCACCTCCTTTCACCTGCTGGTCACGCTCCTTTTGATGCAGCCCAGGATACAGTTGGCTTTCTGGGCTGTGAGCACACACTGAAGCAGGCTCATGTTCATTTTCTCATCGACCAACACCCCCAAGTCTTTCTCTGCAGGGCTGCTCTGAATCTCTTCTCTGCCCAACCTGTAGCTGTGCCTGGGATTGCCCCGACCCAGGTGCAGGACCCTGCACTTGGCATGGTTAAACCTCATGAGGTTGGCATCAGCCCACCTCACAAGTGTGTCAAGGTCCCTCTGGATGGCATTCCTTCCCTCCAGCGTATCAACAGCAGTCCATGGCTTGGTGTCATCGGTAAACTTGCTGAGGGCGCACTCAATCCCACTGTCCATGTCACCAACAAAGATGTTAAACAAGACCTGTCCCAACACCAATCCTTGAGGGATACCACTCGTTACTGGTCTTCAGCAGGACATTGAGCCATTGACTACAACTCTTTGTGTGTGGCCATCCAGCCAGTTCTTTATCCACCAAGCGGTCCATCCATCAAACTGATGTCACTCCAATTTAGAGACAAGGGTGTCATATGGGACAGTGTCGAACGCTTTGCCCAAGTCCAGGTAGATGACATCAACTGCTCTACCCCTGTCCATCAGTTCTGTAGCCCCATCATAGAAGGCCACCAAATTGGTCAGGCAGGATTTCCCCTTAGTGAAGCCATGCTGGCTGTCACGAAGCACCTTGTTGTTTTTCATGTGCCTTAGCATGTCTTCCAGGAGAATCTGCTCCAAGATTTTGCCAGGCACAGAGGTGAGACTGTCTGGTCTGTAATTCCCTGGGTCGTCATTATTTTTAATCATCACAGATTATTTTTATATTTAAAAAGATCAAATATTTATGATGACTATGACCTCCAGTGGTTTAAGGCTTTATTTCTGGGAAACTGCAGGGAGACTAGGAAACTGGGTCTCCTGTATCTTGAAAACTGAGGGTACTTTCCTATTCTTAGGTCATTGAAGTAAAAATGACTTTTCTATATGTCCATGCTTTGAAGAATTATGTTTCTAGATCTAAAATAAAACTTTAATACACATATTTATGTCTTTCATAAAAATAATTTTATTTGTTCTTAACTATCGTTTGCCTAAATTAATTTCTATACATATGTTTTCAATAAACTAATTTACATAAAGTAGAATACTTAATCAGTATAATCCATTCTTTTCAAATATTTCTCTGGTAGAGAAACTGATAGTTTATCCATATACTTCTGTTCTTGACATTTTTTGTGGAATTATTCAAGAACCAGAACAATGGCTGTTAAATATTTTTGTCTGCTTATAGTAAAACCATGTTTTGAGGGAAGAGAGATACCTATTATTATATATTGCATTTTTGAAAAAAAAGACGGCATTCAGAGTTTATTCATTGACAATATGTAATAAACAAAATTAATAATAAGTTTTAATTATAATAATATATTTTCTGGCTAAAAACACTAATACTTTATAAAAATTTTTGAGGCATTATTTTTTTCTCCACATTCAGCCAGTCTGTAATTTTATTAGAATTCTTTCTTTTTCTGTGTCTAAGATTTAATTTCAAAATGTTGAGTTGTTTTGCTAAGGCATGACCCTATACTGGCAGTAGGACACACTGAAATGAAGTGTAATTTATGCAAGATAAAAAGATCTATGTTTCTTAGGTAAATTATTCCTAGTTTTTTTTAAAATGGAGCACTTAATTTTTTTCAAAAAAGTGTATCAAAAGGAATAGACACAATAAAAACTGCTGGGGGAGATGAACAGAGACTAATAATACTAATTTTCTGGCAGTAATGTAGTCTGTAATAATTTACTTAAGTAATGGAACGAATGGAAATGAATTTAATGGAAAACTAAGGTTAAGACTTTGTCTGGAGGACTTCAAGAAAGTATTTTTTGAAAGGTATGATGCATGTCAGTGATGAAGTTAAATCATATAAAGTACCTCTATCTAACTGTGACTATGTACGATACTTAAATCTATATAGTAATGTCTACAAAGAGAGTCCTAACAATTTACCACAGCTACCACCACCTCCTGGCATCTTCCCATCTCAGAGCTTTTCTCTCATCTTTGTTGAAAGCAACAGTAGGTAAGAGAGGTCTTCTGGTTGGCCAGGTTATTGTAAAGCATGAAAGAAGACAACTGGTGAAAGATGAAATCGTGTAACCAAGGCTCAGGAAATTACCTTAGGCTAGGTAACAGCAGCAGTGGCCCATAAAGCCTCAAGTGTGTTCTTACAGGAAGGTCAAGGAGCTAACTTGATCTCAAAAGAAAGATGAAAAGTATCTATGATGGGGAGAACAGAAAAGTGTTTTCTAAGGTATAGAATGTGGACTGTTGCCAATCTGTTTGCAACTTAATGAAAAAAATATGCTGAAGGAATTTAGTAATTTGATTTTTTCGTTGATATATGTTATCATTTGAATGTATTCCTGTAGGACCTCATGGGGAACTAGAATTTGGAGCTTGCAGCACATGCAGCAGCACTTCAGAAAGGACTCTTGTACTTAACAAGAGCAAGGGGAAACCTTATGGTACGGGGAGGGGAGACAGATGTCTCCTGCACTTTGCAGTCAGTCTTCCCTCCTGCTTTGCCAGTTCCAGAATTATTTCTGGCAGAGACACAAGGACAGACTGCAATCTGTCCTGAGCCTCTTCATGCAGTTATGCTCGGAACACCCCTCCTGTCTTACAGTAGCCCATAGCTACTCCAGACCTCTTGTTAGTCTTTCAGCATCTTTGTACATACTTTTCTGGAAGAAAGAAGCACAAAATGCAACTTCCCCACCTGGCCTCCAGATATTCATATTTTACCCCATGAGTGTTCCATAAGTGTAATGGTCCTCTCACAGGAGGATAATTATATGAATACTCTATATTTCATCCTCTTCATCTTGATGATGTAACTGAAATGTGTCTTAGTAACAATACTAGCTTTATTTAGACCAGATAAGGTGTTGGATCAGACCATTTTGGTATAGCCATGTGCTTGTGTTCAATTATTTTACCATTAGCAATACTCTCAAATAAAACACAAGATAGAAGTAAGGAAGTGGACATTTTTTATGCCTGACAAGTCTAGCACCCTGTTGCACAGTAGCTGTTAATATGTATTCTTCATTATGGTATGTCTCTACTATGTAAAACCAACAAAAAGATATACAACAGAACAACTTCTGAATTTCTTGATGAACTATATTGAGCCAACCCAAAGTCTCTAACACTTTATTTAGAAAAACAAAACAAAAATAACAAACCCAGGGTTTTTAGAGCACCTGGTAGATGAGAGTCCAGCATAGCTTACAAAAATTATTTTCCTCTTATTGCTCTGAGTATTTTCTTTATGCCTCTGAGGAAAACACTCTACACTTAAAACACTTAAAAAAGCTATGCTTCAAATATCTACAACCTCTCATCAATGTGCTGCTCTGCTATCTCCAGAAATAGCAATGAAGCGCTTTCCATTCTGCATTGTTAGCACATACCACAGTTGTTGGTTAGGAAAGAAATAAAATGAATTAAAAAACCTGTCAGTAGCAGTTGTGTGACAATGAAAGTACAGAAGCTGTCAGACTTTCATTGTAACAAAAGTTGAGAAATAAATGTGTTGTTGTGAAAATAATATTAATATCATGTCAATTCCATAACTGAGTCTTATTTAACAGATGTTTTACTGAAATTTGCATAGTGATGCTGAGGTTGCTTGCAGGTTTTTCTACAGCATATGTTAGTGTAGGTTTTTTTAGGTCAGCAGTTACCATACACACAGATGAATTCAGAAGAAAAGAGTATTCCTACTTCTTTTTATTTTGCTGATGTTAAATCAAAGGGTAAAATGAAAAAGTGACCCTTTCTTCTAAAAGTCAGTCTCACTGTTTCACTGTTTCTGTCATAATAAGTTATACAAAACTTCTAAAAGCATTCATCAGAAGGCCTTTCCTTAACTAATTCTTCACCATCCCCAAATTTACAAATTTCATAAGCCTATCATGTCAGTCACAAATATGTCTGTTCGATTCTTGACAGACTTAATGCTTGTACAGTCTGCAGATTCTTACTTTGGTATCCAATTTTTATCTCAAAGCTCTGGATTTGTAACCTTTCCTGTATAAAGCAATAAAGTAGGATAAAAACAGGTCAACAGTTGGATGAAAGATCTGCTATCTCACAGGATTATCTAGTAGCAACAGATAAACACTTATTCCTCATTTAGCTCTGAATCATTGTCACTGAATCATTGTCACTCTCAGAATTGCTGTCTTTTGTTAAGACATTCAACATAAAGATCCATTTTCTTTGCTGCTAGAAAAAAAGAATTTAGACATAGACAAATCAGTGTCAGTTCAGGATGGATATTAAATTCTGTTCTCCTAAACCTTTGTTTGTTTGTTTGTTGTTAACTGAGCAGAGGAATTTTATATTCTGAAAAATGAAGCTATCTCATTTCACTGCTGCTGACCCCTGAATCCTAACTTCCTTTACAGATAAAAAGAGCAGTTATTTATTTTGAACATCAGGATTATCTGAAAGTGAGATAACTCTCTTTAAATGTATTACTGTATGCAGACCTCAAAGCACTTCACATCATAGGACAGAATCATTATCCACACTTTATAAACAGGAACAAAGCAGAAGGCATTGCAAGCTTGAGATCACCAAGGAGAAACGCCCGAAAAGGAGGTATGCCTTTGAAGTCTGTCTGATGACTATCTATGAAGTGAAACTTTTTTTGCTGGAGTAAGAGATTCTGTTTACTGATCAATCAGTGAGTTGTTCAACCCCTAAAACATTAGAGAAACATGTGGAACAACACTGTAAATAAATGAAACTAAAATGCAAAGATAGTAAACAAAAGTTAGAATATAGCGAAGACATTAGAATGAGCAGGTGTTAGTTTAAAATGTGGTTGCAGAGATGTAAAATGCAGACAAACTGTAATCATCCAATGAATAATCCCAATTACTTATTTTGAGTTGATGAAGTTACTGTCATCTTCAGGCTAGCTTAAGTTAGGGTCCATTGCTCATAATCACAAACTTAGTAAATAGACACATACAATCAAGAATTGTATCTTTGTAGTTATTTAAAATACTGTTTTACAGAACACATGCATTTATACTTAAGATTTATTAGTATTATTAGGTTACGAAAGATGTGCTACATGATTTTCATTGTTTGTAGACTGGAAGGCCTAAAATATTATAATGTATTGAATATCAAGGATCTAGTCTGGTCATTTTTGTCTAAAATATGCCATTACACTAGAAGGGCACAGGGCTAATTCAAAGGGAACCACCTAATAAACAGACAAAACCCCCCTCACTCTTAGTGGGAATTATTTTTAATACGCAGGAAATATTCTCCTGTAAGCAATACCTATTATAATATTTAATTACCTAGATGCTACAGATTTTCGTTTGAAGGTTTTATCCTTGCATCAGTTTGTAGATCTGTCCTCTTGCTGGTAAGCAAGAAATATCAAATCATAGAAGAGTTAGGGTTGTAAAGGACCTGAAGATCATCTACTTCCAACCACCCTGCCATGGGCAGGGATGCCTCACACTAGACCATGTCACCCAAGGCTCTGTCCAACCTGGTCTTGAACACTGCCAGGTTTGAAACATTGACAACTTCTTTGGGCAACATGTTCCAGTGGCTCACCACCCTCAGAGTAAAGAACGTCCTCCTGATATGTGACCTGAAAATCCCCTGTTTAAGTCACAAAATTCTTATCATATCTGAATGAATTACTAGTGTAAACACACTTTTATTCCCTCTGTAGATTGTTGGGCTGACATGACTATTTCATTTTGTTCTGTTTTGTAAATCCAAAGAGCATGACAATATATTTCAACACATGGTGTCCATCGGAACACATTAAGTCCATATAACGGTTTATCAAAAAAAGTCTTTAAAGATTCAGTTTAAAATTATTCTGTGTCACATTATTCAACCTGTGACAGTGTCAGCTGTGCTTTAAAAATCAGTTTATCGTTAAAACCTAAACTTTAAAAAGCTGAAAAATAGCAAATTGAGGGAAATTAGAGTTGTTTTTAATTGCCAATTTGTGCTTCTTATGACACTTTTGGAAAACATGTTTTAAAAGTAGCTTTAAGTATATTTCCATTAAACAGAAATGAAAACATGATGTATTCTGAGTGAAGTCAAAGAGAGCAGTGACATTTAATGATGGGTTTTAAAGGAGGGTAGACAAGTGTTCAAACAGAGTTTCCGAATACATAAGTAGTTCTAACAGTTGAAAGCAGAGCATTTAAATCCTTTTGACATTCTTAATTGGATGTTCCCTCGCTCTCTCGCCTGTCTTGTTATTTGCCTTTATTTCTTTCTGAGTTTTTTAGAATATTAAAAATGTTCATAACCTTACAGAAATAATGGACTTAGATATTTTTAATATATATGAGGTCAAATTGCGTGTATAGCGCAGAACCATTAGCGTCAGTGGAATTATACTGGTGATATTTTACCCCCCACAATTATCAGTCAAGGCAGATAAACAGATGGGTACTCTTCTTTAAAATTTTATTTTTGCCAGAGGTTAGGTATGTGAAGAATCAGACTGACAGTAACGGAGGTTTTGATACAGAGCAAGTGTAACATGAGCTCTTCGATAATGTCTATGTATGTTTATATGTGTGTGAGTGTGTATGTATATGTGCGTCAGTATATACTAAGAACGTTTTTGGCCAAATTTTTTATCCCAGAATCTAGAATCTAGGGAAGCTGTTTCACATTATATGAAACTTTGGTATTTTTTGGCTGAAGTTTTTATATTGCATTTTTTGGCATGTCATATGGGACATGTTCACAGTACAGTAATATAAGACCACTAAGCAGCTATCACAGAGCTTTTAATCACAAAAACCTTGCATGTGGGGGAGGAAGGGACATGTAGTCTACTGTGTTAAAAAAAATAAATATTTAAGGAAAAGAAAACCACCCACAATATTATGATAGTGTGTATGTCTGTGATTTATTCTTGGTCTTAAAATAGTAAATACTGTTTGTAAATGTAGTCCTCCCAATTAAAAAATAAATATATGGTAGGATAGGAAGCAGCTTAGAGAAGAACAAAAAGAGTGTTCAAAGCTATGGAATATCTTTCATGCAAAGAACAACAAGTAAGCTGGGAGTTTTTCTACTAGCAGTAGATATGAAAGTGGCCTATGAAATCATGGCTGTAATGCAGAAAGAGCATACATATCAATAGTTATTGTCTCTTCCAACACAAAACACAAAGATATCAAGTTAAGGTAGAAGGCAGCAGGTACAAGGACTTTTGGGCCTTCATACAGGATGCTGCAGGTGCTAGGTGTTTATATGAGTTTACATTGGTACTGGACAAGAAAATACATTCATGGTAGAAACCCATGACATGAGGAATTGTAGCCTGTGTTCAGCTTTGCTGAAGTACTCGGTGTCAGATCCTTAAAAATATTTAACCTATGACATTTATGAATTTTCACTGTGTATACATAGTTCTAGGCTTTGTTTTCCAGTGAAGCAAACCATTAATATAGGCAGAATGAAAATGAATACTGTGGGAACATTCTTAAGCCCTAAAGCTGAGATGTATTCAATACAATGTGACTGTTTTAGTACAAAGTTTAATCTACCACAACATAGGTATTGCAGGCATAAAGGAAAAACTCCACTGGAGAGACTTATGAAATTTGGATCTTTTCCAATAATCTCTACTTTTCATATTTTTCTGAAAGATTAAGTAGATCTTTTCTCAGCTGGTCTTGGGCTCAAACTTCTTAAACTTTTGAAGTCAGTGTCACTGACCTTTTAATTAGTGCATGTACCTCTTTACCCTTATTTCTTCATTACGTGATGTTTGAGACATTTTTACTATGTTAATAGTTTTGTATGGAAGTGTCTGGTCTAAACAATCTCTACTTTATCAGGATTTTTTAATTTTGCTTTTTATTTTATTTTAGTTCCCCACCCCCTCAGTTATATAACTGTGTTGTGTTCTTTTGTGGTTGGACTCTTTTTTTTTTAAAACCACTTGCTTCAAAACATTTTATCTGTTTAGCACAGTACATCACAAGCTATTGAACATATCAGCAAAGACAAACTGTGGCAGCCATAGCCTCAGGTAACTCGCAAATGGGCTGTGTTCACAACTGAGAGAGTGGAGAAAAAAGCACGACTTGCTGTGCTTAGTGGTAACTGAGTAAATTATTTCCTGACATGGATATTCCATTATAATTGCCAGATTCCACAGAGATCCCTAGGTTACCAGGTGATTAACCAAACTAAAGAAATAAAATAAGGATTTTCGCAAACTGCAGTTTTCTGAAAAAAACTACGGCAGAAACCATAGCACACAAGCTTTTCTTCCTCTCCTACCTCCCTCAGGTACCTGATACTGACCTCAGGCAGACCTGAGCACTGGGTATGGATCTGTGGCCATCCATGGTGAGTCCCAGACACAAAGTACTGTGATAGCTATGCGCAGGTGACAGTTAAAAACTGAAAACCCATGCATCCATGGACTTATGGCTGTTGGTCTGGCTGGGGGGCTGACCACCTGGAAATCCTCTACCAATAAATGGCAAAAGTCCCTTTTTATTCCTTGGAAAGGAGAAGAGATGCTGAAAGAAAGAGAAGCTCAGCTGTGAAAGACAGGGCATGTTAGGAACTGTGCATCTTAGGTCAGCTGTAAGCAGAGGAAACAGCTACCAAGAGCTGAGAGATGCAAAGTTTTCACACTAAAATGACTGGATGGTTTATATATGTAGGGCAGCTGCTGGAAAACAGGTGATGTAATAAGTTATTGATCCTATGGAGGCTGAGACCACTACAGCTGTGATGTATGAAGTTGAGATGCCTTTGACAGGTACAGAATAGAAACTAAATTATTTAGGAGAGAACTGGAATAGGTCTGAGGGGAAAGGAGGGACACCACTAGTGAAAGAAGGAAAGATGGTGAACCTCTGCCCAAAAGGATGTGCAGTCTAATCCAGGATCCTTATTTAGGACAGAGTAAGGCTATTACCACAGTGACAAAAGCCAAACCAAATGAAAGGATAGGCCACTATCCGGTTAAGAAAACTCTTACATTTCTGTTAACACACAATATGAACCACATAATGTTGGGGTATCAAGTACCACATTCTCATTTAGAAATACAGGTTTTTCATGTTTATCATTCACTGTTAAGTCTTTCAAAACTTCCATGAGGGGGTCGTGCTACACCCCGTGGCCCTGCAGAACATTACTCAATGCACTGAGTGTTTTGTCTCATTTTCTCTTTGGTAGCAGATTAGATGGGCAATAGGCCTCCACTGCTTTGCCTCATAATGGGATACTACAGCAGGATCTTGGTGTTGCTTCTTTTGGTACAATAAATTTGTGCTTCTCTATTCCTATATCAGAGCCATGAAACAAAGAAACATTAAAATTATGCACATAAATGCTTCTAAGATGTGAAACTTTTGTGACAGCAGTTTTAGCCCCGAGAAGATAAAAGTTATTTTGGGATTCTTGTAATTTCTATCACATAGATGCAGGAGAAACGGATGGGCTAGTGGCTGTTAAAGACCTTTATGCATGCCACAGTATTATGATGTTCTCAGGCAATTACTGGAAATAAGGAGAAATAGAGTTTTCCAAGGCACAGCTGGTTATGAGTGAAGCAGGTTAAAAAACAAGTTATTTTTTTGTGTCTTAGGGTGCATTTGTGCTTTGTGTCTTTTACCTTTGGGTAAAAATACCTTTTTGGTGTTTTTATTTGGTTCTTTTTTTGAAACATAAGCAAATTTGGGGAAGTGGGTTAAATGTGATTTTAATACCCAAATAACTAAAAAAAATCCACACAAACACCCACTCCTCTGCCAACAACTTAAAAAAGTGTCAAGCATAATGACCTTTGTTTCAGAATCTATTCAGAGAGAAGCAGCTCGTTTTCCAGACCTCCTGAATGCTGATAATGAACAGATTAATAAGAAATAAAGTAATTGTTCAGAGTGCATGATCTGGGGAGAGATAATGGGCAAGGGGAAGAGAGCTGACAAAGACCGGATTTCTAAACTGTCAGTCACAATCCTTGTTAGTAGTGGCTAAAGGTTTTAAGCTGGAAAGGGGCTCTCTCAGCATGGTTTATAACCCGCAAGCTGAAAGTTGCTTTCTGAGTTTGAGTGTACAGATGCTTAGTCTTCATTCATGCCCATAACAGAAAAGAAACAGGGTTTTAATTTTGACTCTACTATTGTGAGAACACTTGACAGTCCTCTCCTTATGAGTGTCTGTGTGTAATTTAATTATTACTGCTGCTGTGCAATACCTCAGAGCCTAGAAGGAGGAGGGGCATTGTATCTTCCTCTGTTTGCATCCTCTGCCCTTTGGCTATCTCTCATTATTGTCACTCTCAAATTACTTTTTTAAATTGATCTGTTAAAGATAAGGTTAGTCGTGCTGTTTGTTTTTCCCCAAAGCAGCATCTCTATGCTATTCTGGACTGTTAGGAGGAGGTGTAAGGTTATGATGATGTCAACTGCAATCACACTATGTTCTGCGTGTTTTTAACAACCCTTAGGTAATTTCTACTCATTTATTACTTTTGCTGTTTTCTCTACTATTAGTGCTATTTCTACCCACAGCTTAAAAGGCTTTCATTAGAATGAAAATGTTCATCCATAATTCAGTACTCTTTTTGTTTTCCCATAAGACATGCTGTGTTTGCTCAGATGTTAAGAAGTAGTTTAAACAACTCCAGTATTTCTTAAATGTACTGTCTATGTGCTAAAGCATCTAGCATAAAAAGTTGTTTGGAATCAGATACCTTTTCCCAAGAAAATTCATCCTTTAATTAAAGGAAAATATTCCCATTTTGCCTGTGTTCAGCTACTTTGGGCGTACCCAGAAAGAAAAAATTCAGCAGTCTGGAGTGGAAAAGAATACTACATGAGACTCCCTAATCTCAGCCTGGATACTGTGTCATAGGTAATACCTTACTCTGTACACTCTGTAAGTTCCCTTTTGTTAACTCTTCGACAGGTCTCTGGTGCATGTACCCTCTCTTAAGAATGATAGTAGCTAGTAGAAATATGATAATGTAACCAGGTAGGAGGATAAACACTTATCTGGGTAACTTTTGTGTTGACTTGTTCCCTATGCAGTCTGTACAGACACTGAATGCACCATCATACTGGACTGACTGTGCTGCCTTTCCAGCTATTTCCTCACTGCTCACCATTCTTGAGTATCTGAAGGATAGTGTGGATTGCACTTTTGGCAAAGAAAACTCTGCTGGGGAGGACTGAAATTTCCACACTGGGACACTTACATGTTCTAGGATCAAGGTTTTGTTCAACTTTTTTTAGAATTCAAAACATTTCAGAAATAACTTGGTGCCAAGAATTGCCAAATTCAGTTCTTTTGGTTAACTTATATATGCTTTAAAGCCACTTTTTTGATCTTGGTTTGGGTTATATTGTTTGGTCACAATTTAATTTTCAAGCAAAAAGTCAATATTCAATCATGTCAGAGGATGCTGGAATATTCTTTTTGTACTTGCAGACACACTGACACCCTGAAGAGACACACAAACACACACACTTCCCAGTCAGCAGTGGTACATTAATTTCTGGTGGCTTTTATTAGCCTTAAAGAATTTGAAGCTTTGTAAACCTCAACCTTTTCAAAAAATTGTTTCTATACAGCAGGTAATGAGATCATCTGCCTCACCTCTGCCATACATTCTTGCAAATAGCACACACTACCTACAGGTTCTCTGTGTGCACAGCTGTTCAGGATCTCTGACTCTTACAACACACTCAAATTTGATGCTTAGCCAGTATCCAAATTCTCAGGTACTCAACTTTTAGAAGCTGTAGCAAGACATCTGTAACCATCTGCACAAGGCTTGGAACTATATCCAGAAATCTATCAAGTGAAAGATACTGAACAAGCTGCTGGAGCAGGCCCAAAAGTATTACAGTAGAGGTTCTTCCTGCGGGGGCTCCTCTGTAAATACAGGCATCACTTTGTTCACTTTTCACACATCATTATGTGATGAATGTTGCTGTCACATTCTAATCCTTTTTTTTCTGAGAATTTTTTTTTTTTGCCAATATTCTTCAGTACTGTATTTGAAACCTTTCCTTGCTAAAAAAAAAAAATCCAAAAAAAACCCTAACCTGGTGCTAAGTACTTGCTGTGAAGTTGTGCTATTCCCCCTGGAAATCAACTATCTTGTTGATTCATTAGATACTAAATATTAAAAAAAAAATTATAGTCAAAACAATATTACACCATTTATATAGAAGATTGTGGAACAGCTATATGTTTCCCTTAAGGTCCATAATCAAGTCTTTTTCTGCATAGTTGAGACTGGTTAAACAGCTGAAAATCATAAAAGACCAGGCAGAATTTTAAGCTATGGAGAAATTCAATTTGTGCCAGTTTTTAAAAATAAGTCAACATAATTTGCTTCAAATTTGATGTTGAGTCCAAGAATGGAACAAGGCAGCCATACAAGAACAGGTAAACTAATAACAAAATGTGATTCTGGATGTGAGAAAATGCAGAAGCTGTGTCTGCTATGTGTGAGGGTATTAATTTGTATTACAGGCTTTTCAACTGAACACATAAACTTAAAAGATAATGACATTCTTCCTTTGTATTAATCACAGCCACAGCAAAGCTTGCCCACCAATGCTGAGAGGATTTCACTGTCTGAGGAAATTACCTTGTGAAGGAGGCTGGCATGGAGATAAGTAGACTGTGGCAGCCTCTGCATTATTTTCAGAATCTGTAACACCAATGGGCAAGTAAACACAAACCAACGTTGTTTCTTAAATATTTGTAAAATTTTTATATTTGTGTTTTTCTGAAGTCTAACTGAATGGCACATCACATCCCATCTTTTTAAAATATGGGAAAATTACACATAGGGAACTTTTTTTTTCCCACAAAACTGTTTTTTTCTTATTTGCTATTTCTTCCTGGAACATTATTTACAGATACTTTTTATCCCCTCCAGAACTGTGATTTTGAAAAATCTGAAATTCAAGTCACACAGGTTATCTAAAATGCAGTCTCTGAGTGGGTGTCCCAGTACTTTAGCCCTACTTACAATGGGGAACCTGTAGTGTTTTAACAACTACAGTTGATACCAACTAGTTATCAAGAAGGCATTAAACTGGGAGAAGCATCATGTGATGGATAAGTTTTGTGTATTGGAAACACTTTGGTCATTCAATAGTGTGCCGTTTAATTCCTACCTTACGTAATTCTGCAATATGCTATTAAAAACAGCAGATGTTCACTCCAAGGATGGTTGCACTTCATCTGTGAACAAAGTGATTCCTGTGTGTATCATGACAGGGTATATTCTCTGTTATACCTTGAAACTCATGCAAGTCCAACCAGTGTAAAATGGACTTGAATAATTGAAACAGAATTTGACCTATGTATTCTCACTTCTAAGCTATAGAAAGCATTTACAAACCATGCAAATAAAGACAGCTCATGTACATTAATGCAATCTTATTCTAATAATCTTTGCATATGGCATAGCAAATATTGGTACTATTAAGAAAGTTAAAGCAAGATCGAATTGAATATTCATAATTTAGCTCATACTACATTACAGATGTTTTATGCTGAGAATTAATGCTGTGTGAAGTTATATATAAATTTGACAGTCTTTAATTTGACTGCTTGTGTTATCTACCATATGTTTATTCTGTCCTTGAGTATAACCTCCTGGCAAAAAAATAATAGTAGTAATCTATGAAGTTTTCCATAAGAAAAAAGCAAAAAAACTATAAATGAATTAACTTAAATTAGTCTTTTTTTGAAGAGCTACCACATTAGTCTTGAAGGCTTTTTACTTGTCTCATTACTAGAATGAAAAAAAAAAAGGTATTTGTCTTTCCACCACCCTACTATAGTTGATATTTCCTCCCCCATTGGTTTATTATGATTTCATTTCTTCTTCATATCATCCTACTCTCCATTTTGGGCCTTCCAGATTTCTAGAATTCCAATTGAAAAATCCAAATCTTTGCTTGAACTGTAGTTCTTGGGAATCTGAGCTATTGTATGTTGAATCCTGCTGGCATCTGAGATTTAATCTTTATAAATCTGAGTGCAAAACTGCCTTATTTCAAATTTCTCTTTGCTGCATAATTTCTTTTGAATTGTCATTCCTAGGATTGCATTTAGACTTCTGGTCTATTTTTCTCTTACCTTCACTCTAACAATTAGTGCTTTCTTGCCTTCTTCAGTTCAACTTTAGCAAGTTGTCGTTGCTCTCTCTAGTGCTTCTCTTTCTGAGTTAGTGAAAAAAAAAACCAACAAGATTTGAAAATAATTTAAGAAAGAGAATTTACTTATCTTAAAACTAAATAATTGCACTGTTTATTTTCCTTGGAACACAAGCAAGAAAGTCTGAGAAGATTCCATGGGCCCCATTTATTTTCTTTCTGTGTGTTACCCCATGCCGTTGTTGCAAGCATTCATTTTCTTTCCCCTTAGAGAAGCACTTTTTTACAGGAAAATAGTGTCTTAGCATAATCTGTTCTGTAGAGATAACTGGCCTAGGCTTTTTTCCTTTTGCCATTTCTTTTCTTCCTGCACTAGACATGCTCTTGGAAACTTGTATATTAATACAACAGCAATTGACTTTCAGGTCTTTTAAGTTTCTGTATAATTCAGCATGCTTTCAAGAGCAACTAATAGGTGGCTTATAGAGTGTAAATATACAAATTCCATTATATGCACTTAAAATTGTATATGCATATATGAATATAAACTAAACCAATGAAAGAACTGCTTTTTGATTGCTAAGGCTTTTCATTTTTCAGGCAAAGGTGCTCTGACACCAAATGATAAATGAAAAAGGATTAAAATATAAATTAAGAATTAAAAATAATTTCCAAGGAGACCTTCAGGTACATCTTAAATTGCATTGATTAAGGCATATTTCAGCCGATGCATAGCTTGAGATAAATACAGTAAGAATAATTCAGCAGGGTTAAAGCTCACAGATACATGCTCAGAGTACATTTAACTAAAGTTTCTCTCTAACTATTCTTCAGTTTTGCCCATCAGGCCCCAGGATCATATTTTCTGGATGCCTGGTTGCATTATCTGTGCCTAGCACAGAAGTACTGACCTGAAAGTCTTGTTTAAGTGACCATCTAAGACTCCTTTTTAAACTGAGTCACAAGCATGGAGAGGGTCTTTTTCTCTAAAGAAACATAAATTATGCTGCCTTAATTACAAAATCTTAATTTTTAAACAAACAGTTTTCTGTGTCATTTAGATCATATCTTTAAAGAAATAATGTATAAACCCCATGGATTAATTCACATATAAATTTGAATTATCTGGTGTAAAGGTATTTTGGACTGAATGAGGCAATGTTGAGGAGGAAGTAGGTGGAAGAGAGGGGAAAACCTAGTATAAAATTGTTTTGTAAAAGACAATATTTTTTAAAGCCCATCTTTCTAATTCATCCAGGAAAGCATCTATTTAGTGAAGCAAGGCCTACCACTTGCTTAAGAATATATTTCATTAATATTTTCCCACCTAGCACTGTCTAGAATGCTAAAAAAAACCACAATATCAAACCCAAAAGCCCAATGACAAACTTTCAGAATTAACAGCATTAACATCTGGAGAGCACTTAGTTTCATGTTTCTTATGTTTTTTGTTTCATCAAGTTTCTCCTGCTTTCTTTTGCAACAAGTTCTTGCATTTATGATAGAGTTCTAGGTTGTGAATCCCAGGTGGAGAAATAAAACGCCGTTTCCTTTGGCTAGGTTAACCAGGCTTTGATCTTTCCTCTGACAGGTTCTGGATACAGCCAAATAGTGTAGTCCGTTTTTCTTTTCCTTTCTTTCCTTTTCAATGCAGGGTGTGTGTGTGTGTGGGAACACAACATGTTATGTGTTATGCTACTCACACTACCTCATTCCCTGCCATCTTCTAATATAAAACGGTACTGCTCTCTAGGGAGACTTGGTTTACATGTGTTTTTCCAAATATGAGCATAAATTCCTCCCATCTGTAGTCTTATTGTACAGCTACAGTTTGTGTCTATCATCTAGATTATTTTGCGCTTCATGCACACACATCTTTCAAAGAGGGCAACACAAAGACCTCCTAGCACCAGCTCTCAACCATTTCAGTTTATTCACCGCTATTTCTCAGAAGATTGAAGAACAGTTACTCTATCAGTACTTTAATTTACATACAAAAGCTGACCAGTCCTGCTGCAGAATAGTCAGTCATGGTTCCCCTGTAAAGCTCCATTACAGTGTGATTATTTTCCTTCCCCCTGCTGAAACATGACATGCACTTGTGAGGTTATAAAATCATACAATAATGCAACACTAAATTAGATTCAACAATGAAAATGTCTGGAATATTCTTTCTATTCTAGTACCTTTCACTTCCCACCTTTTAGGTTAAGATGTAATTTTTTTCTGTGCTCCATGCATATATAAATATATACGTTTGCTGTGAACACATAGTAACACAAGGTAGCTTTGCAGATTGGCAGATCCATGCCTAACTAGGGCCTAGAATAAAAAATTAAGGAAATCTCTGATTTCATAGTGACTATCTTATCACTATGTAAAATTTAAAAGGGAGCATGGTTTTCAAATATTTCATTTAAAAAACCCTATATTTTTGTATCAAAATAATCGTGCAGATTGGCTAAATACGTGCACTGACACCCTTTAGGTGTGAAGTAGTCTGCTGAGAATTGTAATGAAGGCTTGCATTTCTATTTAGCCAGAAATATGTTTGTTGTTCAATACAGCACTCATGGAGAGGTCTACAAGCGATAGGTACACAAATGACAGGTTTCTTGTACTTTTCCTCATGGTTTCTCTGTAGAAAAAATCTTATCTGGTAATTCATATACTCCCAAGGAAACAGTATTATGCAAATTAAATTTGCGACACCAATTAAAAAAAAAAAAAGCATTATCCACAAATACTAAGGGATTGTATTCACAGGTGACTTAAACCGAATAGAAAAACCCAACAAAAGTGCAACCACCTCAATAAAAATAAAAATTAAACCAACAACAAAAAAAAAACAAGAAGAAAGAAATGGAAAAAACCCCCAAACAAACAATAATTTATCTATAAATTCTTATCATATCAATATTTAGATGTACTCATAACAAACTAAATAACCATAGTTCTTGAGCTGGACTTAGTTGCACTGTACTTGGTTTTACTGTGTAACTACATGCCTTCAAACACTTTAGCAACTAAGAGAGCAATTGTATGTGCTGATCCAACAGCGCCAGACAGGAAGAATCATAGTATGACATTTTCAACTATTTTGAATCTACTTTGAAAATTAAGCTTAATGAAGTTTAACGTATCCACTTTAAACTGAAAACTTCATCAGGAGAAAATAAACTGGTATTTGTCAGGGGTCAGACGTCTCAAGTTAAGTTTCATACTCCAGTTTTGGATTTGGCTTGGTTTTGATCAACAACTGTTTAATTATTTTGTGCAAAGAAACTTGTGTGCAATGGAGAAACACAGGAAAGCAAAGTCAAAATGTGTTGTTTCAAACCAGGAAAATAGGCTTAAGAATCTGTTTTTTATCTGCTTCTCACTCAAAGACTTTGGGCTACAAGTTATTTTATGATGGATTCTTTTAAAGGCTTTTCTGCTCCATTTGGTTTTCTTCCTACTCGGGAAAAAAAAAAACAAAACAAAACCAAAACATAACAGAAACATAAATTTAAACATTACAGAAAAAGTTACTCTAAGGAAAAATTCAGTATCTAAATATATATATTTATAGCTGTTCAGTCTGTTGGGATTTATTCATGACTGCCTTTATAGCCAAGAAATGGCAGTATTACTGTAGCTAACATTTAAAAACTTTCATGCACTTCCAAAAAGATCCGTGTGCAGAAATGAAGATTGAAACTTAAGTTTTTATAAAATGAATTGCAACCCCTTGGAAAAAAACATAATCAGATTACCAAGTAAAATTACAATCAGATTACCAACTATTTTAATCTGGCGGAATCAAATTTCCCCATTTGCGGTGATAGAAGAGAAAGCTCACCTTGAAAACCAGGGAATTTTACAGCTCTTCCTTGTTGATAAGACAGTAGAGAGAACTGATGTGACAGCTCAGTCTAACAGAAGCAAACTAGTTTATTCTCCTATGTAACTAGTAGGATGTAATTCAGTGTCTACCAATTAACTGAATCACCTTATCACAGTTTTTGCATACTTACCTGTCATGGTTTAAACCCAGTCAGGCAATTCATTCACTCATTTCCCCCCCGCTTCTTGCCCTCCCCCTGCTCCCAGAGGGATGGAGAGAGAGTCAAAAAGAATGCAACTCCCACGGGTTGAGATAAGAGCAGTTTAGTAACTAAGGTATAACACAAATCACTACTGCTACCACCAATAATGATAAAGGAAATAACAAGGGAAGAGAATACATCACCTCACCACCAGCCAACCGATAACTCACCCCCCAAGCCCGACCAAGCACCGACCGATACCTCCTCCAACCCTGCAGTCTCCCAGCCCTTCCGGCTAACTCCCAGTTACATCCTGGGCATGACGTGCTGTGGTATGGAATACCTCTTTGGTTAGCTTGGGTCAGGTGTCCTGTCTCTGCTTCCTCCTGGCTTCCCCTCCTCCCTGGCAGAGCATGAGGCTCACAAAGTCCTTGGCCAAACCAAAACATCATTGTTATCATCTCTGTTCCCGAGCTGAAAGTCAAAACACAGCACTGCACCAGCTACCAAGAAGGAGAAAAATGACTGCTACTGCTGAACCCAGGACATTACCTTAATAAGCAGCATGCTTTCTGTGTCATAATAGGAAAGAAAGGGAAATAAAATGCGACTTACTGTTCAGCTCTTGCCTTATGAATATTTATCAATAATCTTGAAAATGCACATCATCCACAACAATATAGTTCTTGTCAGCAATGATTCTTTAGTTCAATCCAATGTCAGTGACCCCAGCTAAATTGGGGGGGGGGGGGGGGGTGTGTGGAAGCAGAGAGAGACATAAAAAAAATAAGCTGTTTGAATTTTTTTCCCTTTTTTCTTTCCAAATAGAATCCTGTATGACAAACCCTTTGAAGGGTCTGTGGGAGCAATTATCACCACATTTCTTACTCTTACTCTTTTTTCCTGTCCTGTTTCTCTCACACTTTTCTGCCTGTTTATTTTGCTATTGAATAAGCCAACTAGAAGGAAGTATCCCAACTAGAAGGAAGTGCAGCAGGAGGTCCAGGAGACCTCCTTGGATGGATAAGGAGCTGCTGAGGAAAACTGAAATGAAAAAAGAAACTTATAAAAAGTGGAAGCAAGGACAGGCGGCCTGGGAAGAATACAGGGATGTCTGGGAAGCTAGGGACCAGGTTAGGAAAGTTAAGGACAGGTTAGAATTAAACTTGGCTAGTGATGTTAAGGATAACAGGAAGGGGTTCTTTAGGTATGTAGCACATAAAAAACAGACTAGGGACAACACAGGCCCCCTCAGCTCTCGGGAGAACTGGCTACACAGGATTTGGAGAAGGCTGAGGTTCTGAATGACTTCTTTGCCTCAGTCTTCACTGGGAAAGATTGACCTCACCACCCAAGTATCGGAAGGCAGACGCAGGGACTGTGAGAATGAAAACCTTGCGCCCACTGCAGGAGAGGATCTGGCTCGAGACCATCTTAAAAATCTGAACGTGCACAAGTCCATGGGTCCTGATGTCTCTACCTGGACTTGTGCAAAGCATTCGACACTGTCCCACACAACATCCTTGTCTCTAAATTGGAGAGACATCAGTTTGATAGATGGACTGCTTGGTGGATAAAGAACTGGCTGGATGGCCACACACAAAGAGTTGTGGTCAATGGCTCAATGTCCTGCTGAAGACCAGTAACGAGTGGCGTCCCTCAGGGATAGATGTTGGGACCGGTCTTGTTTAACAGTCGTTGCTGACATGGAGAATGTGATTGAGTGCGCCCTCAGCAAGTTTGCTGATGACACCAAGCCATGGCCTGCTGTTGATACCCTGGAGGGAAGGAATGCCATCCAGAGGGACCTGGACACACTTGTGAGGTGGGCTGATGCCAACCTCATGAAGTTTAACCATGACAAGTGCAGGGTCCTGCTCCTGGGTTGGAGCAATCCCAGGCACAGCTACAGGTTGGGCAGAGAAGAGATTCAGAGCAGCCCTGTGGAGAAGGGCCTGGGGGTGTTGGTTGATGAGAAAATAAACATGAGCCGGCTTCAGTGTGTGCTTGCAGCCCAGAAAGCCAACCGTATCCTGGGCTGCATCAAAAGGACCGTGACCAGCAGGTCGAAGGAGGTGATCCTGCCCCTCTACTCTGCTCTCGTGAGACCTCACCTGGAATATTGTGGCAGTTCTAGTGTCCTCAACATAAGGACATGGAACTGTTGGAACAAGTCCAGAGAAGGGCCACGAGGGTGATCAGGGGACTGGAGCACCTCCCGTATGAAGACAGGCTGAGGAAGTTGGGGTTGTTGAGCCTGCAGAAGAGAAGGCTGCGTGGAGACCTCATAGCAGCCTTCCAGTATCTGAAGGGGGCCTATAGGGGTGCTGGGGAGGGACTGTTCATTAGGGACTGTAGTGATAGGACAAGGGGTAATGGGTTAAAACTTAGACAGGGGAAGTTCAGGTTGGATGCAAGAAACAAGTTCTTAACTGCAAGGGTGGTGAGGCACTGGAATAGGTTGCCCAGGGAGGTTGTGCATGCTCCATCCCTGGTAGCGTTCAAGACCAGGCTAGCCAGAGCCTTGGGTGAGATGGTTTAGTGTGAGGTGTCCCTGGCCATGGCAGGGGGGTTAGAACTAGATGATCTTAAGGTCCTTTCCAACACTAACTATTCTATGATTCTATGATTCTAAGCTTTCCAAACAGGAAACATGTCTTTTTCCTGGACTGGGAAACATTTTAATACTTAGGTACCATTGCACCATACAAATACTATTATGAATGGTGGAATCTTATTTAATAACGGTAATCTGCAAAAGCTGTTGAGCTCGTGGAACTAGAGATACAGCAGTTCTTAAAACATACAAAATCAAATGGAGGTATAATTTGTCTGGTCAAAAGGGATACATTATCATCCAAATAATGCAGTTGTGAATTTTACTTGGTTTTAATCTCACAAGATCCTAGTGTTTCTCTGTTCTGACTCCCTAGCATTTTGATGTTGATTCTAAAGAGCTTTTCCAGCTATACATTGGGTACTATCTTTAAGAGAGGAAAAGAAATGATTCAGACTTTGTTTGATGGCATTATTTTTTTTTGTAAGAAAACCTTTTCCTTCCTTTCTTACACAGATATTACATAAACATGAATGCATTCTTTTAACTTCTAGTATTTTACCTTCAAGAGCACTTTAGAAATGCAGCTTTTATTTTATTATGTATTAAAATGTTTGGTTTGCTCAAATATGTTCTCTTTAATGCAAGTTACTGTGTACATTGTTGAAACTTATTTTCTTCAGTGCTCTGGGGACTTTAAGAATAAGTCAATTAGAAAATGCAAATGAGTTCACTTTCTCTGAAAGGCTTTTATATAGAAAAGGAAGAAAACTCATGGCATCCTTGGAACAGTGCAAGCTGACTGACTTTGAGCTTAGAAATTGATGCTGCTACACAAGGCTTTCAAACAAATAGATTTTTTTTTTGTAATAGCTTCATTATGACTCAGTCCTAAGAGTGAAGCTATTTTATGCTACTGTTAAGTTACTCATTATGGCGTTGTCCAAATGATCATAGAGTCATAGAAACATTTAATTTTAAAAGACCCTTAAAATCATCAAGTTAAACTGTCAGCCTAAGAGACCAACCTGATTTATCAGATAAAACTACTACTAAAAATGATTGGAAGATTGGAACTTTGCAGTGATTTTAGTTTTATGAAGTATTTATAGCCTAAACCTCAAACAATTCTCTGTTTATTAAAGGTTTTTTTTTTTCATGTTTCACAGTGGATGAAATATTCATACAAAATTTGTTTATTTCCAAATACTCTATGCTGAAGTAACGCTACAGAGGAGTGCTGTTATGTCATCAAGATCAGAGTGAGATTTGCCCCAGCAGCAGTTCTAGCTCTGCAGAATATTTTGCTCTTTATGCAGGGGGTACATTTCTACGTTGGTTTTTTTCTTGATGTGAAACAATGTTACTACAATTTGGCAGGCTGTTGCAGGTGGGTAGATATTTATGTGATTCTAAAATGTATCACACAATGCAACATTCAAAAGGCTAATTTAATGCTCGATACAATTACTGCTATCTCAGAAATTATTTCTTTGAATAGCTTTTTTTCCATGTTCCTTGTGGTTCATCTGTACTTTGTTGAGTTCCAAATCAGTATTTTTGGCATATCTTTTATACCCAGAAAATTCTGAAATTCATTAACTTATTCACAAATCATGAGAATTAGTTCTTTCAACCTACACATTTGCTAATAAGGTCACTCAGATATTGTGTATGAGCTCTATCTTTAGTCTCTTTTGGTTCAGAAATCACAATATCTCCTCTGGTTTATTCTTAATGTCAACAATAATACCTACAGATTTTCTTGTCATCCAATTTACCAGAGTCTACACAGTAACAATTCACAGTATAGGTCTCAATTTCTTCTTCAAAGTAGCATGCTTACGAATATATCTGTTCATGAGCACATTCATCCGCCTTGACTCCACAGTGAGAATAATGGGAAGAATCATTCAATAGCTCAGAGTGCTCACCGGGCAGAACCATTTTACCTTCATGAAAGGAGTCAGTAACATCTCCTAGGAAGTCAAGGAGAAACCCTAGTCAGTAGTACAGACTGAATCCAGACTATAGGATTCCTTACAGTCAGTTATTTTATGACTTTCCCAGTGAATTCGTTCCACTTTCCACAAAATGAAAGAAAATCAGATCCCATCTTAACTGGTTGAAATAAGCTTTTAATTAATCCTACTTGTGATTTATTTATTTATTTATTTTTAATGCATTTTCTCTCTTGTTCTGATGTGCCTAATCCTTTGTACAGATATACACTAAAAAAAAAACAGGCTTTTCACTCAGAGTTTGGGTTTTACCCTAGAGTCATGCCTTTTGAAGCTAAATTTGGCAATCCTTGGCTTGTGTCCCCAGAGTCCCTGTAGGGTTCTAATCCAAAGTGCCTGACAAAAAGATAAAAGCATGAAATCTGTTTTCTAAGATCCATACCACATTACCAGTGCATGTAACGTCATTTTAACTTGTTGTATATGACTATAGCTCTCACAGCTAGGACATTCCAGCTAAAAGGTTGCCTTCCTTGTGAAGTTAAGATCACTTATACCCCACTTGAAATTATAGTCATTCTAACAGTAAAGTTAGGTGATCTGAAATACAGTAATGTTACTTTTTTAACAAGAATGTTTCATAGAAAATACAACTCCTGTATTTATAAAGAAAAGTATATTTTCCTAAATATTTTGTACTTGTACCAGTCTTCATAAACTGCTTATGTATTCTTTCTGTGGGGAAAAAAAAAATCAAATTATTTCACATATAGAAGTAGATTCTGTTAAAAAATAAAGTCATACCAAGAAAACACAATAAAACAAAAAAAAAAAGAATGAAGAAGTAAGAAGTAATATTATTCTGAAATATTTGGGACTAATCAAATAACGTATTTGGGCTGTCAGCAAGCTTGCTAAGCCCAGGAAAAAAAAAAATAAAAAAAGATAATATCTATCCAGTAGAATTTTTGAGCATAATATTTATTCTCTTAGTTCTTCTGCTGTATGGAGGAGAGCTGTCCATTTCCTTCAATTGACCAACACAAAAGAGAGGGAATTCCAGATACAAGTTATCTGAACTTTATCATTTTTCCCATTGCAAAGTTAAAGGCAGATGCATTTGTGTTACCGTTACCCAGACAAAGACATCAGTGTTATGAAACTGAAGATACAGAGAGAATGTCTGAAACCCTCTAGGTTGATGCGTAAAGCTGAGAGATAAGAAATAGTTCCAATTTTAGATAAAAGATTCTGGTTTTGTATTGTATGTGTTCCTTTGGTTTATAAAAGAATTTAAATTTTGCTTATACCTTATTTTGACGAGCTGTCTGGAAGCTATTTGAAGACAGAAAAAAGACAGATAGGAAAAAAAAGGAGACAGTCATTATTGGGAACGATTTTACAAACCATTGGTTCCTGCTAGATTAAATGATCATAGTATTTTTTATATGTGCTTATAAAATGTAGTTGAATTGATCTTTGCTAATCTAAAATGCAATTCATGAATGAAATAGAAAAAAAATAATTACATCATTAATTTTGCATTTAGGCCTTCCTTCAAAGAGGTTATTGCACTTAGAAAGCAAGACAAAATCAAAAGACTTTAGGAATATAACAAAGGAAAGAACGTAAGGGATAAGTGGTAGCAAGTTTAATAAAATTCACAGTAGAGAACAGAAGAAAGTAGCTTGAGGTACTTCTACCTCTCTACCAATTATTTTTCAAAAGTTGTGGGGGTTACTAAATTTCCCCAATTTTAGAAAGTGAGAAAAACGCTTATAAATTTTACCTACCTAAGTATCCAGACTCGGGAAGCTGGGAAGAAGAAGGGGTATCAGTGCTTTGAAAAGTAGATTAAAATTAAAATTTTGATTTATTTTTTTCATATTAGCAATAACTCCCCTACCCTCTGCCAAGCCAAAAGTGAAACTCAAACAAAAAAAGAGACTAAATTGAGGAAGAAAAAAAAAAAAAAAGATTCTCTGCTAGAAAGTAGTTCGGTTAGAATACAGAAGCATAGGATGGGGAAACAAAACTGAGATTAAAACTACTACCGCATCCCAGCAAGATTGCCTGTAGAAAACTGAATGAACTAACAAGTGATTGGTTAATAAGAATATTCACAGAACTGCCAGCCTGCTTGGCACTTGTTAAGTGGCAGCTGGTCCAATAATGCAACTATTGCTAGCGCTATGATCCTAAAAAAAATCTTGAAAAGCTGGGGGAAGTCCAAAGAAGAGCTAGGTGGGATCAAAGACATCTGGAAAATACGGTACATTGAAAGACTCAGATGTTCCCTCCTGGGGAAAATGGGACTATGTAGTAGGCTTAATTCCTAATTAAAATGAAAAGCAGTTTTATAAACTGAAAAAAAAATAAATCTATCAATAGAGAGAATTAAATACGTAAAAACCCTTCGTTGAATGTGCTTAAAAAGAAAAGGTAAAATTTTGTTCTTTAATCTGTTACAAATGGTGTATGGAGACATCATTCTGCTTCACAGCTGGGGAATTTTCCGTTCTCCCTTCCAGTTCTGTTGTTGCTATTATTATTTGTTGTTACTGTTATTATTAATTGATGTTGATATTTATTATGATTATTATATAAATCCACTTGTATGTCCCATAAATTAAAGTTTTAATCTGAGTCATCTAGATTGTATGACAGTGTAATTTAACATAAAACTTTTTTCATTCAGTGATTTAGGAGAGAACACCCCATGTTTGTTGAAGCCAAATACATGAGAAGAGATAATGTGACCTAGTTCTTATGCAAGATCTAGAAAGAAATGAGGTAACATCTATTTTGTATCAATAAAGCTTAGTGATTCCAAGCAACTGCTTTGGAAAACTGGATTTTCTAGGCTTCTCACAACCATGCATATTTTTCTGAAATTTTCAACACTAGCATATATATAATAAGTTACAGGACAATTACATTTATTTAAATCGGCAGACAATTAACAAATAAAGCTATTTCACATTGATTGTTAATGGTAATGGTAATGCTAATGGTAAACGATATTGTTAATAAAGTTTTAGCTTTTCCTTTAAAGCCAAGCTTTACAAAGATGAAAAACTGTTTCCTGGAGGGCAAACGTTTCTTGATACTGCAAGATTTAGTTCTG
Organism: Pezoporus wallicus; assembly: GCF_028554395.1. NCBI lineage: Eukaryota > Metazoa > Chordata > Aves > Psittaciformes > Psittacidae > Pezoporus > Pezoporus wallicus. The sequence goes on from NW_026640488.1 coordinate 9,501,057, forward strand.
TTCAATATTCTTGAAACTGGAGGAATAAATATGAAAGAAGTGAATCTACTGCTTTGGATTAACAGGATCTGATTGTGGCTTTTTTTGAAGGTCAGTAGTTTTTGAACCTATGGACAACAGCAGTAATGTATACACAAAGGAAATTAAATTCAGAAGCCAGTTACTAATCAAATTTAAAATGGCTTGACACAGCTTGAGTTGGTTAATGGGGGTGAACATTTATTTTGTTCCAGAAGAAAGTGCATTTGAATGATGAAAGCTGCTCATGAAAGAGGTGGGTCATGGGATGTCAGAATGAATGCTTACAGTCTATCCAGTCTTTTCCTTTCTTATCTTGTTGAGAGCTAGTCAATGAGACAGGTCGACAGAAATTCAGATTGGACAAAATATTTGTGTAACAGTTTTGGACATGAGCTGGGAGGAAACTAGCAAGTTAGTGAATGAAAAAGCAGCTTTTATGTGATATTTGCAAGCATTAAATTCAGGAAATTGTACCACCTGTGGCTTAAAGACCAGCTATAGATAAATATCCAGCTTTGCTCTACTCAGCATCCTCTCTGTAACTTGTAGAAGAGAGTTTATCAATATAACTTTTGAATGAATGAGGTTTTGTAAGGTTATCTACCATGTAATATCTGACAGACAGAAGTCATTGATGCCAAAAGGACTGCCACAGACTGAACGGTGAAGATCATATGAGATGAAATGCAAGATACTTGAGCAGAGTTTATCAATATAACTTTTGAATGAATGAGGTTTTGTAAGGTTATCTACCATGTAATATCTGACAGACAGAAGTCATTGATGCCAAAAGGACTGCCACAGACTGAACGGTGAAGATCATATGAGATGAAATGCAAGATACTTTCATTCCAGATAACACTTCACAACTATAAATTACAGCAATAAGATATTTGAATTTAAAAAAAAAAAAGACGAAAAAACCAGACAATGCAAACCCACAAAATACCAAGTTTTATTTTTACATTGGAGTTATTTATCTTGATTTTTTTATGCAGACACGTTTGATTTCCTATATCTTACATCTTTTATAACCATTTTATCTGCCATCACTCAAATGTTTTGGAGGACACGTTTGTGAGTTCATGTCCTAAAATCTACCCCTTCCTTTACTACTGTCATGGATTAGGATGCATCTTTTCAAAAGTGCAATTAGAAAATAGAATAGAATACTTCAGTTAGAAGGGACCTATAACAATCATCTAGTTCAGCTGCCTGACCATTTCAGGGCTTACCAGAAGTTAAAACATGCTGTTAAACAGTATTGTCTAAATTCCTCTTAAACACTAACAGGCTTGGGGCCTTGACCATCTCTCTGGGAAGCCTGTTCCAGTGTTTGACCACCCTCTCAGTAAAGAAATGCTTCCTAATGTCCAGTCTAAACCTCAGCTGGCAGAGTTTTGAACCATTTCTGTGTCCTATCACTGGATCCCACGGAAATCTGCACCTAACTCTGCACTTCCCCTTCTCAGAAAGCTGTAGAGGGCAACAAAGTTGCCCCTCACCCTTTTTTTCTCCAAACTAGACAAATCCAAAGTCCTCAGCTGCTCCTCATAGGGCATTCCTCACAGCCCTTTCACCAGCTTTGCTTCCCACCTCTGGGTACATTTAAGGACCATCACATATTTCTTGAATAGTGGCTGCTAGAAATGCACACGGGGTGAGGCCACACCAATGCTGAATACAGCAGGATAATCACCTCTTTTGACAGGCTGGTTATACTGTGTTTGGTGCAGTTTGCCCTCTGGGCTGCCACGGTACACTGCTGACTCACATTGAGCCTGCTGTCAACCAGCACCCTCAGATCCCTTTCTGCAGGGCTGCTCTCCAGCCACTCCTCTCCCAGTTCATACTAGTAACTAGGAGTTATTCCATCCTAGCTGCAGAATCCAACTTTTTTTTTTTTTTCAGTAATATTTCATGGCATTGATGGTTGCCCAATGCTCCAATCTAAAGCTGTTAACTGAATAACTAGTATTTCTCAAAATAAAATGTATTATGATGACCATTAGTCTGTACAGTTTTACCGAATGCATTATATCTGATTTCTTAACTCTAAATACTAATTATGGATTCCAGCTCAAATTTTAAAGCAGCTTGAAGCTGGTGGGGAGGAGAGAGAGAAAAACGAAGCAGGGGTGGGAGGCAGAAGAAATAAAATGAGAATAAGGTCTGAAATAACTTCGAATATAACTTTTTCTTTATTTTCCTCAGGCTCTTTCATGTCACAACTCAGCAACAAAGGTTATAAGAATGTGGAGGAAAAGCTGTTATCTTTACATGCTCATTTGATGTCATTCTGCTTTTGCACAGGCACATTCCTCTAGTACTTCCTTCTCTCCTCTTAAAAGATACGTCTTTCTTCCATTTCCAAAGATTCATAAAATGCTCTGATATACCACCTCATAGGCTAAATTACTCAGCTTTATCCAAGTCATTAGAAATATATATTGCCTTGGAGAACTTGCAACATATATACTGATTTAAACATTTTCTTTTTAAAACTAAGATGTCGAGGTTAAGTGGCAATCCTTTGTTCTGTTCTGTAGTGGAAACTTCTATGAATCTTGAACAGTTTAAAGGAAAATAACAAATTTATGTCTTTGCTCATGTGACTAATAGCTTTTAAAGTAAAGGTTGATTAAAGTTGTAACTGCAGAATACTCTGAAATGGAATTGATATTATAGAATAGAATTGAAAATGAATAGAATTGAAAATATAAATCAGCTCCTTGTAAGCAGAATAAATAAATTAGCTGATGTTATTATGAGGATGCAAATTTGTTAGTTGCTTTGTGGATGTTTGAACTCTGTAGCAAACACCAAAGGAAAACTTAATTTTCCTTATACTGTCAGAAGCTCAAAATGGATTTAAAAATTAATTAAACAGAACCATACTAAATTTAACTGATATTCATAAAACTTCTAAGTGAGGTGTAGAGTTACAAAATTCTAAATTCAATGCATTCAGAGTTCCCTATTAATTAAAACAGAATAAGATGGATTTTTTTTTTTCCCCCATGCACCACAATGTGAGTGCTGCATGAACTAAACATGCAGTGGCACTAATAAAAATTTTGCCCTACTCTATCTCCTTGGAGCAGAGACCAGATAGTCCTGTAGGAAGAAATACTTGTGTATCTATGCACCATACCCTATTTTGTTTGACCTTTCCATTCCTGAAAATGGCCTGAGGTGGAAATGAGTTCAGCTTATTAAAAACATAATATTCTCAGTTGTATCAGAAGCTACCTAATATAGTAATTCCTATTTTACGTTCAGTATATAGTAAAACTAAAACTAACTTTTGATGCAGTGGATATCTGAACATGTCTCACTATTGCTGTTGCTTAGATACAATCCATGGTATTTCATCATTGTACAAAAAAATATTTTTAGTGTGCTGTAACCCCAGAGAAAACAATAAAAAGAAAAATTTAGCTGATTTCTTGAAAAATATCTTGATTGCCTGATGTTTTAATGTCTTAACTGCATAGCATTCATATATTGCTTACTATAATTCAGTAAGGTTTTTTAATAAACTTATAAAAATAAACGAAAAATCTTTCAAAAGTAAATCTTATTTAACAGAGAACTACGAGATAAATTATCTATTCATTTTATTTCTTTAAATGCACATTTTGTCATTCCCAGCACTTCATTTTAAAGAATTATAAAGAAATTATATGTACTGCCAAGAAAACATCTTTCAGCTTCCAGCTTTAGTTACTCAGGAAAGGCATATATCTTAGCTGTTTGGGAAGGATTTGTCTTTTTGTGCTTCTTTCATCACTATGGAGCTTACCTATACTATAAACATCAAGATTCTGTAGAGATAAAATTAACATAAGTAAGTAGTGAAGTAGATGACACACTTAGCAGTCTGTCAGAAGGTCAGCAAATAAAATTTCTAAATCAGTTTATTTTTTATACTCTTTAGTAACTACTATTAATTATGCACATTATACTGGTTTATGGGCTGGAGTTGTTGTCTACCATAAAAACCAAAAATTACAAAACCAGAAAAACAACCCACACCCAAAATTTTTAAGGTATCCTGAAGATGAAACAAGTTCCTTAGTGCTAAGGCAAAAAGACTCTTTGACAATGCTTTACACACTTTTAGTGGTAATGGATTAACATTAAGCTATCAGCATGGCATCAATACTATTATGTTAAAGAAAGCTTGTCTAATAGATCACCAGCATTCATTTCCAAATAACTTAGGTGTTATTAATGCAATGGGTATTGAACACACTAAATCCACAAATGCATTGCAATGACTGGTCATCACTTAAATTTTCATTCTAAACAGATAGCAAGACTGCCACAGGGCAGTTAAGAGGCGGGAAGACTGAAAAAGAAAATAAGATGCTTTGGTCCAGTCTGTATTTTTAGAGCTGGGACTGAAAACAAAGAGAAAGCAATTATGAGTCTGTTAGCATGCTCTGTAGATCTGGTATTAAGGCAGTGTTTACCATTTTTCCTATCTAGTAATACCTCCCGATAGTGCTTGCTTTGTCGCTTTGGAATAGCAACTAAAGCATTAGAGGTAATCTGAAACAAACAGAGGTGTGGAGTAGCATGTTTCTATGCAGTTTTTAGCAATAGTTTGAGGAAGTGAGAAAATTGCTCTGTGGGGTACATTTACTATATAGAAAACAACTCAATTTCTACAACCTCGCTACTAGCATTCAGTCAGCTGATCGGAGCTAGCATAGCTAGAGCCACAGCCGGCACGCTTCAGCGACCGCGAGGATCAACGGAGATGAGGAAAATCAGAGGGGATAGCGGAGAGACATCCCGCCTCCCGACATCTCCCGATCCCCGAAGGCCCAGCAGCCCTTGCGAGAGAGCGGCTGACGTGAAGGGGGGCGTTCCCACGGTGACGATGACCACTCCCCTGCTCCTTGCCTTGAAAGAGCCTCTGAGAGGGCAGCGACGTGTCACCGCCCACCAGTTGCAGGGAGGAGCCAGCAGGTCGTGTTGCTGACCCTGTTGCTGGTGTCCGACTGCTGACCAATATGGTCGCCTCCAGAAAGAGAGCTTGCAGTAAGAAGACTGCAGCAACTCAGACAGAGACCCCCTCCCAAACCGTGGCTGTCCAGGTCTCTGGGTGCAGGGAGTGCCAGAGCCTGCTGCTGCCGGGGGAGGGAGGACAGCATTCCACCTGTGTGAGGTGTAAGCAGGTAGAAGATCTGCTTAGCCTGGAGGCAAGACTTAAGGAGGAGGTTGAGACGCTGAGGACCATCAGGGAGTGTGAAAGGGAGATCGACTGAAGGAGTAACTCCCTGGCGTGCCAGTCAGAACGGTTCCAGGGAGATACCCCCTGAAAGGGGAAGGACCCCCTGCCTTCTCACACAGAGGGGGATGGCCCAAGACAGCCCCTGCCCTGAAGCTGTTGCGCAGAGGTAGGGGACCAAAAAGATGACGAGGGTTGGAAGCGAGTTCCAGTTCGGCGTCGTGGGAAACCTTCCCGCCTTCCTGCCCTGCTTCCCCAGGTGTCCCTCCATAATGGGTTCGAGGCCCTGGATCTTGAAGGAGAGGTAGGTGAGGATGTGGTGCAAGACCCGCCTACAAGGCCACATAGGAAAAGGCGGTCGACTTTGCACCTCAAGACTGCCTCTGTTAAGAAAGAAAGAAGGGTCATTGTAGTAGGGGATTCTCTTCTGAGAGGAAAAGAGGGCCCAATCTGCAGAGTTGACCCTCATCATAGGGAAGTGTGTAGTCTGCCTGGAGCCCGGATCAGGGATATCACTAGGGCGCTCCGCAACCTGGTGCACCCGATAGACTACTACCCACTGCTGGTCTTCCAGGCAGGTGGGGGGGGAAGCTGCTTCCCGCAGTCTGAGGGGGATGAAGAAAGACTACAGGGCCTTGGGGCGGATGGTGAAAGAGTCTGGGGCTCAAGTGATCTTCTCCTCGCTCCTTCCATCTTCCATTGATGATGTGGGACGGAATGGCAAGATTCAGTTCATAAACAATTGGTTTCGAGACTGGTGCTACAGGCAGGGCTTTGGATTCTTTGATAACGGCTGGTTTTATAGGGCACCAGTCTGGACAATGGCATGTGGGAAAGGTTTATCTCACAGAGGCAAAAGGATGGTGGGGCACGAATTAGCAGGGCTCATTTGGAGAGCTTTAAACTAGATTCGAAGGGGGATGGGGTTGTAGCTGGGCTTGCCCCAGTGGGGCAGCACTCCAGAATTGATGAAGACTGGGAGGCCTCCCATAATCCTAGCGTGAAATCGGTGTGCTCAGCTCGCTCCCTGGAATGTCTGTACACCAATGCACAAAGCATGGGAAATAAGCAGGAAGAGTTGGAAACCTGTGTTAAGTCAGGAGACTATGATCTGGTGGCAATTACAGAGACATGGTGGGACAGCTCACATACTGGAATATAGTCATGGAGGGATATGTCCTTTTCAGGAAAGACAGGCCAGCCAGGCGGGGTGGTGGGGTTGCTCTTTATGTGCAGGAGCAACTACAATGCACCGAGTTCTGTCCAGGGACAGATGACGAGCGAGTTGAGAGTCTGTGGGTGAGAATTAAGGGGCAGGCTGGCAGGGGGGATACTGTTGTGGGTGTCTGTTACAGACCACCAGATCAGGGTGAGGAAGTTGACGAGGCCTTCTACAGGCAGCTGAGAGCGGCCTCACAGTCACAGGCTGTGGTCGTCGTGGGGGATTTTAACTTCCCTGGTGTTTGCTGGAAGGACCACTCAGCAACCCAGCCACAGTCCAGGAGGTTCCTCCAGTGTATGGATGATAACTTCCTCATGCAAATGGTGGATGAGCCGACCAGGAGAGGAGCGCTGCTGGATCTCATCCTCACTAACAAGGAGGGTCTGGTCGAAGCAGTAAGGGTTGAGGGCTGCCTTGGTTGCAGCGACCACGAGATGGTGGAATTCAAGATCTCGTGTGGTAGGACCAGTAGAATACCAAGTAGAATTGCAACCCTGGACTTTAGCAGGGCAAACTTTGGCCTTTTCAAGCAATTGATAGGGGAAATCCCATGGGCAAGGCTGTTTGAAGGTAAAGGGGCCCGAGATAGTTGGTTGGCATTCAAGGATTGCTTTTTCCGTGCTCAAGATCAGAGCATCCCGACACGTAGGAAGTCAAGGAAGAGGGCCAGGAGACCTGCATGGCTAAATAGGGAATTGCTGGGTATGCTCAAGTGGAAGAGGAGAGTTTACAGGTCATGGAAGGAGGGGCTGGCCACTTGGGAGGAATATAAGGCTGCTGCTAGAGGATGTAGGAAGGCAGCTAGGATGACTAAGGCCTCCTTAGAATTAAACCTGGCGAGAAGGGTCAAGGACAGCAAAAGGAGCTTTTTCAAATACATGGCAGATAAAATTAACACCAGAGGCAATGTAGGCCCACTGATGAATGGGATGGGTGCCCTGGTGACAGAAGATACAGAGATGGCAGAGTTACTGAATGCCTTCTTTGTCTCTGTCTACTCTGCTGGAGGCAGTCCTGAAGAGCCCTGTACCCCTGAGATCTTAGATGAAGTCAGGTCAACGGAGCGGTTTGCCTTAGTCGATGAGGAATGGGTTAGAGACCAGTTGAGCAATCTGGACATCCATAAATCCATGGGTCCAGATGGGATGCACCCGTGGGTGCTGAGGGAACTGGCGGAAGTCATCACTAGACCACTCTCCATCATCTTTACCAAGTCTTGGGAAACGGGAGAGGTGCCTGAGGACTGGAGGAAAGCAAATGTCACTCCAGTCTTCAGAAAGGGCAAGAAGGAGGACCCGGGTAACTATAGACCAGTCAGCCTCACCTCCGTCCCTGGGAAAGTGATGGGACACCTTATCCTTGGTGCCATCTTAAGGCATATCAAGGATAAGAGGGTTATGAGGGGCAGTCAACATGGCTTCACCAAGGGGAAATCATGCTTGACCAATCTCTTAGCCTTTTATGAGGAAATAACACGGTGGATGGATGATGGCAGAGCGGTGGATGTGGTCTACCTTGACTTCAGCAAAGCATTTGACACAGTCTCGCACAGCATCCTCACAGCTAAATTGAGGAAGTGTGGTCTGGATGATCAGGTAGTGAGGTGGACTGCGAACTGGCTGAAGGAGAGAAGCCAGAGAGTTGTAGTGTATGGGGCGGAGTCTAGTTGGAGGCCTGTATCTAGTGGAGTGCCTCAAGGGTCAGTACTGGGACCAGTATTATTTAATATATTCATCAACGATTTAGATGAGGGAATTGAGTGTACTGTCAGCAAGTTTGCTGGTGACACTAAGCTGGGAGGAGTGGCTGACATGCCAGAAGGCTGTGCTGCCATCCAGCGAGACCTGGACAGGCTGGAGAGCTGGGCAGGGAATAACTTGATGAAATATAACAAGGGAAAGTGTAGAGTCCTGCATCTGGGCAGGAACAACCCCAGGTTCCAGTATAGGTTGGGGAACGACCTGTTAGCAGTGTAGGGGAGAGGGACCTGGGGGTCCTAGTGGACGACAGGATGACCATGAGCAAACACTGTGCACTTGTGGCCAAGAAGGCCAGTGGCATCCTGGGGTGTATTAGAAGGGGGTGGTTAGTAGGTCGAGAGAGGTCCTCCTTCCCCTCTACTCTGCCCTGGTGAGACTGCATCTGGAATATTGTGTCCAGTTCTGGGCCCCTCAGTTCAAGAAGGAGAGGGACCTGCTGGAGAGAGTCCAGCGCAGGGCAACTAAGATGATTAAGGGAGTGGAGCATCTCCCTTATGAGGAAAGACTGAGGGAGCTGGGTCTCTATAGTTTAGAGAAGAGGAGACTGAGGAGTGACCTTATTAGTGGATATAAATATATAAAGGGGGAGTGTCACAACGATGGAGCCAGGCTCTACCCAGTGGCAAACAATGATAGGACAAGGGGTAATGGGTACAAACTGGAACACAAGAGGTTCCACTTAAACTTGAGAAGAAACTTCTTCTCAGTGAGGGTGACAGAACACTGGAACAGGCTGCCCAGGGAAGTTGTGGAGTCTCCTTCCCTGGGGACATTCAAAACTCGCCTGGACACATTCCTGTGTAACATTATCTAGGTGTTCCTGCTCCGGCAGGGGGATTGGACTAGATGATCTTTTGAGGTCCCTTCCAATCTCTAGCATACTGTGATACTGTAACCTATTGCTTATTATAGAGCTTCTGTTTAAAAGCCTGCTATTTCTATACTACCTCTGATGATATCTGATCTACCCTTCTCAGACTTAGGGTTTATTAGCTTTGTACACCTGAAACACCAGGATAAAAGATTTTCTCTGCAACCAACAGATGCAGATGTTATGTTACACTAGAAATACAGAGTACCGTGGCACTTTCATGCCACCAAAATATAATTATTCTGTGATAAAATAATTGTTTTGGAAATCGGCAATTTTTATTCTGTTGCATTTCCTTGGCATTTTGAGTTTTAAAATCTGTTATAGTACTATCACCAGAAATAAATGAATATAGGCTGCAATTATTCATTAATTTCAGGTAGAGTTTTATCTTTTCTGTCTGCCTTTAAGGCAAAACTACTTACTCTTTTTAATACTGAAGCTAGAGTAAACACTAGTTGACCATGTTTCAGATTTAAAGGACTGATAAAATGCATTCTTCCTCATCTATATATTTAAAATGTGAGAGTGCTTGCTGCAAGAGATTATGGATTAATTCTGGGTGTTTATAAAGCCTGAAGGAGAACTGGTTGCAATTCAGAGCACATACTTTGATCTCTGAGAAATTAACATTTTCAGCAAGTAACAAATTTATCTATAGAAGCATTATACACTAGAATATTTTATAGTGGTTTGATTTTAAATCTCAAAGGCACCATTTAACAGTCCTTACTAAAACAATAACTCTTCCTTTTTTTATAAAGATTTTCTTTGCTGAAGTTACCCATTGCAATTAGTTAGTTGAAAAAATTCCTCTCGATACATCTGATAACACAAAATTTTTAATATACTGTGATCCCAGGAGTAATGCAGTATTTTAAGAAAATTTTTTTAAATTTTTTTTAATGGACTTTTGAAATATAGTAAAGAATTTTGTTGAATGAACTGAAAGTTGAAAACTGAGCCTTGGAAAAACAGAAAGAAGTGACTCATTTTGGGAGCCAAGAGCTGCAAATAGTATCTTTGAGAAACAAATAAATGACTCACTTGTGAAACAGAGAGCAGCTGATTTTCTCCATCGGAGCACTGATTGACAAAAGAAAGTGGAAATAGTACTCTGGAAACCAAACATCTGTACAGTATATATATGTAAAGTGGATTGACACATCAATTCAAAATCTGAAGTCTTCGTATCCTGTCTTTGAACTTCTACAAAAGTATCCACTTCAACTGCAAAAGTAGTTCTGCCTGCAGCGATGGCGCCTTTGAAAATATTTTAAAGCCAAATATAATCTACTTAGGGCAGATTATACTTGAAACAGGGCAATATAATGGAAAATTATTACAAAGGGGATCAATGGAGTTTTCACACAGTTGGCCACATTTACAAAACCAGTGAAAACCTGCACTGCAGTCCTCCTTAGACTGCTCTCTGGAAAGCTAGCATGCTTCAATGCTCTACACCATTCATAATAGAGAATTTTTTAAATTGTATGAATATAATTGTTCTTTACCCAAGAATAAACAAACAAAACTCCCCAAGCAAAAAACCAGACAATCTACAGTTCTTTCAAGTCTGTTTTAACTACCATACACCTCAGAACAGGAACCTGATCCCTTTTACCAGAGAGAAACAGACTCTTAGAAATTACTCCAATTTTATCCGATTTTTTTTTAAATTAAGCTCTGACTTCTGTGTGACAAACCTGAATCACAAAAAGCCGTTCAAGTTGAACGATAAAATAAATACTTGTACTTAAAATATTTAATGGTCTGCATTGTCTTTTGTCAGAAATAATGAATATATGAAACAATGAAATATACTTCTGAATGGAAAGTAAAAATTTTTAACATCGTTTCAATTTTGAAACAGATGCTATTTTTGGTATTGTGAAACTGTTAGAATCCATTTTTTTCTAGTTACCGGTACCCTTAAAAAGCATTAAGGACACAGTCATATCACATTTCCTTATTCCTGAACAAGTTTTTTACAAACATGAAGAACAAAGTAAATAAATGGATTATTCAGGAGGAAATATAATGTGGCAAACATAAATATTTCTCTATTGCAGTATAGTTGAGTCTCAAAGAGACATCTGGATGTAATCTAGTCTGCCACCCTACAATGAGATGACTTTAGGAAATCAAACAGTACCCCAAAGATAAATCAATGAAAAAAAAATCTAGTCAGCTCTGCATAGGTGATAATTCAAATTTCACATCATCTCTTTTTGCATAAGCATTAAGCAGGCTAGAGGTTAAAAACCCCAAAGTATAAAGCCACACAATCAAGTACGCTATTCAGTTAAGTTGACAATTACCTCCCTAGAACAATCAGCTATTTCTCCATATGTCTCTTTGGGAAAGGTTTCTCCTCCTTCATCTAGCTTAAGAAGGGCTTCTAAGGGCTTAGATGTTCCTGAAGCTGTCTCCTGTGAATCACCTTTCTTTTTCAAGTTTTATTTGTGCACCCCTCTCTCTCCAGAGTGGCAAAGATCCAGCTATAATTTCCTCATTATGATACATATTCTAGTACCCAGTCTGTAAGAAAACTATTCATGTGATAGAGAAATGCACATGCTTTCTTTGCAATTTGTTATGAGTATTACAGAGAGCCACTGCAATGAAGGCATACGTCAGCTCAGCCTTGCCAGAGTTCAGGGTCCTGATGAAGCACCCATGTATGCAGGCCAGAAAAAAGTAGCAAGGTCTCCAATAATGTACAGTCTCCAAAGATGTGAAATTAAACAACACACACAAGGAAAGGGTGAGAAGGAAACTATCCAAGTAAACTTTGTAAAGAATTCAAAACAACAGCCACTTGAAAGTATTAACAAATTGAAAGCTGGACAAATATAATAGCCATAAAGGTAATTTTCCTACCAACTTATTTATAGAAACACACTAAATTGTCTGGCTTAACAAACACTCATTGTATTTGCACTTGGTAGCTCAGCGTACAGTTACTACAAACACTATGGATTCATCTGCATTTTGAAGGAGTTCAATGCAGAACTTGCATCTATATAAACCCACCTTATATGACAAAGCTTCTTTCTGTCAAAATCTGTTAATATTCAAAACAAAAGTGAGTACCTGTGGAGCTGGTTATCTAAACTTCTTCACTTACCTTTGTTTAGATTTGGTACCTGAGTAAATTAGTCTGATCTTTCAGTGATACTACTTTTTGAGAAAGAAAATGAGACAATTTTATTTATTTGCACAACATGATTAATAGTAATTTAACTTCTAAAAATTTTATACTGAAATTTTCCTGTTTTTAAAAGATAGACTATTATATTGGGGATGATTTCACCGTGTCTTTAAGAAATCACGGTTCATTATAATTGAATTTCCTATATAGTTTTGGATAGATCAATTTTATTGATCTATCTGTGTAAAAAGACAACTAATTCAGTACCAACACAATGTAAAAAACTATGTACGAATGTGCAAAACTACTCTTTTTATTTATTTTTAAATATCTGCTATCTAAAAGGCTTTTTTCTTTCATTCAGGAATCATGGATTTACTCGCATCTCGCATGTTACAAATTAGACTTCCCTTCTTTTACTATTTGTATTTAAGGATTAGATGTTTAAAGCAGTTGCTGGGGAATGAAGACATCAATATTTTGCCAGTTTAATGACAGTCTCACTTTTAAAATTGGTGAGATATTTGTTAATGTACGTAAACAGTTTCTTTGGAATTGCTGCCAACAGTTATCCTGTGTCTTTGAAAACCTCAGAGTAATTTAAACAAGTTGTGAAATGCTGGTTTCAAGAGCTATCTATGTAATAAGAGAACAACCACTGTTCACATTCCACACAGTCCACATCAATATATTTGCCTTTTCATTAAGTTTCAGCTCTATAAAAATGTATACAAATAGGATTACAAGTGAGATTTCATATCCATTTTTTTTGACAATAATTATGTCTTGCTCCAAACATTTATGTCTGTGATTCATTTAGAGTCAGTCCATATCAGGTCAACTCAGTTTTGATTTCACTAGGGGTGAGCATACATCAAACATTGTTGCCTGAGTTGAGACTTAGGTTTTCAAAGATCCACAAAATCTAAACTACAGTGACCTGAAGTAACACTGATGCTTGTCACCTCAAATAAAGATCAGCAAAGCCATTGGTATGGTAGAGTTTATAAGGGAAGCAAAAACTCAGTTGTTATGACTAGGCAAACCCAGAGGCATCCTGTTCTGGACTGGATACAGACTTCCTTTAGTTTGATAATATTTTGTGAACTGACTTCTAAATTTCCTCTTGGATCGTGAATGGCTGAGCCTTGACTACATTTTGACTTATTGCTGTTTTATGCTACACATTCACTGCCTCTCTCAGCAGTTCCAGGGTCAGTGTGATTCTCTGTGAAAATTCAGAGTATATAGAATTAGCATTACAAATCCACAGGCTAAAGTCTTTCACTGTGTATCACTAAATAAAGACAATTCAGCTTGATAATCAATGTTTAAACTTTTCTGGATGCTCTGGATGCTCCTGCTCAGACCTAATTTTATGCATCTCCCTATGTTTCCCCTCACTCTCCAGTTTTCCTGACCTGAGTTGGCTCTCCCACACAACAATGTTCATCATAATTCTTTTATCTCTTACAGACCCTCTTTCTCCTCCAGTCTTTCTTTGGTCCTCATTGCCTCATTCTATACCAATATCATTTTGTTCATGAAGTCTGTTTTGGGAAATAGTTAACTACCTTCAAAATTGCTTTAAAGAAAATATTAAATCTGTTCAAAACAATAATAAAAAGGCCACAGCAGCCACCCTATCAAGTTGCTTTTTAACCTTACCTCACCTTGACAACAGGTGAGGTGGATTCACAGCGCATTACTTTGATTCATTCAGCTCATTACTTCATAGAAATCTCTTTTCATATAACTCCTAGTCAGTCAGGGGTGTGAATGTGTCTGTGCCTGCGTCTTCCTCTAACCAGCAGCATATCTTAGCTCAGCTAGTATGCCATGGTGAAAGAACATTCAGAATTGGAATAGTAAAACAGTTCCAGCTACAGGTGTTAGAATTGAAATACTGTATGCAAATTCTAAATAAAGAAAGGTGTGTTTGTACTTGGCTCCTGAGGAAGACGTAAAAGCCAACCATCACATATCTTAATAACTACCTTAGTCAGCTAATAATAGTCTTCGGTCATGAACCCTGTATCAAAATGCAGCAAATGTCTAGGTAATTTGAATGACGTTTTAGGAAACATGAAGTGTTTAAAAGAGAAAATCATCTTCATGACAGTTGAGCTGGCAGTGCACTATAATTCACATACTGAACTGGAAAAGACATCATCAGCCTCTGTGCAATATTCAACCTTCATTTAAGAGTAGGAAAAAACTTTGTAAGGCTTCATCAAGAGAAGAAAAAGTTTCACATCTTACAGACATATAGCACAAAACAGCAAAAGCAGATAGATACATATTTGGTAATAGCTGGTCTCCTTTTCAGTTTGTAGCAGTGTGGAAAAATATTTAAATTGTAAGCATCTAATGGTGCCTAAGCGATTATTATAGAATTAAAACATTGGATTAAAGTGTCCTTAAGTTTCAGGTTCTTGATCACTATCAAGCCCATTAAAGACCTTGATTTTCAGTTCTGTTGAAAAACAAAAGCCACATTCAAATATTTGTAATATGCTCCAAAATAAAGCTAAAATCCACTCCCTACAACCATCTTCAAATATTTAATGGTTTTTTTTAAACGTTAAGAAAAATCACTATATTCATACAAAGTAAGCTTTCTGAAATTCATGTTTTAGTTCCATGTGTTGCAAGGTTTCTTAAAATGATCCTTGTTTCTAAGGACCATGTATTTTCCAAATTATGCAAAACCCAACAGTATTGCTCCTGCAAAGGTATGAAGATTGGAGTTCCCTGTTCTGAACAAAGAAAGTCCCAGCAATCCGTTTTACAGCCTAGTGAAACAGGACATCTTTCCCTTGCTCTTCTCTACACAACTTAATGGAATGATGTTTCTTCCAAGAAAAGTATACAAATTATCTATACATATGTTTTGTGTTACATTTAGACTGCAGGGGTATTAAATGTCAAATAGTGCACAAGTTACTATATAAAATCCCTCCAAAACAGTTTGGATTTAATCATTGCATACACTCTTCCTGTCTAAGTCACAGTTTCTGTCCTAATAAAAACTTCTTATCGAAACACAGGACTGGGTGTTGCATTGGAGTATGCCAGTTTCGTTCTGTTTATGAATTTCTGATGGTTTCAGTAAACTGAAGTATTTTGGTTGACTTCATCAGCACACTATCTGGGTATAGGGACTAACTTGTCCCAGATGTGGATCCAGCACCCCTGCGTTAGCAATGTCATCCACTATTGACCTCCGTTTTTGACTTAGACCAGAGGAATTTAGTGGCTACAATAGCATATGCTTCTGCCATTCTCTTCCAGGAACTTACCGTCCTTCATAGGCTGTTTCCTCCTAAAATAATTTTCTTATTTAGAAGCTATATAGCTTGAGCAGGAGGTCAGCTGATGGGGCTGTGTCTATTCCAGGTGACCCCTGCTCAGACCCATCACATGTCAGGGCTTCTTTTCTTCTCCTTTAGGTTCTAGGACAGAAAACATTTTTATTCAGCTTGGTAGAAAGAATTTTTTGTAAATAGATGGTTAGAGAATAATAAGTCTCGATTGTTCTTCACTGTTAAGAACCCTCTTCTTCCCTTTTCTATTTTTTACTCCCCAAAATTACAGTCCAATATGGAGACAGAGATACAATTCTATTATCTTCCACATTCAAAATCAGTGAAATAACTGGCATTAAAATAACATGCTAAAGAAATATAAATTTATTCAGAGAGTGACAGACACCAGCATGTCTTTCTAGCATTAAATTTCTCTCAGAAAAAAATTTGTATATATATCAGAAGTTTGCAATTATCTTTTTTTTAAGTTCCCACATATTTTTCCCTAACATAATTATCAATAATCCCAACAATATCTCAAAAAAATTATGTAAATTTGAATATTCAAATGATGAGACAAGTTGAGAAGCGCCTCCTTACAATGTTAAATATAAATGAGCATACATCAAGGGTGATCTCTGGAGGGAGCAGTTGCAAGCTTATGTGCTTTCATAGTAATATAGGTTTAATAGAGCAGCAGTCTAAAAATAGTCACTTAATGTTTCAGGATGAATGGAAAATAAAAATCCTTTCCCTAGACCCTAATTTTGACCTGAAACTAAAATGCTGTTCCTCTAAAGGATCAGTGTAATGTGGACCTACATTGTAGAGCTATCTGAACCACCTGAATAGAGCAAAAGTCAAATATCCCCGTATGACCATTCGCTTAGTATCTGAACCTCCTTTCAGTAAAGCTTTTTTAGCTGATCTGTGTGAACACAGCCATATGAGAGAGAAAACTCAGCCACACAGACTGGTTTAGATGCATAGAAGCAGCCCCATACCTAAAGTAGCAGCAACCTCCTGGTTTGTTTCTCTGCCTTCTAGCATCAGTTTAGATTTCCTTTATACAGAACAGAATCTTCTTGCTCTGAAACTTTTCAGAATGGGAAAGCAGTCCAAAAGAGTCTGATTCTACATCAGACATTTTATATTTTTTAGTAAGCCTTTAAAGCTGTAAAGTTTCATGCAGTTTTACCCACGAGGTAAAATATATTAACCAATGCCTAACCCCAATGTCTTCGCAAATTACCACCTCCATATACCACAAAAAATGGTGCATAGTAGAGCATGCATTCTGGTTTAAAATCTACTGCTTCAGCAAAATTTTCTCATTGGTTTGTTTCTGCATTTGAATGCAAACAGGAAGACATGAAAGATTCTCTGTTTTCTGCTCCCTGTAATATTTCTGACTTAGAAGATAGAAAACATGTAACTTCACACATATAAAATAATTATTTGCTACCTGTAAACACTAGATGGATGCAATTGTAATATAAGCAGCCTGTAATATTTCTGACTTAGAAGAAAGATAGAAAACATGTAACTTCCCACATATAAAATAATTATTTGCTACCTGTAAACACAAGATGGATGCAATTGTAATATAAGCAGTTTAGATATATTAATTTTTTCATAATTTGTAAGGCATTAAATATAAAAGAAAGATTTGTCTTACAATTTCACATTAGTAACTGTCTTCTCTATTCCCAGGCAACCAGTTCCCATGCAACTTATTCCCCCACTTATTCTCTACATCTTTACAACCCTTTCACTGCAGATTAGTTGCTGCTATATAAACAAAAGGTGACACAGTGTCTGAGACCCAGAGGAGAAAACGTTATTCACAGAAAATTCCTCTGTGTACAATTTCCATTATATATGGAAATTGTACAAATGATGATTTTGGTATAGATGGAGTGAAAATAGCCTATGTTGTTGCTGGGAGGTGGGGGAGGTTTGCAGGCTCTCTCAGAGAGCCATATTGATTCTTAAAGAGAATAGCTTAATTTGCCTAAAATACTTTCTTCTCCTGCAATATACTGCCTGCAACTCTGTAGAATATTACGCAATTTTTGCAAATATTATGCAAATATTGCCAGCAAGTCTGTGGAATTAAATGCAATTTGTCATGAGAAATGGCAGAAAGTGAGAGAAGTTCAGTTTAATCCTGATACAACAAGAGAAAACAGCCCTGCTTTTTCAGCAAGATGAGGGAATAGATAAAAGGAGAAAAAACTTTGTCCTATATAAAAAGTTAGAAAAAAAATGTCACTTCATTAAAAAAAAGAAAAAAAAAAGAAAAAAGGAAGTTCTCAACAGACAAATAAGAGAAACATGTTATGAAGTATTTAAGGGAAAACAAATGTGATCTATGTTACTAAAGAGAAATAATAAGGTTTGAGGTACTGAACAGAGATTAAAGAATGCTAGCTACATACACATTATTGCCTCTGTTTATAGTTATGCTAAGTGATTAATTTGTCTCTTTAAAACAAGCAATGAACATAAAAACAAAAGAAAAAATCCATAACTTGATACAAAAGCTATTTTTTCAACTGGATTCCATGGCAGGAAGCATAAAGGCAGAGACCTTTGAATCTTTAAAATGTTGCTTAGCATGGGTATTCTGTGATTTAAATTTAAATTATGTAAAAAGAAAAAAAAAGGGTAAAAAAACCAAAAGAGTCCAAAGGTTATACTAAACAGCTAATATAGCAGTCAAAAAAATCCCAAACCAGAATGATTGCTATAGCTAAAGCTTTTGTGACTTTCACTTAAATATATCAGTATTTTTCAGAGTAGCATTTAACAGTATGCTTTATGAGACATGACGCTTTAGAGAAAATTAAGGAGAGATGATCAAAGTCAGATCTTATTTGGTTACTATGCACAAAAGAACAGAAGCTAAAAGAAACCCTAAACAATTTCTGATGAGTGCCTAACTCATACCTTTACCATTAGGTGATGTTACATCTTACCTTGAGCCTTCTAAAGGCATAAGAAGAGATATTGCTTACTATTGCTTTTGTTATGTACATTATTTATTTAATAAAGATCAATGATAAGTTGAAATGTCCACAGGTCTATTTAGAAGTTCATGAAGCTTTGCATTTTAAGTGTTTTAAAAATGTTGATTCTATGGCATAATTTTATAGGCTGAATTATATATTGGCTTTCCACATGACTTAGTCCACCTCAGTGGTTGTACTTTATTTATGTTAGCTTTGTTGAACCGACTGCATTGCACACTGCAACTCATTCTGTTTGAGGTCTGGGCTCACTTGGCTCTCTCATCTAGTAAGATCTCCCATTTTCAGGTTCCAAAAAAACTTCACTGACCCTGAAAAAGAATCACAAGGGACTAAAATGGTCCTTGAGTAGGAGGGTTTTCTTGCTTGCTTATCTAAACCAGGCAGTTTTGTTTAAGTCTCAAATTCCCTATTTGTTTAGAACATATAAGACACAGTCCAAAGCAAGAAAGTAACTCAACACCATAAGTTGCAAAGGACTTCTTCTAGCCTTTATAGCTATTAGAACTAGAAAAACAGTGTATTATTTATTAACTTGCCATTTTCAGTGTTTACTGCAACTGTAAAAACAGATAATTTGCACAGCTGAAAAACAAGGTAACATAACATTGGTAAGCCCAAAAAAATATCACTTCAGATATTCAAACGCTACAGTGGAAAATGAAGGATGATGCAGCAGAGCTACGGAAATAAAAAGTTCACCTTTGTATTTTGCAAGTTTAAATAAGACCCTGGTTTAATAAACACAGCGTGCTTAAAGAAAGGAAGACAGCAACACAAATGAAATCATCACTGAGATATCCGCAACATTTCAATCAAATTTCTGCTAAGGTCAAAATTCAAGTAATAAGTGCTGTCACTTTCTGATGTGAAAGACATTTTTCCACTTTGTTATGAATTTTGTTATTGAGAACTGTTAACACTACTGACTCCATAGAAGCGTGTGCATGGGGTTTGAAGGAGATGGCTGGTAATAGCAATTAGTTATTGTGAGTAGAATGAACTGCCTCTGACTCTAAACTCATCAATGATAATCACCAGCAATCAGCTACTGGTTATCAAAGAAATGCAGCTCTGGGAGATGAATAAAACAATGTTGGGGTTAACAAAGAGAACAACAAACAGTATGTAACACATACCATAGATAGCAAACGTTGATGCACCATGTAGGTTTGAACCAAGGAAGAAAGCGTAAGGTGTAATGTGTATTAGCGATGTGTAGAAACACTACCAAGTAAGTTCTTACATGTGGACGAAAAAAACATCAACATCATACTTCTGGCAAAGAGAGATGCTGCTGACTTGCTACACTATTGCCTGCTGCCAGCCCAAAGCCATTATCTGAGGACTTGGGAGAGCAGTGAAAGGACAATACTGTGTATAAAAAACCCCAAATCAACAATTTAGAGAAATATTAAATATAGCATGAGAGAAATTGAAAATATGTATATATGAGGAGTATAAATTAAATTTGCAGTTTGTGAATCCTTATTTCTCATTGCCTTTACTTCTGAGCTTTAACAAGGCTAGTAAGTATTAAAATGGCAACCCTAGAAACAGAGATCTCAGCAAGTAAATTATTTTGTTTGTTATAACATGCTGTTCTCTGATAGAATCGCTGTACCTCAGAATGCATTTTTGAGTAAGATTTCTATTTAATATAGTTGTATAAACATTCCTGTTCCAGCATAAAGGGGAATCGCTGGGAGTTTTGCCAACCCACATCTGAACACAGTATAAAGGTTCTCCTCCTCTAGATGTAACTAGCGGCAATAGTTAAGGGAGATATGACAGCTCCTTCAGAGATGGCTTAGCCCAAATTTTTTAACAAAAGAACCAGAACACATTGTGTTTTTCCTTTGATTTTAAACTCAGGGACTTGGACAATCAAGCAGTTCTAGACTCCTCACTAGGACTTAAGGCCTGTACATATTTGAGTATAGTGAGTAGAAATGTTATCAGTCTACAAGATTACTTTATGCACAGAAGTTTCACTTTGTTTTCTGGCAAACACATCAACAACATGTTCTGCTGTGTAAGTAAATGAATGAGCTTATAAAACTTTAACAATTAACTTGTGGACACCAGAGAAAATGCAGTAGACATACGCCTATGTCAGCTAAGATTTAGTTGATATCCATTTTAAACTTATTTATAGACTAGGCATTTTTTTCGCATGTTCTTATTGCTGAAAGGTTGATTAGACCTTTAGACGGACTTTGAAACACTTCAGGAAAATAAACCAAGAAGACACCACTTGAGTGAGGAAAAACTGGCTAAAATTCTTGTTGACAGAGACTTTGGGCGGCCAGCTGCAACATTACAGTAACTTAACCTGGATTTATATCAGAAAGTCTGTTCTCATTTTCAAATAAGGAAGCCTCACATTTTTTTAAATGCTGATAATTAGTAAATAGCAATATATTTTTACTTTGATTTCCATTTTGTTTCTGATTAATATCCTCTCCAGTCAGTTATTTTCACAGCCCTTGCATGCACATTTGGAGAGAGTGACTCAGAAAAATAAAACCAAGTGAAAAGCTAAGGAGCTCATCTATTTTAAGACAGCATTTTCCCTGAAGTAGTCAGCTCAAATGTAGAGTTGCCTTTAATTTGGGTGGTCCTACAATAAATATTTATGATTCTCCGACTAACAGATTCAAAAAAAATCATGGGTTTGTTTTCATCTGCATTTCATAGTCAAAAGATCTATGGACAGTCAGCTTCAGGGGTTGAAAGTTACAGCCAATCCAAGGAAATTAAAATATGTTAATTCTAAAGCAGCTACTATTAACACTATTATTTGAATTTCTTTGTCCATTCAGTTTTATTTCCATTCAGGTTGCGCTCAGATTGCTGAGTGCGACCACAGTCAATCAGCTGTTTTGCACTCAGATATTGCACCTGTAAGAAGAAAATTTATATCATTCATTTCTTATCTTAAATAAATTTATCATAATATTCATAGAATCATAGAATAGTTAGGGTTGGAAAGGACCTTAAGATCATCAAGTTCCAACCCCCCTGCAGGGCTGCTCTGAATCTCTTCTCTGCCCAACCTGTAGCTGTGCTCCGACCCAGGTGTAGGACCTTGCACTTGTCATGGTTAAACTTCATGAGGTTGGCATCAGCCCACCTCACAAGCATGTCGAGGTCCCTCTGGATGGCATTCCTTCCCTCCAGCATATCAACCGAACCACACAGCTTGGTGTCATTGGCAAACTTGCTGAGGGCGCACTCAATATTATGATATTATGTTAGTTTTCTTAAAACTGTAATTTTTTCCCTGTGGTCTTTTACCTTCTGTAGATTTTTTTTAAGCTGAAGAGAAATAAAAAACACCCACTGCAAAATGTTGTAGTTCACCAAACTTCTTATAATGCATGTACAAAATGTCTGAGTTATCATGTCCACACTTTAGTATAGATAGTTTGCTTATCCTGCCTACATTATATATAAATATAATATGTCATATATTTTTAAATGCATGACAGAGAAAAGTCACAGTCGTTAGGAGGAATGGAACAGTCTGCAGAAAGTCCTAACTATAACTTCTTGCATGACTTCAAGATTTAAACAAACTAACCTTCATTGGCTGGTAAACAGTTCAAAATTTTCTACAGGCCCTCTTCCAATAATAAGCTGTCTCCTCTCTTTCAGAATTACCATTTAAAAACTATGCAGATGGCAAATGTTAATTCCATATAAGCATTTGCCATACAAGATTTGCCAGTGTCTGGAAAATAGACATGGCTACAATCCTGCTTATGCACAGTAGATGCAATGCTAGATCTAGCAATGCATGCACTCCAAAAAAGAGCAACATCTGTCTACATCACTTTTGGTTCAGCATCTCTCCATTGGAACTGGACTGTTGTAGTAGCCTGGTTGAAATTCTAGTCTCAGGTTAGACAACAGCCTCTTCTAGGAATGGTCATGAGATGTGGTTATGGCAGAGATTCGATTACAAATAAGGGATACTTATTTAGATTTAGGAAATTTAACTGTTATAAAGAACCTTGTTAAATGTGCTGAAAGAATAAGGTAAGGTGAGTTTTGCTTATTTTGTTACAAGAAAGAGAAAGAACTTCTATTGCCAGAAAACGTTGCAGGTTGAAGATTGACAGATGCAGCATCTTCCTGGAGACATAAAGAAAATGGCTTAGGAAAAAGACTAAGATTTGTTCTGTTTGCATATCAGGCACTCCCAGTAGCTAGTTGTTTTATTTTAGACATCTCCTATGAGGGATTGAGAATAGTCAGTTTGGTTTGGTTTTTTTTTGTTTTTAATTTCCTAACTCTTTGTGAACTCTGCATCTTTGTTTCTGCACTGAGTCACAGAAATCCCAATTATTTTGTCTTTTAGACTCAGCTAGCTATGAGAATCTGAGTTTAAAAAAGAAATTTCAGGGCACATAGTCTGACCCTGACAAAAATCAAATTAAAATAAAGATAAGGATCAGATATATATTCAGTGGCTAGCTGTTTATAGCTTTCCAAAGGCAGCTTTTTCTAAGAACAAGAAATATATACTCCCCAGGTAATAAACCAAATCCTTAATTGCATTAAAAGCAGCATTGAACATAGTTGCAGATTCATAGTCAAGTTTATGAGTTTTTCACAGTTTGCTTTTTAAATAAATACATAGTTAGACTACTATTTCTCTTATATGTAAAACCAGCAATTACTATTTTAATTACACCACTGTTACTGAAATACTTTCAAGCTTGAATTACATACATATACACAATCACACATAGAGGTTAAACAATTTGGGGTACAATCCTGGTAGTTCCATATATGGCAACATTGTTCCCTTTTCTGAGACTGAAGCAGAGATAAACCAAGAGAAGTAATGTGGAGAACATAAAAAAGGATGAGCTGCTACTTGCTTTGCTTCTTAAATTTCTTTGTTTCCTAGATTTAAGGAAGCAACTGCTAATCCATCAACTCATTGTCACCAGATGAGGGTAATCATGAAGGACTCCTCACCATTTCCTGCTGGTTTGAACAATCTGTGATGCTTGGTATCATTGTTGGTACCATTACACAGTATAAAACTATCTTTGCAAACAAACAAGAGTGGTGGAGGAGAACAAGGATGGCAGCTTTATGTTGTATTAGCAATTTGAATCTACTGGAGGAGAGTTATGACAAATCCCAGAGCCAGTCAAAGGTAGTTGGTGAAAGTGTGCAACCTGGATGTTACGATTTAACCCCACTAGCCAGTCAAACCCCACACAGCTGCTTGCTCTCTCCCCTCTGTGGGATGAGGAGAGAATTGAAGGGATAAAAGTGTGAAAAAATCATGAGGTGAGATAAAGATAATTTTACAGGTAAAGAAAAACTGCACACAATCAAAGGAAAACAGAAACTCAGTCACTTTTTCCCACCGGCAGGCAGATGTTTAGCCATCTGCAGGAAAGCAGGGGCCTGTTACACATAACTGATAGTCGGGTAGACAGATGCCATAACACTGAACTCATTCTCTACAGCTTTTATTGCTGAGCACAGTGTCCTGTGGTGCAGGATATCCCTTTGGTCACTTGGAGTCAGCTGTCTCAGCTGTGTCCCCTCCCACTTGAGCTTCCCCCAGCCTACTCACTCAGCCTACCCCCCCAGCAGTGTTAAGCACTGCTCAGCAATAGCTAAAACACTGATATGCCATCAACACTATTTTGGTCACAGATCCAAAACGTAGCACCATACTGGCTATTGTGAAGAAAACTTATCTCTACCCCAGCTGAAACAAGTACACTGGAGCAGCTACCTTTTCATTAGGAGGGTTTGTTTTGGTTTTAAATCATGGAGATTAACTTAATATAAATTCAAACTCAAAAGATTTCAAGAGATGTTTCAGTAAAGATCTGATTGCGATATGCAAGCTTCAGAGAGGTCATGGGTGATAGACACATAGAAAAGACTTACCAGCTTTTTCTTAACACATGTATTTCTTAACATGTATTTCTTAACATATTTAGTTTCTTAGACTTTGTTATATAAAACTGCAACAAGTGAGACAAAATGCCCCTCTGCAGTATACTCATAATACCCCGAGACAGATCAACAGAAGAGAGAATTATGCTGTGTGAGAGATTCCCTCCAGGGTAATATGAGAAGTTTTTCACAGATGGACTGAGTTTCTTTTCAGATTGAAGAGAGGCCTTTGAATGTGTAGATGCAGGCAGCACAGCAAATGTTACACAGATTCATGAAAAAGAGTAAACAGGGCATCTTAGTGGAATAGCATAACACCTCACAAGACTTTTAGTAAGTGCCACCGTTAACTTGTGGCACCTAAGTAGGACACCACTGTGTGAAGACCCTCATCAATTAGTAATGCCAAGTGTTTGACACTAGGTCCTCAATAAAACCCTACTTTCAGTCCTTTTTTGTCTGCTCCTTGAGCAAGACTGCTGCCTCTTAGGAGGCAGATGGCATACCTGCTGGATTGCGACATGACAAAGTTAGAAATCCTCATGTATTAGAGGAAACATAATAAATCATAGGCAACTGTTTAATTTCTCCAGTTAAGGATTTAATTACTCATAGGAAAATGATAAAGAGAAATCAAAAGCATAATTTAAATACATGTTTCTAGTTATTTCTATGTTTAGCAGTCTCAAAGCAATACAGACAGTTCATAGGAATGTGGTATTATTGCAAAATATAAGATCAGAAAGGAGAGCTGTCATTGGTACTTGCACAACAAAATCAGAGCACTTTTATTTTTAATATCCAGATGTGAGCATTTCCATTGGTAGATCTAATTCCCTCTGCTTCAAAATAACTATGAAACAGCCTCTTTCATTTCATATGATGGGAAATGTTTACTGAAGAGCAATACTGCTTTGGAGACACCATTGACTATAGATATTAAACTCAGTAATTTAATAAAAATGCAATGGTTCTCTGACTAGATGGAAAATTTGCATGTTAATTCCATGCTAGTGATTTGCAAAGAGGAGCAATAATTTATATATGTGTATATATATAGTTTTTATATATATATATATATATATATATATATATATATATATATATTTGCAATTAAATTCTTATCTCTTTGGGTTTGTTTAATTTTACCAGAAAATTATCCTGGTGTATGTAATCAAACCCACAAAACACAGTGTGTCATATATTACACCATATATATAGTGTAATATTTCAGGTAAGACCTCTGTGTTTCCAGTAATAATAACCAAGGCTATTTAAGATGAGAATACTGTTTTAAGTCTGCACTGAAGATAGGAGAATGGAGTTTCAAGTGTCAAAAAGGAATCATTTTTCCTGCTTGCTAAAAGATGCGTCTGATGTTAAGGTTCATTTAAAAGTCTAAGACTTGAAGCAAGGAAATGTATGACATCAGATAACATAAATCAAAGTGTCTGTATGTGATGCAGCATATTTAGAGATAAGAAAAAATAATACGTCAGGCAATAGACTGCATGAGATGGTTTCATGGTTTTTACAAGCACCTACATAGCAGTCACACTGAGTGAAAATTCACTCAGAGATTCTAACCAGACACATTATTTGCTCCAGCTAAGCACACTTTTCAAGGAAATATTACTGAGCAATCATTGTAAACAAGATGCCTTTGGAGATGTTGAGAGGGTGCTAAAGTGAATTTCCTGTTAGATCAGATACTGTTGAGATATACACACAGTTAATAGAATGAGACTGCATTCAAAGCATGAATTTGTTGTCCTAATATAGAAATACAATGAGAGAGGGAAAATGCATCAGCCTTCATTTCACTTTGTAGCAACAAATATGATAGAATTCATTGCGCAGTATCAAGAGTAAGAAAGCTCGCAACATCTTACACTTGCCTTTCAAGCTCTTCTCTTTTTTCTTGCACTATGTTTCAGGCTGCTTTTTATCTGTCTTTGTCTTTCCAGGTACATGAAACCCATCCCAACGTTATATTGACAAACTATCATTCTGGGCATCAATTTTCTTAATCTCATGACTAGTTTATCTAGTCTTTTGAATTCATAGGTCTATCTACTTTCTCATTTCAAAAGTATTAATGTCAGAGCCATGAATTTATATTCATATAACTTAATTGAAGACAATATTAAAAAAAAACCCTCAGAAATTAAATTTTCATCTTCTTGTCCTCTGAGGAAGCACATTATTTTTTTTCCTGCTTTATGGTTTATTTTACAGATGGATCCATGTGTTAGACTTGAGGGTATATCTATCAGGAAGTAATTCCTGACTGAAAACAGAAATAAAGGCATTTTTCCAAAATATGTGCACAAATTTTGTCTGGCGTATTTGGGCTTTGCTGTAATTGAATGGCTTCCAAGTAAACTATTTGAATGGAATCCAGCAGATTCTGATGGCATCCTTCTGCATTGCTTTTTTGCTTGGACTTTTTGAAATGTAGAGAAAACTCACAGTTTCAGGGAGACCTTGTAAGCTTAATGATATTGGTTATTCCTTTAGCGCAAATAACAAAAAAAGTAACAGTATACCCTAACAGTTACTCATCAGTAGTCAGTCTCTACCATTCATTCTTTTAGTGCTGTGTTTTCAAGCAAGAAGGCACTGGAGCAGATCTAAACAACTCCCATAAAAGACCTTATACACAAGAACTGTTTGTCTCTGCAGGATCAGAATTTTTCTCCCATAAATTGACCATCGACATTTTCCAAAATTCAATTGTCATAATTTCTGTTTTAAAGGTTAGTTATTCCCAATTATAAACTGTAGAACTTATACTTCATCAGTGGAAAATATGTAACCATTGGCACTTTTCAACCAGATACATGAGTTATAATGCATCCTTTCCTTTTATATTTGTGTTTCTATGGGCTGTACAAACAGAATCACAGTCCAAGAGTGACCATTCATTGCATCTGTTTATCAGTAGTTATATTTTTTGAACTTAATCAAATAATTATAGTAATACAACCCCAATAAAATAAAAACATTAAATAAATTTAAAGCAGGATATGATTACATCTGGTTTATTAAGTAAACAAACAAAACAGCAAACAAACAAAAAAAAAATTGCTTATTGAAAGTTAGAAACAATTACTTCGTATCTCAATTTAGCAAATTCCCAAGCTTATAAACCCTTCCTCAAATACTTCCCCTTTCATCACTTTAACGGCTGCAAAGAATACATATCCGATGCAACTTGTCGCTATGGGTAAAAGATCAAACACTGTGGATAGTGTTTTGCTGCTTTCATAGGCAGCTCACTAAATAATTTCTGTTTGTGTTTTCAAATGCACAACGGTTACCAGATGTTATATACTGGCACAACGAAGCTGATAACATTTTTCAAGAAAATATGTATTTACAGCTGATATGCTGTAACGTTCTCTTTCAACTCCTTTTATTATCACAACTGCATTCTAGGCTCATCTAAAAATAGTAGCCTCTTACTAAGAAGTTCATATTTTTGTCGATATTGTGAGTCATATATGATTGGCTAAAATAAGACTTGAAAATGCTTCAGTACTTTTCGAAGTACCAGAAAGTCAACCAAGGGTTGAAAGCTCCCCAAATGCCTTACAATCAGTTGCTAGGTAGTGCAGCAGATTTTCAATTTTGAGCCTGAGTTAAAATCTGATTTAAGAGCCTGCTTTAAAATCTTTACACACATGCATTATGTTCACTGCTTGTAGATTAAGACCAAAGGCAAATTTAAGATTTTCTAGCAAGTTTTATAGCAGCATGGAGCAGCATATATATTCCTAAAGAAGGATGTAAAGGAAACGGGTGTTTGGCACAGAACTGTTTGGTTTTGGTTTTGTTTTTTGATTTTTGTTTTTTGTTGTTTGTTTTTTGTTTAATTTATTTATAAAATTTTTAATTATGGATATCAGAATATTCCATTGCACACTATGAATGGAAGTAAATCAGAAAAAACTGTCAAGATTTAAATCTCCTGTTAGAAAATTCTCATTCTTTCTTGTAAAGTAAAACTGGATAGTCTAAGCTGACAGATGAGTAAACAAAAATTGCCTCATTACTTTTCTTTTTCAGGTCCTAGTTTGAAAGTTGGCAATGAGAAGCAACAAATACTAAAATTGACAGATTCGTTTCTTCAGAAGCAGAAGTGAAAAAAAAGGACTTCCTAGGGCATATTTCTAATTCTTATAGCTCTGTCTCTTAAAAACCTCTAAGGCACCTAACATAACTCTATCAAGAAATATGAAACTGAGGAATTAAGATAATTAATAAAAAAGATACTAAACAAAACAACTGCTTTTGCATGCTGCTGATGTGAGGTGGACAAAAGAAAAAAGAAGAGGTGGTAAAATGGGCAGCACTAGGAAGGACAGGAAAGCAAGGCAAGAAATCAAGGAAGAGGCCCAAACTCCAAACCTGGATTGGCCCTATACATATTCTTTAAGAGTTGTTCATCAACCTGCATATTTTTTTTTTTTTTCACTCGAGTTAAATAATGTGTCTTCACCCTGAAGACACAGACACTTCAGGACCTTTTGTAAGCACAACTGACATCTTTTAATTCAGTACCAAAATTATTTCAGAATTCCCTTAATTGTACAACCTATCTGTTAGCAATTGACTTTGAGCAGAGAGCTGGACTAGAGGACTCCGTAGCAGTCCCTTGAACCTAAATTCTCTTAGGTTTCTAAATTTTCTAATAAACACTTCTGTGCTTTATTTCTTACTGCTGCAACTAACCAATTGTTCTCCCTTTAATTCTACTTAAACACAGGCTTGTATACCTACAGAAAATCAGCATGTTTAGTCTGCATTGTACTGACACAATTATTTACATAACTAACCAACACTGACTGCTCCCATGTCCTCTAGAGTACCTGATTTTCACATATCACCACTTAAAAAATACTTAAGATTGCAAACTCCCTGAAGCTCTGTTTCCATACCGTTAGGCTTAAAAGGCTCCAGGCAATAGCAAGAACTCCTGAACACTGACAGGAGTTAATATGACAACGTAAATAATAAAGAAAAAATTACAGATTAAGTATGCTCATTATCTTGAAACAAGCTTTATTTTCTCTTGACTTTTTTTTCTATTCTACTAGTGTTTTTATACTATTATAAACTTATATTTTTATATTAATGTTTCTTTTTAAAATATAAGCAAACAACACTCTATCAACAATCTTCTGTGCATTCAGCACTGTACAAGATCATGTGTTACCATATTAATCTACTATAGATGAATTTTCACAGCTGACCCTCTGCACATAGAATTTCTTTCTATCACAGCAACATCAGAAATTATTTTTATACTTTCTTACTTGTGTTCAAACATAGTTTCCAAGGTTTTCTTATTGTAACCACATTGTAGAAAGGAGATTTGATGTGGGACCTGTCATATTATGCGGGGCGTGTCTGAAAAGATCAGGTTTCATGAGTCGGTGCAGTCTGCAATATCATATTAGACCTTGGAGGAGTCCACAACCTATTAAAATTCCGATACATACATCCCTTTAAAAACATCCCAGACATCTTCAGTGACTGAGTTTGTAAGCCACCATCCTACAAGATGTTTTAAGACTCAATGTCCTGCCAAGATCCTTTTATTCTCCCTGGAATGAATTATATATGTAAATATAAAAAAAATTCATCACAGTTTTCGTCAAAGGTAAGATCACAGTTCTTTTTTGCCATATGCTTTAAACCAAGTAATAACATTTGTAATTTTGTTTCACACAGGGCGCACTGTAGTTGCCAGCACCTATAAGGTTTGTCTTCTAGAGAAGACAAATGATTGGCTTTGTTTCTTCTACCAGGATCAAAAACTTTGAAAAATCTTCTTCACTGCAGGAGTTTAACATTCTTCAGTAAAAGTTAGACAGAAGTTTACTCTTCATTTGTGTCCTGGGTTCAGCAGTAGCAGTCATGTTTCTCCTCCTTGGTAGCTGGTGCAGTGCAGTGTTTTGACTTTCGGCTCGGGAACAGAGCTGATAGAGATGTTTTGGTTTGGCCAAGGACTTTGTGAGCCTCATGCTCTGCCAGGGAGGAGGGGAAGCTGGGAGGAAGCAGAGACAGGACACCTGACCCAAACTGACCAAAGAGCTATTCCATACCACAGCACGTCATGCCCAGGATGTAACTGGGAGTTAGCCGGAAGGGCTGGGAGACTGCAGGGTTGGAGGAGGTATCGGTCGGAGCTTGGTCGGGCTTGGGGGCGAGTTATCGGTCAGCGGGTGGTGAGGTGTTGTAGTCTCTTCCCTTGTTATTTCCTTTATCATTATTATCATTGGTGGTAGCAGTAGTGATCTGTGTTATACCTTAGTTACTAAACTGTTCTTATCTCAGCCCGTGGGAGTTGCATTCTTTTGATTCTCCTCTCCATCCCTCCGAGAGCAGGGGGAGGGCAAGAAAGGGGGGGAAGTGAGCAAACGAATTACCTGACTGGGTTTAAACCACGACAGTTCTTTTTGGCACCCAACGTGGGGCACGAAGGGTTGAGATAACGACAGATCTGACCGGATTAATAGTCACTCGTTGCAATGCTGATTTATTGGCCCTCAGAGTTGTTCTTGTTGATCTCACAGCTTCAGAATGTTGTAACTTACGTAGAGCCGGTATTTGCTGTGATAGTGTTTATCAAGTGTGGGGCCTGGGCTAAGGTTCTTGTCTCACTGTGCTTTATGGCAATGGCTTGTAATACGGGTGGGCTCCAGCAGCAGGGCGGGACGGACGTGGCCGTGGACTTGTACCTGGCCGTCCGGCTGCTCTTCACCGTCCTGGCCTTCACCCTACTCTCCATCTTCGTGAGGCTGCGGGGAACTGAGGGGGAGCGGCCCCGGGAGCCGGCGGCTGCTGAAGCGGCCCGGAAGAGCGGCCCCGGGGACCAAGCGGCGGCGGGAGCGGGGCCGGAGGCCGCCAGGGGACGGCTGCCGGTGGAGGAGGTCGGGGCGGTCGAGGAGCAGAAGGAAGCGGCTGCCGAGCAGAGGGAGAAGGCGGCGGAGGAGCCGAGCTCCGCGACGGCCGAGAGCATGCCCCGGAAGCCGCCCGCCGAGCCCCAGGAGGATGCAGGAGACCAGGCAGCATTTCCCAGCAAGGCAGAGGAGGAAGAGCTGGACTCAGGAAAAGAGAAGCTGGTGGTGGGAGAACCGGCAAGCACAGCAGCTACACCAGCCCCAGTGACAAGTACAGCAGCATCGTTTGAGAGTTCTGAAGGCTCTGAATGGCCTTTGGGTATCCTTGGGACCTGCCTGCTGATTGTGATGGGGATCAGCATGTTGGCACACACACAGGCTGTGTTCTACCCACAACCATTTTGTCTGATCTCAACAGTTAAGCAGAGTCAGGTTTGGGTCTTGTCTGGGGTTAGACAACAATATAGGGGGACCAAGAGGTTTTCCCCAAGGCTGGACAGTCATGAGTGGCAGGGTGTGTGGGACAGTATGGGCAAGTATCTAGTCCACTGGGCCCCTCCAGTGCTTTGGAAGCGTCGGAGATGGAAGGCAGCTGTATGGAGTCCCCAGCAACAAGCTGCAGAAACTGCTTAAGGGGACAGTGAATTATTTTAAGCCTGGTGGGCCCATGGCACTTCAGGCCATCAGAGCAGAGATGCAACACAGAGATGGACTCATGATCGAGGGGTGGACTTAGCAATGGACACTATTGCCCAGGTTATTCACGAGTGTGAACACTGCACACAGTCTCTCCTGCTCTGGAAGACTGTTATAAGAGATGGAGCCTGACATGGACCAGATGGACGCAGCAGCTTTATAGGGACTGGTCCATGCACTAAGATAAGAGTGCACCGAGATAAGAGTGATGGTATATTGAAAATGTGGGATCTGAGCATGACGTGAATGGTATGGAATAAGGGGTGGATAATGTCCTGGGTTCAGCAGTAGCAGTCATGTTTCTCCTCCTTGGTAGCTGGTGCAGTGCAGTGTTTTGACTTTCGGCTCGGGAACAGAGCTGATAGAGATGTTTTGGTTTGGCCAAGGACTTTGTGAGCCTCATGCTCTGCCAGGGAGGAGGGGAAGCTGGGAGGAAGCAGAGACAGGACACCTGACCCAAACTGACCAAAGAGGTATTCCATACCACAGCACGTCATGCCCAGGATGTAACTGGGAGTTAGCCGGAAGGGCTGGGAGACTGCAGGGTTGGAGGAGGTATCGGTCGGAGCTTGGTCGGGCTTGGGGGGCGAGTTATCGGTCAGCGGGTGGTGAGGTGTTGTATTCTCTTCCCTTGTTATTTCCTTTATCATTATTATCATTGGTGGTAGCAGTAGTGATCTGTGTTATACCTTAGTTACTAAACTGTTCTTATCTCAGCCCGTGGGAGTTGCATTCTTTTGATTCTCCTCTCCATCCCTCCGAGAGCAGGGGGAGGGCAAGAAAGGGGGGGAAGTGAGCAAACGAATTACCTGACTGGGTTTAAACCACGACAATTTGTCATTTCATAGGTAATAGGATCATGAGATTTTTATCATCATAATCAATCTGAAATATGTTATCTCTCTGTCATTGGGTATAGATTTATTATAAAAAGTTCTTACATTAATAAATAATTGCCATTGGTCAGCTTCTTCTTCCTAAGTTAGCATAGAATTTATTCTGAACAAATAGAATGCACTTCTTCATACATAGTCCCATCACAAACAGTTTCCTGAATGAGTTCTGAAAGTCATAAATAAATAAAAATCTTTCACATTATTGGAGAACACCAGCCAACCAATTCAGCCTGCTTTTCACTGAAAAGTGGAATTCTGTTATGGTCAGTGAAAGCCTCGATGTTCTCTGTCTTACCTGCAACAGTAATTTTGGGACTCCTTCCTCAATATGTTCTGTAACCAATGGGAAGCATTTTGTAAAGCATCACTGTAATTTACAAGAAGCTCTAACCAACCCAGGGCAATCTGCACTCCAAAATTGCTTATGCACTTTTCTACTTCAAGCAATTAGCAAAATTATGTAAAATGACTTTTCATTAAAAAATATATTTTCTTTGTCTTAAACAAAGTTCCTTTTTTTTTTCATACAATGCTTTTCAGTGCTTTAACTAATTTTCTCTAAAGGAAAAACATTTTTCATTTTAAATTATTGGAGTGGAAAATTGCACGTTTAAAAATTTATGAAAAAAATATGTAAGGGCCTGTGGTCTCATAAAATATGTATCATGTAGTACCATATTTATTCTACTCACTCGTTAAGTTTGCTTAAAGTGCCCACTATGATTTGTTTGGCAGAATGTACTTTTTTTTCCTATAAAAGTCTCTTTTGTGTCTTAAGTAGTGTTATCTATTGTTTGAATTGTGCCAAGGAAAAAGAAAGCATAACACTTCTGATTATATTTTCCTGTCCTTATTAACAGAGGTTAGCTTGTAGGGGTAATTTAAGACAGCACTTTCAAAAAAATATTTGGGACAATTTAAACCTAAAGATCTCCTATTAAATAATATCAATAAACACTATAGGTTTTGTAGTCAAAGGAAGTTTTGCATCAAGATATAAAAAGCTGGAAAGAAATATGAATTCTGTTTTGTAATGAGGTTATTTCTGATAACCTCTATTTAGTTACCAGGCTAAATATCAGATGCTTGACTTGTAGAATAAAGTAAAACCCTTGTCAGTGAAATATCAATAAAAAGTCATTCAATAGGGTGTAAGGGAAAAAAGCTACCCTTCCCTCCTGCACAAATCAGAGTTTTTCTTTTCATGCCACTTTAATAATTTGTACATCATGTATGCTAATTATTTAGTTCAGTATTTATCACACTGACAATATTAATATTAACATTCATTGCTAAGAGCATAAGAATAGTCAAAGAAAGGAAAATAAACTTTTTTAAAAATATCTTTCATTAAAAGAAATTACATCTACTTTCTAAATTTTGAAGTAATTACTGGGTTTAGTTTACAATAAACATATCCATTTCTATTTATTAAGCAATACAATAAAATAAATACAGTGAATGAGCCTCATTCATTCTCTGAATGAGAAATGCAAAGTGCTGTTCTGTAAAGTGATAGAGTTAATTTCCTGAGCATTACAGAGAAACCACAGGAGCAGAGTCAAAATTTGATATCCTATTAAAAGGATCTTTCTGAAAGAAGCAGGTGATTAATGTTTGTTCATTCAAGGAGCCATAACAGAATAAATGCATCCCACTTCAAACATTTACTTCCCTCTAGGAAAATGCTACACTAATTTTTGTCTTGATTAGTATTTTGTGTATTTAGTCATTCATCTGTTTTAGAGATTTACTCATAAATTGGTTTAGCAGCACTCTTGCAAGGTTGTTGCAACACTAACAGTTTAAACAGATTTAACAAATGGTGAAGCTGTTCAGATGGAGAGATCTGCTGACAGAAAAGGAGACCCTTTGCCACAAATCCACTTGAGAGAATCCAGTCCCTTGAAAATTCCTGAGAAACAACCTTTGGCCTCTCTTCACGATATTTTTTTTTTAAATTTGAAACAGTTAAAAGCAGTGGAGACTTTTTTTTTTAATTTTCTTTGTATAGCTTTGACCTGTGTATTGGTGAAATTGCATGTAAAATTTCTTCAAGAAGAAAGGAGGCTGTTCCCTCAAAATTCAGCCCATTAGTGATTTGAAGAGAATATACCTCATTTTCCCAATATTATTCTAATATGCTAAGCAACAATTCAGGATATAGATATAAAATCCTAGTATAAACCCTGCTATCAAGGTTACAATCAGTTGTATTTCAGCATATGCAAATAATATTTTAAAAGATCTCCAGTCTACTTATTTGCTGATAATTTGTGTGCTTAGCAAAGAAAATTTTGTAATGAATGCTAACAGCCTAGGTTCAAGACAAAATCACTTTAGCAGTATTTTCTTCAAGAAAAATAGAACATATTTATTTCTGAACTAGCTTGTAACAAAAGCAGAAAGTAAGCAACAAGTAAAATAAATCTATTATTTGAAGATGAAAGAGTCCATATATGTCTTCAAACTACTTTGGAAGTCCTAAAAGACATGCACATAATTCTAGCTCATAGGCGTTCCTCCTATGTGGATGTGCAAACATTGAATTTCTCTTTAGTTTCAAAATGCCACTGTATCATATGATCTTGGAAAATTTTCCCCCTTTGATAGAAAGAAAAAGAAACTGATTTTTTTTTTTTTTTAAGTAAAAAAGTCTTCAGCAAAGAGTGTTGGCCTATTGGCTTTCATTATTTTCATGTATTTATATTAAGAGAAACATACAGTGTACGTATGCTTAGGTACTCATTGGCCTGAAGCATAACACTTTTGATTTAACATTCAGTACATTAAGCACATGGTTAACTTACTAAATAAAAACTGTTCCAGAGTAGTTAGTTGTAATTTGTACAGCAGGAATACTTAGTGGTATGAATAGGAATGCATCAGTCAAAAAATCAGCAATTTTTAAGTGTGTTCACACTGCACCTTTTGGATAAAGACTATAAATATTTCATAAATTGTATAGGGAGTTTTTCTGGCTTTTATGAAATCATTCTAAAGTTAATAAAATCTTTGTATAGCTCTACAACCAGAGGCATGTTAGCT
Source organism: Pezoporus wallicus (assembly GCF_028554395.1). NCBI lineage: Eukaryota > Metazoa > Chordata > Aves > Psittaciformes > Psittacidae > Pezoporus > Pezoporus wallicus. The sequence goes on from NW_026640488.1 coordinate 9,537,155, forward strand.
GAAATCTGTTCCTTTTTTCTTGCTGAGTAACTACAGAAATCCAGTCCACTCACTATGCCCATATCTCCCAGAACAAATGGATTTACCTGGCTGATTCCATCCATGCACTGGGATTTTCTCCCCAGATTGTATCTAGAAGGCTTTAAGTTGCCCCACTCCTCCAGGTCTTTTACCTAGTATAAAAATCCTTGCTGATTTCTACCCATTAACTTTATTGCTAGAGATCAAGGTTGCCTCCTTCCAGTGTTTGCTCCTAGCAATCCCCTAAAACTTCTCCAAATCTTTCTCAAATCTATTTAGGTCCAAAGGATAGTTTATGGTCCCTGAGGCTACAGAGTCCTTCCACAAGAAGGCCTTTTAAAATAAGCTTCAAAGATTTTTGTTTTCATCCCTCAGCACTGAGGTCTGCAGGACGCCCTGCTTGATTGTCTTATACTCCAAAATAAATGTCTCCATCTGTGCATCCAGTGTGATATTATCTAGAGCATTCAGCAAAAACCACTTTCAGGCAAATTATTGTAAATCAAGTGCTGGGGAAAAAAAAAAGAAAGAAAATTAAAAAAAAGAGTGCTAGCTTTTTTTAAATACTAACAATATGATTTCATTTTCTTTTAATGATTAAATTGCTCCATTTGATGAGACATATTACTTTATGTTGACTTCACTTATAGAGATACTAAAATGATAGAAAAATAAAGGTAATGTTAGACTTAGAATTAGCTTATCATTTCATCTGTAGGCTTTGCTCACTCTATCATAGATGTTATGATGTTATCTAATCCTTTAAACATATATTGAAGATTAGATATGATATTTTTTGTTTTCTTACAACAATAATATCTAGCTTTCTTTTCCTTCTTATATTAAATTTTGTTTTGCCCCAATTAGGAGTAATTTTCACACTGTTTGGAACAGGTTTAATAAACAGAAATAGAGCATCATGCTGGTATTAGATACTGTACTGTGAAATAAAAAATGTCTTGAATCATTGCAAATCTATACTCATCCAGTGCCACTCTGAGGCAATTAGTCACACCTATATGCTCCCATTTATGAATATGAATACATTTGACTGCTTTGGGGTGACAGTGGAAAAGATATACTGCTCTTCAAGTCATCCTTTAGAAATTATCCTTTTATTTTGCTAGGACAAGCACTCTACTTCTTTCTAAACTCAGAAAGAGTGCAACCTTCTGTTCTTGTTCCCAGATAAACAGACTGAGGAATTTACTGAAGCACACCACTATCCCACTGCTCTCTATTTGTGCAGCTATTACACCAGGACACAATAGCTGCAGTACAGATCCCATCCCAACACACAATCAGATGTGGTCAGAATTCATTCCACGTTCCTCCAGTTTGGCCATATTCACAAAGGAAAAGACAATTTTGGTGGGAAATTTCCCTATTCACAAAGATCTTGATTTAGCATTTAGCTTTGACATATAACCTTTACTTTTCTTATGGCAATCCTGCCTTCCTACCCTCGTGAGACTCATTTCAATACGCCATTACGACTTGTGCTATAATCACAGCATGCATGACGAGGTGAACAATGCTTAGATTGTAATGGTAATGTTTCTTGTTCAAATAAATCAGATCTTCATATCAAGACATGAGGTTAAATTAAAAGATATGTCTCATATAGCAAAGATAAGAAAATAATGTTGGTGATGAATATGAACACAAAAACAAGACCATAGTGGTTTATTTACTTCTTTATTTGTCCTTAACCTTTAAAATAGAGAAAGAGGATACAGGAAAAGATGGCACTGAAACAATAAATGAGATCTCTATATTCATCAGAGCTAAGGAATTATTGAGCATTCTGAGACTGATGCACAAAAAAGAAATTTAAGTACCATTATCTTTTGTATCAAAACTGAAGCAAAGCAAATTATAACTACTTTTAAATGTCAGTTACTCTTTCAGCCTAGTTAGGCTGCAGTAGATTTGCAGGAAGAAATCGCAATTAATTAATCATAATGAAGAGTATTCCAATTACATGAAGTGGAATTTTATGCTAAAAATACAAATCTTTAATGTCCAAAAATGTCAAAATATTCTGAATTACCATCAAGCATCTCTAAGCAACAATTTTAATTCAAAGGGTTATGTTAGTGAAACTGGTTAAGTAGAGTTCCAAAGAAAAGATACACCTTTTTAACATGTTGCTCTGGTAAAAAGTAAAAAAAAAAAAAACCAAAACCAAACCAAAAAGCCAAACTGTTTTATCCCAGTTTTATTTTATTTGGAATTATACAGGTGGCATCCTAAGGATGTTCTTCATTCGCGATCACATTAAAAATGAATAGGAAAAAAGATAGGAGATTACATGCAAAACTGAGTCCCTCGAAAAATACAGATCAGCCAACTGATTATTGCTATCCAGAAGGCATATTCTTCTGTCCTTAGATATGCATTTCCTTATTTTTCCCCTCTTCTACCTAAAAAGAAATAAATAATATTTTTAATCATATAACCTTGAAAAGTTCTTCAGAACATCTTCTAGTTTAAGTACAGAACATGCTTGTATGTCCTTAAGCATGATGGTTGAGCTCAGAACAAATGCACCTCAGCCGATCAATAGGAGAAAAAAAAAAAAAATGGATGGCCAGCAGGTTTTAAAATGTTTCTCTGTATGCACATATTTCCTCTGCTCTTTCTCAGTGATTTCTGTATCGATGTTTCTATCATTCCACTGTAGAAACAATTAGCTTACAGCTGAATGGTCTTTAAATCACTGACTTTCATAACTAACTCTCAAGATACATTAGATTCAGTACAGTTGATCATTTCAACTAGAAACGATTTTCTTCTGGTGAAGAGCCAGGAAGTTGGATATGTCAGTAGCAGTTAACTGCTATACCTCAAATGTAATACTTTCATAATCTTACTGCAAGACCCAGAGATATCAAACATCCTAATCATATTCTCTTTCCTGGCACAAGATTTTACACTGTATTAGTTGAGGAATAGTGAAGCTGTAAAAATTTAAAACAGCACATCTTCAGAAAATGTTAGAAGCATGTTATGCTGTAAACAGATTTTTTTTTTTTACAGCTTACTCCTGTAAATAGATGATAACCCACTTTAAAAACTCAGTATGTAATAGAAATATTTTTATTCTCTTTGACTAAAGACATAAACAATTATTCCCATAGTAATTTTATCTTCTTCCCTTTTATTATTAGAGTGTTTGTTATTGAAAAATAATTTTTCAGAAAAAAAATGCTTCCACATTATTATGTCCTCCCACGAGTGACTTAACATGACTTAGAAAACTGTAAAGCGTCATGAGTCAAGGTCAATCTGCCAACGTGGTATTAACAAAACCAGGGAAAATCCATTTTTCAACAATGAACAGAGAAACTCACAAAAAAATCAGTATTTTTTTTTTCTAGTAAAAAAGGTAAATTGTAAGGCTGGAAAAATTTTCATATATATAAGCTGCCAGCAAAGTGAGGATCTAACAGTTAAATTTATCAGTGTGAGTATCTGACCTCAAATTTGGCATATCTGTCCATTAGAACTTACTTTTTTTGTGGACTTGACATCACGGAGGGTCCACATCCTGGAAGAACATATTCTTTAACCTCCTTCCCTTCCTTAAGGAATCAAAGCATGTTATCCTCTGATATAATACTGTTAAACCTAATCTCATAAAAAGTTTTTAAAAGTCTCATAGAAAATCTTTCCAACCAGAAATTTATATAAGAGCAATTACAAACAGTAAGTGCTCCAGGTTTGTTTAACCTTACCTGTAGAATGCAAGATTAATCAAAAGAAAGGATCCAGAAGGATCTAGAGGACGTAAACACCACTGTTAGATATGTTTTTTAGCAGACAGGAGTAAAATTAGAGGCATTTGCACTATTGGCATAATCAGTATTGTTGAGTTTCATATTTTTATGTCTCTTAAGTCAACCCAGATACTAGAGTCTCAAAACATAATACCACACTCCAGCCTCTGAACGACTTGGGATGTCAGTGTCTAAATAAGATGCTCCTGAAGCAAACAATGTCTTTTCCACATGAAGAACTATGGGAACTAATGTTCTGTGTGGCATTGACTTTCATGAGAAGTATGCAGTAAGATGAACCTTCATCTCACCTTAAAATAGGAAAAATATTAGCATTTAACCACACAAAATCTGTTTCACTTTACATTAACGTTAAAAACAAAAAACAAGGGCTCTGATCAGAACTGTGATGAGGTTAGAAACTGCTGAAATATCTTGTGTGAATATTTTGACAAAATATATTCAGAGGAGGAAGGGCAGACAGAAAATATGACCAAACTGATTACTAACATGGTAAGAAGTATATTTTCTGTTAGATCAGATGTTCCAAAGCTAAAAGTTTTATAATGAATAAAGCTTCAATAAAGAAGTGTTACAAAAACTCTATTTTCATTTATTTTGCTCACTGTGAACCTAATCCAAAACTCTAAAAAGTGGCTTACAGTATTACGACCAGGCCCTTGAGGTGCATGATTCTTTATAACCTTTACAAAGACATTATAAAGGAAGAGCTTTATTTCAATAAGCAGGAGTTTAAGAGACAGCAAAGACCCCATGGTATCAAAACGTGTATGGGACAATGGAGGAAAGAATAGAATTAGGAGGCACACAGTATTACAGATAGATAGAAAAAGAAACCTCACAACTGTATTATTATCCTCTTATTTTCTTGTAACCAAGAATGCTTTTGTAGTGGGAGGAAATTTATTTCTAATAAAATGTTATAGAATACAGATTTTTTTTTTTAAATAAGTAGAAAGGTACTTAAATTTTAATTTTTTATTAAAAATAAAGCATTTTTCTAAAAAAAAATAATTAAATAACCAAAAACAACCCCAAAACTCTACGTCTCTAATACACAGATTTCAAAAGTTGTACGACATTTTTAGTTTGGATGATTTTATTTATTTAAACGTAAATTCAGAAGCTTTATAGATTTGAATCAACCCACTCAGTGTTCACATTACCACAACTTTAATTAAATTCCTTTACCAATAATTTCTTTCAGTATAATATAGGGTATATTATTTTCCACTATTACATTGATAATAATACCTGCTAAAACTTAAAGCTTTTTCCTATTTAATTAACGTTCCAGCATAGGACTACTGAATAAACACACAAACTATGTGCAGAAGTACTTTCTTCTGCCTTCTGACAACACATGTCAGAAGAGAAATAACTCTACATCTCTGTTGCTTATATCCAATTCCCTCCAGATTTTTAGTATTTAAAACTACTATTAAAGGTTGTGTTATATAATGTATAAAAAGTTTTCATCCCAGTAAGATTGCAACCAAAAATAAAATAAAAAAGTAATAAACTTTACAAAAATATTAAATAGATGTATCTTGGTTTTTCATTCCCATGAGCTTTATCTGTTGCTACAGCTTCACCGTATCTTGCATTTAGTATCAATATTTCCAGAGAGGACACCAAAAGTAAACTCTACCTACCAATATTTGTTTAAAAAAAAAAACTATAGTAAAACATGTTATTAAGTGGAACAGGCTGGCAGTAAAAAGTCCTTAGCATACTGAAGAAAAGAACATTTTAGAGCAGGTGTGAAAGTCCTCACTTGTAAGATGCTTATATCATAGATTATTCTGCAGATGCTACACCATATGGTCACACAAAGAAATTACCTTTAAAATTGATACACAGGCGCTTATGTGTACGAAAACGTGGCAATCAGAACTATGATCACTGTGCCTAGTAAAGTAGAATATAACTTTTATTTTACTTATGTAGGAAGGAATTGCAGCAAAAAATTCAAAAGTACAGATCACCCATCTCTGTGCACGGAATTCCCCCAGGCATCAGTCAGTAACAGAATTTTGTTTTTCTAGTTAATCTAAACTAGGTAGATTACAGCTGCTCTGGGTCTGAATGCCTTGTGTTTGTAATTAAGAGATTGCTGTAAAATGGATTCAGTGAGACTCCTTTCCCTTTCTTATCACAGAAATATTATTCCTTATTCCTAGGAATAGGAAGAGTGAAAATAATGTATGACAAATAGTATATATAAGAAAGTAGGAGAAAAATGTTTCAATAAGAAGGAAGAAACCTAAACAATTTATACAAAAGACATTCAGTGGTGATAAACACTGAATGTTTGAAGAACTGCTAGAGACAAATGGAAGAGCAGAGCTACTGTGTATTATTTTGTTTTTATTTTTCAGCTATATTAGGACCTGCTAGCAGTGAGTTCTAGTTCACACATTGCCAGCAGTGAGTGCTAGTTCACATGTTGCCTAAGGTCCTTTATAACACAGACGAACTCTGCTTCTAGAGGAAGCATGTACTGTGTTTTATTTATTTATTATTTATTTTACACCTCAGAGAAGTTCACTGGCTTTTCCAATTGCAAGAGAGCAGTGGTAACAGTGGAGCTAAAGCTTGTGCTTCTAGAAATCTTGAATCAAGACTAATTTCCACAAGGGAGTGGCATATATAAAAGACGGAAATACTTTGTGGTCATGTAGCTTAGATAAAGTTTAAAAGTACTTTCATGTGTCTAACCATTCCAATCAATTACATTTCTGAACTCTAATAATTTAAATAAAACTAAAATACATAACATACATTCAGAAAGCTACCTTTATTCAGAATCACATGGCTTCTGAAAGAAACTACATTACACTCCAGTGTTATTCTAATACTTTGTAATGTGCTTCTCAAAATAAGGGACAATGAAACAGGGAATAGGTAAATTTAAAAAAAAGCTTTCTCTGTTGGAAAATAATTTCTGATACAGTGGTTAAAAAATATGGAAGAAAATCCCCCCACATGATGAATGCTCTTAAATGTATTTTTTCAAGAATGCTTTTAGTGTGGAAGATTCACATCCGCATTCATTCTGGAGCAGCCCCTGCATCAGCTAGCAATTTCTAACATGCCCAGTTGAAAGCAATCCTCTTATACTTGTTGAAAATTGGTAATTCTGAGGGATTTAGTTGAAACTGCTGTACTACAGTAATACATCTAAGTCAGCTAACAATTTCAATTTCTAATCTTCATATGGCAGATCATAAAATTGATAAATTGACTTTCAAACATGGATTTCTGTCAGTCATTGAAATGAAAACTCTCTCTTCTCAGTGTAAAATTCCTGTGCAATTTTGGAGATGTCTTCCATTTACCTGCAGAAAACGTGGGTTTCATATTCTCTTAGTGGAGGGCAAAGAGCTGTTAATTTCCTTTATTCGCACTCTCTAACTCAACCAGACCAGGCCCATAGGTGAGTGATTTCTTTTAACAAGTAGTTAACATACATCTGTTATTAAATTATTGTGTTATCTGTGTGAGAAAAAGAGCAGAACCAATTTAATATTCTGTGAAAACTCAAGAATTATATCATTCTTGATTCTGACCTGTGAGTAGGTCTTTTGTCTATAAAAATAATGGAAAATATGTAACATTTACAGTTACTATAATCTCATTCTTTCAAACCATAACACACAATCATGAAGACAACTGCTTAGATTTTATATCACAAGAGATATGAAGTAATTTATTCTTATTGCCACCATTTTACACATTGTTAGCAAATGTTAATGTAATTACATAAGAAGCTGTATTTGATTTGTACCCACATCACTGGAATTGCATGTCTTCTCTGGATTTGAGTACTATCTGACAATTTAATTCTGTACCGTGAAAGACTTATTCACCTTGTCTCAACTTTTATCTTTTGTTTTCATATCCTTTTATTAAACAAAAAACCAGAAACCAACAAAACCAAACAGAAAAAAAAACACATTCTGAGAAAGAATGAGGTTGTAAAAATAGTGCAATATCAAAATCCCATCTAATGGCCCAAAAGTTAAATTTTTCACCCATATGGATTTCTTTATCTCAGCCTATATGCTGGAAATAAGGTATCATCCTGCATATGCAAAATATGTATACACCTTAAGTACATTCACTGGCTTAAAGTCTTTTTAGACATAAAATTCAGATCAAACCTGTGAACCTGTTACTATCTGTAACTTAAATTTACACTCCAGCATTTTCCATATATTTGTAAATGTGTATGTATATATGTTTATATACTTGCATTTATGCATTTGTTATCATGTGTGTGTACCTACTCGTACATATGCTCTTAAACATATCCCGCTCTATTTCAAATGTTGAAAATAGCTTAGGACTGACAATAGCAAGAGGTGGGCTGGTTACCAGTCAGCAGGTGGTGAGCAATTTTGTTGTCCATCATTTGTGGGTTTTTTTTTTTCCTTTTCCTTTTCAGTTTTATATTCTCTCCCCTTTTTAATTCCCTTTTCATTATTATTATTATTACTACTATTAGGATATTGTACTTCAGTTATTAAGCTGTTCTTACCTCAAACCACAGGTTTTACTTTCCTTTGATTCTGCTCTCCATTCTGCCTGGAGTGAGGAAGGGTGGGGTGAGCAAGAGGCTACATGGTGCTGAGTTACTGGCTGGGTTTAAACAATGACATAGAACATGAGTCATCCATATAAGATTCTGAATACATATCTGAAAGCATTAGGAGGTCAGAATTTTCTGATTAAATACAGATATATGGGAAAGCACACAAATACTGACTGGTTTTCACAAATATTACTTTTGGTGAATTTTCATTTAGCTATTCTTTTGCTTACAGTCAGTGTACCTGATGGACTAATTACAGTTCTCGTATTTATCCTTGAAAATGGAGACTATATACAGATTGCCAGGCAGTCCTGGAAGTCCAGCCTCCAGTCAGGGCTTGGTCTTCATCTCTGCAGCAAGAAAACTGAAAATTTTTATTCTCTCAGACTTAGATGGATCTCTTGTGGCCTGTATAAACTAAATAATTATTCATGCTATGAACTAAGATCCTTAAATTCTCTTTTCAGAACAGAGAGTTGAAAACCCTAAAAGATCACATCTTAAGCAGAGGGAACACTCATATATCTCTAATTCCCTGTGAAAGGGGTCAGAAAAAATATAACATTTCAAAATGTCTCACAGAATGAAATGTCCAGAATCTACCAACTCAGTCTGTATTTTCAAGTCGATTTTTTGGGGGGTCTGATGGATAGAAAGAGTCCCTTAGGAAATGAATGTTACAGTTCTAAATATTCTCTTAGTCTAGGGAGTTAGGGTTTCACTGCAAGATATGATCAAATTGCAATATTGATATTTATTTAATTAATAACAAACCTGTACATTCCAAGAACTCAGCAGTTATGATAATGAGCAGTATTAAAAATTGAGCATTATGTAAAATAAGAATAGAATTTATCTTTTCAACATTAAAAAAAAAGAAAAAACCCAATAAAATTTAATCACGTTTATTTCATTAAAAGTATTTAAATGTCAAGTCTTTACTTAATGAAGATTTTGAAATTTTTTAAACTTGAAAATGTCCCCATATATTGAAACAATATTTTTCCAATGAAAAATAATTCTGACTGAAAAGTAAAGTTCTAGTATTTCTTAGAGTAAGAGAAATACTTCTCAATATAACAAAAGTAGTTCTGCTGTAGCACAATGAAAGATGATTATGAAAGGGGAAATGTATGCAAGCTGTAACCAAAAACTTCCTGATACTTACATACATTATTCATAACACTGATAGAAGCATTCAATCTAGCCTCGCTTTTGGCATGACTCAGGGTATGAACTTTCCACCAGTTATATAATTATTATTGATCCAAATAACTCTTGTTTGGCTGAAATACGTTTTTAAAAAATCAGAGAGTCATCTACTCTTGTTAACAAAAAAAAAGGGAAAAATCTTCATTTCCTTTTGTTGTTTCTCCAGTGACTAATCTCCCTCACTGTTGAAATTTACGTCTAATTTATACCTCAGATTTTGGACACTGCCTCTGTAGTATGGAGCATTTTGCCCTAGTAAAAATTATTAATTATCAAGTGATCTTTTAGGATTATTTTAATAAAACAATCAGATATAGGTCTTCAAGAGTTAAGTTTCATCACTTGTTAAGAAATACTAACAAAGATATTCGAAAACAAACAAAAAAATACCCTAACACCTAGCCATGGTAAAATATTTTCTAAGGTCAAAACCTGTGACTGAGCTCCTTTGAAAGGCAATAGAGTTAAGGGTGATCAAAAAGTTTTACAGGAAAATTTTGTGTTTCCAGAGAATATCACTAATCCCTCACCAGTTCACAATGACCTTTAAAAATTAAGTCTCTTCAGAGTGCTTTGTAAATCCCCTGGATGGGAGCATTTCTTTTGCCTTCCACTGTTTGTATACATATTTCTGCCTGAAGAAAGAACCTCATACCACTTTATTCTCCTTTTTGCTGCCCACAAGAATCTAGCTTTCTAGTATGGGAAACCTACTGAATGGCTTTCTCCACCTGCTACAGCTTACTGTGTATCTAGAGTGCCAAGGAGGAGGATACAAAGAAGTAGAAGAGAATCCAAAAGGAAGCTTCAAAAGAGAATAGCTACATGCATTGCACTGGCTTTTATTCCATCACACTGAGCTTTATTCCATGCATTATTTCACTGACTTATTTTATAAAAGAGCTACAGATGCCATCTGTCTGTACTTCTGTAAGGCCTTTGACATGGTCCTTCACAACATCCTGCTCTCCAAACTGAAGATTAACTTAGCCTAGAGTTACCACTTTATTTGTAAATTACCTGTAAATAATTATGAATATAAATGGAAGCTTAAGAGAAGCAGGCAGCAAAGATCAATGATTTTAGCAGACTCCTTCAAAATTCCATTTACTGCAACAATAAAAAAGCCCTGAGAAAGACAAAGCTTTCCAAAACTGTAAATCAAAAGACTGAGTGCTAAAATAATAAGTGGCCCAGTAGCCAAGAGATTCAATAATCTAATGAAAGTTTCTGATTGGATTAGCTTTGGGGTTTTATTTAAATTAATTCATATGCAAACTAAAACTTTTACACATTTCTGTTCGTCTACTGCTATACTCTATGCAGAAGACACTACAATTTTAGATTTAAGGTTGCTTAAGTACATTTTACCTCAAAATAATCACACACACAATACACACAAACTCAACAAAAAACAAAACCCAAGAAAACAGTGATTTACACCACTCCCATTCTTGGTCCTTCCCTGCCGCAGCATTCAAAATATTCAACCATGGTTGTTCCATATTTCTTTTTCAGTTCTTGGATATAATCCTAGTACTCATTGCTTACAGTCATGATCAAATACAGTACTTCATATCTGATCTAGATTAAAATTCATTTTCTGCTAATTCAGTAATTCTACATAACACACTATGAAGCCAAATTACCCATTTGAAGGCAGTCCTTGGAGACCTTTACTCGCCACCAGTAAATACTTTGCCAATGGAACAGGGAAATTAATGAGTAAATTTTTCATGGTATTTGATGTAACAAGACACATGCATATGAGATTGGCAATACGTTAATATCCTGTTACCCAGAATTTTTCTATATTGCTACTAACACTAACAGATATTACACCTGAACAATTTTCATAACAAGTCAATTATATAGGAATTGTATGGGAGAGAGATTGGTTTCGGTTTGGGTTTTTCCTTTCTTTTTCCTCCTCTAACTGGTTATTCCCCTCTGTCTGTGTTTTCTTTCCTGTGTTTCTCTGTGTTTTTTATGAATCCTTAAAATGAGACCCTTGTTTTCCATCTTTTGTTCCCCATTCCACTGTTGAAATTGGACTCCTTATTTTGAATGTAAATATTAATTTAGTGATCTTGGTCTTATCTTTGTCTACTGTCCTTAGGCACCATGTAGTCAAAAGCAGAACCAGAGAATTCTCAATTTTGCAGTTATCTGCTTGCATCAGGCAGTAATATATTCCATCCAAATCATCAGCACAGGCCACAGTTCTGGATTTCGGAAGGGCCAACTTTGGCCTCTTCAATCAATTGCTAAGGGAAGTATCATGGGAAAGGGTACTAGGTGGTAAAGGAGCTCAAGATAGTTGGTCAGCATTCAAGGACCACTTCAAAGCTCAGGACCAGAGTATCCCAATGGGTAGGAAGTCAAGTAGGGGAGCCAGGAGACCAGCATGGTTAAACAAGGAACTGTTGGGCAAACTCATGCAGAAAAAGAGAATCTATGGATTATGGAAGGAGGGGCTGGCCACTTGGGAGGAATATAGGACAGTTTTTAGAGGATATAGGGAGGCAATTAGGACAGCTAAAGCCTCCTTGGAGTTTAATCTTGAAAGTTGGGTTAAGGACAATAGAAAGAGCTTCTTCAAATACATAGCGGATAAAACTAGCACAAGAGGCAACATAGGCCCACTGCTGAATGAGGTGGGTGCCCTGGAGATAGAGGATATAAAGAAGCCAGAGGTGCTGAATGCCTTCTTTGCCTCTGCCTTTACTCCTGCAGACTCTCCCCGGGGGACCTAGATTCCTATATCCCCAGAAGGAGTAAGGATAAAGGAGGAGTTTGCTTTGGTAGATGAGGATTGGGTTAGGGATCAGTTAAGCAACCTGGACATCTATAAATAGATGGGCCCAGATAGAATACACCCGCGGGTGTTGAGGGAGCTGGTGGAGGTCATTGCTGGGCCACTCTCCATCATCTTTGGTAAGTTGTGGGAAACAGGAGAGGTGCCTGAGGATTGGAGGATGGCAAATGTCATGCCGGTCCATAAGAAGGGCAAGAAGGAGGACCCGGGTAATTACAGACCGGTCAGCCTTACCTCCATCCCTGGAAAGGTGATGGAACAACTTATTCTTGACGCCATCTCTAGACATATCAAGGATGAGGGGGTCATTAAGAGCAGCCAACATGGCTTTACCAAGGGGAAGTCATGTTTGACCAACCTTATAGCCTTCTATGAGGAAGTAACTAGGTGGATGGGTGATGGTAGAGCGGTAGATGTGGTTTTTCTTGATTTCAGTAAGGCATTTGATACTGTCTCCCACAGCATCCTCATAGATAAGCTAAGGAAATGTGGGCTTGATGATCAGGTAGTGAGGTGGATCAAGAACTGGTTGAAAGGAAGAAGGCAGAGAGTTGTGGTTAATGGGGCAGAATCTAGCTGGAGGTCTGTGACTAGTGGAGTCCCTTAGGGGTCGGTGCTGGGACCAGCGCTGTTTAATATTTTCATCAACTACCTGGATGAGGGAACTGAATGTACCCTCAGCAAGTTCGCTGATGATACTAAACTGGGAGGAGTGGCTGACACACCAGAAGGCTGTGTTGCCATTCAGCAAGACCTGGACAGGCTGGAGAGTTGGGCAGGGAGAAACTTGATGAAATTCAACAAGGGCAAGTGTAGAGTCCTGCATCTGGGCAGGAACAACCCCATGTACCAGTACAGGTTGGGGGCTGACCTGCTGGACAGTAGCGAAGGGGAAAGGGACCTGGGGGTCCTGGTGGATAGGAGGATGACCATGAGCCAGCAATGTGCCCTTGTGGCCAAGAAGGCCAATGGCATCCTAGGATGTGGTTTGTAGGTCAAGAGAGGTCCTCCTTCCCCTCTACTCTGCCTTGGTGAGGCCGCATCTGGAATATTGTGTCCAGTTCTGGGCCCCTCAGTTCAAGGAGGACAGAGAATTGCTTGAAAGAGTCCAGCGCAGAGCCACAACGATTAAGGGAGTGGAACATCTCCCTTATCAGGAGAGGCTGAGGGAGCTGGGTCTCTTTAGCTTGGAGGAGACTGAGGGGTGACCTCATCAATGTTTACATATATGTAAAGGGTGAGTGTCAGGGTGATGGAACTAGGTTTTTTTCAGTAATGTCCAGTGATAGGACAAGGGGCTATGGGTGTAAACTGGAGCATAGGAGGTTCCATGGGAACATCAGGAAAAATTTCTTTACTGTGAGAGTGACAGAGCACTGGAACGGGTTGCCCAGGGGGGTTGTGAAGTCTCCTACGTTGGAGATATTCAAGAGCTGCCTGGACAAGTTCCTGTGTGATGTACTCTAGGTTATCCTGCTCTTGCAGGGGGGTTGGACTAGATGATCTTTTGAGGTCCCTTCCAACCCTTGGGATTCTGTGATTCTGTGAATTTCACAACTGACTTAACATCTCAGCTGACTTGTGCTCCTCTCCCTGAACTGTGTTCAGACAGAAACTTACAAAAATTAGATTCTAGGAGGCTCTTTACGTGTTATATTATCATAACATTTTTATTTAAAACCTTCCTTCTGACTATGGTTTATTGTGAAACAGAATAAGCAAATTGGTTGGGTTTTAGTCACATTAGTTCCTAACACAGATTAAAGGCCTTATGGAAATAAGCTACCCCTGTCCTCAAGGATAGCAGTATGTTTTAGGAAGCATGAATATGTGATGCCTCAACCACAGAGCATTTCTATAGTCTGCTTAGTTAAGAGCAGCACATCCACATTTGTGTGAGAGAGTATGAAAGACTTGTTTTGGTGATCTAATTCCACTTGGAGTTAATGCTGACTCAGCTGAAAGATTTACAGTCTAGAACCTTTAATGGAACTTTCAGGTTTTTGTGCTTCTGACAACCATAAAATGCAATACTCATTCCCACACCCTGTTGGAGCTCAAATGCAAAGTCAAAGTTAGCAAATGAAGTTACAAAAGTAAAGTGGCAGAACAGAGCAATTTTCTTCACAATGTGTATTACTCAGCTCCCCATTGCCAAGAACTGTGTCAGGGGGTGATATAAGCAGCTGCTGAAATTCAGGATTTCCACTGTGAGCAGTACAGTCACATTTTCCAAAGTGCAGGCAGCTTGCTTGCTACCACACATGCTCGTGATGACTTACTTTTTCTGTCATTCTCTTAATAAATATGGAATAGCCAAAAAGATGCAAGTGCTTAGTGGCAACATAGGCAAAGAAAAATACTGGTTAAGAACTGAGATTCCTCTGCAGCGCAACCCCTAATGCTCTATTACAGCTCATTAAAGCACACAGGTTACCCAGGTTCTGGAGAATTTTTGATTTTTTTTCAAGTTTTGGGAGATTTTTTTTAGATGTCCATGCAAACAGTTTTTTTCAGCACTGTCCATTTTTCATAACATGTAGGCTTTTAAAATAGTCCAGTGAATCAGATCAATACTTAGATAGACTGATACTGCAATAAAAGACACGATTATTCCACATTTCAGAAATAAGAATGATGAGAATTCATTCTGAATATTCAGTGGTGTTGTGAATGTTTAGTGGATGCTTAATCAGTGTTGGTCCTTTTGACAAACATGAAAAATTTAGCTAACTTTAATTTTTAATGAATATAATGGCAAATAGCAGGGAAAATAGTTATGGTAATACCACCAGCTGATAAGGTTTTGGGTTTAGTAGTCTGTGTACTGTACCATACCAGAGAGTTTGAAGGTAAGTTAAATGAATGTTTCAATAGTATTTCAATTTCAGCTGTCATTTTTCTGCAGACAGAACATTGTCACACAAGCAGTATGGTTGTTAAGGACAATAAAGACATTTCCTGAAAAGCATTACCAAATTTATATGCATTTTCTATATGATGACACTATGTTTGTTCTTCCACAATATTTGTATAAAAAGGGTAAAAAGAAAGAAATTAACACAAAACAATATCCTTTTCATAAACTAAATTTTGTATTAAAATCCAAGTTTTGGTATATTTAGAAGCAGCTATGATTAAAGTGCAATAGCCCATATCAGGCAGATACAAGCCAGCTCCAGTCCAAAAGCTGTACAGCTACAAGCAATAAATCACAAACCATGAAGAAAAATTATGTATATTAGCCTAAGAAAAATAAGTATGCAAGTTTCCAAAAAGATAATATCTGTCCAAAGTAATTCCAAATTTTATTACATGTCTGAAGAGGATGTCCAGGATAAATGGGGCTCTCTTGAAACTTAAATATTTTATGCAGCACAGCAAGAACTATATGTGATATGTAGTGTAGTGTAGCATGTTACACATTTTATTTCCATTAACTTTTTTCCCCAACTCTTAAGTTCTCAGTGAGCATATCTTGATATTGCCTTGAGTATCTCATCAAACATCTACATGTTTCTTCTTTCTGGCTGGTACTCACCTTAACATAGTGCACAAAATTTGAGTCACAGGATCACAATTAATTTGTAATGGAACTGAGCTCTGTAATATCTGGACAACTGTAAAGAGGAACACAAAGGATTTTTTTCAAGATTTTCATAACATATTCATAGTCACATAAAAATATTCTGAAATTTTAGTCCCTTTACACTTTAAAGCTTCATTCTAAAGCTCACTTCTACAGAACAAGGTATACAATTGTGATTCTCCAGAATGTGTTTTATCTGCACACAATGCTGCTGCTTATATTTTAGAATTAATTATATAACTAGGTAGAAAACGTGGTGGGTTGGGTTTTTTCTTATTTTGGGGGGGGGGGAGAGTGTTTCTTTCTATGTTTTTATCTGTTTCTCTATGAAAAAGAAGAATTTCAGGAAATCAGGAGCCAACCTTCCACACGCACATACACACATGCATACACATATGCCAGTTAGTAATATCTCTCAATTCTGTTCCTGTTGAATGGAAGCCTGTGTGAGGTGGGAGCCCTTATTCCTTCCCTACTTCTCACCCTTAAATGGAAGATGAAGACTGCTGCAGTTCACTGCTTCAGGCATGGAGACCCATTGCTTATGCCTTACATGTGCACTTGCAAGTAAAGAAGCTGTGTATGAGATGAAACACTGTAGGTGACTTTATGCAGTTGTAAGTGATCAGGGGCACTTGAAATTATCTAGAGATATAAATCTCTTTCTACATTGTTTACCAACATATAGTTACTTTAGAATTTATGACAGATATTCAATACACACACATTCACACCTTTTTAAATCCCAAGCCCAAACATTAATATCAGGCCACATCAAAAGCACAAAACATAAAGGTCAAATCAGAAACTCAGCATAACATATCTTTAACCTTGTGCCCATCTGTGTCTGCTACCAGATGTTTCAGAAGCACACACTCAAAATCTAGGGTTGGATTAAACTGTCACATCATATTTAAAGCCAGATATTAATTCCCAAATATAACTTCTTTTAGCCCTGAGAGATGCAGGTTTCTGTCTCTTCTAGAGTGCTATTAATAGATGACACTTATAATTCTGGACACTTCCTGTTTTCTGGACAGAAGTTCAACATCTGAAGAAATATTCTTGAATTCTTTTATACTAAGGTTAGTTAGATTTCAGGCATGTAAGGTAGAGATTAATATAGACTCCTATTCCCAAGTACAGTCAGGGAGCATATAAAAATATATTTTAATTATTTATACACTTAGAAACAGAAAAAGAAATTCTTGTACAGCTAGAGTATTCAGCTAGTTAGGGTGCTGCATCAGGAAGTGCTAGTCTTAATTTCTATATCTTTTCAGCCCAAGCAAGTTAAAACCTCTCTTTTCTACTTTCTATCACATCAGTTACCCCTAACCTCACATTCTTGGCAGTGCTAGTCGCCAGTTCTTCTGATGAAGCTGAACTAATATTCTAATAAAAAGTAGTTGTTCATATGAATAGAAAAATCTACAAAGAATAAGAATGTTTTAGGCACCAGAGAAAATAGGATTGTCTTGAGAAGAATTACTCTTAAATTCTGAACCAAGAAATATGCTTGTTCAGTGTGTTTTGTACTAAAGAATACCTGATTAGAGTACAGAAAAAAACACACTGCGATGATGGTCAAAGTCACCAAAATTCCTAATTAGGTAGATCCTATACTGAACAACACAGCTGAAAACAGAGTTTAAGTTGTTGAAGAGCTTAAACTGGAAGCCTGAATACATGCTGCAAATATGGACTGCACAGTTTGGTACAGTAGATAAAAATTCTTCTAGGTTATATGACAATTATACATTGTTTGCGTTGTGAATCCTTTGTGAGTAACGCTGTTTTGCACTAATTTTTAGAAAATATATGGTCTTTTACATTCAGAGGAAAAGGGATGTTAATTTTTTACAGCTTCATCTAAATATAGATGTGTGCCTAGCTGCATCAAATTTAATACCCATCAAAGAAGAATGAGTCAATTTTGGAAATGGCATGAACCACTGTTCTAGTATACAGTATGAAGTAAGAGGACACATTACTTGTAATGAAGAGATGGGCATCAGAATGCACATAAAACTCAGAAAACTTGTGTTTCTCATGAGCCTTTCTTGGTTTGCATTTTTAACGTATAATGTCCCTACTGAAGACTGGATTTTTTTCTTCTGTTTTACACACTATTCTGCAAGTGTTGTTTTCGAGAACTGCTGTACTGGAGACAGTTCAAAATAGAAATTTATAATCATTAACTGTATCCTTTGGATGACAGGGAACTTGCATGAATCCCTAATTGCATTTAATAACTATAAAACTATTTTAAAGAACAGCAAGGAACTCATGGAGGCGGAGGAACGACAGCTTTCAGCAAAGTATCAGTAGACTTCATTTGTTTCTGGCCCATAAAGACATTTAGCTTAAGGCACTGCCTCAGGCTTTTGGGTTTCTTAAATCTATCTCCTTGAGATTATTTACACTGCTTTTTACTTCCTACTAAACAAACCTATCTTAATATTTCATCATCCTAGTGCAGTTCTGTGTTCTAAATTCAGGAAATTTCTTTCTAGAAAGAAAAAATATAGAAAAAATAACTCTAACCCACCTTTAAACCTTAATAAGAGAGAATAAAAAATAAGTTGTCAGTTATGTTTCAACGTATCTATTTACAAACAAAATAAAGTATGTTCTTGATTGAACAAAAACATTAGTCTACTCTACAAAACTCTGTTCACAAGGATAACAACACAGGCTTTCATCAGTGTAACAATCATCAGTGATGTGTTTTTTACAAATCCTGTGAATAGAATTATTTTTTACTTATTTTATGCAATTTAAGAGGTAAAATGTTATGCAAGTAGAAAGAATTCCTTCAGCAAGTACAGTGACTTCACACAGGGGCCCTGCCAGTGCAGTTAGAGTAGCAGAGGTCTGCAGTTTCATGCACAGGGATTTGCAGATGACACAGAAATACTTACCTTTTTTTAACCTGATTTGCACAGAATTTCCCATCATAAACAGTGAAATCCACTGAAAAAAAAAAAAGCAAGCAAACAAACAAAACTTGCTTAAACTTATTGGTAACACAATGCAAAGCTCATTCATCTACAACAGGTTGAGTCCTTTTTTACTTACACCACTTCAAACCTCTGGATGTGCTTCCAGTCCTTAATACAAGCAGTACCTGAGAGACTGATGGGGAAGAATGCTAACCCTTAGATCCAGCTCTGCTTCATTTTCCTGAATACAGTAGGTGATGGTGAAAATCAGGCCTTTTCCATCATATGGTGTGGAATGGAAGGGAGAATAAGGAGGAAGAGGAAGACACAGGGAGGAACTGAAATCAGTGGAACAACGTGAGAATACAAAAACTGCGAGCTAGGACACATGCCCACAGATGCCCTGCAATGTGCGCATACCCAAGAAGAAATAGCCCTATAATGCCTACATAAATAACAAAAAATTCTCAGTTCAGTCCCTGTAGGTATCATTGATATTTGACTTTCTTTTGTTTAAAGAATGCAATTTTACACAAAGTTAATGTTGTAATCAAAAGAAATTATTTTGCCTCATTGCTATATATTTTGTGAATTCAGTTGGACTTTAATCCAAATTAAAAAAAAAAACCAACAAAAAGAAAACAAGTAAAACCCTCCTACATTTTAGAAACATATGTAGACAGTGTAGGCTGAATCACAGGGAGACAGTAATTTAGACTGTATAAATTATAAATTTTAAATTCATTGATACGGTATTAAATTCATAATTCTCTCTCTACAAACCCATTGTTTTACTGTTAAGGTGATCTTGCTCTCATGGGAAATCTGTTCTTCCTGTCAAATGCCTCCCACACAATCCCCTCTCACACCACCTTCCCCCAGAAAACATCTGTAACAGAGCTGCTTTATTATTCTGGAAAATTTATTTTCTTCCTGCAGCCTCCAGACTCACTATTCATTAAAACTTTTATATCTTATTAGAGGGAACACTTAGAAGGTATCCAAGGGATCCCTGGGCAACATGTATGTAAATCTATAAAAGTTTTCAAATTTGTAACATTGATCACACAACTAATCTGCAAAAGCCACATAAATAGGCAGTTTAATCTGAATTTGCTCACTTGTACATTGTGTGAAAGAAAAATGAAATTCATGGGGTTCTTTTAAATAAATGCATTGCTTGCACCAATGCATTAGTATTAGATTCACCTACTCTCCCCTACACTTTTGCACATCATAGAGAAATCAGGCAAAGCACCTGGGAGCTAAGCAAGAAGAGAGAAATGGAAAGAAGAGTTCAGTTATTGAGGACCTACACTTCATTAGGCCCAAAAAATTTATGGCAATCAGAAATATGAAATGAAAATTTCCTCCTCCTCTAATCTTCCACCACATGTCCTTGCTTCCCTGAACAAGGCTAGAGCAAGCACAATTCTCATGGACCCTTTTCCTGGATGTCATGTCCTCTGGCCACAGAGCAGATTTTGCACAGTTATTTCCTGTTGTATCCTTGTTCACACAATGTGAGTCTCAAAGGTTGAAGTGTGTGATGGATAGCAAAAGCCAGGCTCATTGAACATTTAGAGTCAGTCTTTTATAATATACTGTATCCAAACCAGATATTAGTACTGTTTCCTTCAAAACTACTGCCGATATCAGCTTTTTGTTTGAAAATCCATTTCTGTGCTTTATTAATTTGCAAATCCTGGTAATTTTCATGCTAGCATTATATAACCTCATTTGCATAGTTTCTCAAGCTAATAGTATCTTGTCTCACTTTATAGTTTCCAAACTTTGGTTTATTACTGTTCAAAGCCTTCTACATTTATTTGTAATTTATATAGAAAATAAAAAATAAAAATCTGTCTCGATATGATGCTGCAGTATTACCTCAACCAAGCTTCCAGTAGAAACAGAAAAAAAAAAAAAAGAAAACATTGTTTTCGTAAAAAATTATTTGAAGCAAGAAGGGAAAAGAAATATTAGAAGTAAATTAGAATGACGTAATTTGACCTTGCAAAAAAGGCATTTCTTGTATTAAAAAGAAAAAAAAATATGAGCCACTACTGACATTATATGAAGTAGAAACAATGGGTCTCTAAGCTTCTGATAAGCTCATTTTTTTACTCACGTCAGGGTAAATGATTGTTTTAAGAACCAAACCTAGCATCAAAGTAATAAGTTGTCCAACTGATGAATTAGAATCTTTCTTCTCTACCTTCTCCTGTAAAATTTTCAAAATATCCTTAAGCTACAGGCAGACCCATAACCCTTTGGATCTATTTAAAGGTCAATTCAGCTACACACTATATCATCAGATTACTGCACTATCCAAGGGATAAAACTCATTTTTATCCAAAAGTGAAATAGATGTAATGAGACATGACCATGGGGCCTGGATGCTGAACAAATAGTTTACATGCATTCAGTCAGAAATTGATGTATTAGCCTATTCAAGAAAAAAAAAACAAAAAATAAAAACCAAACAAAAATACACCACTGATTCCAAAGTAAAATGGATGGGGACTCATAATTGCATGTTATTTTTTATTACACATACTACAGTGTTCGAAATACTTTATTTAACCAGAATATTTTATGTTTTGCTGAAGATCTAAATCTTTAGCAAGCATGCCAGTCTGAGGAGCAAGGCTGACAAAATGGTAAGTGGGCAAATCTGTGCTACATACATGAAAATAAAGATGTGTAAAATATGAGAAATATATGAGAAGTTAGACACTGAAATTTAAACCAGTAAACTGAGATTTTATTTGGTAAATTTAAGTTAGTTAGACATTAGAACTATGAAATTAAGCTTTCTTTTTTTGCTTTGGACACATTAAGCTAACGGTAACTATTTTAGTTAAAAATGAGAAAGAAATTGTTTAGTCAAAGTCTTCCTTACTACAGGATACTTGACAGTTTAAACAGTGACTACAACAGTCACAACAGGGTACTTAAAGCAACCTTGTCAAACACAAAGACTCATAATAGTCTTGAAATTCCATAGTTGGTAAAATAGATACTTTAGTAAAAGGAATTACTTCCTTTAGACTTGAAAGAAAGCAACATATTTCAAAAAGGAGTAAAATAGTAATAAATAATACACAGTGCTATAATAAAAATTGAATTTATAACTGTGCAATTATTCTAAGATTAAAAAACATACCAATTTTTAATTAAAATGTTTTTCTATTAGATACTTGGATTCCATACAAAATAGGAGTTGTTTAACTCTTGCTGCTTAATAATTTTTCCCTTTCCTCATTTTTTTTTAAGATCGAAGCTCAGGTTATATTTCAGGGAATAAAACAATGTCTTGCAATTATACCCAAGTTAGTTCTTATTTCATAAGCAGAAAGCATTTTAGAACGAGACTCCCCATAGACTAATTATCAGCCCTGTTGTAGCAATTACATAGTATTTCAGTTAGGCTAGTTAACCTTGTTTTTGGGCATTAATTAGTATTACATTAATGCAACCATATAGGTGCTGTGCCAGCTTGTCTGTCCAGACATTGCAACACTCAGAGCTGCAAGTTCAAGAGCAGCAAGTTTAAAAGAGATTTCGTTTGATGAGAGAAAAAGGCCAGGTTGGACAGAGCCTTGGGCGACATGGTCTAGGGTGATGCATGGAAGGACAGGGAAGCTGAAACTAGGTGATCTTCAAGTCCTTTCCAACCCTAACTATTCTATGATTCTCTAGGATGATGAGGATTTGTCTTTGTTTTGTTACATGAAGGAAAATATGTTCAGCAACAATGACTGAGAGACTTAAACCTCCATGAATCCAACAAGACAGCACAACAGCTTGAGCAAGCTGCATTTAAATAATCCTCAGACAAAGTAAAGAAACAAACCAGAATCTTTTGCAATCTTGTGCGATAACCACTGAATAATCATATGAGATTTATATGGGCATCCTTTCTTCCTTCAGCTCTCTTCAGCTCATAGTTCTGTGATTCAGGGCTGAGAAACACAATATCCAGATCTACAAAATGAGTGTCCCTTAAAGCCCCTGTCTCTTCAGAAGTTCCTAAACAGTTCTGCAGGTGTTGTGTGGGCAATAAAAATGTTTGATTAAGAATAGCAGTGACCAGATGGTGTTCAAATAATTAGCACTGCTATTTGAGTTTCTCTCAAAAAAAATTTGTCCTGCTAAAATGAAAACTAACATTGATAAAATTTCTTCCAAAACCAGCTGGAATCCACTCTGACTTATCACCTTGAGTGGGAAGGTACTCACGGTTTCTTGCTCTGCAGAGCCTTTATGACAGCTTGGCCTGAAAGAGGCTTCAGGAATTTACTAACAACGGGATCACTTATGGGACATATCATTTATCTACAAATTTACTAATATTAAAGTACCTTGTGAGTAAAATATATAGAATCAGACTATGCTACAAAAATTGACATTTACAAAATACTAAAGGGCTGAAAGCAGAGCTTATTCCATACCCATCAGAAAAGTAGTAACAAAAAGTACACGTGGTCCATTAAAAGGAAGTTGAATTACTACCAATTAATAAACACCTTAACTCTAAAAATAATAATCCATTTTATTAAAATTAAATTACTCATATTGTGCCTAAGCATAAACCTGACTAAAATATTCTTACTTAAAATACTTTTGCTACAAGTAACAATCATTATTTAAAACCTCGGATTAGTCTGGTGACATGTGACTCTACAATAACATTAATCACCTAGACAGTTTGTTTACCTTATCTATTTTATGAAAAAATGTCAGTTTATTGGTGCTTGTTAATGAAACAGTATATTTACCTATATGCAATACTTTTTTATCGGTGGATAAATCAACACACTGCAGTTTTAGAGAGATACAGCTTTACAGGTTGCTTTCTGTCAAAAGTCTACAAGATGGTTAAAAAGCAACATTCTGTGAAGTCCTTGATTGTCATGAATATCAATAGCTCAACATTCAAATATTCTGTGAAATCTTCTCTACACCAGAGACTAATTTTGCATCAATAAACACCTGTCTATTTCTCATTTTACTGCAAAGAGCAGGAGGAAAACAGGATAAATAAAAAGGAGAAAAAAAGCAATTTCATTTTAAAAGGTAGTATTTATCCAGAGTTACATTATACACAAGAGAAATATTAATTGCATAAGCATAGATGAAAGAGAAAATGAAATTTATCAATTAAAGTAGCTAAAAAGAAAGGTCATTATTCATGAAATTTAAGAAAATTAAATAAACTTGTTGATTTGCCCACATCACCATTTGCATAGCCAAAAAAGGAAGTAAGTTATTGCTAACAGTATGCTTTACCATTTTCTCCAGTAGCATGGTAACTTCCAAGGAAGACATACTAAACATGAATAACTACCACACATAAGCACAAGTGAAAATCCTCACAGAAATATTCAAAGAATAGTCACATCTAATAATGGCACAAGAATGGGGGTTAAGAGGTAGGTCATTGGCAGCAGCATTAGCTTTTTATGGGGAAAAAGTAAATCAGGTGTCTTTCAGCTTCTTTCTCTCTCCCATTACTCCAAGATAAATGAAAGAGACGAAATAGGCTATAAAGGCAAGATCTTTAGGAGCATTTCTTTTGATCTAAAAATGGCAGTGTTAGAGTTTTGAATGAGCCTGGTTCTAGAAATTTAGCGAAAGTTTTGGAAGGTCTAAATTTACTCTCTTACAACAACCAGGCAGAGAAGGTGTAGAGCTTGACCCTCTCTGTACATATTCCTATTTTAGACAAGAACAGAAACATCAAGAGACTTGCTTAATTAACCAGTGAACTGAGGCTTGCAAATTGTAATCCTAATAAGTTTACATAATTGATCCACAGTGTAAGAATTATTTGCTGGAGAAATCAATGATTTTTTATTAATGAAGAAATTTAAGGTTATTGTATTTCAGACAATTTCCAGATGGTAAAGGGGGAATACATTTATTGAACAAATTTTTCATCACTGCCTAGCTACAGAGCTTAATGTCAGACCTTGGAGATGATACTTGGCAGCTTAACATTAAGAAAAGCTGCTGAGGTATTCTGATAAGAGGTCAGTATATTTCTTTGTTCCCTGACAAAAAAACAAAATCTTGTTATTATTCAGTCTGTAGGCATCTTTTTATTTTTCCCTGCAGGAGCATTAGGAAGCAACTTGAGAGACATCCTGTTCTCTCTCACTACTTGGTCTCCAGGCAAAAGATAATATTGTTTTTTCTTTTAAAGCAGTTTTTGGAATAATTTTGGATACAATTGGAAAGAAACAAGTTTTTTTTCTTCTTGTGACATCCAGTGTTTGAAAACTGCTTACACACAGACATGTATATGATAATTAATGCAGAAACAAATGTGTGTTTATGCATACTTATATAGTCTAGTTGTTCAAAAGCTAAATTTGCCCTCATACTTCTGTCTCCCAACTCAAACATTTAATACTTGTTTCTTTGCATTTTTTTTAAATATTACTCTCCTAAGTCTTTCCATAATTTTATACCGAATGTCTGTACTGCTCTGAACTTAAGCTGTTATTAATTAGTTAGGCTCATGCTGCAGTGTAGTGTTAGTATCATCTCTGCTAAAACTTTCCATCACAAAGGAATTAACCACTGGTCTTTATGCATGACAGGTCTATATGTGCTAGAAATTATCCATCTCTGTTAGCACTGGGGAAATTATGAACATAGCTTCAGGTTTTTATCAGCTGTCTGTTTCATGAACAAAATAATAAAAACGATCAATTCAAATACTGTTCCTAAGTAACTTATTTGTAAACACATACCTTTAGTTTTCTTAGCAGTGCTATGCCAACCAGCAGATAGCATTCACTGATGAATTAATGATCAGAAAATGCATTTTCCTTTGACACTGGAAAAGAATATTATATTAAGAGGGGAAGAGGACTCTTTAATCTTCACCTATCATCTGGCAGATAATCAGTCCCTAAACTGAATTTTCAATTGGAATCTCAGTCTGGAAATACTGAGAATCATAAATACTGGAAATGATTACAGGGAAGTATGTCAAATGAGATTATATTCTCTTCTACAGATTAGAAGGGAGATACATGAACATGCTCCAAAATGAGAGTGGGAAAGAAAAAAAGAGCAGGATGGTGTAGACATTGTCTCTGGCACAAGTATCTGAAGGGTGAATGATTTTGGAAGCAGAGAGAACACTTCTGTTGCAATGTGGGGGTGGAGTATTAGGAAGAACTGAAAATATTTTCAAAGATGAGACACTGGGGCCTAATTAATCTTTTCTCCCAAGTGAAGATTTTATTTCATGACAATTTCATTTGACCTCAAATGTATAAAAGTCAAACTGTTCTGTGCATTATTTGAAGCACTAGAATGCTTATTGTCATTTCAGTGACAAAACCAGTTTCAGTTTCTGGAAATTCAGTGTTCTGAAAACAGTCTTGTATACTGCTGGTATTATTGTTGAGGTTGGGAGATAAAACAAATGCAGTATTCATAAGTATAGGCAATACATCTCAGATAGTGAGTAGAGGTTAAAACCTCTCAGTTTTCAGAAAATTCTCAGATTATATATCCCTTCCCCAGATCTGTGGAGATAACACTTCTCCTTACAAACATGCTTTGATGAATGCTTAAAAACTAGATGCTTTTAATAAATGCCTGTTCTCTAGAGCATAACTGAAAGCAGACAGGGAGGTCATTATACTGATTTTGTACCAGTGAAGGGTCCTCTCATATCACAGAATTTTCTTGAAGCAGAGAAGGTTACTTTGTATGTAAAAAAGACCAATTTTGAAATTAAAAGAAAGTTATGAAGTTCAAAGCCTACTTTTTCCTGTTAATATCTATCTTTCTCATGTTTTCATGCAGCTGAGTTCTGGTGTATGTTTTCTGCAGTTAAAATTCTGTTTTCTGCTTAAACTACCTCTTTCACCTCTTTCCTCCCAACAAGTGTTTTTTTAAATGTGTTTATGCAATAAGAGCCAAATTTTCAGCTACAAAAGTTATGAATTATTTTCAAAGAATAGCAGCCATCATTAACATGCAAAGTGACTAATTTTGTGGTTGCAGAACTTTGCATGACTGGACTCAGCAACCTTAAAGCACTTTAAAAATGTATGCTTTCCAGGGTAACAAAGACAGATGTGGATATCATTTACAACTCCTCAGTTGCAATAAGTATTTTAAAATTCAGCATTAGTTAGTAAAATATTCAGTCATAGAATAAAAATGCCTAAGATGGTTTTTAATAAAGGTGTATATGAAGACTGTGAATGAAACAAAAAAGTTCTGCAATTTCTGAGGTAAAATTACCACTCTAATGGAATCATTAAGAGACACTTTCAAATGGAAAGAAGTTGTGGATGTTGTGGTTGACTTTTGTTGGACTTTTTCCAACCTCTTAAGAGATTAAAGATATCATAGGGATATTTTTATTAATCTTCATAGCTATCATATGATATGATAGAAAGAAGTTCTTTACCATGAGGGTGGTAAGGCAATGGAACAGGTTGCCCAAAGAAGTGGTAAATGCTCCATCTCTGGCAATGTTCAAGGCCAGGCTGGACAGAGCCTTGGGTGACATGATTCTATGTCAAAGAAGCTGTGTGATTTTCTCATTTTCCTGTGTTCATTTTAAACAACTTGGCTATCATATTTTATAGAAATGTCATGTATCATGACATGATATAAATATTTATAGAAATACATATTTATAGCATGCATTATAGAAATTCAGCAGGTACTGGGGCACCAATCTTACTGCTCCTTTCAAAAGCATTTCATCATTACCTTCCTATTTCTCAAAATGTTTTAAAAAAAAAACAGAGGCTGGGAAGAGAATAAATGAATAAATGATAATATTAAAGTTTTATTTACTTCCTTTTACATCAGTAGCAGTTTCAATTAACATCTGGTGAACTCTGAAACAAATTGATTTAATCACTGTTTCAGAAGTTCAATAATTCACAATGCCATTTTCAATTCTACTGGCAAAGTGCAGAATCAGTAGATTTTTCCAACAGAACTGTCCCCTATATTGCTGATAATTTTATTTAATATTTATTTTACATAATTTGTGTTTATAACTGAATTCTAGATTGCTTCTTCCATTTTTACCTCAAAAATTTGATAAGAATTGCTTTAAATAGACAATCTATTCCAAAGTGTGAAATTGTATCTCTACTTTTCAACTACCAACAGGAAAGGAAAGTAGAGGGCTGGGGGGTGGTGCCTACACAATTTGACAGATTTGGGTTGGAACAGAAAGTGGAAGTTGATTTCATGTCAAAATTAAAATTATTGGGAATAATTAAAATAAAGAAAAACAGAAGAAATAAGTAGGAAAAGTCTAAGAGGATGACTATATTGCAGCAGACTAGAAAACTGAGATTTTTTTAGAAATTTCAACAACAATTCTCAGAAATTCAAAATTTTCTAGATTTTAGATATCTGTTGAATTTTTACCTTATAAATTAATAAAAAATAATATTAACAGACAAGTTATTTCAAAAATAAAAGATATTTATTTATAAACTACCAGCATGTTTTCACTCATTTTGTTTCAGTTTTGGAAGTCTTTGCCCAAAGTTGGTACTTGACTCTGATTCACAGACTAATTTGTTGCTGATGAAAATCCTTCTCCTCTAGGAAGAAATTTTCAAGAAAATATTTTCACCAGTTCTGGTTAGTTTGTGAGACACATGGCATCTTCAGAACATTTAAACACATCCCAAGGTAAAAGCATTTCATACTGAATTGATTTTATAGAATAAACACATCACAGACCATTTGTTCTCTTCTTCATGGGAAATAAGCAAATGCAACTCCTTTAATCATTAAGGAGTTTCTCTGAAATAGGTAAAACAGAAAATTGAGTCAGACTATTACCAGTTCTATTATAATTAATCTGCTGCTTGGAAGACATTCTGCTGACAGCCTGAAACATTTTTAATAGCTAATGCACCTGAGAATATAAGAACACTATTAAGCTTTTCTGAAGCTTGGTGCCCATTTCTGTAGTCACTGTCATTCTGTATCAGACTCGGTGAAATTTTAAACACATCAACCTGAAGCCAGAATCCATATTCTCCTGCTGCCTCTAGATTGACCCAATTAGTTTGAAAAGCTTCACCATAATGCATCCCTTGACATTGTGGAATCTAAAGCTGCCACCACGATCACTGTATATGTACTCAGGAAGGCTGTTTGTTTTAAAAG
Organism: Pezoporus wallicus; assembly: GCF_028554395.1. Classification (NCBI taxonomy): domain Eukaryota; kingdom Metazoa; phylum Chordata; class Aves; order Psittaciformes; family Psittacidae; genus Pezoporus; species Pezoporus wallicus. The sequence continues at coordinate 9,566,322 of NW_026640488.1, forward strand.
ACTACAAAGTGCCATGATAAGCGTTGTGTTGCTGCTTTTAATCCTTCAGGGAAACTGAAAACAGAAGACAGTATAGTAGATGTCTTGGTTACATGACAGAATAAAATTAACTTGATAATTTATAGGTCTAGCACTTGTTTGTACAGAAAACAGCTCTATAAATCCTTTAGCTTTTTGACTATTTTGAAAATTTTTTCATATCTGAGAGAAAAATGAAGCTGGCCACCCAGTGTCAAGTAACAGAGAAGTGAGATGACAGATGTCAGAACACAAATAGAAGTAGCAGAATAAGAATTTGTGGAGAAGAGCTCATTTTCTAGAAGTATTCACAAAACAGTGGAGTTAAAAATGTACTTAATTATGTGGAATATTTGCAAGTCTATTTGCAAACATACCATGTAAACACAGTTTTCTTTTTATCACTCCTTAACAAAGTTTATCTCCACTCATGTCTTATATTTTTTTCTACATCCCATCTTTGTCCTAAAGATTCCCATGATTTACATTATAGGAATTTTATTTTACCAGAAGGTTGGGACAGAGAAACTAGGTTATACATGTTAGGATTGACTTCTTCAATGTCATAAAACAAATACAGAAAATATTAATCACAGCCACATAAACAATGTATTGCCATATTTTCTGATGTAGATATTTTCAGCTATAGGATTTCTCATTTGGTAGAAAGTTTTAAGGGAAATGAGATATAGTCTGCTTAGACTTTATTTCAAATGTTTGTTGTTTTTCGGAATGGGTTTTCCCTCCTTCCTCTCCCTTACTTTTTGAAGCTACATTGACATCTTAGCAATAAGCAATAGCAGTTCAGTTGCTCAACTGCTCAATGCATCCACTAATAAACATTCACTTTTTCACATTCTGCAGGTCTTTGAACAAAGAGATACCCCACTTTAGTTATTTCTATGTATAAAAATGCACACAGATTGTTAAGCACTTCAGAACCCAAGAAGACAGTTCCTCATAATTTAAAATTCAACCCTCCCCCAAAACCCTAAACATTGCATGAAAGAGTCCCTTTTCAGGGTGAGTGGGAGGAAGAATGTCAAAGGCTTCTGCTTACACAAAGCTTCAACATCCATCAAAAGCCCACCAGTCCCTGCCATGTGAAAACATGGAGAGCAGCCATTTCTTTGTGAAATACTGCTGCACAGGGGCAACAAACTTCCCTTCAGGCTCATACTGGTGTTTCCCCTTCTTGGACAAGAGCAACTGTTGGAGTCATATCCAATAACTTTAAGAGTTAAGAAGTAACTTGGGTTCTCACTTTTTTTTCCCAGTTCAGATGCTCCCCATCCAACCCAGAGAGTCCCCTTCACTACCTGTGAATCAAGGTACGGCTCTGGACAGAGCACACCAGGAGAGACATTGGGTATGGCAAGACAGGGTGGGAAATGGAGTAGAGAAGAAAGCTAGAAGCAGGACAAGGAAACTCTTGACATGAAGAAGCACATGGAAACTCACTGGGGACAAGGCAGATGAATAAGGGAGTAAGCAAGTGGCTATAGTGGTTCTGCCCTTTCTGGCTCCTTCCCTCCCCATTGCTCTGAGGGCTCACAGCTACCATGGCTGCTGCCTGCCTGTCCTCTCCACAGGAACCAGGCCTGAGGAAATGGAGCAAGCTGAAATGGAAAAGAAAGATCCAAAGAGCCCCAAAACACAAATGAAAAGGAGTCTCCAGAAATAGTACCGTGGGGTACCTAAGGGAAAGGAGCAGGCAGCAGGTAGATAATACAAGAAGAGCTGCTAGAGGAAGCCCCATGGGAGTCAGGGGGTACTATGGCTTTGCTGTATACTCACCCAAATGCCTACCTCTGCTTCACACAACACAGACCCTATAGCTTTTAGATTGTTTATTCATACATGTCAAGTGCAAGGTCCTACACCTGGGTCGGAGCAATCCCAGGCACAGCTACAGGTTGGGCAGGGAAGAGATTCAGAGCAGCCCTGTGGAGAAGGACTTGGAGGCGTTGGTTGATGAGAAACTGAACATGAGCCTGCTTCAGTGTGTGCTTGCAGCCCAGAAAGCCAACCATATCCTGGGCTGCATCAAAAGAAGCGTGACCAGCAGGTTGAAGGAGGTGATCCTGCCCCTCTACTCTGCTCTCGTGAGACCTCACTTGCAGTATTGTGTGCTGTGGCATTTCATGACATGGACTCAAGCTGATGCAGAGACTCAAATCCTCATTTATTACAACCAAGTCCTTTTTATCCCCTTGTTCGGTACTTTCCCAGCCTGCGCATGCAAACAGTGTTCAATCTCCTTGGCCACTGTGAAACTCTCCAGGTAAATAGTCCAATAACAGTGCTGCAGACCCTCTCACAACCCTCACATCCTCTGGCCTCCAACTGAGATTCCCACCACAGCTACATCCTGGCCCATCCTCCCAAGGCTTGCTTGTTTACCTTCCCTGTCCTTCAAGGTTCCAACTCATCGCCCCAGGGTTTGTCAAGCACCAGGGCCTCAGAGCTCATTCCCAAACTTTTTCATGCAAATCTTATCACCTTCATTCCCCACAGTGTGCAGTTCTGGCGTCCTCAACATAAAAAGGACATGGAACTGTTGGAACAAGTCCAGAGAAGGGCCATGAGGATGATCAGGGGACTGGAGCACCTCCCATATGAAGACAGGCTGAGAAAGTTGGGGCTGTTCAGCCTGGAGAAGGCTGCATGGAGACCTCATAGCAGCCTTCCAATGTCTGATGGGGATGCTGAAGAAGGACTCTTCATCAGGGACTGTAGTGATAGGATAAGGGCTAATGGGTTGAAACTTAAACAGGGCAAGTTCAGGTTAGATATAAAGAAGACGTTCTTTACTGTAAGGGCAGTGAGGCACTGGAATGGGTTGCCCAGGGAAGTTGTGAATGCTCCATCCCTGATGGTGCTCAAGGCCAGGTTGGACAGAGCCTTGAGTGATATGGTTTAGTGTGAGGTGTCCCTGCCCATGGGAGGGTGTCTTTGTTTAAGCCCAGCCGTCAACCCAAAACCACGCAGCTGCTTGGTCACCCCCCCTTCCCCCCAACTCCCTTTCTCCCCTCTCCCGGAGGGGTGGGGAGGAGAATCGAAAGAATGTAACTCCCACAGGTTGAGATAAGAACACTCCAGTAACTAAAGTATAACACAAATCACTGCTGCTATCACCAATAATAATAATGAAAAGGGAAATAACAAGGGAAGAGAATACAACCGCTCACCGCCACCGACCAATACCCAGCCCGACCCAAGCAGTGATCCAGCCCTTCCAGGTAACTGCCCCCAGTTTACATCCTGGGCATGACAGGCTGTGGTATGGAATACCTCTTTGGCTAATTTGGGTCAGGTGTCCTGTCTCTGCTTCCTCCTGGCTTCCCCTCCTCCCTGGCAGAGCATGAGACTCAGAAAGTCCTTGGTCAGAGTAAACATTACTGAGCAGTAACTAAAAACATCGGTGTTGTCAGCACTGTTCCTAGGCTGAAAGCCAAAAACACAGCATTGCACCAGCTACTAAGAAGGAGAAAAATGACTGCTACTGCTGAACCCAGGACACAGGGGGATTGGAACTAGATGATCTTAATATCCTTTCCAACCCTAACTATTCTATTATTCTATGGTTCATCCAAATCCCATCACATTGTATTAACTTGTTGCCCTTCTCATATTGGAAACAAGAGGAAGAAAAGGTGAGATTTTAAAATGCATTTCCTTCCGCCCCCATCCTCCTAGCTGCCTTTGAAGCCAGGCATAAAATGATTTAGTTGTTTTAAAAGAAAATAAATAAAAATGGTTTCCTAGCAACAGGAGTTGCAGTATTGGGCTCTGAGGAATCTCTCCTTGGTGTTTCCAAGGCTATGCCCATTCACTAATATTGAAAAAAAAAAGTACTCATGTCATATTGGTATGATTTCTTTAAACAAGCAAAAGCCTTTCTTGCTTTTCAGTAATGTAGAAGTGGCAAAGCATGCTGTTATAAGAGCTCATATTCCTTGAAAAAAGCAAAGAATTTCAAAACTGAAGAACAGAAACCTAGCATACCTTCAGCAGGGGCAAATAGCTTTATTTGACTTAATGGTACAGTGTATTATATCCCTCCTGCAAACCTACCAAGCTCAATTTCAAAACACAAACCTAGCAGTACCTTGAATTGCAGAACAGTTAATTATTCTAATATATGAAACTACATTCCATGAACTAATACAATTCAAATTATTCGGAAAAACAATGTAGGGATTGTCAGACTTGGGCTGTCTGATGGCTGATAATATATTAAGGCAGAGAAGTTAATTAAATACCAATATTTGACCTGTCTGAGATGCTTTAGGGCCTTCGGAATACAGCAGATGTAAGCACATCTGAGGGACACATAATTCTTGTATTTGGAAAATAGTAGTACTGTCTTGAGGGATTAATTGTGAGCAGATGACGCCAAAATGATGTGCTTAGTAGTATCAAAATAAAATGAAGAGGATAAGATGCAGAGTTATATTAACCAAAGCAACAGAGATATAGTCCTAGGCAATTTTCTATCAGAATTTGCAAAGAACATTTCAGAAATGGCCATTTCAGGATTTGGTTGCACACCTATCATTTAAGCAGCTTAACAAACTACAGTGATCATTAATTTGCTCCAGCATGAAAATATTTGTGGTTTTATTTATTGGAACTAACTCACAGACTAAGAATAACTGTATTATTTTGGAAAAATATTCTTTTTATTCTGAAATTACTTTGAGAATGATTTTTAATGTTTGCAAAGGAGTCAAGAAGAATAACAAAACAAAACGTGCACCTACTGTTTTAAGATCATCTTTGTCTAGGTTATGATTTTTGATCATCAAGATAAAGTAAACAAGTGATTCACTTTCATTGAGGGGAAGCAAATAAATCCATTTATGTTAATGCCATTTCTATTGGCTCTATGTGAAAAAAACAAGTACAAACTGATGAAAGGCTACCTGTAAGAAAATGCATTACCAGAAAAAAATAATTGTACAAGTAAACAAATATATGGGATAAGAAAAATAAAACAGGTGCATGCTTCCTGATGATGTAAATCAGTCTTAAAATAGTTGAGCATTAAGATGTCCATGGACTAAATAACAAATAAAGTGGGAATAAGGAAGATGAGGAAACCATATCCTTCTATCTGCCTCAGCCTCCCCCCACACACTAGTGTTCTGACTCATGTGAGAACAAAGGTTCACCTGACTGCATTAGGAACCCGGCTGGGGAACTGATTTAACTGTAAGTAGAGAAAAGGGTTTGCTTTTCATCTTCCTGTTTTTGGGGAAGTGTGGAGGGCGGGATGTCCAGTGAAATAGATTTGGTCACTGCAACTCAAGAGCACACTTACAAAAGGAGTAGGAACGAGGAACAAATACTGCTTGCTGCCAAATATACTTTTATTGTGAAATTAAAGATACTAATCTATTTAGGAGAGATTCCAAGAAATCTCCTTGTAAATTTCATGTTTCTTCAAACGACCACATCTACCAGTCAGCTTGTTTTGGAAGGGTCCTCTTGATATCAAAGCATCCTTGCACATGTCAATAAAAGCATTCCAAGCAGACATGAATTTTGCTTGATCTAAAAATACAGAATTCTTTCTCTGTTAAAAAAAAAAAGGAAAAAAAAATTATAGGATATATCTATTCTGAGAAAAAGACAGTTTATAATTTCCTTCTTCAAAGCTGCCTAGATGTATAAAAAAGACTGTTCTTTAGTAGTAAAAGTGAATCTATCAAAAAAGGATAGAAATACTTCTTAGAAGGGGGATTGATTTTTTTCTTGATTTTATGTTTTCAAAGAGAAAGAAAAAAAGATAAAATACTGATGTCTCCCTTTGGAGAAAGTACTCTGTTTCACCCAGATAGAGTGCTGGTTGACACCCTGAGTGCTCTAGCTCTCCTTCATAGACCCACGGCTAAATGTGAAACTGAATGACCTGGTAGAGGTCATTCCTTCTGCAATTTCAGAAGCTGATGGAGGAGGCTGGATAATGCAGTGTACATGCTGGATATTGGTCTCCTGGGTTAAAGGAAAAAAAAAAAAAAGAACATTTTGATACAGGAGGACAGTGCTTACCTGTTTTTAAGCACTTTTTGTTGCCAGGAATTCTAAGTAATGTACATTTAAAGAACACCAGGGAATATAAGCTATCATCTTGTTTATCAATAGAGTGTCTTAATATCAAGGAGTATAGATAGAGCTCTACATAAGAAAGCAGCCTTGGTACTTCCCATAGTTAAACTGCTTCAGAAAAAAAATCTTGAGAGAGTGTGATAAGCCATCATCTATTTTGGGACTATAGTTGTGTAATTATAACTTAGAGAAATAATTTTGTTGCTTTGACTTTCATGTGATGTGAAATTAAGCATCACACTCATCAGTACTGATGTAGACATGCACTGTGTCCTGACAGGATTCTGGGAAAGAAGGTACAAATACCATTGATCAGTGAAACGAAAAGAGGAAAAAAGAAAGAAAAGGTACTTACACAACTATGAGACACTGACAGAAAAACATGATCTTCTTTAGATTTTTAACAGGAAATATTAAATTAAATTTGATCATTTAACATATCTACAACTTTCTGGGAGGATACACCAGTCCCAAGCTCTTATAAAGCTAATACTTTATAAAGCTTATAAAGCTATACTTTATGCTGTTCTGAGACAAACAGTGACTTCAGCTGTATTTGTGACTAAAGGGAAAAGGCATTTGAAATCCAAAGCTGGGCAAATATACTGCATGAGTGCCACATGAATACTATTAGTCATGAGGAAACACAACAGTACTATGGATTTAATTTTGCTGGCAAAACCTAATTTGTTATCTTGTGTTTAGTAGTATCCGACAGCCCAATATTATGACTTCAATTCTCCTGTGATACTCTGTGCACGTAAAAGATTTTGTGATGCAGAATTGTGTCACAATTGCCCATGTCACTATCTGCTTTTAATAGTAAGTCCAAATCCTAGAAGTCTTCACAGTATTTAATAGTTGCTAATAAAAGTCACAGTATTTCCCTTGCAAATCTGTAGCAATAAACTCCATAAAACCACTATATATTGCATTTTAAATCTTGGCTTGTTAATAAGTGCAGTAGTCCAAACTATTTGTATTCTGCAACAGCAGCAAATCTGATGGGAAAAAAATAATGTGACATAATAGTTTCTTCTTGTATGAGCAAAATGTTCATACAACATTCTTTGTATACCAAAATGGCACACTTTCTGGTCTATGAGCATCCACTGAAAAGCTCCAATGTTATTTGGATTTTACAAATAATGTAAGTAATACAACTAACAGGCAGTATATTACTATTATTTCTATTACTTGCTAAAAGTAGCAATGTCAGCAGCAACATTAGCATACAATTTAATAAAAGAAAGATATCAAAGCACTGACATTCCAAAAACAGAATATTCCCACATGATCCAGAACTAATTTATTGCAGTATAAGGTAAAATACTACAGTAGTCAATTCTTTATATAACTTGAGAATATGGTGCCTCTAAACAATTTTAGTGTGGGCATTGCAGTCAAAAATCAAACGGACTGTAAATTTGACATCTTTTTATATTAGAAGTAGAAACACAAAAGTTTGTTTCACATCAGCTTTGAAACAGCAAGAAAAAAAGAAAAACCTAGGAATCGTAGCAAAAGAAACAGAACAAATCCATGGTGCAATCGTATGCTGAGTACGAAGGTTTGATCCCATATTTCAAGAGATTCTACAGGAGAAGAATTATAGAATCATTTAGGTTGGAAAAGACCTGTAAGATCATCAAGTCTGACCATTAACCTAGCACTGCTGAGTCCACCACTAAATCACATCCCTAAGCACCATATCTACACATCTTTTAAATACCTCTAGGGATGATGACTCCACCACTTCCCTGGGAAGCTTCTTGCAATGCTTGCTAACTCTTAGCACAATTTGGGGCCGTTACCTCTTGTCCTATTACTTGTTGCTTTGGAGATGAGATCAAGATCCACCTCACTACAACCTCCTTTCTGGTAGCTGCAGAGACCAATAGTGTCCCCTTTGCCTCCTTTTCTCCAGACTACATGACCCAAGTTCTTCAGCCACTTCTTATCAGACTTGTTCTCAAGACACTTCACCAGCTTCATTGCCCTTTTCTGGACCTGCTCCAGCACCTCAATATCTTTCCTGTAGTGAGGGGCTGTACTGCATTCAGCAGTAGCAGTCATTTTTCTCCTTCTTAGTAGCTGTCGCAATGCTGTGTTTTTGACTTTCACCCTGGGAACAATGCTGATAACACCGATGTTTTTAGTTACTGCTCAGTAATGTTTACTCTGACCAAGGACTTTCTGAGTCTCATGCTCTGCCAGGGAGGAGGGGAAGCCAGGAGGAAGCAGAGACAGGACACCTGACCCAAACTGACCAAAGAGGTATTCCATACCACAGCATGTCATGCCCAGGTTGTAAACTGGGGGCAGTTACCTGGAAGGGCTAGATCACTGCTTGGGTCGGGCTGGGTATTGGTTGGTGGGTGGTGAGCAGTTGTATTCTCTTCCCTTGTTATTTCCCTTATCATTATTATTATTGGTGGTAGCAGCAGTGATTTGTGTTATACCTTAGTTACTGGAGTGTTCTTATCTCAACCTGTGGGAGTTACATTCTTTAGATTCTCCTGCCCATCCCTCCGGGAACAGGGGAAGGAAGTGGGGGTGGGAGGTGGGGGAGCAAATGTTTGTGTGGTTTTTCTGAGTTACCAGCTGGGCTTAAACCATAACAGGGCCCCAGAATTGAGCACAGTGTTTGAGGTGTGACCTCACCAGTGCCAAGTAAGGGGGATGAGTTAGTCCTGCTGGCTACACTATTTCTGATGCAAGCCAGGATGCTGTTGGCATTCTTGGCCACCTGGGTACACTGCTGGCTGATGTTCTCCTGGCTGTTGACCAACACTCCCAGATCCTTTTTCACCAAGCAGCCACTCTCCCCCAAGCCTGTAGTGTTACATGGAGTTAAAACAGAGAAGAGAATAATCAAAGGCATAAACCGATTTTCATATGAGCAAAAAGAAGATTCATCTACTAACACACACGTCTTTAAGAAGGCTGTGTGTTTTACATAACAAGATAGAAAGGGCACTCTGTCTCTCATGTTAAAAGGGTGGGATTGCAAAAGTGTCTCTCAGCTCTTATCATTCATGCTAGCTTGAAGGCTGGAAGGTTCCCCTGGGTACTCAAGTGAAATCCATCCATGAGGAGGATTGCTTTGCTCACCTTCTGAGATATGAGCTTCTGAGACTCTTCTTATCTGCAGCAATCTGTAAGCAACCTGTTAATCTTTCTTGACTTGCTTTACACTTGACCTGTATTTCAGACAGCAGAGTATTATAGATTTTCACAGTTACTTAAGAGTGTGTTGGGGGATCCCAAGCTGTTTTCAATTAGATGTTGTCAGTTATGAAGTCATTTAACCCAAACAAGAACTGCCAGAAGCAAGTATTTACCACCTGGCTGTAGCTGAATGTAATACCAAATCTGAAGCTTGAAAAGGAAGACATCTTAGACAGTATGATGCTTAGCTATTCCCACCATCAAATTGTCTAGAGCAATTGCTCTCATGCTTATGTTTTTCTAAATTACTGCTGTAGTTTTGTATAAAACTTGATGGAATTTTAATTGCCCTGATTCAGCAAACAAAATGCTTTGCTACCAGCGTGGATCACATCTGTTGGTTGCTTCACCATCTAGTTAGCAAACTGCAAGTGATAGGGAGGCCCCAGAGTTTGTCAAAGTCCAATGTTTTGTAAGACTGGGCCTGATCCAGCAATTAAATGCTTATTAAATGAGATAAAAAGGGTTTGCACTGGTAGGTATACCAGTGTGGCTGCTTTTCTAGAAAATCACAGTACTCTAAGCTGCTTTAATTATGTATTCACACTTCTTACCATTTGTTATAGAGGGAAAAAGAGTTCCTTGCTGGCCACAGTTAAACTGGCCATACATTTTTATTCATGAGTCGCAGAAATAACAGATTTTTCTCTGAAATGTTGCACATTAAAAACTCATGATGCAAATATGGCACATTTATGTATTTAGTTAAGTCCCTGTTCAGTCACTCTGATGCATTTTCCGGTTCCCACCATTACAACTCACTGGCTCAGCTGCTGGCAATGAAACAAAACCAGCTTTGTTTAAACAGCATTAGTATCATCCTGGCAAATTGACACCTGGCATAGAAGGGTGCTATGCAAAAAGCTGACTGTTCATATCACTGATCAAGTAGAAAATTGACTCAAAATTAAGAGAATTGCTTCTATGATAGTCTCAAAAAAAAACAACCCAAAACCAAAAAAAAAACCAAAACTCAAATCATTTTGGTTTGAGAGGAGCTGTCTCTCATCCAAAGCAATGTTTCATTTCCTTTCTGATTTTTTAAAGTGTCTTTATATTAAATTGAGGTTTATTTTTATTAAAAAAATACATCGTGGAAAATTAATATCTTGCATTTTGTAAATATGTAAATGGAATACTATATCAATAAAATTGTTGCCTTAGAGCAGAAAAGGAGGGAAAGGTCACCTAAAAAGTTCAGCAATTTCAACTCAAATTTACAAATGCTCCTACTCAACATGTGGGCACAGTTTTGGGGCTAGTGTTTAGAACAAAAACTATTTCATGTTATGTTGGGTATCATCACAATAGCAAATTCTTTGGCTATGTTTACTGATCATGTAACTGACTTTTTTTTTCTATTTGTAACAAAGATTTGAGCATCATCTTCATAGTTAATCAACTTTTAAATAGTCTGATGTAATTTTCCTGAAATAAGCAAATAGTCTTTTCTTAGTTTAGATTGTTTACATTTCTTATTGCTGTAGCACATAGATACCTATGATAAAATGAAGCCTGGTTAAGTCGGGTGCAGCACACAGAAACTGTAAAAGTAAATGTAAAAGGGAGCACAACGAATCATTAAATAAGAAGAGCCATACAATAGCTACATTTTACAGAGAGCAAAATGTGTCCCATAGGTAAAGAAACTTAATACTCAGCCTGTGTCTGCTCTGTTAGCTGAATAAAATTAGCAGAGGAAGCCCTGCTGTATTCAAGGCCGGGATTAAACTGTTACGTATTCTGAAATTTCTTATTGTGCATTAATTAACAAGTCATGGAAAGGACACACAAAGCTAGGAAAATCCTGCAGTAGTTTTAAGACAGGAAAATTTATACATTGTTATAAATGTAAAATATTACTTCAAGACAGCAATAATTTCACATTACCCACTGCAAATTTTGAACTTACTATTTTGACTGGTTTAGAAAGTAGGCAAAATGCATTCATTCCCATATAAAAATTTATGTAATGTATGTTTGCTGGCAATGTATTGTGTTTGAGTTTATAAGAATATATGGAACCTGAAAGAAGTAAATATTAAAAAAATTTGCTTTAGTCACAAAGAAGCATATAGTGTGGAACCTACTCCACAGTGTAACTTATTCTTTAGTGCTAAAAGATAAAAACATTATAATGGACTTCAAATCTAAACAGTCTGAAAAAGCTCTGGGAAAGTGTTGATACTGCTAGAAAAGGTGGAAAGCATTAAAGATGTGGGGTTTATTATAATGGGTTTTTATTAACTTTCTTTATAAATACATAATTATTTATATGTATTTGTGTCTGGTAAAATAATATATTTAGCTAAGATTATAATTGGTTTCTATCAGTTATAGTTTATTATCAGTGACTGTATAAAACGATTCAACAGTTATAAACAGGCTTCTTTGCAGTAACTCCCAGCAGTAATATTCCCACACATGATATTCAGACCAAAACAATTGCATAACAGCCTACACATCCTATGAGGAAATATTCAGACCAATACAAATGTAACTTACTATATCATTATTTTTGGTCCCTATTTAAAAGCTGAGAGAGAAAACATGAGAGTTTTATATTGTTATGGGAAATGGTTTTGCACTAGTGTCTTGTTAGAGGCACATACTTTAACTCATTGTCAAAGGAAGCCTTTTGGAGATATAACTTTGAAGGCCATAAAACTTATCAAGTCTTTGCTATGTACCAACACTGTGATTATGCTTCATAAGATGCAATTACTGCCTGAGTCTGGCAAGCACCAAGTTGTCTGACATTACAGTACTGATAACACTGGTGGTTTTACTACTCTGATTTTAGAGGGAATTAATTTGGAGTTATGAACTCTACCATTCCTTTCATCAGCTATTGAGATAAAGACTAAGCACTTCTGGAAAGCCAACCACTCTTGGGGACAGCTAAGCACTTTCAAAACACCTTTCCTGCCCTTTTGTTTAGCATGACTTGACAATGAATAGAACAGTAAATTCATAGTTGTCGGCCTGTATTACATATTGCGTTACCACATTCAGTAATTCAACTTGAAACTGCACCTCTGAGGTGATCAGCTCACATACTCATTTTAGAGATGACTGAGCTATAGTTACATGAAAAGCATTATGTGCAGTAATTAACAGAGAGAAGAGTGTAACTTCAGGACTGTTAAAAGTATCCCTGCATAAAAGCATGTTACCATGACACTGAACAATTTTGACATTTCTACAATAGCCTGTCTTTTAAGAAAACATATGAAATCAAATTAAAAAGTACAAGTTGAGAGCAAATATTAATACATTTATCTGGTAAAAATTGGCAACTCTTTATCAGCTACATTTTTCTAAATCATTCTAATTGCATAGCTTTAATCAGGGGAATAATCTACTGTCCAGTATCCCATAAGATCAAGGAAAAAGAAGTAAGATCATAGACTTTGGCTATTTACATTATCAGTTGATTTCAGAATTGCAATATATGACATTTAATTATGGTTTTTAACTAAATAAATCTTTAGAATTAGCATCACTTAACGTAAGGATTTTAAATGTATTCATTTAGTGAAAACAAGACTTTTAAGAACAAAAATCTATCTCATAGGTTGTAAAACTTTTCCTAATAATGTTATATTGTGCTGCTTCCCTTTATGTGTTGAAAGCAAAAAATTAGTTAATAGTAGTGCATGTATATGCATACATATAAAATGCATATCCATGTGTAATGACATGCATGTATATAAATGTATATATGTATGCCATTATTTCATACACTGTCCATATAAACCACTTATGTATCCACAATATCTTTATGATAATTAAGTTATACAAAATTTATTAAAATATATTATAGTCACCTAATATAATATAAAAATTTACACTAGTACATATGATTAATTATTCATAATTCTAAGCTGCTGATGAAATTTTCTCATGTCTTCTCTTGATACTTAACCTCTTACCAGACAACCGCTAAGCTTTTCATGAAGAACAGTAGCTCACAACATACTTCGAGGAACTGTGGTTTAAATATTATTTATGAAAAGCATGCTTAATAAATTTTGTTATTCAAGGGGAAAATATATAAAGCCAGAATATTATATAGTCGTGTGATTTGGCCTCAGCATGTTCCTTTTCATAGAGCAGAACTTATTTTCGTGGAATAGAATCACAGAATGATTTGAGTTGAAAGAAACCTTAAAGGTCAATGAGTTCCAACCCCCTGTCATGGGCAGGGACATCTTCCACTAGTCCAGGTTGCTCAAAGTCACATCCGACCTGGCCTTGAACCCTTCCAGGGATGAAGCATCCACAACTTCTCTGTGCGACCTGTTCCAGTGTCTCACCACCCACATAGTGAAGAATTTCTTCCTAATGTCTAATCATCTAAATCTCTTCTAGTTTAAAGACATTTCCCCTTCTCCTGTCACTACATGCCCTTGTAAAAAGTCCCTCTCCCGATTTCTTGTAGGCTCCCTTTAAGTACTGGAAGACTGTTACAAGGTCCCCTCTAAGCCTTCTGTTCTCCAGGCTGAACAAGCCCAGTTCTCACAGTACTCCCAGAATTCTAAGTAACAAATAGGTTATTCAGCTACAGAGAATATATATGTTTCCCATTGCCAGCAGAAATTTTCTACCTCTGGCTTTTTTATTTTTTTATTAAATGCAGAAAAAATACATTTCAATTTCATCCTCTTTTCCCATATATACATATATGTAGCAAATATGATATCTCTATGTTGATATATCTCTATTTCTCTACATATCTCTATATTATCTGCATGGATATATATAAATACCAACTTATTATTTTAGCATTTTCTAAAGGATAATTGCAGCCTGAAGAGCTCCTACTGAAGAACACTGAATTTACCTTGTCTTAATAAAAGGCAAGTTAAACTGAGTTGAGCTATCCATTTTTGAAAGTCATTTACAAAGCCCCATATGGTTATGTAGCAACCTGAATAATTTCCAGCATATACAGGAACTCATACTTGAGTGCTTCATTTCAGTGTGTCTTCTATCCCTTACTCTATAGAAGCCACATTTCTCCCCAGCATAGAAATGTGTGTAGAGCTGAAGACAATTATAATTTCTAAGTCCTACTTTTCCTTTGATCACCATTTTCTAAATTCTGAATAACTTGTGCTACCCACAGAGTAGGGAAATGTACTGCATATATTACCTAAAGAAAATTGGTCATAGAATAGTTAATTTTTTAATAAAGTGCAAAAGGGTCATTTTCAAAGTAAAAAAAATCAAAAAATCAACAATTTATTTGAACTGCTCTACAATTGAAAAAACTGATTCTGCCTGAAGCTATTACTGAAGACCATAGACAATTGTTGGAAGAGTCCTTTAATGTCATTGCCACAGAATCTTTCTTACAATCAGTTACAATAACTCTGTATTCTTCTGTTAACCTTATGCAGGTAATGCTTTTATAGTCTTGATTTGAGTGGCTGTGTTGCATTAAATACAGTGCATTTTTTTAGTGATTTTTTGGAAAATGGCTTCTGACCATTCACTATTATTTTCCTATAAGTAAATGCAGTTAAAGAAGGAAGGCAGGGTTGATTTTTCACAGCTAGTTTAACTAAATTTCATGTAAAAATGATGATCCAGGAAATGCTTCTTCATAAAGTAAGAAACTTAATAGCTTCCTGTACCCAAGGTTCTGCAAGAATGTCTATCATAACCCCACAAATTAAATTGCTATAAAGTTAACAAAAATGGTTGAAGTTGTGTAAGAACTGGACTCCTTCCTAGGTACTTTAGCAGAGTCATTATTGCGGGCAGAACATTCCATGCCTCAACAAACCAAGCAATCGCCAAGTATCTTCAAATCAATTGCAGTACAAAGGAAACTTTTTAAAATATGCAGAGGTGGAGTGTAGAGACTGGGCTACCAAGCAGTGTTTACCTTTGAGCCCTATGAAGTTGAAAAGTTGCTTCTAAATGAAACAGTCTGGATTTTTTTTCCTGTCTCTTCATTCAAATATTATACTGCAATGCAGTACACCTAGAACAAGAAAAAGAGGACATAAAATATGGCTTTTGAGCATTTAACAGTTCTGTTTTAACATTTATTTGGTGTAGGCTTTTGATGTCATTTAAGGCTCTGCATGCTTGCTTCTTACTGTGATAGTTACAAAATCAAAACTAGTCCTATTTATATTAAAGTACCTGACAAGCCCTTATGCTAATTAACTCATAGTCAGTATTTGTGCCTACCCCATACAAGCAGATTATCTTCCAGCCTTCTAGATCATTCAACAATTATGCTAAACTTTACAGGAATCTTTACACAATGACTAATATTACAGATTGCATTCCCTTCCCTACTGCTGTATGACACACATATGCAATGAAGACACTGAAGAGCCTTCAGTTCTTTACAGATGAGTGAAAGTCTTCACATTAAACTCAACAGACGTGTTGATTGTTCTTCATTTGACTTTCCTGACACTTTGTTTTTTTGCTAGGAACACATGCAATTTATGCATTCCAGACAAAATTACAAGTGTCAAATGTAATGTGGAACAATAGATACACTCAAGCAAAGTCTCCCTATATCTGAAAGTTAATAAAGAAAAAAAGACAAAACAAAACAAAAAAAAAGAAGCATAAAGTAAATATCCTATGCCCTTGTATTGCTGGTGAGTAGAATGTTGAAATTATCTTTCAGTGGCATATTATGACATTGTCATTCATCTTTTTACTGCAATATAGATAAAAAAATATACATTGTTCTAGAGAGGTGCAACTTGTTTTTTAACATGGAAAATCTCATGTTTTTAATGCAGAGTATTCAAACAAAAAAGAAGTGATAGAATAGCTGGAATAGGTAAGAGAACAAATAAGCTGCTTTTTATTTTTGCTAGGGTTAATACTATTTTGTTTGATAATAAGGTATCTAGCTGTTTGTTTTTTTTTTGGTTCACTTCAGACAGGTAAATTGTAACCCCTTTCAAAGTTTTCATTAGATAGCCTATTATTCCCTTGAAAGAAATCATAGTCTGTGCATTATTCATTAGGGAGAGCAACTGTTCATTCACAGCAGCCACACAGGCTGCAGTATCCAGTATCACAGAACTACTTAAAATTCTATGAGGTTTTTCTCTATTTCTGCAGAATTTAGTTTTGGTCTAATCTCCATGGATAATGCAATATCTCTGGCTAATTCAGATATTATAATGCTGAAGGAAATATGTATTCTTATTTTGTTACTGCTGAACAAAATACCCTCACTTTTATTTGTCATATGCTTGTAGTTCACTTTGTAATAGTTTCCTCTTTTTTTTTCCTTGGCTGGTGTATACATCCATATGGAGTGGAAGTCTAAATATTTTATTGATGCTCTCCCTTGCTTCCTCTTAGAGTTATTTTTTACCAGGAACCTGGCTTACGTATACCTTAGTAGTTTTTGTACTCATTAAGGCTATTACCGCGTGCTTCCCTAGCAGTTTCCTGCCACCAGATAAATTATACTTTATTGGGGAAAAAAAAATCAGTCCTTATTTCATAAGTATCAGATGTTGCCCATTTGACAAGCTGTATTGAACAGGGTGTGGGCAGTTAACTAAGAAAACAATTCAACTAGTTTTATTGGGTCTTCTGTTTTTTCTCTCTGTCCTCTACATATTCCTTCTAAGCAATGTAATATAAGACAAGGCAGACTGTAGTTCAGCAGAAAGGCCACTGCACAGAGGCATGAACCTTCAGCCCTGTTCATGACTCGGCCATTGACCTTCCATGAGCTGTGTTTCTCCCTCCACCCATGCTTTTGCATGTCATTTCTGCTTCGTACATAGATAAGCACACAAGGGCTGTCATCTGATACATACATACTCAAACACTAGTAAAATCCCCATCAAACTTGGAAAATGCAGAGACTATAAAAACAATTTTTTAAAAAAGTAAGGGGTTTTGTCAACTGCTATTTTTTCCTCATGTTGTCACCTTATATCAGCTCAGCTACTGATTTTATTCTTTGGTTCTTCTCTCACATTTATTGTCACTGTGTATTTTCTGACTACTCTTAGTTCAGGTCTTCTTAATTGTAGAGCTTTACAAATTAATTAGGAAGGAACTCTTTCTGTTTCATCCCAATAATCTGCTGATTTGTACCTTTTCCGCCTTTCAAATGACTATATCTTTGCTACTGTAACTACTGCTAGAGTATTGTGTATCCTTCCTTCCACTTTTGAAACCAAGTATGCAACCATACATGTCCCAAATGAGAAAGTTCCTCTTTGTCAGAACTAGTTTTTGCTTAAGTTATGAGACACAGATTTTCACAATATCTCCTCTTTTAACACTATTCTTGTGAGACCTCACCTGGAGTGTTGTGTGCAGTTCTGGCGTCCTCAACATAAAAAGGACATGGAACTGTTGGAACAAGTCCAGAGGAGGGCCCCAAGGATGATCAGGGGACTGGAGCACCTCCCAGATGAAGACAGGCTGAGGAAGTTGGGGCTGTTCAGCCTGGAGAAGAGAAGGCTGCGTGGAGACCTCATAGCAGCCTTCCAGTGTCTGAAGGGGGCCTATAGGGATGCTGGGGAGGGACTCTTCATTAGGGACTGTAGTGATAAGACAAGGGGTAACAGGTTGAAACTTAAACAGGGGAAGTTTAGATTGGATATAAGGAAGAAATTCTTTCATGTAAGGGTGGTGAGGCACTGGAATGGGTTGCCCAGGGAGGTTGTGAATGCTCCATCCCTGGCAGTGTTCAAGACCAGGTTGGATGAGGCCTTGGGTGATATGATTTAGCGTGAGGTGTCCCTGCCCACAGCAGGGTGGTTGGAACTTGATGTTCTTAAGGTCCTTTCCAACCCTATCTATTCAATGATTCCATGATTCTATGATTATTGTTATTATTTTTAGCTCTATTTGCATTGCTTACTGCTTGGTTTTGAACTTTTTTAATTTCAACAATTCAGATTCTAACTAGTATAAGGATGTAAAACCAGAATATAAGACCTTCTTTTTACCTATATTTGCTTTGGAGAGATGGAGGATTATCTACAGCTTTGAGTATGGAACTGGAAGGCAAGGTCTTGAACTGAGACAAATGATTAGCATTCATATTTTACATAAGATAAATTTTCACATTAAATATACAGACAGTCATGTATACTGAATGTCACTAGGGATTAGCATAATATTTCTATTAGTAATGCTAGCTTATCTAACTGAGCAACACAGTGTAGTCAAGAGCAAAGCACTGGAATGGTGAAAATTAGATTTAAGTGTTTCTAGAATGGGTTAGAGAGTGAGAGCGATCACTTCCACAGGCAATTATTTAACCTTAACCACTGTATTTTCAACAAAAATTCTCTGTCCTTATATAATTGATTGTCCTTCCTCTCTTCTATATTCCAGTAATTTCTCTCTTGCTCCATCATGCTGCTCACTCCAGACTCTTCACTAACTGAAATGTATGAAACAACATTCTACCATGGAATCAAGGAAAACTGAAATCATTGCCTTGACATTTGATTGTAGAAATAGACCTTGTTTATGTCAGTTACACCTTTTTCAGTGCTAAGTAAATCCCCAATAATAAATTCAGTATTTTTTATTATTACGATTACTATTTGTTTTTGCTACTGCAACTGATCAATTAGGGAGAAATTCCTTTCTTAAATGCTGTATTATTCATTCCATGTCCATCTTTTCCACAGGTGTTATAAATATGATTTTTCTAGTCCATATAGAAGGATTTAACACAGGATGTCCCTGCTTTTTACATAAATATATGAATATTATATGAATAGTACAGATTAAGTTTACACAATGAACCACATAAGGAGACTCCCCCTGATGTTCTCTTGGAAGAGAGTTTTTGGGAAGATGCTGTGACTTTGATAGAAAGTACAAAGAACAGTGACAAGTTTTCATTTGTATGCAATAGGGTTTCCTTTGGAAATAACTTTCCACATGGAAGACCTGGCATTGCTTGCATATTTTTAAATAATTTAAATTTTACCTGACTGAATTTTATTTTTATTGAATCATATAGAGAAAAACCTAGGGTCTTAATACACCTCTGTACCCCTAGCTGAAGACAGTGGAGGCAGCATGGAGAACAGTGCCATATATGTTAAAATACTGACATTTATTTCACTGTTAGGATGTATAATGCATATACGTAGAACTATATCACTATTGATATGCATTCCAAATAAAGTTATTAGTTTTCAAATTTGAGTTGAAATTAGTTACATTAGTTTTCGATAAAAGTAATACTCATTAACTAATGACAGGGAAAACCAAAACATGATAATTTAGGTGTCAGCAGTACCTATGACAAAGCAATACTTATTGACAAACCATAATGCATTGATTCAACATAGAGGTCCCATTATACTTCCTGCCCTATACATGTTTTTACATCAAATCAAATCAGAGAGAGGGGAAACTGAACCAATATTTTAAAAAATTCCCTCTAATTCTATGAACAATTCAGGGATATAGATTTAAATTGTTTTTTAAATGTACTGCAGCATAATATATAGAAACTGGTCTTCCTTGCTTTAGCAGCAATCTGTGATTAGAGCTGACAGAATATGAGAATTTCCATTCTGCACAAACCTGATGGGAAAAGGTGGAGAGAAATTTGTAGCAGAAAAGAATTTGGAAATTTTCTAACAATCAGGAATTTAGTTTTATAAAATTGAGCTTCATTTGAAGTTTTCAAATAAAATTGGGCTTCAGTATTCCTGGGCTCCTAGTTTCTTACATATTCTGTTAAGGAGCTAGAACTCAGAGCAGAGCTTCCAAATCTCCAGCTCTGCAACAGGGAATATAAGGAGGATGAGTGATCCAGGCAGTGGATGGAAATGTACATCATGGAAATCCCCATTAAGGAACAGAAAGCATCTCACTTCCATCAGAAGGTTAGTCAACAACTGAACTGAGTGTTTTTTATATTATCATCAGCTTCATCATGTCACACCAGGCTAATGTTCTTCTACCCTCTAGCTTCCCTTATTTTTATTTAATATTTCATGAAACCTTAACCAGCTATTGTCTACCATAATCTAGGCACCTCATTAAAAAACTCATCTTTCCCACAATGGGAGTAACCCAAAACATGATTTGTTACATGGTCCACCAATCTTACCTTCTTCAGCAGTCAAAAGAATATTCTCATTTTGGTAGCAGAAGGTCATTAGCAAACCTCATGAACAATTTATATTCCTATCCCTATGTGATGGATGACCAGTCATAATCACTCGACATATTTTTCCCACAGAAATTTGTTCTCTTTCTTCCAGTGTTGGTCTTCATGTTACCTGATGCACGGATTTTTACTTGGCATCAGCTCATCAAGCAGAAAAAAAGCCGTCTCTACTACTTGCTTTCCTTACCTTACCAGTGGTTCAGGGTCTCAGAAAGCCTTTTTCTGGTAGTTCACTTTCCCAATTCCTTCATAGCAATTACTACTGACTAATCACTAGCTTTATACATTTTTTCTTCACATAGAAACATTAATAGAAACATAGAATCATAGAATCAGCTATCTCAGAAAAGACCTTTAAGAGCATCAAGTCTAATCATTACCCCAGGACTGCGAAGGCCACTACTAAACCATGTCACTGAGGGCCTCATCTACATGGTTTTTGAACATTTCCAAGGATGGTGATCTCACCACTTCCCTGGGCAGCCTGTTCCAAAACTGGATCACCCTCTCAGTGAAGAAATGTTTCCTAATATTCAGTGTAAGCCTCCTCTGGTGCAGCTTGAGGCCATCTCCTCTTGTCCTATCGTTTGTTACTTTGGAGAAGAGACCAACTCCCACCTCATTACAACCTCCTTTCAGGTAGTTGTAGAGAGCAATAAGGTCCCCCAGGAGCCTTCTCTTCTCCAGACTAAACAACCCCTGTTCCATCAGCTGTTCCTCATAAGACTTGTTCTCCAGATCCTTCACCAGCTTTGTTGTCCTTTCAAAGACACTATCTGCCTTTTTCATTCACTACAGGTTTTCCTATTGGAGAGGATTTAGCTGAGACAGTCTGTCATCATAACAGTTCTCTCAACACTGCTTTTAACATCTCATCTGGCACAATATCGATGTGTCTGTCACCATCCCATGTCTCATCATCTGAGCAACAGGAGTTCATACCACAGCAATAGACTCTTTGAGGTTATTTGAGCATTCCTCCCCCTACAGTTTTCTCAGATATTTTTACTAAACAGCTTTACATAAAATCACTACTCTCTGCTTATGACTTCGTTATTCTTTTCTTACATTCTGAACCTGCATAGGTTTACAAATCTTTATCCTCTCACCCAAACTCCACAAGGATTTGGCTGTAAGCCGCCAGCTATGCTCCCACTGAAGTACAAACTTTCTGTTGATAAATTTAGATATAAGCATAGAAACAAAATAGAAGGATAAAGGAAGTAAGAACCATTTCTTCCTCTAAAGTCTAAAAGATGTCTAGGTAACATTGAATAAAAATATGTATGACTACTTTCTGTTCCACACATCACCATAACAATTTGTATGCATCTTGCATTCTAACTGCAAATATTAAGTTCCCTATGGTTACGGCTTTGAGCCACATACATTCTAATTTATTTTGCTTTGTCCTATCACCAGATTACTATACATTAAACAAGAAAAGTGATACCTTTAATATCTGAGAATCATTAGCATTTGCAGAATATTTGTCCACAAAACAGGAAACAACTCCTTATACTGAAAGCAGAGATATTCCTTATTGTAATGCTAAAACCATTTGTTGCTCTGTGGATAGCATTTCTATATTAAGGAACGAACAATAACCATCTCTTAATCCTATCAGTGCCAAGGGAATTGTGTTACTGCAAGTAACAAACAAAATTGTGTTTTTCCTTTCACAATAATATTTCTTTTTCACATAGCCAAAATAATTCTGTTTGAAGTTCATAAAATGTCTAAGACGTGCTGAACAAATGTGAAATTATTTAATCAGGAAAAAGGGCTTACATTTAAAAGTAAGGGTCCTCTTTGAATTTTTTGCTAATTGTACTGGGAGTCAGATCACAGAAACTAAGGATCATTCAATTACTGCAAATATCTTTAAGCTGTAATGGAAGCCCAGGTCATTAGTTAATGGAACAGAGGCTAATTTAGGATAAACACCAAATTTATCCTGGTCATGTACACTAATTAGATCAGAAATATCTGTGATATCAGAACAAAAAGGCAACCTTACATTGCATTCATTTATTAATAGGAAAGGATGTAGTTTTCATCTTTCAGGAGTAAACTCTGAAATATCATAATTTTTCATAGAATCAAAATTCTTAGAAGACCAGAATTCTCCAAAGAATTCATTTTCTGTTCCCCCATGCATCTCAGGTGTGCAGTTTGAGCAGAGATCACTATAGGTCAATGTGTTGCTCAGGTTCCTTTTCTAAATAAATGCAGTAAATGTAGACCCTGTAAGATTGCTTTGGGTTAGCTGGTTTTCTGTTTTATTTTCTTTTCTTATTTTTTCCCCTCCATCATTAATTAGATTGTATTTCTCAATAGCGATCTTCATTAGAATATTTTGGAGAATGCTAACCCATGCTAATAGCTGTCAGGTTCAGAAGAGTGAAGGTACTTCCCAGAGTCATGGGATTGGGCCCCTCACTCTCTGCAAGGTGCAGGACTAAGTCAGACTTTCTCATTCACATTTTATATGTGTTTCAGTGATTCATCATTTAGTGTGAAACCCTGACTCCCTACATACCTCGCACTCTCAATCACTGTTTTTGGTTCTTGAAAATTTTCTAACTGGTGAGATATCTAAATGTTAAATTTAAATATGGTAACACCTACATTGTATTGTCACCTATTCAATATCCATCAAAGAGTCCAAGTTTCCCTTCAGACCTTTTGGCTCATAATTAAATTGATTTTGGGAGCTCAGCTAAAAGCAATCAGGTCTGAAAATTTTATCTTATTCTGCCAGAAGTAATCTTTATTATATTTCTTAAAGCTCGTATTTTGGGGGAAAATCACACATCGGTCATAAAATTTTGTCTTTATTACATCCTCTTATTCATAAAGAACTCATGAGGAGTATAAATCTCTGCTTTCAAGAACTGTGTACAAGATAAAACATATCTTAATTTTCATTATGAGGGAACCCTTCCAGAAGGAATAATTAAAATTCAAGACTGCATAAAAAAAATATTTGAAAAAGCATAAGCATTCCCAGGCTTTCTTTGATTTTCTTTTTCTTTTTTTCCAGTTGTTTATTTATTTGTTGTTTTTAAACTCCCATAAGCATATGTTTCATCTCATCTAAAACAGTTGTTACCCCAGCAGCGAACGCCTTCTCAAATGCTGGCAGTGTTGAAGGGCTGATATAAAGAACTCATGTCTTTAATTTTTTGTACTCCAAAGTGAATAAATAAAAACTATGGATAATATTGCAAAAATTTTTCCAAATATATAAAATAGTTCTTTGTATTTTCCTTGTAAATTAATATGCAAAACAGAAAATCAGTTCTGGTTTCTAATTTATATTATTTTTTTTATATTTTTACAAACCTAACTGGTTATCTTAGCAGGCCCACAACGACATCTTGTGGCTATTCTAAGCCGATCTTTCAGTGGTTAACATGATGAAAATTTCTAGTGACTTTCCTAGAAATCTTTCCTGCATGAACAGAAAAGTAAACCTTAGTGAAGAGTCTGTATAAGACAGCTGCCTGTGGCAGTGGTGTCTGGTCTTTCTAACTCATGAACAATCATTCCAGTGGCTCCACTTTTCAGTCAGTTGGAGATTAACCAACTATACATACAAACCCTCTTCTGTGGAAGTGGCTACACTACACTAAGTGACAGCTCAAAGACTTCAAACTTTCAGAAGCTGATAGATGAGTTTAAATCTGCAACATTGGGAATATGGAAACTAAACCAAAGAGAGTGATTTACAAAGTTGGGTCCAAAATAAACACTTTTGTGCAATCTTCAGAAAGTTCTTGTTCTTGCTGATATTTAGGATCAATGGTTGTTAGGTTCTTTAGCTAGTTGCATTTTTTGTTTTCCATCAGTCCTGAAATATTTTGATCAAGTATCCATTCTCATTCACTTCCCTTTCTGCAAATATGAATTACAATAAACTTCTCAAAATATGTATGTATATCTAGAGCCATAGAGCAAATATTAATGTTACTCTGACTTTCATTATCTGTCTACAAAATCTGTAGCTCTGACTTACACACTTTTGACTCTGACTGTTTCTTCAGTTACTTCTTAATTTCAGGTGAACTCTTTCAGTGACAGTTTTGTTTTTTTTTCCTTAGATATTTCCCATGTCTCCTCCTCTCCTTTGCTAGTTCATAGCTTCTGAATTGAAAATGCTTGATAAAAGTTGAGGATCCATTGCAAATGTTAACTGTAAGAATTCCTAAGATCTTAGACAGATATTTACATATTTGCAAGGCAATTGTCTGCTTTTGGGTAAACATTGGCTTTCTAATTTCACATTTTGCGGAGCTATGTGCCTTCATAAAAATAATAATGTAATTTTCTCCATGGCTCACTGTGGAGTTGACAGCAGCTTAACTCCATCTGTTATTAGATTTCAACTATTTTTGATTTTTTTTTTTAATGTTTGGAAGCTCATTGCATGAAATGATCATTACAATTTCATAAAAGTAATCCAGTGAGCAAGCCCTTTACCTTTGAGCCAGGTCACAGTGACCTATATATGGGGGTGTGTATGTATATATATAGACACACATATACATGCACATATATATATGTATCTCCATAGACACATATATATGCACATATATGTATATATCTCCATATATACAATTGAAATCTATGTTCTGGAGGGAATTTATTGAAGACAAGATCATTGCCCATCCTTTACTAAATCTAAAATTTTTGTAGCTATGCTTGATTTTCCTGAATATTGCATGTGTTCAATCTCATGAAGTGCTTATTACTGCTCTTCACTGAATACAGATGGCATTATACAAAGTCTTGGCTGAAGCATGAGTTATGTAAAACACAGAATTTTGGCTCAGGGGGAACACAGGGGGAGTCATCAGTTGGCTGATGGCTAGGAAACAGCATTATACGCCTTCCAGCAGTACAATGGGAGTTTCATAGGAGGAGCTGGCAGGATGGAGATGAACTGGTGAGCTCAGATTTACTGATGGCTGAAAACTCTCACTGAAGATAAAGTCAGCACCAGACTGAAGATATGATCATCAGTTGTATCAAGAATCAACAGCAGCATGAATGAACTCTGAGGCAGAAAAAAGGTTTTGGCAAAAAGAGGCTGAAAGGCTGCAGTACAGCAGTAAACAGAAAAAAGAAGTGAAGGCGTGTTGAGAATTCTTTCCATGATTGCCAGTGAAAGTGGCCCAATATAGCTGTTACATACAAATGAGTGGGAATGAGTGGGAAGAATGGTGAACTCTCAATAACTAAGCTTAACTCCCTCCCCCCCCCCCCCCCCCAGTTATTGTGAGATTCAAGCTCTAGCTCTAACATGGAATTGAATGTCATTCTTGGTAGGAAGCTGCAGGTTTTCAACTGCTGCTCTTGTGGAGTTGATGTGCTGGCAATTGCCAATGTTAAGAATTACTTGTTACTGCCAACAGTATTACACTGCCTAGTGGTATGTTTTAAAGTGTGAAGTACAGCCTTGGAAACCTTTGGCAAAAAAGAACTGCCTGTATTTGCTATGAATAATCTCATTTCTGTTAGCTGCTTAATTGAGCTGATCAGTAGCATATGCAACAATGCCAGCAAATAGCAGTAAATCATACAAACTGAATTAAATGTGTTGGAAAGAACCTCCAGATGTCTTCTAGTCCAAGCTGCTGCTCAAAGAAGGCCAAATTGAAGCAAGCTGATCAGAATATCTCCAGGGATGAAGATTCTACACCCTCTCTGGGCAATTTGTTTCAGTGTTTAAAAGTGTTTCCTCAGAGTAAAAAAATGTTTTCCTGCCCTTGAAGTTAACTTAAATTTCTTAATTTACTTTATCTCTGCTAAAATTTGGTAGCTTACAAGTTAATAAATGGAAAGTCATACGTGTTTTTCATCAAGCTACAACTACAGTGTCATGTATTCATTTACTTGAACTGGCATCCAAACCAGAATGCAGGTAGAAAAGAAATTTATCTAACTTACATTTGGAGATTTCTTAGACATCTGCTGGCAATCTTCACGAAGGCATGTTCCAGAAGGTGCCGCTATCCTGGCAAAGGTACAAATCCAGTTGCCTCAGGCACCTTAAAATTCAAAAAATGATAAGTGTTGCACCTTGGTTCCCTAAGGACACTGATTCAATATGCACTGACAGACAAAAAGAAATTCACTTGGAATTGCCTGATTAGGCAGAAAAAGGACACCTTTTGCAGAACAGCCTTATGCAGGGATCTCAAACCACCTGCGTGCAGCGAGCCTTATACATGAACAGGCACAAGCATAGGGAGGTCTTGTTTGACAGTAATTGCACATATGTTGTTTTGGTTTGCTGGACTGTCATTATCAGCTGACAGGCAGCCAATGTCAATCAACTGATGCGAAGCTCTTGGCTTTCTCATCCAAACTACTCATCAGGTCTGGTCAAGAAACACAGGCAGTCCTGGGTTTACATTTATCCTCGGGATTCCAGAATAAGACCAAGTGAATACTGTATTGTTGAAGTGAAAAAAGTTAGAAGGAAGATGTAGATAAAGCCATTGTTTGGTGTCCCACTGCAAGAAAGTCAAGAATTACAAGAGTGAGGTGGCAGGAAAGGCTATGGAAGTGGTTTACGGTTACTGTGAAAGAAGAGGACTAAGCAGCATATACACACACCCTGAGATAAATTGCATTTGCTCATCGAACCATTTTCCTCACTAATGAGTGAGTGAGTGAAAGGTTCAAGCTCACTTCCATGCTTAAAAGTGTAAGGAGGGGAAAACAAAAAGAAAAAGGAAGAAGGAAGAAGAGAAATAAAAGAGGGGGGAAAGGAATAAAGGAGAATGGGATCATACTAGCCAGCAGGTCATTTATACAGCTTTCTACAATGTGACACATTCTTCCTCTTCTTCCTGTTGAATCTAGTGAAAAGCATAGCCAAGATTATGAGCACTGTAGATGTAGGCATGATGCTATTTGCAGCTACAGCTTGTACTTCTGACATTTCTGACTTCTGTCCGTTGTGAATGGATTTTTGCTTTTCTTTTTGTTTTCTTCTAGTTAAATAAAAAAAGATATGAACTCAAGATTACAAGCAGACCACAGTTTCAGACCACCTCAGATTCTTCCTCAACCTTTGAGGAGATTTTTTAAAAAACATACAAATTTCTATGAGATTTTCAGAATTATTGCAGCCTACACAGGAGACTTCCCTGTATTCTAGAATTCAAAGTCTCTCTCTGACCTGAAACTGAGAATCCTTTATCTATTCACTGTAATGCAGGTCCTAATCAGGTCCCATCACTTTGTGTCACTCTTGTCTTCTACCAAAATCTTACTCAGCACACAGTGTTCCAAAAGGACAAGACATGAGTGGGTGTGAACCTGATGGAAGCAGTGGAATTTCATATCCTCACTAACATTTCTTGTGACAAGGGAACCTGTGCCAAGCTTAATGCCAATACATGCAGAAGGAAAACAAAACTGTCTGCCCATCATCTTGGATAAATCCAGAATTTCTTTTTTGGACTCTTCTTCATATAGACCTAATAAACCAGCAGTCGGATCTTATGCGGTATCACTAGTCAAAGAAAATTCTAGTTGAGGTTTATCTTGCTGACTCACAAGCACACTGAAGAATAGGTTTCCTCTGAGATTCAAAATACCATCATCATAGAATCACTGACAGTGCCATATTAGGACAGAATGCCACCTCTCCCATTTGCTTCACACCCCAGATGCTTGATATCATAATGCCTTGAAAAGGAAAGAATGAATAATAGAATTCATTAGACTTTATTGCTATTGTAAATTATCCTGTGGTGCACAAACCATCCCCTTGTTACTTTCTTGATTACAACAAAATTGCACTTGTCTGTTGTAACAAAGTTAATGATCCAATAGTGTTAATGGAATGCTAACATCTAATAAAAGTGTTATTAAGTAATGTATGCAATTAAATAGCATCAATTAATGTATTTATGCTTTACTGATAATAAAAGTACTCTGTCATCTACAATGAATTTTCATCATGAGGAAGAATTGCAGAAATCATACTAATACATTTTTTTAGTAATAGAATTGTCCAGTATAGACCATGATTCTGAAGATCAAGAGCAATACTTCTAAAATCAAACATGTAAGATAAAGCAGTGATACACAGGCCTGAAGAATGTGAATACTAGTCACTAGAGCCATGTTATGGACTCAATCTTGAACATGGAATTTATAGCTTCAGAATAGACTAGTGCAAAGGATGCTTATCGGCTTAAAAACCAATGAAAAATATTCAGTGGACATTTGCAGTGTTACAAGGGAAAAGAATATAAAACCAAATGCAATATGTAATTCTGTATGTATATGTAATATGTATGAGGCCATTTAATTGAGGCCATATGTAATATGGCCTCAATTAAACATTATAGGGTAACGGTTGGACGTGATGGTCTTAAAGGTTTTTTCCAACCTAATTGATTCTATGATTCTATGATTCTGTGATATTGTGTTGCTTATGACTGGAACTTGAGTGCATCCCTAGCAATCAGATAAAAGAATAAAACCAATAAAATTGGCATGATAAAGACATAATGCATAATTAATAAATTCCAGACAAACAGATGAAATGTCACTGATTTAGGATCCACAGCTCAGATCCAAGTTACCTTGTGGCTGTAATTCATTGTCACTTTATAGGTTACTGACACACATGCCAGTTGGTACACTTCCTACCTACTCAATTATCTTACTGCAAAATAGTTGACAGGAACTCTGGTGTCAAGCCGAGTTTTGCTGATAAACCACTCTGATCCCACCAAAAGAGGTGTGAATGTCTTCCTGAGCTAGCCAGACCACCGGGGGAAGCATACAATGGCTCAGCCCAACACAGACTATAAAATCTGAATAACCAACAATATTACCTTAGAAGGTAGAGTACTTGAGCAAGCTTCAACTAACATATTCCTCCCAGAAACTGGGGAGGCCCAGCACTGTGACAGTGAGCATGTAGACATGAGTAATGGGAATCACATTAGTACTGTGATCCAACTGTATGTTGCAATTGCAATTGATATATTGTGCTTATTCTGTGATTTTGATACAATGCTGTATCACGCTGCTGAATCAAAAGCATGTCTAGAGTCAAACATCGTCAAATAAGTAAATTTGGTATTAAAACATTAAACCTTTCCTATGTGGAATATCTAAATAAATCTATTCAGAGGATATTGGACCCTGATATAACCTGTCACACAAATTTTATCTAAACTGGAATATTGTATGATAGTTTGCAAACATGTAAATATTTGTTCCTTGATTTGATTGCAGCATGTGTCTCTTCTTCCTAATTTGTTACATGCAGTATTTATTCCATTTCTATATGGTGTGTAACACAACACAAGGTTAAATCAACATGGCTGATTAACAGTCTGGTTCTAATACCATGAGTTTTCTGTTTCCTGTAACTCTTCATCAAGTCAATGTTTAATTTCCTCCTTAATAACCAAAAGCTTTTCAAATCTCTTTCAAACAAGCGAGTGAGCTCTGAAATAATTTGTGTCTCTTCTGAAATAAGAGAACTACCCAAACTAGGCAAAACATTCTTGTAAAAGAATTCATTAATACCATGAATATGTAAACCCTTTTATTTCTATTACCCTTAGCTCATAATTTCCTTAGATCTGATTTATATATATTAGACTTTTTTGCATCTATTTTTCTCTTATATTATGCTGCAATGACCATTCTTATTTGGATTCAGCATTACAAGATGAAATTTTATGTTTGTAAACCAGCAAATTTTTCATAGTTATAAAACTAAAATGTTGAAGTTCAAATCCAGGGTAATAAAACATTGGGCAAATGAAGCATAGGAACAATTTTAGATCAAAGAAAATGAAAAATATTGAATGGAACTCTCTCAGGACCAGCGTTTAGTAGCCATAGAATTATACTGTTCAAGTTATTAAAACAAGTTTAAATTGTATTGTACATCACTCTGTGAAAAGCTCTTGTGTTTTCATGAATATTTTATTTGAATTGCTGACTTGTAAGATGAAATTTCACTTCCATAAACTTTGTAAAGGAGTACAAATGACAAACTGAGTCCTGTACAAAGCAAACTTTGGGATATGAAACATCAACTCATCCCCACCTTGTGGAAATTTTCTGTATATACTATTATTTAGTTAAAAAATAAATTTGTTGATTGACATCATTGCATTTGGTTCTTATAAAAAATACCATAGGATTATTTCAAAATGACTGTTAAGTTCTGTCTAAAAAGATATTTTTTCCTTCTATTTCCCATTAGAGAGTTGCTGCAGAAAATCTTTACATTAGTGGTCTGGAATCTATTTTGTAAATTTCCAGCTTAAAAATAAGACAGTTAACTTTTACATATTTATTCTTATATGTTAGTGAATATATGTTAGTTAGTGAATTGATTGACTCCTTCTCTCATGTTTGCCGTTATATAAGTCTTCTGTTTTAGTGAAGAACCATATCCCCTGAGTTTTCCTTTGTTTAGCTGAATATGTCAGTCCTTTTCATTTACCTGGTCATCTTTGAAACATTTCCATGCATTTTTGCTGGAGCCAAGTCATTTGAACTACAGGCAGTGTTTTAGCTAAGACCTTGCACAAGCTCCTTCTAATATCGTATTAAAGCATTTATTCACAGGTAGCATGACAACAGTATCACAGCTCTGCAGGAACTCAGTCTACTCTGCCTGTGTTTGGTATTTCAGAAGAGAGTTGATTTTTTTTTTTTTCCTTGAATTCTTGTGTCTTCCTTTACTCCACGGGCAAAACTTCTTCTTGATGTGCAATAGAAGAGAAACCACCAGCAGCAGAATGAGAGAAGGGGATTGCATATTAATTTTCAGCTAATAAAATAACACAAGTTAAATATTTTTTCCTAATTTTTGTTTAGCTTTAAATCCAATATATGTACTAATAAATGCCTACAAAAGGAAGATTTTGTAAACAAATAAACGCAGAGAACAAGGCAAGGGACCAATAGCCAGACTTGAGCCTAAGTAGTACATGCTGGCCACATCCATACTTCATAGCTCCTGACTGTGTCTCTCTTCCAGCCTGCATAAGGTGTCTTTACAGCTCTATAACATAACTGTTATTTTCTTTAATTAGTTAAAGTTCAGGGTGACACATATAAAATGAAGGACATATTATAATCCATCAGAATGTTTTTACATGGGAAACTGAGTAAGGGTGTATAAATTTTATATGCAAGCATGGAAAAATAACGGGAAAAAACTTGCTGGATTACTGGTAAGGGACTTTGTAAGGTGACAGGCCAAACCTGGCACAATCTCATCCAATATCCCTAGTGCACACCACCGCAAGAACTGTACCTTGATATTGGCATTGTCTGAAAATATACAATTTGACATACTGAATTAGCAATTAAGCAAAATGAACAACCAGCTACACAGTGCTTACATTCACCTTTTGCCTGAATCAGAATCAAATCTGCCTACATCTGCAGAAAATCTGAAAGGAGCTCTGAGAGGACTTTCTGAAACCAAATACAACCCCAAGGACCAGTGATCTGGAGGGATCCACATTCCAGTCATTGAGTGATTGTTTCTTGGCAGACAGACAAATGTTGCTGGCACTCTTCTCTTACAGAGTTAGCCAGAAGCCTCTTGGTTTTGTTCTTCATTCACTAAATTTTCGTTCACCTGTGAGAGATTTTAGATATCCTGCTAGGAAGCTGCACTATTTTCTTTAATAGAGCAGCTGTGCACATGCTTTTATGTGTGTATGTAAGCAAGATATTTTGGGAGTGGCAGATAAGTAAGTGTCTGTGAGCAGAGAACTAAACAGACTCCAGCTGACATTCCAGCACAACATCTAACCCCATAATTTTCTTTTTCCCATGCAAGCTTTTGGATAAGTAAAAGGACAATACAATTCACATATAATTTTCATTTTTATGTCACTATTAAATTAGTCAGAAGGTCAGGGTGTGGCGTCCTCTTTGTCGTGGTTTAAACCCAGTCAGGTAACTCGTTCACTCACTCCCCACCTTCTTTCCCTCCCCCTGCTCCCAGAGGGATGGAGAGGAGAATCGAAAAGAATGCAACTCCCACGGGTTGAGATAAGAACAGTTTAGTAACTAAGGTATAACACAAATCACTACTGCTACGACCAATGATAATAATGATAAAGGAAATAACAAGGGAAGAGAATACAACACCTCACCACCAGCCGACCGATAACTTGCCCCCCTCAGCCCAACCAAGCACTGACCCATACCTCCTCCAACCCTGCAGACTCCCAGCCCTTCCGGCTAACTCCCAGTTACCTCCTGGGCATGACGTGCTGTGGTATGGAATACCTCTTTGGTCAGTTTGGGTCAGGTGTCCTGTCTCTGCTTCCTCCTGGCTTCCCCTCCTCCCTGGCAGAGCATGAGGCTCACAAAGTCCTTGGCCAAACCAAAACATTGCTATCAGCTCTGCTCCCAGGCCGAAAAAGTCAAAACACTGCACTGCACCAGCTACCAAGAAGGGGAAAAATGACTGCTACTGCTGAACCCAGGACACTCTTTCAATCTCACAAACAAAATCTCCAGTACTCGCTTAGAAACTGAATCCTTTCTTCTTGTTTAAAGACTGTTTAGAAAGCACAACATTACAAACTTAATACAGCCCTGTGGGTAACTTTTCCAGCCACTCTGTGTGACAACACTAGGTGGCAGCAAGAGATATAAGTGGATTTAGCCATCAGAAAAAAACTGGGTACGAAACATTGATGCAGGTGAGAGTTATTTTCTACTGGAGTGACTCCTCTCATGAGTTTCCTCCAGTTCAAACTTATTTGGGAAAGTGTTACACGATGTTGGTGGTTGAAACTGAAATAAAATAGTTGGGTTGGTTTAGTTCTATCTAACTCAAAGCTACGTGACTTGTTTCATTTCAAACTGATGTTAAAAATCCTAAGACAAGAAATTGTTTCCTTAGAGCAGTGCTTTACGGAAGAGGTGATGTGAGGCTTCATAGTCTCCTCAGATGAGCTTCCTAATGCTCTGCAAGCTGATGAACATTTGCATTATGGGCCAACCGGCTCTGACAGCCAAGTCTGCATTGCACCATGTCAGTCCTGCAAGGAGATAGTGGAGGCTTGAATTATCATTCATGTGAGGAAAAGCAAAATAATTTAATGACCAAATACAATATCTCAATCTCAAGAAATTTTGGAATAAAATGTAATAAAAATACATCAGGACATGTTTGCAAAATGCACAATTCTGTATATTTTAGGGTTTTCTCTTTTTTTTTTTGAAAATTTTTGAAATTTAAATTACTACATTTACACACACTGAAACAGCAATATTTCTGAATACCACTAATTTCTAGCTACCACATCTCTCTCTATTTTTGTATCCTCTAGTTAATCTGAACAAACCCTTACCAGAATGGACCAGAAACTAGGCAATCTTTCATAACTTTCATTTGCTGTGTATGTAATATTTGCATCCTGAGATCTGGACAACTATAGAAAAAAAGATGCAACAGACAAAAGGAAACTAACAGATAACACTAGCTAACATGAAAAGCTGTGTGCAAGTCATCAGGGTATATAGCTATCAGAACAGCTCTCTTTTGATCAAATCACTCCACAAACAAGTAACTCAGCAGACAATTCCAAACCGAAAGTATAAAACAGAAAGGCTGGTAAGGACAAATGGGAGGATTGCAGTTGCCAGAAACATGAAAATGTAACACTTTCTGAACCTAAAAGCAAATACTTGTGCTATAGTTAATTTAATTCATTTTGTTATGTCTTTTTCATTACTATTTCTATTACTATAATTAAAAAATAAATAAATAAAAGTTACCAGCAAGTGGCACCAGCCTAAACACACAGGCTAATGGTGTTCAGTGATACATTGACAGGCTTTCAAAATGTGAAGATTCAGTCCCAATGCAGTAAGACATTTTCCATTTCCAAAGTCATGGAGAAAAGCAAACTACAGAAGACAGGTAAACAGCAGTACAAATTACATTTACATTTTTATGGAAAGGAATTACCTTTGGGAATGCCTGTTTTACGTCTTGTAGTGATGTGTTGTATAAATTCTTAATACTCTACATAACTCGTAGAATCATAGAATAATTAGGGTTGGAAAGGACCTTAAAATCATCAAGTTCCAATCCCCCTGCCATGGGCAGGGACACCTCACACTAAACTATATCACCCAAGGCCTCGCCCAAACTGCTCTTGAACATTGTCAGGGATGGAGCATTCACAGCCTCCCTGGGCAACCCATTCCAGTGCCTCACCACCCTCACAGGAAAGAATTTCCTCCTTATATCCAATCTAAACTTCCCCTGTTTAAGTTTTAACCCATTACCCCTTGTCCTATCACTACAGTCCCTAATGAAGAGTCCCTCCCCAGCATCCCTATAGCCCCCCTTCAGATACTGGAAGGCTGCTATGAGGTCTCCACACAGCCTTCTCTTCTCCAGGCTGAACAGCCCCAACTTCCTCAGCCTGTCTTCATCTGGGAGGTGCTCCAGTCCCCTGATCATCCTCATGGCCCTCCTCTGGACTTGTTCCAACAGTTCCATGTCCTTTTCATGTTGAGGACACCAGAACTGCACACAATACTCCAGGTGAGGTCTCACAAGAGCAGAGTAGAGGGGCAGGATCACCTCCTTCGACCTGCTGGTCACACCCCTTTTGATGCAGCCCAGGATACAGTTGGCTTTCTGGGTTGTGAGCGCACACTGAAGCCAGCTCATGTTCATTTTCTCATCGATCAACACCCCCAAGTCCTTCTCCTCAGGGCTGCTCTGAATCTCTTCTCTGCCCAACCTGTAGCTGTGCCTGGGATTGCTCTGACCCAGGTGTAGGACCTTGCACTTGGCATGGTTGAACTTCATGAGGTTGGCATCAGCCCACCTCACAAGTGTGTCAAGGTCCCTCTGGATGGCATTCCTTCCCTCCAGAGTATCAACTGAACCACACAGCTTGGTGTCATCAGCAAACTTGCTGACGGCACACTCAATCCCACTGTCCATGTCACCGATGTTGAACAAGGCCAGTCCCAACACAGATCCCTGAGGGACACCACTCGTTACTGGTCTCCAGCCAGACATTGAGCCACTGACCACAACTCTTTGTGTGCAGCCATCCAGCCAGTTCTTTATCCACCAAGTGGTCCACCCATCAAATTGATGTCTCTCCAATTTAGAGACAACTTCTTCTAAAACACATCAGAGATATCCTGTCAGATGTTTAAAAACTTTTTGCTGCTTTCTATAATTCTGCAGTGACTTACAGACTTACAAAGATTTATCTTTCTTTTTGCTTTGTATTTCAACCTTATTACAGGTGTTCACAGTTGTCTTATTGTCAATAGGGACTTAATATAAGTGTCTCCTGGCAGTTCTTTCTATTATTATTTCAAGGTCCCACTGAGTTTTTAAATTGTCCATGACTACTTTCTCTCTGGACTAATTTCCAGAGAGAAAGTAGTCTCCAAATTTGGGTCTCCAAATACTGCTAAATAGTTTTACATCTATGTATTCATCTTTTCATTTTTTAATAATTTATCATACATTTATTATCGCCACTATTGGGGTATGGATTTTTACAGTTCTTTCCCACTCATTCAGATCTGCCCTCTAGTCTCATATCAGACTGAGGATTGACTCCCCCTACAGTGGGTTTCCACCCTGGCCCTTGTTCTCAGCTTGACTTGTCCATGCTGTTTCAACTCTCAGGGCTCCCTGCTAAATGGGCTCAAATCTGATTCACTCCCATCCTCTGAAGTCCCTTAGATGCTGTCACACTGTCATCATTTTTTCTTGTCTCTTCTTTTTCTTATCACATAATTTTTACCTTACTAACTATACCCATTTGCCCAGTTTTCTATCAATTACTTTGCATGTCCACCCATTTCATTGTCCACACCAGTTCATGGGAATAGTTTGCTCTTCTCTCTCAACTCCAGCTTCGAGATAGACATGCACAAATTAGCAAAACGTGCAATGTGTAGACATGTTGTTATGTGGTGGTTGTCATAAGCTTAACTACTAATATGTGGAAAATGTAGTGCACCAAATAAAATGATTGGACAAGCATATTTTAAAACCACAGGCTGATAGTCCCTTTGCCTACATTTGGTGCCAGAAGCCAAGTTCCAGGACTCTTTCCAAACTGCAGAGGCTGCAGAAATAATGATGAGAGGAGTA
Organism: Pezoporus wallicus; assembly: GCF_028554395.1. Classification (NCBI taxonomy): domain Eukaryota; kingdom Metazoa; phylum Chordata; class Aves; order Psittaciformes; family Psittacidae; genus Pezoporus; species Pezoporus wallicus. The sequence continues at coordinate 9,603,017 of NW_026640488.1, forward strand.
CAGGAAGATATTTCACACATTTAGGGGCTGGGAGGGGGGAATGACAGTGAAGTCAGGCTTTGGCAGCTAATGTGCTTTTAAATTCCACCAGCATTTCCACTTAAACTAGAAATATGACTACAGTTATTCTGACTCTGAATTTGTTTAGTCACTTATTTTAGTGTCTCATTCTTGACTTAGAGCCTGACTTTCTGTAAAGCCAGTTTTGAATTAGTTTGAGGAGAAAAGGTTTGTGAAGAAATCCATGTCTCAGTAACTTCAGAAAGGAAGTCTAGGATTCAGGAATCTGGTAAGAATGCCTTCTCAACCCAGATTCACTGGTTACCTCTCTCTAGACACTCTTTCCCTTTAACTGTAGAGACTTATGTCCTATATTGCAGTCCTCCTGCTCTGCTTCAGATGCTCACACCTCAGAACCTCTTTCCCGTAATACAGATCTTCAGCTCTTTGTCTTTCCTTTTCACTTGTAGCCCTTGTTTCTTTGTCATTTACTATTCTTCCCTGTGTTCTATGCTTGAAAAGTTTGTGATGGCATTTATCTTGAGCTCTGTATATTTCATAGCACACCTTTCAGTTTAGCTCTAGCCCTTACACTTAATTTGGAAGCCTTAAAAACATAATCTGGGCATAATTGCTGAATGAAGTCTGAGTCTGTAGTAAGGCAAAACAGGACTTCCAAGAGAGAAAACTGCTCTGGGCATTTCAGATATACATATACATTACCTTTCTGATATACAGTGTGGGATTCTCCAGTGGTAGAGCTGTATCTTAGATCTCAGAGCTGGGTCTCACTGTATATCAAACCCCAGCTGCAATGAGAAAGGAGACCTGTACCCCAAGTCTTCTTGGTGATTAAATTTGTATTCTAATTAAACTAATTTGTATACTAATTAAAATAGAGTTCATAAGGTTGTTCTTTTTGGTCTATATTAGGTTTATCACAAAACCCCCCTATGATACTTACTGAACCCATTTGTTAGTCATGGACATCTGTACATTTTAGTCACATGTTTATTTCCCAAATAACACTCCTACTGCTGGAAATTTCTGAACTATCAGGATGCTTAAACACCCAAGTTTAGGTGTTTGTATGTAAGCAAAATGTGTAAGATATCATCATAGCCAATTTAGATCTCAGGTTCAGCTCAGCCACCTGATTGCATGCAGTGCCTTCTGAGATGATACTTCCCTAGCATAACTGTGATTATGCATGGAACTGGCTCTTGATGGATCTGACATAAGAATTACAGCAAACTTATGCCTATCTGTACTGGCAACTGGGGGTCAAGTGGGATAGCCTACAACTTCTCAGTAAACACTTATGGCTGGCAATCGAATCCATAGCCAACGGAGCTTGCAGTGTTTGCTGGTAAGCTCCTGGGCATCATCTTTTGCTGGTCTGAATTGCTTTCTAGATCCCCTGTGCTGGAAGAGGATCTGAGACACTAGACTAGATCACACACATGCATCATGCATGTGGATGCTTCTAGTTATCTTATTGTGGAGCTGAATTCCCCCCTGTTGTCTCACTCAATGGCAACATTCATCTGTGACCCCACATAGGTAGGAGAAGGATCTTGAATCTTTTTCAGGAACACACTAGTCAAATCATACATTCAGCATGCTAATAGATAAAAAAGAGAACTGCCACTTGTTTTCAATCATCACTATTGAAAAATTGAAAATAATAACTATACAATTTTGGAAACTGTGATGTGAAATAACTAAAGCCACTTCTCTGAAATAAAACTGTATTCTGAAGTGGTCCAAATGACTAATATTCTAGATAGTATTTTTCTGTGTGTGTTTAAAAAAACTTTAATAAATACATCTTTATGATTTTTTGATTGCATTTACAATTACTGTTATGTGTATGACCCTTAAACACTAACAATCGCTATGATTCCCAAAATAAACATTTTAATGTGAATAGTCTTTAAGGAAGACATTGCTTCTTCTTCCTAATAATATTTAAGAGAATTGTCCTTTATTGATTTTGGAAAAAATATTTGTTAACAAGTAATTAATCCTTTAATGAAAATCAATGTTTTATATTCAAATTAAATTTTACATTAGTGTACCTGTTATAATAAGGTAATTCTCTATAATTTCGCTATATTATCCATTTACGTTTTCATATGGTAATGGCATCAAATAATTAATCTGTTAGACTTTTACATTTTGTACTGCAAGAGTTTGTATTACCATATTAACTCTTTCTGGAAAATATAATTTTTAAAGTTATTAAAATGTCAAATTCTTCATTTTCTTTGATGTTAAACAAATTAAGACCTTACAGTAAGAGAATGCCATTCGCATTACCAGTCAGGAACCTCTGGTAAGAGGTAATTGATGTTTTTCTCAGTTACTGGCATTCCTTTCAGGATGTTGATAAATCATATGCAGTACACATCTTCTTTTAACAAATCTTAAACAAACAAACAAGCAACTAAAGTGAAGAATGTTTCTTTTAGAAACAACAGCTCCAGTAAAATTCATAGAGAAGCCAGGGTTTAGCTGAAAACTTCTATAGAATACTGCAGTAAAGCCAAAAGTACAACATACTGAATGCAAATAAAATTAATCTGAATATCTGGGATGTCTGAATGCATTGGGCTACAACAAATAAGTTTCTTATGTTTCTTGGTTTGGGGGAGAAAACAAGTTTTTCTAAGGAATGTCTCCAATTCAGCTTAAAAATTGGTTCAATCAAACAAGAAACCAACCTCTACTTATGGTAACTTTCGTCATTTAGACAAGACCTATATGCAAGTAAGCTTAAAATTAAGAAGTAGTATGGGCATATTTACTATACCTGAAAATATCATGATACATTTTCACAGTTTTATTTATAACACTATTTTTGTGCTAGCCTGCATATTTCTTCTTGGAAAGGAACTATTTATTATTAAACTGAACTAAGGAAGAACTAATAAAATTACATGTTTGGGGAGGCATTAAACTCTTTATTTTTCCCCAAGAGTTTTGCTAAATTATCGTTTTGATAATGACTTCATTTCTGATAAGATTCCCTCATTTGAAAAAAAAAGACACAGCTGAATTTTATTACTGCATTAATAAAAATATTTTTCTTAACATTAAAATAATTATTATTTTCCATTTCATTCTCAAAGTAAGTCTGCTCTATGAAGGCACCGGAACATGAAGGGTGAAAGTTCTTATCTGTCTTGAGACATAATTCTTCCTATTTTCCTTATTAAATCAGTTCTATATTTTAATTATCTGATAAGAGGAAATGCTATATCAATAACAGGGCTACATGTGTGATGTACAAGTTGTTCCTCCAGATGGGATCCTTTGAGAGACAGAAAAGCCACAGATGGATATGCCTGTGTTGTCTTCTCACCAAGGAACCCAGACTGGAAGGCTGAGCTAGAGACAGCAGCAGCAGGGCTGGCTCTCCTGACTTCCCTGCACTGAGAAACCTCAGCCAAAACATTGGAGATTGACAGATGTAAGATTCACTCACCTAACTCTAATATCTTCAGTATCATTGTGCATGTTTTAAGGGTGTTTGATACCCTTCACAGGGCTAACAGATGTGAGACGTCATGTTCAACACCCCTTCTGGAGTAGTAGCTGAAGACCAGGAGAGATGCCCTAAGGCATTTTAAATGTCCATAAGTGTCATCCAGTCTATCCCCCCCCTTATGTTTTAGGCTCTAGTGATGACACAGCTTGTTTTTGAACAGCTGCTTGGCTAGCTAGAGATCAAGGCAGCTTACTGTGCAACTTCCGTGTCTACAGAGGTAACACCACTTACTGCAATCCTTACCAAGTTGAGTTGTCTTGTGGTTGCCTCATGATCTCTTTAGCTGTGCTTTTGAAACAAGCACAGCTCTCTTCGCATCAATCTAGAACTGTGCTGTTTCTTCAACACCAAATAAACTTTAGATACAGCTGGAAGCTGCTGTTACTGTCACTCATTAGTTTAATTAAAGGTATGTTTATTCTAGAAAGTGATAAAGTGCTTCTAAAAGGATAGCAGCCTTACTTTACCACCAGGGAAAACAAGTAAGTAAGCATAACAAATAAATAAATAAATAAATAAATACATTTTAGAAAAATAAGGTAGGCCAAGAAGTCAGGTTCACCACTGAAATTCCTTAATAATTCATTTGCTGACTATTTACCAAATTCAACTAAGACTTAAGGGATAACTCTGTGTATAGTTTTGTATAAAACCAGAACATTTAGATTTTTTTATTGTATGTTACAGAATAATTTCTAAATACCCAGAACAGAAAAGAAACAGATTGGAGTAATCGACTGAAAGTGATTATTTAAAATCATAATCTTTTAAAGGGACGACGCAATTAGCCACAGCTCTCTGTTCTAAGTAGTTTTAGCACCAGATGTCGGTATTGTACAAATTTCAGTATGAGATTTACCACGGTCTTCCCCTTCAACCATTTTCCTCTGTGTCATTAAAAGCCTCAAAAGAATACCTTACATGGATACTCTTTTTGTGCTGTGGGTTCTTTGTTTTTGTTTTTTGTATGTAAAGTCATTTAAATGTAATGAGGAATAATCATGAAGATCAACATGCATCATTTACCCACAGTAGTGTCTTACACTTCTACAGTTGTAAAACTAGGCTCTCTTATATGGCAGAAAAAAAAAAAAAATACAAATTCCATAGTAGTTTTACTGATGTTAGGATTTTCACTGCTGTTTAACTTACATTAAACAGGTCTGATGGGTCTGATCATCAAGAAACAAACTGCTTGAATTTCGTAGAAAGTTCAGCCAGCACAGCACTCCACAGGCTATCTTGCAGCAAATGCTGACATGTAATTCAGGACAGAAAAATGTCTGTAATACACAATTTCAGTGTCAACACACCACTTCTACTTCATTCCATCACTTTTTTAGGGGTGTGACCCAAAGCACTTGGGTAGGAGAAAGATTCGCTTTGAACTTCAGAGACATTTTGAAAATGATAAAATTATAATGCTTAAAAAGAATGGATGAGTACGTTTAGTTAGTTTACTGACATTTCTTAGTCTGAACAAATTCCTAGAAAGAAATTTAGCTGAGATTATTTTTTTCAAAAATTCACATATAAAAAATTATAAAAATAATTTAAAAAATTAATATTACCAAAAACTTCACCATCAGACAAATAGAATGTTATTGACCTTCTGTCTACTTAAAACACAGAGGAAATTAAATTGTATTAACTTTAAGTATATGAAGTGAGGACTGTAGATGCAAAATTATAAACAAGGGTACATTTCTGCAGACAAGTGAGATTTTTGAAACCACATTTTCAAGGCAATATATTCTGTTATACTGGTTGACCATAAACTATGTTTCATAATGGAGAAGAGCAATCTCTGCAGCATTCATCAAATTGAAGTGTATGTATTTGTTGTCCCCGTCTACCATTGAACAAAAAAATCCCACAAGCAGTAGCCAAAAAAAATGCTGGATCAAACATAGGTTTATTTTCACTCAGAAAGCTCTCTATAATTTTGGTTTTGGTTTGGTTTTTGGTTTGATCTTTTTTAGTCAGATAAAAGAAAACAAAACAATAGAATTACTAGAAGGACTATGACCCTAAAAAAACCTGCAAATTATACATTACTCAAAATGTCTGCCTGGGTATTCATAAATACCTGTTCCACAAATCTGGCCTCTCTACTCATTTGGAACTGAATGTATTTTGTTCTCAAGAATTTAATTCAGTTACAGAGATTACTGCAGATAACAAACTCATACTGCTCCCCATGGCACACCAAGAAAGCTTTGGTGTGAGGAGACAAATTTCACATTTTGATAGCTCCTTCAAGTGCACATAGAACTCTATTATATCTTAATGAAATTAAAAACGAATGAATATGAATCTGTATATTGTCAAAGTGCAAAAATATCACACTGTACACAAATTACCAAAACATTAAAATGCATGTCATTCCTGAATACTGTTAGCCTGTCATGTAGTTTAAATAAGGAGATTATTTATTTTCTCTGTTAATAAACTTCTTTCTTTGGGAAAAGAAATTAAGACTTTTATAATTCAATTATATCATATAATTTATGGCATGAACTCACGTTTAAGTTCACTTTCAATTTTTTTTCATGAACTTAGTGGATTTGGGGTTTTTTTAGTATCAGCTGCTTTGCCCCAGATGAACACCCTTACCCAGATTTAGGAAAATATTCTTTGTTTCTATAATTATCATGATTTTGCTTGATTTTGAGGAGCAAAAGCAACAAATCTTGAGTATCAGTTGAAAGTATTGCATAGTACAAATTTGCATAGGATTTACGATAAGATGATATTGTATGTATAAAGTTTCTCCCATTCCTGTTTTTCTCTTATTTCTACACTAAAAGTACTGAAGGATGTTAGAAATTTCTTTAAGGAGCTCAGGTTTTTCTCCTTCATTAACACCTTCATAGTCTTCACAGGGTACTCACATTACCGTTTGTTTCTTAAATTTGGATAATCAGGCTGAGAACATTCCAAGAGAAGCATGATGAATAACTGGCAGAGACTTAACTGGGTACAACTTCAAATTTGCTCAGTCAGGTCAGATTAATGCCAGTGCCATTCTCAGCTGTGTGCAGCTGGAGCAGACCTGACTTGCAGAGATAGAGGTGGAAGCCAGGCACAGCAAAGTTTTGCCTGGGGCAGTGATGTGTTGATGAAGGGGTTACCAGGAAAAGTGTTCAGGAAAAGCAACCTTAAGTAACAGCACCTGAGGTTACACTGCAGAGACCGTTCAGGGAGGAAAAGAATAGCATTTGCCTTGTTAAAGAAAGAAAAGGGGGGGGAAATCTGCTATCGCATGTAATTGAACATGTTAAATTCTGAGAAAAATCCTAAATACTGTTATGCTTAGCATTTCTGTCAGAATGGTTGCAAGATCTGAAGTGAAAAAAACTAATACCATGAAGGTCTAGAGGCCTGGTGTAAGCAGAAATCAAAACAAGCTGAATAGGCTCATGGAGAAAAGTCAAAACTGCTATGATTCTCACAGAATATTTTATAATTTGGACAAGTATTTGATAAATATGGTAAAGTAAAATAAGTTGCTTTTCTTGTAAGAAAAAAAGTTCCCCTAATAATTGAATTTCCTATTTTCCATTAAGGGTGGCATTAATACAAGTGTAGCATGGAGGTCTATTCTCTGACTATACAACTGTCACAAACCTTTAAGGAGAAGGGGATACATGTGTTGTGTTCAGTATAGAGGATGCTGAGTAGCTAAAAAGAAGTATTGGGGCAACAGAAGTGACAGCCCTTTCAGTGAGAAAACTGGCTGCTAGTCACCACCTACAACAGAAACATTTTTCCCTGGGTCAAGAATGACTAAGATAAGGTGAATTCAAACAAGGAAAAGAGAGCTGTGTGCCCCAAAATACAGAGGAGTCCAATATTCATTCATGGCTTCACTTCGTGAATGAAGATTTGGGAAGGGCTTTACCCACCCTTACTACAAGCGCGCTGATTACTAAAAAAGGCCAATGTGAGATAGGCAAATCCGGCTGCAAAAAGCACAGTGAAAGGTCTCCTTAGGTGGTATAGGTGGGGTGCAATTCTTTCTACGTTTTATTTTCTCCTCAAGACTAGTTCTGCGTGAGTTCTCAAAGGAGTCAACAGCATTATGTGTGGTGTGTCTCCAAGTCTCCCAATTGGAGGCCAGGGTGGACCACTGATGATAGTCAATATGGCGAAGACTAAGGTATTGTTTCAGGGAGTCCTTAGATCTCTTCTTTGGGGCACTTCTCTTGCGGCAACTGGTGGCAAGTTATAAAAGTCTGCAGGATATCAGCTGACTCTTCTTCTAAGTCTGGAATGATTTCATACAACAGAGCACTGATTAACTGTATATTTTATAAAAATCTGTTTTACCAGACTATACATTTTATGTGTGTGTGTATTTAAAAGATATGAAAAATACAATCAAATATTGCAAAAAGTCCTAACACATATCACTTGGTTTTAAGCAAGACATATAAATAGCAGACCTTCCACACTCCTCAACCTCAAATCCTGACTTGGTTCCCCTCTGTTAGTGAAATACAGTCTTGCTTCAGTGGGGCCAGAATAGTGTTTGCAGCAGTGATCCTCTTGTTCATCACCCATCTGTTCCTTCAAGGAGAAACGTGGCTTTGGACTGCCCAAAATTGCTATGTTCCAGGCAGTATTCGCCCCTTGTACCTTGTCAGAAACTCTCACTATTCCTTGAGCCCCTGAGTCCTATGAGGCATACCTGTGTATAATTCTTTAATTGAGGTACAGGTCCTGAGCCCGACTTGTTAGTTTGCAGATAGGGTTTACTAGGAAGAGAAAATCTTACCTTTCCTTGTCTTGCTCTTTTTTCACTGTTCTCACCCCTGTTTCCAGCCATGTGGTACACCATTCAGTGTACTGGTGAGATCTCCCCTTCTCAGCAGCAGCAAGCTTTATGTTCCTTCAGTTTCACTTAAAATCACGGCACAAGGAAAAGCAAATAATGAAAGGAAAACACAGACATGAATGAAATATCTTACTGAGATATTCCTGCCTAACATTTTCATGTTTCAAACAGTGGCATCGATATGAGGGGTTCAACACTGCCTTCTTGAGAAAGGTTTCAGTCTGCTTAATCAGCTCAGAACAGCCAGCTGATGAACACGACCATTTGCCTCTGTGTCTAACTGTATGATTTAGTTTATCATTCCAAAAGACCGAACTTGTGAGAGTGTGATTGTACATGCAAACTAAACAGGCTGAATCATAAAATTCCAGGAATTTATTTGCATGTTTTAACTGGGACTTGAACCTGTGGAGGATAAATTTGTTCCTGATGAGATTCAGTCTTAAATTAATATTTATCCTCAAGAAGAAATACAGGTGAGTAAACCACTTTTTAAAAATGCAGGACTTACTGTCTCAGAAAGCAAAATATTCTCTATTAACTATGAAAATGATTTATGCCTAAATATATTTTTTCCTGGACAGCTGAGAAGAAAAAATATTTAGAAACTGGAAAACCTCTCATCACTTTTCCAGCCTATGCAGTATTTCTGGCTTGAGCAGCTCAAAGTGCAGAACCATCAACTATTCACGCAAGCCTCTTGTTAGTTTCTTCAAATCTTTTTTATTTAGTATGATTGGGATCTAGTGGAAAAATGCCAGTTGTTGCTGTGTTATTGCTACAGCTGTGGCAGCTGCTTTGAAATGAGCTTCTGTTTGACATTACCTCACCACTTCTAGAGAAGATACATTGCCCCCAAATCATCCCTTTTAGCTATGGGAAGTTTGTCAATGCTAATTCAAAGAGCAACTAAAATGATCTTCTCTGGGGCTCGTATTTATCTGGACAGACTCCACTTGTCATGGGGGAAAGGTCCGCAACAGCTTGTGCAAGGTGGGCAGAACTGTTTTCTCAGGACAACTGTGTTCCTGCAGAATATCTGCAAGTCTCCTGGCTGATGCTTAGACTTCTGTAAACCACAGGTAATCCACACCTCTACTACTAACTAGCTCTCTCAGTGTACCAGCAGAATCACTCACCTGTCACCACCATTGATAATAACTATTAAATAGAGACGTAACCCTCTGAAGTCTCGTAATCCTCCACAGATATCTTAAGGAACAAGAAACTATAGTTGAAAATCTCAAACTTCAGAAACTGCTGGAGTTCCTTTCTCATTGAAAAGACAGAACAACTCGTGGGGGAGAAAGAGCTGTTAAATACATTAAATGTTTTGAGCTTGTTCTCTTTAATTGATATCAACCCAAAGTGGAGGCAGTGCTGAAATGTGATATCACTTGGAGACATAAATTGTTTTCCTGCCTAACAGTATCTATTTGCAGGGTTTCTGTGCAACAGAATGGAAGTAAAATGTTGGGTGTTTTTTTTAAGAGACAGCTTGTATAAACACCACCTTTTTCCTACTGGGATGAAATGCATTATAGTCTGGTCTTTAATGGCTTAGCTGAATCGAGCTGTGCTCTTCAGAAAACCAGCTGTAGTCATACTTGGGGTAACCCAGAACTGAGTAATTGAAAGATGCATTGGATCTTCACAACAGAAAAACTCTATAAACTTTTGCCATTGATTGTTATAAGTGATACAGTACAGGAATGTTCTGTCTTACTATCTACTATACCAACTGAAGGTGAATTACAGTCATGGTCATGTTCAACAAATACTTATGACCAACACATATATGTTGCAATTTAAATAAATGCACTAAGTCAAGATTAATGATTGCATACTTTATTAAAATATAATTTGTAAATATGTTTCCAATTATAGTAGAAATCCTCTTGCTTCACTTTAGCTCCTGTGGGGGAAAAAAATCATTAACATTTAGAATCATGAAAATAGCAAATAATTTCAGTGCCTCCTGATTTTAACATGACGCACCGCTATATGATACATTTGCCTCAGGAGGGAGGCTGGCTTAAAAATTCCCTTTCCTCTCTCTTCACCCTTGTTTGTAGCCACTCATCCCCACAACTGCAGTGCACTTCACTGTTGCCTAAATTATATTGATTGAATGTTTTATGTGGTTGTGCTGACAATAGAAACACCAATACCATCTCTCTGAGGGATAAAATAAAATTGTGCAAAATAAGAAAAAAAGAGGAGATGTGGGTAGGGGAAAATGGGTGGGAAGGATTTGTAACCCAAGCAATTTTTAAATGTTTCATAACATGCTATTAGTACCATTGATGGGCTACAGTAAACTGTAAAGAAAATGTAAAACTGAGAATATAAGCCTGGAAATTTCTTAAACTGGAATTTTCATTTAACTACATGCTCCCGTTTGTGCAGCAAAAGAAAAAAGGTGCTGCATTGATTCATCTGCAATTGGTTTTCTTGTTTCTGAAGACAGGGTAGTCACAGTTTAGACTAGGCACAGAAGAGTCTGTAGAAATTAACATCCCTGAAACCTACCTTAGGAAGAATTAGTATAGGCTGTCAACAAAGACTATGGAATAAAACAAATATGCACAGAGTCTGAAGTGAATTGGTTACTACTGATGTGCTGTGGGAAGCTCATCTACCTCCTTGGCTCGTGCTACTAATGAAAAACTGACATTATGGCACATATTCTCATCAAGAGCACACAAAGAACTGTGTAACAGGTAGTTAACTGAGAAACAAACATATTCTGAAATTGTGTTTTGATTAATTTTCCTTAGTGATATCATGTCAATTTGTACTGCCATCAATTTCACTTAAGTTACTTTGCATCCACATAAGTAAAGTAATATTGTTATCAAGGTTTTAAAGCATTAGCTACTGTAGCATCTAGATATCAATATCCTTAAGAACTTTCAAACAGATATCAGACCAGCTTCTGCTGAGCTGTTCCAAACAACACTGCAGTAATGTGAATTCACCCAGCTGTTCTCTTGACTGATATACTAAAAATATTATTAGTATGGCTCATGCTACCTGGCTCTTTCTTAACTATGAAATTCTGATCTTAGACATTATTTTACTCTCTTATTCTGAAGAGTAAATTTTATATAATATTGGGATATATTACATATATAATAATTTCTCTATATATAAATTTTTTATATATATAAAACTATTTCTATATATCAAAATTATTTATATATAGATAAATTATAGATCACTAGGATATATTGTTTCTAACACTAAATATTGAGTAAGAGACATATTTGAAGCGATCTGCAAATGAACAATGACCAGGAGTTGTAATACAGTGGAAAAAACTACCCAAAACTGAGGCATAATTTCTAACCATTGAAAGGCTGCACAGTGTACTTTTACCTGTGTTCGACTTGTAAAGGTACAGGCCAGGGGGAATTGTGTCATGAAAAGGGATAAGATTATCACTCTTTAGAGCTTGGATAACTTTTTTTTTTTTAAAATTATTCATGTCAATCAGACTTTTCTTTTTTGCCAAAGATTTGACAAAGACAGATTCTCTAATTAATATAACCTCTCCAAACTATTTGTTTTTAAATCTTACTCTTTGTTCTCATTATTCCTGCTAAAGGAACTATCTTCTTGAACATTTAAAAGTAGGTTGTACAAAAAATGCCTAATACTGAGAACAGTCCACCACTAGCAAAGACAACAGAAGGAACAAGCTTCTTCCATTTCAGGTTATAATGATTTGTCCAGTATAGGCAAAGAAAAACTATGTGACACAAACAATTAATAAGTACACAAAGTACACAAGTGTGTTTATTACATTTTTGCAAGCACTTTGTTCTACACTTCAAAAACGCCACCATCAAGCTGTTGGCACATTTATGTACAAAACAGATTAATTGTAATGCCTGCTACAAAGCATTCTTTGTGAAAATACAAACTCTAATACCAGAGAAGAGCCAAAAGCATTAACATCATTACATGAGTTTAAAAGACATTTTTAAAAATCAGCACAAACGTTTTAAGACACAACTGAAACACTACAATATAGAATCCAAAAAGAAGTTCCTAATACTTTTTGCAGAACTGTAATACTGGTACTGCACATTACCAGAAAACTGTCGACCCTGTAGGAAAGCCTAAGTGTAAAAAAAATAAAACCCCAAACAAAGCCCCAAATAAAAAAAAAAAAATAAATCCCAAACAAGCAAAAAAAAAGATAACAAAAAAAAAATTCAATCAACTAATACTACTACTTAATGCATTATCATGCCACAAGTAACTATAGTATCACCCTCTACTTACTACAAGAATTGTTAAAAATTACTGATGATGCATGACTAGTAATAGTACAAAGAAGAGTTTTACTCAAGAAGTTTTATTAGAAATGCACTTACACTGAGAGAGAATTCACAATGGTCCAATAAGTGCACAAAACTACCTAAGATTTTTAACACTGACAAAAATGTCGTGTCAGGCTACATCACTTTAAAAGACACTTTACAGCATTCTTGTAGCATTAGAAATAGGCAAAAAAAAAAAAAAAAAGAAAGAAAAGGAAAGAAAAGAAAAAAGAAAAGAACAGAAAAGAAAAGAAGAAAAAAGTAAAGAAACAAAAAAGAATCCCAGCAAATTTGGTCCAATAATACTGACTTTTCTTACATAAGGTTTTTTGTTTTGTTTTTGGTACAGGTAATTCTTTCAAATTAAGATGACTTACCTTTCTGATAACAATTTCCTATCAAAATAAAGGATCAAATATATTACTATACTTTCAAATAATATCTTTAGTGGTCTTTCACCTTACTTCAATGTAATACAGGAAAACCAATATGTGTAGGAAAGCTAGAAGCCAAGCTATAACATTTATGGAAGTCTCATTTAATATATCTTTTACAGTTCAGACAGGTGCAATCCATTTAAATATTGAAAGCAGGTAAAAAGACATCTGACTCCTATTGTCACTGTATTTTTGATATATTACTTTCATAAATGTAGCTAAGCAGTAATTTCTTACATCATCACATGAACAGCTCCAATTTAGCATAACCATCATTGAATTAAAGAGAGATCATTCTGTAAAAAACTATGGATAACTATATCACTAAATTAACAATCGTTATATACCATAACTCTTTAACAGGTAGCCGTGGTATTGAATTCCTTCAAAAGGCAAGTGGCCATGCATTGTTAGCACCACGGTCTGCATGCTCACAATACAAACAGGAATTATCACCCATGGAACTTGGAACAAGAGAATATTCTTTAAAAACATCAATAATAATACAATGTTAACAAAGATAAGAAGCACTTTTTTTCCTTTTTTTAGTTTTTTTTAACTTTTTTTCTCTTTTTTTTTTCCTTTTTTCTTTACCCACTACAAATTTAGAAATTGCACCCTTGATTGTTTAAAACGTTAGTAGGACCTTCATTCAACTGGATCAGGGTCCATCTAGCAAGTTTTCCAAATATAAAGCAAAGTCATCAGAATGTTTTCTTACTGTATTGTACATCAGGTACAATGGTCCCTTTGAAGTATACCTGTAGTTAAAGTAGTTACTGAACTCAAAACTAAAAAGTATAAAAAGCTACCTTTTTTTTTCAAAAACATATAATAAACAATGCAAAAGGTGTTATGCATAACACATACAAAGTGATTAAAAAAATCAAACACATATTTGCATTTGACAATAGTTTAATATCCTTGATCTAGCAGAACTAATTAGCTTAAGAGAATTCAGGAAAGGCTATTTAGGAGCTTTGTGGTAGAGAATGGTCACACAAAGTAAGAACTAATTAAGAAACCAAGTGCTAGACAACCAAGAATTGTACATGGGTGATATGTAAGTCACCCAAACAATCTTTTGTGAGAAGCACTTTCAATTGTTTTTAAAATGGTTGGATGGCCTTTAGTTAAACAGCAAAGCATTCTCATGGTAAAAAGTAAGACAAGATTTCTTTTATGTGTAAGCGTTAAGCCGCTCTTTAGAGCGAGTAGAATGAATATCATGAAGCTCTTGTTCCTCCTTTGATTTAATATCCTCATATTTTTGCATTCTGCAAGCGTCTTTCACATAGGCCCAGTTGGCAGACAAGACCATGAGATAATGAACCTATAAGAGAAGTCACAGAAAGTTAGGAACCAAGAGAACTAATCATAGTAGAGCAACTTCAAACTTGAAAACTATATGATAGAGATTGATGATAGCTCTTTTATCAAAAGGAGCTAGGCGTGGTTAAGTCAAGAAGTAGAACAGCAACCTGACACAAAGTTCAAGTTTGAACTGAACTGAAAAAAACAGCAAAACATCCCTGCTTTACTATTTCAACTACTCCACACATCCTCATGGAAAAATTAGTTTCAAATAGAAGAATATAATTTGAACCTTGAACAGATTGTAGACATGAGAATCCTAGAAGTGGGGAGCCTCTGAGCAGTGTACTCGTGTCTTCCTGGCCTTTTAAAACACGTGTACCAGAAAACCTTTCAACTGAAGAATACATGATGAAAACGGGACCACACAGGCACATTTCTTATCCTCACAAAAGTTATGATAACAACCCAGTAAAAGCCAAATTTAAACCTAATGCATTGCAGTTTCACTTGGCATTTTTCTTCTACTAAAAAAAAAAAAAAGAAAAACTATTCTGAAGGTACATTGGCCACAGTCTTACCTTCATTCAACTCCCATTCTTTGCCCATCTCTTCCTTAAAATTTTACAAACCCAAACTTCTGGAACTCTTGGAGTTCACACTCACTATAGGTAGGATGACTTGCCTGGAAATAACTACTTTAGTTTATATAATGTCAAATAAACATCCATGTTATATAATGACATATATGTTTAATAGTCCCACCACCTTCGTTTTTTGTTTAACACAAAGTTCCTAGATAACATTGTCACACTAAGGAGGTCATCTCTAACTATCTGTCTAATTGAATTTCACACTTCCGTGACCTGAATAGCCTGAAGCCAGTGGGGCTCCGTCAAGGCTTATTCAATTTGAAGCAGGGCAGCTTCTATAGTCTGCCTCAGGATGTTTTAATTACAGACATATACAAGACAGCACATGGTTTTTGCATATTGAAACATTCTGTCCTGGTTTTGGTTGGGATAGAGTTCATTTTCTTCCTAATAGATGGTGCAGTGCTGTGATTTGGCATTCATCTGTTTCAGTTGTTCCTAAGTGGTGTTTACCCTGATCAAGGACTTTTCAATCCCCCATACTCTGCCAGTGAGGAGGTGCATAAGAAGCCTGGAGGAAGCACAGCCAGGACACCTTACCCAAACTAGCCACGGGGGTATTCCATATCACAGAACATCATGCTTGGTATACAAAGTGGTGGGAGTTAGCCAAAAGTGTCTGATTACTGCCTGGGACAGGCTGAGCATTGGTCAGGAATTGTGCTGTATACCACTTATATTTGTTTTTCTTTTTTTTTTTTTAGTTTTAGATCTCTCTGTTATCTCCTTTTTCATTAATATTATCAGTAGTAGTATACTTTACTCTGTTAAACTGTTTTATTTCAACCCATTGTTTTTAATTTTTTCCAATTCTCCTCCTCATCCTATCAGGGTGGTTGCCAGCTGCACATTGCTGCTTATATTTCTTTATATGGTGAAAGTATGCTTCAACCTTTCAGAACTGTAGAATTGCATCTAGTCTAGGGAGGGTTTGGGTTTACTTTGTCTTTCCTTTCCTTTTGGGACCTGTCGTTATACCAGGAGGGCAGAAGACTAAATAACTTTTTCTTCCCGTTATATGCATCCAATATTCTGCAGAAAAGCACAGTCATACTGGGAGACAGGGACCAGACCACTTATACATTCCTCTTGTTTCAGGAGAATTGATTGCACCTCCATCTTGCAGGACAAAACCTCTGGGGAAGTTGAAGAGCACTTCTTACACGGTAACTTTTGAGAGGGGAAACTGTCTCATAATTCAGTTTTGCTGTAGTGGTTTTAGGAAAACATCACAGGCAGAATGCTTGCCAGCTTTAGAATCAACCCTTTGGGATGGTAGAATTTACATTTAAACAACTTCATGTCTTCTGTTTCTATCTGACACAACATCAACAACAGTAAAATATATATTACATCAACAATAATTTCTGTATTTGTTTATTACCTATACAGACATGAGAAAGAATAGCAATGTTTAGAATCATACATAGTCCAAATGAATTATAATTCAAAATTCAATTTTTTTTCTGTGCATTTGGATGGTGCAGAAATTACTAGCACTTAGTCCTCAATTTACATTTCTGTTGAAACAGTCAGTGCTGTCATGCTTCCTCTATGCAGTCACAGAATCCAATAAAAAGCATACTTGTGTGTGGGTAACCCTTCAAAAATAGGTGTGAGCCATCAAAGTGAATTCCTAGTGGATTAGTGCCGGGTGTAACACATCTATGGCATCTTTGATATGGTACTGTGACCTATAAAGGGTTTTTTTAAACCTCGTTGAAAGTATCATGTATTTAAGCTGTGTGGCTCAATGTGCCTATGTAATTGGCTTCCACTGAAGATGTGCTTCTTTTTACTAAAAATCTTTCAATGGCTATTCCTATTCAAAACTCTTCTTTGAAATGCAGAATTGTCATCTGAACAAATTAGCATTTGCTAACTACTACTGAATATACTTTAAAACAATAATGCACTGGAGAACTAATGGTTTCTTGGATGTAGTTTCCTGACACTAATATACCTATATATTATTATTTGGTTACCATTTTTCAAACTGGAAGCATAAAAATCTAATTTTGGAAAATCAAATAAATTATTAATATAAGTTATATTCTACTATTATTATTTGTGGTCTTGAAACAAAAATTACATTGAAAATACATTTCTTCCCTTTGGCTATCTCTGCTAAGTGATGCCCTCTTGGCAGGGTGTCACATAATACCAAAAAAAATGGCACAGAAGAATAAAAACAAATCACTAATGCAACAGGAATGCTAGGTTAATTGAATGTTCTCTGATTGTCTTTTTTTATGAATGCAATTCTAAGGAGAATGAAATATTTATGAACTTAGGATTCAATCAAAAATTACCAGTAGCAGTTATAATGGTAATAAACATCACTAACGCTTTTCTTATGGAATGTGTAAATATTGAGTACCAGCCATTTTTCATTTCTCATTTCAGTGTGTATTATGCAAACCTACACTGGAACAGAATCCCTATTCTAACATTATTGTTATGTTTAAGCACATACAAGACACAAAAGCCAAAGAACAAGGAACTAGCTCATGCACTTTTTTCTCAGTGGAACATTTCCTTTGTCAAAATGGGATCAAATTCAAAATAATCTTCATTATTTAAAAAAAAACAAAAATTTGTCCTGGCAGAAAAACTGATGTATTCACATACATACACAGAACTGACAAAAAGAAGCTGCTCCTAAAATAGCAGCATGGCAAACCTGTGAATACCCAGAAAGTCATAAATCATAAAAGTATATTACTACGGTCATGAAACAGACATGGGAGTTCACACACTTGCCTGAAGAGAGCAAGTGAACAGTAAAAATTCTAAGCATGTACTTAAAGGTGAAGTTTTATTCAAAAAAAGCAATCACGATGTTCTACTTTAAAAGGAATCCACCAACATATTTTAAATGGAGATGAGAGTACTGAATTACAGACTTATACTTTAGTAACAGCATTGAATGATAGTATGAAAATTGAATAACTGATACTAAGTAACAACCAGAATGAATTAGCAATTCAGATGATGAAGGAAGTACAGAATGCTGGGTAGCTTACCATAGCAATGACTGCTGCTCCAGCTCCAGCAAGAGCCACAATGAACAAGTGGAATGTCATGTTTAGCTGCAAAAAGGGACAAAGAAAGTGACTTTCATGGTGGCACACTAAACAGAAACTGAACAAAAAGTAAGAATAACATAGAGCAAATAATCACCTTCCTGGTGATACCATTCTACCAAGTAATGATTACTGATACTTTTTCTAAAAGACTGAGATCCCTACATGACATTATGCTTGTACTTGTTTTGTCACAATACTCATAGCAGGGATAAAGCATAATTCTATTTTAAAATATTATATTTAAACCATAAAATATTAAGCAAACTTATTATTTGAAAATAAACAGCCCTGCACTTTTTTTTTTTCCAATTACAATAATACCTTACGAGATCTATAAATGTTTGTGGTGGTTTCAATAGTGGCAGAGACAGCCTAAAGAAACCCTATTTTCCTTAGGTGTAGCTTTCCATCCTCATATACTGATTTACTTCCCTTCCAAATTTCTCAATAAAGTTTAACCAAAGTCATATAATATAAAACAGGTTTCTTAAACAATCCAAGTTAACTACCTTCCTTTCCCCACTCCAAACAAAATGACTACATTTGTTTTAATTTCAGTGTTCTGGTTTGCCAGCACACTGAGTGTTGACCGCATAGCAAGGGTTGCATTTTCTTAGATGGTTTTGTTACAAAGGCAGATCGTGTACCTTCATTCTAAGAAGATTTATTCAAACACAGTAAGACCCAGTGAAGCATTTATCAAAGCATTCTCTGACTTCAGAGGGATCAAGATTTTAGCCTCTCTTTTTATGTGAATAGATGTAATTTTGTTTATCCTTCATTCCTGATCATTTAAAAATGCAGAAACCTCAGCCAGACTGAAATAGGTGGCCTTTGCCTAAGGGAAAAACCGCAAGGAAAAATGTACTAGGTGTTATTATCCTAACACACTGCAAGATTTGGTCAAATCCATTTGAAATCTTTACTTTCCTGTCACAACAGTAATCATAAGATCTTCAAACAGTGATTCATTGTATAGACCTATTCATTGTGCAGCAGATGCATTAGCTTTCAAAAACATCTCAGTAGAAATATACATGACAATGGGATTCATAAAAAAGAAATAAAAAAATACAAGCATATTTTAGAAAACAAAAAGCTGTAGAAATTGTACTGTCTAAATCTGATATGTGATAAAAGACTAGGGAAAGTACTTGCTGACTGTATTTTCCACTGGGATTTTATTGCATCACCATAGCTATTAGAATTAGAACATTAAGAGCAAGAAAACACACATCAGTTATTTTCTACTATAACATATATTATGATTTGCCAAAAATATCACATTATTCACCTCATTAGAGTCACACATCTTGACGAAACTTTCTGAAGAGGTGCAAACCTTCTTTTCCTCTCCAATAGTTACAATACCTGGAAGCAGAATAAATATTCACAATATTTAATATTCTTATCATATAGAATCTTACTTCATATGAGCTAAGATATACAAATTCTTGACTGCCTTGTAGAACTTTAACAAAAGTCAGTTTTTTGTTGATCGGGGCTGAAAAACCTCCCCTATTACGAAAGGCTGAGAGAGTTGGGGTTGTTCAGCATGGAGAAGACTTAGGGGAGACCTTATATTGGAAGGTGAGGCCTTCCAATACTTAAAAGGGCCTACAAGAAATCTGGAGAGGGACTTTTTACAAGGGCATGTAGTGACAGGAAAGGGGGAATGACTTTAAACTGGAAGAGAGGAGATTTAAATTAGATATAAGGAAGAAATTCTCTACTGTGAAGTGGTGAGACACTGAAACATGTTGCCCAGAAAAGCTGTGGCTGCCTCATCTCTGGCAGTGTTAAAAGCCAGGTTGGATAGAGCCTTGGGCAACCTTGTCTAGTGGAAGGTCTCCCTGCCCATGGTAGGGTAGGATGGAACTAAATGATTTTTAAGGCCCCTTCCAACCCAAACCACACTGTGATCTATGATACTAGTTAATTTCAGCCATTAAAAAACTAACACAGAATGTATTTAGTGAAAGCCCTATTAGGAAACATGCAGATAATAATTTTTCAGCCATTTCTGAAAGCATCTTCATCCCTGGTTTTGATCAACACACTAATCAAAACAACAGAAATTTATTTGCAACTACTACATATACTCACCATGTTGTTCACAAACATTCTCTATACTCATGTGAAGAAAGGAGCTGCATATTGTTTTCAAATGTGTAGATCTGCTACAAAGCTTCATTCAGTAGTTACAAAAAAGCATTACCCAAATACACTTTATTGTAATAACAGTTTATCAACAAAAATAACTAGAATCTGATACATTGTTTCCTTTAGATAATGTCTAGATGGTAAATAAAAGACTAGCTTGAAGAGAACTGTTATAACTTGGTTATCATGAAAAATGGTACTGTTCTTTCTATCAGTAATCAGTGTTTTTTACACTGAATTTACAGGAACCAGGTTTGTTCACAGAATATACATTTTGTATGTTAATGTTACACACACATTTTAAATAGAATTAATGATAAAAAGTAGCCATGAGCATTAGCAAAATAAAAAGTCATAGAAAGAATTAATACTCTTGAGATCTTTATGGATAATTACTTTCTCAACTCACTTCTCAAGCTGGGGGGGAATCAATAAATTAAAAAAGTTTTTTTTCCCCATGTGAAAACACTAATGTGAAATATTTCATTGAAATATCACCACCAACACAAGAATTCTCAGACTTTTTAGAGTTCCAAATCCCCTTTCGTCCAGATTTATCATCCCATCAGAACACAGGTATGTGCATATCCCAACTTTATTTTAACCTTCACAGTTTAGGCTTTAGCCCTACTCTTTCTTCACCAGCCTCTTCGAGTGTTACTGTTTATATTATCACTCCTCATCAACATTTTTGCAAGCAATCAATCTTGTCCTGTCCCAGTTCACTTCTGCAGATAGAAATGATCGCCTAGGATCCACATCTGCAAATCAGTGTCCTACCACAAGATTAAAGAGTCATTCTTCAGATAAATGACTAATTAAGCATTTCAGACAAGTTCCAGCAATTTCAAAAGAAGAGACTAAACAGAAACCTCAAGCCAAATTTTCAGTACTCTGGGAAGATCAACAATGCTGATTAAATTTTGTCAGGCCCAGAAATGCAGTGCATTTTTAATATACTGCCTTGACTAGTGTGCAAAAGGAGAGAAAGAGATGCTTAACAATGGTTTCAGAAACACTGAAGCAGTTCATTTGAGATACAATATGATGTTTTCTTTTATGAAATCTTGGTTTATATTTAGTGCTGTTCATTCACATACCATACTGGCGAAGATCCAAGCAGAGATTAGCTCCATCCACTATGGTGGCATTTCGGCAAATGGTCCACAGATTGAAGTACATGTAAACAGGCAGAGATGTAAAAGCTGTAACTCCAAGCCAGGCCAACATAAAGATGTATGTCAGCATAATAAACTGCAGAAAAAGAGGAAAAAAAACAAAACTGGCGGTATGTCAGAATTTAACTGATACTCCATTGCAAAAAAGGGAACAGAAACGTGACACACGCATTTCTGACTGTATTTGTCTGTATCTGCCCTTATTTAAATGATGGTTTTGGTCTGATGATCAATTAACAATCTGGTCAAAATGACTTATGGAGCACTAAGATGATGTTTCTGAAGAAACAGCAGTTATGCTTCCAGAAGTACAAGCTTATTCTGCATTCTTGTCACTCTTGGGCCTACAATTGATGCAAAGCACCACATCTGAAGTACAGACAGCTGCATGCTTTGTGAAGCTTGTCTCTCCCTCTCTCTCATCACCAGTACTCCATAGTTAAGACAAGAGGCCACATGGTTGGATTTTTTCCACTATCAATCATGATGCAAAATATTAGAATGAAATACCATATCTTTTGCTTGCTTTTGCTTTTAAAATTTGACTTTTAATAAAACCAATACATTATCCATGGCAGTGTCAGAATCTCATTGGCAAATCCATTCTGTATTGAACCAATGAGACAACATATTTGTCATTTTATTACCACATTTGAACATGTTTGGGGTCTACATAAAGGAAATTCATCATTCAGAACAAATTAGGGTGCTTACTTCTGTTAAGAAGTGTATTAAATTATGTGCTCTGCAACATGTGTTCTCCAAAGGCTACACATTTTCTTTTTTTAGCAAAGATTATAGCAATCTGCTTGCAGGAGGCATTGAACTCGCCTTCAGGGCCAGTAGTTACATTAACACACCCAGCTTCTGTACATAGCTAAGCATGCTACATTACTACTCTCTGTTAACCTGAGACAACTAGTAGACACATTCACCAATAACGATTACCTTTTGATTTTATGCTGTGGAAAAGATATGAAGATGCTATATAATTAAATGTGGAAGTAAATCAGCCCCAAGATTTGATGGCTTCAGAAATGCTGACAAATATAAACACATTCCTGAATCAAAAAACTTTCAGCACACTAGTACTTCTTTAGTTGCTTACTATAGAAAAACACTGACTCTGAGAATAAGAACTGGTTTTGTAAACTGAGTAAGAGGGTCCATAATCTGCTTAAAATTAAAACTTAACAACTACGTAAGGGGAAAATAGACGATATCTTCTAATTCTTTTTTAATGTAAGTTCTCTCACATCAGGTGATAAAGGCAAAAGCTTATTTATAAACACAGGTTTTATCTGTGGAAATCAAACAAGGCCAGACTCAAAAAGGTTGTAAATAGTAGTAAGAATTGTTAGAGGGGTGGCTTGTCCATGTGGACCTGATCAGGAAAGCAATTCAAAACAACAAACAGATTGAATTTTAGGTATGGCAGTTTTATTACTTTGAAGTTATGGGATGGACATTCTCAAGCAACATTAAAGAAGCCTTAATTTCATTTAATTTAACTCACTTCCAAAGATTATTAAATAAAAGCCATTTAAATTCTGAGGAAGTGTATTTACATAGGGATCTAATGTAGTTTAATTAATCCAGTTTAAAATTCAATTCAGATTAATTTTCCTGATTGTCCCTAGATAGATGAGTCTTTTGCCAGTAGTTTGAAAAGCTAGAGTATTTACAGCACTAAAAATAATTAGCAGAAGGGTGCAGGAATGTTAAAGTAGAACTAATAGAAGTATTCCATATACTTGGTATCTTCTTTCTATCCTTTATTTAGGACTCAACACTTTAGCTTTACCTGCCAGTTGGTAAGTAAGGAGCCATTTTAACTTTAGCATCAAAACAGTTTAAAGATTTTTAAAATGTGTTCATAAAGATAATGGAGGTTTTCCTTTCCAACTTTTCCCAAAACCATACTTACTAGAAAATCAATTGATAAAGTGAAAGCAAAGTCTATAAAAAAAAGTATATGATAAATCTACTACTTGAATGTTACAGAAGAGTTTTCTGCCTGTCAGTTGCTTTATATAATGGAAATACTATTCTAAATACTGAAGAGAAAATCATCAATGCAAGTAAATAGTGTTCTGTACACACTTGTATTTATTTATTTTTCATTACTGCTCCTTTATTTTTTTCTCTCCATACTACTGTGGTAAGGCTAATGAGACAACATCTGGTTCAACCCCAGGCACTCATTTACAAATAATTACTTGGAAAATTACTTAGAAACGTAGATTCACTTCAGGTCTATGAATTCCCAACTAAAATGCTATGTCTGATCTTAATTTATTATCAAGCTAAATAGTTGTACTCAATTTTTCTAAAGTGGGAGGGAGACATAAGAAAGAAGGCTTTCCCTTCTCAGAATTGCCTTTAAATTCTCAGTTTACTATATTCTAGAAATAATTTAAAAGTAAAATCAGCCTTCTATTCTATGACTTAGGTAAAACTAGGTAAATCTGAGACCTTATTTTTGAACCTTCTAGAATTTCTAAACTACGTAATAGTTCATAAATTTAGTACATCTTTCAAAGTAGTACATGTATAATAATTTAATGGACAACTAAATATTTGATATTAGTTACATTACTGAGATATGGTAACTATTTTTAAGATTAGGTTCCGCACAGATTCAGAAATCTTCCTTCTCTGTGATTACTACAGAACGGAGAAAAAATGTCAGCCTTATTATGAGCATTTCTATCCCCTCTTAATATCATTTTATTTCCTGAGCTGCAATATGGATGAAATTCTTTGTAGTCATGCTTGCTTAAGAAGCTTGCTTAAATATCTGCGCTGAGATAATACAAAGCATTGGTGTAGCAAAGAGGGAAAAAACAGAGCTTATTATCCCCTAAAAAAACAAAATCTGCCTTGGGCATAGAATAAGAGCAGCAGAAATCTGTCAGATGATAGCTGCTGGGAGTCACATGAACTGCTTTCTTAGAGAGAATTCCATTCTTGTTTGTGGAAGAGATTCTCTTTTAAAAACATGAGCCTGTTTAGTTGTGTGTCTTAGAAGAGTGAATCAAATGCTGATTTAATTTTAAAAAGCATATTTTAGAAAACGAAGAACTTCATTTTTCCTCTGTCAGTCATTTTTAACTGAATAGCCAATGGCCAATAATATGCCCAAATTCATGTCATAACACCAAAACAAATAGAGGGAAAAATTTAGAGAAATTTCTTCTGTTTCACGTAAGCATAACTAAAATTTCACATTAAATCACTTGGTAGTTATGAGTTATCCTTGGAAGCTGCTATAACTGATGTCAGTGAAGCAAAACACAAAAATGTGATCTGGGTAATACTACAATTTGTGCTTCAGGGGGAGTAAGAAACAAAAGGTTAACCTTGTACAAGAAGTTAGCAGTTTCTAGAAATTGAAGGTGCTAGTTTGTAATTTCATTATAATGAGTGAAACTCTGAATTTTATTTTTTCCTTAAACTACAGGTGAAAAATTAGAGGTTTTTTTTAGGTAATTTTCTCTGTTATTAGAATCTTCCCTCTTCACTCTTGAGACTTTACAAAAAATTCTTAAGGAGCCTGTTCACTCCAGGTACTAAATTCAGAACTGTTCTCCTAAGAGTCAAAGGGATCTTTCCCCTTTGAAGCAGCATTCATGATATGCGAAAAGCCAAAGATTTATGAAATAGCAGTACAGCATCTTAAAGAGGTATCACAGAGGTTCTTTAGTGTGCTATGTACTGCATTGGTAGTGAAAATTGTTTTCTCTGGTCTGTAAGAAGCCAAACACATAAACGCAAAACAAACTATAAATGATAGTAAAATTCATCTACCAAATCATGAAGATAAAAGTTCACTAATCTATACTCAGTTCACACTGGGAAAGAAAAGCTAAAGTAAATAATTATTTGAACAAAACAATTCTGTAACCTTTTTAGAGGTTAATGTTTCATACCAAACACCATGGCTGGTAAAACCCTCTTGTCGGATTTAATAAGATTTTTGTTGGCAGTAATGGCTTTCCTGAATCACAGATTATCAAAGCCAGCAAATCATCAACCCTTCTGGAAAGATTTTTTTCTTATAAAATCTGTTGCACAATCAATTTCAGGAAGTAGAAATTTCAGAGCACGATCTGAAATGGTATGTATACAGCACGACAGCTTTCCTGGTGGTCATAGCTGGTTGAAATCTTGTTTCCACTGAAAACATTACCTAAATCTTATCTGTTTTAATAAGATCTAGATTTCAGTTACCACTTTCTTTTAAAAATTTATGGTTGCTTGTCCCTTGAAAAGTACGTTCATTGAATTTCAAATACTGTTCTTGTTTTAGTTTGTTATACATATTTTAAGACCTGAAGAAATATTAGATGATTGCTTCAGTGACCCAAGGGACAGTCTGTGACATATCTAAAAGGTACTATTACTACAGAGAGATGAATTGAAATGGAAACACAGTAAACTCCAGTCACTTTATTGCATAAGAACACTACTGCTTATTATAAAAAATAAAATACAAAAAACATAACAACATAGCAACAAATTCAGAAGTGCCTGAATAAAATTTAACTTCAGAAACCTCATGTCACTATGTAATTTTCTCTTCGTTCTAACCCACTCAGCTCATGTATGTTCACTTCCTCTCAATTTAGTCATATACTTTTTCTGAACTCTCTGACATGAGCTTTCAACACAGAGAGCTGTAAGATGCACATCTTAGAATCATAAAATACTTAGGGTTGGAAAGGACCTTAAGACCATCTAGTTTCAACCCCCCTGCCATGGGCAGCGACACCTCACACTAAACCATCTCAACCAAGGCTCTGTCCAACCTGGCCTTGAACACTGCCAGGGATGGAGTATTCACAACCTCCCTGAGCAACCCATTCCAGTGCCTCACCACCCTCACAGGAAAGAATTTCCTCCTTATATCCAATCTAAACTTCCCCTGTTTAAGTTTTAACCCATTATCCCTTGTCCTGTCACTACATTCCCTAATGAAGAGGCCCTCCCCAGGATCCTTATAACCCCCCCTTCAGAAACTGGAAGGCTGCTATGCGGTCTCCACGCAGCCTTCTTTTCTCCAGGCAGAACAGCCCCAACTTCCTCAACCTGTCTTCATACAGGAGGTGCTCCAGTCCCCTGATCATCCTCATGGCCCTCCTCTGGATTTGTTCCAACAGTTCCATGTCCTCATGTTGAGGACACCAGAACTGCACACAATACTCCAGGTGAGGTCTCACAAGAGCAGAGTAGAGGGGCAGGATCACCTCCTTCAACCTGTTGGTCACGCTCCTTTTGATACAGCCCAGGATACGGTTGGCTTTCTGTGCTGCGAGCACACACTGAGTCCAGCTCATGTCCATTTTCTCATAGACCAACACCCCCAAGTCCTTCTCCGCAGGGCTGCTCTGAATCTCTTCTCTGCCCAACCTGTAGCTGTGCCTGGGATTACTCTGACCAAGGTGTAGGACCTTGCACTTGGCATGGTTAAACTTCATGATGTTGGCATCAGCCCACCTCACAAGTGTGTCAAGGTCTCTCTGGATGGCATTGCTTCCCTCCAGAGTATCAACCAAACCACACAGCTTGGTATCATCGGCAACAAGACCGATGAACAAGACCAATCACAGCACAGATCCCTGAAGGGACACTATTCGTTACTGGTCTCCAGCTGGACATTGAGCCATTGACCACAACTCTTTTGCGTGTGGCCATCCAGCCCGTTCATTATCCACTGAGTGGTCCATCCATCAAGTTGTTCTCTCCAATTTAGAGACAAGGATGTCGTGTGGGACAGTTGCGAACACTTTGCACAAGTACCTTGCTGTGTCTATATCCATTTAGAATTTTTATCCTATGACACCCACACAAAAATTCATTTACTTTCAGCTTTATGATCTAAGAAGTTCTTTCCAAGCCTTCACAGGCTTAGAAATTGTCTTTAACAGCTTTTTCCAGAAATCAAAACAGTACCTACAGAGATCATGCACCTCCATCCTGCCAAAAGCCTATTATGCTTTGGTGTGTAACCCTGTCTGTGCAGGACATCACCTGAAGATAAGCCCAGGGTGACTCTGGCTGTTTCTAACTGGAACAATGGGAGGCATCTGACCTCTGCAGTGCATTGTGTCGTCCTGATTCTGGTACAGGTTCTACATTGCACATCAGAACAAGGCCCTCTGTGCCATTTGATGGCAACTCAGAAGCATGAACAGGAATATCTTTTCAATTTCTTCCTGAACTACCATCTCTCTAACACCACATTCATTTTCATTCATCTATAAATTTAATTTCAATACTAATAAAAACTTACTTAGCTTTAGCACTTTGCCCAGCCTTAAATTCATAAACTATTTTTGGCTTGCAGGCATTTTGTTTCAGTTTTGTCCATTTTTCTTATGAGAAATTCCTCTTAGTTAATACTACTGTTCCCTTACTCTATGCACATTCTACATAAATATATTTACATACTCTTTTTTAAATTAGGTATTACAGTTGCCAAGTATTTTCTCAAATGCTGAACTTCATCTTAATTTGTACTGCTAGAGTGCACATTTCTTCCTGCAGTTTATAAGTCAGAATTTGAAGTACTACATGTGTTCCTACCTCAGATTTATTGTTTACTTGTATTCAATTTTCTATAATGCAGGGTTCTGCCTACTACCTTACATCTACAGTACCAAATCAGTACCTCTTTTGATCAATAGACTTTTATCAAAGGTTAGTGTAAATATTAGATGTTTTGTTCTTGTTGACAATCTGTATTTTTACCTTATAGGTGTTTAGTTCTTTTTAATTTTGGGAGGTTCAGAATACATTCAAACAGAATTTTGCAATTTTTGCACTTTTAAATAAGAATCTCTACATAAATGCTTCAACTTCTTCCCAAAGTTTTTTACAACAGCATCTTAAATGTATTGTTCTCCATGTGGAAATACAAGAGAGAGTAAGGGAAAATCTTGATTAGTTCCTTTGGAAAGGACTTTAACATTGCCAAAGCTAAAACAGCATTTGCTGCTTAAATAAGAGTGTCAGGTTGTCTAGAACTAGCAATACTGCTTTTATTTATTTAAATCTAAATAAATCACAAATTAAAAAATTATACAGATGCCTTTAAACTTACTGATATATCAGTGCTTATAAAGATACAGATCATTCTTTGCCACCCTAGACAACATCTCTTGGCATTCATTCACCCTCTTCTTACACACAGTATGAAATCTAAATATGTTTAAGGACTGTTAAGTATCTCATAACCAAACAGCCTCCTCTAACATTCCCATTTCTGCACTCGCTAGTATCTCCTAAATTCATCCCTCATTTCTCAAAAGAAGTAAAAGATGAAGCAAAAGTATTTCAGCTTATATAATTTTACACGTAATGCTGCTGGAATACAGATACTAATGGTGTGATCTTACCACTAAATGTGCTATAAATCAAAGAAAATACACACAAAATCTTTTCTGCTTGGTCTAAATTATCATTCTCATCACTAACAATCACTTGTTGGACACGTATTATTTCCAGTACAAAACATGTTCCTTCTATCTCTCTCTCTCTGACATGTTATATTCCCAGGCACAGATCCAAGAGTCTTGTTGAAACATGGATACATTTCATGCTATGCTATTACTGTCATGTGGTTGATTCTTCTTGGCTTACATTCAAATCAACTGCTTCAACACCAAAAGAAAAAAAAAAAAAAAGTCAATGTTGGTCCAAATTTATTTTCACAGTGGGACAGACTTTAAGCATTCATTTTATGGATGTGTTCTGTTTAAGGTCTGCATGATGTCTATTGCTTTGCAACTATTAAGATGCTTATATAAAGCCGGTTTACTTTCTGATTTACTCTGAATTTATTTACTGGTAGCAATGGGGGAGGAGATTTCCACAGCTGCATCAGTAATACAAAAAGAAGATACTTTAACAAACTGATTAATTTTTTGAAACCTTGCTTAGTAAATAAATCCACTAAGAGAGCATATAAAGAAGAAATCCTCATGATGCAAGAGATTTATCTTTTCTGTACTTCCTTATAAAACAATTATACTAATTTTAATTGTTGTTTTTTTTTTTAATTTATGAATCTTCTTTAGTATATTGATGGTTTTGTAGCATTGTGCTGCTTAAAGTTGTTTGCATTACTTATTTTATATGTACTTCAGGCAAGATAATAATTTTTTCATTCCAACAGGCTTCTGATGTCCTGCAGAGAACATTGGATCTTATCTGCTATTTAACAGTGTTGAATTTCCGATTTAATTTTGCAGTCTTCCAGATAGGAATTACTTTTTCTCAAAATGTATATGCTTATATTTTCACATTCTCAAAGTTTTCCTCCTCCTCTTGTTTTTCTTTTTGGTGGTGTTTCTAACACTTTGGGCACTCTTCAAGAAAACTATTGCTTTTGTGTTTAAATGTAGTTACAGATAAATAAACCAGTTTTAAAACTACTTTAGAAAAATAATAATAGTGGAGTAGGGATCTTATTAAATTCTGCTTCTTCATGGGTCCTTCAGGCTGTGTTCATACCACATAACCAATTCAAAGGCATTGAATAAGAAAAAAAAATCTGTTCCATCATGACCCACTCCCTACCAATACAGGCAGGTACCTGTAGAAAATTTTCCAGGTATTTTCTTCCAGGTTGCTGATAAACCTATTTATCAGTCTCTGATACATACTCTAATGGTTTTCAGTGATGCCAAGTTTCTTTACACAGAATAAGATAACATGCAGCTGGGAAAAGACCGCACTATACAGATTGTTTACCTTTTTCACACTGCCAAGACTGCAATTTTTGTTCAGGAAGTTTGCATGGTCTATACTTGGGAACAAGACAGTGAAGCTTAAACTAGAAAGTAAAAATTACACTCTTGCAACTTCTTTAAACAGATGTGTGACAAAGTGAATGCTTGGCTGTCAAAAATAGGAACATGTATTCTTTCCTGATTTGTTCTTAGTGGGGCTTCAGGAGCCTCTGAGAGAATCAAGGGGTACAGATCTTAATTTCCCATTCGCTGTTTTACCAAGAAATGAAAGTTAATAACATGACTTTTAATCAGCCAGGGGATTCTGAAAATGTGACCCTAAACCTTAAAGCTCTTTAGCTGAAAGAAATATTGATAAAAATACTCTGGTTTGCTAAGACTAACCAGGTAATGCAAATGCTAATCATCATATGTAATAAAGGCATACAAGCAACAAGGGGATAAATTTACAAGTTCTCCTCCTTCTTCCTTGGCAAGCAATACCAAAAAAAAAAACCCACTTAGAATGGTTACTATGAATTTATAAGACATCAATAGGAAGATGCAGTTGATCTGAAGGAAAAAAGCTGCATATGGTTTCTGTGGATTTTGGAGATAATAACTTTGAGTGGGAGAATTGAAAAACAAGCAGGCTAGAAACCATTGGGAGTATATAAGGAACGCATCTTTGACCATAAATTTGTGATGACACAGCTGACATTCACAAGTTTGAATAACTACAAAAAGGGTAAGATATCTAGAAGCAGTGAAAAAGAACGAGACAACCAGGGTAGAACAAAGTTCAGGAAAAACTGATCATCTGATGAAGTGTTTCAGTTAAAACTGAGAAGGAGTATCTAAACCAAAGGGAAATAAAGCTATCATTTTGAATAATTTATGATGGTTCATAACAGAAAAGTAAAGCCCATGGAGAAAGCGTAACAGCTCCCAGAGTCGAGCACACCTTGGGAATGTATAACAGGACTTTCTCAGAAAACTGTTCAACTAAAGAAACTACTTATTGACTGAGCTTACATGGCAAAGAAAAATTCTGTCCTCGATGTGAAAGACACACTTACAGCACAATCTGAAGCAAAAAATGTTTTGTCCGGTTTGTCAAGAACAAAATTTCTGTCAGTGGGCAGCCAGACCAAGAGAAGCTACTGGCAAGGCATATCACAATGTCTGGCACACTCTATTAAGGGAAGCAAAGATCCCTGTAGTCAACAAAAAGGCTGTGTATAAAACACAAACTAAGTTATGTGAGAAAAGGAATGATTAGATGAAAGAGTTACTTCATAAGTGTGATATCCCTGAGTGAGAAAAATCTCAGTATAAAATAAAAATAACGTAACAAAGCAACCTGGCCGATTACAGGA
The DNA here is from genome assembly GCF_028554395.1 of Pezoporus wallicus. Taxonomy (NCBI): domain Eukaryota; kingdom Metazoa; phylum Chordata; class Aves; order Psittaciformes; family Psittacidae; genus Pezoporus; species Pezoporus wallicus. The sequence continues at coordinate 9,634,689 of NW_026640488.1, forward strand.
ATAAGACAGACTGAAAATACAGTCAGCATCTAAAAATATATATATAAAAAAATCTCTGAGCTCAGCGCAGAAGACTTCTTAAAGTATAACAAGTAGAGAAATCAAGAAAAACTAATAACTTGCATTATTCTTTAAGAAACTGTATGTATATTAATAGTGTATTTGGGGGTATTGGCATAAAGATGAGATTCTTTTAACCACTCATCTGAGTTCTGAAGTATTGCTGGTGCTTATCATTCCTACTTCAAGAACAAGAACAGATTACAAGGAATCTAGCCCTCTAAAGAAATTCCAACACTAGTCTAGTATCCAGAGATCTGATGAATCTCAGAAACCTATAAAATTGTTAATAAGTTTTATTTTATTTACTAATTCCAGCAGTGTTTATATAGCAAATGTTATTCACCTAAACTCCAGTTAAAGGGGGAAAGCATCCTACCAAACTTAGGTAGTTGTCTGAAATGCTTAATGAAAAAGATCAACTTGAAAGACTTGAGGGTTATTTTTTTGCAGAAAATAGGACAGTCTTAGAAAAATTCATCTCATCTGAGAAGTCTCTCTAACCCTCTTATCTCTCCTTTAACTACTGAAGGAGCGTAGGCCCTTCTTTTGGCAACCTTAGCAACATTACTAGTTAGGTGAGATACATCTGTGTCACAACACATTCCCTCTGAAACTAACTTCTCCATTAGCTTCTGGGTTATTGTGGCAATAATACACAATTCTGGTTTTTAACTATGCAGTGTGAAAGGTCAGACCACCATATGAATCTCAACTGCCCCGTTTCCCATGTCAGTGCCTGAAACTACTTATGGCATTTGTCGCTTACCATGTATGGGGACAAAAGTTTTGTTAGACTTTCCATATTTCAGATTGTATTAAAGGATTCTAGACTCATAAGTACATCTGATGTCTCAGAGAGAAGGTACTTCTCATATATGAAGAAGCAGTGGTATGAAGCATTCTGCATTCTTCAGATAAAGCAGTATTCAATCAGAAGGAAGGCCTCTCTGTCTGTCAGCTCAGCATTTTGCCACCAGGATATGCAGATACAGTATCTGATTTTCAGAAATGAGAGCTTCATTTCTAGCATTCAGAACTGATGCATCTGTTCTGGGTGGGAAAGACAGCTGAGCCTGCACTGAACTCTGCTCCTTCTGTTACTCAGAGAATCAAATGTCAACATGATGAAGTTTCGCTGCTTCTAGAATAACTGGTCTGGTAACGGCAAAATGAAATGACAATTTCACATCACTTACACAGGTTTTTTTCAAAACATTTGTGAAGCTTCTATAACTTTTCTTGAAAGATAAATTCTGGAAACGTTTTGGAAAGTTCAGGTTTTATTTTAAGCACTCAAGCAGCATGGGTCAAATAGTATATAGTATTGAGATAGCCAAAATAATTTTCAAAGGCAGAAAAATCCCTTACACTCATTGAAATAAAATGTTCCTAAATACTAAATATAATGAAGATATATCAGTCAGTGCAACTTCAAATATAAAACAGACTTCTCTAGAGCCTTAACAAGTTTCTTTTAAAAGGTGATATACAAAGAAATAGAAATACAATTGCCAGGATGAAATCTTTATCCACTGTTTTCTGATCAGATAAAAAGATCTGCTTCCCCATTTCTTAGCATAGAATGAAGAAAAAAGCCTAATCTGTGTTGCTTTCTTCACTTTTTAATTGACTGTAAGCAGGCATTCTAAAATAACGTGTAAATGAGTCTTTCCATGATCACGCTAGCTTAATATAAATGGGAAGGGTATTAAATCACAAATATACAGTGACACAGTTGGCTTCAGGCCCGTCTCCCATTCTTCACTAATCATTCTGCAGCACAATTATATATAGCTGTTTATTTAATTCTCTAAAAGCATGCTCAGACATAGAAAAATGAAGACTAAACCACAGCTTTCCCATCTCAAATGTGACTGGCATTGTTACACTACTTTTATTTTACTTGTCATAGTAAATGAATTCTGAAAACGCTGCCAATGAGGCTCTTCACTGTCACATTTACAGGCCCTCTCTCAGATCTGAGACGACACACTCCACAGCAGCACTGGCATGACTTGGATGCTAACACTCTGAATACTCTTATTAATCAACTATATAATCCCTGGAAATGTTAGGTTGAGCTATTTGTTTTTCCATTACTTCAGGCAAAAATAAAATCCTTTTGCTATGCAGAACTTGAAAGTGAGATATTCACAGTGAAGGAGAGTCAGAAAGGGCACATGAAAAGTTTTGTAGATGTTGGCTTTCAGTTTTCTTAAAAGCCTGCTGTTCAAAAACTATTTTGGTAAAGAAGAAAAAGGATGTTACCCTTCAGATTTCCTGTGAGAAATATAGCTTTTCCATACAAAGATAAAACAAGCTTTACCTCCTTGGAATTTGTTTATTTTTGTCCTCCATTTTCCTAGTAGATTTGGTCACAAGCATAAGAAACATGGTCATTAATATTTTGCATAATAGATTGCAAAATATTGAGAAGTGATTGGTGACAATGGTAAAGCAAAAGGACATAATTTTCAGACTTTAAAATGTTAATTTATTATTTAGAAATACATCAACAAATTTGATGGGAAATCATAGAATCGTAGTCACAACTGGATTTTTAAAAAGGTGGTTTTGATGTGGAGCCATTTTATCATTTTAATTCTTCAAAACAACAAGTATTCTGTGTGCACATTCCTGTGAGCATTAGGGTATTGACAAACTCTTTAGTCTTTGGCAGTTTATATTTTTATATTTATAAAATTACTATCTCAATATTTTATCCAAGGAAGCTTTCTTGCAACATGCAGTATCTGCCAATCCTCTTCAATAACATTAGCTTATTCTGGCAACTGTACGTAATAAAATTTATTACAGCAAATTTGCACAGCAATACACCAGTCTATGCTTGACACACAAGAGTACTGATTAGGTTCGATTTACATCTCCAGTCATCGTTTTGTTGTTTTTAGAACTTATCTCTTCATATCATTGAATGATTTAAGGAACTGAATAAATTACAAGCATATCACTGCCAGAATGAAGTATTTTCTAATTCCAAGTGTTTTTTAAAATGTAATCTGTTATTTGCCCCTTTAGAATTTTAAATACGAGATAATCAAAATAGACCTAGTAAAAAACAGTATCAAGTTTTAATTGACAAAAATGCTGTACATAGTTTTACTCCCTAACCTCTAGAGCACAGAAGCAAAAGCCAGAATAATAACCTAAAATAGCTCCAGCATTTGCATAGCAATCTTACTGATAGCATCATCAGAGTAAGACAAGCAATCAAACTGCAGATTTTATTTTTTTTCTTTTCCAGGGAAAATAAAGAACTTCCAACCACTGCAGGAATAATAACAACAGCGTATTTAATGCAAAATAATTGATGTCTTATTTTAATTGCAGTCATAAACAGCATACAGCTTTAGCCTTAACTACCTAATATATATCAACCCAAGGTTTCTGAAAGTAAAACAAAAACATTACAAATTACTGATGAGGCAAGTAAAATTCTGAAGGAACCAATTTAATGAATCATTAATGATAACAGTGATATTAACTATAGAATAGATGTTTAACTGCTAATTCCTTTAGACATGCGCTACAGAATTAGAGCTTATCCTGTGAGGGAAAAAAACCTGTGAGAGCATCATTGTTCTGCTGCAATACTGAGGACAGTCATTTTGGGAGCTGTGAAGAAAAAATAATGCTCTGAAAAATTTGCTACTCTGCACAGAATATGAGCTAGCTTAGTAGGCTCTCACTGAATATAAATTAGAGACTTCTTTCCAGGAGATAAAAGCAGTGTTGGTATAAGCAATGATTGCTCTTTATTTAAAATGGTCCCAGTCTTTGTATATTTATTTAAAGGTTTTTCTTATTCAGTGTTAAAATCATACCATAACATTGGGCAGGTAAAAAAATAAAAAAAAAAAAGATGAAATAGCAGCTTTACTGTGGAGCATGTTACATCTATGTAGGCATGCCATACATGCCCTATTTTCCAATTTCCAATGTCTAGATTACCTGTGTTCACCTTAACTTAAAACGTCAGGATATCCAAAATAATAGTTTTGATAGTCTTTAATGTGGCTATAAGATATTCTCTATTGCCTATATTAGATCTTAGTGTGTGTTCCAATTTAATAAGCTTTGAGATTTGAACCCTAACCCTCTTCTGGCTATTATTTTATATATCAGTTGTAAATACAGTACAACATTAAGTGTACCTTAACACCCAGATATACTTGTCAATATTTAATCATTTATCTTTCATCAGAAAATATGATTTAAATATGATTTATTGACACTGATGGTGTCTGTAGATTTATCCAACTCCAACAGTTACCAAGTGTCCAGGCCTCTTACCTTAGATGCAGAAGAGTCAAATACCAGCAACGTTGGTTGGTTACCTGATATTGAACGGAGCTCTTAAAATAATCCTAGTTCAAACAGCAATTTCAGTATGACAAACCTCCATTAAAGTCCCAAAACAAACCAGAATTTTTTGAATCTAGGTTTTCCAGGGTCATAAGTGAATGGTCTCTCCAAACCAGTGATAAAATAGGAGCAAATAATGGACTGTTTCCCATTTAAAATCAAAACAAAACCTGATGACAGGTCTCAACTTGTCCCAAATCAGAACAGGCAAGATTTCTTAAAAAAACAGTGAAAATATAAGTAAGAGAAATATTTCTTGGCTAGTAGACCTGAAGGTATAACATGCTTTTAGTCCTGTCCCAAATGGCTTATGTCTCCAAGAGAACGAGGTTTCCCATGTCCTCTACCTGGACTTGGGTAAAGTGTTTGACCCAGTCCCACACGACATCCTTGTCTCTAAATTGGAGAGATCAATTTGATGGATAGACCACTCGGTGGATAATGAACTGGCTGGATGGCCGCACGCAAAAGAGTTGTGGTCAATGGCTCAATGTCCAGCTGGAGACCAGTAACGAGTGGTGTCCCTCAGGGATCTGTGTTGGGACCGGTCTTGTTTAACATCTTTGTCGCTGACATGGACAGTGGGATTGACTGCGCCCTCAGCAAGTTGGCCAATAACACCAAGCTGTGTGGTTCGGTTGATACGCTGGAGGGAAGGAATGCCATCCAGAGGGACCTTGACACGCTTGTGAGGTTGGTTGATGCCAACCTCAAGAAGTTTAACTATGCCAAGTGCAAGGTCCTACACCCGGGTCAGAGCAATCCCAGGCACAGCTACAGGTTGGGCAGAGAAGAGATTCAGAGCAGCCCTGCGGAGAAGGACTTGGGGGTGTTGGTCAATGAGAAAATGAACATGAGCCGGCTTCAGTGTGCGCTTGCAGCTCAGAAAGCCAACTGTATCCTGGGCTGCATCAAAAGGACCGTGACCAGCAGGTTGAAGGAAGTGATCCTGCCCCTCTACTCTGCTGTTGTGAGACCTCACCTGGGGTATTGTGTACAGTTCTGGTGTCCTCAACATAAGAAGGACATGGAACTGTTGGAACAAGTCCAGAGAAGGGCCATGAGGATGATCAGGGGACTGGAGCACCTCCCATATGAAGATAGGCTGAGAAAGTTGGGGCTGTTCAGCCTGGAGAAGAGAAGGCTGCATGGAGACCTCATAGCAGCCTTCCAGTATCTGAAGGGGGCTATAGGGATGCTGGGGCGGGACTCTTCATTAGGGACTGTACTGACAGGACAAGGGGTAACGGGTTAAAACTTAAACAGGGGAAGTTTAGATTGGATATAAGGAGGAAATTCTTTCCTGTGAGGGTGGTGAGGCACTGGAATGGGTTGCCCAGGGAGGTTGTGAATACTCCATCCCTGGCAGTGTTCAAGGCCAGGTTGGACAGAGCCTTGAGCATCATGGTTTAGTGTGAGGTGTCCCTGCCCATGGCATGGGGGTTGAAACTAGATGGTCTTAAGGTCCTTTCCAACCCTAACTATTCTATGATTCTATGATTCGACTAGTGGAATTAACTGTTCCTAAGTAGCAAGAGTTACTTAATGACTAACCAATATAGAGAACATTTCTAACACTCTATTTTCCTTTGTTTTGATTTTTTTCCTAAACAAGAAAAATTAAAGAAATGAAAAAATAAACAACCAAAAAATAAACGTCACAAGGCACGCAAAACAGTGAAATTATCATAAGTACAAAAGTTTTCATAGCCACTTACCCAGGCACTGACACATCTGCCGCAAGTGGTGATTTTGAAATCCCCATAGAGATCCTTGATGGCACCAGTTGTAAAGAATCCCTCCACCATCAGCAAAATGCCATATACAAAGAATGCAGCTGCTACACCGTATATCACATACTTGAAGATGTCAATCCTGTATAGAAACAGCAAAAATTATTGAGCTGCATAAATATTTAAAGATGACTGAAATTTCAGGGTGAGATAATAGGACCAACTGAGCCTCAAAGTTTCTATGCTGGAGACATCTGAAGTGCTGATGTGCTATAATGATTTCTGAAGCTGAGGACAAGAGTGAACTCTGGAATAAAATAGCATTGATACAGGAAACAATGGGTCATTTAATTTAATGATATGTAAAAATGGATCTGTGTAGGTAAGACAGCATAATTTTTCAGAATAAGTAAAATTCAGTTAATTTTTATTTTATTTGCTCTCTAAAGTTGCAAAGAAAAAAAAAAGGGAAACAATCATCTGATACATCTCCTGAGTAACACGATGTAGGCAGCACTGCATCCAGCACATCATTTCCTGTTATAGAAAAGATATTTTGTCACAAACTTCAATAAACCTTTCTACATACACAAGTAGTTATCAAGCTGCAATGCCAGTCTTCTCCTCATCATTATTTTTCCACTTATATTCCAATGAAAAAAAGTGTCTGACGCAGGATAATAGTCATCAAGAGATATCCCTAACTTTAAACCAGAAACATGTTATTCCAAAAGTCATAAGGTCAGATCATGTGGCATTATTTTATAATCAAACTTCAAAAGCATCATTTCACAGACCCAAAGCTCAAGAAATAGAAGGATGACTTACAGTGCAACATGTGGAGCCCTACAAGGTTCCACTTATTACATAGAAGATTAACTGGGATATGTGGCTGTCCTGTGTGGCTACGTGGCCTATGTCGACTGTCCAGAAGCCCAATAGTGGCGTAAGGAGTGTCTGCCCCCCAGATGTTATCTCATAACCAGGGTTTATGAAAAGACATTTGAAAGAACCTCTCTGCTCTAAATGTTTTGTCTAAACATAGAAACATTCCTAGTGAACATTGCCTGGGGTCAGCAGGTTTCAATGTTTCTTTCTTGGATTTCCCTTAAAAACTAGCCACAATAAACTTCGAGTTTATCAATATGGCACTGCAGAAGTCATGCAGCTCCTTAGAAAATGGTAAATAATTTGCAGGTCTAAGATGTTAGTAAGTTCCAGTCACACTGTTCAGGTCAAGACAGCGACAGCTCCTAACAACGTAGGACAAAAACATAAGCCAGAGACCCATTAGTATCTACAAGAAGAATTTTGACATGCACCAAACAACTACCCAAACTGGATATTATTCAAGAAAAAAAAATTGTTATGAAAAGAAATATCTAATGATAATATTTATTTAGCATTACCTTTTTCATCACCACCCAAAAGGCAGCTCTCAATACATTTTATATATACAATCCAGTAACAAAGCTCAAAACCCCACTAAAATATCTTTGAGTTTGGATGGTTTTCAAGCATTTCAGATTAGAATTTACAGCTGATATTTCAGATGTATGACAGTGTCTACATCTTAACTGAATGTATTTTAAGATTCCTTTAGTCTCTTAAAAACACAGTTAAACTTATGACCTGATTGGGAGTGGAAGAATCATTATAAAGTAATGCTTTGGGCACCTATTGTATCATTATTTTTTTCACAAGGGTGTAACTGAATAGTTCTGGGAATGAGACAGGATATAATTTTTCACAGCATTCCATTGACAAAGTCCTCTCAGCTTTTCCCTACATCACTTTTTATTTCATATTCAAGTGAAAATGAGGGTAAGTTGGTATCTGTGTAGAATAGATGCGTGAATATTCAAAGTGATGAAGCAAATTTAACACTGTAGCAATACTAGATGATGCAAAGATGATATTTATTTTAATGCATAAGACTGCTGATTACATTTTAAAAATCCTATTTCTCTAATTTTATAGTAATTCAGCCAGTGTAACACTGTTTTAATAGGAAAATGGTGGTCTGAGCCTATCTTGTAGTTACTGAAGAAAAAATAAATTTACAATAAACAGTCAGCAACTTTGTGACTATTCCATAAGATCTCTTCCAATTCCTACATTATATATCTTATAAAATTGTGACCTTCACCAGCACTGAAGGGTGGGGGTTCTGCCAGCAGCAGCTTCTCACAGACCTCTGTGTGCTCAGTGCTGTAGAAATTGCAAGCTATCATTGCCCTAAAGAGATTAAGACTTTGGGAAAATCCAGAGACTATTTCAGCCCTTGCAACAGCCCTTTAAACCATCTGTCCTGAGCCTCCCACTGAGCTGCTTGTATCAAAAAGTGTACTGAAAGATGTCTGCTTTTTCTTCCGCCTTATGTGTAACCAAAGGCATACCTTTTCCTTAAACCTTCCTTTCAAAAAGAAAAATATATATAGCTACACACTCGTCAAATATAGAAATCATTTTCTTCTTCACACACACTCTACAGAGAAAAGTGGTAAAATCTCTGCTGATCAGACTACATGAGATGAAATAGTCAGACTTACTCCAAGGAGAAATAATATTGTATAATGCAAAGAGTAAAAATAAAAATTGTGAAACATCATTCAACTGCCTCTTTACAAGTCAGATAGAATTTTATTGAAATATAACTACTTTTAGTGTGTGCTAAACAACATTACTACTACAATAACAGTACTACAACAGTAATATTTTTATATATGTATATAGTTTTGAAGATAGCGGTGGTATAAAATTATTCTGCAGCATCTCATAAATTTCACATAACCTTTGACTTTCCAATAAAATTATAACAAATTATAGGTCTTGTAAATTGGAAATTGCCTTTCTTTAAAATAAGGTTTGATTCCTCCTGGATGAACCCAGGGCAATTAATTGCCATCTGTGTTTCAGCAAATTCTCAAATGCTGCAGACAATGTATGAGAACATGAGACTGAAGGGAAAGACAGAAGGGATGATGAACATGAGCCAATAGATGAGATGGGTAAGGACAAAGAAAAAGGACAAGCAAGGCTTACACATGTGTAGGCTGGAATGGAAGGAAAAGGGTGGGCAAGAAGCAAAGGAAAAAGAGACAAAATTATAAAGATAAATTTTGTACTGTTGACAGGATTGGAAAGAGATCTAGTAGATGAAGATTAAAGTTACACTAAATGAGAAGAACAAAAAGAAATCTTGAATGCTTATTCAGTAAATGTAGTACTCCTATTAATATTATATGATACATACAATGATATAATTAAAGCCATGGAACATTTCTATTAAAAGGCAATCAATGAAGGTTGTGAAGATCTCAACAAATTTGCGTTGATCATGCAATTTTCACATAAATTGCTGAGTAGCATAAGCTGAATGATTATCTAATTCCCAATTTAATTGGGAAAATCACATCTTGAAATTAGTAAAACACTTTTTTCTTTTTTTTTTAATAGAATAATCTCAAACATAATTTCCATACTGTCTTAATCTTGTAGATGCTCCCCGGGTTCCAGATTTACTTTTTCTCACTACACTGTGTTCAGAAATGTTAGAAAAATAAACATCACTGTTTTCAATTTGCGACTTAAATCAAGCTGATCTTTCAATTTTTAGTCTTTTTCTGCTGCTGCGTCTTTAATTATTCCATATTAAGCAGACTTCCTAATTCATTCATCAGAATCTGGATTCTATCCAACAAGATGAATATTAAAATAGCCCTAAAGAAAACACTTCTACTGGCAGAAGTTACTGATGGAAGCTGTCAATGCTAGCATCTCAATGAACAGGTTGTAGTTGAGCACTGAGTAGACCATTCCAGCAGAGACAGCTTAGAGGTGAATAAAAACATTCTCAGTGAGTCAGGTCGATGTTGCAGACTTCCTACTGTGTATTTTATTAGGTTAAATGGTTTAGTGTGAGGTGTCCCTTCCCATGGCAGGGGGGTGGAACTAGATGATCTTAAGGTCCTTTCCAACCCTAACTATTCTATGGTTCTATGATTCTATGATTTTCACTGTGCTTTGGCAAATGCAAGGATTAAAAAGTAAAATAAATCAGAAAGCAATAAGATTAATTGCGGAATGATCAGGTCGATATGTAGCAGGCTTTTGTCAAAAATGTGTTATAACAAATTAAGTTATTTTGCTGTTATTGAGACTCCTTCAACCATCTGAGATCATAATTATTACAGCCTGTTTTGAAATTATTTCAATATTCATAATTAGTTCCTGTTAACTGCATCTAGAAGTAATAATGTTTTAGTCTTGTGGAAAAAATAACTTCACTGGAATAAATCTTTACTGTTCCAGCATAATAAATGGATCTACTACCCCAACATAGAAGCCAAGAAGAACTGTTAACATTGGCCCATTATATTCTACTGTGTCCTAAAAGGACATGCAAACTGTAAGAACCTTGAAGCATTACACTAATCAATCTAATCATGGTACACTTTCTACCCTGAAGTTTGAAGGTTGGTACTCAGATAATATACAATGACATATTTTTTGATCAAAACTACTTGATATTTCTCTGGAGCAACCTACATACTAGCTAGGGATATTTTTAATTTGGTTAACATAAGAATGCATTGCAGACCTTTGTTGGCAGTTAACAGCAAGAAAACACACCACATTAGTTTGCCTTGTGACAGGTGATTCCCATGCTGTCCAGAAAACCTTTTTATACAATTAGAGTATGCGTAGGCTTCAGCCTGAACAAGTAATATAATCCTAATTTTACAGAGACTTTGTTTGGCCTAGCCAGAGTAATACTTATTACTGCGGAACTAGTTTTCCAGCATTTATAATCCTGCCTCACATTTATTTTCCTAAATTTATAACTTCTCCAATATAGACATAGACATTCAGAAACTACAGTTGCTGAATAGCAGATAATTGCCAGTAAGTGTACCTACACTCTCTGGACGCAAGTAGATTTAGGCAATTATATATATTTTCAAACAAAAAAAAAAAACACAAAACCCAAACAAAAAATCACACATAAAATAAGGAAAATAAAATACTAATCTATCAAAGTGCTAAAAAAAGTTTGTGATATTATCATAGTACAATTCCTAATTAAGAATTGCCTTTTTTTACAGCTGGCATAGACAATTTAGAAACATGACAATTTCACATAATTACTACCATTGGGGTAGATCAGTTTTTTCCAGTTTGGGAGGTTTGTTTTTGTTGGGTTTTATTATTTCTTTAAATAATGCTGTTCACATCTAGAGTGCACAATAATCTCTGTTACTCTGTAAAACAGCAGTGCTGGCCTTCATGCTGATCCTCTTGCCCCCTGAAGGACTGATCCTGAGAGGCTGCTAAGAGGCTGAGATAGCAGCCTGCTCCCTCAAGCTATCTCAACCTTGTAGAAGCAGTTCTGCAAGTATGTCTTTTGAGGAGAGACAGGATATAAGGGGACGTTTGCAAATAAGAAGGTTTGTTTAGGATACGCAGAACCCATGCCCCATGGAAGCATTTAGCAACAAACCACATAGGAACAATTTCTTGGTGTAAGTTCATGACACATCCACTTAAACAGCTTGAGCAAAGATGGTAGTTGGTACCATGAAGCATAGAGGAATTGTTAACAAAGGGAGGAGACAGGCAAGGACAAACCTTAGAAGGCAAACACACAGCCAGCAAGGAGAAAGAAGGATTTATTAATAATTGCCTGCTACTTGCAAAGTAAGTCCAAAAAAACTCTAGGTAACAACATAAAGGAGGTAAAACAAACTGAAATATCCTCACTATGGAGAAAGGGGAAATGAAACCAATAACAAAATGTAAGCATTCTGTCCATGAGGGATTTCTCTGAGATTAAGTTAATACAGAGTCTAAACTTCTGAATTTCAGGTGGAGAGGAAAACAAAACTGAAGTACAGAATGCTCAATTAAAGTTTGTCAGGAAATGCTAACAGGAGAAACAACTAACAGTAGACAAAGGATAAGAGCAACAAAGACCTAAAAGTAGAAATAAAACATTATAAAAAGGAAACAGAAACTTCTCATTCTGTATTTCTGAAAGAAATTTTGTATGTAATGGTATGTATAATTCATTCAAAACTAAAGCCAGATTAGGATAGTATAAATAAAAGATTATCATACTAAAATATGGAAAATACACTCACATTCTGCAAGGGCCAGATTTAGCTATTCTATTCAAAACAGAATATGATATCATTGATTTTAACATTGATTTGTGATGTACAACTCTCTACAGGCAAGCAGAATACAACCCTAAATCATCATTCTGTAAAAGTTTGATGGTTGCTTCCTTCCTAGGAATGGGACAGTTGAACCAAGATGCCGTGGAGCAGCTCTAAAAGCAGTAAAGAATTAACAAGCTAAAGGAAAAGCAGCAATACCAGTGTAAATGACATTTTTGCCTGATGAATCTTGTTACTTTCTTGGAACAGGAAAGGATCCAGTTTAAGAATTTAAATAATCATGAAAAATTTTAGTCCAAACCACAAAATTCTGACTATGACATATGGAGGAGGCTCTTCTCAAAGTTATTTCTGAAAACCCAGGTTTGTTCTGTCTGTTCACCTCTAGCAAGACTTTCTTAGAAACATTTTTAAAGATGCTAATTACAGAAGAAATATGGAGCCCTCTTTGCCTGAAGAAGGACAAAAAAGATTTAAATTAGTGCACAGTAATATGCAGATTTATGGCAGAATTACATGATGTTGTACACTATAGGTACTCAATTCCCAGGCACCTTCCTGCAGCAGCAGTGTAAAAAGATGTGGCAAAAGCATATCACAAGTTTTCTGAGTATTTTGTTATAACTAATGTAAACTTGAAGTCATACTCGGTACGTACTGATAGCTTCAGATTAAGAACTTTATGTTAAAACTCCAGATTGTGATGGTAATACTTAATTTTACCAATTTCAGATCTCCTGTGGAAAGGCCAGTTATTTTAGTTTTGCATGGCTCATGAAGCAAGACTTAGCAAAATGTATAATTCATAGGAATTTATGCTTTCTATTTTACATGTTTATAAAGTAAACTAAGTCTAAAAGGAAATTAAGGCATCTAAAAGAGAAGATATTTTCTATGAAGATGACCCACCTGCTGAGAAAGACCTATTGCAAATGCTTTGAGTCACAGGCACACAGTGGTTATAGCCAATCTAAAATTCCAGCCAACCAAGAAAGAGAGCTGCTTAAGACAGTATTAAATTATACAGCTGTTTGGCTAAAAGCAGTGGATTGTATTTGCACAGATGAAGGGAAGAAGGTCAAATACGTCTTTATATAATATTATTCTGCTGTTATTGAAATGCTCTCCTATGAATTTCCTTCTTCAATCATTTAATAAAATTAGGATTACACTTTTGCAGGTATGTCCCACATCCTAAATTTTACTTACATAATTTCTTGCTGGTTTTACTTTTAACAGAACACAGAACACCAGGCTACATACTACAGCTGAGTAGGCAGTAAATGTGACTTTTCAGCACTGTATCATCTTGAAAAGGTCATATTCTCAGGTACTGGCATTTTTTTCCAGATTTAATGCATCTAACAACTGATACAAGATCTAAAATGCCATGTTCTGAATTGAATCTTTAATATGCTGCATTTGTCCATTGATACTTTTTGCGTGTGACTGAACCATTCCCATGAACTAGAAACTATTCTCCTTAAGTAAACTGCATTTTTTTGTATATAAAAAATGCATCCTTTGATGACATTGTACTCTCTCTGGTTGTTCCTGTCAAATTATTATACATGAACAAGACATATGGGCCAAAGTTAGGCCTTCCTTGAAGAGATAACTTCATTCTTCTACACATAATCAGAATCCAGGTACAAGAACTCAGAGTGCTACTAGTGGGAACTCTCATTAGTCAAGTTACAAGTCTTTTTGTCATTAAGCTCAGTGAATAAACCTTTAACTTCACAGCAGTAGAGATTGTGGGTGAATCACCATTAGCACTTTGGCTCAAGAATATACTATGGGGGAGGGGGTTAAGTAAGTCTTGCAGCTGTCCCTGATTATTGAAATATGGTTTGCATCATGTTTTTCAGAGAGCACAACATGAATTCCTTTCCATGTAAAGCTAAATGGTAAGTATGCTTCAGGAGTGCTCCTACTGCACTCAGGCCGCTCATGAATATTCAGTCTATTTTATCAGCCAAGACTGAGCTCAGAATAAGCCCCTGAAATACATACTGTATGAACAGCAAGTTATTAGAACCAAGTATTTAGGTCTACCAATAGTTTCTATCGTGTTAACACTGCTTTCTAATATATATGTAGCCATATGAATTCTCCACTTAACTTTGGAGCACATCTTTAGAGATTACATCTTCAAAATACCAAAAAGCGAGATGCTGCATAGTCATCAAAAGAGGGTTTGAGTACCACAATTCTCAGCCCACTGTTGTCCATTTTTCATAGTGCAAGATTGTCTGCCTGTGCAGCAAATACAGTAGGCACACAGTATTACATATCGAGTAGGATTTCTACAATACTTCAGTGAAATGAGATTAATTAAAAATTATTTGCTGTCACAGAAGAAACTACACTTCACATGCATTAATAAAGTAATATTCAGGGATTTTAAGAATAGTTTCCAAGTATTGCATTTGCAAAATACTTGGTAATAAAGAATCTTTGCTGATATTTGCAACTTTTTTTCAGATAATTTAGAGATATTGAGTTGACCTAATGGAACAATAAAATCTATTATCTAAAACCAAACATACTTCTAAGAAGGCATACCTATTTTTTATATAAAACTAATTTTATAAGAACCTTTTAATGCTAATTTTACACATGTGAAGCTAGAAACTTCAGATCATACTCCCTACATAATATATTTTTATATACAGGAAAAGTAAGCTACCGTTTAAAAAACTGCTTGGATACTATTACATATTGAGAAATGTGAAAATAATCCCTACCAAAAGGGAGTATACACGTCCAAAAAAAAACCAATATGCATCTCAGATAAATAACGGTACATTCATCCTACTAGTTTGGCAACGCTCCAATACATATCCACTTCTTTCCTGTCTCTTCCTCTTCATAGGCTCAGATGACTGAATTGGTGCCCAGATGGATACTCTTACAGAACCAGAAAGGTCATCTATAGGGACTCTTTTGGGTGGTTGCTGTTTCCAAACATACTATGACATGGCCACGCGTAAACCAGTGATTGCTTGTCCTGATACAGATCCTTAGATGTTTTCCTTCCCATAATACAAATAGTGTTTAAAACATAATTTATGTTCAAGTACAGAACACTTAACTTTTGTAATAGAATGACATGTATAGGGAAAAACAGATCACTACTATTGTGTACTAAGTAGATGACTAAACCAGAACCACCACATGGTCTAATGCAAATGCATTATAAATCTCATACTTCATATCAGCTAACCTTTATTACAGGTCTCAGTATTCCATTAATATTAGTATAATAATGTTGACAACAACAATATTTTCAGTGGTACAAATATTTAACTTGTGATGATTGCAAAGCCAATGAAATGAAAGAACAGCAGAAGATCAGAATATCATCCGTCTATCTACCTCTCAAAACACTGGTTTCAAAAACTAAGAGGGGGCATATAAAAGCTTCTACATATGCTCTTTTGTTTTTTCCTTCAAAAGAAAACAGTTTCACATCCATATGTATATTATCAAATAATATCCTTTTCATAAGCAATGACTATTCACTGATAGAAAGGTTACCAGCAAGCATCAAACTTGGACACAACAGCACCTGAAACAGAGGCTTTCATATTTTGAAAGGAAAGAAACTTTCAGCTGTAAGAGCATGCTTTCATTAGTGTCTGTGGCACTTCCAGTAGAGAAGATAGTAACAACAGGTTTATAGACTGTAACTTCATTTTGTTTACTATTTGGTTTCACACCTTTAAAGGGAAGCAAATAACAACCTGAATTATCTCTGAAGTAGGAAAATGTTAATGTTTCTATCAGGAAGATTTCTTTATTTTGCACTCTAAGAGCGTGATTCCCTTGTTTCATGGCCTATATATCACAAACGTGACAGATGGCACTATCTGGCCTTGCATACTAAAAAGAAAGAACTGTGAAAAGATGCTGTTGGGAAATAACACCAAACATACCTTGTGCTGCTGATTTCTTACAAGATATCTTCTGGAATTTGTTCAAAACACCAGAAAAATATAAAAATCCAGATTGTAAAATACACATTTGATAATCATACATCTATTCCTGTTGACTTCGGAATCTTGTCAAAATCAGTGATTAAGGGAATATAGTTATACCCAGTACTTTGCAGATATACACTACAATTTATCAAGTTATTAGAAGAATGACTGTATATCACATCCTCCTTAAGCATATTACTCAGTTTCAGTGGTCTACAGAGCTGTTAAACTGACAAAGCAGGCAACATAAACCTTTTACCTCTTACATTTAAAATATCATAAAGGCAGTTTTTAGAATAATTTAAACCACCATATTTATTTTCTTAGGATCTCTTTGAATCACAAGGAACTAAAATAAGTACTCTACACATACTGAAGTAATCCACATCCCAAACAACAGCTTATAACAGCAATTTCCATTTCAATATGTATAGTTTTAAGTAGGGACTGCACTGTTTGTTTCTACTTATTTTTTCATTCTGCTTTTTTAACCTTTCAAAGCAATACAATTACCACAAAGCTTTTGTACCACTAACTGTTAATTACTAGTTGTGACAAAATATGAAATATTTCTTGTCCTACAAAATTATTTTTAAAAGCAGAGTAACATATACTTAAACAGGTAGAAAATTAACTGCAAGTTTCTCGAGAATTATACAGTTTACCCAGTTAAAAGCAATGGCTCATCTCCTTCTAGTCAAAATACTTCCTCCTCCTCTTTCCTTTAAGACATAACTTTAGAGACATATTTCACAACTGAATAAACTAAAATTTTTATTCTATTACGTCTGCCAAGTAAAGAACTGGGTTTAGTATAACTTTAAGTAATCAGAAACCCCAAATCTGTCATAAAGCTACCAGTTAAGCTTTACAATTAAATGCCAAAAAAAAAAAAAAAAAAAAAAAAAAAAAAAACAGACCAAAAAAGCACAGTTTTTTACAGTTCCTTAGTTATTTCCAATGAATTGGAAGCATTTGATTTCACACCCAGTTTTATATGCATTTGAACTATGTCTCCAGATTGATATTTTCATTTAAGCATTTGACAGAGGGAAGCTGGAAAACTTGCTATGAAGAGAAAGCATCGATTTGCGGCTGTTCTGCACTAATGGCTTCCCAGGGACCAATAAAATAAGTTAGAGCTAATAAAATGATGGATTTTTCACTCAGGTTAACAATGAACCTTAGCCACCAAGTCAAGTCAGACCCATTATTCCAAATGCTACGCCAAAAAGGCAATTCAGAAGTCACATACTTCCTATCTACCCCATATATTATTATACAAGAACATCTAAATTCCTCAGTCCTAAGAAGAAATCTGGATATGACATGGCAGTGACATCCTTACTTGGTACATTGTCCCCTCTACTGATTCCTCAGACAATACAGCTAAACATTCACAGAGGAGCTGTCCTGGGTTCAGCAGTAGCAGTCATGTTTCTCCTTCTTAGCAGCTGGTACAGTGCTGTGTTTTTGACTTTAGCTTGACAACAGTGCTGATAACATCAATGTTTTCAGTTGTTGCTAAGCAATGCTTACTCTGATCAACTACTTTTCAGTCTCATGCTCTTCCAGGGAGGAGGGGAAGCTGGTAAGAAGCAGAGACAGGACACCTGACCCAAACTAGCCAAAGAGGTATTCCATACCACAGCACATCATGCCCAGTATATAAACTGGGGGGAGGTATCCGGAAGGGCTACATCACTGCTTGGGTCAGGCTGGGTATTGGTCAGAAGGCAGCGAGTGGTTGTATTCTCTCCCCTTGTTATTTCCCTTATCATTATCATTATTAGTGGTAGCAGTAGTAGTTTTGTATTACACCTTAGTTACTGGACTGTTCTTATCTCAACCCATTTTAGTTACACTCTTCCAGTTCTCCTCCCCATCCCTCCAGAAGTGGGGGGGATGAAAAAAGGAGGACGAACGAGCAAGTGGCTGCATGGTTCTGTGTTACCCGCTGGGCTTAAACCGCAACAGAAACTTTGGGACGCATGTTGATAATATCGCTCTAAGCAAGCTGAGATTTAAGATTCGGTCTCCAGCTATCATGAAAACATGATACCAAGTCAGATCAAATACATATCTTGTCCATTTTCCTATCTCAAGCAATGAATATAAAAAAGTAAAATCAGGCAAGTTGACAGAATAGCACCCAGTGATATTATAGCCTTTGAAACTTCCTGAGCTGGGTGAATCCGTATATCATTAGAAACCATCACGTGGTTTCCAAGATTATCTGGGGTTTTACCCAGAATATTTTAGCATCTATAGTATGCAAATAGCTTCACAGGTCTGCAACACAACAACTGAAGAAACATCACTTGTACCTTCTGAGCTTCATGACTACTATTTTCCTCCAAAACCTCAAATTTCTTGTACTGGAAGAGAAAGACAATCTAACCTTGCACACCTTAATCAGAAAGTTGTGCATTTACAGACCTCTAGCCCAACATCTCTTAATCATCCTCTTTCTAGCTTAAACAGTTCTACTATATTCAATTTTTAACCACATAGCTTCTAATCATCCTTTTATTTTAGTTTATTTGGGGCACCAATGTTGTACACAATATTAATGATATGGATGAAAGATGGATTTATACAATGTCATAAGTATGTTATCTGTTTCTCTAAGATTTTCCTATTAGTTCCTGGTACTTGGATTGTTTTTTGACCACTGCCAAGCACTGAGCTGCCATTACCATGGAACTAGACAACATAACAGGTAGTTGTTTTGATGGATGATCAAATAACTTCTCAAAAAAATATTAATGAAAGAAAAGGTTTAAGAAATTGGGGATAATATTCAGCTTTAGTTACAATCATTAGCAGCCAAATAAGGATTTGAATTTCAAATATCTAAGAAGATCAGGTTTTAAAGAGACAGTATTTAAGAGATTAGCAAATACATAATTTAATTTCAGATTACAATAAATTACTTTATTAAATGAAATTAATTTGCCAAAATGAAGGAGATACTCAACAAATAGGTTTCAGGAGTAGCAAAACATGAAAACTTCAAAACAGATGAAATCTAGGAAAACCAGAGGTAATAGAACTCATTTATTGTATTTTTCCTGGAACTAATCTGTTATTTGTTACAAACTCCTGCTTTATCTATGTAGATGTTTTAATTTTTTACACTTTTCAGCAAAGAATAGTCCAGGATAAAAAGGTTAAAAACAAGAATGAATGGAACAGATTCATCAGTATTACATGAAGTAATGTTTAGTAATAAATTAAATTATAGCTATGGGAACTTAAATAGTGTTGCAAATTTCTTTTAAATAGCAAAAATATCAGCTCTGTCAGAAATCCATCACCTGAGCTCATTCAAATCATTCTTTCTATGATTTTCACTGCAATACGTTTTCTTGAGTCAAATTTATATCCCCTGTGGAAAACTGCAGTAGCTTTAAAAAGAAATAATTAGAAGAAACTAGTAACTTACATGGTAAAGACATCAATAACATCTCCTGCAGCTCTTGTCATCTCAAAGTAGGTTTGCAGAATGTTGACGGTTCCTGAAAGTGCTTCATGTCCACAACCACAGAATAGTGCAACTCCAGCATAGAGCAGGATAGTAGCAATCAGAGATGCATAGGGAATACCTCCCAGGCATTTAATGCAGCACTCAAAGCACCCTACAAGAAAATAAAATTGTCTGTTACTGTATTATATGAAGAAAGCAGAAAGAAGGTTTTTACTCTAGAGAAATGCTTTTGAAAATTAAAGCCTTCAGGCCAAAGAGAGATGACGTCAAGTATAAGAACCCATAATGTCAGAAAATCTGTGAAACAGCACAGGTCAATTCAACTTCAGAGTCTTCTCAGTTACTACTTGACCTATTAAATGTAGACATGCCATCTGATTATCATGAAACATTAAGCAGTTAATTCCTCATGCATCTTCCTGGTTTTATTCAGAGCCGGTTACAATGTCAATCCTAGGTTATACCTCTATTCAGAATTCCTGTTGCTAACCTACTGGATTACTGAGGAGAATCCTCAACAACAGGAAAAACACAGAAAGAGCATATCCAGTTCAATTCCTTCCATCATCATAGCTTTATTCATTTTTCTCATCTATACAGTGCTGACAAAAGAATTGTTCCCGCCTACAGCATCATTTCTTTGCACATCACTCAAATACCTCACAAGCATAAATGAAGACATCCACTAAAAGATACAGAATTAGAAACAGTTATAGAAGTTGAATTTTCTCTCAATATATTTTACTCTTTGTAATGTTTCTTAAGTGAGGACAATTGATCCTGTGTTATACAAGGCCAACATTTTGTCCAGCCATCAGTTTCTAAACAGTGCTCTGTACCACAGCAAACCCTTTCCCCAGCAAGGGTGCTTAACTTTCAAAAACTACCTTGCCTAGTTTGTCAAGTAGTTTCATGAATGCAACATCTCTGACTCTTCCAAATCTCATCATTCCCATATGGACTTTAATGTCCTGTAGAGCCCTTCCTATTGCCTTGTGGAAGGACAGGGAAGGCATGAAACACTGACTGAGGGAAGGCAAACATCCACGTGCCAGAAGTTTTATTTTTGACTAAGCATTACCAGCTAATGCCAAAAAGGATTTGAGATAGAAATCAAGGTGAGGCCCATAATGCTTATACACACAATAGCCAGTTAAAAGTTACTTATAAAACATTCAACAGGTGTGAGTCACTATATTTCAATGTGCTCCAAAAACTTTACACTGTGCAAAACCACAGGCATACAAGAGACATATTAAAAGAAAAAAAGACAACAATAACCGCCTCCCCCCCAAAAAAAACCAAACAAAACCCCTAAAACAACACAAAAAATATAAACTTTTCTCAAAGTAGATGTAGCCTCTACATGTAATTTTGTATTTTGTCCTTTAAGTTAATAAGTTCTTATTTCCTCTAGCTTGGACAACCAAAGAAGTAATTTCCTCTATCTGTTCGGACATTCATTTTCTGCTTTTAATGAACAAATAACAGTCTATCTCATATATATATATGTGTGTGTGTACATGTTTAGCAGCTACTTATACACAAGATTCCCTGGACAGAGCAATTTAAGCAATTTTCAAATATACATGCAGTGTAGAAACCTGTATTGATATTTTGTAAATAAAGGTACTACAAAAGGCATTATTAAAATTGCTGGATAATTCCTGTAAGAAAAATTGAAATGAATATACTAAGTATGTACAAGGAAAGAGACTTCAGAAGTTGGGGTAATTCCCAACTATGTGTTCTCGCTGTATAAAAATAAAAGGATGTATCTTGAGACTACTTCTGCTTAAGGACAAATCACTATATCACAGCCAACTGTAAAATACCCAAATGCAAAATGTACTAATTCAGGTATTTAAATTGCTTTGAAAGTCTTATTAAGGAACAAATTGTACAAATCACATGCCTGCATGGTTGTAATAGATGCTTTTGGAGTAACTAATTCTTCATGCAAACAAATACAGGAAATTTCCTAAAATTCCTTCAGCCCTGTTTTCTAAGATTTTTGTTAACAATAACTAGAGTTAATTCCCCAGTGTTTAAAAGGCTACACAAATACTAGAAAAGGATCCTTCACTGGATATTCTACTGTCTAAAGGCATAAAACCTAGAAATATGTATTGAAAATAATACATTGAACAAATAATGCAGGGAAAGACATAGTTGTGTGATATCAGAGTTCATCACAAAATGCCCATCACCATTTTTCAGTACAGCATAACAGCAGAAAGCCTCTGGAAACTAGTAACACTCTTGACCTGTCAGCATTATATGGAAAAGTAAAAAGAGAGGAAGAGATGACAGGAGAGTGATGAAGGATTGATGTATGAGGGCCTGTAAAGTCAAAGATAAAAAAATAAGGTAGACCTAAATATTTACAGGGACACATGGACTGTAGGAGAGTGTTTCTTGATATTGCAATAGCTTGGGGCAGGGAGGTGAAAGAGAGACTTTTCTAAAGACATCTTTTTCACTTTCTGAGACAGGTAAAGGGGAAGAGAGTTAAAGAAATAATAACATAGGAACAAAAATAACTACTAGTCTGAACTAGAATAAATTTCATTAAGGTCAAACTCACACACAACTGCTGTATTTAATAGTCTGAGTATCAGTATCTGGAAACATCTGGCTGTGCACTACCTCCTGAAGCTCCTCTACAATGAGAGATGAGCACGCACTCAGACATTACCAACCTAAATAAACATCCAGGGTCAGTAATATTACTTTAGCTTTATTATAGTGAAATAGCGTAATACAGTAAAACAGCGTAACCATAAAAACAGTACAATAAAGTGATAACAGATAAAATTAGATGCAACCACTGGAACATTTCACCAGGAACAAATCCCTTTTTTTCCCCAATTATTTCCAAATTTGAAAAATAACTGAAACATATTTATAATTTGTGAAGAAAAAGTGCTTCTGTTCCCCTCTCACAATAAAAATGTTCATGCCTACAAGGCTTTGAGGGAAAATTTCAATAGTAGTATATTTTAGCAGTTGAACACTTTCATTAGTACAAAAAGTTACTGAAAAAATTTCTCCAACCACACAAAATTTTCAAATAATCAGGTATTCTTGACGAAGGTCTTGCTCATTTATTCAGCTTTTCCATAGGCTTACTGCCTTTCTCGCTACTTACTTCATGAGTAACTCTAGAGTTATCAGTACTGTCAAATCAACTCAAAACTAAAGAAAATCAGTGAATCAGGGCTAAGATTTTAAACTGGTAACACACATCATTCATACACCACAGAAGATAATGCAGCGCACATAGCATTTACTCCAATTCTTTTCTTTCAGCTGTTTATAATGTGAAAATAGCTGTGTAATAACAGAACAATAGAAATTCAATTTTAACTTGCACAATAACATTGAACTACCAGTACAGAATTTGACTCAGCTGTGCAATCTGTGAGAGACAAGCAGTCATTCACAACTCTGGGCACCATCTTCACAAGACAGTTAAATACACAGCCACAGAAATAATTACTAGGAAAGATAAAAAAGATTGCATGCTCCTTTGATGTTTGTTTTCATCTGCAAATACAGGTTTCATTACTTTTCAAACAGTTCACTCTGCACAATAAGCCTGCATAATAACCATATGCAATAGAATTCAGCATTTATTGTTCTTATTTTGCTTAGGTTTACCAATATTTTCCCTTAGATAAAAATCTAGATCTGCTGGGAAGGTGTATTTTTGTATAAACCATAGGAAGTAACCCAAACCATTATACTTTTTTGTAGCTTTCAACATGAAGAATTCTATTATCATTTTCTATTTTATCATAAATCATTTCACAGAGAAAACATAATAATGAAATACATAGAAGATGACAAGACAAGGAATGTTCTTTTACATGGATAAAATATAACTCAAAATACTGACTATATTCAATTATCTAAATAGTGCACATGAATGATGCACTACACATGTTCACTTTCAGTCAGCAAAGGTCTGATAGACACAGAAATATCTCTGCTCCTCTAGTATAATTATTACTGTTTTTATTAGAAATAGTCTTGATATAGATATATGAACTTTCTGTTTTGAAAGACGTATGAAGTGTTCCTTATACAGGCTACCTGCACACACCTCTCCTAGTTCATGCTGCTATTTTGGTGCGAGATTGCTAATATATCTCCAAGTGCACCAGCCAAACATAACTTAACCTTTTTTTTTCATGTGATTTCTCCTCTGCATCAAGAAGCCAAAAGACTTATACTTTGAGCAGAGGCAGAAATTGTCCTTGTGATTTACATGCTAATTATGCACACAAATTGCACCACCACAGTTATGTGAGCACTTTCTCCTCAGTGCAGATCAAGGCATATAAATGACAAATAAAACACCCCATCCATTTCAGGTCAGTGCATTTAGAAAAAATGAATCTACATCTCTTGCCACATATGTCTTTGAAAGTAAAGTTTTAGCTTAGGGTAGTCAAATATGAATTCAAATGTTGCATGTAATTCAAGGTGGGTTGGTTGTTTTTTTTAAGTCATCAAATGCTCCTTGGAACAACACTAATATTCCTTACAATAGAAAATCATGCAGTGAATCGGAATGGGAAAACTATTATGATCCTTAAAGACCTGCTTTCCAAATTAATTTACAAATACCTATTTATTCTTAGTGCATAAATAAATTGTAAAGTTCTTTCTCTCCATGATAATTATAATTCAAAATACAGGTATACCTATTACATGGCACTGTAATATATGGCACGTATGCAAATACAATACATGACACAATATCCCTTCCTCTTTCTTATATTGATACTCTCCTCTTCTGAATAATGGATAACAGTAATATTTAAACCTGGACAAGGGCAACAGAATTTTTAGGTTTTGTACACTGCTTAAAATTGTGTATAATTTCATCCAGAACTGTCCCTGGTTTTTACTAAGCACTTAAAACTCCAGTTCAGATTGTAATGTTTAAAAGAATTACATTTACAGAAATAAAACTTAATTCAGCAGGTTCACTAATAATCCATCATGGTACTTTCTATATCAGAAATATAATTTAGATATACATTTTCATCATATAGAATAGACTTTTTCAGTTATATTCAAGGCAATTAAATCTCAATTGAAATGCCTAAATATGTTTCAAATAATTAACAGGTTTAGTGCACAGAGGTAGTAATATGAAATATGCTAGTCAGTCAATAAGAAGAAATAGATTTCAAGAAACCTGCAACAGAATAACACTGAGCTATTAAAAAACTATTTAGGAAATTCACTTGGCAGAGATATCTACAATTTCTATGTTACCATGACCTAGTATAACAAAATTTTTATACCTGAGCTAAATTACATTAAAACTTTGTAATTCTATTTATTTATATATTTATTATTATAAAACTTTATAACAATATTTATAATTTAAAATTATAAACTCAGTTTTCAACTAAGCTTAAAGATACGTCTAAAATAAATAAACATGGTTTTAATTATCATCAAAAGACAGAATGGCAACTTAAACAGCAAGTGAGGAGGTCCTCTCTTTCTGCTAGATTTGGAGTCACAAGTCTATACTTACTTATCCCACAGATAACAAAGATGCTTCTGTTTTGTTCCATCCTTCTTAACTGCACTGAAATCTAGAGGATTAAAAAAAGGGCTACCTACTGCTTCTATTCCTGTGTAACTGAAACACAGCTGGATATAGACAAATACACATATTTATCTATACTGGAAATATACTAGAAATGTGTGTATACAAGCATTTCTGTTATAACATCCAGCATGGTACAGAATGAAATAAAAAATATATGCGTTGAGTGTATGTAAAAAGGCAAATCTGAATTAATTAGCACATGCAATAATTTCCTCCTGTCTTTCATTTGTCATACTTCAGCAATACTCAATGGTGGGAGTGCAAAAATTAATCTTCGATCATACTGGATCAATGATCAAATAGTTTACTGACTTCCTCTGTTGCAAAAGCAGAAGTGCAAAAGTATTAGGAGACTTGCTAGATATCATATATTAGTAAGAGGGCAGCATGAAGCAATCCACCTGAATAGTACCTTTTGGCAGAATGCAAATCTAAGCTATTGTGGCAGCAGAGAATCAGTGGCTTGGCATTGAAGGTTCGTCACAAATCATGATCAAAGGTCTAAA
This sequence comes from Pezoporus wallicus, assembly GCF_028554395.1. Taxonomy (NCBI): domain Eukaryota; kingdom Metazoa; phylum Chordata; class Aves; order Psittaciformes; family Psittacidae; genus Pezoporus; species Pezoporus wallicus. The sequence goes on from NW_026640488.1 coordinate 9,660,673, forward strand.
TTTCATGCAATGAAGGCACATTCCAAGCTTTGGCAGAGGCTGCACATCATCCCAAATAGTTACTCTGTATCCCCTTTCTACTCCAGAACTCTGAACAGCCCAGGAGAGATAACTTTGATTGATCAAACCTACCTTATTTTAGGAAAAAATGTCTCATTCTCTTTGCCAATCAGACAGGAAGCTAGCGTTTTCATTATTTTAGGTTTTTTTTCCTTCTTCCTTGATGGACAGGTAGATGATCGTCATACATGCTACATGCGTCCTTTAAGGTATCACTGTCACCTTTCCCAGGCCTGCCAATTGCAATTCAAGAACTCTTGGCTACACATATCACAGCTTATCAAAGAAATTGGGTTAGTTACTACACAAGTCTTCATTTAGTAAGGTATTGAGCATGTGCTTGTCTCATCATTTTAAATCAAATTAAAATTGTAACTTCAATAATATATACAGAATATGAGGCGGATAGCCAGAAATAGGTGACATCACACCACAATTATTTCCTAAGAGTGCAGCCTCACCTTACACCTGAATTCATTATTTTCTTAGGTAAACATGTATGAAAACTTTTAATTTTCACTAATGAAAATGAGAGGAAGCTTTAGCAGTTTAGGGATGGGTTTAGGTCAATATCTTTTTTTTTAACTAGGTCTAGCAAGCATGTTATAAAACACTTTTCAACCTCTTGCCTTTTTGTCTCTAACAGCCACCATGCTTGCTGCTGTTCCTGAGGCCTGCTCATAGTTTGACAGTTGTATTTTAGAAGTAGATGGAAAATCTAGTAAGATCAGACCGTAGATGGCTAAAACAATTATAAAAATTAACACAATATGGCTTAGACTTTTCTTACCAAATTTGAGACACAGTACATGACACTGTTGCACATCTGTATAACAAACTTTACATATGTGATATTTATAAATGTCCATGCTGGTTTTGTTTATTTGTGTTCAAATAGGTAATGCTGCCAGCAAGAGATGGACCAATTATTAAATGAAAACATTGGAAGGGGGATCTGTACACGTTTGAGAAGAGTCTCTCTTTTTATAGGTACCGTCGTAGCTTGCAATGTAAACTACTGCAAATTTTCCAGAGAAAGTAGTAATTAAAATATTTTACATACATACGTGCAAAAACTTATACAGTCACACCTTTGAAAGACATATGAACACAAACGAATACTCCTATTTGTAAGACACTCTTGATTATGACAATGTGCACAAAACTGTGTTCTCGCTAGCTGTTATAGACTCTTCAGAACATTGGGTTTATTGCTGTTTAATGAGACAAATCTTAATCTAGCAGCTAATAAGTATTAAAGTTACTGACACAGAGCAGTCAGCTCCTGAAATACTAATCAGTCAGGCATAACACAGTCAATCTTGTAATCTTAAAAAAAAACTGATGGCTGATTTAACACAGACAACTAAAGGAACAGGAATGAAACAAACTAGCTACAGAAATGTGATAGAAATAAAAGAATTTGGTCAATGGTTTGCCCATTACATGCATTTTATGTACATGTATCTAAGATTTGTTCATAAAATAAATTAGCAATTCATTATAGCTAATAAATAGGTTATAAAAATGTGATATTTATCGATAATGCATGGAACTATTGTATTCATATCAATAATGATTTAAACTATTATAGATTTTTATAATAATGTTTTTGATCTGCTGGAAGGAATAACAGTTTATAAGAACACTAATTATATGCAATATTTAGTACTCTCATTATAAAGCAAATTACAATGCCAAGGACCATAAAACTAGAAAATAAGTATCCTTTTCATCTCATTCACCTAGAGTTCATAGTGTCAATCACTCAATCCTTCTCTTCAGACTTGAACTGAACTATTTCTCCCAAATGGAAAACTACTATGAAGCATGTATTGAAGCATAATTCAGCAGTAATTTTTCCTCATTCACAAGTAGACTGAGTTACACTGGGCTTTAAGATACATCTTTTTTCTTTATATAGTGCATTATCCAGAGGACATTCCTCCATGATTTTTCTGTGTACTTACTTGTTTAATTGCAATGATCTACAATCCTTCTACATGCTTAAAAGGTATTTTTTGTTTTAAACATCCAAAAATGCTATATTGTTTACCAATCAAACATTTTGATTGATAATTAAATCAATCAAAAATTGATTTTAGGGAAGGTAGCATCCTCCTTTTTTTTTTTTTGTGGTGGAATAGAGGAACATGCAGGGTATTTGGCAAGTGCCTTCAGTTTGGTACTCAGAACAGCATTAATATGCTTTCTCAGAATACTTACATTTATATAGCTCTTTATGTACTCAAAATACTTACTGTGGTAATTTCCAGTTGTGTGTGCTTAACAGTCAGAAATAAAAAAATACGGTTAGAGGTAAGTTGTGAATACTTGGTTCTCAGGAAATTTTCCAGCAGCTGTGCAGGACATAGAGGCAAGAAGTATATGAATAAAATGACAAATATTCAGCTGTCTTAAATGATCTCTTTTGCTTTACAAACCTTTCCACTACTGAAGCAGATAAGGTGTGTAAGTTGTACAGCTGTTAGCTGGTGGAAGTGGAATTTTAGAACTCAAATATCCTGGGCTCTTGGATACCGTACCAATTAAAACTTTCTTTTACTTGGCATTACATAGACCTCGCACTTTATTCCGTATCATATGCGACTTCTGATCCTTTTATCTCAAAAGCCTTTCTTTGGCTTCATCTCCTCCCTTTACCCTCAGGCTCTTTTCATCCTGGCCATTCTTACTCCTTTGAACACCTACTTTCCTGAGAAACAACCAAAGCAGGTAATCTTGCTCATTCTCTCTCTTCAAAGCTGGGAGAGATCAAGCTCATGTGCTTTGGGGGATAAGCAGTAGGAACACAGCTTTGTCTCCGTCTTCTCCCCATCCTTGTTCTAGGCATCTAAGTCCACCAACCCTCTCCAAGGCACTGAAAATACTCCATAATGAAAGAAGTTGTCATATGTATTTATCACACAAATGGGCAGAATAACTCCAACTAAAGCAAAAAAAACCTCCAAAACCAATTATAGAAAACTTCAGTCTGAAGCTTTAAATATCATGAATATTTCTGTCTGGAAATAAAACCATAATTTTTTAGATAACACTGTACATATGACTGTCACTTCAACACCTCAGAGAGAAGAATAGATGAAGCAACAGATGATGATGGGGCAGATATTTGTCATCCTTCTGAATGATCTGAATAAACCAGTCACAATTTGACTACTTATGAGGAAGACTGTTCCATGAAACTAACTAATGTCATCTTGTACATTTTTCAAAACACATATATGTTAATATGTACAACACTTTAAAATGCACTGTTTAGACTCCTACATATAGTAATTAACCCCTTAATCCTATTTAAAAACACAAAGTGATGGAATTATCAATAAGCAGCTTTGCAGACATAAATAAAACTGTTACTGAACTTAGAATAAACAATTTAAAGGTATCATTTACAGTCACTGTAAATTTACACATTCACTTTTTTCTTTAGTAACAGCTTTAAAGATACAGGTCATAAGCTAAGTCTCTTTGCTAAACATACTCTGTTAAGCCTACAACTAATAATGATATCATACTGAAAATTTTCCACTGGAACTGAGTCACTGACTTTCATTCTACCAAGATCTCAAGTTAAGTTATGTACTCCTTTTGAACCGAAACATCTGCAGTAGCCAACTTCTATGGGCTTCAAAAACACCACGTATTTAAAACCTAAGCCATCTCCCACTAAACAGCATTTCTTACTGACTCCAGCAGGAACAGAAATATCAGCAAGTATTCAGTGAAGTGACAATTTTTAAAGTAAAGGAATGAATAACTGCATCAAGGAAAACAGCTCTCAACTAGACAGATTAGAATGTAGTGAAAGATCAATCTGCATTAAGCATGCATTTAATTTTCACTCTCTACATAAACTGGAAAAAACATTTATTCTTGTATATTAAACAACTAAAAACCACTCACAACTAATATATGAAAGGCAGACAAAAAATTCCATTTCAAGAACACTCTGAAGTCATGTTTCATATTACTTTTATTCAACTGCTTCTTTGCCATGACACTCTTTTCTGTCTAGTTTCAGAAAGGTTCATCTGCAAGATAATTAGATATAATTATATCCATTAAATTTGATAGTTTAGTCAAAACTCAATCTAGATAGAATGCTGAAAGTCACTAAGAAATCTTAATATCTTTTCTATTTAGATACTCTTCTAGGTATCAAATAACTATGCAATGAAATAAAAAACTAAGATCAGAGAACATTCTTTAAAAAAAAAGAAAAAGGTATTTTTTTAGTGGGGTGGGAAAGAGAGAATGAAATAAGCCTTCTGTTGTGCTTGTAAAAGGTGTTTCTGGACAACGCAGAGGCTGGCTGTTGTCTTCACCTTGATGGTGTGTGAGTGAAATTTCTGCTGTTCTCAGGTTTGACGTTGGAACGACAAACTTGATTTCCTTAATTTGGTCTGAGTGGATACCTGTACTCATTAATTTTGCCTGCCTTACATCAGTGTCTGTGATGAAGCCACAGGCAAGTGTTACCTGGATCACAGAACTGAGAGTGCCTGATACCAAAGATGCTCTTAGTATGTCATTGAATAGATGAGATAAGGGCATATGAGGAAATGTCTTTAGTTTAAATATGGCCACAGCTGACAAATGTAGTTCAAAACAATATCATATTTAGGCTCTTTAGAAAAGACAGGCCTGGCAGGCTGGGAGGAGGAGTTGCTATTTATCTTAGAGACAGGCTGGAGAATATGGAACTCGGGGGACAGGTGAGCAGCTGACAAAGAGTTTGTGTGTCAGGGTTAAAGGGAGAACAGCAATGGGAGACATTACTGTGCAGATCTGTTACATACTGCCTGATTAAGAGAAACCTGTGGATGAAGCACTCTATGGACAGATAGGAACAGCATCACACTTCCAGGCCATTGTTCTCTTGGGAGACTTCAATCACCCTGATATCTGTTGGGAAGGACGGTACGGCCTGGCACAAACAATATAGGAGGTTCCTCGATTGTGTGGAAGACAACTTCCTTCTGCAAGTAATAGAGGAGCCGACAAGGAGAGGTGCCATGCTTGACCTTGTGCTCACCAACAGGGAAGGGCTTGTTGGAAATGTGACTCTGCAGGGCAGCCTTGGATGCAGCAGATGGGTGAATTTGAGATCCTCAGGACAATGAGAAGAGCGTGCAGCAAGCTCACTGCCCTGGATTTCAAGAGAGCAGACTTTGGCCTCTTCAGGAACCTGCTTAGTAAGGTTCCATGGGATACAGCCCTAGAGGGCAGGGGGGGCCAAGACTGTTGGATGATATTCAAGGATCATCTACTACAGGCTCAGGAGTGTTGCATCGAACTAGAAGGAAGTGCAGCAGGAGGGGCAGGAGACCTCCTTGGAAGGATAAGGAGCTCCTGAGGAAAATTCGAGGGAAAAAACAGGCTTATAAAATGTGGAAGCAGGGTGAGGCAGCCTGGGAAGAATAGAGGGATGTTGTCCGGGAAGGTAAGGACCAGGTTAGGAAAGCTAAGGCCCAGTTAGAATTAAACTTGGCTAGGGATGTTAAGGATAATAGGAAGGGAATCTGTAGGTACATAGCAAATAAAAAAACAGACGAGGGACAACATAGGCCCCCCCTGGAATCTATCAGGAGAACTGGCTACACAGGATTTGGAGAAGGCTGAGGTTCTGAATGACTTCTTTGCCTCAGTCGTCACTGAAAGGCTCTGACCTCGCCACCCAAGTCCTGGAAGGCAGATGCAGGGACTGTGAGAATGAAGACCTTGCGCCCACTGTGGGAGAGGAGCTGGTTCGAGACCATCTTAAAAATCTGAATGTGCACAAGTCCATGGGACCTGATGAGATCCATCTGCGGGTCCTGAAGGAGCTGGCAAATGAAGTTGCTAAGCTGCTGGCCATCATATTTGAGAAATCATGGCAGTCAGGTGAAGTTCCCGATGATTGGGAAAAGGGAAATATAACCCCCATTTTCAAGATGGGGAAAAAATGGATGACCTGGGGAATTACATACCAGTCAGTCTCACCTCTGTGCCTGGCAAAATCTTGGAGCAGATTCTCCTGGATGGCATGCTACGCCACATGAAAAACAAGGTGCTTGGTGACAGCCAGCATGGCTTCACTAAGGGGAAATCCTGCCTGACCTATTTGGTGGCCTTCTATGATGGGGCTACAGAACTGATGGACAGGGGTAGAGCAGTTGGCATCATCTACCTGGACTTGTATAAAGTGTTCGACCCTGTCCCACATGACATCCTTGTCTCTAAATTGGAGAGACATCAATTTGATGGATGGACCACTCGGTGGATAAAGAACTGGCTGGATGGCCTCACACAGAGAGTTGTGGTCAATGGCTCAATGTCCATCTGGAGACCAGTAACGAGTGGTGTCTCTCAGGGATGGGTGTTAGGACCGGTCTTGTTCAACATCTCTGTTGGTGACATGGACAGTGGGATTGAGTGCACCCTCAGCAAGTCTGCTGATGGCACCAAGCTGTGTGGGCTGATGCCAGCCTCATGAAGTTTAACCATGCCAAGTGCAAGGTCCTACACCTGGGTCAGAGCAATCCCAGGCACAGCTACAGGTTGGGCAGAGAAGAGATTCAGAGCAGCCCTGCAGAGAAGGACCTGGGGGTGTTGGTCGAGGAGAATATGAACATGAGCCAGCTTCAGTGTGCGCTTGCAGCTGAGGAAGCCAACTGTATCCTGGGCTGCATCAAAAGGAGTGTGACCAGCAGGTCGAAGGAGGTGATCCTGCCCCTCTACTCTGCTCTCGTGAGACCTCACCTGGAGTATTGTGTGCAGTTCTGGTGTCCTCAACATAAAAAGGACATGGAACTGTTGGAACAAGTCCAGAGAAGGGCCACGAGGATGATCAGGGGACTGGAGCACCTCCCATATGAAGATAGGCTGAGAAAGTTGGGGCTGTTCTGCCTGGAGAAGAGAAGGCTGCGTGGAGACCTCATAGCAGCCTTCCAGTATCTGAACGGGGCCTATAGGGGAGCTGGGGAGGGACTCTTCATTAGGGACTGTAGTGATAGGACAAGGGGTAACGGGTTAAAACTTAAACAGAGGCTGTTTAGATTGGACATAAGGAAGAAGTTCTTTCTTGTGAGGGTGGTGAGGCACTGGAATGGGTTGCCCAGAGAGGCTGTGAATGCTCCATCCCTGGCAGTGTTCAAGGCCAGGTTGGACGAAGCCTTGATTGAGATGGTTTAGTGTGAGGTGTCCCTGACCATGGCAGGGGGGTTGGAACTAGATGATCTTTTAAGGTCCTTTCCAACCGTAAGTATTCTATGATTCTATGATACTCTGCCCCCTTCCCTTTTGTAGGTGCTTTATTCAATGGAAAAAGAAATAATTTTGGAAAGATGATGGCTGCACAAAATTAGAATGTTCTACTAATTCTGTGCTTTCTTGAACTTTTTGAGCTAAAAGCAAAGCATGTTTTCTTAGCTAAGGTTAATTGAAGGTCAGGAAGGTAATAGATAACACTGTAAAGAGTTCTTCAAGAACACAGAACATGAAACATGATTAATATGCATCACATCCTTTTCTTAATCCTAGAAATCCAAGGTTAGGGCACTATTTTTAAAACAGGCACATGGAAAAGCAAGAAAACATCTCTGAAAGAGCCAAGGCAATAAAAGGTGAGAAACTTGCTGAGAAGTAAAAATAAAGCTGCTATTTAACACTTTTATCCAAATAGTGACAGAAACTTACAAATAATATTTTTTTAAATCATTTATTATGACGCCAAGCTGCAAGCCAATATACCTCCCATACAATCTAACCTTTACCTAAAAGTACACTATACTGTAACTTACAACTGAATTGCTTTTTATAAAGAAATAAAGTATTAACTTATGGATTTCAAATGACACGGAATGAAACATGGAGTACACTGATCTCTTGGAGTGAGTCCAGAGGAGGGCCACAAACACAATCAGAAGGCTGGAGCAACTCTCTTAGGAAGACAGGCTGTGAGAGAGTTGTGCTTCTTCTATGGCAGGAGAGCTCTCTAGTTCTCCACAGCCACACCACTGTGATGGGATGCTCTTTAATCTCACATTTCACAGCCAGAAATATCCACCTTCCTGTAAATTATTTCACTGAAGCAGTTCCAGAAAAAGAAAACAAACAACACACCAAATATCAAGAAGCCAATATATCATATTTAGAAAGAAACCATAGATACAATAGAAACAGTTCAAAAGAAACTTTCACAAAAGTATAAGGACCTCTTCAGTAATAATAGTCTTTAAAATTCATTTTTAATATGTAAAACTTCTATTGGATTTCCTCTATTTAAAATATTTGTAGTTACTTTATTATGGTTAAACAAAGAAAATTTCCAGGTAGTGCTGAAGTCTGACTTTGAGACACAGATGATTTCTCATATTCTCAAAAGGTTTAAGCATATAAACATTCTAATGTAATATATTATCAAATATACTGGTTATTTAAAGCATGGTCACTACAGAAAGTGTACAGCAGCTGCTTTAGGAACACATGATGTTATTACCATTAAATAACAGACATATTTTTTTTTTTACAGCAATGATTTTTACCTAACATTGCTGTTATAAGTCCCTTGATGACTATGGCCAAATACTACTTAGTGAATGTTAAATTTGTTTTCATGTTAATATCTCAGTTTATAACTCTGGTTCTGGTTTCAGCTGGGATAATTTTCTTCCTAGTAGCCACTGCAGTATTGTGTTTGGCTTTAGTCTGTGAATAATGCTGATAACACACCAATGTTTTAGTTATTGCTAAATAGTAAACATGAACTAAACAGCAATAACTCCTATTTGATAAAGCAGTTAACATTATGTATAATTATATTAACAAAAACCTTTTCTTTTTTTTTAAGAAAATGAAAATATGTGATTTTTTTTCACTAAAATTAAAGTAACAACAGCTGCAAACTACTATTTTTTTAAATTTGAAGCTGTCAGAATTAATCCATTGCAGCGACTGTGCACTAATTTAAATAGGTTAGCACAGTTATCTGCAGAAGGTACCTATTCATATTTAGAAAATATCATAGTCTGGAAGTCTTACGGAGCTCCTGTATAGTCTCCTCATTGTACCACTGAGCTAAGAATGATACCTTTTATGCCTGGGAAATAAAAAGAAAATACAAAAGTGAAAAGGTCAACAGACAAAGTTTTGAGACAAAATATCAAAACAAAGACAAACACATTAGAAGAAGAAAAAAAATTTAAAAGGTATATGTCTGTAAGTATCTGTACCATACTTATTCATAAGTATTTATATAAATTAATTTAGGTTAAACTCTGGTTAGGGTTTTTTTATTATTATTTTTCTACTTTATCGATTTTTATGTCTAGGGCAGTTATGTCTAGGTTTGGGAATGCAAAGATGAGTCTTTCCATCTGGGATCTCATGTACGCCTTTACAATATCATTACTCCCAGCACACACCATCACCCACATTTACATGGGAAACTCCTCTCTTACTTACATATGAGCAGAAAGCTGTGTTGCACTCAACAGCTGCTGTAGTGTGATAAGAGGCTGTGGTCAGGATACTCACAATTGCAATATAGATAAAATTTTGAAAATTGAAGAATCAACCACTCTTGTGACCTAATGTCACCCATATGAACTGCAAATAGAGAAACCATTTATTTTTACTATCACTAGACTACTTTTCGAGATAGTGGTAGCACTGCACAGAGCTACACAGTCTGGCAAGAAGGAATTATGACTATCTTCAGAGGTATTCTAAGCAATGCTTTCACCCCGCCTGCCCCAATCATTTCAGAAAGTGTTGCTCATTGAAAACAATCTATTGGAAAGAAAACAATTTCAACAGATTTGTTTATTTTTCATGTTGCCTGAATTTCAGTACTTTTCTTTAAAAAATATTCTTATAGGAGATTTAAATAAAAAATTAAAATAAAATAAACACAGAGAAGTTTTTGATAAAGCCAAGTGATTTTTATGAATTAACAATTCACAAATGAGACTGAGATTTCAGTACTTCAGCTCTTTCAGGATAGAAGTGTTGAATACAGAATGTCCGACTTATGCTCCTTATACTTTAAGACACTGAGAAAAGAAGATAGGGACATACTTTGGTTCATTATGTAACTATCTATTGCTTGTTTCTCTAAGAACTTCTAAATAAAGTATCAAGATTAAGATACCCTTGCTACCTTATGGGCATACTCAAAGAGCACTAACCTTTTCATTTATAATTACTTGTATTAGCTGGATCCCAGACAAGCTTATTCTGATTCACTTGACAAGTATGTGGACTACCTCTTCTCTAAATGAGAAGAAACTGAGAATCCTAAACATCATATAGGGAGGTACTCAAGGATTTGGAAGACAGCTGTTTTGCTGACCAAATACTCAGTGTATTTGAAATTAAATAGACTAAAATACTGAATTTTCAGTGAATTCTAGCTATTTTAATTTATGTCAACAATACTGAAAGCATACCAACAAGCTGAAGATTAACTGATTAACTGTGTGCAACAAAAAAATGCAAGCTAATGGGATTCACATTTTGATGGCAGTTTGCAACCAGATGTCATAGAAGGCAACAGAAACCAGAACACAAATCTTCCATTTAATTTTTTGAAATGATGCTGATTTGAGAATTTCCATGATATTATCCAACATGGAAGTTACAAATTTCTCTGTTTGGTAAGACATTGAGTAAATTGTAAACAACACATGTATAAAACATTATGCTAAAAATATTTGGATTATACATCCATTGCTGGTCACATTGCAGCAGTGTTGGTACGGATTTATAATGCTGTTTCCCTAGTTTACAAACATTTTAGTCTTATTAATTACACGTAGCCAAATCTAACAGTGCTTGATGAAGAAGAATGCATGAAAGTTCTTTCCAAAGCCACTGATCTCCTCCCTATGTGAAGATATCAGAGCTGTGTATGCTGCAGCAAACATAATCAGGGAGCACTACGAAAAACACTCTATTGTAACAACTGTTATTGTAACAACTACAATTTAGTCTACTTCCACATGCTGTAGATAAATATCATGGGATATTTCCAAAATTATGCTCAGATCACTGTTAATCATTCCAGTGCATTCTTATAAAAATATTGAAGCTGATATTCTATTTCATTTTAATTCAGGAAACATATCAGTATGTTACATGCAATCTCAGAAAGATTTTTTCCAGTTGCTTTTCAATCATGTATTAATTGTAACCAGGCTGGGTTACAGCCACTAGTACAGGGAACAAAAATTCAGCTGCCTCCAGGGGTTTCATCTGCTTGGCATTGCAGAATTCATCGAAAGAGATGATGGGGGGGTGGGGGGGGGGGGTGGGGAAACCAGTTTGCAATAAATTATTTCCTTGTCCATCTCACAAAACTCACTGAACACAAATAAGTAGAGTAGCTTACCAGTTTATGATGGGGAAATCTCAGTCTGGCTGCAAGCACACATGGTCTGTGTCAATATGCTGCGCACTTATTGGGTGTATTAAGGGGTAAATATTTAGCGTACCAGCAAAGCTACAAGATTACCTTAGATATAACACCCAAAGACTCCAAACAGACATTACCAACTAACTCCCATATTAAGCACACAAAACCAGATAGAACTAGAGGCAACATCTTTCTTTTATGATCTTTCTTTCATAATGTTTCCTTCATAATCTTTCTTTCATAATCTTTCTTTCATGCTCTTTTACAGTTTAGATTCTCACATACCTTTGTTTATCCTTATTTCAACATCATACACCAAAAATTTATGTAACCAAAAATACATATTAAGAAAATAAATAAAAAAGGAAGGAACTATTCTTATTTGCTTTTCTGTACAGGAAACACTAATGGACATTACTTTTTTCCTCTTAAGGCATCATCTGCTATTTATTTTTGAGACTACAAATATTTCTCCTGCAACATAATAGACTTACTTGATAAACACTTTAAAGATATAAAATCAGAATATAAAAATAACTTTGTTGATTATTGTTTGTAAAAAGAGATTCAGAAGAAGGATGATGTGTGCAAAAGGAGAAAAAAACACTTTCCAGAAATCAGAAAATTACATTCCCACAGTCCAACGAGATACTGAAGGAAAGTAGCCAATGGCCTTCTGAATAAACTAAAGCAGACATTACCTACAGTCATACAAAGTGGCCTCTAGAAGCTCAGTATTAGAATCAGTAGACTCACAACTGGATTTTTTGGAAGCTGGCCTATATTTGGATTCTGAGCCCTGGAAAAATGGCATATATGTAGTAAAAAGCAATTTGCATGATATGAGTAATTGTATAGCTTCACAAGAACGAATTAAAGAGCAGTTCTCAGAGAGATAAGCAAAGAAAAAAAGGTTCCAGTTTCCAGGAATTGCCAAAAATAATGTACAGAGACTTATACAGTACAGAAGATTTCCACTTTTTTCCAAACACTTAGTTCTAATATAACAGACAGGTTGCTCTGCTTACATCCACAAAAAAAAAAATAAATTTCATATGCCTGAAATGCTGACAAGAGAAGGCCAGCAAAACAGGATCAAATCAGCATGATTTTCATCAGATCCTCAAACCAAAGAAACTTTTCTGCAGCTTAGGAAAACACAAAAACGTTTTGCCAGCAAGCTGTAGTAAGCTAGGCAAAAAAAAAAAAAAATCCTAATGAATCTGCAACCAAACCTCCTCTAAAGAGAAAACTGGTCATGTTCGCAAGCACAAATGACAACAACATTTATATGAGCTCATCCGAATGACCTTAAAAGACTTTCTTCTGTTTTCTTGAATAGCATCTTTTGAGAAAAATCACACAAATTTTAGATGATGATAACAAGGAACTTACGGGTCCTTCTAGATCTTAGGCATACCTTCAGATAGCTAGTATACCTTTCAGATCCACTCAAACATGTAAGAGTAAGTTAGAGACTTCAGAAAGTATTTAATGTGGTAGTGCAAGTACAACAGAGGAAAACTGTAAAACACGCAGCAGGGTGCATCTTCAGCCAAACATGCTGCATTCTAGTAAAAATCCATTTTTTTGGAGAGCAGATGGTATTTCAGTATGGAACAATTTGCAGCTTTGCTGATGGAAGGGTTTTGTGTTTTTTTTTTGTTGTTTTGGTGGGCTTTTTTATTTTAAACCTTACTGCAGCTTCACAGACTCCTACCAACAGGCCTCTGAAGAACTGTGCTGGCTCAGTGGGCTTGAAAATTACGCTAAAAAAAGAAGACAGCTCATTTTCTAGATGACGCCCACTCCCACACACCTAAAGTTAGGATAGTTAAGTATCACCAAAACATTTGTTCACATTCTGCTCATATATGCAGTTTTTGTCAGAGTAAACAGAGTAAGCCTGGAGTCTGGTACAATATTTATGTGTGTATGACAGCATCAAGGTGTGCTGTCACACATATGGACTCTCAGCCTGAAAGGCTTCTCATAGCCATTATACTGATGTTCAATGCCAGATGGGCCTCAAAAACCACTAAATGTGTCCCAGTTAAATATTTCTGAAATAAAAATTTATTCACTTTTTTTTTTTGCAAATAAGAGGAGGATTATAGTTCCTCATAAAAAAATATATGTATATAGGTTTTATTCTTCTGGTCACACAAAAAAAAGGCTAATAAATATTTCTGGGTTCTGTTCTGGAGACACCTAGGTATGTTTTGTGAGAGGTAAAGAAAATCTTCAGCTGACTACTATCCATCAGAGACTGTATATTTTAAAGGTCATCAACAACACATTACAGGTCCTTATGAGAAGACTACTATTTCTGCAGTCATCAGTGCATTAGTGTTACAAGGACAAGCCAAATGCAAATTCAGAAGTTACATAAAAAGAAGATCAGTAAAACAATGACACCAGCTGAAACAAACACAAAACTAACTTGTCTTAAGTCATAGCTAGGAGTAGAACAGTGATGAAATTACAGAACCACTATTATTATTGATATTTAAAACGGTGTTTAAAAATAAATTATGTTTTTATGCATTTCCAAATATTAATCAAAGCAATTAAGAAAAGCTAATGTGCTGTGACCACTTTTGGGTAGAATATAAAAAGTTTAGAGATTCTTCTAGCAAATGAAGACACACAACGTCATTGTCTCGGTACATGAAAACCAAAATTTCAGCAGTGTTGGCCACAAAATTTGAACTTACCACTTCTCAAAATAATTTAAAATGTTAGAACCTATTTCTATTCTGCAGTTTGCATTTCCAAATCTATACTTTTGTTTTTCACTGTGCTGTATTTTAGCCATAGGCATTTGTGTGACAACTTTAGGTAAAAAAAAGAGATGCACAGTACTGAAAGTCTCAAGAAGACTCATAATCTAAATAGGTTTTGTCTCCAGTAATACTCAGTCTTATTGTGAAACTCTAGTACTTCATACAGCTGTAGGAACACATTTGCAGATAAGATTACCTTAAAAAAGATCCTAAAAGAGAAACACAAGCTAGATAGGTCACAATCACTTTCACTATTAAAATGTAAATACATGTTTTACTGACTTATGCTATGAAAAAAAAAGAAAAAATTATCACCAAAAGCAGGATTACTTGTTAGTTCTTCTATCTATCTGTGGTAGGATAAAGATAGTAATAGCGCACTTTGATCACAGAGAGCTGTCAGATACTCTTCTCTTTACCTCCTCCTAACCCCAGATGTTTTTCAGTCAGGATCCCCTGCTTTCCTCTTGAGATCCCTCATAACTAAATTTGCAGTGTCCAGCTTCTCCAGTATCCCTTGTTATTGTCCCTAGATATACAAGAGTTTTCTATGGATTATGCATATCTGGAAACAACGTCCTATGGAAGGAAAGTAAAAGGGCTGTGAAGAAAGTAAGAGGTAGCCAGGGATGCAGGGAAAACCGACTGCACTTACATGAGAGGGATGTGTAATGGACAAAACCAAGACAATATAAGTTAAACTCCTTAGGCCACTTCTGTTTAATTAAACTCTGTGCTTAAAACCTCATGAGGTTGTATATCTTGCTTTAAACTGAGGAAGAAAAAAAGTTTTAACAAGAAAACAAAACACAGGAAAAATCATGGAAAGGAAGACTCAGAAGATATTTGCAATACCAAAGAATGCATATGCTTTTAATATGCATTGCACAAAACTTGGGTAGAGTATCTCACACATAATTCCAAATTCTTCCCTGAAAAAATTTTGTGCCAAGGCCACTAACTAAATTCAGATGGGTTAAAGATCCAATTGAGATTCTTTAGTCCTCTTTTATTGCAAAATATAATTTTCATATTTGAGTACTTAACATGTTTTTTTTTTCCATAATATTCCATTCCCTGCATCGCACATACCTTAAATTGTGATATACAGGTGTTTTAGAAATTATTTTTTTTAATTATGCCATTTTAACCTACAGCATGATAGGGCAAATTAAGTCAATCCAAAATATGTAATAACCTAGCATCTTTTCCTGCTGTTTTGCAGATCAAGCAGAAAAAAGAGTCCAGAATGTAGGAGAAAAAGTATGGCACTGTCATGTCAGTGTTAGTGTGATGCTGACAAATATAACTACACATTCTTTTCCTGAAGCATTAAAGAGAAGCTTACAGGATTGCTGAAAATCTAAAAATAATTGGTTTTTTTTTCTTCAGTAAATGTTAGGCTGATCAGTAATACTTTGCTTCAAAAAAATTATTCTAAAGAGACTAGTTCAATGGGAATAAAAAATTTTTAGGAATTTATCTGTTTTGATTAAATTTTCTTTATAAATTTTTATTCTGTCATTTCTAGATGAATGAATGTCTACTCAAAAATATGGCAGAAATGCAGAGAACTGGTGTGGTTACATTCAAATTAGAGATATAAATCTGTTCCAGAAGATACATGTTTACTTCTCACAAACTATACTAATTTTTCCTGGTTTTGTGAACCTGACTTTGACTAAAAAGAATTCTGGAGACCCAAATCCTAACGAGTAGAAAGCCTGTTTTCTGCTCAGATATTCTAAAAAAGTGACTATTCAATATGTGCCAAATAGTAAGACTAATGAAGTATTTGCAGCTCAAGTTCATAGTTGGAAATTACTGTAATAGAGTAATTCCTGGAATCCTAAATCATACAGGTATACACTGCAGCAAGTTCAGGTATGGTCAGCAAAGCAGTTGTGTAATGACATGGCAACACCAGCTCCATAATCCACCTGAAGATTGCTGGCCTACGTTATTTTAGGTGTACACTGATGAGAATACCTAAGGATTTTTTTATTCATGAAACAAGATCAGAGATGTCTCCAGGAGTTACAGTCATATTTTAACTTCTTAGTTCTTCCTGTCTTTAAAAGTACCATCAGTTTATAATGGGTCCTCTGGCCACATCTAGTTAGCTCTTGTGTCATTGTGACAAGAAGATTCTGAATCATTGGAGAGTCTTCAGTCCACAGAGCAGGTGGATAAGATAGACGGTTTAAATTTTATGTTATACATGTACACTTTAGCTTTTACAGTAAGCTTATTTTCTCTCTCAGCAGTCTTAATAATTTGCAATTATTTCTTTTTCTCACATAAGCTTGATAAACAGTTTTTAAATATTTACACTGGCCAAGGGATAAATTAAGCAATACATAAGAAAAAATGTTTGTTGCAGTTGGTTTAATATGTGATGGCCTATGCAAATGTGAATGAATACTTTAAAGATTAAACACATCTACTATTTTGAAAGCAAGGGAACAGTGATGATGTAAAAGTATATAGAAAGTAGAGCTTACTACAGTGTGAAAGTCACCAAATGTTTACCTCCCTCAAGTGCACAATATCCATGCAAATGCACAGGCTGACAATATTTTTCCTTCTGGACGTAGGATTTTTGTACACATTAGGTTCTCAAGCTGGGTTTTGCTATCAGATTTTATGCATGTAAGCTGTGCTTTGCACTAATAACAAATGTTGATGGTTTACATTATATGTAATTAAAACAATGTTGATAAAGTCAAGATATTCAAAGTAGAGACACAATAAGATTTATTTTAAAAAATAAGAAAACTATTGTAATCAAATGGCAACTATAAATCCTCAGTATTCCTAAGGATAGAAGAATGGGTGTAAAGTGATATTTGTTAATACTTTAAGATTCCTGTCCAGATAAATCCAACCAGTATGTGAATTACTTAGAAAATAAATAATTGTGTAGGCAAAGTATTATCATACTCCTTGAAAAAGAGCAGGATCCAGACAAGTTAGTGACATGTTCAGGTATATTTCACCACCCTTCCCTACTTCCAACCAGCTACATGGCAATTTCATACACTTCTTCCTCTTTCTGAATTTTCTACTTCAGGCTCCAAGCTTTAGAATTTATTTTCTATGGAGCTTGATCAACAAGCTCTTTTTTTCACTAGCTCTGAATTTTATCTCATCTGCCAAGGTTGCAGAATGATGTGGAATAAATGAACACCTGCTCTTGAAAAGGAAGCTATCTGAAATGCCAGGCTTTGGCAAGATCAATATAGAATATGCATGTCACCCAGAAAATCTGTTACAATGGACATTTGCCAAGGCATTTGTTCCTAGTGAAGCACAGGTTAAAATTGCTGTCAATAATATTGCATTAGAAGACAAAGAAACAAGTAGAATCCAGACAAAGTAGGACAACTTCCACCCCTCAACATTCATAAACCATACATTTGAAAAAATTTTGCAAAGAAAAAGGTTTGAGGTCCTTCATTCCTACTACTTCTAAACAGCTAGAAATAGCTCACATTCATTGATTCATTGAATAATGATTCAGTTATAACTGAGTCATCAGTTCATTATTCCCCTTGCGGAGGAAAAATTGGTCAACATACTTGTAACAAACTGATTTCGATGGCAATAATCTGGTACAAAACTTCCCTTAAATTCCTGTATTTCGTAGTGAAGTTAAAAATATTCATATATGTACCCAAAGAAGTTTTGACTAATTTACTGTGTTCTGATCATAAGATATACAGGATTCCTTGTCTATTCTGATAGATTTACTGTATGTTAAGCCACCAATCAATCAAGTAGCACAGGACTGGAAATTAATAAGATAAGTTGTAAGGAAGCTTTGAAAATCTTAATTCAGAAAAAAAATCACTAGATAATCATATATTTTAAGCTGTGAAATTCTCAAAAAATCCAAAATCATTCTTTAGGCAAGAAAGTATTTTGAGAATCAACAGCAGAATGTGATGATACCCGTTTTGATGTGTGTTAACCTTCCACAAGTTCTAGATGATCCATAAATACCAAGGATTTGAAAACTGAATAAAAACGTCCAGAAATCGTACGAGAATTTACTATTCATTCTTACATATACTCTCATTTGCTTATGCCCCTACACAAGCCTGGCGTTCCCCCTTTAATAAGGAATTAATGATCTGACCCAGTAGGACAAAAAATCCTAGAGAGGAAGGAGATAAAAAAAAAAGTGAAACTCTGTATCAGAAAAAAATAGAGATGAACTTCAGAAGCAGTAACCTTCAATTACATTTCGATTCTCCAAATGATTTAAAAATACCCCAACTTCCTTGGGAGTAATTTACTTATGATGACACACATATAACTCACACATAGACCATTACAAAATCATTATAAATACATCCACATAGCTGTATTTCATCCTTTTGAGGAGCTGTAAGTTATAAATAATATAAAGGAAGTTAAACATTTTTGCTTAATCTGAATGTCAGCACACAAAGACTTGAATAATCCTAAATAACTGTATGTTTGATGACTGCAAAGTCAGATCATTGCAGATTTTAAAGGGACCACAAAGTTTTGTACAAGTTAGTAAAAGAATGTGAATGAGAGGCTATCTCCATAATTTTAGTTTGGTGAGGTTTTTTGTCCTCCTAAATATAACAACATTTACTAAATTGTTATTCTTCATAAGATTTGTTTGCCTTATTGACTGACTTATTTTATTTGCTTTTCTGCATGTCAAGTGTCCAAGTCCTAAGGTGAAGCTAAAAGTAGGATTGTGGGACTGACTATCCAGCCAAGAAGAAAATTCTAGGAAACAACTGGGGTGCTTTACAGACTATCCTGCTCCAACTTCAAAATATATAGTGCTCTTAGATAAAAGCACAGGGCTTGAGAGAGATTTAATTATATTCTTAATAACTTTGGGAAGGAAATGCCAGAGGGTTTGTTGTTTTTAAGTAAAGGCTTCCCCTAGTCTTCTTAACATACTATTTGCTTTTGGCCAATTAATTACACATGTCCTCCACTACAGAAAATAGAAAACTAAATTTCTCAGTAACCATGAGTGGTCAATAGGATAGATGTCAATTTCAAAGATAATGGCCTAAAGACATTGCAGGGTTTATAACTAGTCAATTAGCTCAAATTTCAGCTTGTATGGATTTCTAATTATAGCAACCTTGCCCCTGACTTGTAGCTGTTACGGTACCATTTTATCAAACTGTACATTTGAAGAATTGTTTTGTGTTTTTTTTCCAACGGACTTAACAGCCTAGTGCTCAAACCAGTTCTATTGGTCATAACATGGCCTACACAGCTGTAGACATATATTTTTTTGCTTTCCCAGGCATAGCAACTATAAAAAGCAAAGAGGCTTCTGGCACTTCACAAACTGAAGAGCAGACTTTGTGGTAAATTCTTCCTTCTTTTCATGCAAATAAAAGAATCACAGTGACCTACCAAGGTAGCACAGCATATGGGTTATTTCCAGCACTAACCTACCAGTGACACTGAGTTGTAATGTTCTACCAGATGTCATGAGCCAAGTATAGAAGAGGTAATGGATACTGAATCTTCCCCGTCTCTGTCTTTATTCTTTTGCTTGTTTTTTAACCCAGAAGAGAACAGCAAAGCTGTCTGGAACACCTATACTGAGTATAGCATATTTGAGATGTGAAGATTTTAATTTCTATCATTTGATGTAATACGAGAAAGAAAAGGCCTTCAAGAGCCATCTAGGCCATTTCCTCCCATCACAGAGAAACCAGTCATACCCAATGCACTTATATCAACTTTCTGGTAAGTTGACCTTGAAACCACTTTCTAATGAATGTTCTGCTACTTCTTTTAAAAACAATTGATTTGGATTAGCTTTTCCGTATACCTAACAGCCAACAAAGTTATATCCTCTCTTCTTATTTCCAATTCAAGACAATAAAAGAAGAGAAAAGTCTCGAAAGATGGAGAAGCTTCTGGAAATAAACCAGGAATGCTTACTTATTATAATTCTTCATTTCCTGTTAAATAGGAAAACTACTTTAAAGCCCTGGTTAAGTTCTCTGTCCTACCTCTTTACTGCTGAAAAAAATCAGAAGTGATATAATGTCACGAGTTATATGAAATTTAAGACATATCCAACATACTATGTAGTAATAAATTTAAATATGAAATACTTTTGTAGCATGAAAAACTCATCAGAAAGATAAAAGCAAAGCTAGGGAGACAATGTACAGTTTGTTCTCCCACTTCATACACCATCATTTCATAACTAGCTATTTACTAAGAGTAAATGAGTCACTAAGGGTTTTAGGTTTAAAACGTTTCTGTAAATAAGTAAATATTTACAGTTACCAGCATTTCTATATCCACTGGTTGAGGATGTTACTGGCATGAAAAACTGCATGTCCAAGGTCTTACAAATCAACAATAAACCACAATGTTCAGGGTAACTAATCTAATCAAAACCATACTCCTTGAAATTCTAGAAAAAAAATCTTATTAATGATTTCATCATGGATTCAAACTTAAACAAGAGAAATTTAGGTTAGATATAAGGAAGAAGTTCTTTACTGTAAGGGTGGTGAGGCACTGGAATGGGTTGCACAGGGAAGTTGTGAATGCTCCATCCCTGGCAGTGTTCAAGGCCGGGTGGGACAGAGCCTTGGGTGACATGGTTTAGTGTGAGGTGTCCCTGCCTATTGCAAGGGGGGTTTGAACTGGATGATCTTAAGGTCCTTTCCACCCTAACTATTCTATGATTCTATGATTTTATATTTTGATGGACAAGTATAGACACACAGACAAAGCAGTTAAGTAGCTGATTCTACAGCACAGTTGAACATAACATGAACATAACAGCTGTGCTGTAGAATAATATAGTAATAGACCTTCCCTGATATTAAAATGCTAAATAATGTTCTGCAGGAATAAAATTTCTTCTCAGTTAAGCAAGAATTATAATGCTTGAGAGGTCTTTGTTCTTCTGTCATTCTTTAATTTTAAGACATTTCTGCAATAAAACAAGGAAAAAAGAAAAGAAACAAAACCAGAAAAATTCTATTCCTCATAATTTTTCTTACAATTACAACAGAATGCTATTTGAGGTATCAGATATTCCTCCACATGGATGGTGCAAATATCTGAAAGCCTTGAAAGTCCTTTGAAAAGGACTGGAAAGTGGAAAGCTCTTGAGTTTTCCATAGCTGAAGTGTCATAAATAAACAACTTCCTGACACCTGATTCTTCATGTGTCAAAGCTCTCTTTCTGAATCAGCTGCCCCATAAGACAGGATTAGAGGTGTAAACTGAAAGAGGAAAGAAAGCATCCATCTTCACTTCCAAATGATCTGCCACTAATTTCTGTAGTCATTAATACCAGCATTAATCTATTGCATTCAGTGATGTAACACAGATAAAAGCAAGATGGTTTTCTGATCTTATTGGTAAACTTAGTTTACTCTAATATCCAAATCTTAGCAACATCCTGGCTATCAGAACTGAAAGAGGTCCTCACAATGGCCTGCTAAGTGTACAGACCTGGTGTAAAGAAAATAATTAAGAAAAAATAGATTAAAAAAAATAAACATGACTTTATTGTCCCAAGGTAAGCATATTTTAATAGAGAAGATCAAACGTGGTATAAGCCTCTAATGTTTCCTGAAAGACCCATGATGTGTCAACTGAAACTTTAGCAACAATTTTGTTTTGCAAAAAATACAAATTAAATGCAAGGCAAGATCTGAAAACTATAATCATTTCCAGAGGAATTTTTCAGGTCACAGGTTGCAGAAAATTTCAGTTGCACAGTCCAAGGAAACGGTCCAATGGAAGAGCTTCTTTATTAAGCTCTCTCTACAGCTGCAACCTAGAAAAAGGCTTCAATACAAAGGAGAATTCTTTTCCAGCTGTAATCTCATTCTTACTGGGAAATCTGCTGGCAGAAAAGTGCAAAAAAGTGTTGAAAAATGCTGAATGAGGAGAAAACCTAAGCATCTATTGTTTTAATAGAAGAGGAAAAACCACAGTCCTTCAAGAGGAAGGAAAAACATGGGCGGGGTTTTTGTACGTTGCTAATAACTGAGGAATGAACTGATCTTTCTATGAGGTTTAGAACTCTGTCAAAACCATGATAGTATGTAACCAGTATGGATTTGTACAGGCTGATTTATACTCCAGGGTATTAAACAAAGTTCTTTAACAAGACGAATACATGCTAGAAGAAAGTTAGCATATGTATATTCCTTGAGGCTGAAGACTTCAGGCTTCACTCTGTAAAATATAATAAACCACACTACCTTCCTTATAGCAAATACACAGCGGGACTTAAGATAACAGCTCCTGAATAGTCAGAAAAAAAATCTCTGTGTATTTCATCATCTGGAGAAATAAAGTAATACTTCGGAGCATTTTAGCCTGAGGATTTTGAGACACTTCTTTTGCTCCAAAAGCCATCCAATTAACATCAAACCCCTTCATTTACTTCCCCATTCATATCTACATAAATTCACATGCTGTAGACTGGAGTTACAACAGCCAATTTTACATGAATAGTTTTACCATAAAATGCCTGGTGAACGATGAAATGGTCTTTCCCTTAACTGAAAATCGTAGCTATGGGAAAGAACCCCATATTGCACACTCATAAATCAGTTCCATTTTCTTTCAGAAATGTTGAAAAGAAACCTCAGGGCAACAATGGGATTAAGCTCTCTCTAAATGTTGAGAAACAGAGTCCAGTGAAACCAGGAAATTTTGCTATTTCAATTCTACATGTATTTGGCTTCATTGCACTTCTGTAACAAATGTTTTTAATGGAAATAGAGCTTTAAAGGAGCTTCAGAGAATATCAGGTAATAATTCCAGATCAAAAGAAGAGAGACCAGCAGGTCGAAGGAGGTGATCCTGCCCCTCTACTCTGCTCTTGTGAGACCTCACCTGGGGAGTATTGTGTGCAGTTCTGGTGTCCTCAACAGAAAAAGGACATGGAACTGTTGGAACAAGTCCAGAGAAGGGCCACGAGGATGATCAGGGGACTGGAGCACCTCCCGTATGAAGACAGGCTGAGAAAGTTGTGGCTGTTCAGCCTGGGGAAGAGAAGGCTGCATGGAGACCTCATAGCAGCCTTCCAGTATCTGAAGGGGGCCTATAGGGATGCTGGGGAGGGACTCTTCATTAGGGACTGTAGTGATAGGACAAGGGGTAACAGGTTAAAATTTAAACAGGGGAAGTTTAGATTGTCTATAAGGAAGAAGTTCTTTCCTGTGAGGGTGGTGAGGCACTGGAATGAGTTGCACAGGGAAGCTGTGAATGCTCCATCCCTGGCGGTGTTCAAGGCCAGGTCGGACAGAGCCTTGGCTGAGATGGTTTAGTGTGAGTTGTCCCTGCCCATGGCAGGGAGATTGGAACTAGATGATCTTAAGGTCCTTTCCAACCCTAACTATTCTATGATTCTGTACCGTCAACACAATTTCTCCTGAATATGCTTGTTTCCTGCTTATGTCTTACTGACGTGGCATATCATGCAATGAAATCTGTAGGAAAGCAAAATGAAACAAAATCTTTCACACCAAAACAAACCTTCCAAAGAGTTTGTAAATATTTCTGTTCACCAGGGACTACCAAAAACAGTGGCACTGAGGAAGAACAAAACTGCCATCAGTAAACTTGGGGATTATTTTGGGATTTATTTTGGATTCAGGAATTTGCCTAGTAATGGTTTATTATAGCATATAAATAGATATGAACAGTCATGATTTTTACAGAAATTACTCAAAATCATATTTATTTAACTACCTTTGCAATACCAAGTTATGATGGAAACTGAAAATATAGAATGCCTTTTATATCTAGCATTAAAAGAAACATTAGAAACATATTTCTGTACTATATCGAAATAGTAATTGATTTATGAAATAGAAATTCAATTGAAAAACATTTAAGTTCTTTTACTCATATTAATAAAGATAGAAAACAGTGCAAGTTGAACAGCAGTCTTTCAGTCAGTGAACACCAACCTAACATATAACAAATTCTGGATCATTGTTAAAATGTGTAAATTTTTATTCATTTTTGATGCTCATTTATTCAAATACATCCTCCAATGCTTGACTGCTTGATATATAAAAATTCAGAAGCAGTAGTTACTACCCTTTATGTACAATTTCTTAATGACTAAATTCATAGACAACCTGCAACTACCACAGCTTTGTGCCTGAAATCATTTGCCTGGGTTCACTTCAGCTGTTACTGGGGATATGACCAGAATACTATTTCTCTTTAACACAACCTACTTGTACTAGCTCTTCCTGCAAGAGTATCTTCTCTTGAAATTTAGAATTCAGGAGTGTGTGATAGTACAGTAGCAAAAAAACCCAACCAACCAACCAAAAAGAAAACAAACAAAACAAGCAACCAAAATCTGCTTATGAATAAACAGGAAATTCCTAATGAAATACCGACTGCCAAAAATACTGGCAAAGATCTTACACACTTGATGTCAGTGGGCTCTTCTGTATAATTCTTTGGACATAAGCTATCTTTGTAATGCACCAAAGCATCTATAAATGCACATTATAAACGCTCATTGTCAAACACACAAGCATGTGCAGTTATAAAAGTCACAAAGGATGTCTGTACCCATATAAAGACTTCATCTGAAAGAAATGAAGATTGCTTGCTCTAAGTCAACAAAACCCATTAACATAAACTCAGCTTTTTATTAAATATTTCTCACATAATATGAAAAAAAGAAATCCCAATATTTTACTTACAAGAATATTTTTACATCTAAAACAAACCAGAAGAAAAGAGGTTTGGGTTTGATTATGCTTACAAAATATGTAAGTTTCCTTGCTTCATCAACTATGGCTTAACATGGTGAAAGAAGGAAAAAAAAGAAAATTATAGTTTGATAATACTGTGAGCTATCTTATTTGTACTTTCTAGGCCAAACGTGAATGCTTGCATTTCTTCACTGAAGTTCTTCAGAGCCTCAAGAGAAGAGAAGTTACGTGACATGTTATCAATGAGATTTCTGACGGGAATCAATTTCTGAACAGTCCTCTAGCAAGGACCAAAAATTTTCTTCATCTTTCACATGCAGTTATTGAAAGTTTGATATCATCACCTGCTTTTAAAACACATTTCACATTTAGGGCAAAGCTCAAAGGAGCTTAAAGAGGTCTTTTCCTCTCTACTGACCCTACCCACACCATCCAGCTCTAGGGAAGGGCAGAGCTGCAGCAAACAGTTCAGGACTGGGTCAGTCTGCAGGCGGTACAACTGCAGATTATCTTAGGTATCAGCACCTGTGATAGGCAAGAAAACCCTTCCAACTTAAACTGAGATCACTAACAGGTGGCAGATAATTGGGTGTATGTGTGTAGGAAGGTTGAATATCAGTAACTGAATTGTTGAATAATCAAGCAGAAGTTTTCTATTTGCCAGCTGCAATAAGTACTGTCTGCTCTTAAATTTTTGTAACAGCTGCCTTAAAAAGGGCTCATCCCAAATCTCCCAATTTTTAGAGACATAGAACTACAAATTAGGATGCTGATCACACACCATGATTGTGTACGCTGGCTGCTTAAATTAGGAAGTCTGGGACCTTGGGGTTGTGAAAAAGGACAAAAAGAAGGGAGCCTGGAGCAAAGGTGGTGAAGATCTTGGCTGGACAAAAGATCCTGGAAGTGGGAGAAGATGCAACAGATCAGCCAACTGGATGGAGACAAATGTTATGGTCGCCCAGTGTCCTCAGCTAACAATGTCCAATATGGGTAAGTACAAGCAGCGCAAGGACTAGTACAACTTTCTGCCCAGCTACCCTGGGCCAGCAGGAATCTCTGTGCAGGGAAATTGTGAACTACTGCACATTGAGTAGAAGACAGAGACACAAATGGAACAATGTGAGTGAAATGTGAGATAATAAAGGAAAAGCTCTAGTAGGGTTGTCTCTTAAACAAACCCTGGTCTAAAGTCAACTATGGGTTGTTTACAGTGTCTCACTTGCGAGAACAGCTGAAAAATTAGGCACCATATGTATTCTAATTATCATATCATAGTATATCTGTATATCACTTTCAAGTAAAATGAATGTGATTTTTAAAAATGTGAGTGATTTTAACCCCACAAAGCATATATTTTGATGTGAATTACAAATGTACACAACTAGAATTTTTAAATCCCTGAAAAAAAGTCCCGTGGTTCTTCTGCCTTAAAAACAAGAGAATTTTCCTGAAGTAAATATTGAGCTGTATTTTAGTCCTATGGTGCACTACTAAATTTCTCCTTACCAGTTTTACCTTTATGTACACATTTCAACATGAAACAAGAAAGCAAGACTTTGGGGGAAAATTCTCATTAGGGTTCTGCTGAAGTACAATGAATGTTGCTCTGACCTCCTGCTCCTGATTTTCAGATTTTCCCAGCTGTGGGAGCTTAGAAGAGCAGAGCAATCTGCAATGTACTGCCAGAATATATTGAGCCTTCTGAAAAGAACTGGCATGGGCTTCCTGAGATCATGGTCAAGTAAGATGCTTTTGTTTCCACTGATTCTGGCAACTGGAAGTGTAGGACTGTCCACTTTCTGCTACAACAATCAATAGTCATCACTTTCAAGGCTGCTGATTGTGGGCATTCAAAAATCCCTGCCTGAATGGCTTCTGCAAAATCTTCAGACAGTAACATCTACATCTCAGATGGCCATTTCTCTTGCTACTGCATCCCTGTAGGTGCTCCAAAAACTTTCTAAGCAGAAGTAACACAGAAACTCATACTATTTCCTTTGGGGAATACTATTAATGTATAAGCCAGGGGATAAAAATGAAAGCCAGCTAAGAGATCTGGTAGATATCAGTCTGTTCATTTCAACTTTTATTCTGATCAGTCACCAGCAGCAAATTTAATGCAGAGCTATGACCACAGATTATAGGTGGCTGACAAAACCAATAGGTTTTGTTCAGACACATATGCAAAATACTCTCTGTCCACCTGTAGATACTTGCATAACTGACCTTTTAAATTGTTTCTTGAAAGCCATAACAAATACGCATCCAAAACCTCAGAGAGAGACAGGTATTGCTCAAATACAGAACTTAAAGAGCAAAGATGCAAGATTTGCATAAAGTTCTGAAGTTGCATCATGGATAATACTATATAAACTTTTAGAGACAAGAATCTCATTTCAGTCCTTAAAAAGGACTTCACTTTCAATACTGTCCTGGGTTCAGCAGTAGCAGTCAATTTTTCTCCTTCGTGGTAGCTGGTGCAGCGCTGTGTTTTGTGTTTTCCAGCCTGGGAACAGTGCTGATAACACCAATGTTTTCAGTTGTTGCTGAGTGATGTTTACCCTGACCAAGGACTTTGTGAGGCTCATGCTCTGCCAGGGAGGAGGGGAAGCCGGTAGGAAGCAAAGACAGGACACCTGACCCAAACTGACCAAAGAGGTATTCCATACCACAGCACGTCATGGCCAGGATGTAACTGGGAGTTACCCGGAAGGACATGGGGTCTTCCGGCTGGGACTCGTTTCTTGGCCGGTGGTATTGTATTCTCTTCCCTTGTTATTTTCTCTTATCATTGTTGTCGTTGGTGGTAGCAGTGGTGATTTGTGTTGTACATTGGTTGCTGGACTGTTCTTGTCTCAACCCATGGGAGTTGCATTCTCTTGATTCTCCTCCCCATCCCTTCGGGAGTGGGGAAGGGGAGAGCCCTGGGGGGGAAGGGGGGGGGGAGGGTGGGCCTCGATTGCTTCCAGCCGGACACCTCTCACTGAGAGTGAGTGAACAAGCTGTCTGGCTAGGGTTTAAACCACGACAAATACAAATCACAATTTGTGAAATCCAGGATATACTAGGTTTTTAATATAATTTGGGTGATGCTTGCTCTGCTGCAATTGAAAGAATTTTCTCATAGCTTTTAGAAATTAGCTGAATTATCTTTTAAATTTAGATTTAGATGGGGCAAACATCCCATTTAAGATTACAAAAGACTATGAACATCATCTAAACATGCACACAGGGTGTAGGTAAATATCCAGTTTATAAACTCTGACCTTAAATCCTGGGCCAGCATTAAATTTGCTTAGATTTGCCTGCATGCACAAAACCCAAAGCTTTTGGTAAACTCTTCCATGCTGTGAGCCTCTACCAAAATATACAAACTAGTTCCTTTGCTCATTTGGAATGAATTCACCTCAGAAAACGGAGAGACAAATTTTCAGAGACAAAGGTTTTATTTCTGGGACTCACACTGCGGTTCTGTCTAATCAATAAGGTGATATAGGAAATCATATTTTGCAGAATTTTTCAAGAATCCCGTTTTGTTCTGTGCGCACCCCTGAGCCTGGCACTTGGTTTCCATCTCATTCTGAGTAAGCCCTGACTGCCTACAAATCTGCTGGCAGACATCCCAAATATTTTGGGAAGGGTCCAGGGCACCCCTTTGTCAATGTCAACCTTGTGAGGCTGGTGGCATAGATTTCCCAGATGTATCTGCATGGTGGAGAATGTATCCAGTCCATTAAAATGAGACCTGTTTTGGAGAGAAGCTTCAATCAAGTTAGCAGAGAGCCAATTCAGCATGAACTTTTAAGGACAGACATCACGGAAAGACAACTATTTTGTCCTTGAGGCTTTCCTGATGGCTTCCCTGCATACCAGCAGTGTATGCCAGCCAAGGGAGAGTGTCAATGCATTCAGAAGAAATCACACTATGCTGTGACTCCATGTTCTCGAAAGATGGCAGCCATGTAATCAAGAGTCAATAATGATGTATCATGTGGTTGAAATAAACTGGAAATTCATTCTGCCTTACATGAATCTTATATAAATGTAAGTTGCAAGATTTATTTTTTTTTTCTAGAAGACCACCTGCAACCGTTAGTAGTCTGAAGTAGCACTTCGGCATGTTGGAACTTTTAGCTATCAGGCATACACATGACAAAACCCACCTAAGGTTTCCTGCATCATCCATATATAGCTATCTTAGGCCTGGGTTTGTTCCTATCAAGTTACTCCATGAGAAGTCATTGGAATCTGGTGGAAATTCAGCTCATCTTTAAGGCCTGCAGTATGTAACACACAAAACATTAGTGGAGTGTCAGGAATATATAGGTATCTTTGACTCTCCCGTACAGTGACTGATCTCTCTCAGAGATAAATTGTTTTCTATAAACGGCCAAGTAAATTTACAACAGATGGAAAAAAGGAACAAATACTCATACAGTATCTTATGATCCTTGTAGAGTTACAAGGCAAACAAGAAAGTCAGGTAAAGACCCTTTCCTGAGATATCTTTTAATACTTCTAAAACAAAAGTAATGAGCATCAATTATAAACATTTTTTAGGCCAAGTATCTCTGACTAGTGAGCAACCCAGAAAATAACAGCAGGGATTTGTGACATTTTTAGTTCCCAAAATTCTTCTGCTGACACTTCTAATCAACACACTTAGCAATCTATCATGTAAACAAAATGACTACTTCTTTACTTATCTGGGGGGCAATAGTTAGTCTTGTGAAAGCAACATGATTATTATGACTATATTTTTTACCTGAGTAGCACTACCTACAGATGTGTATGCTTCCAGAAACTAAAAGACATACCAGAGAGGAATTTACAAAAACTATGTTTTTGTAACTATTATATATTACTATTATATATTATATATATTATATTATATATAACTATATATAATATATAAATATATTAAAATATATTTGTATTATATATTATATATTATACAAATATCTAGTATTATATAGTATATATTATTTTATATCATATATATAATTTATAATATATTTGTAGTTTATAATACATTATATAATTAAGAAATATAAATTTATTATATACATTGATTACTATTATATATAGAAAAATATATAAAAGAATATATATTTATACATTAGATTATATATAATATATAATAGTATACATGGTAACTATTATATATTACTGGTTAACCAGAAGGATGAGGCTGTTGTGTACTACTAGAAAATCTGGCCCGTTAAGGGAAGGAAAGAGAAAACACATACCTGAGGCAGTGGTGTAAAGTCTGTCAGAACATGTCTTAGCAAGTGCTAATAACCTTTCTTTAGTATGTTTAACTCACTGCATATCATGTTTTATTTTAATTCACACATTTAAAAATTATTATTAATATTAAAATATAAAATGCATGTGTTCATACTATCCATCTGTGTGTAAAGTCTTACCTACCACATAATGCAATGTACAGCCATATGTTTAGGCACCAGGAATTTCTCTTAGTCAGCAAGGCCACAGACCAATGACTGGGCATCCAGCCAGCTATGCACAACATTCACACATGACTTGTATGCCCATAGCAGTCTAAAGACTGCTGGTGCTTTGTGGGGACATACCAAAACAGGGAGGGTATACAGCATACAGAAATGAGTATGAGGGACTTTGGAAATCTTCTACTATGACAATACTACTGGCAGTAAGGTTTTCACTAAAGGTGGGTGGTTTTCACCATTCAAACTCGTTGTCATGCCAAACGACAACTGTCTCCTGCTGAAGGAAACAAATGAAGGAATTTCAGGAAAAAGATTAAATTAGTCAAGGTCCCTGAGAAGACTTGAAACAGCAGATTGACAATAAAATATAAATACAAAATAAAAAGTCATGAAAAAAAATGCTGAGATGATTGCTACCATGAAAAGGAAACAGTAAGATGAAGAAAGAAGCAGAGAAGTCTTATCATACTACAGCTGTATTAATATACTAAGAGCCATTCTTGTTAGAATTCTAAATATTTTATAATAATTTATAACCATACTGACTGATTTAAGTAATATAAAAAAATGCTTATGCTTGCATTATTCATTAGTTTGGTTCAAGTTAAATATGACTTCAGGGAATAGATAATAACAAGGAAATCCTCACAAGAAAAGCATGGAGAATTTATAATTTTTAAGTCCTTGGGAAGCCTGAACAATATCAGCAGCACATCCTCTACTGGCACAGCCTTCCACCTGGCACAGCACAGGCCAGATGAAAGCAGGAGGCAAGAGAAGCTGAAGTGATTTGAGTAAGGCTTGAGATACTCTCTGACATTCAGTAAAATATTGGGATATTTCCTTCAGTCCAAGTGCCATAGAGACAATGCAGGTAATGGAAGAGTAAGGGCTCCACACCACGAATCACCACGGTGAGTTGAACCCATAAGGTGACTATGACAGATCATTCAGCAGGGAATTTAGAGAACATATGCTTAGCCTTCAGAAAGCCTGTATGCCTTATTCAGTTCAAGAGAAAGCACACTGTAAAATAATTATGAACCCACCACCACCAAACAAACTTTTTGCAAGTTGTTTCTGCAACACTTTCCTCTCCTCTGTTTCTAGTGTTTTCCAGTGGTTTGGAACTGGAAAGGTGAATACTAGCATAACAAAAGAGAAATCATGGCAATTTCCCACATCCACTCTTGGAAAATAAATAAATAATTAGAGAAATAAATGAGTAAGTAAGTAAACCTACCATATAAAGCTGAGGTAAGTGTTAAGAAAAGCTGATCCCAAACATGCATGGTAACAAACTTTTAGAGCCATTTGCCCAAACAACATCTCAGGAAACAAGCTCTGGTCAATGAAACCCCATTGTTTCCATAAAGCCCACACACCCCAGTTTTTTTCACTTTTTTAAACTTTTATGAGATATCATCCCTTTGGGAGTTAGTGGAGAAAAGGGAAACTTGAAAATCAAGACTCAATTTTGTTTCAATTTTCAAAAAGAAAGAAATAATTAAAAAAATATTTAAACCTTAGGATTTGGCATTTGGCCTTTCTTAAAAAAAAAAAAAAAAGGAAAAAGAAAACCCTCTTACCTTTCTTAATATTGGTTCTACTTTTTCTTTATTCCTTCCTACTTTTCCAAAAGCGTTTCATATGCCCCCTTACCTTTTTACTAAAATGAATAGATTTTCCTTTTGTGTTCTCCTTATTCTTTTTTTCATTTGCAGTTTAACTAATGCTGACATTATTTTTATTGTTACTTGGTTGTTTCCCTTTTCTTTTGGGAGTTATTCTTTTTTTCTCAGCCTTACATCTTTAACTGTGTCATGAAGGCACATGGCTTTTTTCCTGTTTCTTTCATTCTGTTCACTTGGAAATGTGATCAGTCATGCCTTAACCAGCGTGCTTTTTAAGACTGCTTGACTGTGTTTCATTTTGGCAGAATTTTCTTTCTCATTTTTCACTTTCCTAACTACATTTCTCAACGCCTTGCAAATTTGTTTTTCCACATTCTAAAATTCCTGTGTGGCTATATGCTATCAGAACTATTGCTTCTACGTTAAATTCAGTGAGGCTGCAAACACAGATATTAGACGTCCTAATTTCATACAATTTCAAATAACTCATAACAGGGTGGTGTTTCTGATAATTTTCAATAATAACCTTCCTATTATTTACAGTTTTATCTTAATCAAATTTTTCTGTGGCATTTAAATCCCCCAAAGTATTGTACCTTAGGAAAAACAAATGCTCTGTTATACTACAGATACTCAATTATACTGCATATCTTGAAAACATGATATAAACTAATACTTCAATGTAAATATGTTTTAACAAAAATAACCATTAAGAAAGTATGCAAATAAAGGAAAGTATAACTTATGTATACACACTTTTAAAAATATAAGCAAAGAAGGAATTAGATTTCTATTGTTTCACTAGATATTTTTACAGAGTTTACATAGTTACAGAGTTATTATACAGATAGTACCATTGTTATGCTTGGCACTCCACAGATGTCTTTGAAAATGAGGTCACTGCCTTGAAGAGCTTATAATTAAAACCCTGTGAATTATATACAAAGTGAGGATAGTACATCTATCTGCCTGTGAGCCATACAGACAACATTATTCAGTGTTACATATTACATATTTATATTACTTTGTATTCCAGTTTGTATGTTATCTGACATGAAAATGAAAACAAGTAATGGTGGAAGATTAAAGAAACAATTCTAGCCAGATTACTGTTTTCTCATCTGCTTTTTCATAGATATAAGCAAAGTGAATGGGTTACCAAGACAACCATTTCATAAAATCAGATTGTCAAAACCTGTTAGGAAACAAGTAGTCTATAAAATGAGCTTTTTGCTAAATGAAGTCAGCTGATAAAATTACCTCAGAATTTCAATTAAAGCAAGTTGCACCCATCTGATCTGTGAATGTTGACCATTATCACAGTCCACAATTATCATTCCCCAAATTATTAGCACTGAAAATAAATAAAGTCTAGGAAACCAAAGCAGTTCCACTGTGCCTTTCCCTTTCCCTGTTGTTCAATACTCATTTTTATTGTGCTGATCACCACAAGTGAAAAAATGCTTTCGTAGAGCTAGCAAAAAGAGAGGTTAAAATTTTCCCAGCAAGAAAGCTGAACTGGAGATTGTTTAGTATTCATAATATCACTTCTTCTTTGCTCTGCCTAGGCAACTAGGGAGTTAGATCCTGTGTATATAAACCAAAGAGAATAATGTGAGAATAAAGGGTTTGAAATTTCCATTTTTACCACTCCATCTTTGCTTCTCTTTTTCAAATTCTCATGTCTAAAATCAGCATAAAGTTTTCAGTTGCCAATACTATGAACTTGCTATTGCTATTACTATAAAATGAATTATGTGCAGGACAAACAATTTCCCAGGGAGCATATACCACTTTTGTGACACTAGTCCTGAACCTGACCACTTTATGACTCAGGGGAGGGGGAGAGGGAGGGGGAAAGTAATATATATTCATTTTACATGCATATATATATAAAAATGTATATATGTCAGACCACAAAAATACACACACACATCATAAAAATGATGTGCTGCTTATTTCACAATACTCAAAGGAACCTTTCCTTTAGAAAATATTTAAGCTTAACTATAGCTTCTGGAACATTCTGAAATTTCTTTCAGTAGAATTTACGGAATCTCTGGAAAACACTATGAGCTCCAGATGGAAGAATTTTTTTAAAAGCTTGATTCAAAAGACTTCTGAATTTTGGCAGATAAATGCTGCATATGTTGTGTGGAGGTGATCTCCTGTGGGGGACAGGAAGATGATCTCTTAATGCACATTCACCAACTGTCATAAGGCTGAGAAGAATATGCACCTATTGTATAAAGATACTTATCAAAATTTCTAACCCCTGTTTTTCAGTGCAAAAGCTGAAGGAAATCTTAAAAGTGAACTGTCATGTTCTTCAGGGGATGAATTAAACATGCTCTCAAGGGTATACACCATTGGGAAAAAATGTGGTCCTTTTTAAATGCTATATTTATGTAATTCTCTTTAAAAAATACACTTCCAACAGCATGCTTTATTGGGGGTGGGGGGTGGGGGGGAGGAACCAACCCTGAAGCTAAGCATGCTAGCATTATATGCAACAATGCAACTGATATTTTCAGCCTGAGGGTAGAATTCTAAACAAAAATTAAAATAACCAGACAAAACTAAATAATGAGCTAGGACAAAATTTAATTCTGTTTAAACAGTGGCAGTAGGTTTATTTAAGCTCCACTTCAAAGATTTATTGATTCAGATATCTGCAATGCTCTAAAAAGATCTATAGACCTGTGTCCTAAATATGCAAGAAAATACAGAAAGAAAATGAATTTGTCATTTCCTGCGGGACTTTTCCATGGCAAAGGAACACAGAGCTCCCAATGGGACAAAAAAAGGTTTCAGATTCATTCAGTTGTCCCACTTGTTGATGATGATGCATGTAAAGTTCCCTCTTCACTTGCTAGTTCAAACCTCTATACCAGGATGCAGTGGCGTAGTGCATAAGTCTTTTTCAGAGATTATGAATAATAGTGGTTTTCCTTAGAAGCCAATGAATGCTCCTACTGAATAGGGGAGAAATAGGACGCCTATGGCAAATAGGGATCTCAGTGCTCACAAGGAATTATCATTAGTCCCTAGATGGCCACCTAAGAACTATTAGAGGTTATAAAACTTATGTTCTATAACCTCTTTCAGTACAGTCATCAAGTCTTTCCCTGTCCTTCAGAGCCCGACATAAGATTGGCAAGCAGCTTGAAACACTAAAAGCATTCTATGATTCTATGATTAACGTTCAACAAAGAAAACCCCACCATAAAAATGGCCTTGATGAAATGGCTGATATCCCTCAGAAAGACTAAACACTGACACCTCCCTCAGGCTATTAAGTGATGCTTATACCATACTATTCTTTCTTAGCAAGATGACTTACACTCACAACACAGAATCAAACCATACAAAAGAGAGTTTTTATACAACAACCAAGGTCCCATGAACTAATTTCCAGAGAAATACAGAAACTAATTAAGGCAAACAGGCTCAGTGTCTTCTTTGCATATCACTGCTTTACAGAATGGGAAACAGGCAACAAAAGCAGCTTTCACAATCAATCATTCATCTAAAAGAATGTATTCAGAACTTTTAGATTACAAATAATATAAATTATTGATAAACTGACATGATTCATGCATACACTGTATCTCCTACAAATGTGAAGAGAGCAGAAAATTTAATAAAGGGTACCTGTCACTAAAACTGCCCTTGAGTTTCTGTGAAGTTAATGTAAGGAAAGAAATCTCATGGGGGAGGGTCCTTACTGTACAAATTGAAAATTAATTATTCAAGTTTTAGGTGATGTCTTAGATTATTTTTCACAGATCACAAAGTAAATGTTATTGTTGCAATAATAAATGGAATCATTCTTAGAAAAATTCCCCAAATTCAGAATAAGCATTTTTTTTCAGAAATTAATTTTATGTTGAGATACATCAGGAAAAAGAATTATCAGCAAAAAAAACCCAAGAGAACATAACAAATCATAAAACGTGAACATAGGAATAAGACAAGGATAAAAGGCTTTAAACAAACAAACAAAAAAGGTAGATTTAGATTAGTTATTAGGAAGAAAATCTTCACTATGAGGGTGGTGAGGCATTGGCACAAGTTGCCAGAGAACTTCTGGATACCCCATCCCTGGAAGTGTCCGAGACCAGGCTGGATGGGGTTTTGAGAAACCTGGTCTAGTGGAAGGTGTCCCTGCCTATGGCAGGGGGGTTGGAACTAGATGGTCTTTAAGGTCCCTTCCAACACAAACCATTCTGTGATACTATGAAGATCAAGATCATTCGACAATTAGGTATATGACAACTTAAGTAAATATAGAATAGGCATTTTTCCCTGAATCTTAGTTCTGTTACATACATGAATAGTAAGGCATACCCTATTTATTTTTTGAGTGATAATCACGTACTTTAAAAATTATTTGAAGAAAATCAAGATAATTTCCTTAAAGGAAAACACAAAGATTATTTTTCAAAGGGCAAAAGCCTTTCATTAAATCATTTAGTAATAAAATTTTGTTTATATGCAGTTTGGTCTTTTTATATATTTTTTATTATAAATATGAATTGTATCTCAATTATAGATGATTTTAAAATTCATTAGGCAATTCTCACAGCCTTGGGCTCTTTACATATTGTCTAGCAATGGCCTTTTTTTTTTTGTTAACTTAGAAGGTGATGGTTTTCTAACAGATACAGACATACATCCAAAAAAAAAGAAACTGCAGCAGTAACGAAACCATGAAGTAGGCAAGATAGAATTGAATTATATTGTTACCCAAGTCACAAGGAAAGAAAAAAACACAAAGAATTACAAGTGTTCGATAAGGTAAGACCATAATGGAAAGGTGAACATTTCTCAGAGAACATGTATGTCATGTAGTCTCAACAGCATTGTCAAAATAACTATTACAGGAAAATTGTGCACAGGAGCTCAGTTTATCAAGAAATCTTGCTTGACACTTCTAAAGACATTTTACCTTGGTTGCTTTAAAAGCTTAGAAAGCTTTTTTGAAGTTATACCCACTGATCAGTATTACTTGCAGGAGGAAGAGACAACTAAAGAAAATACTCCAAAAATAATCTTCAAATTAAAAAGAAAATTTCAAAATGGAAAAAAAAACCTGGCAAACCTGTTCAACAGCATTTTTTCACCATAACCACAGGGTACAAAACATCCACCAAAGCAAAAATTAAGTATGGACAACACCATAACACATTCAAAATTTAAAGATAAATAAACGAGGATACGCAAGAAAAAAAAACCTCAAACAAAACCTAAACCAAAACTACATGTAGACCATGAACAAAGGCACACTAAAACTTACAAGAGTCAATTAAAAAAATAAATCATAATCAAAGTACACATTAATAACTATCAGATGGTTCTGAAGCATTTCCAAAAGTTGGATTTATTTGCCAAGGTATTTGCATTTATGGTAATGAATTGGGGTTGACCATATGAAGTAGTCAGAGGAGCACGGTTCATTGTATCTTTGTACATGAATGCTTAGATACACATAGCTTAGATTTGTGTGTCTAGATTATTTAATCATTCAGAACAAATTTCATTTCAAATTCAGTTAAGCAGAAACACAGAAGGAATTATAGTTTTCAGTCAAAACAAATTTTGATGTTGATATCATGAAGCTGGTTATCTCTGGCCTCTTTGAAGATGGACAAAATATGAGCAAGTTTTTCTATTTGTACTCCCTAAAAAGAATCCAGAAAGAGGTACAGACGTGTTGCCTCCTGGTGCCTCACCAAGCAGTGAAATTCCATATCACCTATTGCTGTTTATTTTAGGAAAATCTTACATCCTCATAAAACCAAATATTTTCTCATTTAAGAGAGGGTACTTAAGTTACAATAAAACACTGAATAGATTTACTTGAAAAATGAAAAAAAAAACAAAACTAACCTTGAAGCAACAAAAAACATAAATCTGGCTATCCTTTGTGTATTTTAATGCATTCATGCTACACCATACTCTGCAAGTTAATATGGAAAAGAAGTGATAAAATCATGTCACACCTTTTCCATGCAACTCATGCAAACTAGGTATTTATCATGACACTTGGCACACAAACTGACTCAGATAGTTAGGAACACAAAGGGGGTGAATCCAGATGGGGCAGAAAATACCATGATTGAACTAATCAGAGTTCAGAAAATTAAAATATGGACTGGTTCCAAAAAAAGTCAGATGTGCAAAATATTTATGCAGCGATTTGTTTTAGTCTGTGTGTAACTTATTCAGATACTGATGCTGGAAACATTACAAGAATAAGCTTTTAAAAAAACAAAACACAAACCAATAAAAAAGCAAACAAACAATCAACTAACAAATCAAACAGTCCTCCCCCCCTCCAAAAAAAAAAAACAAACAAGAAAACAACACAAACAAAAAACCTGCCAACCAACCAACCAACAAACAAACAAAACCAAAACCAAAAACATCCGTGTCCTTTGATAAATTACCCACTTTCTTATACTACAGACAGAGACTCCTCCAAGGGTGAAAGATGAATAAGCTAACTATTCTTCCTGTTGCTTTTCACCCTAAAATCTGCAAAATGGACATCGGAGTATTATTACTATAAGATACTGCTAGAAGATTAGTACTACTATTCAGATATTCACATGCAATTTGGTGTTTTCCTATGTAGATAAGAGCTATATACATCATTTAACATCTGAAGCTTTAGTATGGCAGCTGAGTTAGTTGCTGAAATACACAGCTCTCATCTGGGAAGTTATATGTAGGCTTTTATCCCCCTCACAATATATTTAGACCCATGGTTTGCACATACTGATAATTAATGTTGAGGGACTTTACCATACTCTTTATTATGGTCACTCAGTTACCAGTGCCACACTATCCCATCAGAACAGAACTGTGCTTTGTTAACATAATATTTATAAAATCATAGAATCAATAAAAGCTGCATCTAGTACATAACTGGCAGTGAGTACAGTATTTTTAAAAAGTAGCTCCCTACTGATCAGAAATGTTAAAAGCTAAAACTTTATGCACACAAACTTAAATAGCCAAGACTGGATTTATATAGCATCAAATGGTAGTATTGGCAGAGACAAGTAATCTTTATGGGTCTCAGAAGTATCGCTGCAAGGATTATTGACATGAAGAGAATGTGAGAAGGTAGCTTTTAAAGAAGAAGCCATAAATGCAAATTGGTTTTCTCTTGAATGAGCTGCTGTCCATATGAAGCTGAAATATATGCAAAATAGTAGCTTTACCATATGCTAATACAGGTAGAATATCTGACATACTAACGCAGGAGAAGACCAGACTAGTACTTAACTTTACAGTTCAAATTAAATAGACAGGATTTAAGATAATTAGATCACAAGTAGTTTGCACATATAGAATGCCTTCAAAACCTTCATAGTGTGAAGCCACTTTCATGTAAGAAATACTCCATTTTACTAGTAAGCCCTGAAAAGTTGATACAGATAAATATGCCAGGCATGTCAAATATCAACAAATTTAGCATGCATGCATTGAGCAGCTTTGTGTTACTTCTGAAGTTTTTAATAAGAGCAAAGCCACATACCTACAAATTCAATATGAAGCATTTTGAAAGGGTTAAGTACATTACTGTGTACTCTAAAAAACTTAAATATATACTAAACCACAATTCATGTAAATACAAGATTTGATTATGAGATTGATCAATGTCCACAAAACAGCAGTACTTGATCAATAGAATGAATGACTGGCTGTCTCCCAGTCAGAAGCTGCAATACATATTTAACAATAGAATGTATACATTGAATGTCTGTTTAATAGCGATTAAGAGGGCAGGCTGATAGGCTCATCACTTAATGTTTCACAACACTCTGCTACCTAGAAGATATCTAGGAGGAAGTCAGTGTATAAACAGAAGGCAATCGTGAAAGTATTAGGTACCTGTAACATTAGTGTGTATGTTTTCATACACACTATTTTGCACCTTCTCTTCTGCGTCATATCCAGCATGTGTGTGTTCTTTGCCTTCATCATCAGATTATTTCCTCTGACTGATTTGTAGGACATACATGCATCTTTTTCTGTGATCGTAACGCTTGATACTCCTGCTAAGCAGAGGAGTACCACCTGTCTTAGGAAACAGATGACCAGCTACGCACACCAGACCGTGGAACAGCCAAGGCTACCACAGTCTGACATACAACTCTGTGTCTGGTTAGACAGCTTGCTAGCACCTCAAGGCTCAGAGACCTATATTCTTCCTCAGTATATGCAAATTGCTAAACAAAAACAAGGCTGAGAGATTTTTCAAGTCTTACTTGCCCAGACTGATTACCTTATTTTTCACATTTAAAACTATGGCAGACTGTAGCTGTGCAAGTAGAAGGGATGCCTAGAAGCATGTGCAGGAGTCTCAGATGACTGCATTCACTGACTGAGAGCACTGGAGTCTTCCCTAGCCATCACGAGAGAACAGAGAGAAGAGTCATTAACCACATCATGCAATTACTGCATATACACCTTAAAGATACACCAGAAAAACTTCTTTTTACATATTACTGATGCATTTAAAACTATTTTTACAGAGTTACATGAGTTTTGAATTTCCACTGAATTCAGCAAATGATATTGGCATTGGCTGAAAAGGAGAGTAATGGCCTTTTAAACTGCCTAATATTTGCACGTGAAAGTGTCAGCTATGTATTTTATCTTCATATTTCATTTACAATAATAACTGTGCTTTAATAATATCTGAAAAATATACCCATTGAGATACAGAATTCAGTGTCCAACGTATAATAAGGGTATAGAAAAGACTGAAAAAAAGTGTGAGGGCTAAATTGAAACACTCTTTGAAGATTTTAAAGGACCAACAGCCACAGAAGTTGGGCATCAAAGTATTAGCTGTACTTTTAGAGGACTTTGCATTTATTATATTCCATTTGCAAAAACAGCCAATAATCAGGACATGTTTCTTATGATACATACTAGTTGCTATTCCTACAACCTTGGTATCACACTGGTATTGCAGTGTACAAAAATTCTTTGTAAGATGCGAAGTTTCCCTACCCAGCACAAAGACAATAACTACATGCATCAGAAATGAAATTGGGATAGCTGAGCATGATAAGTAAACTTTCAAATTCTCATTTCAATAATTTCATTAGTAACAGCTTATTTAAAATATGTATGCAAACACTAGGCTTTGTCATCATGGTCTCTTTACTGTTCCCATTTTTTTTCCCTTCCTTCCTCTCTGTATTCTACTCAATACATAAATATTTTCAGTAAAATCCAACAGTTTCAGCAGAGAGGGAATGGCCTCCATTTCAACCTGACCTAGAGCTTGGTTGTTAGAATATACTCAGAGACACATGAAACGTGAGGAAGGAATCAATCCCAAGCATGTTCTGTAACAATTAACTTAGCACTGTCCATCTCTGATGTATTTTTAGATCACACTTGACAAGATGAAACCTGCAAGTGAACACAGGAGAGGCAACACTCTGCACGTATTTGAACTGCACAAAGATGTGAATGCCAGTAAGCCAGTCATTGGCAGCTCCACTTCCAGGATGCCTCTAATATAACTTACATATTATTGTACATACACATCTTAGAAGCCACCAGGATTACGCATAACCTTATGAGGTTTAGTGAGGATCAGATTAAAATGTGCATACCTAACCTCTAACTCCCTTTTGGATGGGTCCTAAGGATTCCACACCTTTCATATGGACAACTGCAAGGGATTCAGGCTGGTAACCTGAAAATACAGTGCTACAGCCCATCACAGCCCACATGGAACTACTGCCATGGACTTCAGGAAGCCCTCCTATCAGTTTAGACCAAAAGTTGCTCTGTGGGGACAAGCACCTAGACATCTCTAGGGGAGGGTAGGAAGGAAACTACAGAACCAAACAGTATGATGAGATTCTTTTAGATCTTGTTGGTATTACGTATTCCCACACTTGCTTTTCTGAGAAGTAGAGTTAGCTTTTCTTTATTTTAAAACACAGATATGCTTTAAAATAAGCCTCTTTGGAAATTCATGAT
Source organism: Pezoporus wallicus (assembly GCF_028554395.1). Lineage (NCBI taxonomy): Eukaryota > Metazoa > Chordata > Aves > Psittaciformes > Psittacidae > Pezoporus > Pezoporus wallicus. Next base: position 9,702,811 of record NW_026640488.1, read on the forward strand.
GTAACACTTGATGCAAAAATCTGATAAGGATTGTTGACTCTTCTGGCAGAAACATCAAAATGCATAGCTAACATAACTGTGATTTAAGGTTCCATACATGCTGAAATAGAGTAAATGTAACAAACTCTAACAAAATTATGGTCAGGTCCCAACATTTCTACTCAGAAGGATATCACAGTAAGAAAAACTGCTTTTCCTCCCATTCCCTTCATATTTTTCAGCTGCGGCTTTTATTCTTTCCCGGTACACGTAACAAAACTCAAATAAAAGACAACCACGGGTTGCATTACAATAGCACTCCTGACTATGCAAATAAGAAATGTGGAGAGAGATGCTTTAGTGGCATTCCATTAACTCTGCAAGATCTTAAAATACAGAAAAATGTAAATGGCCTCTATGATGCTTCAATCTTTTAGGCTATGCGCTATTTCCCCAAGAATGCAGCTGAAGTTATATCTGGCAATTTCAAAACCACCAAAGAAACATAATTGGAAAAGACTCTGCAGGAAGTCTAGCCTTGCCACATCTCAGGCAAAAGAAAGATCTTTCCCACATCTCTCTGCAGTATTTTAAATATCTCTGGTTTACCTTTCACATCTAGTAGGCTATTCAAAATGACATGACAACCAGACCAAGAAAAAGGTGTACCAGTCATCTTGACTTATCAGTAAAATATTTAATTGAATTCATTTCAATGTGAAAATGCATTTCTGCTCTTTCTGGGAAAAAAAAAAAAAACCAAAACGAACAACCCTATGTAATTTTGTTTCATTATGCAGTCAATTACTTGCAAAAAATGAAAGTGGTAGGATTTTTAGGCTTATTTGGTTTGGGCGACCTTGGCATTTTTGGTGTTGGAGAAAGTTATTTTTCTTTAACCTCTTAAAGATATCCTTAGGCGTGACACACTTTGCTGACTGTGAGTTGGCACCAGTTTCATGTATGCTCACTGCAGTCCATCTGTTAAAACAGATATCCAGTGAGTATTTAAGATATGCTTTCTACAGGTACTAGCTATCTCCAAATGTACTGTCTAAAGGAGAAAAAGTAGCTGAATAAAATCAAATTCCCAATTCTTCTGACAATCAAAAGTTCAGTCTGGAAAATGTGCATCACACAGTGAAAATTAAAGTGCTACAAACAGGAAATAAAAGCAAGGGATGCTGAAGGATTTAAGACTGTGCCATATGTCCTCCATTGTCTTGTGCATCCACTTGAAAATAAACTCCTTAAACACAGCTTCTAGTCACTCCTGCAAATGACTGAAGTTGTAGAAGATTTTATTTACTGTTCCTGGTTTTTCTATAGCTTTGTTGCTCACGTCCTTTAACATGTTCCCATGAAATAGGATGTATTTATTCCTGGACCTGAAGAAATTTAAAGCACTTCAGAATCAGAAAATTTAAGATCTGACTATACAGCAGTGAAATCTGTGCAGTTTTATCATTAATTTCCATAAAAGGAGCACTGAGCCCTTAGCCACAAGGACAAAAGAGTTAGAATCACAGGGCTATGTGAGTCAAACTGAACAGCAGTATGTCTAGCTACTTCCAAACTGTATTTTTTGTGCTACTTTTGAAACATCTGTGGGCCCAAAACAAAGTGTGAAGTGTTTACCACGCAGTGTCAGTTTATCCTTCAGCAGAAGCAATTGCTGTTGATCAGCTGATGAGGATGGGAAGCATAGAAGTTGTGAAGGAGACAAGAGTTACATGCTGTATGAGGTTCAGGTGTCCAACACTAAGACACTGGCATTCCTAGTTTGTTTGTTTTTTTAATAACTGAGACCTATGTGAAAGATACAAGGAAATCTGGCTACCCCCCTAGGTTAGCATGGATGGTAAAACAGAACTGGCTGCTGCTACTGTAATCAGCTCCATGGCAGCTGCCTTGAGAAAATAATTGCGGGAATTCCTACCTGAATACATTTTTTAGCTGCAGAACACAGTATGAACCTCAACTCTGTAGAGTACTTTTATTTTACAAAAAAAGAGAGGGTTTTACCAAGGAATTATTTTACTATGAACTTGTGGATGTTCAAGTTTCCCCTGTGCATGGACTACTTTTCAGAAACTGGTGAGAATGTTAACTATTACTGACGTCTTTTGAATGTTGGGTGTCCAGTTTAAAATAACCTATGGTAAAAATCAAGATAAAATGGCAGTTCTTTCTACTCCAGATTTTTCTGTCTAAACCAAAATATTTAACTTCTAGTAACAATATAAATGCTAATAACTATTGAACTAAAACAAGGAAATAGAAAGTGATAGCAGTTTATTTTACCTTTTTTTGGAAGTTTGGAAAATTCTAGCCATTTGAAAAACTTACTAAAACAACCATGAAGAACTCTGCTAACTTCCATCTCCTTTACTTGCAAATGAAGTTTCCTAACTTATCTCTCCATAAGCATCTGTAGTATGCAGCATTTCCCTTAAATTTCTACTTATTTAGATCAGAACAATATTGCTTCAAGAGATTCTGACAATAATGAAAATTCTGTACTTTAAAAGAATGGAATCTATTTTACCAACTATATGTCTGAAGCCTTCAACTAATTTCACATAACTTTTCCCCCCACACTTTCAAATATCTTGATTGGACAGAGCAGAATTCCTTTTCAAGAAGACAGAATGGATTTTCTCTCTCCCTGTTTGAAATTTTTGTGTAGGCACAAAATCCAAGTTTATTTCATTTGAGTAAAAAATCACGTAGCTCCTCTTGCTTTTAAGTTTCATTGTTATTAATTATACAGACATGTAGAAGCCATTTTGTGGGAACTGTAAATCAAGATGGTTTTGCACAAGTGGTTTTTACTTAACTGGAGTTTTAACTGCTGTCTGTAAGGGTAGCAAGAATATGCCACTGAAGAAGAGACTTTAATCCTAGCTGTATGACTCATTTCAGCTTCACTTTAAAATACTATTATAATATCTGCATATATTGAAGCAAGCAAAATTTTCAAAATACCTACAGGAGACACATCTACATCATGCCTTCTTGGGAAGATACTTTCATGTTACTGTATCCTACTATATCTACTACATATTACTGTGATATTACTAATAGTGCTACTGCTATAATATTACTTGCACTAATTACTATTACCATACTCCAGTACAGAATAGTATCCTATGTTAACACCTTCGTCCAGACACACACAAAAAAAAATAAACTATTAGACTAATTTATTTTCAGTTTCTTATTTTCTCATCATTTACAAACTCTAGGTTTGAAAAGACTTTTAAGCCAATGAGGAGGTGATATAATCTACGAAAACCAATGTCTATGAGAACGGCACCCCTGGAAATTAAAAAATATGTGCTTGCACAAGAGTTTGTTTGCATTTTCTTATGCCATCGTGTGATTTGTCACAGTCTAGATCAGACTGAACAAAAAGCAGAAGAATTTGTAGAGGTTTTTTAGCTTGGCATGCTTCTAGATAAAACTATCACCAAACTGCTTCTTTCAAACAGCCCAAGGAAACAGAACAAAAAAAGAATACACAATGGACAGTGAAACTGAGTCTCTATGGATTTTATCTCCTTTTTTGTGCCCCTCCCAAATACACCCTCCCCCCAAAAAAAACTGTCAGTGAAGAGTGTCAACTAGTACCATAAATAAGAATTCCAACATGTGTGGAATTATAGTTATAGATTCATGGAATACAGCACTTTATCAGTGTTGTATATATCTATATCAGTTGCTTCTCCGTAGGGAGTTGGGGGAAAGGAAAACCAGAGCAAGATCTAAAGGAGTTATGAAATATTTATCTTTCTTCTGTCATACATTAGAACAACTAGATCAGACTGACGTATAATGTATTCAATCCCTGCACACTAAAATAATATCCAAAGACTTAAGAACAAAGCCATAATCTATAGGTTCAGTTTCTGCACACGGCTTCATTTTATTCGTAAGTCTGAATGTCTATCCCCATGCTCCCACCAAGGAAAGACAATGCACAAATTAAAAAAATTGGGAAGAATTCACTGCCTGTTCCAGCATCCAAGAGGTTTTCCTTCCCTGCCCTCCAGTGACACCTTTTGAGAGGCAGGCCGAGAGCCTACTCTGCGCATGTTTCCTGGACCACTGTGGTTGCCTTGCCAACGAGCAGAGAGAACTCAGAGCTTACAACGGGCATCTCAATGCAGTGACCCAATTACTGTCTGTCAACAAATTCACTGGGACAATAGCAAGTGTAACACATTAGAGAGATTAAATCCCAGAGACTGAAGTACAAAGATGTCTGGAACAAAATCTTAGTTTGAAAGGCCAGAACACCATAAACAGAGTTAGCTGTGATATGTTTTAATCCTCCAATGTATTTGTTGCTTTAAAGGAGACATTTCTACCATAATAATCTGCATCTATTATTTGTGTATTTGTTTTTTTAGCTGTGCTCACAAACCTATGCCAATACTGCTGTAAGAGCAATGGGAATTAAATATCTTTCGTATATTGCATCCTTGACAAGAACTGGTCAGAATTAAAACCTAAATATGTTCTTCCAATCTTTGAAAAAAGTAATCTAAAATGTATTTGTACATGTGGATACCATAGGAGCAAATAATAATAACAAAAAAACAACCCACAGTGATTTCTGAAAGATAGCTACATCATGGATTTGTATTTTTAAATGAACTATATGCAGGTTAGTTACAGGTTTCCCATGCCGTTCTGCCACTTCACATAATATCACAGCCATGCTCAAAAAGGTTCTCGCCCTTCTATTCCCTGCAAATAGGTTATTCCAATATAAATAATTTGCCAGAAGAGAATAGCAACTATCAGGAGAACTAAATATATATTATGGCATATTGCCAAATGCAAAAATATATATTTAATGTACATCCTGTAGTTTCTTAGCAATATTACCCTGTCACTTTAAATGAAAGTCAACAATTTTTTTAAAGGCATGTGTCACCAGTTACCAAATGGCATTATCTGAGGAGCCATGCAGGGAGCAAAAAATAGCTGCAGCCTTCTGCAGTATCTGTAGAACAGGCTAGTTTTTAAACCATGGAGGGTTTATTTATCTGTTTACTCCTAATATTTTCTATATGCTTATTAGTTACTGGGCTATAAGAATCCATACTGCAGCTAGCTGATATTCTGAAAATCCTGGGACTGCTTCTCCACTTCCTACCTCCATCAGAAATATCTTTCTGATTAATACCTAAGACTGGGTATCACTTCACAGCTTAAAACTGATGTTTCCAAACCTGACATGGCTTACAGACACCCATAGTGTCCATATAACATAATTTTTTTACTTTTTAAAAAATTATGGGAAGTGGTGTGAGGGGAAATGAAAATGTTCCTTATGCTTGCCTGAGATCATGGACACCACTCAAACTTAAAGAGAACATTAATGTAGGAAATTCAGCATCAGTAAGTGGTAAAAACTGCAATTCTATATTATAGATAATATCTCTGCAGTATTGTCTAATAGTTCAGAGAGCTTACAGAGACGGTGAATGACAAACAGCCCTTTCCCATGCACATTCTTTATATCCATACTAATGAGCCCTCAGTCCTTCCCATGGGCACTTCTAGCTTTTTTTTCCCCCAAAATTAAATCCTGAATCTGTCATATCTTTGAAGTGCTCCCTAGGCCACTGTGCTACTATGCCACACAGAAGTAACATAGGGGCTCTCCTTTCTATCTCCCAGGAGGATTATATTTACTTATTCTCTTGCCATGTTCCCTACACATCAAATTCATCTTTATATTTGCCATTAAAAATACAAGAATATTATAAAACTAAATGCATTATTAATACTTCACATAATACACTTTTTATCAAAGCCATAATCACTCATTCTTCACAGATACTACACACGAGTAATACAATTATATACCTGTGCTAATTTGCTGTTTTCACTCTTTTCCCCTCTTCCTTACGATCAGCTTCCTTCAGAGGTAGGGGTTCCCATCGTTATGTCAATATTTTCCAACATAAAACACTGGGTTTATTTTCTATTTTTTCAAAATCAATTATTAAGCATGACATTGGCTATGCATGGTTTCCCTCTAGGCTGTAATCTTAAAAGTTACAGCCAAAAACTCTCCCACTATTGCAAAGAGTGAAGTCAAAGTAAGATACATTAATTTGCCCTCAGGGTTGGGAAACCTAGCAAGCTTTTCTTTGAACCACTTTAGGATGTCTTAGGCTTCACAGGAGGGACTTGAAAATGGCAACTAGATGTGTGTAGTCTCAGAGATGTGTTACTTGAAGTATTTCCCAAAATTCCCTCAGATTTGGTCCAGCAAATCTGTGGCACACGCACACACACACACACACACTGTGGAGATTTGTTGTGTCTGTGAAACAAATGCCGTCAGGAGTTCAGTCCATGTCAGTTGGAGCACAGGACAGCTTCTCCTGCACTTCTGCAAAATGGGATATCAGAAGAATTATCCTGTACTCACTGCGTCATGTGCAAAGCCTATGGTGCTCTGTTGAGGAGGGAGTATCTGCTGGTTTACCAAATCCTCACCATGATTTCAAATTCTTGGTAATTCTCTAAGAATTTGCACAGCTCTGTCTGCTGTCCTTGACTGCAGGACACAAAAAGCTTCCAGTTTTCCCTCCCCAGGATCATCTGTTTTGCATCTGCCACTGACTACAGGATGCAGTCTTCCAGTACCTAAACGGGGACTGCAGGAAAGCTGGAGAGGGACTTTTTACAAGGGCATGCAGGGATATGACAAGGGGGATAATGGCTTTAAGCTGAAAGAGCGTAGATTTAGATTAGACATGAAAAAGAAATTCTTTACTAAGAATGGCAAAACATTGGAAAAGGTTGCCTAGAGAAAATGTGAATGACCCATCCCTGGAAGTGTTCACTGTCAGGGTGGATGGGGCCTTGAACAACCTGTTCTAGTGGAGGGTGTCTCTGCCCATGGAAGGGGGACCAGAATTAAATGGTCTTTAAGGTCCCTTCCAACCCAAACCTTTCTGTGATTCTATGATTCTCAACACATCCTTAAATACAAATCAGCGGGAGATAATGATTTCACAATTTTTGTCTCCATGGAAGTTTTCCAAATAAAATTTAGCATCTATGTCCACAGGAGCACTTTAGAAGGGAAAAAAGCACTATTTCAGCTTTCGCTCCACTTCTCAAACTACATCTGAAAGGGAAAAATCAGACTTTACTCTATGCTCTCACTGTTAGGCAGTCAGGTATCCCTTGCCTCCCCTACACAAGCCTGAACTCTCTTCATAGTTACCAGGAAAACTCGCAGCAGATCCCAGTCCAGTGCCAGTTATTTCCATGAGAAATAGTGCAAAATACTTTCAACAGTACAAATGCTTCCTAACACTGTGCTGCATTTCTCAAAGCCAAAGACTGAGGGCAGTAAATATGAAAGAATTCACTGTAGTACAAAAAAGGAACATTTTAGGATTGATTGCACATGCTGCACTCAGCTTTTGGCAAGTATCACCAAAGGGCAGCTTTAGCACTGGACTATGCTTAAGTTACTGCTCAAAGCAAAGCAATGCTTTTATAAAAATTAATGTGACCATCCTACGCAGAACTGTCAGGTAGCTAGTGATAGAGGGCTAAGAGTTCATGGGAACTTTTCTCCCAGAAGCAGACACAGCATTTTCTGTCTCTCTTCTGTTGTTGCCCTGGGGAAATGCTGAAGTCCTCAAGGCTTCCACTCTGGCTATAAACTCAGTGCCAAGGCCGCCCCCAACAGCTTTGCAGATCCAGCGTGACTGTTACAGAAACGCCTTCTAGCTGAAAAGTGCTTCTCTTTTTTTCTGTGCTCAGCCTCTTGCTTTGATAGCAAATAGTAGAAGTACCATGCAGATACCATACCACATCCCGGCTAAGATGGAGACCATCCTGTCTTAACAACTCCCTTTCTACACTCCCAATCCACCTATTTACCTCATTTGCCAGCCACTGGCAATTCCAACAGCTATTCACCCTCCCACTCCATGTAAATCCATACAGCCCTGACAGTCTCTGACACATCAGACGTACCTCACTATCCAGCTGCTGCAAATGCAGGTCTTCACTGAGCAGATATAATGACCTAACATTATACACTTTGCCTCTACCAACCCACTGCATTTTACATCACCTCTAGACACAAAGCCTCCAACTACATATTCTGAACAGACCAGTTATTACCTGCTCTAGAAGCCAGAAAACACAGGATTCATGTGAAAGGAACAGCTAAAGGACAGTTCTCACCCAAGCAGCAGCTGCAGTGGGGTCACAAGCCTGTTATAGCAAAATAATTAACTCTATAAGACTACATTAACTGCTATGAGCTATAAAACAGGAAAAACAGGCCCATATGCCTCTTAGAATAGTCTGGGGTCTTTTTGTTTGGTTGTTGGGGTGGGGGGGGAGGGGGGGGGGGGGGGGGGGGGGGAAGAAAGCAAGGTGGTGTTAAAGGTTTTTCTATTCTTTCACCTGTTTTTTGATTCCTGAACCTATAGAATACATCCACTTCACATTTTCAACGTTTCATTAATTTCTGACATTAAGATTGATATTTTCATTGAATCCCTATTACTCAGTCCTCAGAAATTTTGAAAATGTGAGCAGACTTGAGATACATTTCCAGGCAGCAGACACCCTATATACTGCATAGCTGCTCTAAATTCCCTCATGGTTAAAATCCTCTTCACTCTTCTGTTGTTCTTTTGTTCTCCAGTGGTAATGAATAACGGTAATCACTTATTTCTTCCAGACTAGTTCACCCCCAGATCTACTTGGCTTTCCTGAACAGTGAAGCATGAGAAAGCTGCAATCACTTTCCATTTTCTTCTCTCCTAATTTCACTTGGCAAGGAATACCAACATACAACTGCACTCTACCCATGCTGCTAGCACAGGAAGCCTTATTGGTCTGTTTTATATCATGACTCCGAAATGCTGTGGCCGAATGCTTGTTCCAAAACAAAGGCAGATATTCAACAAAATGCATTTTTTCCTCAAATTATTTTCTTGAAGCTCTATTCTCCATCATTTATAGCACTCAGTTTTTCCACAGTACTGAGAAAACTGTTCTGTGAAATGGTATACACACTGCTTTTATGCAACTACAATACAGTTATATTCAGAAAGTACAATAGTTATTGCACAGCTAGTACAACCTGCCACATGCAGTACCCCAAGAGTGCAAGCTCACGTTACATTCATCTTCTGAGTACCTTTTACTCCTACTTCACCTGCCTCTACTCAAGACTCAGAAAAGCATTTTTCATGACTAAACCAATCTGTGCATTATACACTGCCACTTCCAGAAATATATCTGTCTCCCAGGAATAGCAGTCATAGCCAAACAGTTTTCTATGCATGTGAAAATATAAAGAAAGCACTACACTTATGTATTTTAAAAAAATAAATAAATAAACCCAGGACAAACCTTCCCAAGAAAATGTCAGGAGATCAGATAGAATTTTGAAAAGAATAAACTTTTCCATTTTTTTTTAATTAATAAATGCAATTTCCCAGGCTTGTATCAAATTTGAAAAAAATTAATTCAAAGTTTTCTTTTGATTACTACTTGCCTGAAAAAGTTGAAATAATTTCAAATATGTGACTTTCACTTTCCTTCTTGTCCCATACCCTTCACAAACACTCACCCCATTCCTAGCAGAATCAAGTACTCAGTTGTACAACATATCAGAATACTGACCTAAAAAAGCCATTGTAACCTGTGGTATGAAAACTCTTTTGGCTGCTTTAAAGAAACTTTTACATTGTCTCTATCTTCTTAAGATGTTAAATATATAGCCATAAATTGTATTGGTTTGAGGGTTTTTTTTTTAAAGATTGCTGACTTCGTAGAGCTAAAACTTGTTTTACAGGAAAACAGTCGCAATAAAGAAAAAAATCACCCCAAATACCAGTAAAATATTCCTTTTTGAATGTTGAATGCAACATATGAAATATAACTGGTTGCTGAATAACATGTCATTCCTGAAAGTCATCTAGCGTGACCTGATAACTTACATGTGGTTCCACTGTTTGTGAGCAATGAACCATTCCAAGTTCCACTTAAATGAACCAAAGCAATGACACCTTTTTGCTTGCTGTCGGTAATCTATCTTTGAGTCACAGGAACTTCTTAGCTTTTTCTGAGTACATACAGGATGTAAACAAGCCTGATCCTTCTGCAGTCACCATGGTACTAATTCAAAGAGTTCATCAAAAAGTGATCGGATCAAATGTCAGATAATCAGTCCAAGCAGTGACTAATGCACTGACATAGTATGCAGTGTAGTATAATATAGTATAAATACTCTACATTTGATATTAGATTGTAATAAAAACTGAGCCATTCAGGGTTTTGGGGCGATGTTTTTGGTTTTTTTTTCTGCTTGTCATGCAAGGAAACAAATGATTATGGTCTAAATAAAAAAAAAATAAAATAAGAATTAAAAAGCAAAGAAAATTTGCACTCTTAACACTGCAGTAGGAGAGAAATTCCAATTCCTTTGCTGAAGGTCTGGGGAATTCACTTCCCACAGATACTCTTTGAGACAAATAACAGCCTCAGAAACAAAGCCATACAGCTGCTGTGTACAGCTATACATTGCCCCTGAGATGCACCTTTTAAAAGTATTTTTTTTCTCCAAAGCATGGTGGAATAATAAGAGTTGTGACAGGACTCACATATACAATATGAAAACCACATTTCTTCAGCAATGTAACACATGGGTCAGTGTTTCAATGGACTGACTTCTTAGCATTTTCATTAATCCCCAGCAAGCTTACACCGCTATTATAATTCTTGACTTGAAGCTGAAGACAAAGTTCCACCCACATTTCCTCGACCAATGTACTAGACAGCCTAACTTCAGATACCTTCATGTCTTACACTTTGTCTGTCTCAGTTGTAATAAATCCTTTTTTACTTTTATATTTAGGGAAGTTTTTAATAGTTGACATTGCTTTCGGTCATTCTAATCTTGACATTTGTTGTCTGCAGTCAGACCCCAAGGAAGGCAGAACTACTCTTCATTGTTATTTTCACATTAGTGGCAAAAGCTCAGTACATCATGTTCTTTGACACAAAACCTAAAATATCAAAAGCTTAGGGCTACTCTTTTTACCACAGAAAAAGGAAAAAAACAAAACCAAATCACAACCACCAAACACAAAACAAAACAAAAACAAAAACCCCTCAGCATTTCAAGTTATTTGGAAGCATGCAAGGGAATATGAGGATAGGACATATGCATGCTGAAAGTCTCACCAGCACTGCCAGAGCCTTCACATAACCCATATCCTACTGATAGAACACATTATATATGTAATTTGAAGAATAACTTTATCACTGAATTCATGAAGACCAGAAATTTGCTTTTGTAATTCAGCTACTGAGATTTTGTTCCTACCACGTTATTTCAGGAGCTGCTATCTTAGAGGACTTCAAACTTGCAAGGAAATGAGGGGTATTCAGAAGGCTGCCTATTTCAACAATTAATCTAAGCATACATCTTGTTAGCAAAGAGTGTGAAAGAAAGATCTATAAACAACATTCAAACAAGATAGCTTAAGTAGCAAAAATAAATCTACCTGTGTGTGCAGAACTCAACACAGTATACTCTTTCCACTAAGACAAATTAGTTTGCAGTGGTCCTTACAGTTCTGGGTAGAGGCTGGGTACAGTGTGACATGATGGGACTACTTCCCATGCACTATTGGGAAAGACACTGAGAGCCTCTTTTTGGGTGGACAGTACACCAAATGTATTCAGGGAGGGCAGATACGTATAAGAAACAGTCTTATGAGTATATTTCTATTAAGAGTTAGGTTTTCTAATCTTATTCTATTCCTCAACTTTAAATTTTCTTTGTATTTGGGTTCCATTCCATCATGTGTTGTTAGTAGAAAGTCCATGTTTTCTGCTACCAAAGACAGAACAAATTTTTTCATCATTTCATTACAGTCACCTTCCCAAAATAAAATGTCCAATCATCTGAAGAAAATGCTTTTTTTAAAAAAAAAAACAAACAAGCAAGCAAACGCAGGCCAATTTATCACTGTTGTGTATCACTTCTGTAAAATGAGTAAAATAAGACAGTGATCCCTAGTAGAATCATATCTGTCCTGAACTTTGCATGTCACAGTTCTATTATTACTAAGAAATCCAGTTCTTTTGAAGGGGCTGAATTTAACAACTGTCTGAACTGTTCCTTCCTTTGGCATACTGCACAGACATCCACCATATGTATATCACAGCATTCCGCCTTAGATTATGTCACTGCTAAAAATCAAAGGTCTGTCACTCTTCATTTTAACAACACATATGCCGTATGCATAATGATTTCAACTCCTTTAGTTTTGCTCATTTAAATAAAATATTTGGTTAGAAACTAAAATGGGACAGACAAGATACTTCAATCACCTTGCATTCCATCTTTAATAGCAAAAAACACTTACTGGCTGCAATTAATTTTTCTATTTATTTACTTATTCCCAAACCAGTAAGTATTCCCTTAGTATCCCTCTTTCTTTAGTATCTAGAGGCCTCAATTATGATGAGATTTCCACTGGAGAAATGTAAAGACTAGAAACTTACTAAAGCAATAAAGATGGGTGGAAGACATGAAAGCTTATGCATGTCCTGTATGGATTTTCACAGATGGGAAATAAAGACACAGTGACTAAATGATACAGATAATCAATTTCAGATCTTTGGTATCTCAGTCCAGAATCTTAAATGATGTCCTAATAATTTTCACAAAACATTATTTCTAAGCCAGTATCTTATAAATTACTGGTTAAAAGAAAAGCTTTTTTTTTTTAAATCCAACAATACAACTTCTGAACCTTCATTATTTCATAATAATTTCATTCATTAGAATTACCAAGCATGATGTAAATTATTGCTATGACACATTTCCTTTTTTAGCTGTGTACTCTTACAGAAAATACATATATTAGGCAAAGGTCCAACATTTGTACCTACTGAAGCTTCTTGTTTCTGGAACTACTTGGGAAGGTCTTTGATGGGATCTTTGATTTGTTGGGTTTATTTGTTGAAAGGCAATTCTTGATATTTGGTAAAGTTATTACAGTAAAGCAGTTGCATTTATAATCATCGGTTTATCCAAGAAAGTGTACTGCCTCATGAAGCCAGGGAATGGTATATGTTCATTAATAAAATTATTCCGTATCTCCCACAGGTTTGCTTCACTCAAATGAACATTTTTATGCTTCTGTTTCATGAGTTTCATGAGTTTCACAAACTAAAAACTGTACTGCTTTCTTTAACTGGTAAAACAGATTAAGATGAGCTGGGAGAGCTCACTAAAATGAATATAATCTCATGAATTTTGGCTGTTTATTCCAGCTCTCATTTACAAGAAGTGAGAAGGTCTCTCAAGTATATACTGGACACTAATGATCCAACTGCTTACTTTCATTACACATTACAGTTACAGCTGCAAATATTCTTGCTATCTACCCACCTTATTACCTCATATATAACAAACAACTAAATAAAAGCACATTGTTCTCTCAGGAATGCAGCAGAATGTTTACTTTTCTTCTTTTTTTTTCCATATCCTTTTGATATTTTCTTGAAAATCCCTATAATTGTATGATTTTTGAAGTTTGTTTTCTCTCATATCTAAATAGAAACCTCTGAAATATCACAGTATTGTTGCTTACCTAACACCAACATCAGATGTAAAGTTGTAAGACAGCAATTGGAAAACTTTGCCAGAGCTTAGCTGTATAAAAGATACTACAAAGATTGTAAACTTAATACAAAATCATTAAAATATACAGCATTCCAAATCTTCTCTGTCTTGATAACATATTATGTCTTTGAATTGGACAAAATTAGACTCATCATTTAGCTTTCTGATTGCAAAGAAATATTCAGATAAACTAAATCTGCTGTGGTCCTCAGTGCACTAACTATGAAAAAGGTGGCCCCATCAGGAAGAAAAGTTTACTATAAACTAGGGAGAAGGAAAATAAAGAGCAATTAAGCAGAATGATGCTCTGGGGTAAAACTGAGCTGATAAACTTTGAACCAATGTCAGGAGCAGAGAGCCTATTAGGGTATGTCGTTGGTATTCTGGCCCACAGGATGCTTTCTCTTTCTGCAGAGAAACAGGGTGGATTTCATTCATTTTGAAGCTGTGCAGTTCACCAACATGGAAATACAAGAGTGGAAGGGAACTAATAAGCCAAAAGGCAGTATTTCACTAGCTGATAGCTCGGAAGAAATGAAAGCAGAGCTGAGAGCGACAAAATAAACAAGGGCTCCCTGATACTGAGAAACTGATGCCGTTGCATTTAAAGTTCTTTTTCTTTTATATTTGTCCTTAAATAAGAATAGAAAGAGAATAAATAATATTTTCAAATTTAAAGAAACTGTGCCAAGTTGTTATATTTTTCCAGTATGAAAAACCGCTCCAGAGCTACAGATCGTTAAGAGTTATGGTTATTACTACTTTGAATATTCATACTTATTTTTTAAATTCTCTGCACTGCTAATAAAGACGACCTGCTGAATGCAGATGGAAACTGTGTAACTGAGATACGTAGCACTTATTACAACATTGCCATTGAGGATGTAAAGACTTAACTGATGCCAGCTCTAGATACATATTAGATAAACAGCTTGATGAGATGCCTTTAAAAAATTTCTAAAACATCAGAGATAGAGCAGATATTTATCCCCTACATACACATAAAAGCCCAATTCTACCTTGAATACCTCAGATTTACAATAGCATTGTTGGAATGTACAAGAAACATGGGACTGAATAACAAAAATGTGGGTACTTTATTAGCTATAGGTATAAAATTGTACACTGACATATTTGTCAAGTATTATGTCATAGAGAAACCTAGTTTCAGTTTTAAAGCAAACGATTGCATATTCTGCAATAAGAGCAGCATGAATTAGTCATTTCCATTAAAACTATGAAGCAGAATTGCCTAGCAACCAAGAAATTAATTCAGAGATTAAAATAAACACTGTGACAATGACAGAGCAACTCCTGTTCTATCCCAGCAACCATAAAGACACTTAGAAAAGAGGATAGTATTTCCTTAATATTTCTTAACAAAGGAAAAACAAACAATTTCATAAAATGAGTCATAATGGACAAAGAATAAAAACAGTCAAAGCAATTGCATAAAGCAAACACAAATAATTGCCCTCTTTTTTCATAGCATGATTAAAATGAAAAACATCAGAAGTTTTTTCATATTCTGACAATAGTGAACAAATTGTTGTGGAAGTTTCTACCATGTGTACCCACTCACAAAGAGCAAATTTGTTTCATTGCATTTATTCCATGCAATCATTCCATATTAGCAGCTTGATTTCTTACAGAATTTATGATCTTGCTTACCTGAAAAAATTCTGCAGTGCTATTACGCAGTTCTACCCCAGTCAAATTACCCCTAATCACACTTCTGTGGGGAAGCTTTTCATTTATACAGTTTATCACACTGAGATTGTTATGGGATAAAAACACTACAGATTAAGGACAGTAAGTATGACTGCAGTAATTTAGTTTAATGACTGATACTCTTATATTGCTTGTTACATCTGGGCCATTGTGTAATTCATTGTCCCTGAAGGACTATGAAAATCTTAGTAAAATCATCCCTTTAGAAATAAAACAACCACATTCTGTAACATTGAAGTCTACTGACTTGTCAGGATGTTAGAGGAATGCTTACAGACCAGTGATTCCTGAGTAGTGGTACTTTCAGACTTCTAGTAACAGACAGTTCATGTTTCCAGCTTGAGGTACAGAGCTTGTATGCACTCAAAAAAAGATCAGGAATTATGAGAGGATGAACCACCAAAGGAGAAAAGCGAGATCCCAGAGGCTATCACAAGATTTAGCAACTGCAGCAGCTGCATAAAATCTGGTTGAGTCTCCATTAAAAGATAATAATAAAAATAAAACAATATGAGAAATAAATCAAGACAGACAAGTAGGAATAACTGTTCTTTAGAAGGTAATTCCTCTGGCATGGACATAACTGTACTGTTCAATCAGCAAACAAAAGTGTATCTCAGCTCTGGTTGAGTATAACATTCACAAAACACACCCACCCTAGCTATAGGCATTTTAAAGTCTTGAAATCTGCACATTCCAATGACATTTAAGAAAGGCAGAGGAGCGTGAACTAGGTTTTAGAAGTTAATGCTGTCAATAAATTTGTAATAAAGTCCATGTTTTCATCTTCCAGAAGGGGATGAGACAGGTAATAATAGAGAGTATCTGATGGAAGCACAGACAATACAGATGGTATGGACATGCGTAACAGATCACAATGAAGAAATTGTTAACATTAAAGTCCCCCATGTGCAAACACATCCATAAAGCCGAAAAAAGACCCCAGATGCCCATAACAGGTTCCCTTGCGTCTTAAATATTTGATGACTGTACCAGATGGAGAGGGGTAAAAAAAAAAAAGCCTTGTGTGACCCATTACAATAAACACAGCTGACGTAAAAGACTTACTGACCACTAGGTAATAATTACTCCTACGTTTTCACTAGTGAACAGTCTTCATAAATCTAGAATAATTTTGAAAGATGACATATTTGGAAAATAGTAGACTCCATAAGCTGTTGAACAGCTGAAATAAATTTATATTTTATGGCCTTTGTGCCACATGCTTTGGATGTTTTGTAGTATTCATTTCTTAGTAAACTCAGGATAGTCACAGTGATAATCACCTTTTTTGATTAATTTCGTCTGCATGATAGAATGGCATTATAAAACTAGAAGATAGTCCTGCCAACTCTACAGATAGCTGACAACACTATCTTTTTTCCCCTTTAGGATTTTAAAGAGCACCATTTATAGGGCAAAAATCTCAGAAAGAAACACCCATTTTCTATGTTCACACTAGATACTGTCAGAGTCCAGAACCTTGTAATAACAGAAAGTCTTGTAATAGAACCCCAGTTCCAGAAGATTTATCAAATATCTACTCCATCCCACAAAGCACAGGCAACTAACACACTGCTTCAGACTTACATTAAAAGACCAAAAGTCTCAAATATAGTTCATTACAAAAGGACAAGGAGAAGGATAAGTCCAGTGTTAGCCCTTGCACTTGCAGCACAAATTTAACAAAATCAGACTCCCAGAGAACCTTAGAAAGCAGACCATGACCATGTTGCAGAGAAAAGGTAACAAGGTCACTAGTAGCCAACCTTGGGGAAAATTCCATCTGCACAGCAAATTTTATGGTCAGCTTGGCTAAAGAGTTTGAAAAAGACACACTAACAAAATATTTCAATACCCCTAGAAGGTCCAGTATAACCTGCCCAAGAGTGAATCCAAATTCTAGTAATTCAAAGTAACAATACAAACAAAAACCCTTAAAAAATAAAACACCTAGAAAAGAATAATAATTTCTTGGAACCTGTTAACAGCCACAAGATACCTGAAAGCATATTAATATACCGTAATACCATGCAAAACAAAACAAAACCAACCAAAGAAGAAACAAAATAAAACCCCAAACAACAAAATCACCAAAACAAACAGCTGATTAAAAAAGAACTCCATTCAACTTTCCTTCCAGTCTCCTCTCAGTTCCTATTGAATTGCATTGAATTGCATTGTCATATCCCCTCACAGATTTCCTGCCAAAACCTGACAGCTACATGCAAATTACTCTATGGCATTGTTAGGTCTTAATCTAAAAAAATGTGCATGTGCTTACTTTTTGCTTATGTGAATACCTGGTGTAAAACCAGTGGGATTGCTCACAGTGCATAACATCAAAGATGTTATGAGTCTTTGCAGGATGAGAGCCTTGGCCACTGTTTTTTTTCAGATTCTGAAGTTACTTACATGTACAGTTTTGAAGCATTACATTCCCCTAAAATCAAGGGCAACCTATGCATTTACAAGCAAATCCTGCTCATTTCTACAGCACTGGTGTGAATAAGAGTGGTCCTTACTTTACTAGGACTGTGAATTTTCCAGCAAAAGGGAAGTATTATGTAGCTAAAACAGTTAAAACTAAACAGAAGAAGTTTTATGGCTCAGAGAAGTAGATCTCAAGTTAATTATGAAACCTTGGAAAACAAGGTACTGTTTAGTTTTGATCTTGTTCAGCCATCTAGTTAACTAACATGGTAATCAGATGCTTTTGAATAGCATGAGAACCACAAAGAGAATTTATGGATGTTCATAAAGAACTGCAACCTAGTACTAGGAGGAAAGGCAAGGGGGAAAGCACGGTTATGCTTATTTATAATGTTAAAAGTGTATGTTGATCAGAAGGAGTGGTCAGCTTCTCAGTAAGAAATTAGAAGGCTGAGAAAGTCTCTGAAGACAACTGTACTGCTAATTAAAGGATCACAAAAAATAGTAAAAGCATTTTATACAGCTAACAGACTATTTCATGAGAAAGTAAATCACTGTATTTGTGTCTTTCAGCTGCAAATGTAGGTTGCTTTTCTAGAAAGGAGTGGTTTAACAACAAGTTATGAACAAAGGCAAACCATGTTAAGTGGGAAGCATTTCATGCTAAAGTTACTCAGTTCAAAAGTCAATAATACAACATTCAATAATATAATTGAATATGTTTATGAACAACACAGTGGCCAGTAGTCAATGGTCCCTTTCTCAAGGCAATTTCAGATGTTTACTTTCACACTCATTTATGCATATTGAGTTACTATTTACAATGACTTAGCAACCTACAACCCCCATAAGTTCATGTATTGATATACAACCTTTATGAAAAACAGTATCTTTTGAAAGTTTATAAGTTCTTTTGTGCCATATGCAAAATTCAAAATTTTATTGGTTTTACCATTATTATTGTCAGTAAAAATAAAAATCTCATCATAGACATCTGCTCAATTAGGGTTTTTCAGAATGGACTAATCCAACAGCCAGAGAGGTTGAATCCGGGCTCACTGCACCCAGTAGAAGCTACTACATCTCCTTTCTTCTAATGCAGCTACCTGACCTGTTTAACGTTGTACTCAGATAGGGCACAGAAACATTTGTCTGCTTCAAGTGGCAGCAGCACCTTCTGCTCAGTTGTTACCTTCCTCCTCCTCCATTGAAAAGGGAATATTTCAAATGTAAGCTTCCCAGAGACCAGATCCAGCCTCCAAATTGTGCCATGAGCATGGTAAATAAATGATGCAGAAAAACATAGTTGGAAAGAAGGATCTTGAGAGGCTGGAGAGATAGAGGGACAGAGAGGAACCTTTTGAAATTCAACAAAGGCAAGTGTAGGGTCCTACACCTGGAGAGGAACAACCCCAGGCACCAGTACAGGCTAAGGACTGACCTGCTGGAAAGTAGCTCTGCAGGGAAGGACCTGGGGGTCCTGGTGAACAATAAAAGTTGTCCAAGAACTAACAGTGTACCCTTCTGGCCAAGAAGTCAAATGGTATCCTGGGCTGTTTTAGGTAGAATATTGCCAGCAAGTCAAGGGAGGCAATGCCCCCTCTCTACTTAGCCCTGGTGAGGCCTCATTTGAAGGGCTGTGTCCGTTCTGGCCTCCCCAGTACAAGAGAGACATGGAGCAAGTCCAGCCTTTTTGGCCTTATGGGTCAAAATGTACACCTTTGTTTTTCCTAAAAGTCCAAGAACATGACTAGGTAAAACCCAAAATATAAGAGCAACAAAGAGACTGTCTGCAAGTTTCTTTGGGGCTTTATATAAACCACCACAATATCTAGAATCCGGACTTTTTCTTTTTTTTTTCCCCCTCAAAACATATCAGAAAGAAAGCCACCCAAACTGCAACTGTTTACTAATGTGAAAGCTTAAAGAATAGTCTTAAGATGCTGGATTTATTTACTGATACAACAGGAAAAAAAGAACTAGCAGCAGTGCTAACTTTGACATGCCTTCCACCTCTAGTGCAGACTTGGAGAGTTCACTCTTGGCACCTGTACGGTATTTTGTGCATCACAGTCCATATTCTTCTTGTCATACTAGAAAAACTTAACACAGCATCAACTTCTGCATACAGGTTCTAACTTGTAAGTCCCAAAGTATTCAAGATACTACTACTAGTAACTTGCACTTTGTCAGAGCAGAAGGTTTTGAAAGGTTGAGAGTTGTTTGGGGTGAGACATGTAATAGGAGAGTAAAAGATGGGGAACAAACAGTTTGGAAGATGGAAGCAAAGCACAATGAGATGTATGTCTCGGCTTTCTTCTGAAGAGGTAAGTGTCAGACCTCTGTGCTATCCAAGTGTAGAGATGAGTACCTGGCTTAGATAGGTTTCCTCACCTACCCCTGAGATACCGATCAAAACCATGACACCAGAAGCTCAGGACGTACTTCTATATAAAAATATACAATCTAAACACTTACTATGGATGAATGTGTCCTCACTTGAGAGCTGCAAAGAGACACCCCAAGATTTTCCTGTGGTTGTTTTCTGAAGGCTTTTAAACTGATTCAAAATTATGCCAGCTGCTCACTGTTGCATACAGTTTAATAGACAAGATTTGGTGGGAAATTGGGGGTTGGCAGGCTTTGATGACTTACATAAAGAAAGCTAAGATGATTCAGCAATAGTAGAGGGTGCCACTACACTGTGGAGCCTCCCATGCTGGCTACATCACCTTGCTAAGCAAAGGTACGCAGTACCAGCTTCCTTCACCAGAGAAAGTAGGCCAATGGGTCAACCATGATAATTCTTTCCCATAAGTGATACGCTTTCCTTTTCCAAGAGAATTTTTTCTATCTCTCATTACTTTAAGATAAAACCAGACTTGCTCTCCCTCTTTCTAGCATCTATGCATAACTTCAAAATAGTTAGAAACTGCCCACAGTTACAATATTCCCATGCTAATATTACGATAGTACCACAGTAGCCACAAACATAGAATGGCTGCTGTTTTATTTGGGGGGGGAGGAACATGTTTAACTTCCATGCTCACTACTTTGAAAAAATAATCTGAAGTTATGCTCCTCCTGTAAAGATTTTCAAATGTTTATTTACTAACATTAATCTCCAAATATCAATTCAGTACTATTCTGTTCAGATTACATGTGCTTTGTTTGGGTTTTATTTTAAGTTTAAAGTTATTGAAATTTGTATCATTATATCAATACCATAAGAGCCTTTTGTTTTTTTGTGTTTTTTTGTTTTTTTTTGGGGGGGGGAGGGGGCTGCTGGTGTTTCTTTTTTTTTTTTCTTGAAAGACTAAAATGTAAAGATTTGGAAGCAATTTAAAAACATTCCACCTTAAAACACACTTTATATTTAAAGACATTCCTAAAATTTTCATCAAGGCACTCTATAGGCCTTTAGTACCTCTCAGTCTTTTAACTCTAATATTGTCTTCCTCTATTTCCATATCAATTTCAAACTTCTGAACACTGCCAAATGTATTTCAAATTATAGCTCTTGTTCTTTTCTTCTTTTTATCATATTGCTTTTCTTCAACCTCTATCAACACAATCATCTCTACTTTTTTCCCCACTGTGTCTTAATGCAAAGCAATCCATGCTTAAGCACTTCAGTATGCTTCAAAGCTCTCTTCAAATTCCTCCTCAATGTCCACTTTTACCTATACGAAACAATCCTACTGCAGTTTGAGAAGCAGAATATGATCATGTATGACTTAATTAATAAATATGCAGCACTCGTCATCTTATATTACAGAAGAAATTTAAAAATGTTGCAGAATTTCATTTCCATGTCTTCCAGGTGCCTGTCCTGGGTTCAGCAGTAGCAGTCATTTTTCTCCTTCTTGGTAGCTGGTGCAGTGCAGTGTTTTGACTTTCAGCCTGGGAACAGAGCTGATAACACTGATGCTTACTCTGACCAAGGACTTTGTGAGTGTCATGCTCTGCCAGGGAGGAGGGGAAGCCGGGAGGAAGCAGGGACAGGACACCTGACCCAAACTGACCAAAGAGGTATTCCATACTACAGCACGTCATGCCCAGGATGTAACTGGGAGTTAGCCGGAAGGGCTGGGGGACTGCGGGGTTGGAGGAGGTATGGGTCGGTGCTTGGCCGGGCTGGGGGGGGGGGGTGAGTTATCGGTCGGCTGGTGGTGAGGTGTTGTATTCTCTTCCCTTGTTATTTCCTTTATCATTATTGTTATTGGTGGTAGCAGTAGTGATTTGTGTTATACCTTAGTTACTAAACTGTTCTTATCTCAACCTGTGGGAGTTGCATTCTTTTCGATTCTCCTCTCTGTCCCTCCGGGAGTAGGGGGAGGGCAGGAAGGGGGAGAGTGAGCGAACGAATTACCTGACTGGGTTTAAACCACGACAGTGCCAAAAAAAGTGCTTCCCCAGAAAACTGAAAAGCAGGACAGAAGTCATAATGAGCTACATTTTTTAAAACACACACTTAGGGTACGAATGGCAAGATACTGACAAGCAAGGAATGCTCACTGGAACTCCAAATACTATATTTTACTTGAACTTTATTTTTAGTAGCACCTGCCTGCAAAGCTTATATGTCAAATGTACAGCAAATTCACCTTTTGATGAAATTTAGTTTTATACAAGAACTGCAGCAAATCCACTGCTTCCTCACACCACATTAAAAAGATAGATTTTTATTTTAAATCGATACTAAACTTATTGTGATATCTATTTGCTGTACAAAGTTATATTGGTGTCATTACTTGGGAAAAAAACTTTCAATATGTGAACCAAATAATTATTCAGAAACTGTGAAAGTGTCCACTATCAGGGATATTATAAATGTAAAGAGAAGAGTAATCCTTACAATCAGTAGTAGTTGGTGATATTTTAGCAACAGTTATTTGGAACAATGTTATTCCAGATGGTTGTAATATAAGTTTTGGGAGGACTACTGAAGTCCTACGTGACAACTAGTAAGAAGGAGATAAAAATATTAGGGAAAGGGGGAGAAGAGAGAAGATTTAGCCTTCTTGATACTAGTGTATTGTAGAATTAGTTGGCATTGACAAGCTAACAGAATACTTAAGCCATTTTTTGTGTCAGTGCCCTTGCTTCACAAGGCCTTAGAGCATATGTGTACAAAAATTCACACTTCTGATAGTCAATCCCTATTTGATATTTATCTTTGACTCTCACAATTTTGATGCTCTCAGTCTGATCTCTCTGCAGCTGAGAAAATGACAAGACTGATTTCACATTACTTCCACACTGGAGCTGAAAACTCTGTAATTCCCCGCCTCTCCCCCGCGAGCAAAAGACTTGTGACAACACATCAATGTGGACTTGCTGGCCTGTGTCAGGAATCAATCATGTGGTAAGATATCAGCAGCAATTATGCATTTTAGTTGCATGAATTCGCTGAAAATTCTCAAAGAGTTTAGGCAGTAGAATATTAACTGAAAAAAAATTTTATATAAGAGCAATATTACACCTTTGCTTTTTTTACATTCAGATTTTCAATGGCCATCAGGTGATTATGTGCTTTATGGTTTTACAAAACCATACACAGCATCTATAACCTCAAGTAGAACAGCCAAAAAATGTGGTTTTGTTTTAGTTTTGTCTCATTTTCTACTTAACTCTCCATATAGAACTATTAGGAGGAAAAAACCCAAACATATTCTCATCTGTTTATATAGGAAGAATTGCCAGTTCAGAACTACTGTTTCAAGAAAGCAAATGTCCATTCTTCCATCTTGAATTTTAGTGCAATGGTAATCAATTCAAACAGGTTAGAAATTGCATTTACAAAATTGTTTAAGGCGCTTATCTAAAACAAATGCATATTCATGATATAAAATGAATACATTTTTAGATATTAATCAATCCATCAATCTTTGTCCACAAGGAACCTAAGCACTAAGCTGAATCAAATTTATTTTTGCTATATCTCTAGTACTGTTTTGTCATTACCAAATGCTTATTTTTTCAGAGTAATTAGAAACTGCAAAATACTCCTTTTCCCCCTAAAGTGAGCTATTACATTCACAAACTGTAGCAAAAGCTTTTCATAAATTTATATTGTTGTTTTCATATAGTATTTTTTCAAGAATTAGTATAAATTAATCATTTAAAATATATTCAACACTTTTTTTTAAGCATTTACATCTCTTATTTAGTATCTTACTTCTAAAATAGTTTATTTATGAAACTGACATACAAGTGTCAAAATACCATGAAGATTTAAATTCTTACACATTAAATTGAGTATTCCATCTGCCTTAGGGGAGCAGTAATACTTTTTACCCTGTGAGAATGTATATAAAAGTATAACTAGGTCTTATTAATCCTGGATTTTCATGCCTCTGACTAGTATGATATTAAGCCTGTAAGAAACACAAAGTTCTCTGCTCTTCCCAGAGACATTTTAATGTTAAAGATTAAATAAGCAAGAAAGACTGAATTTATTTACATCACTATCTGTGATTAAAAGCCTAATGTATTGAATAATAACATATGTTCAAATTACAGCTCTGGAACTCACTGCTCCTAATATAAACATACTAAATAAGGTAGTCTAATGTTACTACATAAAGGAGAATATCTCTTATAATACTGGAACAATTAACTTCAATTTTAGATTTAATGTTATTACATTTTTCTTTAATAAACCTTATTGATTAACTACTAAGGAGCATTAAATAGGAAATATAGTGATATATTTTGCCAGATGCTAAAATTTTCTTCCATATTTGACATTGATCAAGAAGACAAATTATTTACTTTGATAGTGACTTTTTGGTTGTCAAGTGAGTATTTTATCTGACACACACTTTTAAGAACAGGCAACATTAAACATGATGAAAGTTAAGAGCATCCTACTCTGAAGGAACCTGTAAAAATCCAATCTCAACAAAGAAATCCAATCTGGGGAACTAAAACTGGAATTGAAAATACATTTCTAAAGCAAATAGAGATTGACCTCTGACCACCATGTTTTCAAGAATCAAATGTTGTAAATCCAGGTTTTGTATGAAGAACATCAGCCAGCAGAAGTTTGCTACTTCCTACTTATAAGGCTAAATTTAAAAACAGCTTCCAAATTACTCACCAAACTGATTGTAGTTCAGGGGTCCTATGAGACTAGGCAGAATACTGACAATGTAAAAAAAAAAACAATCTAACTGGAGATACAAGCATAGTTCACAGTATGGCATTTACATTAAAGAAGAAAATAACATCTTGGGTTTATTTACAAGTATAGTCACCCAAGAAAGTTCAAAATATTAAGACTTGCTCTTTTTTATTTTAACCAACTTTCTAAAAATAGTCAATAAGAAACTGGACAACTCTTCTCTAATCTTAGAGGTAAATAAAAAGATTTAGAAGACTAACTTGCAAAAGATGCCAGCAGTGCTTTGACTACTGGCTGATGACCTATATCTTAATATAAATAAAAATCTTCCCTTTCATCTAGTCTCTAGTACCCTACTAATTCAGAGTCTGCCATTTTCCAAAAAGCACTGACACAAGAGGAAGCAATTCAAGCAGAGACTCTGTGTACATATTACTGATAGCATCCTAGACTCCTTATGAATTTCTTCTAAAACTCTGCTTAAAGTTCTCCTTTGCTGGCATGCTGTGGAACAAACAAAAAAACTTTGATAATAGGCCACAAAACCACTTAATTCATTAGTGCAGATCAAATACACACTCATTATTTATTTTCTAGTAGACAAACATTTCTTTTCACAATATTTTTTTTTCTTTTTTGCTATCCTACCAGTGGAACTTTATCTTTTTTTGTTAGGTTTACTATAGACAAGAGAGCATTGGAAAATTTAGATTTTCCTCATGTTTGCTAGTGTACAAACACAGACGCTCCATCCACTCCAGCGAGTTTATTTCATAAAGGAATTCAGAACACAAAATGAAGTTATGGATGAACCATAAACCCACGCATTTATCTTCAATTTAGTGCAAATGGTATGTCTTGCTGTGCTACAGAATGCTTCTTTTTTCTGAAATAGGTATGTAGTCAGAATGAATAATCCCAAACTCCACTGTATAAAGTCCCACACAATGCAAAAATTACAGTGCCTGCCCTCTGAGAAGTTTTCTGTTGGAATGAAGGACTGGTGTTGGGGATATCATTACAACCTGCTCTGCAGGAACTGCACTGATACCTTTCTCCACATAGCAGTTTGACGTCACTGTCTTTCAAATACTAGCAGCTGAGACCGACCACTGACACATGCAAATTTATACATGAGGTTTTTCAAAATTAGTATGCACCCCTAAAGACATCAGTGAAACTTCTGCTTTTAAATGGAGCTGATAATTTTTTGAAAAATAAACCAAATAAATCACAAGCTTGAGTTATCCTGGGTTTTCCAGCCAGCAAATTTGCAATCAAAGCTCTTCGTATGTTACAGTTCTAGGCATGTAACATAATGCTAGTAGTATGGAAATTGTGAACTGGTTGATATTTCTAGGATGTTATGACTTTTTGCTTTCTTACAATATATTCTAGTTTTCACACATAGCTTAATTTCAGCCAGACTTTCTATACACTTTCAGTTCTTGGACAGCTACAGTCAGCTATATAGCAAATACCTTTGAAACCTCCTCCCCAACCTCTACTGGCTTGCAAGTGAAGGTAATGTGGTATCAAGTTAAAAAAAAGGAAGATAACAAGTCTTCTAATACTTTAAAACAGAAAATTAATGAATAAATTTATTTTTGGTTAAATTTTTTACACCTTTATATATGAAAACTGCTGGACAGCAGCATTATCTCAGTTTACCATATTAAGGATACTGATCCTAAGAAGAAACAACAATTTCCAAGACCAATAGGAAGAAAAGGGGAAGGGGAATGGAATGTCCATTTCTGTTTCCCAATCATTACCACAAATTATACAGTTTCTAGTAAATCGGTATTTTCAGGAAACAAATATATTTCCCTACTGACAATTTTCCAAGGTACAGCCATTAACAAATCATAAGTGTTAAACACTAGAACATACAGAGATTGTGTGGGGCAGAAGATCGTTATTTGGAGCCACTATGGAAAGAATTATGTCTGCATTTATTGGTATCTTACTGCATAAAATTATCTAAAATAACAGGATTTCCAAATCTGCAACCCTCTTATTAGAGCTATCTTTATGGTACTTATGAAATGCATCAATATGAAACTATTCACTTCCATCATGGCTGATAAGAAGACGTAATGCTGTTCAGTGGGAGGTTCAAAGCATCTGCTGTGAAGAGCATAGGAGTTGATAAGCAGTGACAATTTATACTCCCATTGATTTTGTAGAAAGCAGAGGAGAAAGAAACAGCTCCACTCAATATGGCAGGAAGACAAAAATTGGAATATATGAATTACAATTAAACTTGCTGGGATGCTACAGTTAGAAAAGCTAGTCCAGATGACCTCGAACTATACTATGGATATTGAGTAAACACATACTGTATAGATCATGCTAAATTAAAGCAAAAAATCCCCAGAAACTAAAAAATGTAAGTATGAAGTCATACTAATAGCAGTCAATATTTTTCAAGTGCAAAGTGCAAACCTTGAAGAAATCCATGATTTCATAATCATCTCTATACGTCACTATAATTCAAAACGCTACATTCAAGCAACCCCCAAAATTCAAAAACTAAAATATTTTTTAATTTTCTTCCTTAGTTGTGAATAATTTTATTCAAACTCTAAATACATTTTAAAAGTTGGCATAATCTGAACATGATATGTTGACATGACCAGTTGTCAAGTATGGTCATAGCAACTAAGCAGCATCCCCTTCCACACCAATAAGGAAAAATATACATAATTTCTGAGCTCTTAACATTCTCCTGTCACTGTCTGTGATGACAGCTGGGTACCACTAAAGGGAAAAAAGGCTGAACACACAGCATTGTAAATGGGAGGTGGGGTATAAGTAGTGTTAGCTGTTGTAATCACACTATCAATCACACCATTTTGAGAGCCTATTGGTCATTCAGATGCTTATCATATGAACAATGATGATACAGTTTATCAATAACATATTCTTTTAATACACAGAACTATTCACATTTTCTCTGCTTTTTTTTTTCTCTTTAACAAAAAATTAAGGATTTTGAATTTCACACTTTTTTTTTCAGTACCATTCAGTAACAATAAAAGTATTTTGATTCAGTGGTCAAACAATTCAATTCACCCTCCTTAAGAGGGGAAAAAATACATTCAAACTTTAAAAACAAAAAGCATGTCTTCAATTCAGAAATGTAAAGCACAATAGATAATTTGAAACATACAAGATTATTGATTTTACCTTCAGAAACAAACAAAACCAAAATAAAACCCCACTGAACTGCCTTGTACTTTCCCTTATTTCTGCCACTTGCAAGTAATAAAATTCAACCAGAGAAACTGCTGAAATCACCAACCAGATACTAATCTATTAATTTCTAAATATAAGTATGCCCCACACAGAGAAGGGGCACATATATCCTCCTTCGGTCATATTATGACTAATGTGCATCTCTATCAAGTCAAGACCATAAACAATTCAAAGCTGCATTCTGTCTAAATGGGTCACTTATAATGAGAAAGCATGACATTTACATATAAAAAGCAGATTGATCAGGGAGCAGAAAAACGGAATATGGCATCAGTGCAGAAAAATATGCCTTTACAGGCAATTTATATCAAATGAATGTGAGTTCCTAAATCCTCCTTAAAAATAGAAGTGAATTAAAAATAAATGGAAAAATGAAAAGTATACATGATTTAATGTAGCCAATAATCACCAAGATTGCCTTTTGTGATTGCAGTAAACTAAAATAAAAAAAACCAAACCCTTGCTTCCTTTCAGTACTGTAATGTGACTTGTATAAGGGAAAAGACTAAACCCTTTATATTTCTCAGAGATTCACAAATTAATAAAAAGTCTGCAACAATTTTAAATTGCACTTTTAAGTGTTAACACTTCCAATAATGTTAAACTATTTTCAAGTTAACCAGAAACAGTGGAACAGAAATGCTCTGAACATGCTGCTTACATCTGTCTAGAGCAATTTCAATTGCAACATGCAAAATGGATTTCAGCAAAAATGCAAATATATACCATGCAAATATTAGAACTATAGCAAGGCTGCTTCAACACACCACAAAACGTCAGTGGAAAAAAAGCTGAAGGAAATTTCAGTACTGCCTAAATATATTCAAAATATACCCCATGTCTTTGTTCAGTCTGGACTCTCATTCAAGGTGTAAATACTGGTTACATTGTTAGATATCAACTGCAACTGGCTCCAAATATTGTGTGAGTAGCTCTCTCATAGTTCACACTAGTCTCCCTTGACCCAGCTAGACAAGCGTGAAAACATGAAATAAATGAAGGTTAACAAAGACTGGTCTGGGAAGCAGGTTGCTTTAAATGCTTTCTGCGATTCTGTGAATATTATTAGCATAGATGTAAAATCCACTATTTAGATTGCTTAATACTAAATATCACATAACGATCACCATATTAATGCTAAGTGCTATTGCAGAGAGGCAAATGAATTAAATGGTATGAAAAAAAAGGAAAAGAATAAATAAAAAATCTTTCCCTATCTGCCACAAAGATATTCACAAACCTTACATCATGCTGCAAAAGCAAATAAGAAACTGCAAAATAATCATCTCCTTGCAAAGAGAAAACAATTTTAGCACAATACCTTTCTGTGTTTGTCCCTCTTCCATATTCTCTTCCATGGCTACCTTTCTTCACTAGAAACAGCTACAGAGAATTAATCAAAAGCTTCAGTCAGATGTAGGAAAGTGTGGATTTTTTTTCCCTGGGAAGCTCCAACAGCAGAGGCTTAGGCAAGTCCTCAGAGCTTAGCTAAGGCTCCCTCACTCTCCTTGTTTGCTTGGAGACAGGCTGTCAAGTGTAATTTCATTCAAATTATTCTTCCGTGAAGATTATCAATTTTTCTTCTCAAAGCTGCCCATTGTGTACCACTGTAAGCAGGTATTCAAATGAACAGCCCCTGAATTTTGGGGGAAATTTGGTCTGAGCCCTTATGGCAGCAACACCGATTCATAAGCTTCACTTAGCATATAAAATGGAGAAAAGAAATTGAGGTTTGCATTGAAATCTGTGTTTTAAATTGGAAGCTGGCTGGTCTGAAAACAGATGGAGGGGTGTCCTCCTAACGGGAAGCAGACCACCAACCCATAATTCCCCCTATTTGCCACTGAAGTGGGAAAGCCCAGATGCCTGTGGGTTCTTTATGCTGTATTACTTCACTCTCTCTCTCTCTCCCACCCACCCACACCCCCCCCCCCCCCCCAGCTCCTCCTTCTGTATCAGCACATTTAAGAATAATATGACTCTTCATTTCCCTCCATCTCATATATCTGTATCATCTGGAACTAACAACAAATATACGCTATTACCTCATAATATTCTAGCAAACATCTTTATAACTACCATTTTGTATGCAACTGTGTTCATACACACATACAAGCACAATTTAATGCATACCACTAACCACTGCAAATTATATACACCCTACACATTATTTGTCAGTGTCACAGTAAACAGGAATTTAGGGGCAGTTCAGAGATTTAAAACAGTCCTTGCATCAATTTTTTTCCTGATTGCTAATATCCAAAATGAGCTGCATACTTCAAATCACTATTAAAAAACCTGGACCTTCTTAAAATGGTGCAGCACCCAATGTGGGTATGTATGTGAGGAAGCACATACAAACACACTGTTATGAATTTACTCAGGAAAAGCATAGGTTAAATACACTGTGAGGGCACCTACTAATTTGGGGAGCTCTGCAGTCTCATTTGGAATGCAAATTGGACGCTGCAGTCTAGTAATAAATTAGCATTTTTGTACCTAAGTCTACAGAGTAATGTAACATCATTTCAAGACTTTCATTATTTCACCAAGACTGCAATTAGAACACAAGTCCAATTTTTCTTTCCAGTTTTTACTTCTCATCTTCCGGGAAAAAAACTGACTAAAACTTACCCCCCAGAAAACCTACTAAGGTAGAAAATTCATATTTACATATAAATGATAAATAGCTCACCCATTACTTTATTCTATCTAAACAGATTGACTTAGTGTTATCTTCCAAGTCACACAAAAACAAAACAAAACAAAAACACAACAACAAAACACCCCAAAAGAAACACAAAGTTTTTTTGGTTGTTTGGTTAAGATTTTTTGCTTATTGGTTTGTTGTTTTTTTTTTTCCTGTACATAACTCTGTTCAAATTTCGTTCATAATAGAATATATGTTTTATAGATAAATTTAAATTTTTGTGTATATATAATTAAATAGCAGAATGCATATTTGTTTTGCTACCCTATGCATTTCCTTCTCCTTTTTTTCCTCTTTAGTTCACCTTCCTAGGGTTCTGTTTTCTAACTGAAGAACAATGATTAGTTGCCTTAGTCCTCAGATCATAGAACCATAGAATAGTTAGGGCTGAAAGGGACCTTAAGATTATCTAGTTTCAACCCCCCTACCATGGGCAGGGACACCTCACACTAGACCGTGTTACCCAAGGCTCTGTTCAATCTGGCCTTCAACACTGCCAGGATCCAACTGATCATTTCAAAATCAACACATTGTGACTGCCACTACAAATGGAAGTGCAGCAACATCACAGCATTAAAGTATCTTCCATCTTTCTAGGAATTATTCTTTCATTTAGATTTAAAAGAAAAAAAAAGGCGTATTTCCTCTAAATCTAAAGATCTCCTGTGTAAGTCTCCCCTGATATATTTTCTTTTCAAAGTATTTTCCTACATATATGTTAATATATCTTCATATTTTAAAAAGTGTTTGGCAAATATTTCACTTAGGGTGGCAATCACTTCTAAGCTTTGTTTCTTGATAATACCAAATAATTAAGCAACATCTTTAACAGTGATGTTTGCAACAGAGGAATCTGCACATTGCTTATGAAACCAAATGACCTTTTTCCTTCAAACAATCATACAAGCTTTGTTTTGAATATAAAAAGTATTTTTAAAAATTGCTGTAAAAGGATAACTGGCATAGGATACAATAAGTACTGTACGACATGAGTGCCTTAGAATAAAATAAGAAACAACTTAATAAAAAGAGAGAGAACTGCAAAGAAAGTAGGATCAGAAGAAAACCAAGACATTGTACACAACATGTAGTTAAACTGTAGAACTTGCATAGTAGGGAACTTTTCGTTAAGCAGGGTCTTGAACAGGGGAAAAAAAGCAAAAGAAAGGAGAATCTGAATCACAAAGATTGATGGATATGAAGATGCACCTCTGGACCCTGAGCTGCAAATTATTGGAGAGTAGAAGACTATTTTATGGAAAAGTTTTATCTTTTTCTTATACTACTTCTTAGACAGTCTGCTTTTGGACACAAACATATCAGAACTTGGGCTGAGTAAGTGCTTGGTCTAGTCCCCACTATGGTCATTTTCAAATCAGGTTCATACAAACCTTAATTTTTATGATAGGGTTTTTAACTTCCTAAAAAGCCTACACTCATATGCCAGAGGTTAAGATAAAATCACAGTAACTGGTGAAGCAAAGTATAGCATTGCCAAACAGCTTTGAGCTTTCCCCCCCACTCCTTGCAATAATCTATTTTTCTGTGTGGATATTATTGCCATAAAGGTACTAATAGCTCCTCCTGTTAAACATCAACTCCTCCAAACTACATAAGTGTCAAAGCTCCTTCTTAAGAGGACTCTCTTGATTAGTTTGAGAGAGAGAGAACCTGCATTTTGTTAAGATATTCATGTTAAAACAGAAAACTGCCTCCTAGATATTTCTTTAAAAAGTGTCCCCAGGACCTTACAAAACAAAATGATGAATAGGTGTTAATCTTAAAAATCAAAAAGAAAAGAAAAGAAAAGAAAAGAAAAGAAAAGAAAAGAAAAGAAAAGAAAAGAAAAGAAAAGAAAAGAAAAGAAAAGAAAAGAAAAGAAAAGAAAAGAAAAGAAAAGAAAAGAAAAGAAAAAAGAAAAAAGAAAGAAAAAAGAAAAGAAAAAGCTCTGGAACTGTTAAGAGTAACAAAGTAAACCAGAAAATGTAAACTTCATGTGATTTTCTAATCAGCAGCCACAGAAGCTTTTTTCTTCAGCACCCTGTGAAACATGTTTTCCACCAGCGATATACAAACTACTTTAAAAGCATACCCAGAAACTACCTAAGCTGCTAATCTTCTTTTTCTCACAATTCTGCGCAGAAGGAAACTATTCTAGTAGTACCTACATACTTTATTACATTTAGACAGAACTCTAAAATTCCTTCTTAATGTGAGCTGAGGTAGTTGGTGGAAGTGATCATTGGACAACCATGCCAATTGTAAATGGCAAGACAAGACAGAACATCCAACTGTATAATGAGACTAAACAGCTAATCAAGAGAATAACTGGAAGCTGATGACATTAACAGATCCCCTGGTATCCCTACGATATTATCAATTATAGTTGAGCACTTGCAGTTTTGAACAGCATAAGACACCTGACTTTACTCCCAGTTTTGTATGTTCTTCAAATCAGTTTATCAGTTTACAATGTTATTTATGTTGCCAAAACTACTACATCTGTAACTGAGCAAGAAAAATCAAGAGCCAGATCAAATTACCTCAGCTATGTTGCCATTTGCTTAGGACTGTACGAACAAGTTGTGATAGATCTGTAGAGTGAAGCAATACCCATTCTTTGTGTTTTAGGGGGATTCATTTCAGACTAATGACAGTCAGGTCCCACAGACTGGCTGCACTTTAGCAGCAGGGGTGGCATAAAGTAAAATCATGGAAGTATGTTCTGGTTTCATTATATGAAAAATAACTTACATTCTTAGAGAACATTCTGTGATGCAACCAAAATGCAGCAGGTGAGAAAAATTGGGACATTCACTTCAAAAGCTCACTCCTAAACTCACCAAAGCAGTAACATTGATGTACAGGTAGCAATTAGCTTACAAAAATTAGGCAGCAGACTATGAAAATCTGCGAATGGCTCACAAAAAAAAAATTAAAATGGGATGATAAAATTTGATATTTAGAGCTCTCCATAATTAATATCTATCTTTTATATTCAAAACAGAAGTATAACTATAAAATTATGTCAAAAGAAATTTAAGCTTTGGAATATCCCAACAGACTAAGGTTAAAGGAAGCATTGAGAAGTTTTAAGACTTCCAAGATGTGTCTAATGGCCTGTTCTAAGATGTGTATTTCTCATTTACAGCTTCACAAAATATTTATCAAAATAAACAAAGGGCACTTGGTCCATCCTAGAGTTTAACTCATGCCAGACACTCACACAAGTGTCCAGGGAAGGGAGAAATGCTTAATGACTTGAAAAATTATCAGAATTAATGGAGAAATGGAACGTTAAGAGAGGAAGGAAGGAAGCCAAAGGTAAAATGTAACACTGGTAGACTATTGATGTTTAACCAAATGATGGGGTTGTGTGTAGTTCTACTAATTCCCCACAGTTATTTTTCTGAGGAAATTGCATTCATGTAGAGGAACAAAGTACCTGTTTAAAAGAGGCAGTTATCAAAGAAATAGCAGGATAATCATAGAATGTGAAGACATTTCAGAACAGGCCTTCACCTGACAGAAGTCTTATTAATTAGAAGAAATAATTGCATTTTTACTAATAATATCAATCATTATTTGCTAAACCATTGAGAAAAAAAGTTCTATACAAACACAGAATACTAAAACAGATGTTTGAGAGGTTATTACAATCCTACTTGTGTTCAAGTCCAGATGTTATATTTGACAGAGGTGTGATAGACATCCTGTCTTTAACAACCTTAATTTATTCTCATTCCTTCTACAATCTAACACTTCTAGCAACAGGGATTTTATTGAACAGGAGACTGTGAAGGGGACCTCTGCAGGCAGCTTCATTATATTCTACGCTAATAACCACTAACATCATTATCATGTTCAGGAAATTAACCCCTTTGCAGAATTCTCATCGGGTTGAAAAAAATTCTTCACTGAGAAAATCTTTCACCGCTGAATATATCCAGCCTTAAAACACAAGAAATAAGAATTTGTTACTCTCAGTACTCAAATATGTATTTAATATATGCTGTATCAATCAAGAGGAGAAAAATAACAAAAACTTGATTAATAGGACCTCTGATTCAGAATAGCAGTATGCTTCCAGACTATTATCTGTAGCCATTTTAAGTATTATCAGCAAGTTAAAACTTTCAGTTTGACTGGATGTGTTTCATGATTATTATCAGTAAAGTTTCACTTCTGAAAATAAATTATATTTTCCAGATTTAAGAGAGTTAACACTACCAATACTCTCCTAAAACTCTGAAGAAATGAAATCATTTTTGTAGCACATACACACACACACACACAATTCTACTTGACTCTGTTTTTACCAGGGGACTTGGAGTACACTATCTCCAGGGTTCTTCTCCAACCTCAAACACCTGTGACTGTATTCTAAGATTCCCTACTGGTATAACTAATACTGAAATATTCTATACATTTTCTGGTGCCATCAATGCAAAGATGCAGCTGAAAACTGGAGGTACTTTGAAAAATAGGCATGATTATTTGACATGGTATCAGACATGGTAATGAAAAACCATAAGATGCTTATGAAAAACATCCTTTCAATTTAAAAACCTCAAAGTAATTATTCTGATAAATTTAACAAAAAGGTTAAGAAGCATCTACGTCACAAAGTACATACAACAAAAGAGATCCAATTCAGAGGCTGTTCAAGTCAAGTCAATATTGTTGGAATTTGAAACTATTCCAGTTTGGAACAAAATATTTTCTTTTTTCTTTTTTTCAAAACACTATAGAAGGTAGTCAAGATTGGATCTTGAAAACACACACAAAAATCAAAATCATGATCTGATATTTTCCTAGTTATGCTTTAATTAGGTCATAGGAATTCTCTGATTAATTCCTATATCATGCAGGAGTTTGGACTACATGAACACATTAGTCCCTTCTGTTTTTTTAATCACTTAATTAAAACTGTAATTATGTTTACTGAGTGGTTTCATATCTTAATGTGCTCTGATTCCCTTGACTCCTGTGGTCTCTGTACACCAAAGTGTTCATGCAAATAGCTTCAGAATTTAGAGGCCTAGTATATGTGAAAATTAGGTACAGATAACACCACTGGTTTTTCTTCCCTCCCCATTGTCTTTTGGAGTAAGTTGCCGACACACTGCTATTAAAGACATTATTTGCCCTACATGCAACACCACTATGTGTATCTCCCTGTGTGCCTCTGTTCCAGTAGTGGTATCAGTCTATTCAAGTTTCTCTTTGTCTCTGTAAAGTCTCTCTCTTGTGTTCAGAGTTTGAGAAATTTCTGAAAGCACCACCTGATGATTTCAAAAGGCCATACTTGGTCTAACCCTTTGTCTTGAAGAGGACTACATTTAGCTCCCTGTTAGGAACCAAGAAGGCAGCTAGACACAGAAGAGTATGCAACGCATGCACAACATACAGTTAAAGCAACAAGAAAAATAAACATAACTGTATGGGAGGTATATAAAAAGGCACAGA
The DNA here is from genome assembly GCF_028554395.1 of Pezoporus wallicus. Lineage (NCBI taxonomy): Eukaryota > Metazoa > Chordata > Aves > Psittaciformes > Psittacidae > Pezoporus > Pezoporus wallicus. Next base: position 9,739,231 of record NW_026640488.1, read on the forward strand.
CAAAAATGACCTGCTTTTCCACATGGTTCCCACTACTGTCGTATCTTGTTTCTCCTTATCAGAGAGAGAGTTTTGACTGTTCCCACTGGGAAACAGTAGCTTCCCATACAAGATACTGCTTCACAGGGAAAGCAAGCATCATATTTCTGTAACTGAACTCACATTCCCTCACTTCCATCACAGTTCAGTGTTTGCAAGTGTGACAAAATTCAAGGCAGCATTAAAACAGAGTTATCCTTTAAATCTTATCTCAAGGCTCAGTATTTGTTACCTACACTCTGCCTACAAGATTCAAACGGAGGAGTTGATTTACACTTAGAGATAGGGAATCTCTATAAACTCATCCATTAGTTCTGCTTTCCACTTCAGGGTCTACAATTGCTCCACATGAATCACAACACAGAAGAAATAATCAAGTTACTGTGCATGCACAGCACACAAACCACAGAATCGTAGAATCATAGAATAGTTAGGGTTGGAAAGAACCTTAAGATCATCTAGTTTCAACCCCCCTGCCATGGGCAGGGACACCTCACACTAAACCATGACACTCAAGGCTCTGTCCAACCTGGCCTTGAACGCTGCCAGGGATGGAGCATTCACAACTTCTCTGGGCAACCCATTCCAGTGCCTCACCACCCTCACAGGAAAGAACTTCTTCCTTATAGTCAATCTAAACTTCCCCTGTTTTAAGTTTGAACCCATTACCCCTTGTCCTATCACTACAGTCTCTAATGAAGAGTCTCTCCCCAGCATCCCTACAGGCCCCCTTCAGATACTGGAAGGCTGCTATGAGGTCTCCATGCAGTCTTCTCTTCTCCAAGCTGAACAGCCCCAATTTTCTCAGCCTATCATCATACGGGAGGTGCTCCAGTCCCCTGATCATCCTCGTGGCCCTCCTCTGGACTTGTTCCAACAGTTCCATGTCCTTCTTATGTTGAGGACACCAGAACTGCACACAATACTCCAAGCGAGGTCTTACGAGAGCAGAGTAGAGGGGCAGGATCACCTCCTTCGACCTGCTGGTCACGCTCCTTTTGATGCAGCCCAGGATACAGTTGGCTTTCTGGGCTGCAAGTGCACACTGACTACTCATGTTCGTTTTCTCATCAACTAACACCCCCAAGTCCTTCTCTGCAGGGCTGCTCTGAATCTCTTCTTTGCCCAACCTGTAGCTGTGCCTGGCATTGCTCCGACCCAGGTGTAGGACCTTGCACTTGCCATGGTTAAACTTCATGAGATTGGCATCAGCCCACCTCACAAGCGTGTCAAGGTCCCTCTGGATGGTATTCCTTCCCTCCAGTGTACCAACCGAACCACACAGCTTGGTGTCATTGGCAAACTTGCTGAGGGCTCACTCAATCCCACTGTCCATGTCACCAACAAAGATGTTAAACAAGACCAGTCCCAACACCGAGCCCTCAGGGACACCACTCGTTATTGGTCTCCAGCAGGACATTGAGCCATTGACCACAGCTCTTTGTGTGAGGCCATCCAGCCAGTTCTTTATCCACCGAGTGGTCCATCCATCAAATTGATGTCTCTCCAATTTAGAGACAAGGATGTTGTGTGGGACAGTGTCGAACGCTTTGCACAAGTCCAGGTAGATGACATCAACTGCTCTATCCCTGTCCATCAGTTCCGTAGCCCCATCATAGAAGGCCACCAAATTGGTCAGGCAGGATTTCCCCTTAGTGAAGCCATGCTGGCTGTCACCAAGCACCTTGTTGTTTTTCATGTGCCTTAGCATGCCTTCCAGGAGAATCTGCTCCAAGATTTTACCAGGCACAGAGGTGAGACTGACTGGTCTGTAATTCCACAGGTCATCCATTTTCCCCTTCTTGAAAATGGGGGTTATATTTCCCTTTTTCCAGTCATCAGGAACTTCACCTGACTGCCATGGTTTTTCAAATATGATGGCCAGCAGCTTAGCAACTTTATTTGCCACCTCCTTCAGGACCTGCAGATGGATTTCATCAGGTCCCATTGACCTGTGCACATTCAGGTACTTAAGATGGTCTCAAACCAGATCCTCTCCTACAGTGGGTCTTCATTCCCACAGTCCCTGCATCTGCCTTCCAAGACTTGGGTGGAGTGGTCAGAGCATTTGCCAGTGGAGACTGAGGCAAAGAAGTCATTAAGAACCTCAGCTCAGACCAGCTCTACCAGCACCCAGTAGACCTGACCTACTAAATTGAATCCCATTTTCTAGATATCCAAACCCCTGACTATGGCACCATGCTTCTAACCATTTATTAACCTGGCCAATCCTCCTAGCCTTTTCAAGGTCCTCCTCTTTACCCTGGAGAGTTGATGAAAAGACCATCTGAGTTCCAGAACCCCTAACCACCTCTCCCAGGGCTCTGTAGTCTTTCTTCATATACTCCAGGCTACTGCTATCTATATCCCTAGCACCCACATGTATCACCAGAAGTGGGTTATAGTCAGAGGGACTTACTAAAGCAGGCAGCCTCTCTGCAGCATCCCTGATCCGTGCCCCTGCCCCTTGAGACTGGGTCAGGCCGACAGATGAGTGCTTCTGTCCCATTCAAAGTAGAGTCCCCTGCTACTACGACCCACCACTTTTTCCTGGCAGCACAAGTAGAGATCTTCTTTACATCACCTGGTTGTTCATGATGTGAATGTGTTTCCTCATCAGCCCCTGCATGACAGCAATGTGGTTCTGGGTGGGGACAACAGATTCAGGAGGAAGTCCCTTGCTTTTAATTGTCCTTTTCCTCCTTTTTTTGTTGGTTTTTTTTTTTCTGTTACTATTTCCCAGCTTCCCGGGTTAACAGCCTCTTTCCTCCATGAACTACAGTGGACGCTTGAGGCCCCTGCACAGTTTGGGCCTGGAGCAAGCAGTCCTGCTTCCTCTCAGCTTCCCTGACATCCTTCAGCCTATTGACAGAGTACCACAGCTCAGCCACCTGCTGCAGGAGGAAACATCATGTCAGCAAGATACTCAATAGACTATCTGCAATACCCTTCTCTCTCCATTATCCTACGAGTTATATTTAGATATTGTCTTTGCTCACACACTATTTGACACAGAATAGTCTTTGCAGTTAAGACTCTTGCACATCACAAGACATACGAATAATAATCAGGAATTACTAATGCTTGGCTTTCCACACTGTGGAGTCAAAAGTCATGTGAAATAAAATGAATGAAAAAATAACTGTATGAATGATACACATAAACTTTTTTTTTTTTAAGTCCATAGCAAAAATTCTAATGAATTTACATAGAGCTGAAGGTGTTATTTACTCTCAAAAGCAACTCAGAAAACACAGACATGAAAAGTGTCCTGATTTTTTTACTGTTGCTTTTTAGAACTGTAAAATTGATATATTAATATACACATTTGAAAAGAAAGAATACAATTGATTATGAGACTGTCCAATTTATAGTAATGATTTTCTCATGAGAAAAGCAGCACATTGTGGTTTCTCTTTAACTTCATGGAAGCATCAATGAAAATTATGCATCTAAGACCATCAGAAAGTGCATGAGAGAAACATGCAGGACACTGAGGAGGTCATTATGCTTCAGAGACTTTTCATGTCAGCTCAGAATGTTACGGAAGATTCAGCTGAGCTTTATGGAATATAAGATAGAAAATAAAATAAATAAAAAAAAAGGAACAAACAATGTCCTTGCAATGGCAGTAAGCATTTGGTTGCTAATGAGTTCAGAAGCCCCACTGCAGAGTCTTTTCTTCAAGGCCTGGTTAAGGAGCAGCTACAGTAGATTCTTTGTGTACATGCCAGGTATGTTTTTGCTACCACTGGACTCTTCTCCAACTGCATCCATTTCATCAAAGCTCTGAAGGGAATAAGGAAAAACAAGCCAAAATAGGGAGATTAGCAGTAGAGTAAAAAAAAGACAAATAAAAAAAGGCTGCTGGGTGGGTCCTCTGCTCTGCTAAGAGAGAGTTCTAGAAATTAACTGTACCTGTACATATATATACGTGTGTGTGTGTGCTTTATATAAGTATATATGTGCGTGCGTGTATATTCACATGTAGATGCATTCATATAACAGACACACATACTCCTATGCAATTCTATTCAGTTGCAAAATATTCAACAAATGAGACCTTTCCACAGTATGCATTCCCAGCAACAGGCATGTAAATCATGCCTTAAAAAAACATACACTAAGTGCTGTACTGCATCCCTCACCCCACCCCTTTATCATCCCTCACCCCATCCCTTTATCCTTCCTAGAAAACCAAAGTTTACCTGTGTATGAAAAAGCAAGTGCTAACAATATCTATGTTTGGTCCAATGCAGTTTTTAACCTTATTAATACATTCTTCCTTACAACAATGCCTCATTTTTTCTGCCAGACTGCGGCCAACTGTTTCCATATGAAGTACATGCCTGCTGTCTTCATATCTGCCAATATTTGTTCCTTCCTCAGCCTTTTAGCCATCAAATTCTAACAGACATAAAAGAGAAATAAAAGGATGATAAAGGAAGTATGGCTGTTCTTTCATGAAGCATAACACTGCCAGTAAAAGATTGAACTTACGAAGGGAGGACTATAAAAGGCAAAAGTAGAACAAATAAACCTTCTTAAAGAAAACCCCTCAATTCCATGACTACGGAAACACATCATTAAGGGCCAGTATAATTCAGAAGAACATTTTTCTCTAACTGTACACTAACTGCATTTTTACAATACTTTTTTTTAAACAGAAAAACCTCTTTCTCCGGAGTCTTCCCATAAACAAACTGAGAACACAAGACAAATGGTTTTCTTTGATATGTAAGCAAGAAAACCTCACTGCACACACTTAAAGAAACATAGTTCTTGTGAGCAATACTGAACTCATTAATCTCTCAGAAGTAAGCCATGGAGTATTTATGAAACCAGAGAAATGCTAGAAAATTCTCACACATTCTATGTGGTTTTAAGAAGTTCATGTGAAAAAAAAAAATCATACATTTTTGCTATTAAGAGCCTGTTCTACATTTTTATTTATAGATATGCATTCCCTTCCTTTTTGTTCATCATACATAAGCAGCCACCATCTTTTCATGGCAGCTCTAATGTTGTACACATTTAAGGGTAGTATACCAGCCTAGTCTTCTTATATCATTATAACCGTATCTATACCATTCTTTTATTGAGATCCCTCTTGCGAATAAAAAAATATCATTTTAGCTTTAGCTATTGAAACACATAATGCATTTCTTTACGCTGTTGAAAAACAAAGCAAACACCCCCCCCCACACACACACACACAAAAAAAAAATAACACAAAACCCCCCACCTTCTTGCTAATCCTATTTCCACCTTGCTATTCCACCCAGTTTCTTCCAACCTAACAAGATTCCAGAATTTCACCTATATATCAGGTTCATTAGCTGGACAACATCATTTGCTGGTATCAAGCTTTCTGCTGTATCTTGCTAGCACCACAACTTCAGGACCTAATTCAAATTCATCATTGTCAGTACCTCTTTTCATCTTATCAATGCCACCCACCAAAAAATCTCACCTCACTTCATAGCTTTTTTTATTTCTTGCCCTACCATTTTCTAGCATATCAGTATTGCTGGAACTAATTTCTATCTCTGCTGTATGAGCACTTTAAATTTTCCCCCTTTCTTTGATTTTGTCCCATTTTCAAAAATAAAATTTACTACTTCAACTACTCTAAAATACTGATATATAGTTATGAAGTGCAGGTGTTTTAAAAACATGGTGGGTAAGTATGCTGCTAAACTTGAAAAACAATTTAGTCTAGGTCAGAGTTACTGTCCTCCATTTGAACAGGTGATCAACTAGAAACATGACAACTTTCAGAAACAAAACATCTAATTGCTACATTCTTAAAATATATTATGTCATTAGATTAAAAATGCTGTATTCTGAAATATCTGTGACCATCAGCAGTTAGATTACCTACCTCCGCTGTTTGTCACTACTTACAGTACAAACGAAGTAGCAATAGTGCTTCTGCTATGTTCAGTACCATGGGAAACATCAGTGATTAAACAAATAGAAATAAACTGACCGACACACATATGCATAATTTTGAAACTATCCACTTTAAAACTGCAGACGTTTCTAAACCCTGAATGGTACCCTTGCAACATATGATGATATATATATTTCATTGATTGTGTTAACTATAACGATGGAGAAGAATTACCATCTATTAAGGCATATATTTAAACTTATCTGGAGTATGAGAAGGGCATGAACTACATCTCTGGACCACAGAAACCGCTTCAGCAATAACAAGAAATGCTGAGATCGGACATAGCTGGAAAAAAAAACAGGACTTGAGAGTTATTCAAACCTTATTTAAATGAAATAATTAGGTGTGTAACTTCGGATGACTAGCAGTTGCTACATTCTGTCCATTCATTAGTGAGATTTTCAAACTTTTGAGTGTACACATCTTTCTGAGACTGTACAAACTATGTTATGAAGACAGGCTGAGAGGCCTGAGATTGTTCAGCCTAGAGAAGAAAAGGCTCAGGGGAGACCTTAGAGCAGTCTTCCAGTATTTAAAGGGGGCCTGCAAGAAATCTGGACAGGGACTTTTTACAAGGTCATGTAGTGACAGGACACGGAGGATGGCTTTAACCTGAAAGAGAGGAGATTACATATTAGGAGAAAATTCTTCACTGTGAGGGTGGTGAGGCACTGGAACAGGTTGCCCAGAGGAGGTGTGAATGCCCCATCCCTGGAAGTGCTCAAGGCCAGGTTGGATGGGGCTTTGAGCAACCAAGAGTATAGTGGAAGGCATCCCTGCCCATGGCAGAAGGTTCTGGCCCCTTCCAACTCAAACTATTCTATGATTCTATAATTCCATGAAGGGTTGCTCCAGAATTGTATCATCAACCAGAAAAGCCGAGCATCTCGTAACAGCTAGAATTTACTGTACGAAAATTATTTCTACAGCTAATCTAACACACAGATAGATAAAAGCTTTTATAACTATTTAGATGTTGTGATAAACTTTGCAGAGTTCTATTTAGATTTTTTTAATCAGTGATTTTACTAATTCTACATTTTACCACATTCTGTTATTGTACGTATACGTGTTTTATTTTTTTTTACAAGTATGCAAACAGACAATTTAAAAACCAAGCCTAAAGAAAATACAAACCTCCTTCTTTATTCTCCCTTATTTAAAGTTTTTGTGTGAGTGAATTATGAGAGTATCTTCAGGCTATTTTTTATTCTTCACATTTGTATGGACAGTCCAACGTCTGCTTCCCTTTATATATTTCCCTCCAAAATACAGTCCCAATTTCCTTGACTGACTAGCACAGCGCCCACAGCTATCTTCACTGAACAATTGTCAAAACAAGCTATAATCTGGTGACTCTGAAAAGCCTTTTTCTAATGTAGTACTTTGTGAAATGTTCACAGCAGTATGATTTCAGGGGCAAACTTGAACACTGGTACCCAGCAAAGCAGGCCTCTCCTTCCATGCCCAACATCCAGAGCTCTGCTGTTTCTAAGCACTTGTTCATTCCAAATAATATGCTATTGGATAGCACCAACTTCGTTTATCTGTTCACCACTTACTTACTATCTGTAAACTGTATTTGTGAGTATGGCTGAGCTGCAGAGGAAGTGCTGTTTGCTTTGTGTTTGCTGCTGCTAACAGGGACAAATGCAGGCCTTGTGACGTCCACCTGCAGGAAGTGGGGAAGGCAATGAGGCAGCTTAAGGATAAGGGGGAAAATGGGACCAAAAACCCCACACAACTATAGAAGAAATATTTTCAAGACAAATATTTCTGTTTGGTTTTATTAGCAAGTGTCAAAAGAAGAAAAGATTTCAAACACACTGTATAAGAATTGTTTCAGTTCTTAAATTATAATGCTTTACCATATTTGGGGACAATTCTACTACTAATAGCTTAATACTATACATTTTCTTTGACGCTGACGTTAAAGGGAATAGCACAAAAAAAAACAAACAAAAAAAAAAAAAAGGAAGTTTTGGCTCCATTGATAGACAACCAAATAGAATAAAAAAGGACTGCCAGGGTGGATGACCATCTCCCACAGTCCTGCCATTGCCTTGGAATTTCATTTCAGTAATATCTTACAGTAGTATAGTCACATTTTCCGCCATACTTCCGCCATGAAGGGAAAAATGTCATTAAATACTGTATAACCTCTTGAAAATACCCTGAAAGGTAATAGCTGAAGTTCTGACTATTGTTACTTTAAAAAGAAATGTGACCCTTAAGACCTGTGTTTGGGAGCATTGCTGTGAGAAATTAATAAACATCCTTTCACTTCCTCCCTCTGACATAAAGCAGAAATAAGAAAGAGAAGTTGACAGGTCACACACTAACGTGAAGAGTTCTGTAGAAACAACTCTAGATTTTAATCTGGACTGACAGCTACCCTATTCTTCACCAGTGTTACATATAATGGACACATAACTCTTGCTTCAAAGTCAGAATAACCTGCTATCTAACTCTGAAAGACAGAATTACCAGGGTTCATTCCAGCATTCGGAACCAAACTACATATGAATCAACTATTTATTCAGGCATATAGTACTCCAAGAAAACATGCTTTAAAAAAAATAATAATAAAAATGTCCCCAAAGTACATTGTTTTTTTAAGCCACTCCTAAGAGAATTAGAAGTTCTATTATGTGTATGACCTTAAAGAAATGATGAATGTTAACCTTACTGTATAAATTCAAGTAGTTGAGACATTGTAATATATGGATCACAAAGAAAAGGAATGCAACCTTCCACTAAGTGGAAAAATTGTTTTCTACAGATGTTTCATTGCCTTGGATATATAATTTAACTGTATTTAATACAATCACCGATTTACTTCCACAGTATCAATGACATGTTTATCTGCTTCTAAATCTTTTTTTTCACTGTCTTTTCATTTGTAAAATTGCATAGATATTAATTGTATTTATCCACACCGCTCCCCAGTTTAGCATACATGTCAGATCTCAAGGTTAATTCCTCTAATAGAAATTTACACCTAATTTTTTATCTAAGTAACATTCACACGATGCTGCAGAGCCTTTACAATGAATAGAAAAAACATTGTGTTCTCTTGGGTCTCAGAACAAGACAGCTTCTGAGACCCTACCCTCACTACAGCTGATGAAATTGGTGACAAAAATGGTCCTTCTGGAGGAAAAACAAAGGCATCAATAGAAAAGGGACAATGCACATCTGAGGAGTATTTTTGACAGGTTTTGAATTTCCATAGAGTCTCTTTTCAACAGCTACTGAAGATTTGCAGAATAATGCATCAAAGGACAGTACTATTCTTGTCAACACTCTGCTGGTATTGTAGACAAAGCTATCAAAAGAAAAAACGCATTGCTCAGAGACAACAGTGTTGCAGAAGCTGGACAGTTTATGCCTTAAAGCCCCACAGAGTTTACATTTTGAGTTTTCAGATTTTCAGCCATATATGCGAAGGACTCTCCATCTCATGCAACTCACCTATGTAATGTATAGCTTGCATTCCTAGTCTAGATATCTCCCTAGCCATGGTAACATCCCCAAAACTCTCAGAGAAGATCAGATCTCAGATTCAAATTTTTCAAAATTAGCTACTTAAGGCACAACACAGTGGATATTCTTGAACTGTATCTCACTCAGTGTTTGCTTTCCGGTAATATGAGACAAACTGTCAAGGAAAACAAAACAGAACAAAGAAAATCAACAAACCACCACTACCAACAACAACCTAAAGACAGCCAACTTACTCTCTAAAGCTTCTGTATGACACATTTGTCTCAGCTCCCATATATGTTTCCTGACAATTTTTTCTTCTGCTAATTTTTAATCTCTCTAGTGGAGATGAAGTGATTTAAAGCAAATGTAGAGAATACACTGTCCTATTCAAAGACTGAAAAGAATAAAACTCACTTCCTTGAGTAGCAGGACTCACCATAATTAAATACTGGTAGTGCTTCTAAAGTAATATGACAATAACGAGAGAGTAATAACCCCATCCTGCAGGATTTCAATTTTCCTAGTTCTGAGTTTCATCAAACATGGATAATCTGACTAGCTACATGATACAGATGTAATCTATTTAACAGTATTTTACAGAATTAGAATGTAGGTTTTTCATTACATGGCACTGAAAAAGACAAAACAATTTAGGTAAGTGCATTCATGTACCTATTAGAAATGTGGTTAGAGAAGCAGAAGACTTTTCCCTTCTTCTATCTACTTATAAATAAGAAATAACTTAGACTTTCATGGACTGAATTGCTATAGAACTGTTAGGGGTTCAGACTCAAAACTGCTGCTGCAAATCAGTATTAAGTGAAGAAAAGAGGATTGTCTAGGAGCAAAATTAGTGTCTTAAATCAGAACAAATCTGCACACGTTAAAGTGAATCTACAACAAACTTGTTCACCTTGCTCTTATAACCCATCTCTTTATCATAATGGTTTGCCATAAAATGAAGTCTTTGATTCCTTCAATGAGAAAATTTTGCCAGAAATTTAACCTAGGCAGCCTACAAAATTGACTAGATTAACTAGATTAACCTTAAAGTATTTGGTATATCAAAGTTGATAAACTATTTGGGAAAAACATATTCAGAATTCAGCAAGCATTGTCACTGCTGCTATGGGTTACTTGAAAATTTACATTCATAGACGCTTTGATACTTTGGTCTTAGAAAGTTACTAGCTCCAATGAATGGCTAGAAAATTGAATAAAATGGTAATAATACTCCAAATGATAAAGACTCCTAGAACTTTCCTTTTCATTTCTCAGAGTTTTCAGTTTTAGAATAAAGGTGTAAAAGAGTTACATTTAGAAAATAAAAGAACATTATAATAGAGGAAGAGGGAGGAGAGTGTAAGAAAAGTAGTTCTTTTCTTTGCAAGTATTTTATGCCAGAATAGACATAGTAAGAGAAAGTGAATCATGGTTCTTACAGAATCCTGAAAGATTTTGTGACAGAATTAATAATGCAATAAATTATGTTCTTGCTAATCCTATTTTTTTTTAAAAATCACATACCTCCAGTATTATCTGTAACAGTAAACTCTAAATAACACAGTCTTTGAAAGAAATTAATTTTATAAATCATTGCTCTTATAAACCTGGGGGGATTGAATTAAATTTCAAAAGCAGATACACACTATCTCATATTTCCACAATCAAAATTACATACTAAACTACAGAATAACAGAAAGTCTTCTTTTTGAAGGCAGTCTGACAAAATTATTTACCTGACACTGCCTCAAAGAAGAGAGGCTGAAATAGTAACATGAAGAAAATAAAATTCCCATCACTGAGCACTGAAGCCACATATTAACTCAGCAAAAATGATGGGTGATGATATCTGCTGAAAATTAAGATATTATGAATAGAAACACTATGAAGTTTCATTTCTTTGTGTTATAGTGTTATTTTAACCTAATATATTAGCATGCTATTTTAATAACATGCTAAGAAGCCCTGTGATTAATATGCAAGTGTTCTGCTAACTGAGCTCTTAATTAGGCTAACAATTTAGAAGACACAGGAAATAAGGGAGTTAATTTAGGCAGTTTGTACATGAAAAGAATTAAAATTTAAAGCTAATCATGCACAGAATAAAAGTGAAGCCAGAACCTGTGAAAAGAGGAGACTCAAAATTTTCATTTTCTTGAAACTGTAATGTGAGCAGCATCTTGCCTACTAATTAGCAGAACTTGATGATCCCACTTTCAGTATATGTAACATATGTACTTGAGCATATGTACAACTTTCCATAATAAATATTGATAGAGATACCATACTATTTATTTGATCTTTTTCCTGAAAGTCCTTATACAGCATTTGAAGTATATATATATATATATATGAATGTTAAATTTCTATTCAACCAAGAATGTTAATTGCATGGAAAGCAGAAGAGAACCATGTTTTTCTAGTAATACTGTGGTACTGCGTAGAAATTCAGTGAAGTTACACAGACCAGTAGTGCCATGCATTGTGAAGAGAAAATCAGAGACAATGGCCATGCCCCAAAAAGCTTTTATTTCAACTATCACAAAAAGGAGCAAAACAGCAAGCCATTTACGTTTCCTCAGTTCTAAAAATAAAAGACTAAGTGGGAGAGGGTGTGGGCTCCAGTGCAAGAGACGGATAAGAAGGGCAGAAGGATTAGACTAGAATGTCGGAGGATCAGGAGCAGAGGTTTGATATTCATAATTTTAATGTGATACTTAACTACTTAGTGAGCTCTTAGACTTCAAAACACGCTGGCACTATAGCACAAAACTTGGTGCAAGACCAAACCTCAGTCATTTGCATCTCTGTTTTCAAGATAAATTACTGCACCTAATCACTTTAGAATTACTGCTGTCTAAATCCTCATTTCTCATCTTCCACACCTTCTGTAAGCATGAAGTAAATTATCTGGACTTAAACACCTGCTGTGGTGTTAATTGGAGTTGTTACATCTCCAGCTACACTCATTTGTGACTTGGTGACTAGCTAGGTTAGCTAATGCAAAAATAACACTGAAATTACAGGCTCACAATCCATGTCTCCTTAAATCTCTATGCTAAATAGAATTATCTGATGAATTTTCTCATTATAAATTATGGCAAGAATTACATGTCACCTGAATAGATTTTTGTCATTCTATTGCCTCTCCTAAGAGATATGTCCATAATACTGATTGTTTACGTTGATGGACAATAATTTACAATAACAAGTTGCAGCCAAAAAATTTCAGTTGGAATCAAAAATCACACACCAGTGATGTAGATGGTTGGACTGCATCTGCAGTAAGGAAAGGTACTAGTTATAACTTTTTTGTGTTAATTTGTGATGAACACAAGCCCTTAGTGCTATTACAGAAAATCTACAGATACAAGCATTTGAACATTCTTTCACAGTTCTACCCCTAAAATTTCTGTTAGCTGTACCATAAGACAAGTTCGCAAAAAAAAAAAAAAAGAAATTTTCTTCAAAATGTATATGATTAGGTTTCAACTTCACTATTTCTAAAAATCACAACCACTATGCAACAAGTATCTTCATGCACTGAACCCTCTCCTTCAGCAACTACAAGTTTTCCCATTTCTCAAACCTTAAAAAAGACTTGATTTACAACATTACAAAAGCTGAAGAACCAAACAAATCAAGATCTAGAGATTTAATTAGTGACACCAAACTTCAGTCCAAAAATAAATCCTCATGTTAAAGGTACATGTCAGCGAACCACAGCATAGGAGGCAGATTAATCCACATCATCTTTGTAATGAGGATATCTGATTTATTCTCTCTATAGAATCCTGCAAATTCAGACCTAAAGAGACAATAAGCCAATGAATCAAGATAAATTATGTCTGCAATGTGAATTGTAGCTTTTTGCAGTTTTCTAATTCCTCTGTCATTTCATCCCTTTGGTAAGTTTAAGAACAAAAAACAAAACAAACCAAAATGATCAAAACACAACCAAAAAAAAAAAAAACCACCACCAAAAATACCCCAAACCAATCAACCAACCTTTTACAAGAGTCAAAGAAAACAACTGTAAAACAAAAAAATATGATCATGCTCCTAATAACCAATCTGAACCCTAAGTAGCCACATCTTTACTTATTCTTGAAGAAATTACCCCTACCAATATAGCATGGATTATTGTGTTAGCTTTGAAGACAAAGTGTCACTGAATGTGTATATGTTAGTTGGCACAGAAAAGCTGATTTATTTCCATTTGTTTTGTGACATTAGTTGATTTTATATTAATTGTTACTTTAATTCACCTATTATTTAGACAGTATATTAGACTATTAGTGTAGTAATGCTTGTTTTGGTGAATATCTGAAAACAGCATTTTACTGTTAATCTCCAAGTTAGATGCTTTAATTTAAGTGTCTATCTACCGGAACCACTTCCATCCCTCTTTATCAGTACTGAGAAAAGCAATTAGTTCACATTCCAGTCTCAATTATATCTATTATATCTCAATATTCTGGAAGCCAAACGAAGGCAAAAGCCTTTAATCTACAGTAAATCTTGCTATGTTTTAAGACAACATCATTACTAGCTGTCATTTGCCAATCCAGAAGTTAACAGGTAAACTTTTCTGGCAAAATTATGGCAACTCCCAGGATCTTAAGGTACACTCATTTCTGCAACACTCAGTGATTTTAAGATGTTTAAGATAATTAGTTATATGGGACAGAGATATTAAATTATGATGTCAGACTGAACTGCTACCTGGAATTATGACATATACCATTTGTATATGCATCTTGATGCATCTTCAAGTATTCATTCTAGATTTCTCCTGAAAGTGATTAGCAGTTAACAAACCTCTCAATTCAATAGTACTGAGATCTTATTAACTTTGCTAAATACAAAACAAAATCTAACTTAGCATCTACCAAGTTATCAGATAAAAAGATAATAGTGAAAAGCTATAACGGTTATGTCTTTACTCATATTATTTACTAAGATTTTCAACAAACATCAGTACTTCAAGGAAAACAACCTCAAGGGCCTAAACCAATTAATTGTATTGCTGTAATTACCCATAAAATAGAACACAGTAACTGGAAAAGAGAAATGGAGGTAATAAATGAAAAACCAGAAGCAGAATTGTAAAGATGAGACGTAGCAAGCAAAATTGCACATTTTAAAATCTTGAAAAAATAGATAATTATTTTATTCAAATGCATGTATTTAGTTTTATATATATCTTTATCATACAGATACAGACACTCGTGTGTATGTATCCTTCAGATAGGTGTGCATACAGCCAATGTCAGTTCTTTTATATACCACTTATAAATAACTCTATAAATAATTGAGAGCAAACAGTAAAGCAGTCCTTGGAACCACAAACACAGCTTTCAGAAAGCACTAAAGGAACTGAATAAGAACAGAAGCATACCCTTTATGATTTTAATTTTCATTAAGACATTCTCTGCCACAGAAAACAGCTGAATGGTTCCAGAAGGCAGAAATATTTTCAAGGTCTATTAATAACTAGATGGATGTTATTCATCTAACTAATGTTATTCAACTAATGTTCATTCAACCTGTCACCTAAAGTGTAAAAAAGAAAAGTACAAGCCAAAACGGCATGCAATAATTAGTCAGATGCATTCATCTTTGGCAAAGTATCTTATCTTACACAACAGGGCATGCCTGAAATATTGATAATGCAGCTAGTATCTATCAATTTTGTGAAAGTGGATTATAGTGCATTTCAGGATGCTCCATGTAATAACATAAGGTGTTATATTTGTGTAAGATTTCTGTGATTTTTCTATTTGTGTTAGTGTTGAACTAAGCCACATATAATGCTACCAGATTACACATCCAGTGACACTTGAAAAATTAAGTATAGCAGATCACTTCAGATAGGGACAGCATTAGAAAGACACGGTATTTTATTTCTTCAGCTGTACAACAGTTGCTTTCTGGATTCAACTTCTATGACATTACAAGAAGTTATATCTAGGTTTTAAGTCAGAGTGTAGGTACATATTCTTAGCATGCCAGATTCAAACTTGCAATAAAAATAAAGCTATTCTGAGGTCTTTAGAGATCACTTAGTTTGCCCTTATGTAATATGGCTGGGTGAACATACCTAGATGTTTATCACAGCACCTTATCTTCTCAGCAGCACAGATCTTCCAAGGAGCAGCAGCTCATGTTTTCTCCAGCTACAGTACCTACCTATGGCAATCCAGACTGACTCTACTGTCCTCCACCCCAGTCTTCTGCCCAAACTGGATATGTAGCAAAAGAAATCTGTTATACAGGGGAATCTCACATTTGCAGAAGTTGGATTTAGAAAAGATCCATGTAAAAGCACTGGAACACAAAAGAGGGCTTCTTGCTGTCTTTTGGGGATCATCCTCTGTATCTAGAAAGTTATCACCAGCACTTACACACAAAGAAAATGTAATGAAATCCAAAGGCGGGGGGGAAGCACCAAAAATAAAAAAGAAAGCGTTAAATATTAACCAGGTAAGTGCAGAGCACCTTTGAAACTCTTGGTTTCATTAAATCTTTAAAATGCAAATCTCATCTCTTTCATGGAAAGACTGGACTGGCTTTAGCCCCAACTGTCATGCAAGGATTAAGGTCTAATCCTTATTCCACAGTTTAGCTAAGTAACAGCTGCTTTGACTGCCTCTTTAGCTGAAGTGGACAGAATCAACTGCAGACTAAGTTGGCAGGTATATGATAAAAAGACACTAGGAAAGAAAAAAACACTTTCTGCACAACCCAGATTAGCTGAGAAAGTGAATAACATGAGGAGTAGAAAACCCCCAACATAAATCAAACATCCACCTGAAAGAGCTTCTGCTACTGTAATCTCTTCAGCCTGTTCTGTAATGCCTCCTTCTATAAAACAGGAACTCAAAGGCAAGGGTAACAAAAATAATCAGAGAAACAAATGAGAAAAGAACAACTGTCTTGAAAGGAAACTCAGCAAAGACAGCTTTTATAAATAAAAATTCCCCACTCATATTACCCTTCAAATATACTAGGGGGAAATAAGTCTGATCTATTGCTTTTACTAGCATACTAGCAGATGCAGGTAGATTATTTCAATTTGCAATATTGATTGATCCAGATTATTTCAATTTAAGATCAGTTTACTTCATAATTTTTTTAAAAAAATATTTAAGTTTCTTTATATCTAAAAGGGTTTTCATGTTACTTGTTTTACTATGCTACAAGCAAAGTCCCTAAGGAACTGGAGCAGAAGACTGATATTCTACTTACTGACATGATACATATAATGGTTTTAAAAAGAAATTAAAAGAATGTGCATATATGTGACATAGGGAATTATTGGTTTTGTTCTTCATTTATGGTATGTGCCTTTACTAGACCATTTAGCTCAGGTTAGTATCCCTTGGGAAAAAAAAATGGGAATGGATGGCAGGGGAAGACCTCTTTCCACAGGGAGCAGCTGAACATGCTCATGGCAGAGATGCTTTGAAGGGGGTAGCTGGCAAAGGAGTAAAAGAGTCACACCAATGAACTTCAAGAGACAGTTTAAGCAAAGACAATATCACTGCTGAGCAGCATGTGAAGCAAACAACCAAGTCTCAGAGCAAAAACATGCCACACACCAGGAAGGAGTCCACAGAATTTCCTGTAGGTCAGAAAGTCACTGAAATAAGACCTCACATGCCAGGGCATAGTAGGCAGATGTTTATAAGTCCCCTTTTTCCTTTCTGCTCTCCATGACATAATCACTTTGAGTTTTCTATATTTAAGAAGGTAATTATTCTAGCTTTAGTCTTATAACTCCTGTATTTTGCAGGTTAGAAAGAATAAAACCCCCAGAACAAAACAAAACAACCAATAACAAACACAAAAAAATACCAAAAAACAAAAAAATCAACACCCCCCCCCAAACCCACAAGACTTTTTCTTCTCTAGAGACTCACAATAGAAGAATATTTAGACAAATTCAGGTTCCTGTTACAATATCCAGTACTGTCACAATCTCATATCCAATATCATGGCACCACATCTACATAGTATTAAACAAGTATTATAGGTAAGATCTGAAATAAGTTCTTAAACAAGAAACTGATGGCCAGTTGAAAACTTATGGGTACTCCATCAATAGCAGATATTCAAACTTTCTTGACTAGACATTGCCATGCAGAATTAATCTGAATCCATATTTAAAACAATTTAGGTAGTAAAATTGTCTATTCTCACAGTTGGTGTTGCACTTCTTATTCAAGTCTTCTTCCCACAGAATACAAAAGAAGTTTATTTAAATAACATAAGTCGCACCCTTTCTGTCAACCATAAAGTGTCTGAATTTTCCAATCATTAATAAAAATATGGATTTTTTATCATAACATAGGTGTCAAATTATTAAATACTATTCTATTAATAATTAGAATAAATTCCTATATTTCACTAGTTTCTTTTGTTATTAGAAGCCTAATGTAACATCATGTCTACTGAAAAGAAAAATTCGCACTGAAAACATTCTATCAATCTCAATTATACTTGAAGCAGAACAGACAAATTCAGTTAGAGAAATGAATAGATATATATAATGCCCGGTCCCTGGAAAAGTTCAAGGCCAGGTGGGACAGGGCTTTGAGCAACCTGATCTAGTAGAAGGTGTCCCTACCTATGGGAGGGGGGTTGGAACTAGTTGATCTTTAGGGTCCCTTCCAACCCAAACTATATGATTCTCTTACTTCTGTGCAAGATACTTGCCCTAGATTCTGAAATCACGAATTTTTCTACCTGATTTTATCTAACCTTGCACTGATCATCCTCAGCCAATATACAAATATAGTTTTAAGTTAAATCCATTTTATAATGGAAACAGTATTTTAAATAATCACATTAAATGATAAAATTTCAGAGGATAGATCATTATAGAAATTTGAACAAAAAAATGTAGCAAGTCTTTTTGATGCAAAAATCACAGTACAGTTGAGGTAAAATACGTACAACTTTACTTTGACTCTTTACACGACTCTTTTCATGTAGATGTTTTTCTAATTCTATAATTCATGACATCTTTTGCAGATTGTTCTTGCCTCCTGAGACTTAATGTTTATAACATTGTGAGAGGGAGGTGATTTGGAGAAAACCTTATTACAATAATTGCTTTAATAAAATGTACTTTATTTCTCCATTACTCTCCTTTTTCTCTCTTTTGAAAGGACTGAAGGAACAAGTTTTCCAAGTCTTTCTATCCAAACCTCTTATTATTAATTTCCCCTTCCTTTTAAGCCTCACCATTTTGCACAAATCACTTCATCACAGTAATGGCCAAAACTTGACAAATACCATCTAATACAATATCTGGAACTTTAAAGAGAAATAACATTCAGGATCTTCATGCGATGCTTTCTTCAATATCTCCCAGTCTTAGATTTGTCTATTCTGTGACAGCTTCACCTATTCTGCTATTCTTATTTGCATTCCTCTCTCAAGTGCAAAACCTCGTACATATTGATCCTGCATTTCAGCTGTTGATTTTAGGTATCTTCTCCAATTTATCAGAGCATTTTGTATAATAATTCTACCTATTTTGAATAATTGAATATTTGTGCACTGATCTTATAGATAGATGAATCTTTCCTCAGTTCCTCTCTCTCCATTGCTAATATGAGACAGTGTTAATAAATATTTTCAGTGCACTGCTTCCTTTGTGTGCAATAGCCAAATCACCCTGACAAATAAAATAAAGTCTGTTCCATACAGAAAGAATTAGACTGGCACACCTGACATTTCAAAATTGCATACTTTGTTTTTCCTCCTGTGGACTTCAACCATCCTTCTCAAACTGTCCATTTGTTTGGAGAGTGCATCTGTTTGCACAGCAATTATGCTATTGCCTTGCAGACTTGAATGTCTTCAATCTCAAGCTTCGTACACCAGACTTTTTTGCCAGTTGCTTTTTAAAAATAAGCAACCAAGAAATAATCTTGTTTGAGAAGGCTGAATCTTTAAATGCCTTCTCCATACTAGCCAGATATTTTTTTTTTTCTGTTATAAGATTATTTTATATATATTTTTAAAGTCCTTACCTGTTTCTCAGTTGTAATTAATTTGGTACCTTGACCTTTTCAGCCTTATCCTTTTCATGTTTTTCCTGTAGCTTCAAACTCTCTGTCTGTTCCACAAGATCTTTTGGGGATTCTTGTGCAGTCTTTCTGATCTATCATTATTTTCCTGTCATTTCAGGAGTTTCAGTTAACATTTACTTTAACATCAGCAAGAACTTCTGCATTATTGTTTTCTTGCAAATGGCCTTCCCATAAGCTCAAGTTTGCTTAATTCTACTTTTTGACATGCATTCGTCCCTTTTTTATTTTACGAATAATGAATTTGACTTATGTTCATTTCAACCTAAATTCTTGCTCAGTTTTTCAATTCAAGAAAGTCCTCCTTTCTACTAGTCAGAGTCAAATCTAAGCTATTTCTATAAGTAGTTTTCCAATTCATAGGATCATAGAATCAAAAAACAGTTAGGGTTGGAAAGGACCTTAAGATCATCAAGCTCCAACCCCCCTGCTATGGGCAGGGACACCTCACAGTAAACCATGACACTCAAGGCTCTGTCCAACCTGGCCTTGAACGCTGCCAGGGATGGAGTATTCACAGCTTCCTTGGGCAACGAGTGCCTCACCACCCTAACAGGAAAGAATTTTTATAGCCAATGTAAACTTCCCCTGTTTAAGTTTTAACCCGTTATCCCTTGTCCTATCACTAAAGCCCCTAATGAAGAGTCCCTCCTCAGCATCCCTATAGGCCCCCTTCAGATACTGGAAGGCTGCTATGAGGTCTCCACGCAGCCTTCTCTTCTCCAGGCTCAACAGCCCCAACTTTCTCAGCCTATCTTCATACGGGAGGTGTTCCAGTCCCCTGATCATCCTCATGGCCCTCCTCTGGACTTGTTCCAACAGTTCCATGTCATTTTTATGTTGAGGACACCAGAATACTCCAAGCGAGGTCTTACGAGAGCAGAGTAGAGGGGCAGGATCACCTCCTTCGACCTGCTGGTCACGCTCCTTTTGATGCAGCACATATGGTTGGCTTTCTGGGCTGCAAGTGCACACTGAAGCTGGCTCATGTTCATTTTCTCATCAACCAACACCCCCAAGTCCTTCTCTGCAGGGCTTCTCTGAATCTCTTCTCTGCCCAACCTGTAGCTGTGCCTGGCATTGCTCCGACCCAGGTGTAGGACCTTGCACTTGTCATGGTTAAACTTCATAAGGTTGGCATCAGCCCACCTCACAAGCGTGCCAAGGTCCCTCTGGATGGTATTCCTTCCCTCAACTGAACCACACAGCTTGGTGTCATTGGCAAACTTGCTGAATGCGCACTCAATCCCACTGTCCATGTCACCAACAAAGTTGTTGAACAAGACCGGTCCCAACACCGATCCCTGAGGGACACCACTCTTTACTGGTCTCCAGATGGACATTGAGCCATTGACCACAGCTCTTTGTGTGTGGCCAGCCAGCCAGTTCTTTATCCACCGAGTGGTCCATCCATCAAATTGATGTCTCTCCAATTTAGAGACAAGGATGTCATGTGGGACAGTGTCGAACACTTTGCACAAGTCCAGGTAGATGATGCCAACTGCTCTACCCCTGTCCATCCGTTCTGTAGCCCCATCATAGAAGGCCACCAAATAGGTCAGGTAGGATTTCCCCTTAGTGAAGCCATGCTGGCTGTCATCAAGCACCTTGTTGTTTTTCATGTGCCTTAGCATGCCTTCCAGGAGAATCTGCTCCAAGAATTTGCCAGGCACAGAGGTGAGACTGACTGGTCTGTAATTCCCCGGGTCATTCATTTTCTCCTTCTTGAAAATGGGGGTTATATTTCCCTTTTTCCAGTCATCAGGAAACTCACCTGACTCTATGACTTTTCAAATATGATGGACAGTGGCTTAGCAGAAAGTTCAGAACAAATTTTCTTCAGATGTTCTAGCTACATCCCCTCTAAATCTCCAGTCAATTCTCTGGATACTCTCATTATTTAGGTAAAATTTCATCAAGATGTATTTATTGTCTCTTACCATCTCCACAACATTTGAGAATCACTTTGCCATTAGGTCTGAGATGTTGGTTTCAGTCAAGCAGTCCATCTCCCAGAATGTAAGTCTGCCTCTTAATATCTTTTTTTTTTATTATTATTATTAGTGGTAGAAAAGGTGGGTGGAGATGCTTTACATGTTTTATTATAGCTGGCCCTTTCTTCGCCAAACTCCCAGCTTCGCACAGATTTCTGCAATATGCTATAGGCTTGCCATGCCTGCCAGATATAACATGTCTGCAAGAAAGAGGCAACATGCATTTTGGGGTGCCAGAAGCCATCCTTCTTATGGAAAAGAGAAGTTGTTCTCCTTTCTTCCCTTCCAGCATGAAAGTCTCTCCAGATATCTAGAAATCTCCCAACAACAACTTTCATGTGTTTCTTTGCCTGTTATACCCAAATCTTTTCACACAAGCTGGCAGTCAAGAGCGTCTTCAGAGAGGCTACATGGGTCCATACTCTCAGCAAATGAAGAACACAAACTAAGCATTAACACCTTTGTTCAGTCAGAACTTCTATAGGTTTACACAAAAAAGATTCCTCCCATCTGTCATGTCTGTAATACATACACCCTCACATACATCAAAAATTGTTGCTCCTAGTTAACGAAAACTCATTCAGTTCAATTTCTTGGTTCTACTTCATCATGTCATTATTTACATTAAGAATGAGATCTGATGCTACATGGGACTTACTTAAAAGTCAAAGAAACAAAGCTAAAATAAACATACAGTATCATAATATGGGAAATTATTGTTTTAATAAACTTCCTTTAAAGTCTTATATCACTATTATATCTCAAAATAATGAGACCCAGGTTGAAAGATTGAGTTGTGTGGAAAAAGAGGAAAGAATGAGTTTCTGAGATTTTATGCAGAATGAGTCTGCAACACATACACATGCTCAAACTTTAAAGGCCTAGATGTCATTCAAAAGGTAAGATTACAGTTGGTCTGATACATAACATTGTTAACTTATGATAAAAAAAGGAAAAAGGGTGACAGAGACACTGTAGTGAGGCAGTGGGGATCCAACAGCAGGGAGCACAGAATTTCTCTTGAAGCTACTGAATTTCAGGTCACAGCTAGACATCCATGACTGAGAACAGGGCAAATGGTGTTTAGAGAAAACAAATATGAAGCTTTAGTAGCAGTCTGGGAATGCTGCTTTGCAACAAAAGACATATTTTTGTGCATTTCACTTTAAGTTTTCACTGTGCTTTTCTAAAGCCTGCAAAAGTCTCATTAAATCTATCATTGCCCTCACCACACCTTTCACTATATAGACTTCCATTTTGTCTATTTTTTCCTCTGTTTGAAACATCTAAATATGTCACCCCAGATCATCCTCTTTATGACTAAGTAGTTCAGCATTTCTCAGTATCAGCCCTTATGTTTGAACACCAGAAACTACAGTCAGTGCTGCCATTTATTCCTCAGTCAATACAATCAAAGGAAATGTTCATTAACTTGTGAAAACACATAGCAGTCAGCCACCATCTTCCACCAGAAGTTTAAATTAAAAAGACTATTATGCTTAAAACAGAATTAGGTACAGTCAATTCCCAGAACTGATATTTGAAGTTTTATGCAAATTGCATGTATGCTTAGGGATTTTTACAGGCATAATTTTAACATGGGAAATTGAGAGATCCGTTACTAAGTCTCCTACTTATTGTGAATGACCCATTCCCCTGCAGAGCAGCACTTCCTTCAGCACTCAAACAGTTTATTATACTATGCATTTATTGCTGAAGCATAATTAAAAGTATATTTTAAAAGAAACCTATACACCATTGTGGAATAATAATGAACTATAGTCCAGATGGCAGCAAGATGTGAGGCATTAAAGGACATCTCATTCATCAGAAAGTACTGTACATTGAGTTCTGAGTTTATTCTTTACTTAACTCTATCTAAAGTTATGTTCCTATAGCAACTCTGGGAATATACAGATATGCTTGAAGAGTTATATAAGGATTCTCATCTCCAAAGCATACCTTGCAACTAAACACATCCTTGGGCAGGAGCTTCCCTTTAGGGACTGCCAGAAAATCCCCTTGTCCTTTCATTCAGGGGAATTAAAGTCCCTGTATTCTCCTATCATCCCATGAGCCTTACTGACATGTACAAGCATCTCTGCCTCACTAGAGGCCAACTTTGTTATTTAAAACCCTATCTCATCCATTTTTTTGGAAACAACAGCAGCTACTTGATTATAATATTAAAAATTAAAGACTGGATTACATTTCCCAAGGTCCTTAGAACCATTTTCTTTTCATGGAACATCTGAAAGATATTTTCACCATGAAAAATGTGATGGAAAATGTGATGTTTGAGAAGTCAGAAATTTAATATTTTTCTTGTCTTTAAGAATAACCTTCTCAAGAAACCGAAGAACCTAATCTCCCTTCATTATACTTCCTCAAAGCATCAGGATGATGGTATTAGGAAGGATTTAGGTATGATATGAAAAGAAACTAAGTATTTATGGAAGTGAAAACTCATGGCATGCATACGAAGCCTAGAGCTTACAAGAGACTGGAGTTATCGTATGTTTCTTGAGTTAATCGGGAGTTCTTTCAGAATAGGTACACATGCTAACCCACAACACCAGCTATTATACATAAATTGAGTCAGGATGGGTTGACTTTTAGAGCTTCTTCCAAACGTCATAGATATCTTGACAGATTTTTAAAAATTGAACCCCAAGAAAGAATCAGTTCTGTTAACATTCAAAATTTTCAAGCTACCTTTTCCAGAGTGTCTAGCAGATCTTCAAATGGAATAAATATTTTGCAACTGTGAAATTTGCCACAGACTATGAGAAAGTGACCTCTTTTTCTCTGCTAAATAGGATACTCATATTCTAGAGAAGCATTAGGTCAATAGAGCTATAAACTCAACAGCAGTCTTGCAAGTGCAAAAGACATCCTTTGATCCATTCTTTGAAATTCTTTGAAAGCCTGCCTTGGGTTGGCATTTAATCTATCAATCCAGGTTGTCAAAGAGCTCCCTGTAAACTCTGCTTTGTAATTTCTAGAATCCCAGTAAAATAAAGTATTAAAACATGATATTCAACAAGTCTCAAGAACATTTTAGTGACTTTATGTCATTTCATGTGATCTTGCTGGCAACATAGCAGTTAGATGACAGTTCTAATCTTGGAAATATGTGTATCTAATAAAAAAATATTTTGAGGCAGCACCACCACTTAGGTGCTGTTTAAGATAAATTTCATCAAATGTACACTATTACAGAAATCTGAAACACTGTTAATTATCAACAATAATTTTAAACAGAACTTAATAGCCTTGTCTTCATTATCCATTACATACAAGAAATTATGCTAGTTAAGAAAGAGAAAGGGAAAGTCTGCTTCTGCAAACATTCCGGCAGGCAGATAGAAAGAACATGGGTTATTTATAGCTTTGGTTATAGGACCCTGAGATAGGGGTTAAGAACAAGGTCTTCTGCCATGTACTTCTCAAAATTATTTAGTCAGTATTTAGCCAGGCATAAAGCTTCTATGGGGGGCTCTACAGAGTCTGCAGTGGTGCTCCAGGTGACAGTAAAAGATAAAATACTTGGCCATAAAAATAAAACCATTAATGTTCAGTTCTAAATTGTGTTGAACTTTACTCTGGCACATGTTCAGCACTGACTTTATACTACTATAATCTCATTGATTTCAGTAGGACTAGTCATGATTGACCTGCAGCAAGTCAGATAAGACAACCATTTCACTTTATTTACTACATACTGTGCAGCAGTGGTATCAGTCATCTTCCACTGATACACCTTTTGAATCTAGCATGCAAACAATTCATCAGATTAATATTTTAAAATAAAAATGGATTACAATGCCCAGGAATAAAACAGATGATAATCTGAGGAAAAGTGGAAAAAGAAAACACTACCAGATTGGAAAGTTCTCCATCCTTCATGGTTATACTGGAAACCACCCTGAATCACAGGCAGAAATAACTTCAAAACTAAGCAATTCATGCATTAATACTTTAAAAACCTACCTAATCAATTAAGCCTAAAGATTTTCAAGCTCATTAGAAGTAAGAACTCTATCCCTTAAAGATCAACAAAGCTGGGTCACCAAAATTAGTAAACAGCTTCCTGTGACGACAAACCTCTATGTTGAATATCAACTTGCATCAGACAAATGCTACATGACTGTGTAGCAGAGATTTTATTTGAAATCCACTGATTTTAACTCATTCACTGAGACAAGACAGAATTAAGATAACACGTTGTTTAATCAGAAGTTGTTGATCTTTCTTTTTTAGGCTTTCACAGTTTCCTTCTGCCTCTGTGGACTTTATGTTAATGTTCTAACTTGCACGAGGATTATTCAGTCTTTAATCAGGCCATTATGGGTGGGGAATTAAGAGTTTTACAACCCACAGAACATTTTTAACTTCAACAAGGATTTGGATAAGAAGATGACACAAAATGACTCGGTGTTAAACAAGACAAGAAGCAGTAGAGCATTCAGAATATTTCTATGCATTTTTTTATTCTCTTTTACAACTAGCCATTTGTTTCATCCAAATCCAGCTACATAAAGCAGGTATAGTCCGAAGACTGTTCCTGGAAAGGATAAGGCCTTCAGGCCAATGATACAGATGTTAGAATTCTAGTCAAGAAATGAAGACAAAAAGTTCACTTGCCATGTTAAAAAGCAACTTTTCTTAGCAGAAGGGGTTTGGAGATGATCATTGCTCATGATTTTTAATCAATATTTATACGTAGGCTATAACTAATATATAATTTTGCTCTCTTTTCCTGATAGCTATTTGTATTTCAGATTTATGAGAAGGGTAATGTGATGGATATGCTACAGCTTTACTGATGTTACAAGAGTATAGCATACAACCAGGAATTAAGTGATTTAATAGAAATGCTTATTTTGAACTGTCCTTGTCATGTACAGCCAGTAATGACAGTGAACAATGAACTGCCTCAAAACTGCATCTGCTGACAACAGTCTCTTGGGCCTGTACATTTATCAAATTGTGAAAACCGGGCATTTGACACTTGGACCATGTATCCTGTTGGACTCCTGACAAAGATTTCCAGTTCTCAGGCCAACCATGTGAAAATTCAAAGCATAGATATTTCAGCATGAATAAATAAGCATCGAATTTGTACTTTGAAATAGATGCTAAATCCAAAAAAGATCTCCAACAAGGGCAAATATAACAGAACACACAAATAACCAAAACTTAAACTGCAGCTTTGTAAAGATATTGAACATGTATTATTATTCAATAGGAAGGCCACAGAAAATTCCATATGTCCAGGTAACTGACAAAATAATTCTGCTCTCATTTAGGTATATAAGAAATAACAATTTAAATGGAAACAGCGTATCTAGTTTTTAACATTTAAAAGAAAAAATATGGCTCAAAGAAGCACTGCAACATGCAGTTTTTTCCAAGAAAGTGATATGCTATTCAAAGGAGAATGAAGAAACATGCTTTTGTTGAACTTTATAGCAGTAAAACTTTAACAGCAGTTTTATGTTAGAGTCACCACATCAGCATCTGTGATATGAGTTGTGCTGGAATACTTTTTCTTTCAGATATCCATTGGAAAGTGAATTAAAAATATCAGCATATGTGGCTTTCTGCTGCTAACAGCTCTGTAGCCAATGCAGGAGTAGAAAGAAATACTTTAACAAATTTAACATTTAAACAAAAGAGTTTTTCTAGTGTGGGTCAGATATAAATACCAAATATAACAACCTTGCTGTTCACACACAAATGAAAAAGAATAAACATTTGTTATTGTTAGTATCCATGTCAGCCTACCTGCTACAAAGAATTTGTCCAGCTACTTATTACTTGCTTTTGAAATACCTGCTGCATATTTGCAATCAAATACATCTATTAATTTTTTTATTCAATACGGATAAAGCTAGAACATATATACAGATACCATAGTGTGAACCACTGCATGCTACAACCATTTCATCTTCCTTCCATAAAATAGCATAAATACATATCAGTACTTTCAAACAGTGGATGAATTGGTCATAAATCAAATCTATTTGTAGGCTTACTTAGGATTCAGAATACAATGGTAGTGGCAATTCCAAAATAGATGTACTAAAAATTATTTTACTTTGCTTGGAAAGTATTAATAAACAAAAATTTCTATTTTGCTTTTGGAATACACTTCGCCAACTGTGACTAGTTAAAATTAACATGCTTACTCTTTCGAGGCAAGTAGTTTCTGAAATAGATTTTCTACTATAAATACAATTCCAATTCAACACTTACTAAATTTCACTAGGGAGAAAAAGTCATATTTGCACTCTGGGGCATACAAAGTAAAATTTGCAACTAAACACACTGCTTAAAGCTGTATATTTTTACATGTTCTTATTTCCATTTAGACAGTGTGGAAAAGTACATAACATTTCAAAACATTTCACAGTATAAAATACACCGAGAGAACTCCATTCCGTTCCAAAAGCAACTCCTGCATTCATTGCCACTTGACAGTTTGAGTACTTTCTATTTACAGTACCATTCTAGTGACAGGAATATTAATTTTAAAAAATCTCTCTTTAAAGAATGAATCTCTTAGAATTCTAAAAAATTTGTCTTTAAATAAAATTTTTTTAAAAAGTCACCTGAAAGTTGTTATTACTGACTTCCTTTTAACTGTGATATGATAATAGCTACAGATTATTCTCCCCTTTAAAGTATCTAAGCTCCTTTCCAAAAGCATGGCAGACCTAGACACTCTAACACTCTAACACATGGCAGACCTAGACACTTGCTACCCAAGGAACATCCCAGAACTTACCTATGAAGACAGAGATGATGAGGATCTACTCTTCCCCAGAGGTTGGGGTAAGAAGGGGTGTGGGGAGGGAAGTCTGCCTCCGTATCTCAGTACAGGCTTTGTACCATAAGACTGTAAATATTTTCTGGTATTGTGGTTTACAGATTACCTAATACATAAGTGATCTCTGGATTATACAGTCAAAAGCACAGACACATCCAGCAAACAATATGTGTGTGAAACAAGCAAGGATGATAAGTTGTCCCTGCATATAAAGTAAAAAGAAAGAAAATAGGACTGGGAATATAGTCTAAATCTCCTGGCACAAGTTAGGATAAAGCTTTAACTTCTCTACTCTTCTGAAGAGCTTACTGCAATATCTGTCTCAAAAATATTTAGAAAGCCAGTGAGGTTTGCTATGCTTCTAGCTACTCCAAATATAACTTGTTTGTTCCTGAGAAAAACAAAGTATGATTCAAGATAAATCATGTATCAGACTTCTTAGTCACATGACTGGTGTGTGTTCAGCATGGTAGTCTCTGTATGCTCTGTGCAGAAATGACTCAGAAGCAAGTTCCACTTTTACCAGTCTGAGCAAGGGATACAACAGGAATTGAAAGTTCTAACAATTGCTTGAGCATCAAATATGTCTCATACATCTAGAACTAATAGATGTAATAGATGAGGATTGATTTTCTCAGGCTTATTCAGCATCATAATATATAAATAGATCTGGTGGAAAACTTAATGCTAAAAAATATTAAAAAAGAGAAAGGAAAGATAAAAATTGGCCTAGTTAGTAAGTTAATTCATGGAAGTTCAAGTGCTAACCGGCAGTTGCAACCAAAGGCTTCTAATTAAATAGCTCTTTCTTTGAGACTTGAATAGATTCCCAGAGAACAGCACTAGAATAAGAAAAAATTCTATTTACACAAGTAACTCCCACGACTCCTCGCTGATTTGAAATCAGTGTGTAGTTATATTTTCGTATGTGTTTTCAGATCTTTCCAATAGTTTGATAAGAATTAGATGTAATAACATATTTGGGCATCTAGAAGTTACCTTTCATTTCAATTTTTAGGTGTTTAATCCCAAGTCTGAAAGTTAGGATCCTATGACAGGACTCCAGAAACAAAGGTAAACATTTTAAAGGATATAACAAATATCCTGCACACCAATCAGGAAGTTGCTTAAACATAACTAACAAGACTAAGAAAAGCAAAATACATAAAAAAACATCCCTTTCCTGGCATACCTTCAGTAAAGTAGATGTCAGAATCAGGGTAAGGGCTAAGTGCTTTTCTTTCAATAATTAGGAGATAATGATTCTATTGTAAAATCCAGATGGAGAAGAAGGAAACTTATTTTACACCAAAGTACAATCCAAGAACACTCACCTGTGAAATGGAAGATGCAAAGTCATTTGCTTTTTCTGCCTGAGGCCATTCAAATACAGCTTTAATGACACATCCTCATCATCAAATTATAGCATTCTCTGGATAGAATGCTATTCACTCCTTCCAGGGTTAAGAAAATAACAAAACACTCCACCACACTCCAAAATCTACCAAGTGCTCAAAGTTAATTTGGGTCTCTGACTTTTCCCCAAGCAGATCACTGACTCAGCTATGCTTTTGACACACTGTACTCAATGATCCCCTCTCATGCTCTCCTTGGCCAAGTCAATTCAGAATTATTTTCTGTTCCCTTTCTCTTACATCTATCCAACGGATTGTAAAATTACTGTTTTGAATGCCAATCTCTTTTTGCTACTTCAAATATTTAAGAGCTAAAACTAGCAATTAGTTTTCCTCACAGGTTTTAATATTCTTTCACAACTGCTACCAAGCTCATTATACAGACCATAAGAGACCTCCCGAAGTATTATAGAGGCACATATGCTGGCAATGATACAATATGAATTCACTAGGAGTTAGTGGGCACGTTTTATGGAAAATCAGGCATATTCCTAGCTAGCCTAACTTTTGATAGGCTCTTTCAATCGCTAAAATACCTTTTCACCCATGAACAGACAAGTTTAGTCAAAATTGCACCAGCATAATAAAACACAAACACTTGAAATAACCTTAGTGGATCAACCCAAAACATCTCACTAGCCCAACACTCAGTTTTCAAAAAAGGTTCATTAACACAATCTGTTTACTTCCATCAGGAACCTGCTTAGGAATGCTGGCCTTTATCTTTTCCTTCTGCTGTAAAAAAAGTACATGCTACCTGCGAGCATTTTGTTCTTTATTTGTCACTCCCAATACCCTCTTTAAAGGTTTAGTCTGTATATCGCCACTATTAAACCAAATGAGCGGATTACTCCTACAAAGATTTTGAATTTAATAGTATTACTATTACCACATATATGAAACTCCTCTTAGAACTACTCTTTTCATAACTGCATCTCAAACTATATCTTGTGGACTGCTCACAACCAAAAGAAAAAAAAAAAGAAAAAAAAAAAAAAAAAAAAAAAAAAAAAAAAAAAAAAAAAAAAAAAAAAAAAATATTGAAAAAGGTTAAAAAAAAAATAAATCAATGCTATTTTTCAGTTCCATTACCGATAACTCTGAAAAACAACCATTTATGAAATCTAAATGTCTGCATCATCGCCTATCAGAACATTCATCCAGTCAAAATATGCACTTTGCATCATGCTAAGCACCTGCCTGGCATGCTTTTCAAACAGTACCAATTTATTTGGTATAAAGTATACTCTGTATTTCAAAGACAATAGATCTTATTTTGCCCCAGTAGAATAATGTTTTCAGAGACAGAGAGGAGCAAGGCTGTAACATTTACGTCAATTCACTAGGCATACCTTTTCTGAAGCATTTATTTTTTTCTTTAAAAAGTGGTCTTGAACAGTCTGCATAAAGGATAGATTATAATACTTACCTGCTCAGCACCTAGTTTCCTACAAATCTCAACCACACAGACAAATAAGTACAGCTTTAGTAAATAGAATCTCCCTTCATGCAAGCACAGTTTTAAAACACCTGTTACTTAGTACATGCAGGGTTTTTTGTATGTACAAAACACCCATGCACAGAAACAGCAGACATAAACCTAAAAATCATTTTGAAGAATATGGATTTATCACATGTGTACAGAAGTGTTGAGACATTATGAAAAAAAAAAATTAAAAAAGTCATGACAAACCAACCTACTGCTTCAGGAGAAAAAAAGCCTGGAAGTTGCACTCACTAAACAGGAAACAATATTGAATTGCTTATAAAAAATATGTTGCAGTATTTCAACAACAGGTGTTTAATGTTTGTTTTAATGTTTGTTCTGTGCTTGAGTTGTTAAGGTATGAAGGCGGATGACCAGGCTCTGGAATTGGGCTTAGCTGTCTGAAGACAACATAACTATTGAACATATCACAAAATGCAGGATATACTAAGTAACAGTGAGATTCTGACAAAAATTGCAAATTGCACTAAGAAGAATGGCTGGATTTCACAGCTGGTTGAGGAAGAGTCAGGACAGATATGGCTAAACCTCATGGATAATTAAAGGAGGGCAACGGGGGACCTTTTGGGAAGCAAACTCTTGTTAAGCCAGGGGTTCCTAGGCACAACCGGGACCCATGAGGTAGAAGTAATTACATGCAAGTTGCTCATTTTGAGAAGACCAGGGTGGACATAAAAGAGGGATCCACAAGGAACAAGGTCAACAAACTGGAGAGGAGTTGGGCAATAAAAGAGAGCTGACATGTAAAGAAGCTACTGGTCAGTATGCTTGTTTGGTTCATGTTGCTCATGTTTATGAGCACTGTGTGTGCGTATGTAAGCACATGCAAAGGCTGGCTGTGCCTCTAATATGTATGTTTGTGTGTGTGTATGTGTTCCTACTGGGAAGTAATCTGGCTACAGACCAGAAACAAGGAGAGGCTGCCAGCTCTCATCTAGCAAGGTTCATTGGATTCAGCTACTTTTAAGACAAGTCATGTTATTTTAACCCTGAAATGGCTAACATGAACTTCTTTAGGTTTGTAGGCTCAATTCACACTTCCTCTATCACTAAACATTAGGAAAAATCAAACTACATTCTCATAGGATCCTGTGCTTTTATCTCTCCTGTAATTTTTTCTCCCTCCTAAGTTCACCAGAGAAGTATCTAGCAATTAATTGGTTATTCAAATAACTAGGAGAGCTACAAGATGATTTAGATAGTGAAACAAAAAGAGTAAATCATCAACATATTTCTAACAAATGGATGTAAGCACTCTTATATGCTATACCCATTAGGCTTGAGGAATAAGGAGAGAGCAATTTTGAGTTGACTATAATACACAGCACAGACAGCACTTCCATCTGCCAACAACAAATGATGAACACTGAACAGTGTTCATGGCAATATATCAGAATATCAAGGACTGTGGAAGTTTTTAGGTTGGATTTTGTTTGAGTGTGCTGGGCTATGTGCCAACTTCAATTGATTATCAAATATATTACAATAGCACTTTTTCACAGTAATATGATGGGAGCACCGAACAGCTGAAAGAGCATAAAAAGAAACATCTCAAGTATTCTACATCAAACTATGCGAACTTTTTTTTTGTTGGGGATGAGGGTGTTTGTTTGTTTGTTTTCTTTTAACTTTTTTTTATTGCTGGTCAATACAGATTAGCAGCTCTAACAGTTCTGGTGAAACAGAATTTATTATTTTCTTTCACACAATGCTCACAAAACTATGTTTTAAACCGCATTAATATTTCACCTTCTTAGAGAAATTTTTACAGATGAGAGGGAAATAGTTTCATATTTTTAATTTAAAATTTGTTTAATGTAAAATTGTTGTAATGTAATTAATGTCTCTGAAAAAAAAAAAAACAACCCACATATAATTCAAAATGTTAAAAAAAACCCCAATAAATTTAAAGTCTAGTAGACCAGTCATCTTAGGCAGGCAGATTTCCCATAAGACATCTTAGAAAGTTTGGAGATGAAGGCTAAAGATGAAGCAAGACAGATTTAACATTAAAAAAATTGTGAAAAATCCCAGTCTGCAAATCATTTTCCAAGTGACAGATGAGAGAATAATAATTATTTTACAATAGCATTTTTTGATGGACATGTGAAAACTAGTCCAGAAGTTATTGAATTAATAAATTTTGGCAAAGTTGTGGGGTTTGGTGCATTTTTGTTGTTTGGATTTTGTTGGGTTTTGGGTTTTTTTTTTGAGTGGCAGTGTTTGTTTTGGTTTGGGTTTTTTTTTGTTGTTGTGGATTTGTTTTGAGTTTTGTGGTGTGTTGTTTTGGGGGTTTTTTGCTTGTTTTTTCGTGTTTGTTTGTTTGTTTTTTAATACCTGTAAACATAAAATATACATTATTTAAGAGACAGAGTTCACTATACAATACAACAAGGATGTTTATGGAAGTGAACGGGAGACATACTGTTTCTTCTATATATTCCATGGTCCAAAAACTGTTTAAGAGAAACATGAGCATAAACTTTCCATACTCATTAAACATAGTCAATATCTCCAAATCAAGCAAAGTCAGTTCATTATTCTTAACATTTTAAAATTCCAGATTTTATTTACAAAGGTATTCAAATCTCAGTAAACACCCTTTGCTCACAAAATACTGTTAATGAAACCAAAGGGAAGATAAATATCAAAAGCATCCATTGTGTAGCAATTCAGGTTTTAAACAGGTTCTACTGATACAAGGTTTTTATACATAAGCAGAATTTTATCTATTCTTTTCTACTAAATGAGAAGGAACTCAGAAGATCTACATTAGTCTGAAGGAGTAAAGAAAGTGCATCAATTAAGTCTATTCAATAAGCTATCTGTGCACCTCTTTGAATGATAATTATCTCAGGTTTAGAATTATTTAAATTACCTCTTTGAATACACCATATTTCTTAATGCATACTCCTTCACTCTTTAGGTGAGTCAATGAAACAATATAAAAAGTAGTAAACTGCCAGAACATTCACCACATAGCAAACAGGAAGTCTGTATTTCACACTTCATTCCAGGTTTGATAAACGGATGACCTGTATAGCAACAGTCATAAAATGGTTTTGCTTATATATATTTCAGAATTCTGTATTTCAAATAAATTGAAATTTTAACTCTAGTTCAAATCTGTACAAATTTGAAAATTTCTACCTTTATCCTAAACATTTAAGAAAAGATGATTTTGGATTCCTGACCACAGAGATCATTAACAGTTAAAGACATGGAGAAGACATTTTAATTAAGCATCTATTATTGTCAGACAATGTCACAATGAAGATGTCAATGTCAGCCAGTCACAATGAAGAAAGTTCTGATTCTATTCTTTCTACTATACACCACAAAAACATATTTGGGAAGACAATTTTTTAGTGCAGCCAGGGCTTTGGAGGGAGAAGACAGTTGAATAAGGAAATAAAATATAAATATTATTTCACATAAGAAATGATTGTACACTAATAAGGTAAAATAATAAGACAAATGTCTGTTTCATTTTGAAAACAAGTATCAAGTCTTGGCATGGTTTTTACAGCACTGATCATCAACTGAATTCTCTACTGTTTATGTTTACTGCTTCCTGGAAAGCACTTTTCATTTGTCATCTGTCCTGCAGTCACTGTGCTTGAGTAACTCCTCACTGAACTCTGTGTCTGCTTCACCTCTACGCAGTTGTAGAACCTGAGTTCTGCATATGGTAAATTCTTCAGGACAAAAGACATATTTAACACTCCCTTTATTTTGTAAGGAAAAAAAAAACATATTTGTCTAAGGAGAACTTAAAAATGTAACAGAGACTTCACACTGACAGAAACTAGAGAACAAAATTGGATTGTATTGGATGTTCAGTATGACAAGCCTTTTCTGTAATAGCTACTGATCATTTACGAATCTATATAATTTGAAATTAATGCATCAAGCTTGGTTACAATACATTCCTTCTTTAATGTGTCTCCCTTGACACAAATCTAAGCAGGTATATATTTGAAGACATTTTCTTTTTAATAAAACTGAACAGATCATGATGTGCTTATGTGCTACTTCAGGATTTGTGGTAATAAAATGCCAAAGAACAAGCTGCAAGCTGTTTGTTACTTAAGATACTGAAAGAATTAATTTTATGCTGGCATATACTGTAATTAGAAATAGCTCCGTGCATCATGATTAAACTAGTAGCTATGGAAACCAAAGCAGACTAGAATAAGTGTACAAGGAGAATACTGAATAAGCCAATCATAAACCTCCTTTAATATGTTTATTTTTAATCTTTTCGTAATGCAAATTGGAATACTAAGGGTAGATATTACTTCATTTTTCTTAACCTTTGTATGCTTGGAAAGACCAGTATTCTTTCCAAACAGCTTCCTAGCAAAGGTATTAGATTTTGTTTTCACATCAGAACTTCTCAGCCCACACAATCTTAGATGTTAAAAGCACACAATTTTTAATGAGCCATTTTGTATTAAATAATTGCATATATTCATCCTTTTATAAAAGAACTCTGTTGTTTCAAGAGTGCAAGAACTCCCCTATGCTCCATCTCTTTAACCATTCTCATAACCTCCTGAACATATTGCGGTTTAGCAATCTCCTTTTTGGGGAGGAAGGGGAGAGGGAAGGATGGACATCTCTCCACAAAGTACTCACCTGATGCAAACTCAAGTGCAGAATGAACTAAAAGAATCACTTCCCTTGCTATGCTGGCTACACGTACTGTGGCCACCAAGCATGCAGATGGCTTTCATCACACAGTGCTGACTCAAATACTCATTCACCCTCAGGTCCTTTACTAAAGAGCTGTTCTGTGGCCAGTCACTCATCAGCTTATGCTGTTGCATGGGGTTATGCCAGCCCAGCTGCAGGGCTTTTGCTGAATTTCACCAGGTACATTATGTTCCACTCCTAGAGCTAGCTGAAGACCCTTCACATGCTAGCCCCAGCATATAGCCCAGCATATAGACTGCCTCCCTTCCCCACCCACTTCACTGCCATAGTCAAACATAAGGGCACTTTTTATCCTATCATCCAGGTCAATGATGAAAAATTTAACCAATATTTGCACCATTATTACCCTCCAAAGTGCATTGCTTATAATCAGCAACTAATGCTTCAAGCTGTTCACCTCTACTCCTTGAGACATTCAGTGCAGCTGCTTTACCACTCACTTTGTGGTCACCCATCTATAATGCTGTAAGGAATCTTATCAAAATACTTGATCGTGTCAAGGTAAATATCATAGTTTACCTGATGTCCCTTGTCTGCAGAGCCAGCTGCCTCATTACAGAATGTAATCAGGTTAGCCAGACATGAAGACATGACTTGTGCTTTGTAAAGCCACTCTGGCTATTCTCAACCAACTTATTTACCTTCTTGTGCCTGGCAGTGACTTCTAGGAAGATTTATTCCACAATCTTACCAGCAACTGAGACAAGACTGTCCTGTGTACAGTTTCCTGGATATCTTTCTTTTCCCTCTTGAAAGTGGGCATGTTATTTATCTTTCTCCAGTCACTGAAGACCTCTCATAATCATCACCAGCTTTCAGTAAAGATGGGGAATAGCCCCCTCATGATAACAGCAACATTGGATACACATCCAGCAGTCTCAGTTTGCTTACATGGAATCTAACTCAATCTTCCTCTAACATAAGCAGCATTTCTCTCCCACAGACTCCTCCAGTAGTCATAGAAGTCTAGGAGGCCAGTGACCAGAGGCCCAAAGAGAGCACTTAAATAAAATGGAAAAGCATTTGGTATATTAGCTATAGTACAGATTCACTGACTGTACCTGCCTTTAAAAAGGGAAAATTTATGCCACTCCATGCCAACATTTATTTAGTACATTACTGGGCAATTACTGTAAAAGAACAATTCAGAAAACGCACTTTTCTCACATGAAGAATTTATTACTGCAACTTTATTGAGTCACTATCTATCCACCTGAACAACATCTGAACAGCTGGACTACTTCATATGCAAACAATCACCTACCAGGACTAAATAAATATTTCTGTTGGCAATAATCCAGGTGAGTTGGTGTGATACCAGTGGTGCCTGCTGTCAGCCATTACTATACCCGCAGCCAGTACTTCACCACAACAGCCATCATCACCCTTACCATGGCTCTGTTTTTTTAAGAACAGCTCTATGAACAAACTACTAAATAGAAGACTAGTAATATTATATAGGTGGAAATTTAAAAACCAGCTGTCCTACACAGGATTATCATCCTATATGCAGAGCATGATGACTGATAATAGAAACACATTAATTATTGGAACTATGTTCAAGTTAAAACTACTGTACAAATCACTTCTACATTTTTAGATCAGTTTCTATGAAATAAATACAGAATACATACTGGAATTTTGCAACTTTCAGTGCATGCTGGCTGGCAGTGGCACAAACAGATCTATGTGAAAGAAATTAGTCTAATATTTTTGTCTGTGTCTTAAACTGATCTTAGTCCTTTTTCTATTTACCTTTTCCCAGGCTATGATACTTTGTTGTTGTTGTTGTTGTTGTTTTAAGGCACACTTAATGTCATAGATTAGATATAAGGAAGAAGTTCTTTACTGTGAAGCAGTACAGGCTGTACAGTACAGTACAGTACACTGGAACAGGCTGTTCAGTGAAATTTTGGATGCCCCATCCCCAGAAGTGTTCAAGGCCAGGCTGGATGGGGCTTTGACCAAATTGGTCTAGTGGAAGATGTCCCTACCAATGGCAGGGGGGTTGCAAGGAAATGATCATGAAGGTCCAAACCATTCTATGATTCTATTTTAGTCTGAGAAGCAGAGAATGCACTTGAAACAGGAAAAAGCCCAGATACGACATCAGTAACAAATCTGGGTTTATTTCATTTCAAGGAAACTATTTCAGACCAGGAAGAGCCATTATGTTCTGTACTATTATACATTATTTTCTTTAGAAGAGTGGAGCTTGACGTCTCTGACTTGACAAGCTGTCATGGTTTAAGCCCAGCTGTAACTCAGAACCATGCAGCCACTCTCTCACTCTTCTCCCCCACCCCTTATTACTCCCCCTGCTCCCGGAGGGATGGGGAGCAGAATCGAAAGAATGTAACTCCCTCGGGTTGAGATAAGAACAGTCCAGTAACTAAGGTATAACACAAACCACTGCTGCTAACACCAATAATAATAAGAGAAATAACAAGGGAAGAGAATACAACTGCTCACCACTCGCTGACCAATACCCAGTCCAACCTGAACAGTGATCTAGCCCTACCAGGTGACTCCCCCTAGTTTATATACTGGGCATGACGCGTTGTGGTATTGGCATACCCCTTTGGCTAGTTTGGGTCAGGTGTCCTGTCTGTTTCCTCTCAACTTCCCCTCCTCCCTGCCAGAGCATGAAAAGTCCTTGGTCAGAGTAAACACTACTGAGCAACAACTAAAAACATTGGTGTTATCGGCGCTGTTCTCAAGCTGAAAGTCAAAAACACAGCATTGCACCAGCTACTAAGAAGAAGAAAAATGACTGCTACTGCTGAACCGAGGACACAGGCACAGAATTTTTTCAGTTTCCTTGTGCAGGTATATGAGCTATTCCTCAATAAGATCCCAGACTACAGTTCGCAAGCTCCATCTTAGAACACAGCATTTCAAAACAAACTGAAATCAGCAATACCTGGATTGGAAAATGAAATTGCAACATTACATGTAATCTTCACTCATTTACTAAAACGTTGTATTTTTCCCCAGGTTAATTACTAGATCACAGTCTGCATCACACCCTCATGCTGTACCACAGTTAAAGTCCCGAGAACAAACATACATTTCCCTACCTTTTTATGCCAAACCTGATTCCATAAAGGCTTCCTAAGCCTGTATCTGTGTACAGGTGTGCTGACTTGAAGACCAAGGGAAAATAGCAGTCCTTTCTTGAGGTTTTCAGAGAGCACAGACTGAGGATTTGAGGTTCTTCAAATGACTCGCTGGGGAAGCTGAATAGGAGGACACAATAAGGATCTTGATAAGGTCTACCAAGAGGTAATATCCAATTTCACAATACCTGGAGTATCTGGATAACCAAGCTGTACTGCAGGTCAACAGACACCTTAGAACAATGCTTCAGTTTGCAGACCTAGTAACACAAGTTCTGGATAAAGACCAGAAAAATCTTTTGAATAAGGCAGAAAACTACATAGGGAGTCTACCTTCCGTGGCACAGATTTTAACATCAGCCCCTCCAGACCTTTTAGAATTTAATAAAGAACAACTTGTACAAACAACCAATGGACAAAACACATCCTTCAAGTTTATTCACAAGTCCTCTAAAGAGCCCTACCTGTAAGTCAAAGTTGTGTTAAGTGGTAGAGTCTTAGAAACTTGTATTGGAGCTAAACAGGTGGAAGGGCAAAAGCAATACACAGTGAAAGTGATGCAATATGCTGCTTTTTCTCTCTTCTCTCTAGTCTTCCCCCTTCTCCTCCCTCTCTCCACTCCTGAAAAATAGTCTGGTTGGCTACCTCTAAGCAGAGACAGATTATGCATATAGTGCCCACATGATTTGATTTAATTTCCCCAGTTTTTAAGAAAGGCTATGAACCAATTTTTTTAGTGTTTTATTAAAAGCCCCTTGATTTTAACTTAGCCTGTTGCAATTAATGTAGAACAGTCATAAAGGCAATTTAAAAGGCTTGGGCACAATTTATTCTCTTTTCAGGGAGGGAAAGATTTTTTTTTCCAGGTGCGGTTCCACTAAACAAGGTCAGACAATACACTGCTTCTACCTCTCACAGGCCTTCCTGGTCCTTGCCTTACATTGCCCTTACTTACATACCACTGGCTGGACACGCCCTGGCTTGAATACAAACTGCACTCCTCTGTGAGCCAAATCAAGTCTACTCAAGCAGAAAAAAAAACAAAACCAGCTACTTTTAAGACTGGACAGTGACTTGAATAACGGTCAACAATTCTGACTTCAAGAACCGTACTGTCTTCTGCATTCTCCCCCATGACGTGCTCCCTAAGAGACCTTTAACTTATCTTCCAGTTCTCCACCTGCAGGCAGGCAGACACACAATTCAGCACGTTCCGCTGGGAGAAAACATCAAGTTGGTTTCAGTCTCCTCTTCAGTGAAAAGGGATTTCCATCCACTTTAAGAACAGGTGGCATAGTCTTTTTTTGATTGTTTTTTCCCCTCAATAGAACAAAAGTAACTACCACAGGCTACTATGAAAAGAACGACAGAACTAAATATAGCAAAGAAAAAGCAGGCTAAAAGACAAAAGTATTCCAGATATGCTGTCACTTTAATTCTGTTCCACTGGTTTCGAATGGTCTCTAGTTGATTAAAAACTGCGCTACGCTCTTCAGGAGCCATCAGCTAACGAAGGCTACAGCGAGCAGGAGACAGGAGGCGGCGCGACCCCTTTCCGCACAGCGTTTACGAACCCGAGCGCTGAGCATGCTCCCGGCGGCGCCAGCGGGAGCACACCGCCCCCTGCTGGGCCGCTCCAGCGCCTGGCCCAGCGACGCGGGGGATGAATCCCAGGACACCTTCAATAGGGGCTCAGCTGCTGCAGAGAAAACACAGCGGGGTTGTATCAGCAGTGAGCGGCCACGCCGTTTTGGCCAGCGCCTCTTGTAAAAGGGGAGCTTCCCACGAAACTGCCATCCGCGTTTCCTCGCTGCTCTGCCAGGTACCATCATAACTGGTGCCCCAGAGCAAGGCTTCCCAAGCAGCACTCCGAGTTCACTTACTACATGGAGTGTCTCCAAACCTTAGCAGAACAAAGAGCAGGCAAGAGCATTTGCCACATTCCTGTGTTTGTGGAGTTGGCTTTTGACCTCAGCTTTGCCCAGGCAAAAACCTTTGTCACGGCATAGAAGCAGCTCCTCTCTACTGACTTTCACAAAGCACAAATACCTCAACAAGTTTCTGCCCTGCTTTTTCCTTTTTTTTCCTTATTTTTTATTGCTCTGATACCTTTTTTATATTCATTTTTATGCTACATAACTTTATAAGATTGTAAAGAAAGCCTTGAAGAAGCACTCCTCATTGGACAAGCATCAACTCATGTTACTCAGCAGTGCCAAACAGCAGATGTTACCAGCACACACTGCAATCCAAATGTAAATTACCTCTGTGTTGTGCAATAAATAGA
Source organism: Pezoporus wallicus (assembly GCF_028554395.1). Lineage (NCBI taxonomy): Eukaryota > Metazoa > Chordata > Aves > Psittaciformes > Psittacidae > Pezoporus > Pezoporus wallicus. The sequence continues at coordinate 9,780,700 of NW_026640488.1, forward strand.
GAAGCCTGAATGAGGTACAGCAGTCAGCAATACAACCACTCTCCTGGGTTTTACTGGACCAAGTACCATTGCTCAGAAAACCACAGCATCCTGCCATGCAGGAAAGATACGCAGATTATAAAAAACAAACAAACAAAACCACAAAAAAAAAATCCCAAACAGAAAACAAATAGACAAATAAAAACTTCAAAACCAGTTACAGTTCTCATTGGTGTACTGTTTCCTCTGCAAATACCAAGCCAAAGTCAGCATCTTTTATCCTAATCTTCAAGATTCTCCAGTCAAATATTCCCAGAAAAGCAGATCTCCATCCACAAAGCCAACCCTGCTATTTGCTGCATTTCTCAGTAATGTGGAAAGAAACCATGAGCCTCAACAAGCAGAGCTGGTAAGGTCAGGTGGTGAGGTCTCTCAGAAACAAGGCAAAAATCTTTGAGCGTGTTACTGGAGATGAGTGTTCTGAAAGCTGTAAGGTTTGCAGTCAGAGAGGAAAATGCTGTTGGTTAATCTTTGTCCAGAGCAACAGGTAAAAGTAGCACAGAATAAGAAAGGAAGGAAAAGAGAGGATAAGAGGGAGAGAGAGACAGAAAAAAAAAAAATTACTAAAAATAATAGGCAAGGAATGGGAAAATATCTTTAACTACTTCAAGAGAAGTAGGAAAAGTAGATTGATGCCCTAACTTGCTTCTTAAACTCCAGTCATGCAGCAGAGGGAACATTATCATGATCTCAGCTGGTAAATAATCTGGTACAGACTAAGTACTAGATTTGGCTTCTATTGAGAGTAATGGAGTATCCGCTGACACTGGATTATGAGAGGTTCAACATTATGACAAGTAAAATTAGTTATTTTGCCTAAATGATTAGTGTAGTCTTCAACAAGTCAAGCATATATATGTTATTATTTAACTAGTGTAGCAAACCAAAAAATGGCTTTGACCCTATTTCAGCGTTGCATTATATTTTATGAATCATAAGCAACTGCTTAAAAAAAAAAAAAAATCTGTTGTTGTGTTTCATAATTTTTCCTTGTATTCACACAAATACATTCTCTAGGTTATAAACTCCAGAATGTAGGCAGATCATGATTTTTTAAACACTTTAATAATCTGAGTAAGACCCAGCCACAGAATATAAAACATGTCTTCAGAGACTGCCAACTGTAAGGATTAGCAATCTGTTTACAGCGTACCAGACAAATTCAAATCTATATTCCATAGGCTACAGAAAACAACCGTCAACTTTCACCTGAAACATGCATGTTTTTTAATTACTCATAAAAGCAGATTTCCATATTTCAGATGGCAAATAGAATGAAGTACTAGTATTCACCAGCAGGTAAAATTAACTGGAGTCACTGCTCAGCTCCCCAAAAAAACATGATAATAGCACAAATTTCTTTTTTATTTAAAAAAAAAACAAAACAAAAAAAACAAACAAACATTGCTTCCATAGGAAACTGATTTATTTTAAGGGACTCTGCATGTCAGAGATGTTCAATTTCCTGCTGCATTTCAGGAAAAACAGATACTTGCTTTAGTCAGATGATAAGAAAATCTTGTATTTTATACTGTGGGACTAGTTAAAATAATTCACTGCCCAAGAACACTTCTATTAACCCCCTGGACAGAAGGCAGCATGAAAACCCAAGAATAAAACAAACTGAATAGCTTTCTAGCCTCCAGACCAATTCTTAGTTTTTAACTACTACAGTTATACATCATCAACCACTGGCTCTGAAACACTGTTATATACCAGCATCTGATGCCAGTAGAATTTCTAGTGAAGTCATTATTAGAAATTGGCATATTGATAACTTTATTAAATTATAAAATCATGTGCTTTTCAAAGATTATAAATGTGTATTAAATCTAAACCTGTTAAGTGACCAAGTGCCATTTAATAATTGCACAGATGTTCTTTTTTACTTCTGCTTACTTACAAAAGGGACTAGTTCAGGATGAACATCCACAGGCCTGTGCTTAGAAAAAATCGCATCTGCACATTTCCCAGGGACAAGAGGGACAAAGAATATTTTATAGCAGCCTTCCAATACCTAAAAGGTGCCTACATGAAATCTGGAGATGGACTTTTTACAGGCGTATGCATTCATAGGACAAGGGGGAATGGCTTTAAGCTGAAAGTGATTTAGCTTAGATATTAGGAAAAAAATCTTTATTGTGAGGGTGGTGAGACACTGGAACAGGTTGCTCAGAGAAGTAGTGGATGCCCCATCCCTGGCAGTGTTCAAGGCCAGGCTGGACGGGGCTTTGAGCAACCTGGTCTAATGGAAGGTGTCCCTGCCCATAGCAAGAGGTAGGAACTAGACAATCTTTAAGGTGCCTTCCAACCAAAACCATTCAAATTTTTTCCTTGTTCCAGTTAAAAGAGGAAGTTAGTAACAAATGAGTACAATTCTTTCCCTTTTATCTCCCATTTTATGTTGAAACCAGCTGTGCATTTTTAAACATTCACAACCATATCAGGTTTGGTTTTCCAAGGCAGTAGGACAATTTCAGTTTATGTTTTATTTTCTAATTTGATCATCCTTCCTGGCAACATAATTTTACTTGAAGCTATAAATATTAGCAACTGTTACTCAGGAGAAATACATATAGGTGCTGAAGTTACAAACTGCAATAGGAATAAGCAGCTCAAAAGGAGAAAAATGAAAACCCTTGTTTTGTGAATGAAGAATCACATGCAGACTGAAAGAAATTCACATTCTTGGCATAATGTTAAATCCATGAAGTAATTAAGATCCAATGCAACTAATTTTAATTAGTATCTCAAAATATTTTTAAAACTCTGTCTATCCCCAGTAATACATGAACTGTTATTGGCTCTTGTACAAATAAATGAAACTTTAGATATGGTTAGGGAGAGACAAGATACATAAGTCCTATGATCAACTGATTTTAGTTTCTTCATCTAAATAAAATATTTCACCTGAAAGCAACATTTCACTGTAAAACCATAGAAGTCTAGAAGCAGACATGGTCTTTCTTCTTTTGCAGAAGTTCTACATAAAAGAAGGAAGCTAGGCTTCCTACAGTTTTGAGGATTTCAAATTTCTGATAAGAGCTAGCAGGAAGATAAAAGATGATCTTAAACATTGATGAATAGTGTGTCAGTCTGACCTGTCATCATGTATTTCTTGATACAAAACTGAAACTATCCAGAAGAGAAGAAAGTAAACACACGTTCAGTAAGTAGCTTGTGTCGAGTTCTAGACCAAATTTTGCCTTTTCCTTCCCCAGTTGGTTAAGATATATATAAAAAAGTCCACCACAGATCAAAACAGTGATACTATAAGACTTATTTGTCTTTATCATTATAAATCTGAGACACTGCAAGAGTTGTCAAAAGCAGAGTTCATTGATTAGAGCTTGAAAATAGACATTGTTTCCAACATCTTTTAAGTCAAAATGGTACAATAATTTTATCTACCACAGTACTTCTGCTGCACTTTCTTAACAGTACGCTTGATGTTTCAGTAAATTCTGAATAGTGACACTGCCTTCAAATCTGACCTCATCTTTCTGTTTTATGTATGTCCAAACAAAATCTTGGCCCCACTGAAATCAGTGACAAAACTTTTTCTTGATACAAAGAAAGGCAGGATTCATTACCTCTGAATCTTACTACTATAAAGTTCTCTAAAAGACAGGGGTTTAAAATGCATTGCTTCTATAAAAACAGTTACACTACTCTTTATGTAGGTGCCATAATTTTCCAAATTTGAAAACAAGATCTCAGTTCTGGAAGTTGGTCCCATTCCAGTTACATCCACTACGTTGCTTTACTGAAAACCACTGATTTAGCCTTCAGATATGAGTAAGCAAGCATGAAGAAACTATACCTGCATGAAAGCACCTGACAAGAAATGTGATATCCTGTTTCAGTGAAAACTGAAGGGTTTGAGTGGCACCACGAAGAGGGTGGGGATAGGAGAAGAAGATAGAAAGAAATGTGAATTAAGTGGAACTGGTTTTAATCTTCCATTTTCTGCATATGGAGGATTAATACTTATAACATCTTACTACAGACAAGTGTGCGAACTCCAACTTTTTTTAATTCTTCAACAGAACTGTCATAGTCTGATGTTATGTTACTAACTGTTGACTAAGTCACCATCCCTGACTCAAAAGCTGTCAGCTTTTAATTTGTAGTCAAGAGATAATGATAGGAGGAGAAAGAAAAGCAGAGAGAATTCCTGCCATGGAGAGGCTACAATAAGGTAGAAAAAGCACAGGAAAGGAAGTGGGCTAGCAGCAAATAATCAGATATGCACCTGGTCCCTGAAAGGCTAGTCAAGGATCAAAGATGTAGATGAGGGACTGAAGGAAGTAAGAAGGAGGCAAGAACAGGAAGAGAGGGCAGAAGTTCATGGGGTACATGATAAAAACAGTAAAGATATGATTTCAGAGTTCCACAAAGGAAAAGTTCAGACTGCAGCTCTACAATCTGATGTATCAACAGTGTGCAGGGCTACTGCAAAAATGAAGGTCCAGCACAGAAAACCCTGACTTCAGGCAATTTCCAGTTTCTTTCTCCCAAAGTGGCAAGATCTGTCTCCACATGCGCTGTAGCAGCAGCATGCAGCACCATTGCATGGTCCCTGCCCATAGCACACTGCCTCTTCACACATCCCCATTCCACTGCATGCCCCAGGGATTTCCATAATCTGCATGCCCATCAGCACTGGACACAGCACTGTGTCTGAAGTTGTGCAATCCCACTGCATCTGGACCCAACCAAAGCTGTTTGAGCATGGCAGAAAGACTTTCCTAATCAAAGGAAATACTTTGTCTTGAAGCTGGCAGATGAGAGCCTTAGCAGTGCTACAACATCTGACTGCTGGAGACAATGACCAGTGGGAACCCTGTGCAAGTACATTTCTCATTTTCTGATATTAAAACGCATGCAGGTTTAGCCTTTACAAACACATATAAAGAAGCACTCAGAAACCACCTTGCATAAGTGAGTGAATGTTAAAAGTAAAATTTCAAACATACACAAGTGCCTCTGCAGCAGTTTTAGTAATGGAAAGACCTTTTCTCCCAAGCCGCACATTAATTTGGAGCAAACACTATCCCAAACCTATGCCAGCCATGGCCTCACACAGCACCATGAGGGGAACCATGGTGACTACCTGTAAGGGCACAGCTAACCCTGCTCTCGCCCACCACAGAGGACGCTTTGCTTTTGGAGGCATATGGAGGAGTTCATCCCCAGTTGTTCACTCACCATTACTTCTCTCCCTTCCAACTGCTAGGACTCACTTCGCCTCACCAAGTATCCTTATGTCTCATCCTGTCTCAAGGCATCTTGAGCCTTGTTTTCTTGCAAACCCAGGCTGCAAGAAAAAAGTTCATTGCAAGCATTAAGAGCTTTCAGCATGAATGAGGATAAATTTAAACCAACACAAAACAGTTGTAGTAGAGCTGGCAATATAATCTTTCTTCCTACCAGCAAAAAGCTACTGAAAATAAGTAGAAAAGTTGTCTATCATATCTAACCTGAAATTACTTCTGGTTTCTGCAATTATCTAAAACTAAAAAAAAAAAAAAAAGAGTGCCTAGTTGTTATAAAACATAAGCAACTCATAACACACACAGCTTGACTCAACACAATGCTTTTATGATATCTTTATTCAAATTAGTGGGAAGATATTCAGAAAAAAAAGAAATAATCCTATTTCACAGGATTTAATTCAATGCTAAATATGAGAATAGTTCAAGTTTGATTAGAAGCGTATGAAATAAACCATTTGAGAGAAAAAATGATTGCTACCTGTGAAATAAGAGGTGCTGGTGGGATTGAATGATGGCACAGTATCTCTCTTTCTCCTTATCTCTCTGAAGGCTGAGCAGGAGCAGAGGAAGGAAGCAAGCAAGAGGGAGAACACAATGTACTTTTAAATCAGTAGGTCTACTGAGTACATGTTTTATAACATCCAGGAGAGTTAGAAATGTTAATTCTTGGGTTTATCATCTTACGTTTTTGCATTTGACATTTAATTATGCAAGATGCCATAATGGGCCACTGCAGAAGACATGGTAACAAGGAGATAATGATTTCAAGCAAACTCTTGATAGTTTAATCATCATCCTTGGTTGTAGAGACCCATACAGAGACATGAGTTAATGCTATACAACCCAAGCATTTGTCATGACATTAGTATGTAGTTCCTTTCACAAAAAGGCTTTTACCTACTATTTGTAACAGCTTGTTCCTTTACAAATGTGCAAGAGCATAATGCTCTCTGCAAACCTCTATTCTAGTCTAAAGAAAAAAATAAAAATTATCTGTTTTGGTCTATAATAACAGAAGTATCACATAATTACTTTTGCCAGCTCTTTGCTTTTTCAGATTTGAAGGAATTCTACTAAGCCAACTGGAACTGCACAGTACCTGAAGAAGGAAACAGAATCAGCCTCAACACTTTTTTGGTTCTAAAATAACTAGCATCAGTATAGAATCACAGAATCATAGAATAGTTAGAGTTGGAAAGGACCTTAAGATCGTCAAGTTCCAACCCCCCTGCCATGGGCAGGGACACCTCACACTAAACCATATCACTCAAGGCTTCGTCCAACCTGGCCTTGAACACTGCCAGGGGTGGAGCATTCACAACCTCCCTGAGAAACCCATTCCAGTGCCTCATCACCCTTACAGGAAAGAACATCTTCCTTATAGCCAATCTAAACTTCCCCTGTTTAAGTTTTAACCCATTACCCCTTGTCCTGTCACTACAGTCCCTAATGAAGAGTCCCTCCCCAGCATCCCTATAGGCCCCCTTCAGATACTGGAAGGCTGCTATGAGGTCTCCACGCAGCCTTCTCTTCTCCAGGCTAAACAGCCCCAACTCTCTCAGCCTATCTTCATACGGGAGGTGCTCCAGTCCCCTGATCGTCCTCGTGGCCCTCCTCTGGACTTGTTCCAACAGTTCCATGTCCTTTTTATGTTGAGGACACCAGAACTGCACACAATACTCCAGGTGAGGTCTCACGAGAGCAGAGTAGAGGGGCAGGATCACCTCCTTCGACCTGCTGGTCACACTCCTTTTGGTGCAGCCCAGGATACAGTTGGCTTTCTGGGCTGCAAGCACACACTGCCAGCTCATGTTCATTTTCTCATTGACCAGCACCTCCTTCTCCGCAGGGCTGCTCTGAATCTCTTCTTTGCCCAGCCTGTAGCTGTGCCTGGGATTGCTCCGATGCAGGTGTAGGACCTTGCACTTGTCATAGTTAAACTTCATGAGGTTGGCAAGTTACGTTATGGTTATCTCACATTGGTCATTTGAGCTACTATAAGACTTTTTTACAAGACAGTAACTTGCTACTGTTAAACAGGAAGGATATTCAGAGGGAACTTCTGCCATACTTTTAGATAAAGGCAAGGCCAAGCTGGAGCTGCCCTATAGCCTCCTCTGTTACAGTGAGCTGGCTGAGGCTGTTCCCTGGCTACAGGGCTAGCGCAGCGTACCACCAACCTGACAGCCAGGAGGGAAGTGCAGTACAGCACCTTCTCAGATTCAGCGTTATCTGAGCCAGAAGCTCCACAATGTGCAGTGGTCTTATGGTCAGGATTACAGCAGGAGGATGTCATTACCAAGGCTAAATGTCTGTTGCCAGTAAATATCTGGGGAGGGATTCAGATGACTTAAATTCAGGTGTTTAAAATTCCCGTTACAGTCAATAATGATCTAATCAATGATACAGTCAATAGGTTCTAGCAAACAATTGACTTTACCCTAAACACCTAGTCTCTAGTAAACTGAGCTACTCTGTGAGACACTGTGAAAGATCTTGTGCTACTCCTGTGAGAAATTAATGGTAGTGGCAGTTGTATACCTACCTGCTCAGTGCTTCAATGTAAGTGCCCCAGTCTCAAAGTGAATCTCGCCCCAGTGCTAGATTACGTAACTCGAGCCTAACAGCCAGTTCAGAGCAGTGAACATCCCATGTTGCTAAAAGCTTCTTTTTGAAAACTACTGGTAGCCAGAAGTCTGTGACCTTGTACTTCGTCGGGTCCTGCAGTACCTCTGTGTTCAAAATCTACCCCATGCAAGTTACTAAGGGCAAGTAGGACTCTCTGATTTGGTCTGATCTCATTTGCAAATGTTGGACTCTGTGATAGATCTTCCATTTCCCAAAATGAATTCTAGGCAATCTTAATGCTGTAACTACAATGGACATCAACAACACTGCCAAGGTGGCAGTGCCTTCAGCTAAAATAGTTTATTAAAAGCTATTGACTTTAGCCACAACAGAGATTGTATGTATCTAATAAAATGACTGCATGAACTAAGTGTAATGACTGAAAATTCTTTCAAGTATTTTGACACCTTTCAGTAAGCAGGTCTCAGCAAGAATGGAGAAAAATAACCGTCCGCCTGAGTTCTACACGAAATTCTTTGCTAGCTGTAAATTGGCATTTAACACAAGGTAGAAAAGCACATGATCTCTGCCAGGCAGCAGGCAAATAGTATTATAGGCTCACTAGTGAAAAAAAACAACAAATCCAACCAACCAAAATTCTCAGTAAGAAATGAATATAAAATTTTATTTGCTGACTCCCACCAGAGGTCAGTCACATCATAGGAATAAAATGAAAGTTACCAAAATTCACTGATTCTACATAAGAAGGAAATTGAATCTCCCATTTTTTACCCAATTTAAACTTCTATTTCTACTTGTTTTATTGTATCATTCATAGTTGGGATAAATGTATCCTGCTTTAATTACATGAGTGCAGGAGAAAATGCAGAGCTCTGGTAAGAAAAAGAAACAGCTAGTTGGGTAAACTTCAGTATGTGTTTCAGGGCCCGAGAAAAAACAAGAAACAATTCTGTAAAAACCTAAGGCACTGGTAACTCTAATGCTCTAGATGAGACTGTGCACAATGGATATGGGTGGCAATAAGCACATTTCACCACAATACCTGCATTTCTTGAACTCAAAGTCATAGAAAAGTTGGAAGTAGGATTTGTTCTTAGTGATGTGATAAGAGCTAGACACCTTGCTGAAAGGAGTTATATATGCCTAGATTAATCAAGTCTCATGGTAGTTAGCAAAAATTGTATTACTTTTCCAACTAAGATAAACCACAACATAACAGAGCTTACAGTGCTAAATATAATCTCAGAATCCAAAGAAATTATAATTTTATACACTCAAATGTGAGTAGCCCCATTTAAACAAAAGGTTTCTATCCATAACATGTAAAAGAGTAAGTATTAAAACATTTTTTCTGTAATACATACCTAACTTTTTTTAAAGCCTACTCAGGACTTCTTAGACCACATCTGTAATACTTCATTCAGTTTTGGGCCCCCCAGCACTAGAAAGGTGTCAACAAAATGAAGTAAGTTCGGCAGAGGACCACTGAGATAAAGCCATGAGCAACCTGGTTTGACCTTAGTGCTCACCCTGCTTTGAACAGGAGGTTTGACTAGATTGTCTCAGAAGGCCCTTTATAATCCAGATCATCCTCTTGTACTGTATTATGATGCTATGACCCACAGACCATCTCTTTCCCAGAAATAAACTTTAGTCAGTTCCAGTCACCCTATCCCAGAAAAAATAACTAGAAAAGATAAAGGCAACAAAGATGGCAATTTGAATTTATAGATTAGATCTCACCTAAGAGTCAAAATAAGGTAGATCTCTTCAGCCTGTGAAAGGGACGGCTGGAAAGAGATATGAAAGCAGAGAAACTGAAAATTATTATTTGCTACCTGTCATTAGAAAGGGAACACATGGATTACCAGATGGGTGTTTTAAAGATAACAAATGCACAGATGTTTTCTGCAGGACTTTCAAAATAGAATTCAGTGTGGTGGGATGTTTTGGAGATCAAAAGTTTAGGGGGATAGATAAATGCCAGGGATACATATCCATGATCTGAATGTAATATTTAGTACAAGAATCTCATAGTTTATAATTACCAAAAGATAAAATATCAAAAGGGAAATATTTTTTTCCTTCATATTCTTTGCACCTGCATCCACTAGAAGCCTTTGCTGGAGATGGAATATAATATTTATGGGACCTTATGTATGACCAAGTCCCTAATTCATGATTTTCAAAAGGCATAATGTAAAGAGAGAAAGGCTGTATAGCTTTGCTCCTTACTTTCTCTGAGCCCACTTCCTGTGTGGCTGGATATGGAATATAGTGCTTGAGACTTTGGTGTGACCAAGGATGATTGTTACTGTCTTCAAGAAGATCGTGCAGGTTAAACTTGGCATAGGCTTCTAGGGAAGGAAGCAAATTCAGCAAAAAATCTCACTAGGAGGTGATGTGTGCTGGAGCTGTACCCTTTCCATGCAGTAAATCATATGCAAAGTGATGCCCTATCCACCTCTTCACAGTTCCTTCTACTAAAGAAGCAGCTATGACAAGGTCAGGAATTACACTGTAGGACACATCTCCTCAAGCAATAGATTCTCCTTGTCCAGAAAACAAAGGACATTTTTATTTATTTGAGCACACAGAAATAACAGCAAGGGAAGGCTGAGTTAGCTTTAATGCAAGAAATCAAGAACTATCTTTGGAGCTGTAGTTCCACAACTCACAGGCTACCTCCCCACTACTGGCATTGCATTGACACAAACACAGCAGTGACGATGTGGTGAGTTTGAATAGGGAAATTGTTCTGTCTGAGAAAGAAGTAAGGGAAAAAGCAGTTGTTCAGTAAACAAGCTCCATTGCTGCAAGTCACCATCCAGCTGCATAAACGATTGGAGAGGGGAAAAAGTAAAAGCAAAAAGCCAAGCAGATGTCCAATAAAATGTCTGTGGACCTGATGACTCCAGGTTAGACTTGGATCCAGTGGAATGCGTTTTGTGATTCGTATTTGATGAGATCAGTTAACGTGTAACACAACAACCTGCCGTTCTTTTTAGTCCTTCAGCACAGGGCAATGGTCTCTACAATAGAGGCGCAGGTACACATAAATGGCTCAAAATCCATGTCATATTAAAAGGCTTAGCTCAACAGCAGCGTCCTCCGGTTCTTCGAGGCCAGAGATCCTCGGACAGCTTAAAACCTGCCCTACCCTCCTGCCCCCGGTTCCTGATCCCTTCAGGCGGTTTGCTGCCACTGGAGAACTTCCCCTCTCCTCACTAAAGTCCCAACCGCAACCCGCACGGAAGAGAGGAGCCGAGGTCGGGGTTCGCCTCCTCAGTCTCCGGGGCACCGCTGTCACTAACGGCTGCAGCTCGAGCTGCCGCTGGGGCTTCCCCGGGGCGCAGTTCCCCAGAGGGCCGCGAGACAACCCGTACTCGCCCGCAGCTCCTCAGGTGCGGCTCGCTTCGGCCTCGCCGTTGCTAAGTAACGCGGGAGCCGCTTCCGCCCGCCGGCGTCTGCCTCCAATGAGCGCACGGTGGGGCGGGTCCGCCTAGTTGCCCTGGAGACGGGGTTGGATCCCCTCCGCGCCGCGGTGGACGGGCTGTCGGCTCTGCGGGCAGACAGGTGAGGGATGGTGGCCGCCGCCGCCGGCGGGGAGAGGGCCCCAGCCCGGTGTCAGGACAAGATGTGTGCGATACGGCGCTTCTTGTTCCGCTGCGTGGCGTTGGGGGTGTGGTTCGGCTCGCGCGGTTGAGGCCGGTGTGGGCCTGGTTGTCCCGCGGGCAGTGGTTCTGTGGGGCTCAGCCGGGCAGCGCCGCCCTAGCGCCCTCATGCAGCCTGGGGACGGGGCGGCCCTGGGGGTCTTTCGGGGTTTTGGGCGGTTGTGTGTGATATACCCAGGAGCGGGCTGCTGATATTGTCGGGCTTTTGCACTGGTTTGGGGACTGTCTACTGGAACGGTATCTCTGCACAAACGTGCTTGTGTGGAAAAATAAAGTAGAGCAAATGTGGAAGCAGCAATTTTAGAAGTAAACTGTGTTGAAGATACTTGTCCTCCATAGGGAGGGAGAGCTTTGGGCTTGTTTATACTCCAAATGCTTTTCCCAGCTGGGACAAGTGTGAGAGGTGAGAGCAAGAGCAAGCCAGAGAATTAAAATAGATGATTGAAGTACAAAAGCAAGCTAAGGCTATAGAAGCAAAGCTTATGAAGACAAATATAAGACAGCAGACTCCACAAATGAAGAAATAAGTTTTTCTGTTAAATTCCGCTGATGTATTAAGAGATGTTGCTTTATGTAGAAGTGGTTACACAATTTTAGAAATATTTTGAAGGCTTGAAAATGGTAGGCATGAAATCAGAGTGAGATCTGTAATTACTCTGAATGTTGTAGTAAGGATCATAATCCTGGTTCTTAAAGTGGCATTGTGCAATTTCCTGCTATTAATAAGAGCATTTAGGCGAAAGAATTCTGATAATAAAGATGTATAGTAAACAATCAGATGTTCTTCAAACTTTAGCAAAGTGTTATTTTGCTTAAGTGATTCAACTAACACATTCTTTCCCATTGTTTTAAATTAAGCTCAGATTGCTAACCTCTGTACTTCCTGATTTTTTGTAGACCTAAAATAGGGGAAACTCACTTAGGTTGTGCCATTTCTTTCCTGGTTAAAGGCATAACTGTATTGGTTACTGATATATGTTCCTGTTAGGGAACAAGTGCCTTCTACAAATCAGTCAAGCTAACTTTGTGTTTTCATTATTTGTTTTGCATATCGGAACTGTTCAAAAGCTTCAGTTAAGATTGTAGTCAGCTGTGGCTAATTGTTGTAACAATAAGGGGATATGGTGATCTAAAGAACTTTCAAAGGCAGTATGGAGTATGTATGGAGTAATACAGATAATGCAAAAAAAATATTGGCAGCATTTTTTTACTTACTGATTATTTTTTTTTTTTGTAACTTATTAATCATTTTCCCTGACAAGATAGCTACTGTTGTCTTTCATCTCCTTCTTTCAATAGAAATGCCATCTTGGACCCACTGAGTAGCTCTGGCTACTTAAAGGACCCGTGATACAGTACTGAACTTATAATTTGCTATGAGGCAAACTTCCACATAGCGAGAACGTCATAAGAAAACCCTCAATGAGTTTGACTAATGGACTGTTTAACTCAGTGGACTGGTATTTTATTTCTAACAGTTGTAACAGGAGATGATAATTTGGGGAAAGCAGTATTTCCTCTTTCTGCAGTCTTTGAGTCAGGGTTCGTGTGGGCTATAAGAGTAACTTCAGCAAATCCTAATGAAGGTACCATATAACTCACATACCTTGTTATGTAAGGCAGAAGATGTGCAGCACAAGAAGAGAAGTAAATATCAATGTAACATTCAAATTACATCAGGTAGCTAAGAGAACTGAGAATTTGCCTGTAGAGTATAGGCAATTCAGTGACATAGTGTCATTCAGGCTAGTGATTATTTATGATAGCAGCTGAGCTATACTCTGGGCACTGGAGGGCAGCGGAAGCTTTGTATGGTATTCTTTGCCTCATTTAAGTCCTGTAACAAGTACAACTTGACTGAATTCATTAGGGCCATTTATTCCTTACCTTGTTCTAGCACAGGCTGGAGAATTTGGTTTTGATGCAATGTGTATATCATTACTAATTTGTATTTTTTTCTTAAGAGTTGTTAATTGACTTTATTTCTCAAGTTCCAATTATGGAACATCCCTAGGAAGATACATGATCAATCCACTGCTATTGTTGGCAGCTAGAGCCTAATCTCCATAAACTGATAAAGCTTAATCTTAAAAGTAGATATGTTGTTGTCCTTGTAGTCTTGTGGAAAGGTTGTTCTAAAGTCTCATCGTGGTGCAGATCTGGTGATGATGATGGTTTTGCACACATTTCTAACAGCTTGTTCTATTCACTGTGAGGTGGCCTGGCTATCCTGAATGCCATCGTGTCCTGATAAATCTATACAGTTTGCTGGGAAAGGGGGAAAATAAAAAGGACAATCATTTAAAGCCTTGCTTATGTTTGTGCCCCTAGTAGCTTAAGGAGTAAGGGAAATCTAATTCTGGACTGAACCTCAGATGACATAGGATCACTGAGACGTAGGTTTGCTGTGTCATTATTTTATGATTGCTTCTTGCACAGCCTTTCTTTAAACTTTGTATTTTAGGATTTATTTGGGGTATTCTTCATATTCTTCATATCGGGTAGGCTTCGTATTCTCAATATAAAGGTTCTTAAAGTGATAAGAAATAAACATGAGGCTTTTAAACTGACTACTTTCTTATAGATGCAATGAATTTGCATAATGCCATACAAAGTATGAAAGTAATAAATTTTTATATTCTTTTAATATAAGGAACGTTTAAAGTATTTTGTGCCTGGTGTGGGTTTTTTGTATGTGTGTGTGTTTTTCTTATGAGGATATTAATTCCTATAATGAATTTAGTGGATTCAAAATGTGTCAAAAGAGAAAATGCAAAGTTGTATCCTTGCAATCTTTAGCCTATAGTAGTTCAGTAGATATTTTTTAGAGCTATGATGTGACATATGAAATAATGTCTACGTGGATTGACAGAAAATGAATTTTGTCATTGAATTGGGTTCAATGAATCTGGAGACAAGCTTAATGAAACACCATTTTCTATGAAGTATAAATACAATCAATTAATTGAAAACCATTCTTAATTTTGAAGCATATTTAATGCTACTGATTTATGACAAGAATATATCAAACCTGACTTTAAAGACATTATAGACAAATATGTAAGTATTTCTCCATATAAGATTTCAGCAGAAATTGTTACAAAATGTATTTGGAAAAATATAATTGCATAATTGATTTGGCACAGTATATTAACTACAGATTATTAAATAATAGTAAATTTGGTGTCAAAAGTGGGAGATCAAGATAGAGTGGTTTCTTACCTCTCTTCCATTCTTAAAGATCTTTCTTCAGAACTGAAATGCTTTGCTGACTTCAGATATTGCCAGATAACATGGGAGAATGGTATCAGTTTATTCATTCCAATAGCATATAGATCATAATTTTCAGATATAATCTTTTATCCTTTGTTTTCTAGCTAAACCGTATATATGTGTTATATTTAGGTATATGTTTTAGTATAGATTGAGGCCAATATACTCTCCAGCATATCTCTTCAGACTCTTCTAAGGTCGTGTCTTTCTAGAGAGCGAGGTAGTAGCTTACTCTCATAATAAACAGATAATCGGCACTGGAGTGTCCAGGAGTAAGATCAACTTTCATGGGGGGAGGGGGGAAGAAAAAAGCAAAACCCAACACAAAAAAATTCACAAACCTAGTTTTTGTTGTTGCTGTTTGTTTGGGGGGTTTGTGGGTTTTTTGTTTCTGCTTTTTTAAATTTTATTTAATTCTTGATCTTTGTAGCACTGAACTTTAACTTTGGATTGATCCATTGTAATTTCAGACAGTAGTTCTGTGAATATATACAATTTCTGTTATCCTTGACAGATGACGTTCATAAACGTGAGAAGAAATTTCCTCTGTAATATTAATGTCTCTGAGACTATACATATTACCAACTGGTAAAGTTGGAATTAAAAAACAAACAAACAAAACAAAACAAAAACCAAAAAGCAAACAACAAACCAGCAACCGAACATTTAGCATAGAGTGTTTCCCCCAGTATCAACACCTTATGTGAAGGATTCCTGAACTTACTTGTCTAGTCACTATGTTCTACTGCAGGGCATCACTACTTGTGACAGCAGATCCTAGGATTGTGGTGGCTACATGCATTACAGCCATCACGGGATTTGCTTGTATGTGTAAGTGGGAGTGCCTTATATGAACAATATTACCTCCTGTATGAGCTATTAACCTAATAAACTGTGTATTCTATCCACCTCCTTCATCTGCCTAGTTTGCACTCTTTCTCCTGAGTGGGCAAGAGTCTCTGAATCTTTGTAACTCATGGTTTCAGGCCTCACAGCTGTGGGATCCAGTGTTTCTGCCATTTATACAGCTCTCTGCTGGTCAGCTTGGGTCACTAAGCACCCAGGCAGCTGGTGGTAAGCTCTCCAGCTCCCTAGTCACTCCCCATCTCCACAGTGTAGCTTTCACCTTATGAGCCATCTTTTGTTCCACTTCTGTCTGTTGTCCCCACTGGAACGCACTTGGGGTTGTTAAGTTTATCAAATGGAACAATACATGAAAAACCTGAGAAATGATCCTCTAAAAGAATGTTTTCTTTCTTCTCCTGTCATGGTAACAAGATACAGGTATTCATTACACAGCTAGGACGGAGAACATCAGTGACTCTGTGCAGAAATTTTCAGAACGCATGGCTAATTGAATGTTGTTAGATTCTCAGAGATAATACTGCCAGCAAGAGCTGCTTCCCACTATGGAGTGTTACACTGTGAGAAGATAAAATTTGCCTTATGCATTTAAACTAAGGCTCTTTCTAGGTCAAAATGTCACTATACTGACCTCCTAAGAGCTTACAAGACTCTCTGACCTGATGATGATAATGGTGTCAAAGAGTGCTGCTCTTCTGCATCTGGCATTCCACCAATGCACAGGCTCCGAATGGTGTGACCAGCCCATTACTCTTGCTCTGCAATATAATCACAGAATAGTTAGTATGGGAAAGGACCTTAAGATCATCTAGTTCCAGCCTCCCTGACGTGGGCAGGGATGCATCACCCTAGACCATGTCATCCAATGCTCTGCCCAAACTGGCCTTGAACACTGCCAGGGATAGAGCATTTACCACTTCTTTTCCCAACCTGTTACAGTGCCTCACCACCCTCACAATCACCCTTCTCCTTTTTCCTCCCTGTGCCAGAGATTTCACTGTGTTTAAGGCAAGCTCTGCTAGGTGTAGCTGTGTAACCTTAGGTCAGAATGTGTGAAAACAGTGAAGGTGGGGAAAAGTGCAATGCGAAACCTTGTCTAGGCCTTAATCTGTGCACCTTCCACCCCCTGGCTCTAGACCTGAATTGGAGGCCCTTGCCTTGGTCTTTGCCTAAACTATCCCATAGCCCCACTGTGCCTGGCTTTAGTGCCTTTCTGATCTTGACCTTGCTTTGCTAAATTTCTGTCTTGATTTCAGATTTACTTTGGCACTGTGAACTTCTCTGATGGCTGCAGGACTATCAGCTGAACCCAGTTACCACCATTGGACCTGTTCTGCTGCTCTTGCGTACTAAGGGACTGTGCCCCTCATCAGAGAGGTCAACCCAAACACACACCTGCTTTGTGCCTACTTTTGGCTCCTTGCTTCTCCTTGCAAAGTAGCCTACTCGTTCTGCTACCTGTTAGTCTTACTGTAAGCAGATAAGAGCCCTACTCCTAATGGAGTTCAGACTGGGAGATAAAGACTAAAGACTGCACAGTTATGTGAAGGGCAGAGAACAGTCCATGGTCCTGTATTGTCCAGCTGCCTCTATGGAGCTGTGGAAGTACGCCCTCTCCTGAGCATGCCAGCCCATTCATAGCCCTGAGATACAATCTCAGTGTGGCAGTGGGACTTGGTGAAGGCTGTGGACAGTCTGGACAATGCACTTGAGTATGTGCTAATATTACTGTAGATGCAGGAGGTGCTAAGCATTGTGGAATCTCCCAGAACAGCATTAAATCTAGATTACTACTTTTATATGCTTTCAGTTGGCCTATTTCGTGTGTCTCACTTGCCTTTTAAAATGCACATGGCAGTCTGAGAAAGCTGAAGTGCTGAGCCCAGTAAAATATTTTGGGTTTGTCTAAAATATGTTCTTATATTCAAGAAGTCTTGCATTACAGCACTGACAGGTATTGCAGTTTTCCACCTCAAATGATAAGGAGTTAATATTTCTGAGTGCTAAATTGTAACAGACCTTTTTGACTTGTACCATACATTGATAATATTATTCACATATTTACATAATAGGTAGGTACATCAGTAACATTTGGATCATTTAGTCACAGAGTATGAATATGGTGAGGCATTTCTTCAGCTGTATGACTAGAGGTATTTGAATTTATCCTATGTTTCCCATATGAGACCATACAGTTCTTAACACTTTGCGTTGTTTAAGATGAAGTCTCAAAGGGCAAATAATCTCAAAAATTTCAGCAGGATGGTGAGAAGTTGCTCTGTATGTTCTTGTGTATGTATCCGTTCATCTGGAGGACTGTATAATCACCCAAAATGTCTGCTAAGATGGGAATGTTATTTCCCATAAATATAGTGGGTATCTTGATTTCAATTTTTATTATTGAAAGCAGTTTGGCGCTTTTTTTTTTTTTTTCCCCTTGTATGTCATCGTTTCTGAGTAAGAGGTTGGAAAGCAAAAGTACCTCTGCTTTATTTCTCTGCTGTGTATCTGAGAACATAATTTGCTTATGCAATTATCTTAATGGAAACTGTGTGCTAAAGCAGGACTGGCAATGACACTGAATATCTATCTGGAAATGGTCATTAATGTGGACCACTAACTCCAGGTTAATATCTGGTACTTTAAGCTGTTCTTTTCCTATTTTGCATTGTTTAATAATTGAATAATTGGCTTCACAGGCTAGCTTTTGCATTAATTCTATTACAAATTTGTGGAAATGGCTTGTTAATCCAGTACAGAAAAGCAGAGTTTGTCTGCATTCTGGATTTCTTAAGAAACTGGGGATTTTTTAGGTCTCTATAATCTCTGTTGAGAATTTGCTAGTTGCTACAACTCTGCCATTAGGAAGATTTGTGTGATGATGTCTCCTGAACAGCACAGCTGATGAAGTATGCTGCTGCAGTCCTGAATTGTGGTGTGAGCAATAAAGCTTTTATTTCTCTTTATGCCTCTTGTTTTCATTGATATAATGCACTGTGAAATCTGATGTGAAACTGGGGAGCATACTAGAAAAAGATAACTAGATGCCGTTAGAAATAAACACAGTCAGATACATGAAATTCCCCCAAGGGAGAGAAAAGAAGCAGATGTATTCTGATGAATTACTGAAAATTAGGCTTTTTAAATTTCCCAGCCAGTGCTGGTGGCTGTAGCTGAGCCCTTCAGGCTCTGCTGGCTGTGAACAATGAAGATGCATATCTTTTTTTCCTTTTTTTCCCTTTAAAAAAAATGTTAAACCTAAGACGTTTGGCAGTTGTGATTAATTGTGGCCCCTCCTACTGTGCCAGTTGAAACCACTCCCTACATAACCAAAACCTGTCACTCCCCATGATTCTGAAGATATTTTACATTTCAGTCAAGCTTTTGTGCACTGAACCACATTTCTTACAGACAGTGCATTTGAAAGAAAAGGAACGTAGTTTTCGGAGACAAATAATAACTTCAACAGCACTTTGTTTTCAGAGCTTAGAGTAAATTCAAGCTTGAAGCACTAGCCTGCTTTAATTTAAAATATTGGAATATATAGTCTAATTGTTTTAGTGTTGATTTCTGTTTTCTAGTTCAGAATCCAATACTTGTAGCATTTAAACTGCTGCTTGAAGAATTTCAGATTACATATTTATGACTGTAGAGTCATAGCACAGAGTTCAGATCTGATCTTTGGGTAGCTTTTAATAGTGTTGAGTAAATTTTAGCATAGGACTTGTACTTACATGTGTTCAGGTTCTGTATTTTCTATTTCAACTGTGCCTTCTGTCATGGCTTGGATGACTTATATTTCCCACTGGTTTGATGAAGATGATTGGTATGAAGGACAGCAAAGAGTAAGAATTTTTTAAATTAATATTTTCTCTTTTATTTCCCTTATATTTTTCTTCTTTAAGCTGCAGTGTATTATATTACTAGTACCAGAAGTAATATTCCCATAGTGGTACTGTGAAGGGGTTTTTAGTAGTTTTAACATAAGCACATCTAAAATGAGCTTTTTGAAAAATAATGTTGCTAGCTGGGTAAAAGGTATTGGAACTTTGGCCACCTACTGTATCTTTTAGATTGCATAATTTAATGATTAGTAATTCTTTAATATGTAATGAGATAGAAATCAAAAGTCTGATTTTATTTTATTAGGAATTAATATACTGTGCATGGAAAAAAATAATTATAAGCACTAATTGAATAAAAGAAAAATATTTGGGAAGATGTTAAATTTGCCTTGGGTCATTTCCAAGTTGTACCTTGGATATCTGCATATTTTTATTAACATTTTTCCAAGGAGGAGGAGTTGTTACTATAGCAACACATACAGGATATCTTGGAATTTTTTTTTTCGTGTTTCTTGACTGCATGTCTTGGGAAAGCTTGATCTGCTGCTTTCGTAGATTTATAGTGGGAGGTGAATATAAGTCACATTTCACTGTATCAAGCTCCTTTATGTAACTATATATTTCAGTAATTTCTATTTTGATCGCATATACTCAGCTAGTGAATCAGAATGCAGGAGATGCTGCAGAAACATATGGCCCAACAGCTGCTTAATTGTGTTATTGTGTATTACTTGGTAATACCAGTTATATATGCTCATAAGTATTAAAAACTAGCAGATTGTAATACCTTTCCGTTGTTCTCATTTTACATGTCACTAAAATATGAATCTTTCAGGTGTGGAGTTAGGTTTTAATAGCTGCTCATCAGGGATTCAGGTGTGAGATGTGTTAAGAGGTAACTTCTTTTGAAATCAGAAGCATCTTGTCAGTTTGCCAGGAGAAAATCCATCTTTTGGTGATTGTGGTAGTTCTGGGTAGGAAGATGTGAACAAAATTCTTACAGAGGGTCTTAAATGCTTTATACTGAGATCACACATGATTGTATGTATTTTTTTTTGTATTGTATACAGTATTTAAAAACTAGATTTCTAATACCAAATGACTAACCAGTAGTCTCTAGCTGATAGTTGCATTACCACTGCTAAATATGATGTTTCAGGTTGATTAGGTATGGAGTTCAACATTCCTGGTGATACATTGTTACAAATACCAGCATTTCTCCATGCTCTGTTTCAAACCCTAGTATTGCTCTTTAGATTATCTTATTACAGCTGCCCAATAAAAGATAAAGGATAGATTTAAAAGACAGAGGGTAGATTTAGATTAGGTATTAGGAAGAAGTTCTTTGCTATTAGGGTGGTGAGGTTCTTGAACAGGTTGCATGGAGAAGCTGTGGATGACGCATCCCTGACAGTGTTCAAGGCCAGGTTAGAATGGGCTTTGAGCAACCTGGTCTAGTGGAAAGCGTCCCTGCTGTTGTGATTTAAGCCCAGCTGTAACTCGGAACCATGCAGCCACTCTCTCACTCCCCACCTTCCTCTCCCCACCCCGCTCCCAGAGGGATGGGGAGCAGAATCAAAAGAATGTAACTCCCGTGGGTTGAGATAAGAGCAACCCAGTAACTAAGGTATAACACAAACCACTACTGCTAACACCAATAATAATAATGATGATGAGGGAAATAACAAGGGGAGAGAATACAACTGCTCACCGCCCACCGACCGATACCCAGCCAGACCCGAGCAGAGATCTAACCCTTCCAGGTAACTGCCCCCAGTTTATATAG
Organism: Pezoporus wallicus; assembly: GCF_028554395.1. Lineage (NCBI taxonomy): Eukaryota > Metazoa > Chordata > Aves > Psittaciformes > Psittacidae > Pezoporus > Pezoporus wallicus. Next base: position 9,802,049 of record NW_026640488.1, read on the forward strand.
TAGGCATGAGGTGCTGTGATATGGAATACATCTTTGGCTAGTTTGGGTCAGGTGTCCTGTCTCTGCTTCCTCCTGGCTTCCCCTCCTCCCTGGCAGAGCATGAGACTCAGAAAGTCCTTGGTCAGAGTAAACATTACTGAGCAGCAACTAAAAACATTGGTGTTATCAGCGCTGTTCCCAGGCCAAAAGTCAAAACCACAGCACTGCACCAGCTACTAAGAGGGAGAAAAATGACTGCTGCTTCTGAACCCAGGACATCTGCCCATGGCAGGCGAGTTGGAACTAGGTGATCATTAAGATCCTGTTCAGTCCAAACCGTTCTAAGATTCTATGATATTCTAGTTAAGCTGTACAAGTACTGTAGTCAAGACAGTCAAAAACACTTTTGTAAGACTTACCCTAGTTAGAAAACGTAAGGCAAGTAATTTAAAATTGTTAAAAATCACAATTTAGGGTGCCTATCTTGGATTAATATATTTGGGGTTTATTTCAAATTAGTGTGGGGTTTGGGGATTTTTTTTTGTTTGTTTTGGGTTGGGTTTTGGTTTTTTGAGGTTTTTTTTGTGGGTTTGGTTCTTTTTTTTCTTGTAAAATACAGTCTAAGGCTGAGATTTCAAATCCAGACTTTTTCCAAACAACAGCAAAACATCCACAAATTCTTCCCTTGTAAAGCTAGAGGTACTGTGAGTAAATAAATTCTAGTAGTAATTTGGCTTTGAGTTTATTGTGAAGGTTTAAAATGTCTGTGAATGCTATTAGAATACTTGTTTAAAATGATCTTTTTAAAGATCATTTCTTTCTAAAGATCATGCTCTTTTATGGTCAGCATCTGGATAACTGAGTGTGCCTTTTTCAACACTTGCTAGCTCATCATCAGTCAGGACATGTCAGCTGGGAATGCTGGTTGCAAGAGTCTAGCCAAGGCTTCTGGCGTTTTTTGGGGGATCTTGCTGAAATTCAAAGCCCTGTCCAAGGCACTCTCTTCTAGCCTCTGATAAATCTTCTGATTCTCCAGGAGACACAGATGGTTTTGTGCCATGAATTGCACAAAAAACTTTCCTAATTTTTGTAGAGAAGCAACTTTCCTAATTTTTGCAGAGAAGCGTACAAATTCTGTACTGCTCAGTAGTAAGCTAGCAACCAACCTGACACTTTAACAAGCAGTAAGCTACCTAGGTTAGATTCTGCTGGGAAGCATGAAGGGCTTAACTTTCGTTTGAAGCAGTACATGCATAAACCTATGCAATTATTCTACATTGACTATATTAAATGATAATAGGCACAATTGGATCAGTCTTTGCTCATCTTCTGCTCAGAAGCAGTTGCTTCAAGTACTGTCTCAGTAAGACTGTTTGGAGACCTACATTAGTAACTGCAGTTTGATTGTTCACAAGAAAATTTCAGGAATGGAAAATTGTTTAGTTATTTTGTGGTACTCATGCAAAGTAGGAAGAATTTTTGTTTAAAGAGAGTAGCTCAACTGATATTGAGATATCTGATTCTTAAGAATTTTAACTGATACATGACGCCACCATCTGTTTATTTGTTTCTAACCTTTGTTTTTCCTACAGATCTATTAAAATCCATGATGGCTGATTTTTGACAATATACCTATTGTTCCAATTTTCATAGTGTAAGATTTCTTCTCATCTTCTGATGTGGTTGCTTTTACTTTTGAGATCCCCCAGGTTCATAAAGTATTAGGTATAAATAAATACATTTAAATGTAATATATAGATAGCATAGAATGGAATTTAGAAAATGTACTAACTTCTTAAATGCTCCGCCCAGAAACATTAAAGCTTTTGGAAATTTTATATCTCTGTTTAGTCTTAGTAAATTTATTTTGTCTATTTGCTTTTAAACTGAATATGTACCAGAGTATTTCTAATTATCACCCATTTCATGGGTCTGGACATAATAATCAGAAATTAATTTCTTAATATGGCTGTAATGTACTTGGTATTTTCCAGCCCGACTGGGAGAAGGCTGGTACTATTATGCTTACATTATTACACAAGACTCAGTGCTATTGAGGCAGGCACAGTCAGGAAGAGGTTGGTTTCTGCTGTGTCTTGCAAACACGCAGGTTTGATGACCTTCCAGTTTTTAACAAGATAAATTCATTGTCCATTATCTGGTGCTTTAAACTGGCCCCATTGGGTAGTGTAATGAATTTGAAACTCCATAGTTTGCAGGTCATTTTCATCTCCAATGGATTTCCGTAGAATCATTGTTTTTTCCTATGAAGATGAAAAAATATACCCAGTGTTTTTAAGGAAACACTTTATATTACCAAAGAAGATCTTTAATTATTTAAAGTATCATTGACATATTGACAAAAATATTGGTACAATATTGGACAATAGTCTGGATGAGATATAGCAGTTTTATATGTCAGACATATAGGAGTGACAGCAAGCTTTCCCTATAATCAAAAATACAAACTTATTTGAAAGATAATGACAATAGAATGAGCAGAAGCAGAGGATGACAACGCTTCACTGCACATAGCTGTTCAGAAACTAGGGGTTTGTATACACAGAAGCAGATTGAGTAACATAAGGCTACTGTATATTCACTTCTGTGTGCATGCCATATTGTATATGTACTCATCTGGACAGGTCATACGCCATATGGACCACAATAGCTAACAGTGTAGGCATATGCTATCGGTTGTGCTTGATGGTTATAAATTTATGAATACTTATAACGTACAAGCACATCTCCTGATAATTAAAGGGTGCTAAGTGATGGATCTGAACCCCTATTATTATTCTGTAAATATCCTTGTAGAATTGGGAAATACAATGATCAATGAAATACTCCAAGTAGCTGAAGCAGAGAAAAAGGAGTTAAAATTAAAATGTTTAAGAGCTGCAATTGCCAGGCTGACAGTGCCAGTTTGTGTATGTAGTGCAACATGATCTTTTCTCATGAATCCTTTAGTAACTGCATTATTCTGTGAACATCAAGGTTTAGTTCCTCATCTGTCAAGTAAAGTGGTTTTATTCTACAACCAGAGCAAGATTTTGCATTTTTGGGAGCAGCAAGGTAATGGAATGAACATGGAAATTCTTAAGTGGTTTACAAAAAATGATACCTATGCTAAGGTGTAGGGATTATTAGGCATTTGTCTTTAAGTTATTGATATATAGCCATGTCTATGATTCTAGTCTATTCAGTTGTTTTTTTAAAATAACATTAACCCCATAATATACAAAATTTCAGTTTAATGGTTTGGGGTATTTTGTTTGTTTTGTTTTTTCTATATGTAGCAAAAAGGAAGGACTGTTGCTGCTCATGCCATTTGAATAGAAAGGTTTTTGTTGTCTTCCCTCTTCCCTTTCATCTCTGTGGAAACTGTGGGCATCCTTTGATAGCATTCCCGGTGTGGTATAGGTTTTTTACATGCATAGTTTTTTCAGTATATACTTAAGAGTTCAGCATAATTACTTCTACATCCCATATTTTGAAATAAAACACTTTTCTAACAAAGAACTGCCTCCAAACCCAAAGCACTGGTCCATTTTGTGTGATCATGATAATTGTAAAACCAATGTAGAGGACCTTATTTTTTGTTCTAGATTTCAGCACTTATGCTTGGAATCCTCTTTATTCTCAAACACTAGAATAATATTTTCCTATAGATTAGGTTTCATGTAGTCAGGAATAATTTATCTCTTTCATATCAAGGCAAAAGGAAGATCTGATGAATATATTAACATGATTTTTCTCTTTTTAAATTATGTATTACTGCAGAATCCTACAAGAAATATCTGTTGTTACTCTGGATTTGAGAAATTCTGTTTTAGCACCTGTAAGAGATCTTATTTTTACAATCAATATTACTTGTAATCAAATCACAAATTAAACAAGAGTTAAGATAATATTTTCTTACAGATTAATCTTCATCAAATCAAGAACCTCTTATCTACCATATGAGAATGTAAAAAAAAAAAAGGATCTGTTAAGACAAATCTGTTATTACCATGAAATAAATATTTTTGCACTCTTACTGTCTGAAGGGATGTTAGCTTTTCATCACTCTTCTATGTGGTAAGCCTAAAAAAAACATGGCTTTTTTACTGTTCCTTCTGTTTGCTGGCACACCTGGTTTTAATCATCATTTTGCCTGGAATCAAGAGCGGAAACCAGAAGTTCTGGTTCCAGGTGTTATTCATTTTAGTAAGTTGTTATGTAATCACCCAGGTCACTTTCAGAAAAAGTGGTTGTTAATGGTGCCTTTTTTTCTTTTTTTTAATTGTGACTGGAAAAAGCCTGTGTTGGAGTTCTGAATGTCCAAAATTCAAATATTTCTGACTATATTTGATTAATACTTCAATTGCACAGAAGGGACCTCTGGAATTTTAGTTTTACTTAGCAGTTAAAGAACACTAAATGGTAAAATCAGAAACTTGGAGTCTGTTTTTTTGTCACATTGGTGATGATGATGATTCATAATAATAATAAGATAAATTTCTTTCTGTGGGACTCATGTCATTTATGACATGAGATGGATTGCAAATGAGCTGCAAGGTGCCATTTGTAGAACTGTTCTCTCTAGAATCTCTTTGCTGCAAAAGTCAGAATTAATATTGTTGGCAGAGACAGAAAAGCACTAGTATCTTTTCACTTGTTTCTCTGTATATTTCTATTCTCTTGTACAGTCTCCTTTATCAAAATATTCAGAGGTTAAATGTGAGTGCTTCAGTTCCTTTAGGCATTAGAACAGTCAGAAGTTTTAAGCATTATTAATTACAGTCAGTGGTATCTTTGAGATGATCAGTCACAAACATTCAATCTGACCCTGATCTTCTGCTAAAGAAGCACCCAAAATAAGTCTCTACATTTTTTTTAATTCTTTCACACTTTCCAGTGTGAGAGAGACTTGTAATCTCATGGAGGTTGTTTCTTATATTTAGTTGTTACTATTTTTCTGCCAAGTAGATACCCCAAGCAGATAAGAAAAACAGAAGATAACAATTGACCATTCAACTTCATTTTCATGCTTTTGTCAATATTGACTAATGGGTTCCCTTGGGTATTATAAGTCATTATTACTATACCTGTACAAAGTTTTTTTGATATACACCTTAATACTAATATAATTCTGAAAAATATTTTCCCCTCCATACAGTTGATTCCAAGTAGGTGAAGATTGATCTGCAGATGATCTATCTCTCCTAAAGCTGTTACACAGCAATGCATTGCATAACTAACCCTTGCACTTGAACATTTGCTTCCTCAGAATACTTGATTTTGAAAGTATCTTTTTTTATTCTTAATTCTAACACTTGGTAAATTGAACAGAACTCTTTCTGTCTTTAAAGATTATAGACTCAGCTTTTCAACCTAAAGATCCCTCCTCCATACTCCATGTAATGTTTTCCCACTAAATGTCTCTCAATTCGTTAATCTATCCACAGTATGAATGTGTCTTTAAATGAGACATTCTAACATAGCTGGAGAATTACATTTTTATGTCTGGACCTTACCTGAGCCCATGCTGAAGCACTCAGTGGTATGGTGAAACTCAGAATTGTCCACCACTCTACAAAAGAGGATCCTGCTGCTAGCCCAGCTGAAGTCATATGTATGAAGAGGTTTCACCTACTGGTTATCTAAATATCCTGTGTATGGGTAGTACTTTCAGTTATGCTCACAGAGCCTTGTTTGATTGATATAATTTCTGTGTAGAAGTGGTGAATCCTGTTTGTGGCTATTTGGATCATGTTATGCTATTTGGATCACCACACTATTGCAAGCTGTGATCCACCTAGTTATCCTTGTCAACTTCATTTGCAGCTGTTTGGTCACTGGAGCCTTCTATAGTGGAGGTAAAGCCACAATTATTTCTGCAGGTTGAGAAGAGAAGGAGCTAGCATTGCATCAGTTTACAGTTGGCTTGAATCTGGGACATTTGTATCACATGAAGACTGGTTTCTAAGTGAATTCGGAGGCTTAGTGGAAGATGTTCCTGGCTGTGACAGGGGGTTTGGAACTAGATGATCTTTAAGGTTTCTTCCAACCCAAACCATTGTATGATTCTGTAAAAACTGATAGCCTTCGCTACTTGTCAGCTGCAAATAAATGCAACAAGGCTCATTTTGAACATTTTCTTAAATCACAGAATGGCTGAGGTTGGAGGGGACCTCTGGAGGTCATCTTGCACAATCACCTAGGAGTTAAGTTTAAACCTTTGCAAATGTGTGCATTCTTGGTCAAGTACATAAATGGATCATGGAAAAATGGCCCAGCTCATGTGCTCTGAGTAGCATTTTGACATTATCATGAATCAGATAAGGCCTAGGTGGGTAATTGGTCTGGCCTTGCAAAGCATTTCTTGTGGTTTCATTTTAAAAGTCAGTTGTTGCCTTGGTCTGAGGCAGCTGGTAGTTTGAGACTTGTTTTGGACAGTTAAGGCATAGTTAGCTATACAGTAATATAGTAATGTTACACTAAGCTTTGTTTTTTTGTTTCCCACAGTTTACTTCAACTTTCTGTTAAACAGTAATTATTAAGAAAATTTAGAAAGCTTTTCCAAAAAGGATTATGATAGTAAGTAATGCATAGCTATTATATGCAAGTGGTTTGAAGACCTTTTTAGACACATTGCTTAGCTCACTTAAAACAGAAATATTAGCATATGGTTTACTTTGTCCAGCTTTCTTTGTGGGGGATGAAGGGAAGAAAAGTACAGACAGGGAGTTACACTGTAATACAGAAAGTGTTGAACCAGACTGCAGAAGAAAATGAAAATGATGAAGAACAGCTGCAGCTAGTACAAATCAAAAACTATTTGAGTTTCATGTGCTGGGTGTTGTGTTGTGCCCCCCCATCCCCCCTTTTTTTTTTTCCCCTCTCAAATGGATTCCTCTGAAGGATATTAAAATCGCTTTCTTGGGTAGCACTGAAGCCTGTGAACATGTACTTGGCTTTATTTTGGATACATTCATTTATTTGTACCTCATAAACAAGTTGTTGCTGTTAAAACTTAAAGGCTAGCTATATTTTTAAGGTACATATATATACATTATTTATGAGAACAAAAATGTATTATTCTGTTCTTTAACATTCTGTCATCTTGTAGTCTAATGAATTTCTGTTTTAAAGGCAAAAATGTCACAGGTTAGACAAGTGGGACTTCTAGCTGCTGGATGTCAGCCATGGAACAAGGATGTATGTGCTGCTAGTGGGGACAGATTTGCCTACTGTGCTACCCTTGCTATTTATATTTATCAGGTAAGATTTTTATTAAACAGACTGCATTTTTATGTTGCTGTCTGTATTTCACTTTGAACCCTTTTAATGAATGTTTCTACAGTGCTTTTGGAAGTATGATTGCTACTGAGAAGATGTCTGTGTAAAGCTCAATCTTCCATTCAAGATACCCTTTCCAAATTATTTTTTCATATTCTATTCCGTTTAACCTGTTGCAGATAGATTAATGATTGTACTCATGCCTATAAACAAAGCATTTTAGGATTGTATTTGTGTGCAGTTATTAATGGGATATAATAGTTTATAAGTGACAAGAGGGTAGATTATGTTAATACTGGTAGGGCTAATTGAATTTAGCCCTATACAACTTTTTTGTCCAAGTCATATATATGAAAATTTGATTTATTGAGATATCAGGTACTGACAACTGTTAAGTCCACTATAAATTAATATGTAAGTCTAATACTGTTATATGAACTGGTCTCCAGCCAAACACTACTTAAAGTGAGTTTACAAAGTCTGTCATTCTAAAGTGAATTTTACTTTTTTTTGTTTAGCTGGATCACCGATACAATGAATTCAAGCTCCGGGCAATTATGTCTGAGCATAAGAAGACAATCACAGCCATATCTTGGAGTCCGCACAATCCTGACATGTTTGCAAGTGCCAGTGCAGATAGTTTAGTGATTATTTGGAATGTGACTGAACAGAAAGTTGTGGCCAAGCTCGACGATACAAAAGGTATATCAGATATGGAGAACTATTTGTTCTGTACAGCATTTTCATTCACAGGTATCAGAAATACTTGATACAGAGTAAACTCTAAGCAGTTGGTAGAGAGGTTTAACACTTGCATAACACAATATTCTTGTCAGATCTGTTGCACTTCATCTTAGAGGATAGTGAGTTTGAGTAAAGTGCTCTGAAACATCTAGTGACTGGTAAAGAAAGAAGTTACTCTTTTTTCTAAAAGACTAAAGAATTTGCTTTTCAATTGCCATAGAAACACAGAATCATAGAATAGAATGATAGAATAGTTGGGGTTAGAAAGGACCTTAAGATCATCTAATTCGAATCCCCCTGCCATGGCCAGAGACACCTCACACTAAACCATGCCACCCAAGGCTCTGTCCAACCTGACCTTGAACGCCACCAGGGATGGAGCATTCACAACTTCCCTGGGCAACCCATTCCAGTGCCTCACCACCCTTACAGTAAAGAATTTGATTCTTATATCCAATCTAAACTTCCCCTGTTTAAGCTTTAACCCATTACCCCTTGTCCTATCACTACAGTCCCTAATGAATAGTCCATCCCCAGCATCCCTGTAGGCCCCCTTAAGATACTGGAAGGCTGCTATGAGGTGTCCATGCAGCCTTCCCTTCTCCAGGCTGAAGAGCCCCAACTTTCTCAGCTTATCTTCATATGGGCGGTGCTCCAGTCTCCTGATCATCCTCGTGGCCCTCCTCTGGGCATGTTCCACCAGTTCCATGTCCTCCTTATGACGTGGACACCAGAACTGTGCACAATACTCAATCCCACTGTCCATGTCAGTGACAAAGATGTTGAACAAGATTGGTCCCAGCACTGATTCCCTGAGGGACACCACTCGTTACTGGTCTCCCACCAGACATTGAGCCATTGACCACAACTCTTTGTGTGTGGCCATCCAGCCAGTTCTTTATCCACCGAGTGGTCCGTCCACCAAATTGATGTCTCTCCAACTTAGAGACAAGGATGTTGTGTGGGACAGTTTTGAACGCTTTACACAAGTCCAGGTAGATGACATCAGCTGTGCTACCCCTGTCCATCAGTTCCGTAGCCCCATCATAGAAGGCCACCAAATTGGTCAGGCAGGATTTCCCCTTAGTGAAGCCATGCTGGCTGTCACCAAGCACCTTATTGATTTTCATGTGCCTTAGCATGCTCCAAGATTTTGCCAGGCACAGAGGTGAGACTGACTGGTCTGTAATTCTCCAGGTCATCCTTTTTCCCCTTCTTGAAAATGGGGGTTATATTTCCCTTTTTCCAGTCATCGGGAGCTTCACCTGACTGCCGTGATTTTTCAAATATGGTGGACAGTGGCTTAGCAACTTCATTCGCCAGCTCCTTCAGGACCTGTGGATGGATTTCATCAGGTCCCATGGCCCTGAGCACATTCAGGTTCTTGAGATGGTCTCAAACCAGATCCTCTCCTACAGTGGGCCCAAGGTCTTCATTCTCACAGTCCCTGCGTCTGCCTTCCAAGACTTGGGTGGTGTAGTCAGAACATTTGCCAGGGAAGAGGCAAAGAAGTCATTAAGAACCTCAGCCTTCTCCAAATCCAGGGTAGCCAGTTCTCCTGATAACTTCTGGAGAGGGCCCATGTTGTCCCTAGTCTGTCTTTTATTTGCAGTTGATTTCTCTTTGAGCTGAAAAAATTAATCCATCACTGTATAAAAAGTTGTAGAGGTTTTAAATCTTTTGTGTTTTCATGATGACTTTGCAGAAGTGAAAGCAAATAAAATGTAGCCTATGGTGAGCAGATAGGCTGAATGGAAACGGTCCAGTAGTCCAGCAGGTTTCAGAGGTAAGCTCAGCCTGTGGTCATCCGGAAAGTGCTCTAGGATGGCATCCTCTAAACAGAAAGCAAAGAAAACTAGTTTCTCTCTGCTGGCTAGGAAGGGCATGACGATCCAGACAGAGGTCCCTCATAAACACGTAGCTGTCCAGGCATCTGTCTGTAGTGAGTGACAAAGCCTGTTGGTTACATTAGATCATGGCTGTGTAAAATGTCAAGAGGCTGATGATTTGCTGTGCGTGGTGGCAGAGCAATGGGAAGAGGTGGAACAACTAAGGAGCATAAGAAAATCTGAGGAGGAGATTGACTGGTGGACCCGCACTCTAACATCCCTCATGGAAGCATGCCAGGCACCCAAAACAAAAAAACTTCAGGATCCTCTGTCTTGCCATCAGGCAGATTTAGGGGACCTATGAGACAGGGGTGTTTGGAAACAGGTTACTCTTCGGAGTAGATGGCATATTATCCCCCAGCTCATGTCACTTTCCAAGTATCCCTTTATAACAGATCCAAGGCTCTGGTACTTCAGGATCAGGAAAGTGAGGAAGATGATGATAAGGGACCATCCAGGTCAGAAGAGTTCCCACAGAAGAGTCAGAGAACACCTTGTATTACAACCAGCTCTACTATGAAAAAAAAGGATGGTTGTGATTGGTGACTCTACTCTAAGGAAAATAGAGGGCCCCATATGCTGACCTGACCAGATTCACAGGGAAGTCTGCTGCCTCCCTGGGGACAGGATAAGGTACTTGACCAAAAAACTCATTCATCTGATACGGCCCTGCAACTACTATCTTTTACTAGTCTTCCAGGTGGGCAATGAGGAAATCTCTTGAAGAAACCTGAGGAAAATCAAGAAGGACTTCAGGGCCTCGGGGCAATTGGTTCAGGGTTCAGGAGCCCAACTAGTGTTCTCATGCCTCCTGCCAGTCACAATCAATGGCAATGATTCCATCAGAAAAATCTCATTAATTAATTCCTGGCTTCACGACTGGTGTCAGCATCAGAATTTTGGGGGTTTTTGACCATGGGTCAGTGTACATGGCACCAGGCCTGCTGGCAGCAGATGGGTTACACCTGTCCCAAAGGGGGAAAAGGATTATAGCCCAGGAGCTAGCAGGGCGTATAGAAAGGGCTTTAAACTAGGTTCAAAGTGGGAAGGGGATAACACCAGGCTTGCTAGAAATGAGCCATGGGGTAGCATGCTGCTGTTGGAGTCCAGATTCACAGGGCAACTCAAATGTATTTATGCCAATGCATGGGTAACAAACAGGAGGAGTTGGAAGCCATTGTTCAGCAGGGAAACCATGACATAATTGCTATCATAGAAATGTGGTGGAATGATTCACATAATTGGAGTGCTGCAGTCGGTCAGTACAGGCTCTTCAGAAGGGACAGGCAAGGAAAAGAGGTGATGGGGTTGCGTTGTATGTCAGGGAGTGCATCAACTGCCTTGAACTCAATGTTGCAAGTGAGAAGGCTGAATGTTTGTGGGTGAAGATTAGGGGGAAGGCTAACCAAGCAGATATCCTGCTAGGAATCTATTCTAGACCACCCAACCAGATGAAGCTACAGATGAAGTGTTCTCCAAACAACTGGGAGAAGTTTCATGATCTCTTGCCCTTGTTCTCCTGGGGACTTCAACCTACTAGATGTCTGCTAGAAGTACAACACAGGAGAGAAGAAACAATCCAGGAGGTTCTTGGAAGGTGTGGAAGATAAATTCCTAACAGCTGGTTAGTGAGCCAACTAGGGGAGATGCCTGGCTAGATTTGCTGTTTGCAAACAGAGAAGGACTGGTTGGTGATGTGATGGCTGGAGGCCATCTTGGGCAAAGTGATAACGAAATAATTCAGTTTTCAATCCTTGGAGAAGTCAGTAAAAAGGTCAGCAAAACCTCCACCTTGGCCTTGAGGAAGACTGACTTTGGCCTGTTTAGGACACTGGTTGGCAGAATTCTCTGGGAAACATTACTAAAAGGCAAAGTGAATGGCTGAACATGAGCCAGTTTGTTCCCCGGCAGCCTAGAAGGCCAATGGCATCCTGGCCTGTATCAGAAACAGCATGGCCAGCAGGTCCACGGGAGTGATCATCTCCTTGTACTCAGCACTGGTGAAGCTGCACCTAGAATGCTATGTTCAGTTCTGGGCCCCTCACTACAAGAAAGACATTGAGGTGCTGAAGCAGGTCCAGAGAAGTGCAGTAAAGCTGGTGAAGGGTCTGGAGCACAAATCTTATGAGGAACACCTGAGAGAACTGGGGTTGTTTAGTCTGGAGAAGAGAAGGCTTGGGTGGGTACCTTACTGCTCTCTACAACTACCTGACAGGAGGTTGTAGTGAGGTGGGGGTTGGTTTCTTCTCCCAAGTAACAAGCGATAGGACAAAAGGTAACAGCCTCAAGCTGCACCAGGGGAGGTTTAGACTGGATATTAGGAAAAATTTCTTCACACAGAGGGTAAGCAAGTATTGGAACAGGCTGCCCAGGGGAGTGGTGGCATCAATGTCCCTGCTAGTGTTCAAAAAAATGTGTAGATGAGGCTGTCAGTGATTTAGTTTAGTGGCGGTCTTGGCAGTCCTAGGGTAGTGGTTGGGCTTGATCTTAAAGGTCTTTTTCAACCTAACTGATTCTATGATTCTTCAACAGATTCAAGTTAAATTATTCTAGGTAAATTATCAGAGAATTTGAAAAACAGTTTTTGTTTGAATACACTGATGCTTGTCTACCTACATCTTCTCTCAGGACCTGTAGCTGTTGATTTGAAGATTGTAAGAGAGGTCTAGGGGGTTAAAAGTCTGTGTCTGTCCCCTTTCCCTGCTCAGTTTGATTATTCCCTTTAGTCAAAACCAGTACCTGTATTTGTGTTCTGAAAGTCAATCTCTGTCAGGTGTCCTTAAATCCTACATTTGCATTCTTGGAAAATAGGTGCAACCCAAGAATAGGGTCTCAGGATCTAAGACACTTCAGGATCCCCTTCTCTGTACTTTTCAGAATACTTAGTATACCTCTGAAAACTCTTGTATGTCTTGCATATCCTGCAAGATGAGTAAGTGGGAAAATAAAACGCAGTCATTTGATCTATTCTGAAAGGAATATTGTATCAGGTTTTGCCACGTTTAAGTGTCTAAATGCAAACAGTTTTGAATTTTCAGCTTGGGGAGTTTGTCTTACCATCATTTATTCCCTCAGACACACATTATTAAATTATGAGGGTAATGAGTGCTGGAGACATTAAGGTCGAAATCCTTAAACTGAAATGCATACAGTCAGTTGTTAGGCAACTGAATTAGAACTGTCATAGATCCAGAAGGAAGCTATCAAGAGAACCCTTTGATTGCAAAGTTAGCTTTCCAATTTTTCACAAATACTTGCCTCTATTGTATTTATCTCTGAATTAAATTTCATTGTGTTTTGCAAAAATAAAGTTTTCAATATTTTACCAGCTTAGTAGAAAACAGCTTACAGTAAAATAATGGTGAATGGAATTGTGTATGAATGAAAGTATTGTTTACAGGATCAGGCTTATACTTTTTCATATGTTTAATTTTTATTTGGCACTAATAGTATAGGTATCAGTATAATATGTATAATACAGGTATCGTAAAATACAGCCCATAAAAGTAATATTAAAATAATTTGGGAAATAATTGTATTTCCTAAGGATATGTATAGATTACTTTTGCACCATAAGATGTTCACACAGTTGTCTAAATTTCAGTCTAATCATTTTTATGTAGTATTTATGTAGCATTTCTGTAGCTTTTCAAGACAATTGCTGATACTGGGTCAAGAAGTAATGCACTGAATTTCATATTGTGGTTCTCATAAGGTTTACCTGTATGTTTCAGGAATTCCTGCGTCACTTAGCTGGTGCTGGAATGCAGGTGATACAGTTGCATTTGTGTCCCACAGAGGTCCATTGTACATTTGGACTATCTCAGGACCTGACAGCGGGGTAACTGTACATAGAGAAGCACATAGTTTTTTGTCCGACATCAGCCTGTTCAGATGGCATCCAAAGAAAAAAGGAAAAGTAGTATTTGGACATACTGATGGAAGCCTATCTATTTTTCAGCCAGGTAAAAACTGATATGGTGAAATTTTTGGTATCTCTTGTCTCTGTATATGTCTGTAATTCTGCACTTTTTCATTTAGGCCTTGTAATTTGTGTATGTACATAAAACTTGGTTTTGGTTCATAGTATCCTTCTATATCACAAAAATATATTTTCTTAGATAAAGAGCACAGAGCATTTTCTCCTTTTGTGACCAAGATAACAATGCAGTTTTTTACAAGTACAACAAACTGTTTTATTAGGGAATGATAACAGCCATGATCTTCTACTGAGCTATATTTCCCAGCAAGATTGTTCTCAATGGACTGACTTGAATCTTTTGCTTAGGCTGTTACTTTGAAAGAAGACAGACCAATCTTAGTTTTCATTTAATATGCTTTCTTTACACTATTAGAAAAAAACAAAGAATTTGTTTAGCTAAAAACATAGATGTGTTTAAGAGCATATTGTGAAAATTTTGATGGACAGATAAATTCATTAAAACATGTTTCAAAATTAGGTATTATTTAAAAATAGATTGTGTCACTATAATTAAATATAAGTACAATTACTATGGTTACTATTTTTAAACAACTTTAATATGGACAACTTTAACTTGGATAAGGCTACATTTTCAATTATACCTGAATGTTATCTGTCTTATCAACTACAGGTTTCTAGTTTGCAATTTATAGCCAAAATTCACCTGACTTTTGTAATTGGTAGCTTTTAAAAAATAGCAATACATAGAAGAAAGTGGTATTAAGAGTATGAGTATAGGCCCTCTATTTAAAAAAAAAAAAAAGGAGGGGGGGAAGGCAAAGAATCAATGCTTTTCAATAAGGCTAATTTTTTGCTTTGAGACTCAAGCTCAGCCCTCACCTACCTCATGTCAGAATACGTAAAATGACTTGTTACCGGACCAAAACCTAGTTTATCACTAAGGGAAATAAATTAAAAAAAAAAACCAACTTATTCCTTACTTTTAAAGGTTTCACTCCTTTTGTAGGATATCCTACAGAACACTGTCTTGAGAGAGCCTGAGCATACACAAGTTCCTCTTAATAGCTTCAAAGTTCAGTGTGATTGACTCTAGTCTCACTATAAAAGTGTGAGTCAGTGCTGCATAATTAGCAAGCTACATAATTATTTTTTTTCTCATTATTGTTATCTACTAAGGTTTTTCTCGTGGCTTTTCTTTTTATTAACTCCAGACTGTCCGTTAATGTAGCAGAACATTTAGTGTGAATAAAAAATATGCAAGAATTTGAGATTAGTACCCTATTTTTAAAGAAATACATCTCAGTCATGTAGAGCCAAATGCTGTTGATTAGTTTACCTCCATTTGTTCTTAAAATAAGCATACTGTGACTCAGTTGCATGAGTCATAGTGCTGATGTCTTCTTTTAATGGAAAATAAAATGTAACAGGGTTTCCATGAGCTTTACTTCTGGAATCTTCTGTGACAAACAGGTAAAACTGAATAGCTCCTAGATATCCATACTCTTATCACCAGCTGATTATGCTTTCTTGGGACTGAAGTGTTTGAACATGACAGGGTTTGAACACTCAAGGATTTTTTGACTTTTGGTTCTTGTAAAACTAACGTGAAAATTACCATTCTGCTTTATTGTCAGTTCTTAGTTTTCATTTGAATATTGATATTTTTTTTTTTTTAGTCAGCAAAAAAATCTTAGCTGAAATGTAAGCACGGGGACATGGTTAAAAATGTGAGAATCTCAAAATTTTTGGCAAATTTAAAGTAGTCATGATATTTCTGATGTTATTCCTGTTGTTATTCCTGATACTTCAAAACAGACAACTGCACTTCTGCAGTTTTCTTATATACAAACATATATGGAGGGTTTTTTTTCCCTAGAAAATCATAATGAAAGTTATTTTAGTGTTAGAAATGTTCCCTAGGAACAAAATCTTTTCAGGTTTTTTTTTTTAGTACGTGTCAGAAGAGGCTTTGTTCTACATCAGTCATTGAGAAATATAGGTATGTCTTGGGATTTATCATAATATGGCAAATTAATTGTATTCTTCATTATTAAAATTGAAAAGTAGATTAAAAATTGAATAATTGAAGATGTCAGTTCCTTGTTTATAGAAAATGGGTACAAAATTTTGTTGGTTTGGGTTTTTTTAATACAAGATCACAACTTCAGAACTGCAGATCTGTGTTGTTAATTACTCATTTAGACTGTACATTTTCTTATAAAACTAAGACTCAGCTCTCAAAAAAATAAAAAAAAAACAGAACAAGGGAAATAAACATGATGTGAAAAATTGTAGTTCTTGATAACATGGATCATCAAGTGAAATAGTCTTTCAGGCAGGTGTCAATTGAGATATTTAATGGCATGTTCTGGCTTCAGAATCTGAGCACTTCATAATTGCACACATAGTTTTGAGGAAGAAAAAATCTAAACGCAGTAGTTCATAAACACTTTTTTGACTGCCACATTCTTTTTTCTAGTTCATGCTGCATTTATTTTGTCTGCATTTACTGAGGTATGCGGATTTACTTCTACTCAAAAGTCTTGTATTTTAGGCTGTGCTGCAGGCCTTTACTCATGGAAATCATTAGGGCAGGGCAATGTGTATGATTTAACATACATTTTTTTTTAGTATAAAATTATGTTATTTTAGGTAAAAATTATATTGTAGCTGTTTCTATTTTCTGATGGAGCCAGTACTACTGTAAGTCAAATATTGCAAAACAGCTTCATTAGTTTCACGGGTGCATACAGTAGAGTAGGCTACTAAAAAGTTCAGGGAGAGATAAAAATGGTGTTTGCAAACCATGTAACTATTGTAAAGAATATACTTGATTTCATGTTGAAATAATCTGTTTTCTTGTGCCCTTAAAGGTTCTAAAAATCAGAAACATGTCTTAAGACCAGAGTCTCTTGAAGGAACAGATGAAGAAGATCCAATTACAGCACTGGAGTGGGACCCTTTGTCAACTGACTACCTTCTTGTTGCTAATTTACATAATGGTATTCGACTAGTTGATTCTGAATCTCTGTCCTGTATCACAACTTTTAATTTTCCCAGTGCAGCAGCATCTGTTCAATGTTTAGCCTGGGTTTCTAGTGCACCTGGAATGTTTATAACTGGAGGTAAGCTTTTTATTTCCTGATATATACAAAAGTAATAGGTATCTGCCTGAGTCTTTCTGTTTCTTAACATTTCTACAAATAAAAGCATGGAATCACAGAATGGTTAGGGTTGGAAAGGACCTTAAGATCATTTAGTTCCAACCTCCCTGCATTGTACAAAAAAACCCCAACTATAAAACTGCAGAAAAGAACAGAAAATTGCACTGAGTAGTTCTTATTTACTTTGTTTGTTGAGTACAGAAACAACTGACTTCTTTAAACTTTTTTTTATACTAAATAATGCTATTTTTTTTACTAAATAACATTTTGCTCATGCCCACTTTAGCAACAAATATGAGTGTTACTTTGGGAACAGGAATAAAAATGCATTGTACTAGCAGATATCACGTCTTGATCCTCTTCTTTTCTTTCCCCCTTTTCAGAAGAGGGTTTTGTTGTTTGTTTTGTTTTGGTTTTTTTAATCTATTGCCTCTTTTCTACTGTAGACATCAGTGATCAGGTTGAACTAATGAATAAAGATAGTGAAACTGTCAGAATATATTCTAATGAGAGAGGTCCCGTAGAGTTTATCTGCTGAAGCTTAAATAATGTTAATGATTATTGTTGTTAATTGTGATATTAAAATGGAGGTGACAGTATCTGCTTATAAAAATCATCTTGGGATTCTAAGTTCTATTCGTTGTTGTAGTTTTGCTTAAATCAGTCCTTTAACCACACACCTCTGTGTACAGTAAAAAGAGGATAATAAATTAAAAAAAAAAAAAAAAAGGGTTTATGTGGTGGTTTATGGCTTTGGGTTTTTTTTCCCAAATCTCAGATTCTCAGGTTGGTGTGTTACGTGTTTGGAATGTGTCACATGCAACACCTATAGAAAATTTTAAATTGAAGAAAACTGGCTTCCATGGTTTGCATGTGCTAAGTTCTCCTCCAAAGAAAAAGTGTGAGTATAACTTTGGTTGTAATCTATTGCAGTGGCTGCAAGTTAAGAACATTTGTTTGTGAATCTTGTTATATCTGAGTTAATCTCTGTAGGCTTGTGTTGGCCCTGCAGTTTTTAATTAAATAAAGTGTCCCCTGGTGCCAGTCAGCTAGACAAATGTGTAAAGTATCAAGCACTTTATAAGGTCCTTCTTCAGTAGGCCAGGCTTTGTACTGGAATTCTTTTGTTCTTAATCTCATTGGAATAAAAGGCATTGTACTCTTTATAATTGTTACTATTATTAAATGGAAAAATATGATAATAATCTTATCTGTTTCTATCTTTTGCTTTATTTTGCAAAGCATGTTCATTACAGCATTCTACTAAAAATCACTATACATCCTCAACAAGTGAGGCTATTCCTCCTCCAACTTTAACCCAAAACCAAGCATATTCTCTTCCTCCTGGTCACGCTGTCTGTTGCTTCATGGATGGTGGAGTAGGACTTTATGACATTGGAGCCAGAAAGTGGGATTTCCTTAGAGATTTGGTATGTTTCATCTCTGTCTTTGGAATGGGAGTTTATTTGTCTTATACACTCTCTTCTAACAGAAAAAAAATGGAGAATGAAGTCAAGTTAAATTCGACCAATACATGTCTTGGAAAACAAGTAATTGAAATGTGACATTTCTAATGGATTGAAGTTTAAACTGGAATAGAACATAGACTGTAATTAGAAATATAGAAAACTTGTAGAACATGATCAACACACGAAGCTTTACTTTTTAGTTGGATACCTTTCCCTAAAGGGCAAAATTAATTTTGTTTAAAAAAAATTAAATAGTTTAGGGTTTTTTTAGCTAAACTTTTTAATTCTATCTCTTAGCAACTCCGTTCTGGTGGAAGATGCCAATAAGTCCCTGGCATTGCATATCCTGTTGTTTCAGTGCAGAATTTTTCTGTCTTTAATAGTGATCTATGAAAGAGGAGAGTGTTATAGAACAAGATATTTTATGACTTTTAATTTTGACTAGTGAGCCATAACATACAGGTTTTCTGGAACTGATAGTTGCCTTGACAGGTTATAATATGATTTATCTTAAAGTTTGGTCTAGAGTTGGACTTCTGAAAAAAAATCAAATGTAATAAAAATGGATTAAATATTTGTTTCATTTAAGGGACATGTTGAGACCATCTTTGATTGCAAATTCAAACCTGATAACCCTGATCTTCTTGCTACAGCTTCATTTGACGGCACAATAAAAGTTTGGGACATAAATACTTTAACAGCAGTTTACACATCTCCTGGTAATGAGGGGGTTATTTATTCCATTTCTTGGGCTCCAGGTAAGAATATTTTGCTTTAAGTGTAAATGTTCTATGAATTACCCTTGAATAGCAGAATTTCTGTTATAAAAGTATTAGCTGTATCTTCTAAGGTTTAAGCATAACTGAATCATTATCTGTGAAACCTGTATAATTCAGTGCTTCAAACTTTGTTGAGGCTTGCCTTTATGAAGAATGATCTCAGTATTTCATACTGAGTCAGAATGGAGGGGAGAAAATCTCTAGAACCTTTCTAGCATTACATTATGCAAATGTGGAAGAGGCTTTCTTTGTGTGGGAAGGAATCCAGATTCTATTTTGTGCTGAAAAAGTGGAAGGTATGCATTTAGTTCTTTATCTTCCTTTTTGTATCTAGGATTCTAATCACTGAAGAGCTCTGCTTTTACTTTATTAGAAAAGGTTGATTACCTTTTCTCCAAAGTATCTACATTTTCTTAGAGAAGTCATTAAAGTCAGTGGGAAATTTTCTTCTTAAAACTGTTCAGCAACCCACTTAGGTGAACCTGGGACTGATAGTTATTAATATTACAATAGCTGATGTTAGGTAGGCTTTCTTAGATGCATTTTTTAAAAAGTCTAATTCAGCTCACTGCCTTTCTCTCCTATGCTTTTAAACTTTAGTAAGTAATAGCTGAGAAGAAAAAAATACCATGATAAAAAACTTAATGTAGTCTGCATATGTGAAATGAATTTGCACCTCCTTCAGTTTAGAGTCTCTTGCACTTCATTCCTCTTCACAGATAATTTGTCTTGCTATATGGCAGTTACGGCGATATGAAATATGGTGTTTTCTTTTGTGTTGTTTTGTTTTGAAATTTAAATTGTTTGTAGTAGTATCTCACAATGAGAGAATAGTTTGTTCACTGGAGGGGTGCTTTTCAAGTCTTGCGTTCTGGTTCTTTGTTACCTTTTTAAAGTAAGTTTACATTAATTGTAAGCATGTGCTTCAACTTGAGTTCCTTACCATCCTCTCCAATGGTTCCTGACCATCCCAGACAGAACTTTTCTTGCTTCTTTTACATCCCTTACTCCTAGAGAGTGCTTTATTCCTAATATATAATCCAATGCATGCCACTCTTTGTATTTGGCCTCAAAGACCTTTGAACAGAGTTTACTCACTTTTTTTTTTTACCCCCTATCATTCTCCTACATGAACCTCTTTCCATCTTACTTATGTACCTTCCTAGACTTCTGCAGAGTTTGCCTTTTCCACCTCTGAGGTGTGGTATAAAGTAACAATCAAAACTTCTACATAAACGTGCCTTAAATCTATTTAAGAAAAATAGAGCTATATTGGGATAGAGGGTCACTGTGATGAGAAGTATTCAGTGACTTTTGGATTAAGCATGAATTTAGTTCTCATTTTCTCACTATGGAGTCATATATTCAAATTTTCTGCCCTGTTCAGTGTGGTTAGATTCGAGTACATTCTTAATGGGATTAGGTGCTGTAGTGGTGCAAGATTAAGAAAAAAAATACTGTGGTCTGGATTTGGCTATGATAGTTAATTTTCTTCCTTGTAGCTGGTACAGTGCTGTCTTGGATTTAGTTTGAGAACAGTGCTGATAGCATACCAAAGTTTTAATTGTTGCTTGGTAGAACTTACCCTGGTCGAGGGCTTTTCAGTCTCTCATGCTCTGCCAGTGAGGAGGGGCACAAGAAGCCAGGAGGAAGCAGAGACAGGACACCTGACCCAAACTAGCCAAAGGGGTATTCCATATCACAGTGTGCCATGCCAGCATATATTCTGGAGGGAGTTGGGTGGGAGGGGCTTATTGCTGCTTGGGTCATGCTGGGTATTTGTCAGTGGATGGTAAGCAATTGTATTGTGCATCACTTGTGTTTCTTGGGGTTTATTCCTCTCTTTTTATTTCCTATGGTTATTATTAATATTACATGTGTTTCACGGGGTTTATTGTTATTGTTATTCTTATTGCATTTTAATGTATTTCAGTTATTAAACTGTTTTATCCCAACCCATGGGGGAAGGGGAGGGAGGGTGAGCAAGGAACTGTGCAGTAATTAGTTGCCAACTGGGGTTAACCCACAACATATGTCCTGTCATGTTCTTTGACATTTGTCTTGGTATGTAGGGAACTTGAACAGAAAATGCTCTAGTAGCCACAACTTTTGACACATTGATTGTATCTCTTTTTCAGTTTGAGTCATATACATAGTGGATATATTTTTTTTTTTTGTCACCTTAGCTGCAAGACTTCCAGCAGGCATTGAGAATACTTTTTACAAAAATACAATTTTTATTTTGTCCTTTCCTCAAAATAGGAATGTAGAAAAGCAAGCTTTTGTTGAAATTGATACTTGTAACAGTAACAAATGATGGGCTTAAAGTATGAAAAAATCTTGTTTATGTGCCATTGATTTCTTCTGTTAATTTAATATTAAATTTCTTGAACTTAAAGTAGAAACGCATTATTCAAATAATATTGTGTTCTTATATTTATTGTGCGATCTTACAAATATTTTTCTCTAAAGGAGATCTGAACTGCATAGCAGGTGCAACATCCAAAAATGGTGGCTTCATCTGGGATGTCCAAAAAGGCAAAATGATAACCAGATTCAGTGAGGTAAAATGAGATTACTTTTTTTTGTATATATAAAATGTAAGTTAGTTGTTCCCTCTAGTGTCGATAGATAGGTCAAAGTTTGTAGCCTTTTAAAAGGTGCTATAATATAAAAATCTATAGAAAGAATTATGTGTGTGCCAGCTTTTATCTCCTCAGAATAGATTTTACATGAGAATAGCAAAGCATCATTATTTTAAAATTTGCTGTGATACCCAGCAAAATCCTACCTGAGTCTTGAAAAGTAAATGTATATAGACATATAGACTTTACCTGGTTATCAAAATCTAAAATGCTGTTCTGTATTTTCCAATGTAAGGCTCAGAAATATTATGAGTCCCTGAAGTCTAGACCAATAAAGCTCTATTTTGCAGCGCACTAAACAGCATGCCTTGTTTAGAATCTTGCTTTGTGTTACTAAAATCCATGCAAGCTTTTGTAAGTCCTGAAACAGTGGAATAACTGTTATTAGCAGAAGGAGCTATTTAATATATGTAGTATATATACATGTATATATATTTAATATTTGTAGTATATATACATATATTTAATATATGTAATATTTTGCACTATTTTGTATACTATCTTAGTATATAGATGTATTCTGAAGGTTATACAGACATAATTAACTGTGGCATCAGCATTGGAAGGCAAAGGATGCCCATTAAGAAGACAGGGATGGGGCTGGGGAGCAGGCAGGAAACAAATATAGGTATATACATTCAGGAGTTCCCAAGTACCAACACTTAGATTTGCACTTTTGTTACTAAACATCTTTTCTCAAAGGCTTGTCCTGCTACATGTCTCAGTTAAGTTTTCACATTTCATGCCCACTAACTTCATTATTCCAACAAGTAGTTATCGTTTATTCAAGCTTCAGGTTTATATAATTATAAATGGCTCATTGTTCAGCTTGACCCAGTTTTGTCTCTTGGATCCTCGAGAGTGCGGCAGCTTTACTGTCTCTCCTCTCAGTCCCAATTTTTTGGACTTTGATTCTCAAACATCGAAGCTGTACTGGGGACTCATTGTAATGTTGTTTTGTACAGTATTCTTTACTGGGAAAAAAAGGCTGAAGCCCATAGGAGAATAAAATAAAAAAAGATGAGTCAACAGATGTGAGAAAAAGGGGTGAATTATTTCTTATTGATAGGTATTTTGCATTTTTTGAAGCATGGAAAGAATGGAATCTTCTGCATTGCCTGGAGTCATAAAGATTCCAAAAGAATAGCAACCTGCAGCAGTGATGGATTTTGGTGAGTGTTATTGGAAGAAAATCAAAAATTGCTAAATGACTTAAATCAGTAAGCTTTGATAGTACTATCAGTGATTAATTTGAAAACTTTTCTTGTTGAGCAAAACTAGGGTTATATTAATCTCCTGTACTTGTTAGGATATATTTTTCATGTTTTTAAGAAAAAAATAAAGGTAAAAGAAATAATGTCTAAGATACTTTGATAGTGAAACAGAATATTGATTTTATTTTTTGCCAAGAATAATATTCTAGGTTTCTTATCTGAATATATGGAGGACACTTTTCTAAAGCTTATCCCACTTTGCTTGTCTTTGGTTTAGTTTTTTTTTTTTGGCGGGGGGGGGGTAAGTTTGTTATTTCAAGGACTAGGAATCACTATTTTTGAACAAAGTAATTGCAACGCTACTGTTACAGGGGTATAATAGCTTATGTGGAAAAACTTGCTTACTGAGACAATTTTGCATGTATTGTGTTTCAGTACATTTTTAAATACTTGATCATCCTTTTTCTCTGCCACCCATGTTATTTCAGCTCAAATATAATGATCATGAATTCTAGAAAGCAATCAATCTATTTATCTATTTATTTATTTATAATCCCTAAATCCCTTTGTACCTTAAAACCACAGCTACAACTTAAATTTTGGCTATGAGGATCCTTTCAGGGAGGGAGGTAGCTCAGTAAGCATCGTTACAATCCCTCTGAAGGAATATGGACTCTGAAGTCCAGTAAAATGAGAAATACAGAGTTAGCTTTGGTAGTTGAGGGGGTGTAAAATAAAGATTTCTTATATTCTTTCCGTATACATTTTTTTGTTATCTGGCTTATCTGCACAGAATCAAAGTTAATTTTTAGATATGCTACTCAGAATGCTGTTTCCTCAAAATCTTACATTTTAATTGGTTTCAGTATTATTCGAACCATTGATGGCAAGGTTCTTCACAAGTACAAACATCCAGCTGCAGTATTTGGCTGTGATTGGAGTCAAAACAACAAGTAAGTAAAAATGAACCCAAAGATTTTATAATATTTACTATTAAAATTGATTACCAATAAAATAACACAAAGTTATTTAGAATGTGTTTTTTTTACTGTGATATTAGAGCACTGAAATTGTTTCTGTTTCACCATAGTATATATCTGTAGTATGTAGAATATATAATAGAGGAAAAAAAAAAAAGAGACAGACATTAAATACCACAAAATTGGGGTTTAGATTGATTAGATTAACTTCCTTTTAATGACTGCTAAGCTAAAGATGTACCAGGCAACTAAATACACTGTGATATATGGTAATTTTGCAGATAATTCCTAACAAAATGAGGACCTTTTCTCACAAAAAAAAAAACCCTAACAAATAATTACATGTTAATTCAGTCTGTTCATAATTGTGTGTTGGTTGCTTGGTCAGAGTGTAGAGCAACTGCTATTTCCTATTGCAACCAATGGATCTTCAGCAGTTTTTTTTTTTCTGATTTAGTGGATTTTATTGGGTTACCAGTAATTACATCATAAAGAGACAAAGGGGAAGCAAAAATACACTTTTTTAAAAAGTAAACTGCAAAATACACATCATATTTTTTTCTAGACTAAAATGCCTAAGTACTTTTTATGATCCCTGTGACTGAGGATTTTATTATTTTTATTTTTCAGAGATATGATAGCTACTGGTTGTGAGGATAAAAGTGTTCGTGTTTTTTACCTGGCAACCAGCTCTGATCAGCCACTGAAAGTTTTTACAGGGCATACTGCAAAGGTGTTTCATGTACGGTGGTCTCCTCTGAGAGAAGGAATCCTCTGCAGTGGCTCTGATGATGGGTATGTATTTCTGAACTATTAGAAAATTTAAAAACTTAAGCAGGATTATTAGAGAAATTAAAGGATCTTAAGTAGTACTGGTGATGGTACCTTCGAAAACTCTCTGAATAATATAATAATTTAAATCTCTGCCTTGCTCCAATTCAGGCTGCAGCTTTGCTGTTAGTTTAATACAGTATTTGGGAAGCAGGATCATTATCTAAAATTGTCACAACTGCTGTAGCAAAACAACTTTCCCAATGTTTTCCAAAGGGTAGAGTCAGTGACTGATACGTGTTATTCCCAGGAATGATACAAAGAGGATAACACACACTTTCATTATGTTTAAAGATATGAATGCAAGACCTGCCCTTATATGATGTCTTTCAAAAGTGTATTAAGTAGAATCTGTGGGGATTTTTAATGAGTGCTAGGTACGTCTGGTTTGATAATTTTTTTTTTTTTTTGAGGGAAAGCACATCAGTCTATGGTAAGCAGGAGGAAGGAATTTTCTATAATTTGAAGTGACGTCCCTCCAGAGTATACAAAACATTTTTTTTTAAGTGTAACACTTTGGGGTATTGGCTTCTACTGCTTTCCCCAGTGTCATTCAATAGATATCTATGCTTGCACCAAATCTGTTAGTTCATGTAATGATTCATGAAAGAAACCAACTTGAAAACAAACTTCTTATGTGTAAATCCAATTTCATATGGGCAAGAAGTAGTGAATCCAAAATTCTGTCATGGTGTCATTATGATGTATTCTGATTTTATTACCAATCATGGCTATGTAATAAGACTTGATTGCAGAGGGATTTCCAGAATACAGTCACACTTTCACTTTGAGGGGAGGGGATCACTGGATAACTTAGTCCTAGGTAAAACAAAGTAAGCAGTCCTTGGAGTTTATAGTACTTGGGAACACTCCTGTTCACAGTCAAAGTCAGAGTAATTTCAGATGACCTGTTCAGCACCTAGGCTTATACAGCACATAGGAGCAGTATATGAGAGTCACACATGAGCTCATATTGCTGTAGGACAATCTATATGTAAATATATAAAATAACCTTCTAACTTGCTTCACGAAGTAGAATCTACAAGGTCTATCAAATTGTCCCTTTGCATCACTGGAAAAACTGTAATAGGTGGCTTTGCTGCCATGAAAGGGCTTTGATAACTTATTTAATTGCATAGTAAATTTTAGTGAGAATTACCATGATCCTTTCAAGAACTGAACTTTTCCTAATTCTGTAGTGTGCTGAATTAGCTCTTCCCAACAATAGCAACTGTTGAAAAGAAAAGGAAATGCTGGAAACTTACTTATTTAAAAGGGAAGAATAGTAAGAAAGCTAGTATGAATTCTTCCTCATTACGTGTGTAATTGGGGCGAGAGTTTCACGGTTTAAAAGCCTGTTCCAGTGTTTGACCACTCGGTAAAGAAATGCTTCTTAATGTCCAGTATAGAGGCTTTCTTCTTTTATCCTGTTTCAGAACTGTTCGAATATGGGATTATACACAGGATGCTTGTATAAATGTTCTTAGTGGACATACAGCTCCAGTACGGGGATTGATGTGGAATCCTGAAATTCCTTACCTTCTGGTATCTGGCAGTTGGGACCATACAATTCGAGTCTGGGACACAAGAGACGGAACATGTTTGGACACAGTTTGTGATCATGGTGCAGATGTATATGGTAATATTTAAAAATTTTATTTCTGTATTGAAATGTGTTTTAATATACTTTAAAATTTATAAAATAATTTAATCATATTAGTTCTCTTAGATAAACTTAATTACTTGACTACATTTTTAAATGCCCTCTCCACTAGGATTGACGTGTCATCCCAGTCGTCCATTTACTATGGCATCTTGCTCTCGTGACTCCACTGTGAGACTCTGGTCATTGACACCTCTTATAAATCCTCTACAAATAAATATCTTAGCAGATAGATGTTGGGATGAGATTATTGGTAATACAGGTAAGTAAACTGTTTATACCATTGTTTTATTTTTCTGTATGCGGCTATATTTTTTTTCCTTTTTTCTTTTCTCTTTTTTTTTTTTTTTTAAATTTTGATGTATGTTTGTGTGTGTTAGATCATGCTGTGGAATCTGGTGCTCCTCCTTTGCTGTGTGGTAAAGTTTCCAGAGATATTAAACAAGATGTGGAAAAAAACCCAGGAAATGCTCGAGTAAAAAAACTAAGATGGTTTTCAGAATGTTTTTCAGTAAGTATTGTGCAAATTTAAGGGTGTTGTCAATGTGCGTGACTTTCTCTTCTGGAGTCAGTTCCCAGAAGTGAAATTTCTTTCTTCTTTACCATTTTTTTATCTCATTTTCTTAAAGGGATCTCAGAAATATGCAGAAATCAATTCTATCTATTAACAATTCTGCATGTAAAAATGTTCGTTAGTAAATTCTTAGTCAGTTGTGAACACCAATTGTTCACAAAGTGTAATAAGTGGGATAATTTAATTTTCTGTAGGAAAGGTTTGATTTGGCAAGAATTTTCTAGTGAAGCAAATGAAAAGATATGCTTTATCAAACTACATTGGAGTTTTTAATTTTTATCCATCAAAGAGACATCCTTGTTGCGAATAAGCTTTGAACTGCCCAAGTGTCTGTGTTAGAACTGCTGTATTACCTTCTAGGAGCTGTAGATCTGGATGACCCATGGCCCCAGTACCCATCCCTGTGCTCCATTGCGCAGTAATATTTTCTGTAAATCACTGCAGCCTCTCTCTGCAATCGAGTTAAAAATAGAAACTGTCCTGAGAGTGCTTACCTACACAGAAACTGAAGTTGAGGTAGGATGAGGACAAAAATGACCTGGAACTACAGCTTCTGTCAAGCTCTGTTGTAATTTAAGTCAATACAGTGATCTACACAGACCTAATTGATCCAAAATAATTGGTTTTATTTCTAGCTAAATTGAAGTGTATGAAATGCTGAAACAATCTGTCTCAGTTACAAATCTTGAAATTTCCTGTTTTATTAAAAAATATATTTTTATGGAATTCCTTGTTTTACAGAAGTTATGAATTTTGATGTCCTATGTTGATTTGACAGTAAAACTTTTACAAGAATATTAGAATATTCCAAGAACAAAACCTTTTTTTGATCAGCTGTGTTCAGTGCTTTTTACGTCCAGAAAATAGCTTTGTGCTTAATCTATAAGCCGTCAATAAGATGTTTAACAGACTGAAAGAAAAGGGAATATTCTCTCTCTTCTCCATGCCCCCCACCCCCAACTTGTAATCCTGTTGTTCTTAGAAAAGCTCTTTCAGATCAGTTTGTTTGTTTGTTTGTTTGTTTTTAGAGCTTCTAATTACTCACTCTCCTCTCTCTTTTAGGCCTCATTCAATGTTAAGCCATTGTCATAGTTCGACAGAAGGATTGATTCAAATGTTAGACCAATAAAAATCCTTAAAATTTATTTTAAAAAATGCCCTGTTGGCCTGAAAGATTCTGTGCATATACATTTATACCATGTGTATCTATTTTGAGATTTAATATTAAGATAGTAAACCAGACTGTGGCAGTCAATCCTTGAAGCTATTTTTTGCCTGGCTCACACCTTTGCTTTACAGAAAATGGTAAACAAGTACTGGGGCAGCATCTGCATCCCAGCAGATGAATGTTGTTTTATGCCATTAGTAGCCACCAAATAGCTTGCATTCCTTTGGGAGCAAAAGGGAAAGCTCTAATGGCAAGCCATCAACTGTGTCCATACATAACCAGATATTTAGGTACATGGATTTTGCTGTATGTTCACATACAGCCTTCAAGAAGATAGAAGAAAATGTATCTTGAACTAGTTCATGTCTTCATAGGAAAGCTTCTAATATCAAAATTGTCTGAAATTGTGTTTCTTGGAATCCCCAAACAAATGTTTTCCAATGTTTCGAACAAAGTTCAAGTTTCTCTCTTGAACATTCCTGTAATAAAACTCTTTTCTTCTCTAACAATTTTAGCCTCCAGGAGGCAGCAAAAATTTATGGGATTTGGTTACTGTAATAAAAGGACAGGATGACAGTTTGCTTCCACAAAACTACTGCAAAGGAATTATGCATATGAAACATCTCATTAGATTCAGAATGGTAAGTGAAGCATAAACAGCAGGTGAAAATGGTTGTTAATCTATATAGTGTTTCACTTATTTTTGAAAAGAACTTGTAATGCTTTACAAAGGGATCACAATTTATTTCATGTCCAGATTTATTTCATGCGCAGTCTGTGTTAAAATGCTAGGTTACAGTTATTAACTGGAAAAAATAATTCAAAATAATGAAAAAGAAATTGCAGTCAGTATCACAACAACTTGAGCTATGAAGCAAGTTTGTCTTCCCTGCAGAAATATGCTCTGAAGCTGTCTGGAAAGAGTGGAAAACCAAGAATTTGTCATTAATACAGATATGCAGCTGAAAAGTGATTCAGATATGAATGTGAAATTCAAGTAGTAGTCCATAAATTTCTTAGTAGCTGCAAATATGAATATGCAACCAGACATACAATTTGCACAGTGTACAGGGGTATGTGGTACTGTCAGAGACTTCTTAGGGATACTAAAGAGTCCCATACTCTAATGACTGATTTGGTAATAGAGGAAAGATTATCTAGTGGTATGGATCAGAAAATACATGCCACTTCCAGGGCTAAAGACTTGCTAGGTTTCACCTGATGTTTGTTGTTGTAGGCTGCCTTTTGCAAAATCAGACTCTTAAAGTGTCCTACATGCCTCATGACTCTTAAGTCATGGAAGCTTTTTATTAGTGATGTTAACTGTAATAATAGTGGCTGCTCTGCTTACCTTATGAAGGTCCGTGTGAGTGCCCATGTATCCAAAAACCAGTTTTCTCAGACAGTTAAGCTAAGAAGACATTTAATTCTTGACTCATGCAGTGAAAGCAGTCTGTTTATCCCTGCAACTTGTTTTCATGCATTTACAACTCAGGCAACCTAGAGTAACTACAGTAACTGCTGTTCATTCTGTGGATCTGGATTAAATGTTCACATTAATTAAAAGCATTTTGTTCAGTTTTTGCTGACTCAGAATCTTTCTACACAGCTTTAAGAAAAAGTAGGGATAGGGTAATGCTGGCTGCTTATGACTGCTAAAACCATTTTCCCTTATGAAACTGGATGATAGTATTGCAGCATCTAAATATTTCAGGATGAAGTAGGGACCTAGAGCAAGTGGGGTTTTCTGTTTTATCAGACTTAAAGGACACATCAGAGACTTGAGCATGAAAATGATAAAAAAGATGGAGGTTACAAATAAAAAAAAAGTAACATTATTTTAAAAAAACAAATCCTTTTCCATCCTCCTTATATGGTATGCTAAGTCATGAATAGCCAAACACCGTCTCACATGTACTGCTGATGAAGTTAAACTGACAATTTTTGAAATGTGAAGCAAAGCTTCTTTATGCTGTTTTTTTGGGGGGGTTTCTGTTGGTTGGGGTTTTGGGTTTTTTTGGTTATGTTAACTGTGATCCTATTAGTGCTTGTTTCTCAAACTCTGCCAAATGGAGAAATTTAGTCTTGTCTCTTCAACTAATATTAAAAGTGCAGTAGTTGGAAACGTAAATCATTTACTGGTCGCAAGGTTCATGGAGTATGACAGATCAGGACATCAGTTGAGCCTACTGTCTTTATCTTCATGTGGCCATCACTGTAATGGTACTAAGTGCAATTCCCAGCCCTGTATGGTTTATGTTCACAGATATTTTTTGAAATTTCATAAATATCAAGACTTTTATGATGGATATCTGAGTGAATTACTATTACATATGAGAAAATAGTTGAGAATATAAAATATATATATATGTAAGAGATTAAAAATAATTGAGGAAAATGAATATGTGCAACAAAACACTAACAGTTAACTTTAACAAATAGTTTACTGCAATCTCATTGTAAGCACTTCTAATTACTTCACTGTAATATCTTCCATTTAGCCTTTTCTTAAAAGGATTTTTTTTCTTAAATTAATGCCTTTGTATTTCATTGTAACATTTGACACTAATTTGTTCTGAAGAAAACTTGTTTTCACCACAGAAAACTGTCCTTTTTTTTAACTTTATCTTTTCTGTTGTTTTTCTGTTGGTTTTTTTCCCTCAGTCCAGGGCACAAGAGCTGACAACAGTAAAAATGTCCAAGTTTGGAGGTGGTATTGGTGCACCAAGCAAAGAAGAGAGGCTTAAAGAAGCGGCCGAAATACATTTAAGATTAGGACAAATTCAGCGGTATTGTGAACTAATGGTAGAACTTGGAGAGGTAAAATATCAGAACATTTTTGAAGAACAATAAAAGATGAAGGTTCTGAAAACGAGCTACCCTATCAAAGATAAGGTAGCAGCAAAATGGTTCACAAGTCCAGAAAGGTGTCATCTTGCTCCAACTATATTATTTTTTAACATATGCAGTCTAATGCATAGCTCATTCCATATTTAACTTCTTGACAAATTTATTTCTAATGGAAGAAACATGAAACTAGTTAAAAATATAGCTGTTTCTCAAAATAAAATGGTCAGGTTAAATGTACTGCTGCTTTCTCCTAGTGGGACAAAGCTCTCTCAGTTGCACCCGGTGTTTCGATGAAATATTGGAGGAAGTTAATGCAAAGGTAAGGTAGTAAAAATAAGGTGCTGAATTGTGGCTTCTGTCCATAGAAGAACAAAGATAAGTAGGAAGGATGGATATTAACACCAGTTGTACTTTGCTTTTGCTACAATATTCTCTTGATATTACTTTTTGTTCAGTAAGCTTTGGGGTGGAACTGTGGAGGGTTTCAACAACAATGTTATGTACGAAAATCAAGTTAAAGGGTTGAGCATAAATTGCAATTTTAACCTTTTAGTGCAGTATCCACAGTTTGCAAGTCTTCTGAGGTCTGGAAAGGCGGATGGGTTTCAATGAACTTTATGTAGCTTCATCTAACACCTACAGCATAGAGAGGAGTTTAGTGATCAGTTATATATTTTATTCATTTGCTTAATTAGGAGAGCTGATCAGTTAATTCAAGAAGAAAATGATGATGTCATCCCATACTGTATAGCTGTCGGGGATGTGAAGAAACTAGTATCTTTCTTCACTTCAAGAGGCCAGCTTAAAGAGGCTCTTCTTGTTGCACAGGTATTATTATATAGAACGATATGGTAGATGTATTTAGCTATTTGTTTATAACTCTGACCGTGTCAAGCACATTTAAAAGGCTAGCTCTGTTCACTTCTGCAAAATGGCTAAATACTAATGCTACCCCATTCTTTACGTTCATATTGTATTGACCAGTTTTTATCCAGAAATCATAAAAAGGTATCTCTTATTTACAGATTTTAAGCCCAGTTCTTCTAAATGGCAATCAAATGTCCAAATGAGAACCAGTGTATTTAATTTTGGTTGAACTAGAAAATAAACCTGATTTTCAGCAGTCAGTATTGTCCTTAACATCAAGGACATTTAGGATTTGTCTTGCATTTCTACTGAGATCTTGCTTACATTACCTCCTATAGAATCTTTGGGTGAAACTGCTCAGTTACAGTAGTAATATAGGAAACCAAACTTTCAAATTAGTGTAAAAAACAATACAAGAGACTACCAAGAGTACATTCTGATTTGGATGTAAACACCGAATTGAACATAGCACAAAACATGAGAAACTGATATTTCTTTTTCATTCTCTTTCACCATTCCTTTATTCTTTTTGAGTAATTTCTATATACTTAATATAGCTTGTTAAATAAACTGTCACGATTTGTCCTTGGTACACTCTTTCACGCCTTGAACATTCAATTGCCTCAGAGACTTTAATAATGAATGCGAATTTGTCCTTTAGAAATTGTCTATCTGTCTGTTGTTGTGCACAGAATGGAACTTTGAGGTATGCTTAAATTCAACAAGTTATAATGCTTAAGCCTCCAAAGCTTTAGAAAGATTATTTTTCTTGTAAGGGTGACATTGCGGGGGTTGCTTTTAGTACAATTCATTGAATAGTCTTTGTTTCAAAGGTTTAATCAGATAATATTAGGCAATAAGATATCAGAACTTTCCCTTTTAACTGGGTCCTGAGTTTTAATGTTGTTAACCAAGCTAAACCTTAAAGCACATAAAAGAATTTCATTTGAACTCATACTGATTTCTTCTTATTTAATGACAGAAATAATTTATTGCCACTATCTGAGCCTTTCCAGATTTGCTGGTATACCTACTGAGAAATATCTATGGAGTTCATCCTTCATTGACAGCCACTTGCTCTTTGGGATGTAAAAATCAAGGTTTTACCCTTGACTGTCCATTTTAGACATATTCAAATGCTAGAAAAAGTCCTGTACAAATGCATAGGAAAAAAAAAGTTGCTTGCTTCTATAGAATTTCTTGAATGGCTGAGTAAAACTAGGCAAAGATTTACCTATAAATAATTTAATTGGTTTAAATATTTCCTTTGGTATACCTTGCCCTTAGAAGGATTTTTATAGATCATTTTTGTTTTTGAAACAATGCATTTCATATTCAGTTTGATTTTTATTTTATTTTTTTATTCACTGCCAGGCAGCTTGTGAAGGAAATATACAGATATCACCACTCTCCACAACAGGTGGATCTTCAAATTCTGGTGGAAACAGTACAGATGATTATAAGGAGTAAGTTGTTCTTTCTATATTTAAAGCCTCATTTTAATGCAGAATGTAAAGTCATCAAGGGAGTTAAACCTTAGTGGTTTAAGTTGGCATCAGCAATGAAGAATTCAACAACAAAATGTTACATCTTCTAGAACTTAGTTAATAGAGTTACCTACTATCTGATGCTCCTCTGAATAATTCCCCTGTTGTCACTTCTGGCACCAAATGGATTTTTCACATGTATGTATTATAAAAATCCTTTTCTTTTGCCTGATATGTTCCTCTGCAATTAAATATGGTTAAATATGTAGCATTTTAACATCAAACTTTTGGTAAGTAGAGTGAGATTTAGTGTTAACAAGTATATGTGGGACCCTATGTTTTATGCATCTTCTCATGAAGCTTTTACTTTTTATCATCAGTGAAATTTCTGACAATGTATGCTAATGGCCATATTTTCATTGTATGTGCCCAGAAAACATGCATCTCTCCTTGCTTAGAATGGTGCTCAAAAACCTAATGTACATTATCAAGTTATGTGTGTAGTAACAAAAGCAGCTTGGAGGTTGTGTAGTTACTTCATTTACATATATGATTTTTGAGCAGATGGAGAAATACTTATGCAGAGTTCACAGGTACAGCATGAATATCCAAATATTGGATTTATCTTCTGTCAAAATGAAGAGCCATTTCCATACTGAAGTAGATTTTGGGAAACTGACCCACTTGAATGTGCAGCAATATAACTGGTGGATGAAGCTCAAACTGATTGCATTTTTAAAGCTAGTTGTATAATTTTCTGTAAGACAAAGAGAAATTTTAGGGTACAGAAGCAAATGTGGTGACTTGTACATAAATTAAGAGCGGAAGAACTCCAACCTTTAAGTAACCTTGCATAATTCACATTTTGTTCTTGCAGGCTTCTG
Organism: Pezoporus wallicus; assembly: GCF_028554395.1. Lineage (NCBI taxonomy): Eukaryota > Metazoa > Chordata > Aves > Psittaciformes > Psittacidae > Pezoporus > Pezoporus wallicus. The sequence goes on from NW_026640488.1 coordinate 9,836,463, forward strand.
CACAAGGTCAGTAAAGAACTGGCAGAATGGTATTTCCAGGATGGCCATGCAGTGCTTGCAGCATGTTGCCATCTGGCTGTTGAAAATATAGAGGTAATTTTTTTTTCTCTTTTAAGTGGAAAGGCCTTGGAAAGGCCAACATTGACTTTCTTTTTACATCTCCACATGTTAATTATTTTTAAAAATGTATGTACCACATTCTAAAATGTGTTACTTATTCTTGGTGTTTGCTTTCTATAAATTTATAGAGAGTTTGATCCTTACAATATCCCTGATTCCATTAAATTCAAGATTTCCATCATGTACAGGAAGTAGTATTTTATTACTGTATTTTCACATATATAGTATCTTGTTATATTAGAAAATATAAGGTACCTAGGTACTTTACATATATACATATGCATACAAGTATTACTGTTTACGGTGACTCAAAAGACCCATTCAGAACTGGAACTTTATTTTGATGCAGTCTCTACCTTATAGAATAGTTAGGGTTGGAAAGGACCTTAAGGTCATCTAGTTCCAACCCCCTGCCATGGGCAGGGACACCTCGCACTAGACCACATTTCCCCAAAGCCCTGTCCAGCTTGGCCTTGAACATTGCCAGGGATGGGGCATTCACACTTCCTTGGGCAACCTGTTCCAGTGCCTCACTACTGTAGGAAAAAGTCTATGTAGGAACCAGTGACACATAGGAAACTTTTAATTAGAATTTTCTCTCTCTTTTCATAGTTTTAAAAATAGTTTCTTCCCCTTATTCTCCCTAGATTTTGTTGTTGCTGACTCAATGTTTTTCCTCCTCTATCCCTCCAAATGAGTAGAATTCTGTCATAATGGGCTGTTAAGAGAGAAATCAATAATCTGTCATTGCCTGTGTTTCAAAATAGACATATTTCAAGTCATTGTGTAGTGTCTTTCTGTTTAATATTATGCTGTGCCTATCAGCAACTCCAGCTGACCAGAGAGGGTAAGAATAGGAGAGTCCTTAGTTGGTTTATTTTTTTGTTTGGTTGGTTTTGATTTTTTTGAGTCTTCTTTCATCAGAAGAGAGGAAATAACATGTTGTGAAACCTAGTGTCCTTACTTAAGACTAGAAGGAATTGTTGTCATGCTTTTTAGGTGTAATATTTATGTAATATTTTTGGTTGAATAAAAAAAGGTTCTGCTAAAGTAAATCTATTTGGTTATTTATAAGCTGATTAACACATGGTGCACAATTATTTACTCATTTAAGAGACCCAAATTATGTATAGAGTTGCTTTAATTAATGCCTATTTTATCCTTCTATAAAAAGCAGTCTCGTAAATGAATGTCGTATGCTCAACATGGTGAATCCCAAAAAATGCTTGTGTCCCTTGATGATATAATTTTTTCATTGAACAAGCTTGCGATGACAAACCTGATTCGTGGAAATGAACTGGAGCTGGCAATCAGTGTGGGTACTGTCTTAGGAGAAAGTGCAGCACAAGCAACACATTATGCCCTAGAATTACTAGCAAGAAAATGTATGACAGTAACAACATGGTAAGAATTTCTTAATCCAAAGAAGATTTCTTTCCTCCGACCCCCAACAAAATAATAAAGGTGTTTCATACTGAAAGTGTTATAGACCCCAAACTCTACCATGGATAGGTTCAATAAGAATTACTATATTAGACCTTTGAAGTACAGGGCATATAAATGTTCTGCTTTAATCTCAAAATACATTATATGTGGTGTAAATGAGAGAAGAATCCTTATCAAACATAGTATGAAACCCACTGAAAAAAGATTCCTAGGTGCTTGGGCAATGGGTAGCATTGCAAGTCCTAGTCTGCACTGAGTAAAAATGGCTCTTTTGGACAAAGTAAAACTACAACTGAATTAAAAAGTCAAAAAGAACAGAAGCTTAAGTGGGATCTGGGAGGTGATTTTTGAGTGCTTGAATGAAAAATATAAAAATCTATGAGGGTGAGGAATTATTTTATATTGATTTCAGGAATACAAGATAGCTAACAAGATGTAAGGATAAAATTGGATTACTATTTAATTCTACAAGAGTAAGTAATTTATCTGTTGCGTATAGGGGAAACTTTGCTAAATTTTCTTTTCCTTCTCGTAGTGGTTTTACTTTGAAGGACACAGTTTTGGTCTGTGTTTTTGTGTACCAGTGAAAAGCAGGAAATCTTTCTAAGGTATATTTGGCATCTGTACAGGTGTTTCAGAATTAACATTTCATAGAAAATGCGTGTATAAACAGATACTGCAATTAAGCATCAATTTTTCTGCCACAGAATTATTTGCTTAAGTATCTAAGAGAAACCTAGAGGAACTCATCTTTACAAAGCTTTTAGGCTGCCTTAGACAAGGAAGTATTTTAGAAAAAGGTAAAATAAGTAGTGGACAATGTGCTGCTTTGGTTTTACAATGATTTAGCATTTCTGCATTGCACCAGTTCTAAAAGGGTTCTTTTGTAAACTCCATTCTGCAGCATTTAAAGTCTCTGAAACTCTTCCTCTGATCTCCCTGCCTTCATTGTGAAGAGTGTTTTTTATGTAGCCTCTGATAGGAAGCACTGAATATAGAGTTGAGAAAAACAGTGTATATTTTTTCCAGTTGCATAACAAAAGCTAGTTCTGATCTCAGTGTATGACAAATAATAGTATGGTATTTATGCTTATGTGCATAAAGCTTCTGCAAACTTATGCGTGTGTACACTGAAGTCGACATGGGTACATGTGATAAAATTGCATATTGCCTAAGTTTACTTTTGGATTTTTCAGTGGGTTTCATATGCTATACTGAACACCTATCACAGCTATACCCTGCAATCCTGCATTCTGATTTGCAGCCATTACAGCATATTTTTCTGTTCTGTAGGAAAAGGTTAGAGAACCCTGAATCTCTTCATATTCTGTAATAAAGAGATACTGGCACAACATAATACCACTTGGGCCACTGCATGTATAAGTTCATGTATGGAGAAGCTTGAGTTCAAGGCCCTCTGATATTGAAGGGCTCCCTTTTTGTTTTTACTAGTTGTTATGCTTAGGGATATCCATCAATTTGAAACATTCCATTGTAGAGACACACTTAATTGTAGATGCCTCAAGGAATACCAAAAGGACCTTAATGAGTTAATAATGAAATCAGTTATTGGTGAAATGTATTTTGGGGTTTAGTGGTATGGGGGTTTTGTTTGTTTTGGTTTTTTTTTTTTTTTTAGAAATGCTCTAAAATATAAAATCAAAACAAAAAAAAAATCATGCCCTTCCTGATCTTTCCAAATCTACAGCCTTGGGAAAATGTGTGAGTGTTTTAAGAACAGCATTTTCATTTCATTTGTGCTTAGCATCTAAATATGGTTAAAATCAATCTTCTGCTATTCAGAAGGCTAACAGTATTTTACTGAAGACACTGAATTCCACATATGCAGACTCAGCAACCTGATTTTGTTCTTTATACTGTCCGTGTTTTCAGTTTGATTCTTAAAAACTCCATGTAACACCATTAGTAGGCCATTATATGAGGGCTTTAGAATTTTTTTTTTTTCCTTGGGTAAATATTTGATTTCATGGTTTTGGCTGAAAAATTTCTAATAGTTTTTTAAAAAGTTTAAGTTGCCTGTGAAGATGAGTCCATGTGAGTAACTGATCTTGAAAATAGTTTTAAAACTTGTGAAATATTCTATATACTGAAAAAGCCTTTCTGTAACTTGGAAAAGTGGTTTTTGCATGGTAATAGTATAACGGGTTTTCCAAAGACCTTGTGGCATTAGCTTCTTTAGGTTGTCAAAAGGCAATGGAAAGCTATTTTTTTGTTGTTAAGGTCAGTTAACCTGACCCTTAGATTTGCTGTTGTAGTTTAGTTATTTTCCATTGGATTTTTCCTTTGTAAATTAAGAATACAAACCAAAGTTTTGTTTATTACTGTTTCAATGTCTTCTTTTTAGCTTTCCATCACTTGGATACAGGTATTTTGTTTGTTTATCAAAAGAGATTTCAAAACCTGTGACTACTAATGCTAAAAATGAGCTTAAACTAAGTGTTCTAATTTTTTAAGTGCAATCAATACTTGAAAGTGGATAGAAAGCAGTTGGAAATATTGGACAGTAGCTTGCTCAAATATTTTTAAGCCAAAGACCACATCCTGAACATCCAAGGGGATTCAGTAGGAGCTTTATGCCTTACACAGAGGCAAGTCAGTCTGTGGGTCACAGGAGAAATGATGCCTACATGAATAGAAGTCACAGAACAACCAGCATAACCAGTTATTAAAAGCTCAGTAAAATAGTTGTTTCAAAACAATTTCCTAATATTTTTTGTTTTTCCCCTCAGCTGCTTGTTGTGTCAGGGAGGGAGTAACAATGGTAAAAAGTTAGGAGTGTTTCAGAAATGTCAGTTTTCTAAAACACAATTTTCCTTTCAGAAAGATCACATTCTTTTCATGTATCATGTAATCTCTTTTGTAATGTCATAGGAGCACTAGCCATTCTGGATGACTAAGAGATGCTTTATGGTGATATCATGGAGTTCTAGAAACCCTAAAGTTTGGGGATGGTTTCATGACAGAGCCACATAAACATCTTCCCTTCTTTCAAGACTGGATGGGTCCTACTTTCCCTTCCTGTCCCTGCTCACATATTCTTCCCTCTCACTTTGAGGTGGTTCTGATGCTTTAGGTTGCACAGCTCTTTAATTCAATGGACTAAAGCAACAGAAAAATAAAACTCATGACTACCCAAAAAAAAGCCTCATTTATTGCACCAAAATAGTCTTGGAGACTGAGGTTGTTTCTGCTCTTCTGCTCTTCTCTGGAATTATATATATTTCATTTTTTTTTCAGTAAATACTTATTTCTAAAAGTAATGTAAAAGAGAAAACAGTTTCCTCCTGTTACAAACCATCAAGAGTAACTATGTATCATCTTTTGTTTGTGCAGGGATTTAGCAGTTGATCTTCTTATGGTGATTCCTGATAATAAACTGCAGTTAGCAAAGCTATGTGCTTTTTATCCTGGATGCACAGAAGAAATCAATGACCTGCATGAAAAGGTACAATGAAAAAGAATTTGCCTGAATGCTAACAAGAGGTTATGTATTGATTTGTTTACAAATTTTAGAAAACTTACGGTCAAATAAATCTGTTGGGTAAATTTGTCACTAACAATCTTATCCTTTTTTGTGTATTTTTTTTTCTCTTTTAGTCTTAATTTTTATTTTCAGTATTGCACAAGAAGAACTTTAATTCTTTAATTCTACTCTTTGTGCAGTCTTTCCATGACAGAGGTTACTTCCTGAAGCATGTTGTGGTCTTCAGATTTATAACCTCCTCATCACTGAAGTGCAGCCTAATCATGTCTTGGCAGATCAGCTTTCTGTACTAGCCTGAATTGGTTTTCATCTTGTCTGTTGTCTCCTTAAATGCTGCCTTTCCTCTTCAGCAGCAGCAGGGTCTGCTCCATGAATGACCTTAAGGTTCAAATCAGACTGCAACTCTATTAAGCAGTAATAAGAAGTTGAAAAAAAAACAAAGCCAAACAAAAACAACATTAGCAACGGAAACTGATAGTGCTTAAATTAAAATTAGAGAACCTTCTCCTCATGTGGTGTTCTCTGGTCTAGATGGCTTGCATAATGTGCATTATAGGCAGTTTGTCCTTCAAACAATGACTCTTCTTTCAGAGAGTTTGATCTTATTGCTATGTGCAAACTTCAGTATTTCTCTGCATCTTAGAGAATTGTTTGAACACTGCAATAATTCTTTGGCAAAATCTTTGTTTTCCAGTGTAATTTTCCCGATGTAGAAGAATGTATGAGGTTGGCAGAGACAATTCAGGCTGATGGGGATATATTTGAAACTATAAAATACTATCTATTAAGCACAGAACCTGAAAAGGCTCTCCCTATTGGCATTCAGTATGTGAAAGGTAGGTGTTTGGGTGAAAGAAAACTTTTAGCGCATAAGTCATTTGTATAGTTTGCCTCCTGAGGTATCTTTTATTTCTGTTTTTCAACAGAGCAACTTTGTGGCTCAGATTGGACTTTAGATTCCATCTGTCCATATCTTGATCTTCTAAGTTATATACGCACTGAACGCTTAGTGTTGCATAAATGTAGTGAGTGAGTATATTTTCCTTACTTATAAAATTGGAGTTTCCATTAAAAGAAATGTTTAGAATTAAAAAAAAAACATAATTGCGCACTGTTGGTATAATTTTTTTTACCAGAAGAGGTAAAAAGGAAAATTTGGCAAGCAGGCTAGTTCCAAATCTGGAGAATAGAATATGGAATTTTCCTAAATTTTCAGGATTTAACAGGAAGAAAAAAGATATTTCACTTCTTCTGTGGGACATTTATAATAGGTGAATCGATGTTGGTCATAACTGAAGAATCTTACTTTGGTCAGAAGAATCTCACTCTGGTTTTAGTTTTCTGAGGAAAAAGATCAGTGGATACCACACATAATGCAAGTTTTAATGTCAAAGTGTTAAGGAAATATGAGCTAACACTCTCAAAATTAAAGTAGTTGGATGGCTGTGGTTCACCTTTATGACAGGTGATCGAAGCTGGGCCTGGGTGCCTACACAGGTATACTTGTGAAGAACTAAAGAAGCAAAAAGCTTAACTGTTAACTGTGGCCTGTTGGGAAACTTGGTAAAACTGAAGTCCACACTAATAAATAGGGCAATTTTATTTACATTTAAAGTTTACGGAAAGGTTTGAGTGATGTTGGTTTTGTAACTTCACATTATTGTGCTTAATATTAATAACCTATGAGTTGTACATGCTGTTTAAAATTTAATAATTGAGATCAATATAAAGCAAATGGAGTCTGTTTTAACAATTACATCACACAGAAAGTAAGCATAATCAGCAAACATAGTTTCTCCACAAAAGATGGATGGATAAATTGGGTTTCATTATTATAATTTGAATATGAGTATCTTTAATGTTTTTGCGAATGCTTGTTGTTATTCATGATTAATACTTGGTCTGTTTACAGATTTCGGAATGAGCTGCTGATTTTGTGTGGTTACATTGGTGCTTTACTTGCTATCAGAAGACAGTACAACAGCATTGTACCTGCACTTTATGAGTATACAAGGTAATACTGTGTTTTCAGTAACACTGAGAAATCTGTCCCTATTATGACGTATGCTATACATGATCCCCAATTCTTTCACACTACCCCTCCCCCAGAAAAAAAACAAATGTTTACAGGTCTCTTATAAGGGTATAGCCAAGCCTGAATATATAACCTTTCTTATTTTCTTTATGAATTATACATGTAGAAGTTTCTGAGGTAATGAAACAAGTTATGAATACCAGATTTCAGTCAAACTCTTAATTCTCTAAGAAAAAAAAAATTTTTAGAAGTAGATGAGTATTCAGCATTAGCTCCATGCACAAGTGTATGTTGATGGTAACAGTTCTAATTTTGTATCTATGTGTAGACCAAGACTTCCTCGGTGGCAACAAGGACAGGCTTTGAATTTAGAGTTCATGACTGGGTACTAGCTTGATTCCCACCAAGAAACCTGATCTGACTTTCTGTTACTCAGTGAGCTAATACTCTCAGGTATTAATATACTTGACCTGTCCTGGTCCTGCCCCCTTGGCCCAGCTCATCCCCAGCCAGTCACCTATGTAGGCCTACCTGACTAGATTTGGCTGACTTGAACCAGCTCATCCTGACCCAGTTGACTTGATCTTACCTACTTGATAGAAATGGACTTGGCTTGATTTTACCCAGTCCACTTGATGTGATCCGACTTGGCCCACTTGACTTGACCAGGCTTGGCTTGACCCAGGCAGGTCTGGTTTGGCACAATCCACTTGACCCTACTCAATCAGACCCACTTGATTACACTTGATACACTTGACTTGAGGTGACTACACTCAGAAGGAGAAAGATTAAAATCAATAATCTTTATCTTATCTGGTAAATACAATAGGCTTATATACAATACTTCAGTATTTCTTCCTCAGAGTATAACCAGGATTGCTTAGTCTTCCTGTCTGGTTTGGTAACAATGCTAATCTCCAGCTGACTAACTTCTATTTCTCCCTCACAGTTTGGGACTGTCAGATCCTTTTGGTTTTGTTGCCTGACTTGCTGGATAGCAAGGCCAGCTCCAAGATGTCCCCGCTTTTATAGCGCAAGCTGTGTTGGCACTGTTCTTGCTCTTGTGGCTCCACTGGCTGCTCTGTCTAACCACTGTAGTTTTGTTGACAATTTCACTCATTTATCTCTTCATCTATAATAAATTTTACATATATGTTGTCCAGTCCTTTCACACCTTAATAGAATTGTGACCTTTTCTACATCTCATGCTATTTTATTAGAATTGCCCAACAAGGATAATTAATATAAATTTATCATGTCTTAAAACCATGTGTTTGCCCCTTTTCTTTGACTCCTCTCCATCAGATGTCTTGGCAGCACTCCTTTCCTTTTAGCCATACACATCTCTGAAACTTGATGAGAGGACAGGGAAAAAGTCTGTTTACTTTTTTTGCTTTTCTGAGCCATCATACTTATTTATGGAAAGCAGCAACATAAAATGCAAGTGATACTTTGGCTGTCAGCTATAAGTTTTTCTCAGAACAATACTGCTCTATTTTTTTTCCTCACATTGCCCAATGTTTTCAGGATTCATAGATTTTTAGATTCCATCCCATCTTAAACTTACTGGACACTTGCATGCTAAGCTGGACATTTTTAAGGCATCCCAACACAAATGCAAATTTGCTCAATTAGGTCAGATAATAACTGTTCACTGCAGGGATTTTGAAACTGTTTTCCACAGTAATCAGGTGAAACAAGGCTATCTCAGAGCATGTGTGGAACCGTGGTTCTCTAGCTGTATTTTTATCATATCTGCTATAGATAGGCAAAATGGGTCCTTAATTTTAGTAAAGTTGTCATTACTAAGAAATAAGAATGCATCTAACCTTAAAATAAGAATGGCCTCAAAGAAAAAAAAAAACAGAGCTAATTAAAGATAAGCTTAAATAAGGTGTAAATAGGGATTATTAAAAACAAACTTAAATTAAAATGTATACTTTTATATCTAGTAATTTAATGTTTCTAAGGTTTAATATAGTGATTATTGTGAAGGATCAATTTATTTTCATAAATTTATTTCTATATCCAGTAAACAATAGTTTTATATTACTACTGTCTCTCTTGGTTTTCTTCTAAGAAAATGTTTGTTGTTAGAATTAATTTAGACTTTAATTACTTGCATTCTTTTTTAGTCAGCTTTTGAAAAGACGGGAAGTATCTGTACCTTTGAAAATTGAACAGCTTTCTGAGGAACTAGATGCATGGAGAGCTTGTACTCAGTTAAACAAGTAGGTGGAAAAATATAAAATTACCAGCAATGAGACTACTAGTATTTAACTGTTAAGTTGTAAATGCAGTGTTTATTTCCTTTTTAAAATCTGAATATGAATGTAAAAAAATAGTACTTTGTGGCTGTTAATTTCTAACATAAACTAAGATGTATAGTTGAAAAACAAGTGTCTCTTGTTCATAGGCCTACCAGTGAATTGCCATGCACCCCACCATCTGAATCGCAGAGAATGGTATATTCTATACTTGTATCACGAATACAAGAGGAGCCTCTGAAAGGAATGGTTGGGCCAGACTGCGTCACTGGATCAAATCTTCCTAGTCATTCAGATGTTCACATCTCTTGTTTGACAGGGCTAAGGATACAGGTATGGTTTCAGAGAGCTGAGGTGTTCTTTCTCAGTGATAGCATTGACCAGTTGTGAGCTTGCCATAAATCTAAGGTCTCTTCTGTCATCTGGGAGAAAAATGTTTTCCCTGTTGTCACAGTAGCAGAAGTTAAAGAGGACAAGTGCTAGCATCTGCTATAGAAGAAAGGCTACATAAAGAATTGTCCAATCAAATAATTGCCCAGTTTCCCGATGCAAAACTTTTTAATTTCCCTGAGAAAGACAGATTTCCTTTGCCAAATGTTCTGTCTAAAGTGCATTTAGCTTATTGCCTACTGCCTCACCACAGCTTGAATAAAAACCCAGGAAATTATGTATCTTCAACCACATACTAACATCATTCTTTTGTTGGTATTTATCATTATAGAAATGCACACTGTGAAACTTGTAAGTCACGATTAATTAAAGCCAGATATTAGGCTAAATATTCAAATATATTTATTCATCACTCACATAGGGCTTTATGATCAAATCATACTAATCCTTCTAATACCTCTTTGGTATATGTTGTCATTTCCATAAGGGGAAAATTGACACAGCCTGAAAATACTGCTTTCAGGCTCCTATCTCCAGACAGTGCCTCAGTACGAATTTACTGTCTGACCTGAGGCTGAGCATATTTCCTCTGCCCAGTACAAGATGCCAGCTCAAAGAGTAACAGGGTTGCTCAGGGATTAAGAGGCATAGTTCTGCATCAGAAATTGGAGATTGCAGAATGCTAGAGGGATTTTTGAGGTAAACAAGATTCACAACTGCACACCATCAAGTCTAAAAAAACCCTTGCTGCCTACACTTCCACATTAGACCAGTGGTCTCTGGCTATGCTATACTCTCAGCATTTGCTAAGAGCCACATAAAGCTGCCATTGTCATAATCAAATCAACAAGAATAGCAAATATGGTGTCATCAACTTGTCATCTACAATATCCTTATTTCTGGATTAGTGACCATTAGGAGCCATTGCTTTAGACATGCAGATCAGCTCACAAATCTCTTTGCTAATACAAAGGTATAGTAGCCTAATTGAGTAGGTTTACTAATTTTATGTAGCAAGTTCAGAGAACATAACTATTTAAGAAGGCACTTAAATGGAATTGCAGCTTTCAGACCATATATTGTTGAATGAAGAAACTAGCAAATAGCTCTTCCATATTTTGTCCTTTTCATAGTGAACATTTGAAACTATTCCATAGACTTCATGCTTTCAAGCAATTCATGGAGGCTTATTTTTTTTTTTTTTTTTGACATATGGGGAAACACACAGATCAGTACAGATAATGACAGACACAATAAAATATGTACAGTATTTTGAAGGAAAAAAAAAAGGTGTTACCTCAGTTTCTAATTCAGGCTAAATTTAACTCTGGAATAATTGCCAAACATATGAAATACCACAATTATTAAAAAACAAACTAAAAACTTAAGGGTTATGAAATGTTGGGTCTCCAAATTTGAAATATAACAAGTTCACTGGGTTTATAATGTGTAACTATTGCCAAAGCTTTAAGTTGGTGGGGTACAATTTTTTCCATGAATGTAGATGATAGCTGTAAATCAGGTTTTCATGTTCTTCTCAGGTAAAACAAAATGTGCTTGCTGTTGTGGTAGCCTTTACACAATTCATGCATACTTTATTTTAATTTCCCTCCCCAAATATTTTTGCTGTGCAGGGTCCGGTGTTTTTCCTTGAAGATGGCAAATCTGCTATTTCACTGAATGATGCTTTGATGTGGGCCAAAGTGAATCCTTTTTCACCACTAGGAACAGGAGTACGACTTAACCCATTTTGATGAGGTGTTTTCCTCTGTACTTTGTAGTGCTTAAAATACCACCCTGAGGGTTAATAATTATTTCATCCTTGTCAAAGGACAGAAACATGGCTGTTGACTCCTCTGGAAGGGAAATTACTTGTACTTTGACAATTGTAAAATGAGAATAAGGGTTTCTATACAAAAGTTTGTTGATAATCCAAAGAAAAAGTTATTTAAGAATCCAAAGAAAGAACTAACTACATAGACAGCCATGTCTTTTTTTAAGTAAGAATGTTGTTGTCAGACAGTACAGACGTATTTCAGCCTGCTCTGTGTAAACAGAAGCCTTGTAAAGAAAGGAAGCAACTATCAGCATGTTATCAAAATATTGGTAACAAACTGTGATATCCATAAACTCACTTTCAAATACATAATTTCAAGTACATAATAGAATGACTTTATTGTTGGGAACTGCAACTTGTTTTTAAACTAACTGGAATCCTGTGGCTGTTTCATACATGGTCTTCTCCTTTTTAATTTAAACTAGGTTTTGCACACAGGATTCTATAACAGATAATTTTTTCATCCCTTAGTTATTGTGCTTTAATAAGAGTATAAAGATGTTTAATAATGTTTTCTTTTGACAGGTTTGACTACCTAGATTATAAAATTCTATTTTCTAGCAAGTTCATTTTTGCAACTGTCCCCCTTATACTTTCATGGGAAGATAAAATCTATTTCTAAATTTTATTTATTTTTTTTAAACAAAGGGTTTGTAAGGAACAAACAGCAAATGTATTGAAATTATTTAAATGTTATATACATTAAAAATACCTGTTTTCTTTTTACATTTTATATTACTTATAAATATACATATAGTGTGAAAGACCAGAAGAATATACATCTGCATATATTTTTATTTATTAAAGCTCTGCTCAAATGGAAAGAAAATTTTGGCAATAGAATGCTAAGAATATTTAAATTTTAAAGCTGTGTATAGTATGGAATTTAATCATAAGACAAATCTTATTCTTATTAATAATTATTCATATTATTACATCTTATAATCAGAATTGCCTGTAGAAAAGATGCCTTGGTTATACTATTCTTTCTTAGCTTAATTGATGGCACATAAGCAGAAATCTGCTTTGTCTGTTGTTAGATTTTTTGCTGCTTTAAAATAATTTTTGAAATCGTGCTAGATACATAAAATTGAAAGAAGTAGAAATTGAAAACTGGCAGAACTATTTCTAGAGAAACTGTGGTAAAGCTGGTCTCCTTTTGCAGGCCGTATTGAACAAAATCTTCAATATATAGGTAAGCAATGCCCTCATTTAACTGGATATAACAATGCCACCATGCTGGAAAGGTGGAAAGGAAATTAGAAATTTAAAAAAATCATTTTGATTTCTGCCCCCCCCCACCCCCTTAAAAAAAAAAAGTTAAGAATTCATTCTGTTGATGTCCTAGGCTATTATTTCTGGTTTCTGGTTTATGAACATACTGGGCAGGGCAAAATAAGCTTAGTTGTTTTGCAACCTATACAAAACCATTTCTGTATATGCTTGGATGCTGGAACAGAATGTTTTACTTCTTGCAGGTGTTGTTTGGAAAATGTTTTCCTTTCATTAACACTGGGAAGTTGGGGAATGAAAGTTTGATTACTGAAATAAAAATTCATAGTTTTTGAAATAATTTTCCAGCAGTCAGTATCTGATGTGTTGCTTCTGTCGAATGAAAGACTAGTTATCTTTTAGCACATAAATTGTACAACCTTGTATGCAGAAATTGTTAGTACAGACTTGGAGAGCAATGGTAAGAGTTCACAAATGCAGCCCCATGACTGATGATTGGGATCTGAAGGATTGACTCAGCTGCCACTCTACTATATTCAAAATATTTTGCTGCATCCTAAGGATTTTTAGCAGCAGATTTTTAACAGTTTAAATTACGTAGTATGACTGCATCAATTTGTTGTGCATAAATTGTGCCTTAACGTGGAACCTTAGACAAATGTACTCCATCTTTAAATTAGACAGTGAGGGTTAAGAATGCTTTCATGTGCGAAATACAAATCTTAAGTCAAAAGGCACTTTTTTGCATTGGGAATCCATCAGTCATTGTGACTAAAATAAGGCTGCGTTTTCTTTAAGGTGGTGGTACCCCATGTAGTGAGTGAGGGCAACATGCAGAAAAGGTTGTAATTGTGTCTACTGCTACAGCTGTGTTTGCAACTGTCAAAATATAGATTCTTCATCTTCAAAAATAAGTTCAGGTTGTTCAACATGTGACTCCATTGTCTCACACAGCTAGTCAAACAGTTATTTCCCCTTAACATTAAAGAATTCTTTGTCTTCAAACGGTTGTTTGACTCTTCTTGTAAAAGTCATATTTCTGTTTGAATGAAGACTATCAAGCTCTGCAGCTAGTGCTTTCAATTTACTATTAAATCTCAGTTAAGTTTAACATTGCTTTATCGGTACAAAATCCAATCCATTGTCTGACGAACATTACCGACATGTTTATAAGCTTCACAGGCTGCGCTCGTGTGAGAGACTCGTAACGGGAAACCAAATTTGACCGTGAACGCACGGGAGCAGCTGCCGAGCTCCGCTCCCCTCCGCGCTGTGTCTGGGGCCGTAGCGCGGCAGCGTCTGCCATCCCAGGTACCCGCTGCGGCATGCGGGGAGCCCCTCACCGCCTCCCGGCATCGGCCGCGGCGAGGCAGGGGACTGGGCGGCGCGGGCACTGCTGATGGTAGCTACGCGGGCTGGTGGGACCGGACGGAGCTGCTCTCCCCTCCCGTGCCCTCCCTCAGGGCCCGCGGGCGGGCAGGGGCGGCAAGCACACGGCAAATGATATTCCGTCTGTTCCCTGAGCCACCGAGCGCGGTAACGTTTTTGTGTGTCCCTGGGGTGCTTGTCGTACACCCGCAGCATGTCACAGTTGGGTTTCTTGAGAACTGAGGTCTTGCGCTACGTTAATTTTTCTGAAAATAAATACTTGCTATTTTTTATTTATTATTTTATTATTTACTTGTATTTATTAAACAGTTCATGTAATAAGAGGTACTCCAGCTAGTAAAGAAAGCTCCTTTGTGCTGTAGTAGTCATTAACAGTGCTCTGACATGGTTCAATGTTTGTTTCAGATCCTAGTTCCTAATATTTTAATGTTACTTAACATTTATTTCATACTAACAATTCAGCTAAGAGCCCCATCAGAATGCCCTTTACCTCTGTGAGAATACTAACAAGCCTGTTTCCTTGCTTTCATTTCTGGCTAAAGGGATTGGTTTGAGGAAAGAATGTTACCAAACGAACACTTGTGTCAGGTATTTTGTTCCTATGTATCTTTGGTATGCAACATTAGCTGTTCTTTCTGCGGGAGACCCGTTCCAGTACATAGTCCTGCACAGGAACAACATCCATTCAAGATTTTGTTTGTTCCTGTTACTATGTAACAGAAGTGATGCCCTATGGGGCTTGGCTCAGCTTGCCAAAGTGACTCTATTTTCACATCATTATCTGGTAAACACAGATTAAACATTATGTTGACAGCTACATGTTGCCTGAGATTGAGGTCATAATATTCCTGTAAACTAGTTCTGGGTTACTCGTCAAGCTAGCCTACTGTTCTGTGTAATTGAGAAAGTAGTGCCACATGCCTGTGGACTCTCAAGATGGTCTTGTTTGCTCTCTGGATGGTGGCAAGGATCAGTGGAAATGGTGGGAACAGACATTGCAGATGCCTTGAGAGCATGAACACACCCATTTGTGATGAGATGGCTTGGACTCTGATGTGACTCAGCAAAACTTCTAACACCATCTAGTTTTGTTTGGAACACGTGCTTTGCAGAGCAGCCTTGCTTGCTGAAAACTAATCTTACTGTAGAGAACACGGGAGAGCTTTGTTTTCTGAGTTTTTCCCGAGTCAAACTTGAGAAGTGCTATGCCACACCTGAAGGAAGGTGAGGGTCAAATGATCTCATTCTACATAGAAAAGTTCAACAGTGCCATAGTTGGCTTGGCACTTTGGTGTTTCATGAAGTAATACATGGCACTGGTATTGTACATAAAACCACAACTTATTAGCTTCTGGCTGAAAACCAAAACCACCCAACTTGCTCCAGAGTATGTACAATATGGACTCCTAAGCAGTTCCTCTTACTTGCATCTGCCTGTCTTTTACAGGGAGTCTAGAAAATGCCCTCAATAGAGTATTTGCAAAGAACAGAAACAAATGAAGATTACTTTTAATGAGGGCAAGTGTCAGAGAGCTACATTTTATTAGGTGGATATAATTTAGCAACTAAGTTAGCATTCTTCTTTGTGAAAACTTCCTCTATAGTTAGTTCCTCACTTAGCATCTTTCCAGTAGGAACATAAATACTGAGTCACTGAAAAGGAATGGAAGAGGGTGAATCACACAGGACAAGTGATAAATTTTCAAGCATCTCATGCTTTGGTTTGCAGGAATTGAGTATCAGTCACTGAGGAAGTAATCTGTTCTCAAAGGCCAAATGAAAAGCCTACAGAAAGGAGTACTGCATTTAGCTGGAGTAGTCGTGCCACCTTTTTTGACACAACTGGCAACTGTCACCATGCAAGGGTATGTGCAGCCCGTGGTGAGGCAGGCTGTCCCCTGCAGCCCATGAAGGTTAACAGAGGAACAGATATTCATGTGCAGCACAGGGGGGAGCCCACACTGGAGCATGGAGATGGCTAAAGGAAGCTGTGACCCCATGGAAAGCTCATGCTGGAGCAGGCTCCCGGTAGGACTTGTAGGCCCATGGAGAGAGGAGCAGAGGCTGGAGCAGGTTTGTTGCCAGGGCTTGTGACCCTGTGGGGAAGCCACGCTGGAGCAGCCTGTTCCTGAAGGAGGCACCCTGTGAAATAGACCCATACTGTTCATGAAGAACTAAAGCCTGTGGGAAGGGCTCATACTGGAGAATTTTGTGGAGGACTAATGGGGGAGAGGTATTGAAAATTAGAATGAATTTAATCCTAAAAAGAGAGGGGTGGGGGGAAGGTGATTTAAAGATTTGGTTTCATTTCCCATTATCCTACTCTGATTTCATTGGTGATAAACAGTGACAGCAATTAGTGAGTGATCTCTCCCTATTCTTAAGCCATGAGCCTTTCATTATATATTCTCTTCTTTCGTGGGATACTGGCATCCAGCCAGGGTCACCCCACCACAAAAGTGTGTGTGGCTGAAAAAACTCTGGTTATGTTCACAGCAGCATAATTCCAATTCACAGCACAGTCAGGAGTAAATAAAGGAAGTTTCTCACTCTCTGTCATTCATTAATGAATTTTCTATATAAAGAAAAAGAAAAAAATTAACTTTTTTTATTATTATTTTTAACAATGCGTATATAGTGCACCTGTCATCAAGTATTTTTAGGTACACAAACAATGGAAATTTAAAAACAGATAAAATAATGACTCCAACTGGACAAACTTAACATATAATAATGAAGAAACTCTTAATGTTTCAGATGTGTCAAACAGATCTTAGAAGTGTAAATACAATTAAAATTAACAGCACTAAAGCTATTTAGTAAGTGTTAAGCTAAAGCTATACAATCATTCCCTCCCCCCCCAGTATGAGCACACTTATTCAATTCAGCCTTAATAGCACCTTGGTACCAGTTGCTGAATGGTTCCCAATTATTTTATACCAACACCAGCTGTCAAAGACACATTTTTTTAAGTAATATGTAAAAGGCATTTTTCTGCCCAGCAGTTTTTTAGGTAAAACATACAATAAACAGAAAGAAGTACTTGTTATTCATGTTCATAAAGGTTAGTTACTCTGTTATCTGTACTGTAAGAAATTCTTCAGTATGGTTGGCAACTGGAGTTGCGGGACAAGATGCAGTCTAGCTCTTCCTATGTAGTTTCGGATACATAATCGGCAGAGCTGACAAAGAGAAGATGGTGTGGCTGCAAACAAAAAAGACAGGATATAATCATACAGGTGTGAAGGACAGAACTTGTTTTACAACAATGGGATTTCTAAAAAAAAGTCCACATTTTGCAAATTTGTCCTTTTTCTTCATGGCATTTTTGCCTTCAAAGATAAATACTGGGACTGCCGAAGCCTTATTTATAATCAGACAAACACTCAAAAAAAGCAAGGTCAGGTCAGCAAATCTGTGTTTTTAAATTAAAAACCTGTTCCCAGAAAATATGTTAACATGTCAGCAACTTTGGAAATTGTATTTTTTATATTTTTTATTCATACGGCAGGTGAAATAAATGCTACAGCACTACATAGCAACACACATAAGTAGGGAAAATGCCCCAAGATCCTGGACCATGTTTATTGCACTTACTAGCTCATGATCACACCTTTGTCCCTCTAAGCCCCCACTCCCTCAAGATGAACACATTGCTATGTTTCCCTGGGAAATAAACCCACATGCATTCCATGTCGCCACATTTTCATTTCTGACATGTTTGCTGTGGCTTTTAAAAATCCTCCTGACCTTGATAATTTTCTGATAACCAAATGTTTTTAGAGCTTTTTTCCTTTTTAACAGCATTCAGACTGGAGAAAATCATTAATCAGTGCTACCTCTAAAGACATGTCCACAGTTACTGCAATAGTTCCTCTGCTTATATCCCACCTTTTAACTTATTTTTATGCTGCACATAGGTCATTCTGAACAAATCCAATTCCCTTTGGGATATTCTCTCACTAAGGCAACAGACCTCAAGAGTATTGAAGGACTCTGAAGTGCCAGCAACTACTTTTCACGTATTAATAAAACAGCAAAGAAAATGTAGAAAATTAAACTTTTTGCCTACTATCAAAATAAATTGCTTTACATGCATTTAAAAATACCTTTTTAAAATTATTGGGATAGCTGGTCAAGACTAAATACATTTTTCATCTGAAATGGAAATTTTCTTTTTAACAAGAAAAGGTCTGTAACAGCCAATAAAAATGTAGCTTTGATGTATCACCTAGTAAACATAAGAAGATACTTTTCTGGCTTGTAAAAGTTTGGATGCTGCCTGGTCAACAGGCTCTGTCCTGAGACTAAATATTACTGGGTATTTTCATAGTCAGAATGGAATTTACTTGATTATTTCATGAAGCGCAGCATTAGCTTCTGTAACATGGGCTGTTCGGGCTGTTGGTGTTTTTTTCTGTGGTGGGGGGAGGGGATTGTTTTTAAGAATACAAAAGACACAGGTCAATCTTACCTTCATGGAGGAGCAGCACTCTCTCCACTAAACTGCTTGGAGCAGCTAAATCGACAGGCCTCTCAAAATCTGTATTTTTGGCATTTATGTCTGCCCCAAATTCAAGGAGTAAGTTTACAATCTCTGTACTAGAATGCTGGGCAGCAGCATGGAGTGGGGTTTCCAAGTGCTTTCCTTTCTGCACATTGGCACCTGGTGGGCAGATGCACATAAGGAGATGTAAGAAGTGATTAATTACAATTGTCATTGAGTAAAGATGATATTACAAAACAAACAAAAAAACCCACCCACTGTGCTAGAACCCCACAGTGAAGTTAGCCACTTCATTAATTTTGTTACATAGCAATGTAGCTAATCATATCAGTGGATTGTTTTGAACCCGTACACTTATCCTAGGTTTTATATTACTCAAGCACAACCAGGTTTCAAAGGAAAATACTTCACAAAAATAAAAGGAAAACAAAAATCAGATTAGGTCATGTGAGCATCATTGTTGCCCTAATTATTGTACATGTTTAAGAATATTTGCACTACATAAAAATACACTTTCCTTATTTAAGTCTACAAAAATGATCACTAAACTGTAGTATTTATATTTTTGTAAGTACACCAACTCAGTAAGGAATGTAACATGGATGCTTTACAGTTTTTCATGTGTTGAAGTTGGCAAACGGTTTGCAATAGATTCTCATCTCATTCAACCATTATCAAGGATTTTTCTATTAAGGACTCAATTAAGTCAAGAAAGCCAATAGTAAAAAAAAACCCAAACCATTCATTCTCCTAATCCACAAAATTGCAATTATTACACTTTTTTATAATAAGGAATTGCTAACTTATATTAAATTAAAATGGACTAAATTATTTTGCAGTAATGCACTCATATTCCAGAAAATATTGTCCATATGAGAGTTAAATAAAACTAGCCAGTATGAAAGAATTTCCTTTATAGGCAAGATGATAATCACCTAAAATTGAAGTTGGCTGAACAGCTTTCTAAGACTATTCTAGAAGAAAAACCCAGACTCCTTAAGAGAGATTTACTAATCTTCTGAGACCAAATATTGGCTTCTGTACCAACTTTTCTCCCTTAATCAATACTTTTTGCCTTTTTAATTCCCATTTGGGTGAAATAATAATATCACAGGACAGGCAATTAGAATTGAAGTCTGAATAACCCACTGTTCTCAGTATTAACAATTTGGAAACAGCTCCACTGTATTATTCTCTTGCCTATTTCACTGTCTATTTGCTTTTCAACTTCCAATACATCCTTACAAATTGATGAAATGAGAAAAAATTCAGACTCACATAAGTGGTTTACTTATATTGCAATTTACATATTCTTTTCTAATTCAGGCTACCAATGAGTGTAGAATATGTCCTTCTGTTACTGTTTTTAATGTATGGTAGTATTTGAATCCCAAATACACTAATTATACCTCTGTGGCTCTTAAATATAAAAATCATGACACAGGACAGTTAATCACATAAAGGAGACTTTATGACACAAAAATGACTTAATGTGAGACAATTTAACTGCTTGCTTAAGTTTTAAATAACCTGCAGTTAACTAGGAAAACAATTCCAATGCAATGATGGCAAGTCTGTAATTATTCACATATACATTTTCACACATTGTGCTGCAGGACACAAAAGCCTTTTGTGTCGTTACCTGAAACACAGCAGATGATCTTTTAGCTATGCTAGTTGTATTCCTGGACTTGTGCTGAAATAGAGTGAGCCTCCAACATCTCTTCCCCATTGATTAAATAAATAATGTGAACTTCGGGATCAAATGCCTTTTACCTTACTTCTCTCTGCAACTCGGTCTCTATGCCTTGTAAAAAGATCTATTAGAACATGCTGAAAAATGAAAAATGGTGGGACTACATTGCTAAAAAAGTTCTGCTGAAAGACCAAACATTACTGTAAAAACTTCTTTTCTCAAAAGCCAATTTTTAACCTTTGTTTTTCCTACAGAAAATGAACACCTACAAAGCTGTCAGTAGTAGATGCTAAAAATTTGCATCTACTAGAACATCTGTTCTTATTGGTCATACTTCCTTTTTCCGTAATATGCTTGTTATGCCACAAAAACGATGGAAGACACAGTAACTTATTGTAAGCAAACATGCAGCACAGAATAAACTTCATGGTACAGCCCTGCAAGCAAGGGTTCTAGTTTCACTGATGGAGCACAGCTTACTTCAAAGGCTTATTTCACAAACTAGTAATACTTCTATTTAAAACATTACATACCTGCATAAAGAAGCTTTCGAATACAATGGATCTGCTGTGAAACACAGGCTACATACAGAGGTGTTCCTAAATGAGGAAGGTCTTGGTCAACATCTATACCAGAGGATATCAGTACCTCCAGACATTCACTGTGACCTGTCAGTACAAAGCATGACAGAGTTTGCTCAACTTCAGTAAGCTGTCTCATAGACAAAACAAGACACATTTCTTAACAATGGCATTGAGACATTTGTCAGCTGCTCCACATTTATTCAGCAGGTAATTCCTTACCTCTACTGGCTGCTTCATGCATTGGTGATGGAAGGCAGGACTCCCACTGAGCTTTGGCACCATACTCTAACAGGAGCTCAGCACATGCCGCACTGCCTCTTGAACATGCATTAAATAAAGGTGTCACTCCATCAATTGTTGTAGCGTTTACCTAGAATATATAAAATCTATTTCAGAACAGAACTGAAAGAAAGATAAAATTTTGAACAGGATATAGTTAGAAATTGCATTAAAATAACAACAACAACAACAAAAAAAATACTGGCTAGAATTAAGGTTGCTAAATTGGTCAGTCCCTGTGCTACTGTCTTCCTCCCACCACACCCCTCAGCTGAAATTAGTTTACTATTATTCTGATTAAGCTGTGTTGAATAAACCAAAACACACCTGGAATAACAAAGAGCACACATTAACATCTGACCAGTAAATAATTTTTGAAAGTCATTGCACTTATTTTGTTTCATTGGGGCTGAAAATGTACACTGTGTGTAGTAACGGGGTAATGGGGGCCTTCTCTCCACAGCTCTGTCAAGAATGCAAACACCATGTTAAATGTGAGATTTGCCATTTTCTTCTGTGGTTTTAACCTCCTGGTTGAAGGGATATTTCACAGGATGGAAACAAAGCTGATACTACAGGCTTGCTGATTTAATACCAACCTCATCACCTCACTGGTTAACCAAATATTCACAGTGTGGGAGAATGAGGGGAGAAACTAGGCAGACTTGTGAGGGCTAATCATACTAAAAGAGGGAGCACAGGTATTAGGAGAGGACTCCTTCCAGGGTTCTGGCATATCCTCTTCCACACAACACCCAAACCCACCAAAACAATTAAAAGTACTAAAAAAATTCAGATAGAAAAATTATATTTGTTCTTATAGTTTTGTCCATAGGATCTCTAGGTTTATGTCTTTAGAATCCTCGTGCTAGCTGAGGTGAAGAGGAATTGGGTTTGGAAACATCTATGTATGTTTTCTCTTTTTTGTCTTCTGTAATAACAAATATAATCTACATGGTTCTCAAAACTGAATTTTAAGGACAATAAATATTTCCATCACAAAGCTCAGAGATTTGGTAAACTATGCATATGAACTGCAGTGTCAGCAGAGATTGTAGGAAGGTGGTCTCTAAGGTCCCATAAAGTTTTGGGATAACAGAAAGACAGCCTGTGTCAGGAGCACAGAAAAGATCCTGTGCCTTTTTGTACTCAGACCAAAGAACTGTAAAAGAGCACAAGTGCAGTGTAACAAAAAGACATTCTGGAGACTAAAAGATTAAAAGGGCAATGTTCTGGAAGCCACTCAAAGCCAGAAGAAACCAGAAGAGGAGAGGGATGCATTCCATAGTTACAAAGGAAATAATGTAGTGAAATTCAAACAAATAAGGCTAGTGACATGCTGCTAGCAGATGCTCTCCAGTTTGTTACTTGTCTTAGTGTCTGCCCATCACTTTCCTTTGCTAGCTTTCAGATGGCAGTTTATTGTAATTAAATGAGATCAATGCAATCAATAGGGTGAGCAGAGAGAAATACCAATTAAAATAAAATACAAATCACAGAATATATCCTTCTCAGTTAAATCAAGGTTAGCACTGGACTCCATATACAAAATCAAGCCTTCTTACATTTGCTCCTGCTTCAAGAAGGATTCTTGCACATCCTACATGATCTCCCAGGCAGGCTTCATGAAGTGGTGTTACTTGGTCAATTGTTAGCGTGTCAACATTGTACCCCTATACAGGACACGAATGGCATATAAAGATCATAAAAGAGCTGTTCTTGTTCAAATTAATAGTTTACAATAATTACGCTTAAAACTCTACTTGCAATAAATAAATCTTCCGTAAACACAAAAAGAATCACTGTGGGGACAGTGAAACCCTGGAACAGGGGTTCAGAGAGGTTGCTGCATCTCCACTGATGGCGATCTTTAAAACTCAACAAGGCCCTGAGTCTAAACTGTCCTGTGATTCTATGATTCTCCAACTTAAAAGTCTGAACTATCTAAAGCCATGAATTTAGCAAGGAAAATATGTTTTGGACTGATAAAATCACCAAGCCCTTGAAATTTTCTGCAGTAGACGTTTGATTCTTAAGAACTAATAGTTGTATCTATTGGCTTTTATCAAATGTATTCCATAGTATGTTTTTTTAGTATTGCAGTAGATAATATGACAATAATAGCATAAGTATAGTGTTTCATAGTCCCTCCCTTTGCATTAAAAATATATATTTTTAAGTCACAGCTGTGCAGAACCCAGAATGTTTCAGTGATTCTTCCCCTCAGCAAGTATCTTCCTGGCCAGCTCTATTTACCTTAGGGATTAACGCAGTAGAACCGCATTAACTTATACCATGCAAGAGGGGAAGATTGATATGAATTTAGATACAGCTTTGGTAAGTTTTGTTGGTTTTTTTTTTAGGGGAGAGAGAAGTTCTAAAACATACAGAGAAAATATTTTAAATTTTAACTTGTATCTTATCACATAAAAAATTCTTAAATGTGTATTGCTCTGCAAAATTCAAGTGAACAAACCAAAGGAAAGCATACTCAGTCTGCATTAAAAATCTATGAGAGACAAAGTAACATTAAAAATGAAAGCAATTTTAAGAACATGGCCTTCACCTGTGACAATAAAGTCTTTAGAGAAAGAAGACGTCCTTGACTGGCTGCCTCATGCAGAGGTGAGCGATCTGCCCAAGAACCTATATGACAACAACATTTATTGAGTAAACCATATGAATTAAGAAGATTTTGAAATGCATAAAGCAAAGCAAAAAAAAATAAAAAAAATGCATAGAATAAAGACAACTGTCCAATGAAATGATTTTTCCCCTTTAGAGACTCTAATTCAAATGATCAGTTTCTAGACAATAAAAACTGATCTGTTATTAACTGTAAACACCTCTAATAAATGATTATGTGTTGCAGACAACAAAATATTTACATACTGATTTCATTAGTCTGATTTAATAAATCCATCAACTACCATGTTTCCCATCTCTCACTTCTATTTTTGTTCCTTTAAAAAATTAATATAATTTATTTTTGCAGCTGGCATATAGAAATTTATAGACTTTAGCAAACTGATATTTGGACCTAAACTAGACATAAACCTGCCTAAAAAGTCCTGAAAAGGTCGATGCATATGAAAGTCAATACTGAAATCCTCACGTATGAGATTATTCTGCAGCTACTACGCAAGTGCAAGGAAAGAAGTACAGTGAGAATCACTCTAAAAAATGGCTATAGTAGAAATCAGTCTAAGTCCTCATTCCAATTGGCTATTAGAACTAAAAAGTCAGATATGCTTAATGTAAAGATTTGGCATTTATTTTCATTTTCTTATCGCCCACAAAAAAAGAAGGGGGGGAGGAGGGAAGTAAGAAACCCAACAACAACCCCACCTTACCCACACATATCTGCCTTTAACTCCCAACCCAGGTCCCACGGTCGTCCCATGGCTGCTGGTGAAGAACCTGTCCTTTCCTCTAGAAGATGGGCCACTGACAGGTTCCTTCTAGCCAGACATGGTTGCAGACCCAGCTGATACCACTTTATTGTATGAATGTTGCAGATCAGATTTTGAGAGATTGTGCAAGGAAGAACCATCTTCAAAATATATTATGAATTACCAGTATTTATTCCTGTGAGAAGAAAATCACTGGAACTCTAAAAAAATGCTAATGCAATCACTCACGTGAGATATATCAATCCCCCAAAAAATCCCTGCACAAAGGTAGAGAGAGCTAAGTAAAATGAATTGGTAACCACAGCAGATAAACCTCTAATGCATAAAGGCGTTTGACCTTGTTGCAAAGCCAGTTACTGCAATTTGGTGACAAGGTGATGAATTTTAAATGAGAAGGCTATTGCTCAATCACTGGCTATCATCCCTCTAAGCTGTAAGGTAACTATTCACTAGAAATACACCATTTCCATTCCCTTTTGGACCCCTTCTGTCCACTGGCCTGTTTCAGAAAGGACACTTTTGGTTACAATAAACAGCTCCCTCAAATGACAGAAAAGATTAAAACTGCTCAACCTGAAAAGAAATTGGGGCACAGTTAAAGCCCGTGAAATAGTGCACAATATGGAAATCGAGATAAAACCTCAGCTTTCCTAGAGGCGTTAATGAATGAAACTAAAACTTACTCAGATGTAAGACTGTATCTCCTCACGGAACACATAACTACACTGTGGAGCTCAGCACTACTGGGTGCTATTCAGATCAAAAAATATAGCAAAAGCACTGCTGAGTATTAAAATTATCCTAAAACCATATAAGGCTGATCACAGATGTTAAAAAATGCAGCAAATTAAAAATTTGTAAACTTGATCTTAAAAATGCATGGAGATTTCTATTCTGTCAGAGTATCCAGTATCTGTGAGGGTCCTTCACAGGCAACATCCAGCTTCCAATACCACCAGAATTATTTGCATTAAACTCTGACATTATTTCCTATACTTTTTACTTAAGGTTTACTAAATGTAATATTTTGCAATTCTTACTGTTAGTCAGAATAACAGCTAAAAAAAACTGTAAGCAAAAGTGACTGGGATTTTAAGGGTATTATACTACAAAACCTGACCTCAGAAATCTGAAAGTGACCCAATTTTGACAACACATCAGTATTTTCTCTGTCGTCCCAATCTAAGCTAAGATACATTAATCCTACTGTAGGCTAGTTGTGTGCAATCACTATGAGAATTTTGACCAATGTCTTCTTTCTTACTAGTATGTGAACCAGCACTCAAGTTTTTTTAATTCCACTTAATTAGATCCATTAAGTTCTTCTGCTGGCAGCTGCAAAGAGTTCCTCAAAAATAACGATAGCTGTATTTAGAGGCTGCGTTTGTAATTTTGTCACCCTGTCTCTATAGATGAGAACTTCTCTCTTGACAGTTTATCCTACTCCTAAATTAACAGGCAAAAAAAAGGACACTTTGTTATAAAGAAAAACATCTAATAAAATTGCAAATGTCATGAGGTTTTTATGCCCATAAATACAATACAGTTTTGTAGCTGTTTGTAACTCTAAACAGAACAAATGTGCAGGTACAATCTGAAAGCAATGTTTTCCACCTTTCTTCCCTTCACCTCTTTCCCTCTTGGATCGCTCAGAAGAGTGTCTGTTAATGTCATTACTCCGGTGACATTTGAGATCAATCAAGTGATGCCAGATACCACCGTGAGCTCTATTTTGCACCTAGGCCCACTTTATAACCTTGTCTTCATGTAGAGACATCCGGCAGCTAGCTGTTTCTGCTAAATCCATTAAATACAAAAGGCCTGTATCATCTCTACTAGAAATAAAATCTACAACCAAAATGCTACAGAAATATTTTCTGCAAACCCAGTTTGGAAAAAAAAAACCCTCACATTCCACCTGGATTTATCAATAAAGAGTAATTCATCATTAAATACCATAGGAACAAGAATATGTGCAAAATAAATACGCATCATAAACAAACATCAAAGGTGTCTTAAATTTTTTGTCTAGATTGCTGCCTCCTGCTAATCTACAAACTTGCTATGTCTCTCACTTAGAGAGCATTAATAAGAACATAAACAAGGACAGTTTTTCATTCATTGTTGTCTGTAACAGCAGTCTTGGCAAACATGATCTATTCCGAAACTGTTAATGCATTAATTCCCTACTGAAGTTGTCTATGACTTGCTGACTACAAAGTATCTCTAACTATATATAGATAGAAGTCACATTAGTTCCAAGTTCTCTGGTGTAAAGTTTACCAGGAAGGGCAGCCTACATTGCTTTGTAAACACTAACAAGAAAGAATAAATACATTCACTGTATTAACAGGTGAAGTTAAAAACAAATAAATTACAAAGTATCATACAATACCTAAGTCTCCATCTCCCCATGGCACTTCCAGCCAATTGCAATTATAAATCCTACTCATTTCTTTCAATCTGGAAAATAAAAAAACAAACATCTGTTCTTGCTAGTTGGGCCTGTTCACTCCAGCTATGTTTGGAAGGAGATCAGCAGCTCACTGTAACACGAACTTGCACCCTTCAGTAAACACAGCTTCGAAGATACGCGCATAAACAAGTTGCCGGTTACTTTTCTTATGCTGAAGGACTGCAGTCCTTTTCATTTATTTTCACATTTCATTTTGTAATATAACAACTTTTCATAGTGCCAGTATCTGTGCGTTTGCCTTCCAAGAGAGATGGACTGGAATTTCAACACAAGAGAAACTCACAGTTAAATCAAGAGAACCTTGAGGTGAATAAGAACTGCAGGACAAACTCCCTCCTTTTAACCTCGTGCAAGGAGATAAATAGTTTTGTATCCTCAAAAATCAGTGCTAGTACACAAATTTGTAAGGGAAGCACTGCCAAATGTTCATGTTATTTTACTACTTACTCATAACATACTTAGAAAAGAAACACACACAGATATTCTGAACGTATCCCAAATGCTATTTAATTTGTATGCTGAACTGTGTTTTTCTTTTAGCAGCTCACTATTGCCTCAGTCATTTTCTAAACAATTCTTTGATTACTAAACCGGGGGTCTGATAAACATTCACAGCAGTGAAAATCCCCAAAACGTGGATTTTTAATTCTGACTTTGATCCATTTCTAAGTCATTATTTTCTTCATGTTTTCCCACAGACTTCATTTCTTTACATCTACCTGCTATTATTTTTCGTTCCTGTAGTTATGATCATAATAGTTAAATATTAAGTAGAAATACATTTTTGTAGAAGTCCTTCACCCCATTCATGATGTCCTTTTGGGTTTTATTTCTAAAAATTTGTGTAGTCTTAAACAAGCAAACAGAAAAACCAAACCAAAGCAAAGCAAACCCCACCCCAGTATAAAAAGTATATTAAAAGAATTAAAAATGTGATTTTTGAAGGAAGGAAGACTGGAAATGAGTGAAAGGCTCCTCCCTGACTTGAGTAGGAGAAGATTCATGCCAAAGCTCATCATTTCAGAAAAATACTCCATAAAGGTAAATAGATGCTGTCCCAGCCCTCAGAAAAAGCAGTATCAGAGAAAAACTGAAAATAGAATCCTGCCACAGTCGTGTACTGGGAGATGAGAAACACAAACTATTTTGGAAGTGTTGTAGCTAACATTCATTTCTGCAAATCCAACAAATGCTATGCATAAGTTCATTACTGCTCCCTTTTATTCCTTAAGATGTATTTTGAGTGTTTCAGTTTGTGGCAACTGAAGCAACAGACAGGATCAATAACTAGAACAGAAAAACTCTAACATTATAGCCCCATGATCAGTGGTCTCACGTCAGTTATTAAAACTGCCTGATATTTCGTATATGGAATTAAGTTCTAACAGATTTTTAGTGTGGAACTAAAACATTACCCATTTCTCTAATGCCCAAACAGGATAAAGAAGAGTGTCAACTACTTAATTGATATTTGATGTTAAAAAGCAATTCTAAAGAATCTTAAGTCAAGGATTTAAAAGTTAAGAATGCATCTTTGGTGCTTAAATACTGTGATTAAATATGAACATTAAAACAAGCCACTTCTATTTAACAAAGGAAATTCCAGCAATCATCAACATTGAAGAACTTCAAAAGAATCCCAATTTAGTCTAGAGACGATTAAAACTTGTCTAAGGGAGAAGATACAGTTCAAGTGGCATTGAAATACTTCATTTCAATATTTAAAAGAATCTTTGTTTTCATTTGACTACAAATTATATAACAATAAATAAATATATACAGATAATATACACATGCAAAGAAAACCAACCTTTATTAGTTCAAAACAATTTTCCTTCCATTGTTTCCTATCATGTAGACTTTCAAAATGTGGGGATTTCATTCCAAATGCAAATGCCAATTATATCCTGCTCTTGAAAACCATATAAACCATTTCTACCTTCCTACACAGTTCTGCTTGTGGTGCACGCATATTATGTGACCACACAGTGGTTTTGCCATTCCACTGTTTATTCAACGAGTGAGTTAGCATTCCAACTATATTTTACCTCCATATCTAATAGGATCTCTTGTTCTTTGAGACATGCTATCCAAATTATAAACTGACTATAACATTGTTAACTTTATGTTGCATTTTAACGGTATTCTCCCGATAGCAAAGAATACTTCAAAACCCTTGCTGAATCGATCTTCATAACATCATCCATTCCTGCTATTTTATAACTAAGGAACCAAAAGACAGAGAGTTTTAATGCTAAAATTGTAAGACCAATCTAATAGCTTATTTTTGTCAGAGTAGTTAGGCCTTAGAGTGTACACTGAAAGCACAGTTTAATTATGGTTATGAGACCTTTGAGCTTCTGAAATTTCAACCTTAGATAATAATAACCATGATCAGTCAAGAAACTTTCAGGTTAGGTGATTGGTCTTAAAACACACAGGTGCTACAGCGAAGACAAGAATAGAATTTGCTTTTAAGGACATTAAAATGTTAACCGTTTTTCCTTACCATTCACTACAGGCCTTCTAAACTTTACAACATACAGGAAAATATAGGGTGCAATTTTCTGAGTATAAAGTGATTGCATTCTCAGCAGATCATCCATCTTGCACATCAAAGAAAGAAGGGGCTTTGTGGAAAAGTACAGCATGTGACTGTGTTGTCAAATACTGAGGGTGACTGAGCATTGGAATAGGCTGCCCAGAGAGGTTTGTGGAGTCTCCTTCCCTGGAGATACTCAAGAACTTTCTGAACACAATCCTGAATAATGTGCTCTAGATGACCCTGCTTGAGCAGGGAGGTTGGACTAGATGATCTCTCTTGGTCCCTTCCAGCCTTGACCATTCTATGATTCTGGGATAATGTATCAGAGGGTCAAATCAGTGTGGCACAGGCAGTGTTACTTTTAACAATTCCTAAATTTTGAGTGCTTTGGCATTGCAATTTAACATACTTTTCACACAGAGACATGAGTCACTAAACTGTATTAAAAATTCTAAAAAATCACAGCAGCAGTATCCAAATATAGCTCACTTGGCTCCTGACAGAAGCAACATTATCCTACGTGAAGGCACTGGCAATGATGATGGCAGCTGTGCCAGGCTTTGCACACACAGAAGGAAGTGTATCAACCCCTTCTCCCATCACATGAAAGCATAGCCACAACTGCCCTGGTCCGTTGCTCATGAACAGTTTGGTTTTGCCATCTTCTTGAAGGCTCAGCAACTGGATGGATAATTTTCTAGTTGAAAGTAGCTCGCAAGCTCTGTGTGCCAGGGGTAGAGTGACAAGTACAAAATCACATCAACCTCTAAATCCAGTGATCTGGATCCACATCAGATTTGATTTGAGTGCACGGAGCAGGTGGTACTACTCTTAGGCTGTTATTATTTCCTTGAACAAGTCACAAAAACAGTAAGGGTTTTTAAGTAGTCTTCCCAAATAGAAAGTGACAGAAAAGGCATACGAACATTCTGAGCTGAGTCCAGATTCTGGAGAACTTCTGCCTGGAATAATTTTGCTCGTCAAAGGCAGTCTCAGCCTTAATCCAGACTGCAAGCAATATTCCCCTAGCAGTGCTCAAAATTCTTAGTATTTTCCCAGCCTGCTGGAAAGTGAATGCAGCACATGACCTAAACCCTAGCCTTAAAAGCAGAATCCAGCTGGGCAGCAAACTTGGGCCTAGTGTGCTGACTTTTGCCACATGCAGGAGACTTTGGTAAACTAGCGGGGCTGTGGACCCTCAAGCCAGTAGGCTGAAGGCCATTCCCTAGCATGACTCTATCTTTTCACCCCTCTACCAAATCTTATCATGACATATCCCACCTCCTGCATCACTTTTAGTCCATTTTCCAATCTGCATATTTAATTACATGATGCATTGCAGTATGACTTTGCTCTGCAAGGGTGGCTGAAGAATAAAGTCAGGTTTGGATACTTCCATGGATGGGAACAGAGAGGGAAGAACAGAGCATCCTTCAGATTTGATATTAGATATACTTGCTATTCAAGTGAACTGCAAGAACCAGAAGCCTCAACTGCAACACAAGCCTCTCAGTACTTACTTCAAAGATGTCCATCAATAAATATATATACACCCAGCTTGGCAATCACAAAGAGGCTGTAAGTAGCTGCACTGAGCTGAGATGGATTCTTCGGGAAAAATTACTTTCCATATTTTACTGTGATTTTCAAAATATCAAAACTTGAATTTGGCTATTTCTTCATAAGAATGGCAAAAGAGGCTAACCCTGAAGCGTATCGAGGAGGACTAGTGTTAACATTGATAAACTTGTGTATTTCTTTTCTGTCCAAGGGAGAATGTCCTAGTTTTTTTGGAAACTACTGACCTAACTAGCTTAAATGTTCAAAACCAGAAATTGCTATAGATCAGGAAATCTGTAACACCAAACAGTGTGAGGGCAAAAGATACACTGCGTATTAAAACATTCAAACAGCTACTTGTGAAGCTATGGTAACTGTTGCTTAAGTTCTTGAATTTTGCTTAATTCTAAAACTGGCAGTGCTGGAAATTAGCAAAGGTATTTTAAGAATACCTCTGATTCCTGTAGCATACAGCTATGGTTTACACGGTAAATTCATAAATATTTTTATGTACAATATATCAAATCTCCCTTTCCTTGACTATTTTTACATCTCCAGGTTTTAATTTGACATCTTATTATCACGGGTTTCTTTCTTTTTTTTTCTTCACTCTCAGCCTTATAAGATCAATGTAAATGGGAATTATGATGACTTATATGAATAATTATGATTTAAACATTCCTACTACTCTTGCAATTGCTCATGGCCTCCTTTTACACATTTGTGTTATGAAAAATATAGGAAAATATGACACAGACAATCACAGTCCAAAACACTTGTTTTATAATAGTGTTTGTTCCTCGTGGCTGAAAAACCTGTGTCCAGCAACTTAAATGCCTCCTAAGCACTTCTCTATGCAAACCTTTACAATTTTATCTTTGGTTTTAGTATCCTAGCAAATTACAAGTTCTGTCACCTGTAGTTCCTCCATTGTCTCCTATTTCAGCTACCCATACACTTCACATATGAAGTTATATGTAAAGTTTACTCCTCCCCCTCCTTTCCTTCCCCGGTTACTTGCTGTAAACAATTACCCCTCAGTATCCAGTTACCTTGTGACAGGACAGCAAAAGTCAGGGTAAGTCAAGCCTTAAACACTTGCATAAAACAAATAGGGCAGATAAACAAGAAAAGGTATTTTAGATCAGCTGATAAGAGCGCAGAACAGACTAAAATAGCTTCAACACCCTTGTGTTAACCCATGCAAGACAATAAAGTGCCACTAACATAAGCATGCATTTATATTACAGCTAAGAAAAAAAAACAAAAAACAGTTTAGAGCTAGAATATCACAAATTGGGTCAGCTTAGCATATTTCAGTACACGGTTGCTGAAATGGCTGCTATACTAACCTTGGCTGGTCAGAATACCCCAGCTAGCTTTTCGTTTCGCAGGACACTCCCCTATACATTCTAGACGTCTTTTGGGGAGCTTCTGGCTCCTCTGAACAGCAGTGCTTGTTGTCATTATTTGTTTCTCGAGGAAAGCCTGTCTGTCATTGGTGCAGGTACTCTGGTCTGACGAGCACTGCCAAAGGGATTTCTACTACCTCTTTTCCTCCTTTCGGTTTTTCACAAAGGATCTTGCTGTACTTACTGTAGAATGGCTACAACACTGAAATCCATTCAGTAACATTTACTAGCTTGGACTAGTGACTACGTAGTGGGGGAAGGGAAAGACTGCTCTAGCATTTTCTATTTTTAAAACAGAGAAAGAATCAGCTTAGCTACAGCATGAGTCTTAACTATTTACATGATTTAAATGGAAAGAAGGTGTTAATTTTTTAACAATATAACCAAAAAAAGGAAACAGATACTTAAAGCATAAGTATTCAATGCTTTGTTGTTTGAATAATAGGCAACCTAAACCAGAAAAACTAAAGCTGCATTCTCAAACTGTCAATTCTTTTAGTAATAGAAACAGCAATTATTAATGCATCAAGCTTTGCTCATGTGTAATTTGCAGTCAAGAGAGATTCTGGAGTTCAGAAGTATCCATGAAACTATGAAGCACTTCCAATTTTTTCTTTTTGAATTTTTTGTTTGGTTGGTTGGTTTGTAGGTTTTTTGTTGTTGTTTGGTTGTTTTGGGTCGGTTGGGGCTTTTTTTTTTTTTTTAAATAGGGGACAAGGTATCCTACAGATGTCAACTACAAAATAAAACCTGAATAAGCAAAAGCATGGTTTGACTCGCAAAATAAAAGATTTCACTGGTTCTTTGAAAGTCTGATCCCATTATGAAAGTAAGGCTGTAGTCTTGTCAAAAGAAGCACAAGTCGATACTATCTAAATAATAACAAAAACAAATGGGAGGCTTTTTGGAGTTTTTTGGTGGGTTTTTGGCAGCTTCTTGGTTGTTTTTTTTTGTTACTGTGTATCATGCAACAGAAATCTGCAAGGAGAAGCAATCTGTAAAATTCCAAATGCATAAAAAGGACAGCGATTTGTCTGTACTAATAACATGCCAAGATGCTGGCTTTACCACTTCTAGTATCTATTTCCTCCCTATCCTACTGATATAAAAACTAGCAATTTGCAAACTTTTAAAAAGAAAATTACCATTACAAGGCTTCATTATTGCTACCTCTTGCAGTACCTGACAAAAATTAATCCCTAAGATGTTGACATAATAAACAGGCATTTAATGAAATTTTCTATATCTCTCTTATTTTTCTTTAGGAGAACAATCAGAGGCAGGACTATAGTTAGGTAGGCCAAGGGAAAGAAGGAGGAGCCGCTGCAAATTTCACCTTGAAATTGCAGCACATGAGAACTGCCCCACTGGAACGGTGCTATAGTCTTTACAGAACAGAAGCAGGTGGGCTACTGCTATCCTCGCAAAAGAGAACAAAACTGCACTCTCTCAGGCTTTATATGCTGCTTTAGACAGTTGTTTTCCTCAGTTTTATCTAGCTGAATGAGCCAGGGTATCTCACAGGCTGAAATAAACACTTCTATACACCCAGCAATCAGACTCTGCAAGTAAGTCTTGAACAGAGCTTTTACTAAAGGGCTCATTATAAAAAGGCACATTAAAAATACATTATTTTAATTCTAGAATTATTTGTTAAAATATATGTTTTCATCAAGTAAATAAATATTGGAAAATTAATTAACAGGAAAGCTGACTGCAGATGTCTCTGTTAGGGAGGTATCATCATTATTCTCCAGGTGAGAAATAACCAATGACAATTTCTGTGCTTTGCCACAGCTCTGAGGCTCATCTCAGTTTTACAATTCCTTTCCATTTGGAATGGCATCCCAGGACTTCCAGGAGAAGGTGGTGAGGATCAGGATCAAGCAAAAAGCATCTGGCACTGCAGGGCAGGGATTGACAGTGGGCTGGGAAGAAAAGACCTACATGTTTTTGTAGGAGTTTTGTGGGTGAGCTATTCAGCTGAGAATGAAGCTGGGTCCTTCTAGAAGAGTGGTACAAACATGGAAGTAGTTTATACAACTTGCTTCCCACAGATATTCCCGCCCCCCCCCCCCCTTCTCTCACTAGTTTCAGAGATGCGAATTGCAGGCGCAGAAAACCAGCAGACACACAGACAGCTGGCATGGCTTCAAAGAGGAAGACCCCAGGGGAGCCAGCAGCACCCTGTCATTCTCAGCCGCAGAGCTCCATAGGAAGCAGTGAGTTACCAACAGAATCTGCCATCTTCAAGGCAAGAGTACTAGGAAAGTTCCCTCTATTCCATAGAGACTTACCACTCTATTATTAAGTTACTTTGAATACTTTGTAGGACATCAGAATGCAACGTATAAAAATAGGCACACTATCTTTCTTCAGCCTTTAAAGAAGGCAAAGTTTATCCTGTTCAGGACTCTAGAAGCAGCTTTTCACTAAATTCTGCTAGGCACAACCATTCGTCCTCCCCATTAAAAAGTCCTACTAAAGCAGTGTGTAAATAAAAAGGGTATTTAAAAAAAAAAAGCCAGACCAACATCAGAAACCAACTGTAAATGTATTAAAAATATACTCAAAATGTTGATATAAAAAGGGGATGAACAAACAATTAAAATTGTGGAGTAAGACTGAAGAACTCAGTAATTCCATGTTAGAGGTGGAAGTGAAATAGCATGTGGTCGTCCTCAAGTCAGCCATCCATGCACTGAGTTATGTTAGCTGCAATATAAAAATGAGTATCTCTTGACTTCATTAGATAATAAAACTATTAATATTTGCAACTACTTAGACTTGGTATTCACATTCTGTTCTTCAGATTTTACTCTATAGAAGACACTCAGACACTTCCAAAATCTGCCAGAAAACCTATACAGATATCTAAGTTGACATCCAAGTATGCAGAAAGCACAGCAGACCATTATTTCCCCTGCCTGGGCACACAAGCAATTAGGGACAGTATTCAGATTATAGTCACTCATGAAAGCAACACAGCTACCTGCAGAAAAGCAGCCAGAAGAAGGGGTAGACACTACAGTCTGAGAGTAAGGAAATCAGAGGATTTTACTGATGAGTTTGGAATTCTGACTCAATTTAGCAGGCAAGCTTTAAACAAACCACTATGATGTTGCATTTCACTAATAATTTATATTCAACTTTTATAACACAGGGGAAGAGTTGTTAAAGGAAACTTTCAAGTGATTTTCTTCAGAGTAGTCTTAAATTCAGATTTCTCTTACAAGAAATGTCAGTACACAGTCAACTTCTCTGTCAGCAAATAGCTCTGAGTTTACAGGGGCAGCAGTTCTTAATAGGTGGGAATGAAAATGCAAAGATATTTTTGTTCCTCCCCTTCAATGGGGAACTTGTTCTATTCTGAAGACTGTTCTTAAGGCAATAAAGATGCAATTGTGACAGCACAAGAAAAGCGTTAAGAAAAACAATAAAAATCCCCCTCTACCCTTCACCTTTCAATATATCATGCAGCCCAATGCAATACAGTCCAAATTCCAATAACAGCAATTTAACTTTGAAAAAACTGGCCAAAATTGCACTGTTTTCAAATACGAGTGTTTTATGTGCAACCCTGCTCAAGGTAGCCAACTGATGAGCCACATCCCATTCTGTACTTTCAGATTCACTCTGATGACCAGGATTATTATAGGATCACAGTGACTGCACAGAACCTGCCACACTAAATTCTAGAACAGGACTAGGAACTGTCTCTGCCTGCTGATGTAATCCACAGACTACAGCAATGAAGCTAAATGATCAACAGGTTCCTTGGTTCTCAGTGCCAGTACCCCAAGAGTTGCCTGCCATTTGACATTGCCAGAAAAGAACCAGCAGAGATCTTGAATATTTCTCCCTGTAGGAGAAGCCAAGACAAAGGAGGTTTTAGGAATAATTACAGAAACATGGTTACCGACAAAAACAAAACCCTAAAAGGCCACAGTGCCACTATTACATCCCACAGTACCGGCTCAGCACCAGGGAACTTGAATGCACCATAAAAGTACAGGATAAAGCTCTAACAGGACAGGGAAAGGACTGGAACAATTTTAATTTTTTTTAAAACACATTCTTGCATCAAGCCATACTTCATGGCCAATACAATGATTATAAGTCATTAGCAGACAACCAGAAGCTTAGGCATTACCCAAGTGTCACCAAACTCCCCTCTATCCTCCACATCTTGACAAATGCCAGCAAGTATTCAGACATTACTTAAATGGTCATTAGTTATTCAAGCATAAAATGACATTTCTCTATGCCACTGTAAGGACTAAAAAAGCCTATTATACACTCTTGCTCTTTCTAAATACATTGTCATATACCTCTTTTGGCTACGAATAATAATGATAATAATTGTTATTATTATTGTAGCAACAGCATGGATGGCTAGTAATTTTTCTACCTCTTCCCCTGAAATTGTTACAGTTGTTAGGCTTTGTATTCTTGGATGCTGGGAATCAGAATGGAAGGTTGAGATAAGATTTAATATTCTGATATGATAAAGGTTTTGTCTCAGCCCCCACAGAAGTCAAATACGGAACAATGATACATTTACTACATTTCTTGGCTTGTGGATTTGCAATGTGTACCTGCCAGACCTCTTCACGCAGGCAAGCAGCGGTAACACATAATATGTGCTAATACACAGACTAAAGTAAAACAAATCACAGCAGTCATGCTGATGAATCTAGCCAAATCAGTTATTAAGCAGGCCTGGACTTCAGATATTGTCAGAGAAGACAGAAGGCATGAGATCAGCAGTCAGCATGGGAGTGGCATAGAGTACCACAGTGTGAATCTTCAGCCAACTACCGTGAGAGAACAGCCATAGAGATCATATGTACTGCCAAAAAGACTAGATGCAGTAAAGACTAACATCCACTAGTGCAACAGATGCAGCATGCCATAATGGATTTATTAGCGATCAGCCAGCATTGCTGCAATCATGAAGGGAGCTCACTACTTAGGCATGCAATGCATTCCCCCAAAGCCATCATCTAAACCTGGCAGAAGTTCACTCGCTGCTTGCCTGCATTGCAAATGTTTGAGAACATCCCCCACAAGAGAAGAGTGTGAATAGCATAACCCTGTCCATAACAAGTTCATGACTGAGAGAAGGAACATCACCTTCAGAGAGCTATGTTATTTTGGTCTTTCCCTGTTGCCTTACTCCCCACCTCCACAAAAAAAGACCAGTGCAGGTTATATGCTTGAGTTTGCCCCAGTCCAGAAATGGAGTTTCTTAATGGCTTTTCTTTAACAACAGTTGTCTTTAAGGCCTTGCAGTCAGATTGCTCCAGGATAATCTTTCAGTCTTATTGTTATGTACCTTTAAAACTCCAGGTTTTAAGATGCATCAGAGTTCATGTTTCATTTTGTACCTGTTTGTAATTCAAACATTCTTCATTTCATCCAGAAAAATTAAAGAAATAATTTGATGAAGAGGATTTCTATTTAAGAGTGTGCACATCAAGCAAGCCAATAGGACCTAGGCTGGCAACAAGTTAAGGTCCAACTTCAGATAAGATGCATTTCAAGGGCACACACATAAATTATACTAACTATAAAATACAGCTGTGGAAATGCTATTCTCAAGGAGGTCCTGACATAAAATACAGATAGAAGTTAAAAAAAAATAACCACAAAGGAACCTACCTCGTAGGATATCTCGGTTCCTTTCAGGGAAGCAAGTATGAAAACAGGCTCCAGCAGATATATTCACTGTAAGTTTCTTTAGCCTTGAAGATTTTCTTTAAAGTAAGGGAAGAATCAATGCTTGTCAACAGAAGTGCTTGGCTTTCATTGATGCAAATAGGTCAGCACTCTGGCCATGCCAGCCTAGTTGCATCAGGTAGCTTTCACCAAACCCCCTTTAAGGTAGATTATAGTCTTCATATCAATGGTTCTGGTATCTTGCTGATATGTGGTGTCATTTGCTTCATTCTAAGCAAGTGTCTTCTTGAGATATTTATTTTGAAGTACTGGTTTTCTTTGGCAGTTATTTGTCATACTAGGCAAAGTTATTTAGCATATTGAGAGGTGATGAACTGTATCAAAGAAACCCTCCATCTTGAACTTTCAAAAAAGAACATTCACACCATCTTAAGCATTTTTACACCATTAGCTTACGTGCCACATATGAAAAACAAATGCTAAATGTGGTGCCTTACACCAAGTGGTATGGCAAATAGGTATGCCATACAATATTCCTAACATTACTAAATGAATCTCTATTGTATCCAGGAAGCTAGTAGAGGTCTTATATGGCTTTTATTAATAGAACAGTGATCTCTGTGGAATGCAAGTTGAGAAAATGCCTCATGCCTATCTCCCCTACCTAACAACTGTTGCTGAGTGACATTATCAATTGCAACTTGTTAAAACTAAATAATAGGAAAACTTTGCTCTAATCATTCCCTACAGTTCAAAATGTAATCAAGCTTTCCAAACAGTGGATCTCTAACAGTGAAACATAGCATTATTTCCTATTTATGAGTTGTATTTAATGGACCAGTTTCTTGGGTCCACCCAAACAACACTCAATGTACTAGAAAAAGAAGGGAACATAAGGCTTCATACTATTTACAAGCTTCCTACTCCTGAAAGGAGATGGCAACTCCAGTACTGAACTCCCACAATCCCACAATGGCTTAATTTAGGGTAACTAGGAGTAACTAGCGTACTGAACATTCCTATCATGCCTGGCAAAGGCAGACAGAGCAAAGACAGGTAGCTTAGAACTTGCTGTGTTCATTCAAGAGTAAACTTTTTTAAAAAAGGGTAAAAGAAATCATGCCATGTTCACCCTGCCAGTTCTGCAAAAAAAAAAATAACAGTGTATTTTGAGAAGCTATACTCAAATACTACAAATATAAATTCTGTTTTCAAAGAACATTCAAATATTACTTTAAAGCAGTGTAGTTATGCATAAAGTGACATTCTATGAAAATTTTTGCAGAGTTGACATGATTAAAAAATAAGATATTAAAGGAAATGAATTTTATGTTGTCAGAACTACTTAGCTTGTGCATCAAACTCCAAGTATCTAAGTACATGACTAGTTTGTCATTTATGATATATTAACTTCTGCAAAATGATTCTTTCATAAGAAAGTTCTTCTGTATCACCTTCTGCTTGCAGCTAAAAGCATTTTGACAGTTACTATCAGGTTTAATTCTAATAAAATAGACTTTTTGCCTTATAAAAAGTTTATAAATGAGAACTATATCTTCTTCTATAAAGTCATCTGTATTATCAAACAATGGATTCTTCCATACAAATCAAGCTCTTACCATTAGTCAGTAAAGTTTATATCTTACAGACCCAAAACACATAACAATGAATTAACTCTTAAGATTTGATGCACACACTTTGAAATCACTTCATACCACAGTGCTGTTACCTCATCCTAAAGCAACTGAACTATAAAACTCATCTGAAGGTCCAACTCAGACCTTGTATATACCGAGCACTTTCACAATATGACCAGCAACTTGGTATAGTAGGGAGAATTTAAAGGTTGCTTTTGATCCTCCCGTTTGTATCCAACAACAGCTGTACAAAGGCTGAGTTAGTAACTCTGCACAGGTCTGGAAATACAGTGAGAGAAGTAACCTTACTGTGCAGATCACTGTCACTGCAACTAGACTGCTAAGGAGCTAATTACACCCACAGTTAATTTGCAAGTGAGTTCATTTTTGTAGGTCATTTGGTAGGGCACAGAATTTTAAAATGGAATCAACATATATGTACTGCAATTTTTTCCATAAAGAAATAAATTAATAAAGTGTTGACTTTTCCAAAGTTTCTAGTGTAATGAACAAATACACATTCACTTCAACACAAAAAACAGAAAACCTAGGCACCATAGCCTATTTACAATACAGCTATAGTCCCTGATTGCAAAGCACTTAGCTCTAAACAGCTTATCAGTCCCTTTCAATTCAGTTGGGCAAGTACATATATATGAGTAAGAGTATACAAAATTAGTGCCAAAGTTAAAATTAATCCAGTAAATGGGACCTTTGTAATAGAATGGATCCCTTTTTCTTTACTTCTTTTACAATAATACCACTGACTTCACTGGAAAAAAAAAAAAAAAATCAATTCTCATAGTTTATAAAGACATGGGTCTTTAACTTTAAACAAACTTTTACTCCACAGTAAAAACTGTAGAGTTCTGTCCTGAATTGGTGCTTCAGTTTTTTTATATTGTGGATGAAAGGGTACTGTATTTATTTTTATAAAATCAGTTGATGACACTAAACGGCAGATGCTGCAACTGCACAGAGGGAAACAATTCAAAGCAGAACTTGAGCAAAATGGAAAAATTCTCTGATATCAAAAGCACAAAGTTAGCTGAAGGCCAGCACAACATATTATACCTAGGAAAAAGCAAATACATAGTACAGTGACTCTATCTTAACGTGGGTTTTATAAGCTACAGACTGTATCCTTACATACATAGGGTATCACATATATGGCACATGACATGACTGTTCCACTTTTATACAAGTAATAGTTCCACTGATTGCACTAACAAATTCTCAGCTGGAACAGTCTGCTTAACATGAGGAATTAGACTTCAATGAAGAGGCTCATGAACTGCATACGATGAACTGGCACAAGTCCAAAGGAGAGCGACTACAGTAATTGCAGGTCTAGAAAACAAGATTTAGGAGGACAGACTAAGTTAAATCTCTTTTTCTTTATTGTAGAAAAGACACAGTAGATGTAGAAAGACACATGATAATAGTCTTTAAATTGATTACTTTTCATACATGGAGAAAAACTGATAAATATCTTAATCATATTTTATGTATTAGTTTGCAGAAATGAAGTTTTAGGTTAGGTCTTGGGTGGAGTGGGAAGCATTCTAGCAATGAGAACAGCAAAAGCTGTGATTAGTTGCATAAGGACGCTGCAAGAATGATTATTAAGCATTTTAAAAACAGGTTAGCGAAACATTTGCCAGACAACCCATGTATATAAGGATATCCAAATAACCTCTGAAGGTGCCTTTCAGCTGCACACAAGAAAAGTTTTATTCATACTTCCTCTCCATAAACAACTCAATGTGACTTATAATCAATAGAGCTTTTATAAACTTTTGTGGTCTTAGTTGATGCTGAACACTGATCTAGCTCTTATATTTCAATGCCACATACACAGTATAATAATTTCTAATTAATTATTGGGACATTATCCCTATCTAGCTATTCACATACATATGAAATGAAAGGATAGATTTAACACAGTGAATTGGTGACTATCCAAACTGGAGAGAAAATACTCCTGAAATATTAAGGAACAAAATATGACCTGTCTCACTACTAACATGTAGCTTCAAAAACACATTAGGCAGATGACACAGACAAAACTGTCTCCTTGTATTCAACAGAGAACAAGACACAAAACAAAGTCAGCCATGAAATGTGTAATTTATACAGGCTTCGTAAAAGGAAGGCTTCTTTTAACTCAAGAGCTAAATTCAGTAAACATAAAATAATGCCTGTTCCTAGTAGCACGTTATTTCCAAAGGCTCTTCTTCAAAACTACATCCTAACTCCATCCTAACCAAGCCCTTACAACAACAACATGTAATTTTGTATTATTACCAGCAAACTGAAAATACCAGCACTGACTTTTAAGAGTATGTAATCAGGTTATAACTAGAAAATTAAAACTAACATTTCCTCTAATTTTAATTACTTCTTGGAACACTATAAACTTCTATTAGGCAATGATAAGCTAATTTTCTGTTTTGTTTCTTTTTTTTCTACTCAGGCACCTCTCTTGCTTAAGAAAAAACAGAACAGGAACACTAATTAGGAGGATACTCAGTATTTAATTTTATTATTTAATGTTTCAAGCTGCAGCTTCACATTAGTTATTACACATCTTCTAGCTATTACTTTGAACAGGACACTTTGTTGCATGGTATCGTATAAACTCTACTGAGGTACCTCTGTACTGTATTTCACAAACATAAACAAACCAAATCCCACAACAGGATGCGAGTTAAGACAGTAACATGCCTCCTTCTATAAACACAGAACAAAGGTATAGAGAAAATGGGATAAAATAGTAATTTTGAAGAGAGTTATCTGCATCCCAAAGAGCAAAGACTGGTCTTGTTAATCACAACAAATGACTGAATTTGCAGATTATGTAACATTAGCTAAACATGTGCTTAGAACTGTTACAATACCAGACCCAAACACTACAAATTGGGCAGTGAAATGTTACGACACACGGGTGTCTAGTTGTAAAAAGTACAGTTTAAGAGCAAAATAGTTGCATCAACTATTTCCTTTTAATAAACAAAGCAGAAAACAAAAAAAACTCTACCATAAATTTAAGCCTTGAAATCAGTATAAATCTCTGCTACCTGAGCAGAAACAGTAACCAGTAAGAGTGATAGATTTTCATCTTTTGCATAGGCTAACTACTAGAACGCTGAATATACATTTATTTAGATATAATAGTTCAGATATTTGACAAATGACCAATCCAAAATCTCCTGGATTTAGCAACAAGTAACACTGTAGACAGATGATTTTACTTTCCAACTTGAAGTGTTGGATGTGATTTTGTTATTCTTTTTCCTCTGTTTTTTCCCCAGCCTTTTTCCTTCCTTACTCAGATACTGCATCAGCCTTCCCAGAATGAGCTGCCCAGCAACATCTGTCAAAAAGTTCTTGATTCCAAGCAAGGGCTACCACATTCTCTATATTTCTGACAATGGGATAAACAGTCCTTCCCATCCTACTCTAGTGAATACATACATGCAACTCTACATGCATATATATCTGTACATTTACTCACATGCAAGCATACTGCTTAACAGCTCAAATGGTGTCATTAACATACTCGGATGTAAAACTCCTAGGTTTCTGAACTTTCTCTCTGAACTTGTCAGGGAACACATGTTAAAAACCTACCTTGAG
The DNA here is from genome assembly GCF_028554395.1 of Pezoporus wallicus. Lineage (NCBI taxonomy): Eukaryota > Metazoa > Chordata > Aves > Psittaciformes > Psittacidae > Pezoporus > Pezoporus wallicus. The sequence goes on from NW_026640488.1 coordinate 9,880,115, forward strand.
TAAATATTCTGGAAAGCACGTTAATTCCTGCTTTAGGATGTAAGTCTCTCTGGTTTGCAAATTTAAACACATACACACAAAATGTCTAGCTTTTGTCACTGAAGAGTGAAAATATCTTTAGGTTTGAAACAGTTTCTGGCTCCTTTCTATAGTTTCTCTATTTACATTTAACTTGGATTACTTCTTCTTGTTCATGGTAGCTACGGATGAGTGGTGAAGGCGATAAGAGGCAAGACAAGTCTTCCTGTTCCATCACCGAACTGAAATTTGATGTTATCCCGTAATAAAGGGAACAACAATAAAGACAAGTGAGGCAGCAGGGATCCCAAGCTGAGCAAAACCGTGGCTCACTCATGCACTAGGATATCACAACTGAGAAGAGAGATTTCTGTGTTCTGTTACCCAGAAAAAGAATTGAATGAAAACGGTACTGCCTCACCACAGATGAGCTTTGGGGAACACCCATACTCAGCTCTGCCAAAATTCTGCTTGATCAAACAGAAAGAGGAATCTTAACAAGAGCTTTCAACCAAGTAAAATTTGATGGATTTCCACACAGAGGCCCAAAAGCTCACTCTGACAAACAGTAAATAAGCTTCCTGATATGAGCCAAGACACTAACTTATTCAAAGTACAGAAGGACTGTATCTTCTCAAACAAATTATTATAAGAACATTTTAACTTTTAGAAGAAATTGAGAAAAACTCTTAAATTGAAAGTGTCTGGCAATCTTAAATATAGATATGTTAAGTTTAAGGCCTCTCTCCTAACAGACATTGGCTGTATACTGCAGTTTTATTCTGAACCTAATATTAACCTGAAAAAAAAAAAAGGAGAAAAGGAAAAAAAAAACCTTAAATAATCTGGCAACAGATTGTTAAAAAACAGAACTACAGAGAAAAAAAACAAGTCACACATATCATTTGACAAACTGAATATAAATGAAGCTAGCAAGGAAGTAATTACCTGGGAAAACAAAGAGTAACAACAAAATCCCCAAACAGTAGTGATAAGATAGTAAGTACAAATATACCTTGTCCTTGAGGAACTCCGTAAAATTCAGCAGCTATTCTTGCTGCTTCCTTACGGTTTCCTTTCACTATGTAGAAATGACTAAGTATAGCAAGGCTGATCTTCACAAAAAGTTTAAAACAAAAAAGTGAAAGTATAGTAAAGTAGACATTAGATAGCTGCTGAGCAAAAGGGCGACTTTCTTCTATGACAGTCATTGCTGCAGCAAAATCTCTCTCACTGTTTGGGTAGGGCTCTCAAATGTGTTGATAAGATCATATGGCTCCAGCCCTGCACTCTTGGGAACAACTGGTCCTGAGGAAAGAAAATATCAGCTGGTCATGATGCGTGCTGCTCAAAATATGACGATTATTTATACTGTACATAGTACTGAGTTCACTGCCACTCCTGCTAGCCTGGTAATATTCAAGTGAGACAGAATATAATAGAGACAAGTTCCAAGATCCAGGACTGTACTTGTTCCACTTGAAAGGTCTATTTCATTACAAATTCTGCAATTCTAACTCATTTATTCATACCCTATTAATACTTGTTTAAAAATACACTGTCAAAATTATCAATAAGGACTACAATTTCATGCACTAAACCAGGTAACGCAGGTAATCAGTTTTTGCTAAAACAAGTCCTCCTGCTTCTCAAGTACAATCCTTCATTTTATGTTAGACTAATATTTTTTTCCTACAAAACTAAAATCACATCAGTTGAATACTTGAAATCCACATTAATACAGAAACAGAAGTTGAATATACACCATCTATGACAGTCTCATTATTTTGTTCAGGCTGAATGGAAACATCTAGTATACATGTTCTTAAGCATTATACAAAAAACAGAGCATATTTTAAGAACAAAACTAGTAGATATAAGTAAGAACTTGAGGCACCTAAAATTAAGTTACTTACAATGTAATTAAAATTGAGCAAATGCAATTGGTAAGCATACAACATGGGAAATTTCTAATGCTTATGATACAGTTCATTGTACTGCATCGTATTATTTTAAACCTATGACATGAAAGGCTTTATTCCTTGGCCAATTTTAGACAGGGGAATCTAAGTTCCTTAGATGTTTCAAGAATTAATTTGCTTATATCCCATAAAGCTATTACTCACAGTCATCAGCAGTTATGCACAAGTTGTTCCATTAGCGCAACTGCTGAGTAAATAATGGTGTCACAACATGATACAAACTGAGAAGCTGCCAGACAGAACTGAATTCCTAAGTCAGTTATAATCCTGAAATAAAGAATCATGACAGCATTGAAAAGGGTCCCATTCTAAACTTTTATATTTCCTTTTAAATAAAAGAAATAATGTCTCAAATTACAGTTTAAAATAGTCTACCCATGGTAATCTTAAACTGAAACACCCCTTCTATTCTATCTTGGATTCTGTAGTTTGATGGTCAGAAAAAAAACATTTTAGAATGTTGGCAACTGTCCATCAGGAACAGAGGGTATGATCCAAATGTCACTGCACCCACAGATCCCCGAACTTCAATGAACACCATAGCAGACACTAAGGATATGATACAAAATCATATTTCTGAAACCAAAGTGGCAAAATAAAGGACCTCTTGTCATCTGGCTCCAGAGGTAATTTAAAAGAGTAAGAATGTACAATGTTTTTTGAAAACTACATTGAAATAAGCCTATATAAATGAAGACAATGATAAAAGGAACTTGCTTGGAAATAAATATAAAGATTTTTTTACTGACAGAAACTGAATTGAGCTTATCTTGAGAGAAACAGACATTTCGTCTTTTTCTTTAAGAAAAATTTAATCCACACAAAAGTCAAAACAGTAACCAGAAAAGGCAATTAAAAAGCAGTTACACCGTTAACTATATTAGTCTGTGAAGAAAAATATACACATTTTCTCCTAAATTTCATTTATAGACATTTTCTCATCCAGACAGAATAGGAGCTGCTCTCTTCATACCATAGTTAGAAGCAGGAGTGAGTACTTAAAATGTCAAATGAAAATCCCTTTTTATATTTGGCACATTGTTATCTGACACTGAATTGAGGTGTCATGTTTTCCGTAAGGATAAATAGGCATTATGTTCTGAGACACCATTGCCAATTTCCGTTTCAATCATTAATAGAAATGATATTTTCCTTAGTGACACATCTAGTATTGGAATTTCTTATTTCTTCCATATTTCTACTAGTATTATTAAGCTTAATCAGTCCACAGAATTCCACAGCCATCTTAAGTACCTGTTTTGCAAATTTACCCTGCAGAATAAGGAAGAATCCTAATTATCTCACAGAAAACCTTTCTCGTTTCGTAGTGTTTTACATGACCCCTTTTTTCTTCATGCCACACTGTGTCATCTTGTAAGAGCGCTTTATCATCTGGACTTCCCCCATGTTTTGCTAATTAACAAATAGTCTTTCTGTGTAGAGGCAAAAATCCAAATAGTAATTACTATAAATAACAGCTGTCTGTAGTTAACAGCAGTGCTCAGAGTCAACCTTCCCCTTACAATACTGTCTCCTGCTTCTTATAGCTGAATTAGATAAATCACTGAAAAGAAATTTCTCAGTTGTTAGGTTGTCTTCTTTAACTTGAATTTTTCCATAAAGGGTCAACAAAAACAACAAAAGCTTTTTTCAAAAATAAGGCTGTGGATGTATGTAATACTTTGTAAGTGATCTTTTAAAAATTCTCATTGCTCCATAAAACCTCTGTTTTTAGAAACAATATGAATACTGAGCAGGAGAGTTATTCCTACAACAAAGCTTGTCTTCTGTCCTCTCAAAAATTTCCTTCCTCAGCTATAACCTACATAAAAATGAAAGAAATTATGAGTTTTCAGAATTTCAGTTCACACATGCTCCTAAGAAGCTAGAAAAATTACTCTCCTAATAATATTTCTTTTTTAAAGCTCTATAGCTTATATGTGCCAGCTTAACTGGAAACTCTCCCAACTGCACAGAACAACCAAATTTATCCTAATCTAAGGCTACTAAAGCTCTGCAGAAACTGCCATTACAGCTTGCTGACAAACCCATCCTACCAGGCATCCAGTCATGAAACTAGAACAATTGTTCAGATGTTAACACTCACACGGCATTTTGGAAGAATCAAGAATGTGAATACTGAGACTTGAACACCAACCAAATAGCTGAGAGCAAACCCAGGCAGACTTGGAGAGCTAGGTACAGAAAGCTACATACATTGTAACAGAAATCAGAAAGTAGAAGTGTAAGTAAACACATATAGGATCCAACAGTCAATGCGATGCCATTAAAGTGTAGAAAACCTGGCATCTAAATGTTCCAAATTTTCTGTTGCACAGCAACATAGAGTGATTGGAGTCTGGTCTTGCAGCAGCGCAAAATATTGAGAGCTTCCAAATAGAAATGCATCAGCAACATGGAACAAACATACAATGTTGCAAAAACATCAAAGTACTTGAAAAGAGCAGTAGCCTAGTCTGGAAATTCACATTTCCTGTATAGTTTTGGTTTTTTGGGAATGAAAATTCTCTGCCTCATCTCACTTATAAAACGGGTTTTAAATGACTCCACTCAAGAGCAGTATTCTGAAAAAGACTTCATTGCCCTTAATAAAACACTCAGATATTCTGGCAAAACCAATATTGAAACTCATTAGGTATCTAATAATTTTTCTTTTACAAAATTTGGATAATAAACCTAAATGAAATATTGAATGTTCACTCCCTTAATGGCTACAAAATGGATTGCATGGACAATTATTGTAACCTTTAAGCTTTTATTACAGCACACAGGAAAATGGCACAAAGCCACACTGCAGATAAACAATATTAGAATTTTTGGTTTGTTTTAAAAGCACAGTAATACTGCAACACACAAGGATCCCTCCAGCTTGACATATTAGCACATTCTCAGCAAATAGAACAAGAACAATGTAATCATCTGGTATGCTTTCCCCACTTGGGGTTATTAACTATTTTAATTTTAAAACCATTTTTAAAACTTCAAATTAGGGAATTTATGGTCTTAAATTCCCTTTTAATGTAGGTTGGTCAGTTATAATTTCTAAATAACATAATCGGTACATCCCAGATAGCAATATTGCCATTTATTAAGACATTTATAAAAGGGGTTCATTTCAAACTCCAATGCTCAGACAAATCAATATGCTCTTTATTGCTTAACTATGTAGCAGCCAAACACAGAAAGAAAGTATTCAGCAGTGGTACCTGTTCACGCTAATTCCAACTGTTTGTGAAATCCAATGCAACTTGCCCACAAGCTAAGGAAGTAACTTTTAGAAACAAGTATGCGCTATCTTCTATGATTAATTACATAACCACATTGATAAACTATTTTATTCTCGCAATTTTTCCTCAATGCTTTAGAAGACAGGTATGCTTAATTTTCAGTAAGACAAAGTACACAAGAAAAATAACACAACTGACATAATATTTAGACTTTGAAGGCATCTTTTATTACTAAAGAGTGTAAACCCCTTATAAATGTGATTTGTTTATGGTGTCTTTGGATCTGTAAAATATATTTCTAATTAAATCTTTTAAAATAACATCCTTAAGTAGATTAACATGGGCTGTATAAGAGTATAGTTATGGCACAAATTCTGTTACAGTTAGTCTTAATATTTTTCTCAAATATTTTGGAGATGAATCTAAATGTCTGAAAAAGAAAATGGTTTTGGTTTGTGTTTGTTTTTGGTTTGTTGTTTTTTTTTTAAAGACAAGATATGCAATGCAGTATAAGGAATTATTCCTGTGATGCTTCACTTGCATGTCTTTCTCTACATAGCTAAAAATACACAAAAAGTTCAGGTAGCTGTCCCTCTTTTGAAGTTTCTGGCTAATACCAAATACAACAGGAGGTGATTTAATGAAATGGGATGCCAGGAAGAGGAACGGGAACTTACAGGCGCTTGGAAGAATTCATTATTTTCTATATTATAGACAATCAAGCAGGAAAAACTTCTAAAACAATTATGTCAAAACAGAGTTTAAAATAAAACCAGTAAGAAGCCAGTAGTTCTAGTACCGAGTTTCTGATGTAAGCACACAACACTTGATGAAGGACTTAGAAATGCTGAGAAGCCCTAGCTACTAAAAAGGCAATGTCTAATTCAGCATGAAAGATGACCTGCTGACTTGTATTTTAACAGGTGCACAGCATGCTAATCCTCAACACTTAAAATTTTATCTGACTCCTCTAAAGTTACTGAATGTTGTTTATGTTGTTTCCTCCTTGATGTTTGTTAAACATTAATTTTTTTCTATTATGTCCTACTCAAAGCATTTGAACTGAACAAATCTAGAGCATCTATTTTAAAATATATTTGCTCATATATGCTGTTACACAAATGTTACCTTCAGTTAACATTGAAAGTAAGACAAAAAAGACAGACATACCATAAAATGATTTTCAAAAAAATATTAAATGTTCTGTTCAATAGCCTTCATAACTTAAGGATATTATGCATCTAGCTTAGGCATAGAAAACCAAATAAATCATATTCATCTGATAGCTACAAGAAATCCAGCAACTGGAGAACTGGAAGACACCAAACAGCTGCGGAGTCCTTTTCCAAACAGGAATGCAAGCACATTAGCACAACTCAAACACTCTTTCTTTGTAAAATGTAAAGAGAAGCACAGACTTCATGCCTCTGTTTTGGGGGTAATGGAAAGAAGAATAGTGAGAGAAGACAAACTTTGGTCAAGAAAAGACCAAGCTTGGTTCAGATCTGAACTGCTTTTTCATTGCACCCTATTGCTATCCGTAAAAATTCTACAGACTTACATGACAAAGCCATATTCGTGGCACAAAAACCCAGGAGTTGTGCCACCCACTGAAGCAAACACAACACTGTAAAATAAACAAAAGGTCTATATCTCCCTTTTACAGCTTTTCTTCCTGAAGTACATTCATGACATGGCTACCCAGAATCTACATAAACAATGCAGTGTAAAGTTGATATCCAAAGTTATGTTTCATTCAGATTTTTTCAGTTCTCATAATTCATGATAGCCCTCTGATCACCCAACTGAAGACTAACCAAAAGTCTCTTTCAAAATGCAATGCAATGGTACCTTAAGTGTCGTAATAGGGAAAATCAGAATAAGTGTCGTAAAACATGTCACCCTCCTCCTCTTAGTAGGCATGCTCCAACTTGACACTCATTCTACTAAGCAGCTGCGTATTTGGACACCATTACTCTTCTCTCATAAGATTATGAAAGGCACCACTTTATTTAAAAAGCTTTAACACAAAAAAATTTCTTATAGCAAGTTTTGTGACATATATAGTTTCTCTTTGTAGTTTAGTGTAGTACATTATTTCCATAATTTCTCAAACTGTTTCAGAAAGTAGAAATTTATGCCTTTGGGTGGATACCATATTTATTTTTTTTTTTTCCTTCACTGTATTAAAATTGGTGCTCTTATACAGTTAAGGCTCTATACAAACAAAGTTCTGGTACATGAATGGTGCACCCTTTCATTTGTAACATCACAAAGAGTTTGTGTATTCTACTGCTTTTAATGAATTTAAGGTGGGTTTATTCAGGTGTTTCATCTTTCCTGTCTGTACACCTATCTTAGACAACACTTCTAACATACAGACTTGCATATCTGGATTTCCAGAGAATGGCATTACCAGTCAAGGATTTAAATATCAATCAGTATCTCTAGACAAAACAGATATTCCCTGTACCACATGTATTTTAAAAAAGTGACTCAGATATTTAAGAGACTATGAAATTCCAGTTTTCTCACTTTCTCACTCCTTTGAAAGGATACACAGACATTTTAAAGCTGTATCATCTAGTTATACACTCTCTGCTTCTCACAATGGTGACAGATGCCACTTCAAGTACAAGTCTGATATCAAGCAATCCCTGCTCTCAGCAACATTATTCTATGAGCATGCTTGATCTGCTTAACCAGTCTACCTAATCACTGGCAGCAAAGTTCTATACAGAAGGGAAGTATAACTGACCTGCTTACAGGTAAATTCAATCTGAGTTCTGCTAACACAGTAAAGTTTGCTCTACAGTACTTGTTGCAGTCCTCTGGATATCTAACACAACCCAATTATTAAAAGCATTATAGAAGATGATTCCAAAATAAGTCATGTATGTGCTTGGAGACATTACTCGAACTAGAAACGTGTCAGACAGCAGGCACACACAGCCTGCTGACAGACAAATTGTAGCAAAACTTGGCCCCCAGGAGTTAAAAAAGTTACCACCTCCAGCTGCCCATTCCATTCCTCAGCTAAAGGTTCCTCCCCTCTTTCTCCCTTCCTGGAAACCCACAGGAAGGAATGTGTGTTGGTATTCAGCCACTTCAGTTCAAAATCTGTCAATTTAAACTGCTGATGAGTTTAAACTAGTGTGATGGCCTTTACACTGAAAAAAAAAGCTCTAACCCCCTACCACCCATTCTGATACAGAGACAGTAACCTCCTGTTAAAACATAATATCAAACTGAGGGTAGAATACCTCAAAATGCACCATACAAGCTTCCTCTGAAGGATATTTAGCTGTAGTTTTTTGACGGCTCGGTGTACTGATATGGCTGTATGAGTGAAACTTTGAGAAGTCACATTTTGCTTCTCCTTCCCTTTGTACACTTCCTTTCTTAGGTCCAAATAAGCGTTTTCATCACCAACCCCATGTCTGCAAGAACTTTAAAAATTCCTTCTTCAGCAACTAGTTCACCCTCTTCCTTAGGCATGTGGTACTGTAGCTACTATGCTTTTGATATTTGAAGTAGCCTGACAGAACAAACTTTGCTCTTTCTTATTTTTCTAGAAGGCAGTGCAATCACCCTATTAATCTAAATTCATGCAACTGACCCTGGTATTTTTGCAGGTTTTACAGTTACTCTTTGTTTTAATGAACTGCAAAAATGTCACATGTTCTTATTAAATAGCTGTCTCTAAATAAATGAGAAAGTAAATAAATTGGTAACATTCAAATCCCAGAACAGCCATCATGTGCAGATTTGTTTTTCATCACATATACATTTAGTACATGAGAAATGAACTTGACAGAAATTTTATGTTTCAAATGAGAGTTTTCATCTCTGTAAATAATATCACCTGTAAATAATATCTCTCTGCCACTATGAAATCTAGACAAATCAGAGTTTACAGAGTTTTCATCTCTGTAAATAATATCATCTGTAAGTAATATCTCTCTGCCACTATGAAATCTAGACAAATCTTTTCAGCTGTTCGAATTAATACTTCCTGGACTGATAAACCTATTTTAGATCCATTGTATTTTTTAAAAATTTATTTATGTGTAAGGCCTTTAAATTATGCTGTCATTATAAGACAAGTGTCAATACTCTGAATGTAAAATTTGCTTGAAATAATATCCAAGTTATGAATGTTTTCTCACCAATTTGAATTCCTTTCAAAACTTTTATCCTACGTTATGGTCTTTTATTTCTTCTATAATTAACTGGGGTTTTTTTTCTTCATTACAAACTGTTTCTAAAACCAGTGAAATCATCCATTTCCTTTAATTTTATACCCTTTTCATACTTTCATACTTTTTCAGACCTTCCTTCCACCTTTATGGACTCCTGTATATGAGCTCCTTTTCCTACTCTCATTTACAGCATTGGAATCTTAGAGCTGGGAAGAAGTTAAATATAACTGAACCACTGCTGACACCTGTTGTCCACCTTGAGAAATCTGTTTTAATTAGGTCTGATGTACTTAGTACAGGGAAATATAGAAAAAAAAATATAATAATTAAAAAGAAAAACAGATATCTTTCTTCCTCAGTTCTCAGACTCACAATGTTGCAGGTCCAGGGAGAAGAACTGGGTGCCAAGTGGGGACCTACGAAAAGGAGTTAGAAACCACCTCACTGCATAACATAAGCTTCCCTAGCACCAATTCAAAGTGAAATTTCAACCAACTTGGAGGAAGAAGGTGAAAAACTGCCTCACCCTGCGAACAGTGTGAGATCGCAAAGCCACCAGGTAAAGAAAAAGGATTCCTGTGACATGCCCAGATACTAAATGAGGCTTCTAGACAAGATGATTTACATACTGAATATATATGTAACAAAGTGCAAATGCACAGAAACATCTTATAGGAAACAAGGCAATGAATGGCAAACCACAGTATCAATAAAAGCAAGATACAGACATCAAGTGAAAAAACAGGGCTTCACCTCCAAGGTTACCTATGCTTTATTACATAAATACTAGAATCAACCAGAGCTATCTATAAACACCAACTTCCCTCTAAAGACAAAAGCCTTAGCAGGTGGCAAACAATTAATATGCAAAAAAATCTTCCAACACGGAACAACCCTTTTTTCTTTTCGTTAAGTTACGAAGGAACCAGGACGAGAACACGTCCTGCAAGTGTCAGCGGTGGGAGTACTGAAGAGCCAACGCCAACAGCGCTCCGCAGGGACCTCAGGGGACAGAGCCGTCGGGGGCCACGGCTGCGCGCCAACACCTTCCCGCGAACACGAAGGACGCGGGCAAGCCCCTGCAGCCACAGCTCACGAAAGGAAAATACACCGCTCACAGCTAAGCAGGGCACAACCAAGCCGGCATGCCTCCTCTATAGATATGGTTTTTTCCTTCTATAAAGCAGAACAACGCAGAACACACCACACAGGCTCCTTTATGGAAGCCTATCACCTTCGCTCCGCGACACTTAAAGGGCAGGCCGCGTTTCTTTCTCTAAACCCCACAGTACGAGGATGTAGGTCTCAAAAGGCATTGCGGCGCAAAACTAAAGGCCGTCTACTAAGAACAGAGCCAAAGGTGCCCCGGCAGCTGAAAGGCTCTGAACTGCATCCGCTGCCTGCCCAGCTGGCGGACGGGAGGGAGGGAGGGACACACCTAGCTCGGCGCAGCCCCGCTGCGGACGGAAACTGGCAGGGGCCGTTGCGGCCCTTGCGCAGGCGCAGAGCGGTGCCGGGCCGCGTAGCACCGCCCCGGCTGGGCAGGCTCCGGGCGAGGCCGCCCCATCCCGCCGGCCGCGCGCCCTCCTTCGTCCGCGGCCCCAGTGAAGCCGGCACCGCCCGCTTCCTGCTGCGCCCCAGCAGCACCGCCTGGTTCGCCGCTCCCCCCCCTTCCCCCCCTCCCTCCGAACAGCGTCTGGAGCCTGCGAGCCGGGGCGGCCTGGGCCGAGCGAGGAGATGAACACGGTGCTGTCCCGGGCCAACTCGCTCTTCGCCTTCTCTTTGAGCGTGATGGCGGCGCTCACCTTCGGCTGCTTCATCACCACCGTCTTCAAGGAGCGCAGCGTGCCCGTCAGCATTGCGGTCTCCCGGGTCACACTGTGAGTGCGGGCGGGAGAGGGGAGGGAGGGAAGGAGGGGCGGAGGAGGGCCGGGCCGGGCGGCGGCTGCCCGCTGGCGAGGGGAAGGGTTTGAGAGCCGCGGCTCTTGCTGGGCTGGCCGCCGAGGGGCCGCTGTGGAGGGAGTAACGACCGGGACGCGCGGGGAGACGTTAGTTCCCGCCGCGACCGGAGGCCTGCCGGCGCTGCCGCCGAGCCCCGCTTCCTGCCCGCTCCCTCGCTCCCGGCCGGGGCCAATGAGCGAGCCCCACGACGGCGCTCGGCCGCCTCGCGGCCCGGCCGGGTGGGAGCTGGGGCGGCACCGCTCGCGTTGGGCTGTTCGCCGCTGGTCCATTCGTAGGGGATGCCGCGGGGTCAGCGGTGCCCGGGCAGGCGGGCTGGCGTGACACCGTGCTTGCGAGCACCAGCCGCGGTCTCTGTGTCCGGGTGGTGACAGGGTAGTCGAGCCAACTGCTTTTTGGCAGTTCCGGGAGTGCAAGGACCTTAATGAACTGGATTTAGTTAGTTTAATACCGGTTGTATAAGTAGTCCCCTTAGATTTTTCCATTGGCAAAGTATTTTTCTTTATTTTTGGCGTGGTCTGTGGCAGCAGACTGATTGGAATGGCGTTTCTTCGTGTGAAACGCACCAGGTGTAGAATGCATAATAACAACATCAAAAGCATGTTGCCCTCAAGACGCAATGTGCTGGTGCAGACTCGTGCCACAGGAACTACTTTTCAATTTTCCTACTATTTTTTTTCTCCATAAGGAAACTGTCACAGAAAACTTCCATCAAACTAAATATGTATGATGCAAGGGACTGTCGTTTTGCAAGCAGCTGAACTGCTGCTACTGACACCAAAAAGTGGTGGTCTTTGCTCCTGCTTTTAGCTTCGTAGTCTTTTACCGGAGCCGCGCAGGGGAAATGGGCTCATAGGATGCTTTACTGAGCTGCTTTAAGTAGACTAATGACTTTGGGTTTTTTTTTTTGGCCAAGTTAGTGACCTAAAGCAGCTCATGGAGCTTTGGAGCCCCCCCGAGGTAAGTGGCATGAGTGGATGGCTAGCAGCAGGGTTTGATAGGGGAGATGAATGCAGATAAGGAGAACTGCCATCAACTTTTGAATTGGTTTAAAACCTGTGGAAAAGGAATCCTGTATTTATGCTAAATTGAGGGTTGCCAACAGCATAAAACTGGCATGAAAGCATATATCTGAATGTTCCAGTGAACTTAACATCTGTGAGGTAGCATAGTAATGCCTAATTTGGATGAAATCTACACTGCCCATACCTTTTATGATGCACAGATTGGTATTAAGGAGAGGCGTTATACCTTACTTGCATTTTTGAACTTCTCAGAAGTTCTGCAGACCTCCAGATTTAAGGCCTGATATCCCACCAGGTTGTGATTCAGAAATGTAGTCAAGTGCTTGGTAAGGGTTGCTATATAAAAGGTGTTGCTTTTTGTAAAGGGATGGAAATTTGTAACAAGGTTTAAATGGGGAAGTTTTGGTGGTGTTTTTCTTAACTACCATCTCCAAAACTGTATGTGTGTGGGGGGGATGGTTCTGCTAGTGAACTTGGGTTTTGTTTGAGATTACTAAGCTTAGTGTTAAGGAAATGATACTTTAATGGGTTAATTTTTAAACTGGAGTAAATATAACTAGGAAATTCATAATTCATGATTTTTTTTTTTATATGAAAATTTAAGGTTCATAGCTGATTGCCAACATGCTTATGGTATTCTTTGTAGAGGGTAAGTTTGGTGAATTGGCAAGCTTTGTGAATACCTATGAAAATACCTGCTGTGTCCCTGTTACTTTCCAATCTCTTTTTTTAGTGTGGTTTAGTGTGGCAAGGTCAGATATTCCTGCGAATGTGGATTTGTAATAAAGTTTTCCAAAACTTTATGGGTTTTTTTTGTACTGTAGAAGAATATAAGCATCTTCTTTATACTGCTACTTAGAAATGTTCCAGGGAGATATCTTATAAGTTGGGGGGGAACTGCAAACAAAATCATAAAAAGGTTGCCAGCAAACAGCCGTACTGCTGGTGTTCCAATTAGCTTTATATCTTTGGGGATGGCTAACATGTACTGTACTGAAATGGAATGTAGTGCAGTTCAGGTACAGAAAAATACAGATTTTTGTTAACAGGAAAAAGTCTATAGGCTATTTGTGAAATTTGTACTACTATGGTGTCAAGGCCTCTCACTCAAATCTGGGGCTACATAATTTCAGGAGGGCAGGTTTTATTTTGTAATGTTGATTAGATATTTTGACAAAAATATTTCAACACAAGTACAGAAAACAGATGAGGGAAATATGTCATAAGAATAGTAGTGTATGTAATGCATGAAAGGGAAATAATGAGAAAATCTAATTTTGTATTTTGTTTTGTCTTAGAAAAAATCTAGAAGATTTCACTGGACCAAGAGAAAGAAGTGATCTGGGATTTGTCACATTTGACATTACTGCAGATATCCTTAATGGAAAAAGTGGTTTGAAAACATTTTGAAATAGTATCTTGACATCTGTTTTAGTTACTTATAATCTTCAGATATTCAAGACTTGAGGAAAACTAGCAATTTTTCTTAAAACATAAAGCAGTGAAAAGTAGTGTTTTACATAACTACAGCAGTAAAGTAGACCTTAGAACAGCTGTTCCATCTCTAGTAGATGCCATAGAGCAAGTTGTTTTCTCTGGTTTTAATGCCTGTTTTTAAAATCAGACTCTTAGTGAAGTGCCCTGTATGTAATAATGAGAAGTGAAGTTTAACATCTGGACAATATTATCATTAAGTGAAGTTGCTATTAGTGGTTTGAGGTGTATATTAATTATGGGGTTTATATAACATATGATTTTGACTGTCATCCTCAACCTAGAAATTCTGATGCACCTTTCAGACTTGTTTTGTTGTTAGGCTTTCAAAGTTCTTGCCACATAATAGTTGCATACAAGTACCTGTCTTGTATTTCTCTGCTTTCTTGCTAGTCTGGTTTTTACTGAGGAAAGTGTGTTGTGTCAGGGTGGTTTTAGTTGATTTTGGTTGGCTTTTTGGCAGTAGAAGGAAATAATTCTTAGGATTTAGGGTCTTGACATAATAAAAAATGCTGTGTTTTTCTGCAAGAGGTTGGTACCAAATAGAAGGCAATGTGCTTTACCTCAGGTGTTTTACACTAATACTTGCCTTGCAGCTGGGCTGAGATTCCTGAGATTTTTCTCCGCCTGCTGTTTTTTGTCACTCTGTTAGGCAAGGTATTACCTCTGTGTTTTGATTTCCCTGTTTTGGAGAATACTACTTTGTGTAGGCAAACCAAACAAAATACAAATCTTGAATACATGTGAATGCTGGATAAAAAGGTTAATCAGATTTTTGCAGGTGTGTGTTCCACAGGAACAAGAGGAATGGGTTTTTATCAGCTGGAAGCAGGAGAGATGAACTCCTAAGTCTGAGTTATACTTCTGAAATGCTTATACATGTTAAAACCAGAGACTAAAATTCTAAAGTAGGTGAATCGAATTGTACACAATGCATATAGGGGGAGGCAGAGCAAGATACTGAAAGAAGTTTTCTTATACAAGGATTAGTCTGCAGTATGCAGACATAAAGATTCCATGTTTTAATGACTCTTAATAGTAGAGTAGCTTTAAAATTTGTTTGAGGAAAAACTGACTTAATCGTTCTTGCCTGGCATAAAAAAAAAAACCTTGCAGTGTGTAGAGTTGTAAAACACAACTTTCTGGTAGGTGTTGTTTTGGACAAAAATCTTAGCAATACTGGTCCATGGGCTCCCTTCATTAAAGGAAACAAGTTGTTAGTCCTAGAAAGATAAAATAAAATGACAGAAAAAGAAACTAGGGAAAGGAAAGCTGTTTTTGCAAACTCTTTTTAACTTAATTAATGGCTAACTTTAGCAGGTGTTAAGAAATCCTACAGAGTAGTTCTTCAGAATCTTGTTTGTTGTTTTGAGTTAGATGGCAAAAAATGTACAAGTAAAATAGCTCCAGCTATTCTTGCAGCAGCATCACTTAAATAGTTCTTTCCTCATTTGCCTTTTGAATTAGTGGCTTAAGAACATCATTCAGTTTTTGGATGAGTGGAACAAGCTAAAACAGATTTTTAAGTCTGATTGGGGAATCTGCTTAATTTGTTCTTTGAGATAGTTGCAAATATAATAATAATAAAAAAAAAGAGCATTGGGAAATAGAAGATTGCAGATAATCTTTATTGTTAGTTAAAAGGTCTTTTCCTTAGCAGTCACACACTGCATCCTATTGTTAGATGAACAGACAAGTATTTGGAATATCAGCTTTACTACATGGTTAGTCTCAAATGGTAGTCATCAGTTTTTTTATTGATCAGAAAACTGGGCAGAGTTTTGTTCCATTCTAGTAAGCTGACTTTCTTTGTAGTAAGTAGGTAATTAATTAAATTTGCTAACTCCTGATGTCCCTTCCAATATGAAATACTTCCCACCTACTAACTTCTTCTGTGTCGGTATGGCAGGCTGTTTGAACTCTCTACCCTTCGCCAATTTTGTATTTACATATTGTTTAATACTGTTATATCTTGATCCACAGTTGGATACCAGGGTTCCTTGACGGTAGAAATAATCACATTGAAGATATTTACTAAGGAATTCTTTCTTGCCTTTTATGTTTACGATTTTGTAATAGATTGCCTAGCAGCAGATTATGGTTACTGTCTTACAGTGTCAAATACAGAACTCTTAAATCATTGGAGGAAATAGCCATTTGATTTCATAAATAGTAAAATATAAAACCCAAAGCCACCACCAAACAGAAAATCTGTCCCTTTAAGATGGTTAAAATATATGTTAGAGCTCCTGAAGTGCTCTGATAAGAAATAAGATGAGGTATGTTGAAAGATAAGAGCTCACTGCAATTACTGTAGTCTATTTAGATCTAGTAAAAATAAAACAAGGTTATGTAAGTACAATATGGTATTTTTCTTAACTCTCATACATCTGCAGAGTATATTTGACTGGAATGTTAAACAATTGTTTCTATATTTGTCTGCAGAATATTCAACGAAAAACAATGTAAGTATCAAAAAGAAAGTTGGAGTAATTACCCATTTTGTACTGCAGCTATTTTTAACATCCTGAAGTTCTGCTGGGAAGAGTTAAGGCACCAGCATTTCCTACTAGCTTGGACTGTTTTTGCTGGCCTTCATGATTGTTATTTTCTTGACAGTTTAGCTGCAGGGTGGGAAGTTCAGCCTCATGAAGCCTAACTTAACATGTGCCCACCAGAGTGGGAGAAAAGTCACACGTGTCTTGTTCACTTACATTGGTGTGCTCAAAATGATTTTTTTTTTTCACTTATTTGCTCTGTCAGTTTTACTTTTCCATAACATTCTGCAGCTGTCTGCTGTTAGAAACAAGATACAGTGGCCTTTGGTCTGGGCAGGTGTGGTGGGTCTTTCTTTCCATAGATCATTGAAGCATTTGCCTGTACCAGCTACAGCCCCAGAATACGTTTATTTTATCTCATCACACTTCTCATATTAATTGGCCTTGCTGCATCCTTTTAATTGATTGCTACTTATGTTTCACTTCAGATAGCTGATCTGATAAGACCTGTGTGGAAGTGTACAAAGCTGAAGTGATTGCATTGAAACACCATGCTGCCGACTGTACCACTGAATTCTAGTTAAAGCTAATACAGTCACATTGCAAGGATATAGTGAAGGCTTTTTTTTTATATCTTAACTTGCTGCAGAAAACTATCTCACTAGTTTTAAGTACCGTTGTTATTTTATACATGCTGGTGGATATTCTGTTTGTACTAAAATAGTGCATAGGGTTCTTTATTAGGGTCTGGGACTTCATTGTCTTGTTTCATCTTTTAGACTTTTTTTCACATAAATCACTAGCTTTCACAAATATTGCAAAATTTTATTTTCTAATTTGTTCTTTGTTGTTTCCATTTATTCTGTGCCACGCTTCGGTGTGTAGTAGTACCAGTGTCCCCCTCTGTAAAGCATTATTTTGTTAAATTAGTCATGGATTCCAAGCATGTACTTCAGGGGTTTTAAATGAATAATGCTATGAAATTCCAGTGACTGAATATGATCTTATAAGTTACCTTGCTGACTTAATTATAATTGTGTTTTTAGGCTCTAAATCAGGTGGTGCTTTGGGACAAGGTCATGTTGAGAGGAGATAATCCAAAGCTGTTCTTAAAAGATATGAAGTCAAAGTACTTTTTTTTTGATGATGGAAATGGTCTCAAGTAAGTATATCCTGTTTTTATCATTATCACTATTATTCATGGTGTCTTGATGAACTTGCATTAATTGCATTTTAGTTTCTTGCCATGGTATGGTGCTGATATTCTGTCTGATACTTTGTCAGTCTGTTGCATCTTTGTAGCTTGATTGTTAAAAGATAACCTTGAGGTACAAGATACTTTGTTTCTTCTGTAGATTAGAAGGTACACTGCTAGTGTGAGCAATAGGCTTCTGGTTTCTGTTTCCAATACTTGTGTGTGTAGAGTTCATTCTGTGATGCACTCAACTGCAAAGGAGCTTGGTAACAGTAACAACAAAAAAATTCTTTCCTGAAAAATAAGTAGTACTTCATGAAGTAACTAAACAAAATTAACGCCATTATTTCTTGGTCAGGAAAATAATTTGTATCCTAATTTAATATTAGTGATTATTAATTAAATTGTTTATCTTGAGTATTTGTGCTGATAGTCTTCGTTGCTTTTGCAGGGGAAACAGGAATGTCACTTTGACTCTCTCCTGGAATGTTGTACCAAATGCTGGCATTCTACCTCTTGTAACAGGATCAGGACATGTGTCTGTACCTTTCCCAGATACCTATGAAACAACAAAAAGTTATTAAATTATAGTACTGAATCCTAAGCAAGATATTTTTATAATTGTATATTGTGAATAAATTTTATTGCGGTTTCTTCTCATACCCCACACAACCCTTCAGTGAAAGGTACCTAATTTCCTCAGGCCTAACAGCACAGGAAAAGAAAATGAAAGTTCAGGGTTGGGGTTTTTTTGTTTTTGTTTTCATTTTGGTTTGTTGGTTTGTTTTTTTGTTTGTTTGTTTTTTAATAAAACAGTGAAGCTGAAACTTAAGGGAAAGGCAAATTGCAGAGTAATGGTTTTGGGTGGGAACTGAGGAATTTTTTATTTTTTTTTTTCTCCTGTCCGTTTGGGTATTGACCTCCTTCTCTTTTAAATAAACATTTTTAAACCAGAAGATAGTCTTACTGTGATTTTTTGTGGGGTTTTTTTGAGATGCTGAGGTAGTTATTTGATCTGTGTAGAAGTCAAATACACCTGGAGTCAGTTTCTGTGAGTGCCTGGAGGAAATGTCTATTCTGTTTTGCAGCATTTTGCTTAGGGTGTTAAAGTAAGGTAAGTTTGGTCCTTTTAGGATTGCCAACAGCTACTTTGAGAACTACAGGCTGACTGACAGATAATAAGCCATCACATTGTGTTTTGAGAGCCATTGCTGTATCCCACATGCAATTCTGTATTATAAAACATTTTAATAACTGATTATAAAGTAGCTAACTGTAAGAATAAAGACATTTTCTCAGTGTATTAAGCACAAGTCAGTAAGAAGAGTAAAAGCTTTAGGTAAAGAAAGACTGCTTACAAAGTGACCACTTGATATTTATTGGGATCTGCTCAGCAGGAACAATCAACATACTTGTTCCAGAGGGCGCTGGGTCTAATATTGGGCTCCTCCATAGCAAGGAATGGAGCAGATGTTCTCCAAAACAGTCTAGGAAAGCATCTAAGAAATAGAGGATTTCCCATAGGAACACAGAAATTTAAACAGATTTACCAGCTTGAGCATGGATATGAGTCTACCTTCAAGTCTTCCTGATTTCCATCAAGTAACAAGCAGTTTGTCAGCTCTTCAGCTGAAGAAGTAGCCTCTCTGGCTGCAAGTCCTGTTCTGTGTGTCCTCCTTCATTCAGCTATAACTGCAAATACTTGTCATATTTGGGAGGACAGAAGAAACAGGTTATTAGGATTGCCTCTTGGCAGTAATGGTGCTTCATACTGAGTGACTAGTGTTTTTTGCTCATATATCCACTGCCACCTTCCTGACAGTTCTCTGTGTACACATATGTCTTCAAACAAAGTATGTTAGAGTTAATTTACTGCCAGACTCAAAAAGAGTAAACATAACCTGAAATTAAAGCTATGAGGTTTTTAATACTGCAAATTAGGGGAGGGGTGAGGTGTGGAAACAAAACAAAAAACCCCAAACAAAAAATAAAATGGCAACCCAGGAGAAATGATGAGATTTGGAGTGCCAAGCCTTTCAGAAGAAGAGGTGCTGAAGACTGGAGCAGAGTCTTCTGCCTTCATTGTGAGTTCACCAGAGCGGATAGATTTCAATGAAGCCAACTTACTATCAAAAAGGGATGTTTGTGAATTATTCCTAACTATTCAGTACATTCTCCATGTAGGTGTATCAATCAAAAAGGTGTTGAAAAAGTTTCCAAAAGGTGCTTTGTCTTTACAAACAAAATTTCATTTAAATGTGAAAATTAAAAAATTTTCACAGGAATTTTTTAGGACAATTTTTCATTTGTATCCAGCATATTTACATGAATTTCAGTTCTCTGAACTTTTGCTGCTTTCCTCAGGTCAGCTTAATCGGCACACTGAGGACCCTATTATGTCTGAGCTTTGATTTCAAATGTGTATATTGTTATAAAAACTTAACTGTTACAGAGATCTTAATACTGTCATACAGGAGGAAAGTAGAAAAATATTTTTCTTAGAGATAATTGGGCTAAGTTGTGGAGTTTTGTTAATTGCCAAATTAAATTTTGTGTTTATTCATAAATTATATTCCTGAAATATTTACTGAAATTTGTTTCTGTGGCTTGGCATTCAACCACTTCCTTGTATTCCTTTGTCAGTACTGTTAGAATGTGTTAGTATGGGCTGTCTGTGAAAGAGGTACTTTTAACTATAAAGAAAAGGATCTGTTATCAAAAAGCTCCAGAGGTAAATCTACCTTTTCCTCCAGTATGGTATATTCCTTCCAGCAGATAGTAGCAGAATTTTAAGGTACTAAAATTGTAGCTTCAGGCATGATGCTTGAAGCTTTTCTAGCCTTTCCCAGTGAAGAGAAATTATGTTTGAAGTCATTAATTTAGAGGGCTGAAAAAGAAACCATCACTGAGTTCAAGTTCTTAGGGAGAAGAACTTGTTTTTTTCCTGAGGAGAAGGCCAGAATAGATGAGGACTTAAATGATACTCTAATAGCTTGCTTTTTTGCTTCTCAGCCACGAAACAGGGCAGGATGCTCTGTTTTATTCTTGGTTCAGGGAGAAAGGATGCAAATTTCTCAGTTGGTCTCTTTAAAGCCTTTCAAAAAGTAAAATAACTACTGTATTTTGCTGTGATGATTCTCAAACCATTTATAAAAAGAACATTCTTTTATGGAAACAAATGGCATTCACTTTTCTTGTCTCTTCTATCCATTGTATGAAAAGTAGTATTATTCCTGATTGCTCTCTTAGATGTGTTACTACATAAATAATGATGTTTTATGTAGTGATGTGTGCAAAAGGTGTATTGATAGCAGCTGATTTACTTAATGGGAAAAGGCTTGAAACCCTTTTGTTGGAAATCTGAACTAGAAACACTTCTGATGCATTTCAGATAGCAATTTATTGAGGTTCTTAGTTCTTGTCTAAGGACTGAAAAAATGCAAACTCTTAATGCAGCCTGGGTTTCCATTTGCTGTTGAGAACATGCAGCCCAACGCAGAAAGCCCAATGCAGGAAAGGAAGCTAACTTCAAAAAAATACGTACTTACAGTTCTGCTACTTTGTACATACAGCCTTATTCACAGATTGTAACTGTAGATATTGAAAATAGACATTGAGAAAATGAATGCTATTGGTTGTTTATTCTTTTAATAAGTTTCTTCCGAGCAATGAAATTAAAGCTAGCTATTCTAGAGCTTCTCAGCCAGATTTAAGTAGAGTTTCTGCACTATTTTTGGATTACAAATGTTGAAAATGTTATGCTTTTGAAAATTATTTCAGGAGGTTTTGCAGAAGCAGTTCTGTTTAGATTGAAAATTCAGGTATTGGAGGAGCAATCTTGCTGTTAATTTTTGTCAGTAAATACATAGAAAATAATTATTTGTCTGGTATTTAAGGAAAGTTCCAGTTTATTTGGCTTCTCAATTTTCTTCCAAAATTGAGATTTTGTCCATTAAAAATAGTCTAAAACTGTTTGTAAAACATTTCTCATAGAATCATAGAATAGTTAAGGTTTGAAAGGACCTTAAGATCATCTAGTTCCAACCCCCTGCCATGGGGAGGAACACCTCCCACTAAACCATCTCAACCAAGGCTCTGTCCAACCTGGCCTTGAACACTGCCAGGGATGGAGCATTCTCAGCTTCTCTGGGCAACTCATTCCAGTGCCTCAACACCCTCACAGTAAAGAACTTCCTTATATCCAATCTAAACTTCCCCTGTTTAAGTTTTAACCTGTTACCTCTTGTCCTGTCACTACAGTCCCTAATGAATAGTCCCTCCCCAGCATCCCTATAGGCCCCCTTCAGATACTGGGAGGCTGCTATGAGGTCTCCACACAGCCTTCTCTTCTCCAGGCTGAACAGCACCAACTTCCTCAGCCTGTCTTCATACAGGAGATGCTCCAGTCCCCTGATCATCCTCGTGGCCCTCCTCTGGACTTGTTCCAACAGTTCCATGTCCTTTTCATGTTGAGGACACCAGAACTGCACACAATACTCCAGGTGAGGTCTCACGAGAGCAGAGTAGAGGGGCAGGATCACCTCCGTCAACCTGCTGGTCACGCTCCTTTTGATGCAGCCCAGGATACAGTTCGCTTTCTGGGCTGCGAGTGCACACTGCTGGCTCGTGTTCATTTTCTCATCAACCAGCACCCCCAAGTCCTTCTCCGCAGGGCTGCTCTGAATCTCTTCTCTGCCCAACCTGTAGCTGTGCCTGGGATTGCTCTGACCCAAGTGTAGGACCTTGCACTTGTCATGGTTAAACTTCATGAGGTTGGCATCAGCCCACCTCACAAGCATGTCAAGGTCCCTCTGGATGGCATTCCTTCCCTCCAGCATTATCAACTGAACCACAGAGCTTGGTGTCATCAGCAAACTTGCTGAGGGTGCACTCAATCCCACTGTCCATGTCACCGACAAAGACGTTGAACAAGACTGTTCCCAACACCAATCCCTGAAGGACACCGCTCGTTACTGGTCTCCAGGCGGACACTGAGCCATTGACCACAACTCTTTGTGTGAGGCCATCCAGCCAGTTCTTTATCCACCGAGTGGTCCATCCATCAAATTGATGTCTCTCCAATTTTGAGACAAGGATGTCATGTGGGACAGTGTCAAACGCTTTGCAAAAGTCCAGGTAGATGTCATCAGCTGCTCTACCCCTGTCCATCAGTTCCGTAGCCCCATCATGGAAGGCCACCAAATAGTTCAGGCAGGATTTCCCCTTAGTGAAGCCATGCTGGCTGTCACCAAGCACCTTGTTGTTTTTCATGTGCCTTAGCATGTCTTCCAGGAGAATCTGCTCCAAGATTTTGCCAGGCACAGAGGTGAGACTGACTGGTCTGTAATTCCCCAGGTCATCCATTTTCCCCTTCTTGAAAATGGGGGTTATATTTCCCTTTTTCCAGTCATTGGGAACTTCACCTGACTGCCATGATTTTTCAAATATGATGGCCAGTGGCTTAGCAACTTCATTTGCCAGCTCCTTCAGGTCCCGCAGATGGATTTCATCAGGAAATGTTCTTAAGATGGTCTCGGACTGGATCCTCTCCTACAGTGGACCCAAGGTTTTCATTCTCACAGTCCCTGCGTCTGCCTTCCAAGACTTGGGTGGTGTGGTCAGAGCATTTCCCAGTGAAGACTTGAAGTAAAAAAACGTCATTAAGAACTTCAGCCTTCTCCAAATCCCGTGTACCCAGTACTCCCCAGAGCTTCTGGAGAGGGCCTGTGTTGTTCCTAGACTGTCTTTTATTTGCAATGTACCTATAGAATCCCTTCCTGTTATCTTTCACATCCCTAGCCAAGTTTAATTCTAACTGGGCCTTAGCTTTCCTAACCCGGTCCCTAGCTTCCCAGAGAACATCACTGTATTCTTCTCAGGCTGCCTGTCCTTGCTGCCACCTTTTATAAGCCTCTTTTTTTCCTTCAAATTTTCCTCAGGAGCTCCTTATTCATCCAAGGAGGTCTCCTGGCCCTCCTGCTGCACTTCCTTCTGGCTGGGACGCAACACTCCTGAGCCTGTAGCTGGTGATCCTTGAATATCAACCAATGGTCTTGTGCCCCCCTGCCCTCTAGGGCTATATCCCATGAAATCTTACTAAGTGGGTTCCTGAAGAGGCCAGAGTTTGCTCTTCTGAAGCCCAGGGCAGTGAGCTTGCTGCACGCTCTTCTCACTGTCCTGAGGATCTCAAATTCGAGCATCTCATGATTGTGGCATCCAAGGCTGCCCTGGAGCATCACATTTCTAATGAGCCCTTCCCTGTTGGCGAGCACAAGGTCAAACATGGCACCTCTCCTTGTCGGCTCCTCTATTACTTGCAGAAGGAAGTTGTCTTCCACACAATCGAGGAACCTCCTGGATTGCTTGTGCCGGGCCGTACCATCCTTCCAACAGATGTCAGGGTGGTTGAAATCACCCATGAGAACAAGGGCCTGTGAGCGTGAGGCTTTTCCCATCTGCCTATAGAGTGCTTCATCCACCGATTCCTCTTGATCAGGCGGTCTGTTACAGATTCCCACAGTAACGTCTCCCATAGCTATTTTTCCTTTAACCCTGACCCACAAACTCTCTGTTAACTGATCACCTGTCCCCAGACAGAGTTCCATCCTCTCCAGCCTATCCCCAACATTAAGGGCAACTCCCCCTCTGCCGGGCCTCTCTTTTCTAAAGAGCCTGTAACTTTCCATTCCAACACTCAAGCAAACAAACAAGTAAACAGGCACATACTCTTGAAAGTGATGAGTCCCATTGTACACACACAGGTGAATGCTAATATTACAGGGTCACAACAGGGATATTTTTATTAAACAAATAAAAACCTCCCAAACTTAGCTTAAACAAGCCAAACTGTGGCTGGACCTTTTTCTGATGCCCTCCACCACTTCCCTGGCACTGTTATTATGAATCTTCATGTTCTTGAAGAGACAAAGCATAGGTAAAGACAAAGCAGGCATTCCACTGTTAAAGTGTTTTTCTTTTTTTTCCCCTTTACTATTGTCTCACAGTAATAATTCCTTTTTGCAAGTTATTATGTAGTTCATCTGCCAATAATTGTTCTTAGTTACCAATTCTTAATTTGCCTTTGTTTTACATGGAAAGACAGTCAGAATTTTCTCCTCTTTTCTGTTTACTCCAGACTCCAGCAGAGTTGGATTTATGATTTTTTTTTCAAACATTAATAATGAAATTCCAAATCCTCTATGCGTAAGCTAATCAGAAAATACTAAAAAAAAAAAACCAAACCCAAAAATGTACAGTTACATTATCCAGACTTACAAGCTGTGGAGCCAAACAAGTTACATAATAATATTAAGATTCACAATAATAAGAGTAGAATATTCCAAACTCAGATACTGCCAAAAGTGCTGCCTAATGTTCTAACCCGTTTCCCTCCATCAGCTCAGTGCTAATGACACTCACTAATGTCACCTGGAACTACACTCTGCTTTCCAGCTGTACCCCCTTGTGCTTGTTAGTGGTGCTCCAGCTCATTAACTATGAGGAAATAGCTGGCACTCCTTTAAAATCTTAAAACTGGTAGAAATGCATTAGAGATAATATACCTCTTTCTAGCACTAGAGGACCATGACAGTGAGCAAACATTTTTGTCATTTGAAAACATGTTTTTATTTTACACCTAACTTTATTAACGGCAATTCTCATGTGTCTTGCAGTTGTAATCCATCAATTTCAAAATCCTTTATAAGAAAAACACATATTTATTTCCAAAGATGTTGGCTACCTTAAGACACACCAAAAGTGCTTTTGCAAGTGACCACTTCAAAATCAGGACTCATCCGCACCTAGAATTGCCTGGGGTATTATGTGACTAATCACAGGCTGCTCCCAGCTGCCTTCATAGGTGCTTGGTAGGCAAGGGGGTAATTAGGGCTTCCTAATTAAGAAGTGCCTTGCAGAGCTAGGTTTTGGATGCTGCCCATGGGGTTTTGCTTCTGCTTTGCAACTAGGACAACAGGTTCAATGTTTTTAAATCACTTCACCTTGTTTCTCAGTGTTTTTTCTTGCTTTATTGGTTTATTTTTTTCCAAGTGACTGTTATGGTCCTGGGTACTCATGCTGAGGTGAATGAGTTGGGTTTGATACTCGGGAGAGGTTTCAAGAGTGGTAGTAGAAGCTATTACAAGAGGGATTTAGCTTTGTATGCAGCTATGGAAGACCAGAAGTGAGTGTTTGGTTTAAGTGTAAAATGTATTTGCCTTTCAGAATGGTTTGCATTAGATGCAGTGAGTGGCTGACAAGTCAGGCAGGCACAAGAGCTCTTTTTGTAAGGTAGTAATAGAAAATTGAGATAAAAGTAGTTAACTGTGATTGTGAAGTAACAGTGATTGTCTGTGGCTGCTTAGGTCTTTTGGTTTTAATCTATTCTACTTTTATTTCTAAAAAGTAATTTTCTTTTTCTCCCAGTTCTGACAGGAGAGGGTCAGAAAAAGAAAAAGCTTCTTTTTCTTTCCTGCCGCTCTAGCTCCCATTTCTCATTAAATGTTACCTGCTCCATTTTTTTTTTTTTTCTCTTCAGGAATCGGCATAGTAAGAAACAGGGAGGAGCCCTGCCACCTGCAATGTAGCTAAAAATGTAGCAACAGCCAATGCTAGCACTCCCCTTTTTAAGGATTGGAGTGTTTTACGTTTACAGATGTTAGGACTAAAAAGTAAAGTGACTTTTACAGTTGCAAGCTGTCATAGTTATCTAGAATTATACATCTAATCAGATGTGTTATCTGAGCTTACTGTAGAACTATCTCATTTCACAAGCTCTCATCCGCTTCCACATGAGCAGTGAACTTTGCCTCATTGTCACCCGTCTGTATTGTGAAGTTTCACTCCTAAATGGAGTATCTCACTAGGACTTGCAAAATGGCTTTGAAGAATTAATCAAAGGAGCATCCCTGGAAACAGCAAAGACTGTATATTTTGATTGAAATAAGGTATTTGATAGTGAGCTGTAGGAAGATATATGTGGTAGTTCTGTAATATCAGACTGGAAGACTTTGGTTTCATATTTTAGAGGTGAGGCTGTTGGTTTGGTTTTGTTTTTCTTTTATTTTTTCCTTGCTCTCATGCTATTCACTAGTCTCATTAATAACATAGCTGATAGAATAGGAAGTATTAGTTAATGAAGTCAAGAGATTATGCTCAGTGTAGAAAGTTGTAATTGTTTGGAGATTCAAGAAAAAGTAGTCAGTAAATAGTATTAAATTATTCTCTCTATCTATCTGGCTCTAGAAAAGTCAGAGGTTGTGTAGCCTGGAAGTGTTTTTTTTTGACAGTGGGGTCTGCACCTTCACCCCTATCTTGAAGTGTAGAATAAGATAAGGTGGTTTTTTTACAAAATATGGCTTGTGGGAGTGTGCATCTGAGAGTACCTGAGTTTTAGGTCTTGAAATGCATATTATGTAACAATTACTTTTCTTCGCTTGTACAGTAACATCCACTGGAGGTGGGAGTAGAATCTGTTTCCCTAAAGTATTTGCATTTGGATATTTAGTCTGACTCTTCCCCCTCTTCCATCAACAAACCCACAACTTTTAAGCTTGACACAGATTTTCTAGGAAGATACAGAACTGTTGCTGGAAATAGTGGTATAAACTGTTATCTGGGATGATTTATAGCTGATAAATCTTACCACTGGGAAGATGACGGTATAGATGGGGATGGGTCATTAGCAAGTGTACCTAAATATTGTACTTCTCTTGGGGGGGGGGGTGTGTCTGATGATGTCAGCATTCCCTACCTGTGTTGTATGGATGTGGTCATTAGCAGCCCCTTTCCACCCTGAGAGGGAGAGCGGAGCAATGGGAGGTGGGTTGAAGTAGCGTCCTCTTCATCATGATAACGGGGCAGCAGCTAGGTTATGTGCTTGGAGGCTGAGGTAGAAAAGCTCTTGTGGCTGCAAACTGGCATTTGTGTAATCATATCAACATAAGTGAAACTATTTCAGTTGACCTGAGTGTATGAGGTCAAGTGGTGTTAAATGTACAGGCTGTAGAAAGGGTGAGAGAGCAGTTTCCAAAACTAAAGTATGGTTCCAAAATTTTGATGGCTTAGTTGCTAGAACTCAGGCAATAGATCCATTAACTCCTCAGAACTTAACATGAGCCAGCAGTATGCGCCCTCAGCCCAGAAAGCCAACTGTATCCTGGGCTGCATCAAAAGGAGCATGACTAGCAGGTCAAAGGAGGTGATCCTGCCCTTCTACTCCGCTCTTGTGAGACCTCACCTGGAGTATTGTGTGCAGTTCTGGTGTCCTCAACATGAAAAGGACATGGAACTTCGGAACAAGTCCAGAGGAGCGCCACAAGGATGATCAGGGGATTGGAGCATCTCCTGTATGAAGACAGGCTGAGAAAGTTAGGGCTGCTCAGGTTGGAGAAGAGAAGGCTGCGTGGAGACCTCATAGCAGCCTTCCAGTATCTGAAGGGGAGCTATAAGAATGCTGGGGAGGGACTCTTCATTAGGGACTGTAGTGACAGGACAAGGGGTAATGGGTTAAAACTTAAACAGGGGAAGTTTAGGTTGGATATAAGGAGGAAATTCTTTACTGTGAGGGTGTTGAGGCACTGGAATGGGTTGCCCAGGGAAGTTGTGAATGCTCCATCCCTGGCAGTTTTCAAGGCCAGGTTGGACAGAGCCTTTGGTGTCGTTGTTTAGTGTGAGGTGTCCCTGCCCATGGCAGGGGGTTGGAACTAGATGGTCTTAAGGTCCTTTCAAACTCTTAGGGATACAGTGTCACTTGCTAAATATAGACTTAGGAGCACAGAGCTGTAGCAATAGTTCCAAGCACTGAGAAAACTTAAAATACATCTGTAACCAAAGTATTCTTTTTATTTTTTTTTGGGGGGGGGGGGGGGTGGGGAAGTTGGTTTTGTTTTTATTTTGGGTTAACTAGGGGAAAATAACAGATGAATGGATGATCCCCGGATGCTTTTATTATGCTTGGGTTTGTTGCTATCTAGATTTTTTTTAAACTGTGTACACATGTAAAAGCAGAGTGCAAGATGAATAACAAAAATTGCTTTATGAGTACTAGTAACTGAATATTTACTTATAATTTTTCCCCCACCATATCAAATTAATATTTCTAAAAATCTAGGTACTAATGTCTTGAGCAACTGATTAAATAAAGGCCTTAAAGGTTACTCTGGCTATTTTTATAGCCCTTGTGATTCTTAATGGCAAGATGTGGATTTAACAGTTACTAGTATTATGGGGTATTTGTATTCTTCACAGTTAATGCAGGTTTGCTTTGCATTTAGTTTAGTCATTTTCCCTGTAGATATCTCTTTGCAAAAATCCATGCAGTATAAGAACATGAGCACTTGTATCTGCATATTCTTAAGTATAGTTCTGAAGCTGGATTTCATCTGCACAAATTGATGCTGGAATAATCCCGAACTGAGTAGGAAGCATTAAAAATACTACTTTCTAATGATGTTCAAGTGCTTTTTGCCAATAATTGTATTTAAAAGGAACTTTCTGCTCTCAAGATGTAAGTGGTTGTGCAATTTGTTACATGCAATTTAGTACACATCACTGAAAACATTGATTCAGTACAGGCAGAAATTTACAGAGATAAAGTCAATAAATATTTCGTACTACTTGTAGTTGTGAAATGCATTGCTTATAATTGCTAAAATCGAAGAAGGTGGATGAGAAAAGAATTCTGAACAGTTCCACGTGAAGCAGTGCTGTGTCTTGGAAAAAGCACAGAGATCTCAATGGTTCTTTCATGCTCTGACATCTAGAGTTGCCATCTTTCTGTAAGAAGGAGAAGGGAAAAAAGACAAGAGGAAAAAAATAAATCTTCATATGTAGAAGAGAACTTGACTCTGTGATAGAGTTCATAATCATTCTGTACTTGGAGAACAGCTCTATGACAGGGTGTAAAGTTAATTTTGTGAGAAAGTGAAGTGTGTCTCATAAGCTTGGTTGGAAGGTCTAAAAGCAGAAGTCTGCTGCTTCAAGAATTTGCTGCCACTTAATTTTAAAGTTCAAAATAACATCTTTGACCCAGATATAGGATAAGTGTTTGTGGGTTTCTATATTTTTTTCATCTCAACAAGCTGATTTTTAATGCAGTTCCTTGTTACGTAAACAACCTAACCTTTTTCACTTTTTAAAAAGTATAACAAATAAGTAGAACAACTGGCAAAGCAACTCCCTACCACGCTGTTCCAGAATAGCATTAAGCTATAATACTTCTGAAGTCTCCAAGGTAAAGAGTTTGCAGATTGAACATTTTTTGTTTTCTTAAAATGGATGGGATTAATCCTTACAAATACCTAAATCTTCTAAAAGGATACAGATATAAAAATTTAATGGTTTGGGTTTGTTTTTTTTTTTGGGTTTTTTTGTGGTTTTTTTTTTTGTGACATAAGATTATGTAGGTGTTGTCTTCAATTTGGTGAATAGTTAGCACTATTACTTTCCCCGGTCTCCTGTTTTTATAAGTCAGTGACTGGAAATCTGAAAAGCAGCTGCTGACTGCCTGAAAATGAGGTCTCCCTCTCTTCAAAGGCAAAGATAATTCCTAATAAGAAAGTATCAATATTCATCAAAGTCAGTGGGTGTCTTCAGGTAGGTATGGCTGTTTTTTTCCTGGGTACTTGATATAATGTCATGAGTTTGTTAGTTATGTCTCCTTTTTTAATGCTGTCCCTATCCCATCAGGAGTAAGAGTGGTTCAGGTACTATAAAATTTCAGATTTTTTAATATTAAAGAAAACGGACAATGTGGAACTTCTATTTGTATTTTACTAATGGTATCCTTTCAGGGAGACACACTAACTAGGTATAGTGTATATGAGTATCTATAATTTAGTGTAATCCTTCAAGAACCGGTCAACACAAGCAATTTCAGCAGCTTGTTTTCAGTGCTGCTTATTTGTCTGGGAAACCAGTGTCAAATACTGAGAGGCGTCTGCTCAGTTCTGTTGGGTGCAACTCCCATTTAACACTTTTGCACTTGAGGGGCTATAGGAGGTGTAAACTATTTATTTTCCTGGAGCCAGCAAGTAAAGTTTTTTGCTGGCTCTGACTTTAAATTCTGCCTTCATTTTTTTTCTCCCACTTTTTTTTTTTTTTTGGTTGTTTCCCTCTTTCAAAAAGAATTGTAAATAGTTTGCATTCAGAAAACCAATGTACATTTGTTGTTAAATTCAAGGTAACTCATTTATGCTCTCTTTTTGGCAGTATTGTAGCAAACTATAGCTTTTACATTGCAAACCAGCAGAACTGCACACAATGATATGGGGATCAAAAAGCTGTTCTATAAGATTTTAATTCTGTTTTATTGGTTTGTTGGTGGAGAGGTAAAATGAGATGATAAAAATTGAGGGAGACACCAGCTTTTACTTTTTCTCTCTATTTCACTGGATTCATGGTGATGTTTCTACAGGGCAACAGAAAATCTTGTCAAATAAAATTTTATTTGTGTTTGGAATGAAGGGTTACTTTCTGTGGCTGAAGAAGCTCTGCTATTTGATATCCATTTGGGCTTTCAGTAAAGCTCAGTTGTTAACTTTGGATGTTCTGAGGGTTCCTGTGCCGTCCTCCTCTTTAAACTTGCTCAGAGAAAGCATTTTACTTACTACTCCATATTAAAGAATTCATAAAATGTTTTAAAATTTTGCATTTTCCCTTGTATATTCTTTCTTTCTCTCCTATTTTCTGGTTCTGTTACAGGAGGATCATTTTCATTCTGGTATGCTGACCTCTTCACACACAAAATAAGTTTCTAAGTTATGTTTTACCAAGATGTTGTTTTACACATTTGCTTCATAAAATCATGGGCACTAAGATATTGTGAAACTGAGTCCTACTTATTTCTATTTTTAAGTTCTGAAGTATTTTAAAAAGAACTGCTCAACTCATGAAAGGGTGAAAAACTGAAAGCCTTCTGTTTATCAACTTTGTGGAAGTCCCCTTTTGCTGCTTTTGTTAGTGCAATATCCTTTATTTTCTCTCATGTCCTTGCTGGCTCCTAAGGAGTTATCTTAAATGAAGACATCTGTTGAAGCCTTTGTTACAGATGGGTATTTTAATGGGCATTCCTGCAGTCCTTTTGTTTCCGTTAGCAATCGTATTTTTTGGTAGAATGACTGAAATATTTCAGAGCAGTGTAGAAATAGCTTTCTTAAAAATGTTCAATCTAAACAAAAGCGCATGTGAAATACAGTAGCACTAGAATTGCTTCTCCTAATTTAGTAAAAATAAGGTGAATAAAAGTCATGTGGGTGGAAAACTGTTTTTCTCCAGCAGGAAAATTTTGTAGGAAATTCTAAGAAACTTGCTATCTTGCATCTAACAAGTGAAAGCAATGTTGGTGCAGTTCTGTTTTGAAACCTCATTATTGTAATAATTTAGATAAGTTTTATTTGAATAATTTATATATTCTAAAATATCTTAGTTGAAAACCTAAACTGAAGACAATTTGGCTCAACATTATAGAGTTTGTATAATTACCAGCAGATGTCAGGCTTTCACTTTCCAAAAAAACCTGATCTTGAAAAGTGTACTTTTTTGCAGTAGGATATAAAAAACTTTGACTTTAAATTTAGGTGTATAATGCTATTGTGCAGCTTGTTACCCATCAGACTTGAGAGTTTAATGAATGATTTTTCAGTGTGGTTTGTATTAAGGAGTAGTGGGCTTAATCTTAAAGTGTCATGTTTTTGAGTATTTTACATATTTATGAACGCCATATATAATATGGTAAAGAGTCAAAATTATGTAAATTACATCCTTGCATTTGTCTTCTCCAGACACTAAATGTCTGGTGACATTTACGATAGTAATGTTTAGTTTATCCCTGGGATTTGACCACTTATCTGTTGCAAGTAAAAGAATCCTTACAGTTAAAGTCCGCAGTGGAGTCAGGACTCTGGGATATTATTATTGCTTCCTTTACAGACCTTTAATGGTCAAAAAATGAAGTTGCAGGTGATAAAAATATGGTACAGGGTTTTGAAATATATTTAGGAGCAATGGTTAATTATCTTGCAAGTACTTTGAAACACAATGCATTGCAAATATAAGTAAAATTTTACAGCTTCAGATTGTATGGGTAGGGGTTGCTGTAGAGCAGGACAAGATCATCTTCTTTCTGATGCTCTGCTGTTGTTGTGAATATATTTTAGGCAATTTTCAGTGCATTTGTTAACGGTTAAATGTTTCTTATAGGAAACAAAAACATTTCTCTCCTAAATATTTGGGCACTAGAGAAGGAATAGCTGCCCTTTGAAGTGGGGTGGTATTTCTATACAGATAACCGCACTGACCCCGTTCTTTAAGGTAAATGTCTGTGTTCTGAGCATCTCCCACTGCTAAGTGGGAACAGCTGCTTCCCAAGGAGACAAGATACAAGTCAGTTGTTAGTGCTGCAGCAACATGAGTCTCAAAGCAGTCCTGATTAAAAACAACAGAAAGGATTGAGCACAAAATGGTAACTGCTGCCTTGGCAGTTCTCACTGTATTAGAAATGAGCCACTATTTTTATTCTCTCCCTACCCTTTATCTACCACAAAAAAAAAGGATCAAAATAACTGGCATAAGAAAATATTATCTTCTGTGTATATGTGAAAGAAAAAGGGAGGGGTACATTTATTGGGCTCTTTTTGTACCTGTTCCAGAATGTTGTGGGGTTTTTGCCTCATGCGCAAGTACTAGGAAAGTCTTTTTGATCAAAAACAAAGGAAGGACAAAGACTAGATTTGCTCTAAATAGGGATCAATAGTGTTCATAAACCACTTTCAAAGTGCTGCATATTGAAAATGTCCAGATCAGGTATGACAGAGAATGACTTTGCGTAAAGGTAGGAGACTTGTAGGAATATCTTGCACACTTTCTCCACCTCTTACACCCTGTCTCAAGAGCTAATGCCTCTGTAGCAGCAATGAAGTGGTGCAGAAGAAAAGAGGTTACTGATAAAATGCAGTTTTTCTCTGAATGAATAAAGTACAACTACTCCTTTAGTCATGCACAGAGGATCAGTTAATATCCGCCTAACACTGCCCTTAGCAGTTTGTGGTGCTCAGTATTACTTTCTTGCAGGGCTAGCATTGTTAGGTTTCCATTTCTTTCATTTGGACTTCATTCGTTCATCTCCAAATTGCAAGAAGTTCAACCAAATGGTCATGTTTAATGTCTGGGTCCAAAGCCTAAAACCAGACAAGATGGGGCATTCCACCCTGCCAGCAGCACATGCTACAATTCAAGCTACAAAGTAGCTTCTGGCAAGTTCAGTATTTCAAAGATTGCTTGACACATGTAGTACATTAAGAAACAGGTAACAGTAACCCTGTCAACTGATTAGTTTTTGTAAACTAGAACAGGTCCTTTGGAAATGTCCTGTGGTTGTGGGACTATTAGCTATAAACCTGCAGTGTGAGTGGCCAGAGGCAGTGCAGTGAAACCTCCCCAAGGCTGGGAAGGCTGGCATACACCCTATAGGGCTTGTAAAGGTGAAGGGAGAGAGCATGCCACGGTTACTGTCAGGTTGGGGTTTGGCTTTGACTCTAGAGCTCTTGTGGCTTTAGCGAGAGACTATTGGAGCAGCTCCTGCTGCTTGGTCCTGTTGCAGGGGATTTGCAGTGCTCAGTGAGATGAGCCGATGGCAGTTTGGCTCGCCTGAGCTGCTGGGATGAACTTCTGCTCCTAGGAGGGCTGTAACTGAGAAGTGGGTGTATGTCACTGATCCTCAGCACAAGCCTGTTTGGTTTTGGCTGAAGTCTGGCTCTCGTGTCTTATTTTTATAGTTTGAGGTACCTGGTTTTGATTAAGGTGATGGCATGTAAGACACGCATCAGGAGAAGGTTCAGTTTTAAATATAAAACAAGTGAAAATATGTATGACCTTTCAGAGCACTAACAGGAAGGCCTGCAACCACACAAACAGTCCTGCATGATGTCTTTCCAAAGGAGAAAATGCTAGCTTCCACTTCCTATTGTTATAAAGGCTTTTTTAGTTAGCAGTATTAAAAGGTACCAATCAGGGTTCTGAAGAGCTAATCATGGAAATGCCCATGTAATATTGCCAAATCAAATAACAAAATTTCCTTTCTTATTAAACTACATTAATGATTCTAATAATCTTTTATTAACACTAAACTAAGATGCCAAACTACATTTCATTAGGAAAAAAAAAAGTTACTGACGTTTATTAGCAGAAAACACTCTTGTATGTCACTAGATGGCAATGTTACATACAGAACTGTGGGCTTTTGTCTGAATTGTAAAATCAAGATTTTAACTTTGAGGGAAAGCAGGTTTTTCAGACAGTTTTCATGAAGAAAGCACAACAAATGAGAAGAAAGATAATTTTGTCACAAGGCTGTTCCTTAAAAAGTGTGCATATAATTGTAAAAGCAGAGAAGCGTTAGAGGTGTCTGTGGTCAGTTGTCTTTGAGTACCATAAGTAGTTAGAGTGAAACAAATTGCTTGAGGTATCTATCTAGTCAGATTTTGTATCATAGTACTCCTTCCTGAAAGGGCAATTTGAAAGATCTTGGCATCTGCTGTCCTTTATATCTGAGTAACACTGTGTCTAGGCTGCAACCTGTTAAAGCTTGCACGTGTTTGGAATGTTAGACCATTTGCCTTATTTTCATGGATTTTTTTTGTTTGATGGGAGTTTGGGTTTTGAGGTTTGTTTGTTTGTTTGTTTTAACCTGCAGACCCAACATTAAGAGGGACCCAATAGCTGGAGGAACATACTGCGGGAAAATACCACTTGACAGAGCCTAATGTAGTGGTACTGCACTTGTGTTGTGCTCAGAAATTTCACTGATATTAAAGGGAGTTCCACAGGCAGAATGCACGAAGGGCCCACAGCACAAAAATTACATGCAATTGTAGGGGGGAAACTAGGCTTTTCAGTCTCCCTCACTTATCCCAGTGTGCCTGGTTATTGCACAACAGATGGGGGTGAGTGACCTTTTAATATACATACAGACTAGTGCCCATTAATCTTGAGGTGAGGTAAGATTCCATGGTATGTAAGGACATTGTTGGTTTTTTTTCCCCCTTGTGCTGAAATACAGAGATGCTATGGGGAAAGGAAGCCCTGATGATGCATTGACTTTACACAAATGGCGTATTATTTTAAGATTAAAATCATATTCCGTTTCCTTTTTGCTGTAATGGATCATAAACCAGTGTTGCACAAGATGGGTGTTTTTTATTTGCTGTTAAGAAATCTCACGTCTGCAAGTTTAAATAAGTTTGTACTAAACAAGGAAACAAATTTCTTAATTCCTATTTAGAGTTCTAATGCTAACTTTTTGTTGACAGGGCATTTAAAAAACTGTCAAAATGGTTTTCTCACTCTTTCTTATCAATGGTGAAGTTTCCATTACTGTTGATCATTCATGAGAACAAGGGAAGTGATGCAGGATGAGCTGGTGAGAAAACTTAAAGGAAACAATAGTAATGACTCACAACTGAAGTCTGTGCTTTAGAAATTCCCACCTTTCAAAGAAGGTCTGCTAAAGAAAACTCAAAGTACTGTTCTAGCCAAATCAAAATTGTACTGAAGGAATACCATGACATGCAAAGTATTGTTTTCAGAGAGAGAACCTAATCTGATTGTACATTTGTTTAGAACTTTTTTTTTGGATTAATGGCATGCTAAAAACTGCTTGCCCAATCCATTGTCTTCAGAGACTGCCCTTTCTTTGACAACTTGCAGGAGCTGAATTCTGCAAAGAGCTGACTGCTTTCTCTGGCATTAAGTTTCTCCACTCTGTGGAGCTGTCTTTTGAAGTGTTTAGCAGACTATGCTTAGCACCTCAAAGGCTTGGGTCTTTAAAGAGTTAAATTCAATTTAACAATATTATGAAAACTAGCACTAAAACAAGAATGCAGTGACCAAAAGAATGTGTTGGAATGCGATAAGCCGCAGACTGTAATAGATTTTTGCTTTATTTTTTATGCATTTTACATGTTTGTGATGAGGAAGTGATATTTTCAAACACAATTCCCTCTTTTCCAAGTTTTTTTCCTAGGTAGTATGTACAGCCCCAATGGATTTTCCCAAATGCTCCTCTTTCTGACTACACTTGGGACCAGACTAAGTCACGTACTTGATTTCAACATGTGAGAAACACACTTTTATGAATAGTGGCTCTTCTGTGCTGGAAAATGGAACAGAATCGTATCTTGGGGTAATTGAGTTCAGTGTTGTGAGATTTTTATCTGCTGCTGATACATGTCTCTGCATATGGCTTCTGTTATGTGACTGCTTAGAAGACTTATTTTCTCGTGAATGCTTGTAGCTGTCATGTTAAATGAGTCTTGTTTATCTGGGAGTTGAAGTTAAAATTACAGAAGCTGTATTTTTAGTGGTGATTTGATTTGTATATAGCACTGGGAACACTAATAGGCTGAAGCTGCCTGTTAATCCCCTAAACAGAAAACATACTGTGTCATAGGCAGTTATTTTCATGTTAATTTATCAGTGTCCCTTAACTATGTCTGGCAAACTCTTTAAACTGTCATCTGGAAGAGTTACTTCTAAATGTGCATGTGTTCTGAATTTTTATTCTTATAGTAGAAATATGGGTATACTAATGTTACCAAATTACCAGATATTTCAGTGGTTGTCTACTGAAAATGTTTTCAAGATCTTGGAATATGTTGTAAAATGAGCGATTTAATAAAAATATAACCTCAGAACATGCACAGAGGTAGTGAAATATTAAGGGCGATATATGCAAATTTGCAGAGCAATATTGTCCATACATATACACATCATGATATTCATTAGGTGCGCAGTGAATCACTTAAATGACATCATTTTTGAGACGGTGGCTACATGGTTGACTTCTGTGAACGTTTTATCACCACATATCAGTGTGCTTTGGCATTTTCTTTAGTTTTTGCTTTAATAATTCTGACATACCAGTTTCCTTGAAATTCCTTTGCCCTGCCCCCAACAGCTATTCCTGCATGAAAAGCTCTCTAATCAAACACCTAAACTCAGTTCAGTGCAGTACTGCATTTTTGCAAAGGTGGTACAACAACCCCCTAAAAAGGGCATCAGTATCTTCCCTTGGTATATGCCTATAGACCACATCTGAATTCTTGGAAATTTGTCCATTGCAGAATCAAATTTATTAAATAAATAAAAACCAAAGTTTCATTGCTTTGAACTGTCAGCTCAGCCTTAAAGATTTTGTTTTGTGTAAATGAACTGTATGCGGACTTTCAAATAGGTACCTATAAGTGGATTGAGGTGCTGTCATTCTTAAATTCCTAAACATTTTTCTACAGGAATGAAGTAGTAAATACAAAAAACTTCTTGGAAAGATGCCAATCTTAAGGAAATCTTTTAGAAAGTAACAGTCTTAAAATGCATTTACTATAAAACAATTTGAATTTTAATACTTTAAAACATTACATTTTTGAATACAGAAATTACATTTTCCTGCTTTTATATGTTAATTTTTATTTCAAATGTCCATTATAAGAGAGGTATGGAATGCGGAAGGAGATGACTAGGATTTTTCTTAATTTTGCATTTATATGAATGAAGTAGAAGAAGCTGACTTTCTGCCTCCCTGTGAAAGAAAAGATTGAACTTCTCCCCATTCTCAAGTATAGTGTCCTCAATCCAGGTTTTCTTTTTAAAGATGATACACCTTCATTTCCATTTCAATATGCTATACATTATATTGTGTAGCCGTCCTTATCAGTCTGCCTCTTTTGGTTCCACCAAGCTTTTTTTGACTGTTCATATTTTACTGATGCATATTTTAAGTAATCAGACTCTTTCTCTTTCTGCTTGGCCATGATTTGCTGCTGAGAGTTGTACTTTTTCTCTAACATATCATTTTTATGTCACCTTCTTCTGTTCCGCTGTTCTTAAATAATCTGGAATACAAAGCTTTCTGTTTTATCTTTACAGAAATAGGACTAAAGTTTCTGTTCCTATGCAGTAGTCCAGAGTGTAAACCCATGTCCCCAATATAGCAGCTCAGTGAGTGATTCTTCTGTGCTCACAGTACTTCTGTTTTCAAAAAATCAGTGGTCCATCTGAAGCCTGTGCTGAGCTTCTGGTTCATGTTGATGTAATTAAGTAGCATAAAAGCTTGTCTATCAGGCTATGTACTGCTGTAGTTTAAATATGTTTGGCTGGAATTTCATTATTGAGCTATGTGTCAAACTCCTAATGAAGAAAATTGGTGTTGGTAGTAAACAGTAGTGGGAAGATATTTGTGTTGCAAATGAGATTGGTGATGTTCTTACTGCCTAAAAACTGATCTCTGCAGGAGCAATTTTTTGAGTCTTTCCTCTATTCTACTAATAAATTACTTTGTGCTGATGTGCTTGTCCTGTTGCTTGTTCTGGATCGAGCTCAGGAATTTCTATGTTGTAGTATACAGTACATGCATTATTCTATTCCCTTGTGGGTTTTTTCTGTACATCTGAGCTAAGAGTGTTAGCTGGAAGAAGTAACAGACTAATCTGTAGTCTGAACTACAAAGTAGAGTGGGATAGGGACTCTTAAAAGCGAATATATAAACATGGAAACTGGTATTCTGTTTCTGGTACTACTGAATTCTCGTGGCTTCAGACCAGCTGTTTATTTATTATATTTATTTACTCATCTGTGAAAGAAGGATGATAATTATTTACCTCACTGGAAGATTTAATGGTTCATTAGTTTATTTTCAAAGGCGTTCATGACAGCTGAAGCAGACCAGCATACGCACACAAATTTCCAGTGGCCAGAACCTAGCAGCTCAGCTATGTTGATTCCTACCCAAACAGCTGTCTCCACTTCTTCAGCAGGGAAACTAAGGCTGGTTTCAAGATGTCCTACCTTTTTTGCCTTATCTGCCTCAGATTTTTTTTTTTTGTTTTGTATTTAGATGCATTTCTTTCACCCTGGAACATGTTCCATTGTGTTTTATGACCTAAAAACCAGCAGGTACATAAACTTGTGATCACTGTAGGAAGGTGGTCTTGTGTCCAAATGACTTTTTAAACTGTTAAACAACTGGGGGTTTCAGGAAACTTACAATTCAGACTTTGTAGGAAAAAACACCCAAGTTTGATCTGCTTACAGGGAGGAGACAGCTTCCAGACTTGGTAGAAAGAAGGTGAACAGTGGGGAGGTGACATTGACAGAATAAAAATAATAGCATCACTTTCTGGCAAAAGTGAACATTTTGGCAAAACTGAATCACAAAAGGGCTAGATAAGGCCTGTTTCACTGCCTATGTAAATGAAAATATAAGCTGTGTTGTGTTAAACAAACTGGGCAGTGTTTGCCTGGCATTTAGAAATGCAGTTTTTGCAGGTAAGATGCATTAAGTTCTATTGATGCCTTACAAAATCCTGCTCCTGTCCTGTCAGAGATTACCAAAAAACTTTGAAGATACTAAATAAAAATTGCCTTTGCTTATCAAATAATGTACGTGTATATTTGTATATTTCAAAATATACAAAGTTACACAAGATCTGAAATAAAGTGAGGTTTTGTGCATTTTTGGTAAGGGTTTGTTTTTTTCTTTTTGCAAACAGGACTTCAGGCTATAAATAAGAAAATAATCATTGATGGATATTTGTCCTGCTACAAACAAGCTAGCAATGTCAGAACGATTTGTCTCTTTGGTCATTAAATATTTTTTTAAGTTCTCTCTCTCTCTCTTTTTTGAAATTCAACTTCAGTTCAACAAAAAACTACATTTAAAATCATTTGGATTTGAAGTCGGGTGTTAAGTATGTAGAATACTTTTATCTTAAATAAACAAGTACACCTGTAATTTCTTTTTTGTTGTTGCTTTTTTGTCATCAAGTAAGTTAGATCAGTAGGACTTAGATCTACTACATAATTACATCCCGCAAATCTCCTTATGCGTTTATGATTTATGAACTGAACCCTGGAAAATACTTCAGCAGTACAAGGTACCAGCATTCAGTATTGGAGAATACAAATATATTAGTAAAATACTTCCTTTTCTTAATTATTGAAAAGTACATTTAAAGGCTTCTGTGGTTAAGTTATTTGTTGTCATTGGGTTTAATATTTTTAAGATTTACAGGAAGTAAGTGTTTAGGACTTAGAATCATAGAATCACAGAATAGTTAGGGTTGGAAAGAACCTTAAGATCATCTAGTTCCAACCCCCTGCCATGGGCAGGAACACCTCACGCTAAATCATATCACCCAAGGCCTCGTCCCACCTGACCTTGAACACTGCCAGGGATGGAGCATTCACAACCTCCCTGGACAGCCTATTCCAGTGCCTCACCACCCTAACAGGAATTTCCTCCTTATATCCAATCTAAACTTCCCCTGTTTAAGTTTTAACCTCTTACCCCTTGTCTTATCACTACAGTCCCTAATGAATAGTCCCTCCCCAGCATCCCTATAGGCCCCCTTCAGATACTGGAAGGCTGTTATGAGGTCTCCGCACAGCCTTCTCCAGGCTGAACAGCACCAACTTTCTCAGCCCATCTTCATATGGGCGGTGCTCCAGTCCCCTGATCATCCTCGTGGCCCTTCTCTGGACTTGTTCCAACAGTTCCATGTCCTTTTTCTGTTGAGGACACCAGAACTGCACACAATACTCCAGGTGAAGTCTCACAAGAGCAGAATAGAGGGGGCAGGATGACCTCCTTCGACCTGCTGGTCATGCTCCTTTTGATGCAGCCCAGGATACGGTTGGCTTTCTGCGCTGTGAGCGCACACTGCTGGCTCATGTTCATTTTCTCATTGACCAGCACCCCCAAGTCCTTCTCCACAGGGCTGCTCTGAATCTCTTCTCTGCCCAACCTGTAGCTGTGCCTGGCATTGCTCCGACCCAGGTGTAGGACCTTGCACTTGTCATGGTCAAACTTGATAAGGTTGACATCAGCCCACCTCACAAGCATGTCGAGGTCCCTCTGGATGGCATTCCTTCCCTCCAGCGTATCAACCGAACCGCACAGCTTGGTGTCATCAGCAAACTTGCTGAATGTGCACTCAATCCCACTGTCCATGTCACCAACAAAGACATTGAACAAGACTGTTCCCAACACTGATCCCTGAGAGACACCAGTTGTTATTGATTGCCAGCAGGACATTGAGCCATTGACGACAACAATTTGTGTGCGGCCATCCAGCCAGTTCTTTATCCACTGAGTGGTCCATCCATCAAATTGATGTCTCTCCAATTTTGAGACAAGGATGTTGTGTGGGACAGTCTCGAACGCTTTGCAAAAGTCCAGGTAGATGACATCAACTGCTCTACCCCTGTCCATCAGTTCCATAGCCCCATCATAGAAGGCCACCAAATTGGTCAGGCAGGATTTCTCCTTAGTGAAGCCATGCTGGCTGTCACCAAGCACCTTGTTGTTTTTCATGTGCCTTAGCATGTCTTCCAGGAGAATCTGCACCAAGATTTTGCCAGGCACAGAGGTGAGACTGACTGGTCTGTAATTCCCCGGCCTGACTTTTCTAAAGAGCCTGTAACCTTCCATTCCAACACTCCAGTCATAGAAGCCATCCCACCATGTTTCTACAATGCCTATTATATCATACCCCTGTAGACGTGCACACATCTCTAATGCCTCTTGTTTGTTCCCCATGTTATGGGCATTTGTGTAGAGGCATCTGAGCCAAGCTCCAGCTGAAGCCGGCTCATTGGCTGGAGTGGATGGGATATCTCTACATTGCTCTTGCATTTATTATAGGTGCTGGCAACTGACTGGGTGTGTTGGGATGGAATGATGTCCCACTTCCCCAGCACATCTAGTTTAAAGCCTCCTTGACTAGTCTGGCAAGCCTCTTACCAAAACTGCTCTTTCCCTTCTTTATCATCAGACCAGCTCCACCAGCCCCCCACTTAGTTTTTATTATTCACATTGACCATGTCCTTTCCCTCTATTAGATGTGTTGAGGTTCAATTCTGTACAGAATCTTGAAGATCATAATGGATGAAACAGTTAAACCCTGTTTTAATTTTTATGTGTATGCATTACATCCTGGAATAAAAATATGTACAGCACCTTCTATATGCTTAGTACAGAAAAAATAGTTCTATCTTTGCTATAACAGCCAAATTTTAGATTTAAAACACATGCTATGGCTAAAGAAATACCCATGATATTAGGAATTACATAGCATCTACTTCAGAGGTGGGAGAAGAGGGATTTTTTTTTTCTGGTTTTCCTTTTTTCTTTTGAATTCCAAGGCAGGTTGTGTTTCAGTGCTGAGGGGGGCGACCCCTGAAGACCTTTCCATTCTGAAAAGGTTTTATCAAAGATTTGCACAAAGCAAAATTGTCTTTCTCCTGGCTCTTGTCCTGTCTGTGTAGATAGCCTCTGAATAAAAGTATTAATATTTAAAATTGACGTAGATAAACAGAATACTGGCTAGTACTTGCATGGTTACTTGCTTCCTGTTATATGTTTCCTGTGATATCTTTTTTCTTTTTTTTTTAATTGTAGCTAGGGATATAATTTTGCAGCTATTTTTTTGTTATAAATTGTGTGGCTGAGCTCTCTCACCTCTTTTGTAACTCTGAACTTCACCTTTTAAAAGGGCTGCATTTCATAATAAAACCAATAGATCTATTGTTACATTTATTCCTGCAATATTCAAAAGCTTGGAATTAAGGAGAAAAATTTCATAAGGCAGCATTCCATTTTTGTTATCCAAGTTTGTATCAACAATAAAGCTGTATAACTAAAAACTAAATTGCCCTGATGATGAGGGACAACAGGCCTCATTATTTCAGACTTGAGACTTGACACAGTCTAAAACTGCTGCCACAAACCCTTAGAGTTCAAACATTGCTGGTTTGAGGGCTTGTAGAAGCAATACTAAGCTCTTCCACTTCTAACTCATGCCTGCATTCCTGCTATCTCTTGCCTGCCTTGACAACATAAGGCGGCAGACTGAGGCATAGCTGGATGTGCAGGGATGCAAGCACAGTGACTAGGAACATCTGCAGTCTCCCAACAGGAAAATTTATAGCTGAATGATGGCAACTTCACAGGCAGAGACAGGGGTTTGTGGTGTCAGAAGCGAACTGGTGTACAGAGCCATTTGCAGCACAACAGCCAACATTCAGCTCTCCAAACCTATGACTGTGGGGCATGGTTGTCCTCTCTGCTCTATAGCTTGAGGGAACAAAGCCCTGTGAACAGACTACCATCTCTGTGGATTTTTGGTGGATTGGTACAGTGAATAATTTCAGGGCGTGACTGCAGAGTGCAGGAAGGATGCTTACTCTGTTATTTTCCTATGGAAGATGTCTGTTACAGACATTTGAAATAGCCATAAAAAAATATTTGTCTGACCACCTAAACTCTTGAAAATCTTAATGTGGAAACATTTAATTCCACTTTATTTCCTGAGATGACCTCAAACTTTCAGTGGGAACCTGTTCAACTACTGCCAGGAAGTGTTTAGTAGATGGTTGGTGTACAAAGATTTCCCTTGACACAGCAATGAGCTTTTAGATCTGAAAGCTGTTACACAAGCATGCTTTACTATCAGTCACTAGTTCTGATGATTAAAGAAATCTCGTGATTAAAGAAAACAGAAGTGGCCAGAATCTGAAGTTAATGTAATTTGCAGCTGTTACTGTTTAACATGACAAATGGACAGATGGAGGTGAGGAAAAAAGATGAATACAGAGTCAAGAGACTTCCCCCCCCTTCCACACACACCCCCAAGATTTTTAAAGTTTGTTTTCTAGTCTTACACCTAAGATAGTTTGGGAACTTGAGCAAGTTTGGGTCTTTGTATATTGTTCTTTACATTTGTTGCTGAAATTATTGCTAAATCTACAGACCTTCATATAGCCTGAGACAGCTAATAATGCATATTAGACTCTGTAACTGGATTTTGTGAGTATGACACCCCAGGCAATTCTTTAGGATCATGAATACTGGGAGCCCATCATCAAAAAAATGGAGATACTCAGCTTTCTTGTGCTATGGAATTCTAAAAATATTTAGCAATAAATTTTTTCCTCCCATCTGATGCAAAAATGCAGATTTGTCAGATTTGTTCCCCCCAAAATAAATGATGAATTTCATATTTTGAAAAAATTATAGTTCTTCCTTGAAAATTTCAATTTAAAAACCTTTGATTTTTAATTAATTCACACCCACTTTTTAATCAAAATTTATTAGAATAAAACCAAAACCATTCAATTATATTGGAATACTTCTTTCCACAAATTTTTAAGACTTTGGCTTTTGTCTTTAGTTTGTCAAAAGAAAACACATTTAGAGAGATGAAATACTTTTCCAGGCAGAAAAAATTCAACTTAAGTTCAGCCTAAATTGGGTAACAATT
This sequence comes from Pezoporus wallicus, assembly GCF_028554395.1. Taxonomy (NCBI): domain Eukaryota; kingdom Metazoa; phylum Chordata; class Aves; order Psittaciformes; family Psittacidae; genus Pezoporus; species Pezoporus wallicus. The sequence goes on from NW_026640488.1 coordinate 9,925,047, forward strand.
ATTAATGGGTTAGTTATTGTTAAATTTTAGAGCATTGGAGTCGGGACCTCATTTTCTGTATCTTGGCATTTTACAGGACAGGGGAACATATATAAATGGTTGGTGGTTTACAAAAATGTAAAATTAACAGCTATCAAATATCAGAACTTCTGGATAAAGGCATACTTTTTAAAGGGCACCCAAAAAGCAGTCTCGAATATGGTTCTGTGAATTACTGGATTCTCACAGACCACAGTTTGGAAGCTGACGCTAAATATAGTACCCATTGTTTCTCCTTACATAGGAGGATGTGAAATAGGCAGAGAAAAACTGAAATCTGTAAAATTTATCTACCTGTAAAATGGGTCAATGACGTTTCCTTCCTTCCTGTATTTTGAGATCCCTTCATGAAAAATGATATATAAGAATAAAATAGTAGTGTTGCTTGTTACTGCTATCTAATAAAGAAATACAATGCAGTTTGCTTAAGTTGTGTTAGCTGCAAACTCTCATTGCAGAGGATAAAGAAGATGGAAAACTCAGACACGTCAGATTTTTGTTACAAATAATTGCTGAGAACTTTCTCTTTGTAATGAAATAACCACAAGGACATGGATTAACTATGATTTTCTACCAAGAGTCAAAATGATAATCCCACCATTTAAAAGCTATTTATGGTTATGGTAAAGGCTATGGTCTAGTGTAAGTTGAACTTCTTTCCAGAATGCATGTGATATTTCATAGCTGGCAGAATTTTGCAAAGTCTATTTATGCTGTAATACATTATTCTTTGAAGATAAGATTTGGTGCCTGACTCTTTCATCCTTTTTTGAGTCAGCTAGAAATAAAGCAGGTAACCAGCTCAGGATCTGTGGCTTTATTTAAGAAACAATTTTTTGTAATAATTAGTGTAACACACAAGTATGTTTGCATAACTACCTAACATGAATAAGGAATAATCTGAGTGCAAACTTGAATCTCAGTTACTAATAGAATAAGCCCTCAAAAAAGTATGTAGTTTATAGCGTAATTAGGAGTTAGGAGTATTTTGTTATGTACTGTAGCAGTGAAGAGACTTTAAATACACCTGTTAAGATCAGATATTCACTGATTCTGCTTTAAAAATAGCCCATGTACTTAAAAGAAAACTGAAAAAAAGTGTGTCATTGTTGAGAAACTTTGGCTCTTTTTAAAGCTTTATATAAATTGTAAACCATCTGTAAATAATACCTGTATCATTAAAAATGACAAAAAAGAAATCTTGGGGGCTGGACTGGAGGATCTTAAGATTCTTTCTAACCTAAACAATCTTGTGATTTCTGTATCTTAGCATTGGTGCAATAATGTTTTGTTTTTAAGTCATGGAATTTTTGAAAAATTCAAGGGGAAGGACACCTCAGGAAGTCCGAAGTAGGGCCACCTTTGACTTTAAGTCACATAATTCAGGGTGTCCAATGGCAGGGCCTTGCCATCCAAGGACATCCTGCCATCCCAGCCAGGAGCAGCAGGGACATCACACCATCCCAGCCAGGAGCAGGGCAACCAGAGGCAGCCCCAAGCATTGGGCATCTACCCGGGGATGGACCAAGGCCAGGCCTGGATGTCAGCCCATAAGTGGGAATCAGAAACAGGCCCCAAAAAGGGAATCTGTGATAGACACGGCTCCACAATGGTGGGGCAGGGCTGTGGGAAAAGGATGATGGCCTGCTGGGTCATAGCACAGTCCCACACAGTTTGGTGTCAGTGGTCACCTGCACAGGCCCTTGCCCAAAATGGCTACTGATGATGTGTTGGGCTGACCCTGTCCCAGCTTTCCCTTGGTTATGCTTGGTAGTCTGCCCCATGTCAGCAGCCAGAGGGAGGCCCTGGCTCAGGACCTCAGTCAAGACCTTGCTCAGCTTGCCCATATTCTGGTGCTTCCAAGGAGATTCTATGGCCTTGGTGGCACTCCTTGCTGCATCTACATGTCATTGGTTTATTTTAAGTAGCTGTTCTTCACAAATGTCTTCTTTCAAAAGAAGATCTTCAGGCTGCAAGGTACTGCCAAGTTGTAAACATGTTACCTGTCTACACTGAAGATGCTATTTAACATGATGCTGTGAACCACTGAATAGAGCTTACAGGTCAGTTGATAGTTCTCAAAATCGCATTACAGAATTGTGTGGTTCAAGCTTGTCTGTGTTTGAGCTGATTTTCTTGAAATGAAAACTGAAATTTGCTGTTTAATCTAGAATTACAGTAGTAGCAGTTATATGCACAATATCTTCTGTCACTGTGGTTGAGCTGTCTTTAGGTCGGACTGCAATACTCTAAATCTTTAAGATTTTATTACAATGGACTCCTTTGTAGTGCATCAGGTTCTTGTGGCTGAATTGTAAATTGTATAGTTACTCCGAAGGATTTCCCGCCTGTGCTGCTGCACATACTGTGAATTCTAATTTCAAGTTGGGTTTAGCAGTTTGTTTAGGAACTATGTCTATGCCACAGTCTTACTTAATCTCTTTCCATGTGACATCTGTCACTTCATCACCCTGGAAGAGGTTCACTTGGCATGTGAACTGTGTGCAAGTCAGCTGTTCTTCCACTTTTTAGCTATTTTGTAGTCCATGTCAGAACTTTATGTTCTTATTAGAAGCCCTTACCCTCTTTGCTGCTTCCACAGTTTGTTGTGATTAATTATGCTGGTGAGTTGTACTGACTCACCATGAAGGAAGAAGGCTGATATGGCAATGCCAAAACAAAAATTTAACCAACAGACTTTTTAAATCTTTTGTGCGTGTGTTAGAAATGAGGAGAATAGGTCAAGTAGTTAGAAATCCTGGAGGGCTTCTAAACAGTGACTTGCAATCAGAGCAAGATGGCTGCTAAACGGCAGAACTGCCATCCTTTTACAGGGACCATTTCTTGAAACTGCCAGTTCCACCAACTTTTCCCCTCTGCTTTCGAACTTCTTCATAAACTTCCTTTAAACTTCTGATAGCATCAGCCAGAGACTGATGAAGGAAACAATGTGGTCTGTGTTTCACTTTGAGACCTAGAGGGTATGCAAAGATATCAACATCAGCAGATTCTTGTGAAAGCACTAAAGTACTTTTCTTCCACATATTTTACTTCATACAGCCATGAGTCTCTGCGAGGTAAAAGTTGTAGTTTTAATCTGTAGAACCATAGAATATGCTAATTCTACCTGTATTATCAGTGTCTGTGATATGAGTATCAAATGCACTGTTCACATTTTGAATTTTTTTTTTCCTGAAAACTTTCAGAAGAGATAATGACAATTGTAATTGTTCCTTTTGTTACCTTTAATGTTAAATGCTTTAATTTTATGGCATGTTATCTGTGTAATTTTGCACTGTTTTCCAATTCTGTGCATAATTTTAGCTGGAAAGTTGCTGACCAAGCCTGATACTGTGAAAGATAGCATGCCCGTGTTGTTAGGTGAGTCTTCTCTATGCACATGTTCAACAGTGATTTTTTTTCCTTTTTTTTTTTTTTTTGTCTTGGTAATAAATTATTTTTCTTTTATTCTTGTTTGACAAATAGGACAAATGAAAAATGTTTTAATTTCTCATTCAGACTGAGGATTGTATTTTCTGTTTATACTAAGCTGCTACACCTGTGGAAGGCTAATGCCATTATGTACGTGCCATTAAGGGCAAGCAGAAGAAAATAAAACTGCAAAAATTTTCAGGATTAAGTTGCTCAAACACATGTTGGTATGGAGAAAAGTGCATGAAAATGACAGCATCTGATCTGGCTTTTAGTTTTTATTTGATTTGTGAAGCTGCAGTTTAACATTCTTTGCTATTTTGCTTGAAAACTGTGCATTTGATATAAAAACTTTACAAAATCTTAGGATTTGTAAAATCCTTTCAAAATCTTAATCCTGCAAATCAAGGTTACTGTTTCTTAAAGAAACGAACAGTGGGGTACAATTTGCCTGAATACTTACAACTCATAAGGTTAATGTTACTAGGCTTTGCAGGGTTGAAGTTTTAACATTTTTTGGTATTTTATCTGTAAACTACATATTTTATATAGAAAGTCCTTATTTTTTTTTAAGGATCATAAACATCTTTAAGATGAGACAATTTTTGAATTTTTTGTGCAAATTACCCTTTCTGACCCTTCTTTTTAAGTCTACAACAGAAGAATATAATATGATTCTATGTTTACAACTGATAAGATTAACGATTTCAGATCTATTTTTCTTTTAATATCTGTATTTTGTTTGTTAAGAGTACTACTGCCCAGAGAAAACTACACTTTCTCATGCTTGCTTAAACACTTTTAATATAGTTAAGGTGCAGCCTTCAGTGATTAGCATGGTATTTCTCGTTTCCTAGAGACCAAGTGCTAAGTCTATTAGACATTTCCTGCTATTCTTTTGAATTGTAAATACTATTCTTGTAAATTGAAAAGACCAGTGTAGGGAGATATTCATGCAATTTCCCATCTATTAAAGATGTAGGTTTGAGAATAGAGAAACAATAAAATGGAAGTTTTTCATAGAAATTAAGGCACACTATAGGTGGAATTCACACTCTGAGCATTCACAGAGAGCAAATATTTGGAATGTTAGCACCAATTATTTTCCTTTTCTCAGTATCTGTTTGAAGAACATATCAACACATAACTAAAGCAAATGGTCAAATCCTGATCTCAGCAATGCTGGAGGAAAGTCTGTAGCAACTCTTTTTAGTGTCAGTGAAATTATTCAGTGACATTGGTGAGATCAGAATTTGGCCTCCTGCTTTATCTTTTCAGAAAGTCCTTCAGTATACAAATGCAGATGTTCTAATTCTTAAATTAAGCTATTTGGCTAGCATTGGAATAGCAGCCAGTCGGAACACAGCGAGCTTACAATTTACACTGAGCAATGTACACTGTTTGTAAGAATTAATGTTTATAGCCGGATACAGCTGATTTGGAGGCAGGAGAGAATGGAGGGAAAAGGAGGAGAAGGAAAAAAGAGTAAAGTCCAAGGAGGGGGAGAGGAGGGAGAATGAAATCACACAACCTCCTGAATGTTAGCTCTGTGTGTCAGCCTGAAGAGGAAGAGGACCACCCATGGGGAGGACAAGCGAGCCTAACCTTTACTTGAAATTCTGGCTGCCTTTGAAATGCAGCATCCTACAAAGCAGCTGCAGCAAAAATTATTAACCAGCCTCAAGTGCAGGTATAAACTGAATGCTATCCAGACTTCAGATGCATCCTGTCAGCTGTGTTTATGTATGTTTATCTAGAACATGTGACGTTTATTGGACTTGGTTAATCTTTGCTGGTGTGGAAGAGCTCAGACTTGGATGACCCTGCTGCATTTGAGAAGGGCAGGTGATAGCTGCATTATTTCTTTCCTTAAGGATTCTGCTGGGAAAGAATGAAATTTCATTACAGCTTAGATTGTCCAGGAATTGTTTATGAATATATCAGTATTTTCTGAATTGACCTGTTTCTCGAACATGGAGACCAAGCTACTTTTACGTGGATGCTGGCAACTCTTGGTGTGATTTTTATTTCTTAGTTCTACCTTGAACTTTTAAAGTTCTTCCCTTCTCTGTGCAGAGTTTTGAGCCCTTTACATCATTATACCCTTGTGGCTGTAGAGACCACAAGGTAAGTAGAGAGAGGAATGCTTGTAATTCAGCCTCTTACTCTCATGCCTGATACCTTCATTATAATACTATCTAAACAACCCCCTTAAATACTAAAGCAAGCTGGGATAGCAGCAACACCTAGGATTTTCTCGGATTCTCTACATCAGTTTTGTCCTAAAAAAAAAAAACCAGAAAAACCACCTCCCACCCCCCCCTCCCAAACACACACACGAATCCCAGGCAAAAGAAATTGTTCTCAGAATTATAACAGCATTGAGCTTCTTCAACTCAAGGTTTCAGCATATTTTGCACCTTTGGCTTCAAGGCAGTCCTTAAAAAAGTCCTTAAAGTCCTTTACTGCTTGTGCTGCAGTAAAGAAAGCTTGCAGGTGCAGCTCTTTTCCTTTCAAAAGTTTTGACTGTGAAAGCAACCCCTTTCTTTCTCTTATTCAAATGGGTGTGCTTTGTCCTTAGAAATAAATGTTGTCCAGTTTACAGAAAAAGAATGTGTTTTTTTTTTTTATTTCCAGGGACTAGCTGTGAGGCCTGGTTCAATGATGCCCATAGTTCTGTCTTCAAAAGTTCTTCCATTGCCAGAAGTGGTGGGATAGTGCCTTGCTGTAGCTCCCCTCTGCTTGGGAGAAAGAGGGGCTGGAAAAGGGAAGGCATTCAAGATGGATTGTTTTTTCATCAGCAGAAGTGCTTTGCTGTCTCACTGATAAAAGCCCTGTATACAAGACTACAGATTTCAGCTCATGGTCTCTTTCACTTGTACAACATGGCAATCTTTAAAATAATACACTTTACACATATTAGTGATGTTTTCCATGACCCAAATGTACTTGCAAGTTGTATATGCCAGTCAATAATTTTAGAAAATACTCAAAATGAGGTAAGAGAAAAAAGTTTATAGTGTGTTGTGTCCTGTACTAAACCTCTAGTGTGCGCACACATGTTTTACTGCTGAATTATTTGGATTATTATTTTATCTCAAAGTAGGGGGTTTTCATCCAAAAGTTTTGCAGAGGGGTAAAGTAAGACTTAGAAAAACTCTTGCCAAAGGTGTCTTGATGAACAAGAGTTGGAGGTACTGCAATAAAACCAACTTTTTAATTCCAGTAATTTTTTGAAAGATGATAATATATTGCAGCTGCTATACTACTATAGTTTTCTTTTACTAATTCACATTTTTGTAATAACAAGGCATATAAGTTTTACCAAGTAACGTGAAATCTAAAAAGAGTAACTCTCGTGTTGTGTCAACATCAAAGTCTATGGAAAAAAAACTAAATAATAGATAGTAGGAAAGTGTGGGGCTTTTTTATTTGGTTTTGGTGGTATTTTTTTTATTTTTTAATGCCTTACTCTTTGAGCTATTTGTACGCTTTTTCTCATTATAAAAATCTCTGTAGGCTGCAGGGTAGGCTGACTGATTTAACTCAAGAAAAATCTGTCCAAAGTGAAGAAGACACCTGTGGTTCAGGAAGTCACTAAGTTGCAAGCTAGCTGGAGACTGGGAGAGCATTTAGGGGAAATATCAGCCTATACTTGCTCTATTTATTTGCTGTTCCTGATCATTTTGTTCACTGAAAAAGAGGACACTTGTCCAGATGATATTTTGGCCTAAGTCTGTGCCTTTTTTACCCAAGAACTGAGTAGAAAAGACATGTAAGTCAACAAATAGTAGTAGCTCTGCTTTTTTAGGCTGCAATCTGAACTTGTCTGGTTTTACAAGTCTAAAGGAAAATGTTACGACTCTAAAAACCACAAAAGAACACTTTCATTGTGGCATGTTGTAAAAAGTAGATGAATAAACATTTGTATAGCCTGTGTGCTCTCATAAATGTTTTGGGTTGTATTTGAAGTGGAAAGCACAGCAGTCTTGAATAGCTGCTTGCAACAAATCCACTCTTAATAGATCAGTGCCGGGAGTGATGCATAATTCAAAATTATTGCAGCTGGATGTCAGCATGGACTGGTTCTCAGCATTTTTCAAGTAAAGATGTCTGTTTTCCCCACTCGCCACACCCTTCACCCATTTTTCTCACAAAACTGTTTAAAAAAAGAAAAATAATTGTTGAGAAGAATGGGAGCAGTGCTGTGTTGTGGGGTTACTTGACTCCAGTGCTACAGGAAAAAAAAAAAGTGAAAAACTAAACATCATTCCTATAGAAAACCAGAACAGTTTATTTCCCCATTTTTAAAATAATCCTACTGTGGTTTTTTGTAGGAACCCTTTGAAAGCATTTCACTTTCTGGCACCGGATGTATTTGGAGCAACTGTGTTTTGTATTACCATGTTGCACTGGGATATCCTGGTGTTAAAGAATATTTTCCTTTTCCCATAGATGCCAGCCAAGACATGCTGAGGGCAGAAGAACTATTATTATGTGAAAATTACCAGCTATTCTCTGCTTCATAGCTGTTATTCCTTTCTGATAAGAACCCATATCTGAAAGTGCCTGCCTGTTGAGGAATTATTCATATACCATATATTTCAAACAGAGAGCAGTCCTAAGACCATTCCTGTGACTCACTGCTCCATATTGACCCTGATAACTACAGAATGTTATCATTTGTATAATTAAGAATTTGAACGGGATGGCATTAGGTGCAAATGTCTGCCTTCTGAAAGGTAAAGTAGTTTGCAAGCAATTGTGCAAGATGGACAAGGACCAACACTACTAGACCTATTAGAAGCATGAAATAAAAACCTACTTAGCAGTTATGTTACAGAAGTGGTATTCTAAATTCCTTTCTCAAAGTTATTTGTTCAGAATGTGTATGGATATATGCATGCTTTTTCTCAAACCTCACTTTTTTTTTTTTTAATTTGGGTGAAATTTTTCTCTGAAAAGCAAAAAACACAATACAAACTGGACAGAACTAATATGACCAACCGTGAAGATACATAAACAATCATTTATGCAGAGATATACAAAATAATCAGTCCATATGTAGGAATGACTGAGCTGTTTCTGGTAAGAACTTAAGTAATAATTGAATAAATCTAGATGAGAGAATGGTGGAAGAAAACCACTGTAAAGGAATAGGAGGCTGAGATGCTCACTTCCTCCTTTCCAGCAAGAAGGGAATAAAGAAGGAAAGGCGGTTTGGCCACCTCTGCCTGATAATGAATGAAACATGCATTTTGCTGCCATAGTATCATTTAATGACTTGGTTTGTTTATTTAGAGGGCTCTATAAAAGTGTGCCATAAGAATTGTTGAGATTTAGATTTCCCTGTCCAATTCTAATAAACAGCCTACTTTGAAGATAAAATGCCTTCGGTATACAGTATACCCCTCTCTGTCCCTGATATTAGGGCATTTTGGTCAGTAGTTTTACACAGGATGGATAAATTGTTGATATACTTTGATTAAATTCTTACACTACAAATACTCTCTTAGGTGTTACCTACTCCAACACAGTCCCATGAATAAGTGTTCATTTGTATGTTTCAAGGAAGCTGATGCTTCTAGTGTTAAACGGGAATGGTGCAGCTTAATACACTAAATAGGTACTTTAAAAAATTATGGGAAATGATTGAATAATGTAAAAATTCTTTCTTTAGTTCTTGATAATTGTGTGGGAAGCCCTACAGGAAAGCAATGAATGACATTTTCATGCCTGACTTCTGGAACAAAAAAAAGTTTGAAATCATGGAATTCTGGTTTTGTTCCAGCTCACTGGGGTCCTGCTACTGACCTCAATGGAGTCTCGCTCCTGTTTCCAGTGAGTTGCATCTAGTGACAGAAGGCAAGCTGAAGCTATTTAGTAGAAGGACTTATGTAACTTAGTATTTTTGGTATATCTGAATTATGCAGAAACCCTGGAGACAGCTGCAGTAGTAGCTTAAGGACAGAAAAAGATTTTGTGTTGACCTGGGAAGAGAAGCCTGTTTGCATCTTTGTGTAGTATTTTAGTTGTTACAGCTCTGTACTTTAGAAGCCTAAAGAGAAATAGGTTTGCTCTAGTGTATTCTAGTGTGCTTTAGTTCTTAACTTTGCTGTTAAGACTAAACCACTAAAACCGGCTGTTTGGATTGCCTGCATTTTAATTTTAAGGTTATTTTCCTTCTCAGGTCAATCAGCTGGCCACTGAAGTAGTTCTGATTTTTTTGAGGTTTGTGTTATGTTGCACCACCTTTTCAGATTTTGAATTTTAGTTGGGTTTTTTAGATTTATCAAATCTATCTACCTCAAAACCTTCCCATGGAAGAAAATAGCAGGTCTACATGAAAGAAAAGCATTGGCATCTAGGTATAGAATCATAAAATCAGAATAGTGTGATTTTGAAGGGACCTTCAAAGGTCATACACTTCTGTACTCATTACTCAGAATTTTCAAGGCTGATATAAAGTTATTTGCTGTATAAAAATTTTAAACTCTGAGAGGAAAAAAGATCAAAACAAACCATAAAAAAGCATATTGTAGTAGTGTTTCTGTAGCTGTCATGGGTTTGAAATTTCTGCATAACCATTTTCTGGTTGTGAAGCAATCACTGATCTGTGGCTGCATGTACATCAGTTCTTTTCATTTTATTTTTTTTTTAATCTAGCTTTGTTAGGTTCCTGTGTCCTTCCAGGTGGTATCTACCTTCCCAGTTTGACATGGAATCTGCTCAGTTTTTCTGTCAAGAGCCAGCTGTGCTTGCACATGTTCTCTGTTATATTTAGGAAACAGGAAGAAACCTGATCCACTGCCAATCAGAAACGGTTGCTTGTAATGTCAAGTACATTAGTAGCTAAAACTACTTACTTTGAAGATATTTCTCTGAAAAATTTGAGTTATAAGAGCAAATTCCTTTTCTTTTTCTTCAAGAAAACCTGATTTTAAATTTTACTGGTTGTGATGCAGCTACGTTTTTCTTGCTTTGACAAAGGCAAGCTTCTTGATCCAAACCAATTTTAGATTGAAATGCAGAACAGTTTTGATCTTGACAGAATGCGATTGTGGATGGATTCAGCTGGCTCAGGTTTACAGACTTCAGTGCCTGTAATACAGCCCCTCATGTTTTTCCCCTTCCTTATGCAATTGGGCACTGCTTTGGAAAGAAAGGAGCATGAATAATAAGCTCTCTCTGGCATCTGCAGAAGGCAGTAGCTGGAGCTCATGATAGAGGTCACTGTTGGGACAGGAGGTTTGTATTGTGTCCTCTTTTCCTGCTGCCAGTCATTTACTTTTTTATAGGCATTAAATGTTAAAATAAAAATTATTATACATTACAAGCACTTCCTTTGATGAAGTATACAAATGTCATTTTAAACAAAGTGGACTAATTCTATGGTTGATTTAAATTTAACATTCCACTGGAGCAGCTTTATGTTAGGACTTGATTCATTTGCATCCCAGCTGTAACTGCCATTTTAACTAATTTTCCTAGTAACAAATACCAGATGATAGTTCCCAGGCTAGCCTTTAGAAAAGACCTGCAGTGAGCTACTAAATGTATTAACTTTAGAAGGGCTGTATTTCTTAAATGGCTGTATAAAGAACTTTATTCTTGTAGATGTATCAGTCATTAAATGCTTTTTGAAGAGACTTGTATCTTTTATTTTTAAACAATATTAAGACAAACATACTGTCAGTCTATTTTCTAAGTTCATACTTTGTTATTTCTTGTTGCAATTTAATGTACCTTTTGTTCATTTGTAGTATCAGTACTGCGTTTCTTGTGATGGAATTAATTTTCTTCATAGCAGCCCATATAATGCTATGGTTTAGATTTGTGACCAAAACAGTGGTGATAAGTAATATCAAAAATATCAGCATTATCACTTGCACTGCATCAAGACCTTCTCTATTTCTCACTTTGCTCCTCTTGGGGAATAAGTAGGGGATGGGCAAAAGATTTGGAGGGCACAGCAGTGGGACAGCTGACCCAAACTGACCAAAGACAGATTCCATGCCATCCTCAGGAAAAAAAAATGGCAGTGGAGAGTTTTTCCAAGGTATCCTTTGCTGGGAGATTGGCAGGGCATTGGTCTGCTGGTGGGAGGTGGTGACTGCCTTTGCATCAGTTGGGTTTTTTGTTTGGTTTTCTTCACTTCTTGAACTGTCTTCATCTTCATCCACCGGTTTTGGGTTTTGTTTTTTGTTGGGTTTTTTTGTTTGTTTGTTTGGGGTTTTTTTGTTTTCTTTTGCCCTTGCAATTCTCTCCCTTATCTAACTGGGAGGGAGTAAGCAAGAGACAGGTTGGTGTTTAGCTGCCAGCTAGGGTCAACCCACTGTTGTATTATATGCTGATAAAACATTTTGCATTTCATTTTTCTAAGGTTGCAAGAATGTTCACATTATATTGTAGCTTAAAATTTATAGTTTTATGAACTTTGTGCAGAGAGGAAAGAGTGCAAGTATAGAAACTAATGCAAACCCTCTTCCTGTGCCAAATCTGAAATACTTTTATATGGGAAATTTCTTTATACGTGTAGAGAGAAGTAGTGTCAGCTGCAAAAACATTGAAAACTTTTGAACAAACTGGGGACTTCTCCAGAAACTTCACTATGTTTAGGTGAAAATTGTTATTTGCCAACTGAAATATACATAGGTGTCGTGGTTTAAACCCAGTCAGGTAACTTGTTCACTCACTCCCAGTGAGTGGTGCCGAGCTGACAACAATCGAGGTCTGTGTCCCACCCCCCCCCGGGGTTCTCCCCCACTCCCGGAGGAACGGGGAGGAGGATCGAAAGAGTGCAACTCCCACGGGTTGAGACAAGAACAGTCCAGCAACCAATGTACACAAATCACCACCGCTACTATCAACTACAACAATGATAAGGGAAAATAACAAGGGAAGAGAATACGATACCACCGGCCACAAAGACGAGTTCCACCCGGAAGCCCGTGTCCTTCCGGGTAACTCCCAGTCACCCCCCCACCCCGGCCATGACGTGCTGTGGTATGGAATACCTCCCTGGCTAGCCCGAGTCAGGCGCCCCGTCTCTGCTTCCTCACAGCTTCCCCTCCTCCCTGGCAGAGCATGAGCCTCACAGAGTCCTTGGTCAGGGTAAACATCACTTAGCAACAACCGAAAACATCGGCTTCACCAACACTGTTCTCAAGCTAGAAGTCAAAACACAGCACTGCACCAGTTAACACAAAGGAAAAACATGACTGCTACTGCTGAACCCAGGACATTATCCACCCCTTATTCCATACCATTCACGTCGTGCTCAGATCCCACATTTTCAATACACCATTGCTCTCCCATATATATACATCCATATACATACAGACCAAGAGGAAAAGATCATTTTCTTAGTGCATGGACCAATCCCTATAATGCTGCCGAGTCCATTCGGTCCATGCTGTTCAAAGTTCATTCTCTGTTGGGATGATGGCTGGAGGGAAGTCAGGGCCAGTCGCTGGTGACCTGGAGACATCTAGTTGATGGGCTATAAAAGCATTACACAGCAGGCAACAGCATACAATTGAGTTCACTGGCTGTTTTCCCCTAAAATCAAATCCCCTTGAGGTATACATCGGACTTCCCCATCTTCCCGCATTACCCACCAAGTATATCCAGGTCCCTGAGCAAAAGCAATCCCACGAGTGGGTTTGCCTTTACCTGAAGCAGGAATTACCCAGACTGTCTTCCCCAGCAAATTCTTCATATGCACCACGGGAACTTTGTCCCCCTCTACAATATGTAAAAGTTCTGACTGGGCTGGGCCAGCCCTGTTGGCAGATCCTCTGGTGTTGACCAACCAGGTGGCCTTTGGTAAGTGTGTATCCCAATGCTTGAAAGTTCCCCCACCCATTGCTCTCAGTGTAGTTTTTAACACCCCATTGTACCGTTCAATTTTCCCAGAGGCTGGTGCATGGTAGGGGATGTGATATACCCACTCAATGCCATGCTCTTTGACCCAAATATCTATAAGGTTATTTCGGAAATGAGTCCCATTGTCTGACTCAATTCTCTCTGGGGTGCCGTGTCGCCACAAAATCTGTTTCTCAAGGCCCAGGATAGTGTTCCGGGCAGTGGCATGGGGCACAGCATATGTTTCCAGCCACCCGGTGGTTGCTTCCACCATGGTAAGCACATGGCTCTTGCCTTGGCGGGTTGGTGGCAGTGTGATATAGTCAATCTGCCAGGCCTCCCCATATTTATACTTCAACCATCGTCCTCCATACCAAAGAGGCTTTAACCGCTTGGCTTGTTTAATTGCAGCACATGTTTCACACTCATGAATAACCTGGGCAATAGTGTCCATTGTTAAGTCCACCCCTCGATCACGGGCCCATCTGTATGTTGCATCTCTGCCCTGATGGCCTGAAGCGTCATGGGCCCACCGGGCCAAAAATAATTCACCTTTATGTTGCCAATCTAAGTCCATCTGAGCCACTTCAATCTTAGCCGCTTTATCCACTTGTTGGTTGTTCTGGTGTTCCCCAGTGGCCCGACTCTTGGGTACCTGGGCATCTACATGACGTACCTTCACCACCAGGTTCTGCACCCTGGCAGCAATATCTTTCCACAGTGCAGCAGCCCAGATGGGTTTACCTCTGCGTTGCCAGTTGCTCTGCTTCCATTGCTTCAACCACCCCCATAGGGCATTTGCCACCATCCATGAGTCAGTATAGAGATAAAGTACTGGCCACTTTTCTCATTCAGCAATGTCCAGGGCCAGCTGGATGGCTTTCACCTTGGCAAACTGACTCGATTCACCCTCTCCGTCAGCAGTTTCTGCAACTTGTCGTCCAGGACTCCATACAGATGCCTTTCATCTCCGCTGCTTTCCCACAATACGGCAAGAGCCATCAGTAAACAAGGCATACTGCTTTTCACTTTCTGACAGTTTATTATATGGTGGGGCCTCTTCAGCACGCACCACCTCCTCCTCTGGTGACATTCCAAAATCTTTGCCCTCTGGCCAGTCCATGATGACTTCTAGAATGCCTGGACGACTGAGATTTCCTATTCAAGTTTGTTGTGTAATCAGTGCAGCCCATTTACTCCATGTAGCATCAGTTGCATGATGTGTAGAGGAGGCCCTGCCTTTGAACATCCAGCCCAGCACGGGCAGCCGGGGTGCCAGGAGGAGCTGTGCTTCAGTGCCAATCACTTCCGAAGCAGCTCGAACCCCTTCATAGGCTGCCAGTATCTCTTTCTCAGTTGGGGTATAGCTGGCCTCAGACCCTTTATATCCCTGACTCCAAAAGCCGAGGGGTCGACCTCGAGTCTCCCCTGGAGCTTTCTGCCAGAGGCTCCAGGTAGGACCATCGGCCCCATTGTCCCAGCATCGGAGTAACCAGGTGATGATGTGCTCCCCTGGTTGACGGGTAAAATCTTTTCGCATATTCCGCAGCTCAGTTGAGGTCCGAGGTCGAGAAGTTACCTCTTCTTCTTCTTCTTCTTCGTCATGTGATGATGACTCCTGATCAGATTCTGGACCGGGTGGTGAATTCATTGGTTCTTCATCTCGCTTCACCCTTTTTGCCTCCTTTTTGCTTGTTCTCTTGCGTACAGGGGCAACTGATATTGGTACGAATTGGTCCTCTGGTTTGGCTGCAGTGATTATCACTGTGGTTTGAGTAGCAACTGTACTTGTTGCTGGGGGTGGTGTAGCTGCTGTACTTGGAGCTGGGGTAACCACGCTGTCTGTTGCAGTTGAAGTTTGAGCAGCTGCTGTACTTGCCACTGGGGTAGCTGCTCTGTTCATTGAGGCCAAAGTTTGAGTAGCGACTGTGCTTGTTGCTGGGGGTGGTGCAGCTGCTGTGCTTGGAGCTGGGGTAACCGCGCTGTCTGTTGCAGTTGAAGTTTGAGCAGCTGCCGTACTTGCTGCTGGGGTAGCTGCGCAGTTCATTGCAGCCAAAGTTTGAGTAGCGACTGTTGCTTTGCCCTCAGATCTGCCGACATTCTTTTCCTTTTGAAGGTGCTGGATAGTGTTGAACAAGGCCCTGTAAGCATAGGCCAAGCCCCAGCACGTTGCCGTGATTTGTCCATCTCTGGTATGGCCAGAATGACCACACACCTCATTTAAGTGTTTTACTAATTCTTCTGGATTTTGCAGTTGTTCGGTAGTGAAATTCCAAAGTACTGGAGGGGCCCACTGACCTAGATACTTGCCCATACTATACCACACACCCTGCCACTCATGGCTGTCCAGCCTCAGGGAAAATCTCTCGGTCCTCCTACATTGTCGTTTGACCCCAGACAAGACCCAAACCTGACTCTGCTTAACTCTTGAAATCAGTAGTGGGCAAAACACACTCTGTATGCGTGTTAGCATGGTGATTCCCATCACCATCAGCAAACAAGTCTCAACAGCATTAAAATGCCATTCAAAAAATTCAAAACTCTCAAATGTAAATGGTTTGGGGGGACGACTGGGAGGGTAAAAGAATGTCTCCTTCACAGGTTGAGCACCTGAGAAGGAGAAAAAAGATGTGTAATTGCTAAGCACCTCCATCATATACCTCCCAAAGTATAAAGGTGGTGACCACACTGGGAACATAAGCCAGATCAGTTTCATGATCAATGATTCTATTGTATTACAAGTCATTACCATAAAGTACAATGGGACAAAAACCTTAGCCCAAGCCCCACACTTGAAAAGCACTAATACAGCAAATACCGGATGGACGTAAGATACGATATACTGAAACTGTGAGATCAAGAGGAACAACCTTGAGAGCCAATAAATCAGCATTGTGATGAGTGACTATCAATCCAGTCAGATCTGTTCTTATCTCAACCCCTCGTGCCCCACGTTGGGCGCCAAAAAGAACTGTCGTGGTTTAAACCCAGTCAGGTAACTTGTTCACTCACTCCCAGTGAGTGGTGCCGAGCTGACAACAATCGAGGTCCGTGTCCCCCCCCACCGGGGTTCTCCCCCACTCCCGGAGGAACGGGGAGGAGGATCGAAAGAGTGCAACTCCCACGGGTTGAGACAAGAGCAGTCCAGCAACAAATCACCACCACTACTATCAACTACAACAATGATAAGGGAAAATAACAAGGGAAGAGAATACAATACCACCGGCCACAAAGACGAGTTCCACCCGGAAGCCCGTGTCCTTCCAGGTAACTCCAGTCAACCGCCACCCCGGCCATGACGTGCTGTGGTATGGAATACCTCCCCAGCTAGCCCGAGTCAGGCGCCCCATCTCTGCTTCCTCCCGTCTTCCCCTCCTCCCTGGCAGAGCATGAGTCCTTGGTCAGGGTAAACATCACTTAGCAACAACTGAAAACATCGACTTCACCAACACTGTTCTCAGGCTGGAAGTCAAAACACAGCACTGCACCAGCTAGCACAAAGGAAAAAAAAAACAAAAACATGACTGCTACTGCTGAACCCAGGACAATAGGGTATACTATATTTCTTCATTAATGAATAAACCTACATGTGAGCAATGATTAATTCTGTCAGTTAGTTTGGATTTAGTGTAAAACAAACAGGGCACTGAAACTAGTCATAGTGCCTGTTCTTTCACATTATATTAAGACAAACACTTTCAAACTTTAAAACAATGTAATCTTAAATAAGAGGTGTCTGAAATATTAATCTAAATCAATTCTTGTTTCCTGATCTCTCTGCAGCAGGGTTCAGAGGAAAATGTAATTTAATAAGAAAAATGGGACATTGTAGAGGTAAGCAACAGTAGAAACTTTGGGGGATCCTTCAAAGAATACAGGTTAGAGCAGGACCTTCTGAACTGTGGTATGCATGTTGCTAAATGTATTGAAGTGAAATATGGCAAGGTACAGATAGAAGTGCCAACTGCTAAAGTCAGTATTTGTTGCAAATGTAGCTGCTGCTGCTACTACTGGATGAGTTTTTTCAACTCCTGAATGGGAAAATAAGGTTACAAAATGCACTCAATATAAGACTGCTGGGCAAATTAAATGGCAAATAGATCTGTAAGAATGAGATACATTAAAAACAAACACACAAACCCCAACATTCCAGAAACCTAAAACTAATTAGTGGGGCTTAGGCCATATTTATGTAACTCGCAGGGGTTCTTAGAAAAAATAAACTAGTAAAAATTAAAGACAAAAAGTATCAGTTATAACGATGATGTCACCAAAACAGAGGCAGAGATGATGTACTTATTCTCTGTCAAACTTCTACTGCTTGCAAACAAAAAGATGATTCCATTAATGGAATAATTTCAGCTGTAATAAGTGTGTATCAGACAAAGTTTCACTCACGCTTTTCAGATCATCTGGTGGTGCATTTAGCTGCTACACTTCAGGTTATTCATTGGGCAAACTTGTCTGCTGTCATACTGTACAGCTGGGATCAGACTCCTGAGTTGTATAAGGAATGAGCTATAAAATGCTTTGATTTCCAGTGACTGGGAGAAGTTTCCAGATAGTTCTTTTCTTTTTACTTTAAATCTGTAGCATTCTCCTAAAAATAAAAGAGCTACAAGGTATCTACTAAAAACCTTTTCTTTTTCCTTCTCTGGTATAATCTACAGCTGTAACTCAACACCTTATACAATAGGAAGAGGGTTCTGTAGTATGACAAAAAATAAAATATACTAAACATAAGGATGCAAAGTATTTGAATTTAACTGGTTTAATAAGTATACCAATATGATGCTTCTGTTCTCCTGCTTCTGTTTTGTATCTTTCTGATGTTGATAATTTTTTGTGATAATCTGAGCAATGTCAGCTGTTGTCCAAGACTGCCATTTGGTTACTTTTTCTTTCTAGCATTGTTTCGGTCACTCTTTTAAGCAAAATGTCATGAATGTTTCTTTTCATGTATGTTTAAGATTTGTCTTATTCAATGCAATATACTTGAAGGTATTTGAGTGCAAATGCCTATATCCTTCCCTATAAAATAATTTTAAGGTGCATTTCTTTGGTTATTGTGATAATATTGTGATAAATATTATCGGATTTATAATCAAGTTCACAATTCTTAGCAATTCAAAGATTTAATTTGATTTCCCACCAGAGAATGATTTTGTGCAAGTTGTCTCCAATCTGTTTCTTTCCCCCCTCTACTTACTTTTGGCCATGATCCTACCAGCTTTTTTTGTAGGTCTTTTAAACAAGATTGTTTAATGTTTATGTGTTAGAGAGCATTCAGACAAATAGTTATGATTGTAAAGCTGAGGAAGTGGTGGGATAGAAGTGAATGGGTGAGAACTTGTCAAGTCTGACTTAATCAGACATTGCAAAAGCTTAACTATCAATGCTAGAAAGAGAGATAATGTGAGAAAATAATTGTAAAGAAAATATATTTAACAAAATTAAAAGAAGGAAGGGGAGAGGGAAATCCAAACAATTTCTACATAGAAATGAGGGATACTCAAAAAAATGTTGATGTGGTAGATTTTTATATACTAAAAACATGCTATGGTTTAGTTGAAGGAATTAGAACATCTCATAACAGTGCACATATGTATATGTACTGTAGGTATAAAACCTACTATGTGTGAAGTATGTTGGAAGATATTTAACTAAAGATATTCATCTGAAAATGTTACTTGTTCTGTGTTGTTCACATTTATTTGTACACAGACAAATGTCTCAGTGCCTTCAATGTTAGTATATAAATGGATATTAAAATATGAAAATTAAGATTATAGTAAAGTAAAATAGATTTTTGTGTTATAAGAAAAGGTCCCCATAATGTTATTTGCTGGTTTTGGAACTTTCTGGCACTTGGAACATTTTTTGGTTTGGTTTGATTATTTTTGTGGGGTTTTTTGTTTGTTTGTTTGTTTGTTTTGTTTGTGTTGCTGTTGTTTTGTTGGTTTTTTTGTTAGTTTATTGCATTATTTTTTACAGTTTAACATTTAGAACGTAAAGCTTAGTTGGTGGATTTATGTAATATAGAAGAATTCTGCCTTTTAGTTTCAGCAGCCGAAACCAGCACACCAAATTAAAAGAAAAAAAGCTGGATTTCCCCAATTACATTTTTTTCCCCTACGTTTTCCTATACCAGGCATTAGAAATGTGCAAAAATCTATACCATCAAGCATAAGAGACAATGCAAATCACTTCCATGAATTTCATAACAAATTACCCTGACAGCTGCATGTGATCTAATGTCATATGTCCCTTTTTGTATTTTTTCCTCGTAGACTCCAGTAGAATATGCGTAACTCTTAAGTAATCAAAATCTTGACCATACAAAACCTTATTATTGTGTACCCTATAGAACATCATTTGCTTTTAACCTGCAGGTTTCATAGTGCCAATGGTGAGGACAGTAAGGTTTCAATTTCATTTGTTTTGTCATGGTGACAGATTAGCCAGTGCTTGTCATGGGTTATGTGCCAAGTGATGTCTTTTAAATCTGATTCCAAAGAAAACAACAGACTTTTCTGGTTGTCAGAAATAATAGATGACTAGAAAACTCAGGCAGGCACATAAAAATGTACACACCGCTGTGTTCAGTGTAGTTTACATTGGGTGTAGCATATGAAACAGCTTAATATAATCTCTTGATTTCATTACAAAAAAATCACTCAAATAACTTTTAAATAAATCTTATGAAAAAATATGCCTATGGTACATTAATATTCTACACAGGTACTTGAGGTGGAATGTGTTTTTCAGGCCTGTATAAACGAAACAGCTCTGAAAGCTGCTGTTGGTTTTTTTTTAGGGTCATGTTGCATTTACAACCTATTTGTGCCATCAATATGTGAGTTAGAAGGTACAGTTTCTTTATGTTAGAACGTGAATTATGTTAGAACGGCGAGATGGACCTTTTGATCCTGAAGTCTATTTTTTGGTTATTCTGGACTCACTCCTGTGCATGGAAAAAACAATGAACACAAGAGCATGAGAAAAAGAAAGCACTAAAGAAGTTGGCAGTATTATTGGACTGAAGGGGCATTAAAAAAGGATTAGTATAGGAAGTTTTAGACTCCCATGAACACCATGCAGTTTCTGGTATCTGCTATTGTGCCTGTTTCTGATAGCCAAACTCATTGAAAGATAATCAGTTTATTTACCTTATGCTGTAAAGTGCTATGGTATGTGTATTTAGGGTATTTACCTCAACGTATGGTTGAGTTCTCTCAAATAATTGAAATAAGCAGGGTGAAACAGTATAAGCGGTGAAAAACTGTGATGTCTAATGGGCTGGATGTTTTTGGTATCTATAAGAATATTCAGGTTTTTTTACTCTGTCAAGTTTTACCTTAGTATCATTAAGTTTCATTCATACAATTTTACCAGCATCCTGTAAGTAAAACATTTCATTTAGGTGGCTTAA
This sequence comes from Pezoporus wallicus, assembly GCF_028554395.1. NCBI lineage: Eukaryota > Metazoa > Chordata > Aves > Psittaciformes > Psittacidae > Pezoporus > Pezoporus wallicus. Next base: position 9,945,817 of record NW_026640488.1, read on the forward strand.
AAATGACTAATGTAGATCATATGTAAACTTGTTCTTCTGCAGTGAACTAAAGCAGAGGTATCACAAAAATATCATTGAAATTTGTACTGTTGCATTTTCAGAAATGCAGTTTATCTGTGTCTCAACACCGCTGGAAGGTTTCATGGTTTATATTTTGGAGTTTTGTATTCAGAGTATTGTCTTTAACAGCTGGACTTCTTAGATCAAATTCATTGTTCAGGTACAAATAGTGACAAGAAATATGGGTGAATTAGGAACTGATACAGGTATTTTCTGTCTTCACATGACGTGTTGTTTTGAGGTTCAGTCAGGCCACGTGCAAGTTCCTGCACCTGGGTCAGTGCAATCCCCGGGTATCACTGCAGGCTGTGGGAATGTAGGGACTGAGAGGAGCTCTGCAGAGAAGGACTCAGGGGTACTGGTGGATGAAAACCTGGACACGAGTTGTCAATGGGCTCTCACAGCTCAGGCAGCCAACTGACTCCTAGGCCGCATCAAAAGAAGTGTGACCAGCCGGTTGAGGGAGGTGATTCTGCCTCTCTATTCTGCTCTCTGAGACCACCTGCAGTACTGCTCCGGAATCCTCAACACAGGAAAGACATGGACCTGCTGAGGTGGGCTCAGGGAAGGACCACAAAAGTGCTCAGAGGGCTGGAGCACTTCTATGAAGATAGGCTGAGAGAACTGGGGCTGTTCAGCCTGGGGAAGAGAGGAGACCATGTTGCTGCCTTACAATAGTTAAAGTGGCTTATTAAGAAACATGGGGGCAAACTTTTTGGTAGGGCCTGTTGCCATAGAACGAAGGGCAATGGTTTTAAACTAGAAGAGGGTAGACTTAGACTAGGTTTAAGGAAGAAATTTTTATTATGAAGATGATGAAATACTGGAGCAATTTGTCCAGAGAGGTAATAGGTGCCCTGTCACTGGAAGCATGCAAGGTCAGGTTGGAGCACACTGATCTAGCTGAAGATATCCCTGCTCATTGCCGGGGGGTTAGACTAGGTGGCCCTTAAAGATCCTTTCTAGAACAATCTGTTCTGTGATTCTGTGTTTACTTCGCTGTTCAGTCACTTCATATATTTTGTAAATCCTAGCTATTCATAATAAGCTAAGGCAGAATCATGTACCATTGTCTGATCTGGTTAAAGTTATACCATAATAAAGGTGTCAGACTATTTGTGATATTGCTAGAAAAGCTTGAGTGATCCTTTTGATTTTGCCTTACAATGACAAAAAACAACCTTCAAATGGGAAACTGAATATGAAAAAGTTGTGAAAGTGCTAACATAATAAGGCATTCTGGTATCCGAGAATATTCCAACAAATCTTGTGGCTTTGCATTTTGCAGTGCATACCTTATAATAATTTGTCTGGCTATTGTGATAGACACTGTCATTTAGAATTCTATTTTAATTAGCTATAATAATTTGCTATGAAATTATTTATACAGACTGTAACAGCCTGGCTTGACTCTGACTGAAGTATTGACAACATTCTGGTTCTCCATAAGAGCAGTTTGGAATGTATGCAAGTTTAACAAAGAGAGTGCATGGTATTCTGTAGGTTGTAGGAGAGATCACAATAAGGAAGTAGGTTGTTGTGGTGGTTTAAACCCAGCCAGCCAGCTTGTTCACTCACTTGCCCCCTTCTTGCCCTCCCCCTACTCCTGGAGGGACGGAGGCAAGAATCGAAAAGAATGCAACTCCAACGGGTTGAGATAAGAACAGTTTAGTAACTAAGGTATAACACAAATCACTACTGCTACCACCAATAATAATAATGATAAAGAAATAACAAGGGAAGAGAATACAACACCTCACCACCAGCCGACCAATAACTCGCCCCCCCCCAAGCCCGACTAAGCACCCACCGATACCTCCTCCAACCCTGCAGTCCCCCAGCCCTTCCGGCTAACTCCCAGTTACATCCTGGGCATGACGTGCTGTGGTATGGAATACCTCTTTGGTCAGTTTGGGTCAGGTGTCCTGTCTCTGCTTCCTCCCGGCTTCCCCTCCTCCCTGGCAGAGCATGAGGCTCACAAAGTCCTTGGCCAAACCAAAACATCCTTGTTATCAGCTCTGTTCCCAAGCCGAAAGTCAAAACACTGCACTGCACCAGCTACCAAGAAGGAGAAAAATGACTGCTACTGCTGAACCCAGGACAGTTGTGAGTACTTGAAAGTGGGTAGAAGTGCAAAGTGACATACCAGTGTAGTATATTACTTAAAGATCTGCAAATAAGTTTGCTAATGAGCCTACTAATAATAACTCTAATAATGCTTTCTTTCATTCTGATCTGTTTGTTTCTTCTTTGTATTTTATTCACTTTAAAATTATCTCAAAAAAACTGACATTGGTTCCATAATTCCAGTCATGGAAGAGTAAGTAACACTCTTTTAATCAAATTGAAAAGGCTTTGGGTTAGGCTTATAGCTAGGTAGGAGTTATATGGGCATAACAACATACTTCTGCTTTATTCTATTTGTTATCTAGACTCCTCTGTGTTGCCATTGTTGCTTCATCAGAAATTATAGGACAGCAAAGAGATGTAAAAATAACTCACGGTGATGTTTCCTTGTTTGGTGTCCTGGTGGTACAATAGGACCAAAGATGACTGCTGTCCAGAGTGGCCTGCCCTCCATAAGTTTATAGCCCTCCTTTCATTTACCCAGGACTAGGCTTTTCCATAATGGCATTCCAGAAGTCAAGGCTGATCCTTCAAAGTGGAATCCTGGCAGGAGTCAGTAAAGATTTTACCTTGGTGTCAAATAACAGTGGCATGTGACCCTTTTTTCTTTCTCTGTTGAGTCATCTGACAAGTAGTCTGTTATATATTTACACTATTTCCTTCAGCCCCTTACTAGCCAAAATACCATAAACAATTTCCAAATGAAAACTAAAAAGTGAATTGGTCACAGGAATGTAAAGACAGCTGGTTCAATTTTTTAATTTTTTTAAACCCAAACAAAAGAACCCAACAAAATCCAGTCGCTTCCCTTCTGAAATACGCCAAGAAAATGTTAGTAGACTGTTTTAGAAAGGAATATGATGAATCTGTAAAACTTCATAGCCATGTGAGTTAAAGGAACTTAGAGAAACTGCTTTTTTTAATGAGTCCAGCTGATTAAAACCTTCTTTTTTTTTCTTACAACCTTTTGACACGAAAGTTTTTGTTCACAATACAAGATCAGTTTGCAAATTTCAGTTTAAGAGCAGGTTGGGAGCAATTGCTCTGAAGTGACTTATGGTAGTCAGGCAGACAAGCTGAGAGAAAATAGTACTGAGTATGTGTGAGCTGCCTTAAGAGGAAGGGAGCACACGTCGTTTACCCCTGAAATTCGGTGCAGTAGTTTAATGTTTAGCTAAGTGAGGAAATAATGAGAGGTGATATATGAGAACATTTGTATTGGACAGTTTGTATTTTCCCTATACAATCCCTGGTGAACAGTTATGGTAATAAGAATACTCAGAACTGAGATGTCACTATTTCTTACTTGAATTAGAATTGAACTTGATACTATGAATTTCAGCAAGTGCATGAAGACAACACTGAACATTGTTTTTTCCAAAATCTTGTTAGTTTTCTATTCTGTCAATACTATATTTTTTAAGTGGATGACTATAACAAAGTGTCACTTTGTTACTGTCCTATGAGCTTTAGGTGGCCCTTTTATCCTTATGAAAATTTGAACTTTTATGGTGAAAAGAATAGAGAAGAATTTGAAGTTGCTTTTGGTGAGTTAAACCAATATTATTTCATAAATTGCCTTCAAACACTGCATATTGCAGTACTGATATTTGTAACATGGAGTATGGTTGGGACTTCTCTTTTTAATATCTAAATATAGTTACTGAATGGTATCTTTTCTAAGTGAACTTTTATGACTATAGTCTTAAAAGTTTGTTTCTAAATAATATAATTTCATATTTTCAGAATATTGAGTATTTAAGTTTTCATAGTAAAAAAAGCTGTGTTATTTCTTTTAAATTTGGTATTCTGTTAAAGCAGAGCTTTCAAATCAATGCTGCAAGCAACTTTCAGCATTAATCTGGCTCTCCTAATTAAACTGTGCTCAAAAAATGAAACACTTGAAACAATTTTAGAAAGGAACTTGCTTGAAATACTTGACGAATGTGAATGTGGTCCAATTTGGCAACCATAACTAAATAAAGAAACAGTCTTGTAACTGTGTTTTCCTCCCCCTTCCCCGTCTTCTCCACTAACTGTGACTAAGAGGGAGTGTTTTCACAATAAGAGGAAATCTCATTTGTTACATGGCAACTTTTAATGTTATCTCTGTAAGCACTGCTTAAAGACAAATTACAATACCAAACATAGATTTAACGGAAAAAACATGTATTGAACATGGGAAAATGTATAGTTTGGTCCTATGAAAATCCTTCATGTTTTTGGTTGCTTTTTTTTTTTTTAGGTAACCTGTGCCATATTAAAACCAACAAAACTTGAAAAAATTGTTTTCTTTCGTGTCCCCCAAATTCTTTCCAACAGAACATGTTTCAGCTTGTAAGTGATACTTTAAAGCCATCTGTGGTATCTTAAAGACTGAGGATAATGACAAAAAATTAAAGCCTTCATTTTAAATTTTGGAAGATCTTGGAACTAGTCCTGATATCTATATTGGTGATCTAAGAACAGTCTGCCTCTGAGGTTAATAAGCTATGAATGAAACCTTGAGTGTCAAGCCAGTGCATCCAAAACCACACATAGATAACTATGGTATTTTAAGGAAAATTAAGAGATGTAACATAGTAAATAGGAGTCAACACAGAAGCTTACTCTTGTAGATGACATATAATGATTGGTTTAATCTGAAATTCTGATCTCATTTGAACCTGTGAAAAGTCTTGAATAGTCCTTTATAATATATAATATTTTCAGTTAGATTAATCTTAATGACTTATAATAAAGATGATCAACTGATGAACATTGTATAAAAGAAAAATAATCATTATAAAAACGGTTGATCTAGACAACTTGTAAAAGAAAGTATTTCATATGTAAGCAATTCTATTCCTAGTTCTGTTATGAGTTTTAACGTGTTCTGCCAATGGCAAGTAATTTAGCTCATGTATACCGTGGTTCTTATTTCAGAATATGGAAGAATTTACTCTTTCAGCAACATATGGTTTTATTAAGATTAATGTATTAGCGCTACTATTGGATATAGCTTTATAATCAATTCAAATGCTGTTTTCATTTCTTTCTGATTTTGTTAAATTGGTTTAGGTTTTGTTGTTTAAATGTAAGGACAATTAGGATCTTTCACTTGAACAAAGTAAAACAAAAAGAAAATATCAATATAAAGTAGAAACAGAAGTAAAAGTACTCTGTAATGAAGTAGAACAACAACTCTCTGACCATGATCCAGAAGTTATTTCACTGCCTTAGTGTACATCTTTCCCTTATGTAGTTAGATTTGAGTGCAATTTTTACTTTGAATTTTCTTGATTTTTAATATTAAATCTTGAAATAATTTCATACCATAGGTTTATTACTCTTGCAATTGCTGATACACAGTGTTAATATTCCTCCAGAAAAGAATCTATATCAAAATATTGAAATAAAAAAGATCTTCTTGTATTGGTTTAATGTTGTTGCAATTTGCAGTCAACAATTGATTGAAGTAAAGTAAAAAACATTCTGCTTGAATTTTTCAATTTTAGTGAAAATTTTATTAAATTCATTGAAGTTTTTGTGTTTTTTTTGTTTTTTTGGGTTTTTTTTAATTATTGTTTGACACTATTCTCTAGAAGGTAACAGAAGATATGTGTAAATCTTGTCAGAGACTGAGAACTCCTCTCATGAAATTATATTGCTCTTTGGACTTTGTGTTAGAAATAGTGCAAATGAACACATGAACACAAAACTAGAAAAAGAATCTGAGAAATGGCTATCCAAGTGTGAACCTGAGTAAACTCTACAGAAGTGAAGTTGATTAATTGCTTTTGTGACCAGTACAACTGATGTTTTTCTTCTTCTTGCAACTAAGTCAGAAGCATTTTTTATTTTTAAAGGAATTTATACTATAACAGAAACCATAAAGACATAGACTGATTTCAAACATGTCAGCAATTTGTCTAGTTTATTCTCTTACCAGAAAGCAGTATCATTTATGTGTTTGACTTTCCTAATGAATATTTAACACCCACCTGGGCATGGAGCTCCAGCATCCCCAGACAATTTGCGTCAGTGCTTTGTTGTTCTTGCTTTTAGAAGCTATCTTTGTGAAACTGAAGTTTTGTTGACTAATTTCTTCTTTAAACCCTTCTGTAAAACTACATTGCAATTAACTGATCACCCTAGCATCATCCCAGTTTCATAGGACATCTCAAAGACTGTTGCTTTTATGTATTTGAAGAATGAATGAAACAGGTTTCTTGCTCCAGCTTGATTCCACTTATCTATTTCAGTCTTAGTTCACAGTCTTTTCATTCTTGTTGCTAGCAAGCAGAACACAGGCTAAAATGATGCCACTCTGTAAAATCTACGAAGATTTGTTACTGCTGTTCTTTGTTCAACACAAGTGAAATAATTAGAAAACATTAATAAATTCATAGAGCCGAGAAGAAAATTAATATTTTTAAACAAATACTTGTTTATCAGTAGTGTTGGAAACAGAAATGTGGTTTGCTGAGTACTGTCATTATGTTAAAGAGTTAACCATGATAGAAGTGCTTGTTAAGACTGGTGAGGCTTCAGACAGGATAACATCTCTGGATATAAGCAGTAAGGATTGCTATGAAATCAGGAAACACTATGTATCAGGACATTTCTCTTAAGGATGAGATCCTTTGTAGGTCTTAGCTAAGAATCTGTTTTCTAGAGAGGGAAAGTGTTTAAAATTCACTGTTTGGAAAAAAAAAATAATAAAACCAAACTATTCTTTTCCCTGGAGTCTCCTTTTGCATCAACACACAGGCTGATGAGAAAGTATTTCTTGTGTACTTTATAGTAAGACTTTCCATAACTTCATTTTGCAATTTTTTCATTAGTAAAGTTTCAGAAAACCATACCATTCAGACTCTTGCATTTGAGAATTGTTCCAAATATAATCATAGTGTCATAGTCACATTCAGCCCCTTGATCTTAAAACATTGACTTGACTAGATCTCCAGTATTACTTCTAAATTAAAGGGGTTTGTACTGTTGTTTGAAATAGGTAATTGTTGGAATGATTAGTTGACTATATTATAGTCCTTTAAAATGCAATTGTCCTGTAACTAGTTTTTGTAATTGTATCTTCATTAATGCATGAATGATTAGGAAGCAAATTCAGAGAGGAAGGAAAGAATCTGCAGATTTATGAAAAGGAAAAATTATTGCCTGGATTTAATGAGGGAGAATAATGGCATATTTTGTTCAGTAATTGCAACCTGTTTTATCAAATCATATGGTACGTAAATGAGAGTCATTTATTGAATGATATGCCAAAACAAACTACGTAAAAACGGATGTCTATTCTGCTTCAGACTTATTTCATCTGAAACTGAGATAATAAATTGTTGAAATGAGTCCAGAAAGACAATCAAGACAATCATACTACCAGACCTTAAATAACTGCATTCCTCTATTGGAAAGAAGCTTTAATTTCACTGATTAATTAATTTTAATTTGTTTTAATATTTTATTCACACTATGTTTTTAATTAGGCTGTACTGACAATATTAAATGCTTGGGCAGTATTTTGATTAAATGACAACTTGGATACCAATAAAGATTAAAACACAGGAACAGCTAAATTTTATTTCTGCTTGAACATGGCAAAATAGTTGTTTCCTTAGATGTTCAATCCAGAAATTAGTTTTGGTATGTGCACAAGATGATTCTAATCAGCCATTTTTGCAGGTCATGAAGTAGTAACTATGTTTTGATATTCAGCTAGTTCTTTCTCAGTTAGATAGGAAACCCAAAACTTTTTTATGTAGTAGTAAAATATGTAGTAAATAATGCTATATTACTCTTTAGAGATTTCACAAAAATATATAACAGTGTTAGAGATACTACATGGAAAATGTCAGGAGATTGATTCTTACATCATACCCTGGAAGTTACTGCTGTCCTGTTTTGAAAGATAGTGATGCAACTGTTCCTTGAGACATAGAAAGGTTAATGTCTCATTTTGCACTGATAAAGCTGAATGGACTTCTAGGACAGCTTGTTTTTTCAAATGAACAAAAAGACTGTAATGTTCAAAGTACATTTTCCATTAGATGCTATATATAAAATTTTAATTTGCACTTTTAACTTCAGAAACCGCATCTAAATTTTATGAGCCTCTGAACAGCAAGTTAAACGGTCTCCTGTTTAACTTCCAGTATGAAAATGCAGCCAGTATGATACTGGATTAAAAGTGTTTGTGTTCGCAGGAGTTTTCTCCATTCCTGATAAAATCATATGTAGGCTAGCTAGAATTTCTCACTGGAATTTGAGAATAACTCAATGTGTAATCATTCCAATAGTTATGGCTGGGTGGAGCTTGACAGCCTAAAATTGAACTGGAGCTTGTAAAGATAATAAATCTTCATCTGCTGTACCTAAGAACTGCCATCACTTCTGTTTGAAATGTTTATCAAAATAAGCTGTTCTGGTTAAGAAGTGCTGGATGAATCTTTTTGCCAGGACATGAGGACACTCCTCATGACTATGATGTGATATTTATCTACCTAGTAAGTGAAATGTGTCAATATCTTGCACTTGAGTAGGTTGTGAAAATACCTTCCTTACTTTTACATCTAAGCAGCAGTTGGGAACCCATGATACTATGAAGTTTAAACCTGATGCTGGGGAGAGTTGAACTTGATTAAGACCTCTCTATGTACTGACAGCCTGTATAACAAGTCACCAAAACAATTGTGGAGAGAACAGTAAAATGTCTAGCCACGGATAGATTCTTTCAATTAATTTATTTGCTTCTGACCTTAACTTTTTTAAGGGATTTTAAGGGACACAACTTTGTTGGTTAAAATGAAATTTTCATGAGGCTTTGGAGGAATTTCTTTCTCTATTATGTAGAAATAAATTATTATGTTAAATAATAAATATTGTAAAATATTATTGCCTGTATTGTCAAAAGTTACCAAAGAAACAATTTTGAAAAACTTTTGAAGTGTAACATCATGTTGCAAAGAACCTGGCTCTTCAGCCTGCTTCTTAAAATCATCATGTATTTTCTGGCTTTTGTGAGGCAGTCTGTAATGAAGCCAGAAACACAATGAATATAATGCAAGAAAACTTCTTTATCAACACTTATCCATAAAGTTTCATCTAAAAGTAATTGTTTTCTTTCTCTAGGTGGACTCTTCACATCCCCAGCAGTGTGGGAATCTGTGATCTTAAATCAGACCAATTAATAATATTTAGACTGACATAAGCATGTTAAGTATTGCCAAATTCACATCAATTAAAATATATTGTGTTTAAGAACTGCATTTTTTATAACTAAGTCACAATCTCTTTCTTGCACACACCCGTACACATTTTTATCACTGTATTTATTGGACAAGATGTCACTTCTGGATGTTGCAGCACAGTTTATATAAAGCATGAATCCATACCCTTAAAGCACTGTTTGAATATTCAACAATACTCTGGCTATTATAGCATTTTAAATACTTGATGTGTTTTCCTGATGTCAAAGTTTACATTACAGAGTGTTGCTTCACTTAGTATTTCTGAAAAAGCAAATAAAAAGTTAATAGTTTATATGTTCTAAACCACATATTTAAGTTTGAAAAGAAACAAGAAAAGAAAATTAACGTTAAGGAGTTTAAATCATACAACACTTTATTTGTTTAGGTAGGCAGGCAGAGTTAGGGTGGAGGCAGGATATCCTAGTCATCATAATTGTTTCCCTTGTGATTACAAGTCCTAATCAGCATTTTGTGTGCACTTTTCCCTTGTGCAAACACCCAACTAGGTTGATAGTACTTTCTCAGTTTAAAATACGATAGTGTTTAATGCTAATGCTCTGATGCGTTGCAAAGGCCTAGCTAGCTTGAAGAGGAGTATCAGAGTTCATGTTCACAGATAGTTTTCTTAAATTTATTTCTTTGAGCCATAATGAAATAAAAAAGGCATTTTCTGGTTTTCTCTAAGACCTGTTTTAATTAGACTCATCCGCAGGCAGAAATCTGGAAGTCTTGGCTATCTACTCAGAAACATACATTATAGCTGTACTACTGGTGTTTGTGACCTCAACTCTAGCAGAACGCCAGTATGCTTGCTGACTGCCGGTGACACTAAACCCTTATTTATGGGATACAGATTCTCAAAGTTGCCCTACATTTCTATAGTCATAGAATAGAAAGCTGTCTGAAATTGTCTGGAGCTTCCTGTCATTTGTGAAGTGCGTGGAATGGCAAAATGCTCAGAAAAAGGTAGGAAGTTCATTAAGATCTTGCCACTCAAAATTAGCGAAGTGTCATTCTGAGGGTCTCTGTCCTGTTTTTTGAACATAGCATGGTTGAGCAGTGCCTCAGCTGTAAGGCAGAGACCCCAACAGACTTATGCCTTCCTTTTATTACTTATTGCTCCAGCTATCCTTTAAACAGATATTAGTAATATCAGAGGGATAGTATTCTATTGTATTGACTAGTCTTGTCTTTTGTTGCCCAGCTGCATCTAATGCCTGCATTTAGAGAGACCAGCCTAAACTGAGAGTGGACCAGAGCAGTTGCTTACACATGAAGGTGAGGTTGAACTGAATGGAGGAGCCCCAGAACTGATAAATTTTGGCGAGAAGAGGTGGAATAGTCTCCAAACTGGAAAAGAATTCTGTGGTGATAGCAGAATGAATCAAGAGTAAATACAATTTATTTGCTTTGCCTGATGGCATTTCAAAATAAGAAGGTAAATTAATTGAACTAATTAACTAGATTAGTTTAGCTAAACTTAGGGGAAGTGTGAGTAGTCCTAGAAAGGTGCATGGAGGTAATTGTTAATACCCTGGATTCTCAGAGCGCTGAAAGAATTTTTCTCTTCAAAAGTAGTGAAGTAAAAACATTTGTCAGATGAATCTTTTAAAGCAGAATTGTGAAGACAATTTAAACCCCTAAATTTGTATGCAAATTCTTCATGCGTACCTGAAAAATACATGTCATTTGTAACAGCAATGAAATAAGACTTATTTGGTGCCTTAGGTATCTATTTCATACCTAGCTTTTAACTTATTTAGCCTCAATACTGAGATCCATACCAGTGCTTAAGAAGAGTATTATGAAACTGATAGAACATACATAGCTGAATTTGTGAGAGGACCTGTTCTGAGAGTTATTTTCTGGAAATGTTTTGTTTTCAGGTGTTACCAGTGGCGTTCCCTCATATTCTTCTTTGTCTTGGTGTAAAGTTTGATTTCCTGTTCTTCATTTATTTTGGTTACTTTTTTCCATGTTGTTTCTTTCTCCAGCTCAAATCTAGCATTGTTGCTAAGTAAAGTTATGAGTAAAGTGGAAATTACTGAAGAATTACTTTTTGAAAGTGCACTGGGTTTTAGTAACTGTCATGCCATTGGCTGCAGAGTAATGATTGGTACAGCTGGAAGAAAGAACTGGCAGTGTTTATAAGCCTGGTCTACAAAGGCTACATTTGGTTTGAATAATTTTGTGGCTTATCTTTCTAATGTAGAAACTTCATTTTATTTGTGACAAACTCAGGTACTTCTCAACAGAGCCAGTTACTGTGAGCTGATCTTGGTGATTTCTATAGGAGAGAAACTTTTTTATTTGTCACTTTCTTTGGGCAAGAAGCAACAAAAATGTAGGATTGGATCAACAGCGGAAGTATCAGTTATGTTTGAATCTCAGATGTACCTTTGAATATGTTTTCATACATCATAAAAATATTTTTAACTCTGAATTTTTTCACTCAGGCTTATTTTTATAGAAATCTAGATTTAGGTATTTTATTTTCTCTTTTTAGAACAATATTTGTTAACAAAAATTAGTCACTTTCACAGAAATGTTACGCATTTATTTAAAACTAACATCCTGCCCCCTCTACTTTTATAAAACGTAAATCTTTTCTGACTGGATGATCCTGTTTTAAAACGAGTTGTGAGTTGGCATTTACCAAGGCTGAATTTATTACATAAAAATATGAAAGCAATAGGTTTCAACAGAGGTTCAGTATAAATCAGGTTTATTTTTTAAATAATTATTTAATCAAAACCAGCTGTGCCCTCTAATGCCCGATCAGCCAGAGATGAAAGCTAAAACTTGAACATAATCAAATGTGAATGTCTAGAAAAATCAAATACTTTGTGTGCATGCCTGTTTGCAAATAATTGTCAGATTACAATAAAACACAGACATGAAGATTTTTCCAGAGGAAAAATAGCATTTAGTTGGTTACAGCTCCAAAATGGCATGTCATTCGTTGATTATCTAGGTCAATAAATAAAAGTAGACAATTGTATACAAATGAAAATTAAAGCAAAGCATATCAATAACAGCAGATGGCAAGGAGGGAGATGAATATGGGGGGGGAAAAAAAAAGCTAAAGGTAGCTGGAAATTACACATGGCAGAAATACCAATATGTATTGTTGACTTAGTGTTGATTCAGACTTCACATACAACTTCATTTCCCTCTAACGGCTGCAGTTCTCTGAAGCAGTTGATAATGTTTGGTTTCTCCAGTTTCTTTGGAAATGTAAAAAGCAAGACAGATGTTCTGTTAACATAATCAAAATTTGTTGAATATATGTTTGTGTAATTACAAGACTATACACATACCTAAATAAAATACAGTATACATAAATTTATTATATACTAATATAGTTAATATTTAATATATGTATGTATGTCTCTATTTTCTACAATATTTGTTTTGTCACAAGTACAAGCTTTATGCTGCTCTCTATATGACTTGTTAGATATAAAAAGTCTTAGTCTTGTTTTGTTACTTTGGTATATGTTCTACACATTCTTCAAATCCCTGAAAAAAAAAACAAACCAAACCTAAATATTTTAATAACCGCTGTTGCTGTAGTATATTTTTGTATCATCACTGAAAGCCATTGATCACACTTATGCCCTTTTTTTGAGATACTTAGCAGTCTAACTTCCATACCAGCCTTAGAAAATATTCTTTGATTAGTACATGTGCAGATAACCAGGGGCCCTTTGTCACTTTCCTGGTAATTCATTGAAGAATAAATATTTTTCTTGGACATTTTTGTCTTCTTTTTCCTGCTGGGAAATATTGGATGTTCCCAAAGTCAGTCATTATCACTGGAGATGGATGAGCTGGTCTGGTCACTTTCTGACACCTGAAGTGGTGAAATAGTAGGAGATTTCTGTATGTTTTTTTTTTTAGTTGGTTGGATTTTTTTAAGGCTGTGTTTTTTAAACAAGACGATCCGTAAGAATATTGCAGTGGTTAACTGACTGTACTAAGCATAATGATTAGGAAAACTAAGGCTTAGTAACTAACTGGCTGAGATCTCATTTAATTTCCTTTGAATTCCTGTAGACCTCTACCCTCAGGAACTGAGTTGTGGATTTTACTTCTGAGGGTAGAAGGAAATGGGATGTTGTATTCTCTTGTCCTGAAGGCCTGAAGGGCGTTCATCTGCAAATTGTTTGGTTTAAAACCTCAAGTCCTGTTGCAAGATGTTTGAAAGTGGGGAAAAAACCTTGTAGAGTGCGTGTCTTCCTTCCATTACTTCCTGAATGCCTTCATTAGCAGCCTTGTAAAATCCTGTTTCATCAGATTTCATTTATCTGCATTAAGGATGACCCCATCATGTTTGCCCATTGTCTGCTTGCTCATACATTAACTCACAGCTGTCAAACAAGTAATAGGTGGAGGTCCAATGGGCTGGTACTTCCTGCTCACTTCCAGATGTACTGATAAAAGACTCTTTGCTTGGATGTCTCTCAGGGTTTGAGGGGCTTAAGTCTGAAGGGCTGATTTTCTCTCTCACTGTATCTTAAGCTCGCATATGCACATCTCCATATCAACAGTGTGAAAGCAAAATTCCAAAAGCCAGAAATACAAGCTATTTTGATACATATTTTCAGTCAGAGCTTCTTGTCCTTTCTCGAGTCTTAACAAAAAGCGCTAATAATGTACTCTTATTTTTTATGAAATGTCTAATCAGAGGCAATAATAATACTTCCAAGTGACAAAAGCAAGAAAACTACTGCTTAGAATATTTTTTTACTGAAAAATTTCTCCTTGCTATTCTTATGCCTGTCCTCATGGCAGAGAAAGAAAAAAAAATTGAGCACTACCTATTCTACAAGGTTTTTATCTTTGATAGTAATGCAATTATTATAATAATTATAAACTATTGATAAAATCTGTTGTGTTGCTTCAGAAAATTTTGTCAACATAGATGATTATTTAAGATGCAGAAATGATCTAATAGACAAAACCTGACATTAATTACAAAGGTAATGGAATGATAATAGGGAAAAGGAAGATACTTTTGCATATACTGGCTTGATTCAAATCCTCAAGTAATTTAATAGCTTCAGATTCAGAAAATGTGTTTCAGTTTTGACATTGAAATTGGATATGATTATTACAATATCCAATTAGCTTGCACTGTAATAGAAAATAATTATTTTAAAATAATCCTGGCTCTGGAATACTGTACTGAAACTTGGCAGCTCTCTCTGGCTATTGTGATGCTTGAATTGGCAGCTCAATCCCCATTAGGGTGTTCACTAATTTTATCCATAAATAAATTGAGAAATTACAGGTAATTATAAATGCACACAGCTGGCTCTATGTATCTGTAAAACTACAGTGTCTGAAAGTCTATTGTCAAATTCTTTTTCTGGGAATAAAAGGGTGGGGTTTTTAGCACTTGAAAAATAAATAAATAAGAAAGGGAAAGGGTGTGTTGCTCCTTGATCAATTCCAAGCCCAAGCTGGTACCCTGGGACATTTATGCACTTGGACTTTTGTAATGGATTGACAGCCTGAGTATAGTTATGGGGAAATACTAAATACTTAATGCTTGACTGGAAATTTTCCCCAAAGATATTGATCTTCCAAGGTGTAATGCGCCTTCTAGTTAAATAGATTTGTATCATTGCTAATAACACTTGGGAAAGTCCCTCATAAGATTCTGTGTGTAACAGAAGTATAAAGAGGTGAACTTCTGTTAACCTTGCCATGACACACCCATGACTAGATATTTACATTTGGGAAAAGTACACAAATAATGAAGCCAAAGGGTTACTTGCTGCAAAGTGATGGTTTCCATTATTGACGCTTATTACAGCAATGAAGACATTCTACCCAACTCTGTTTTGGAATGTCAGTGTTGTTGGTATCTCCATGTGAAATGGAGATACTCTGTTTGGCTTGTTAAAGCTCTATTAATGAAATTCATCTTAAGAGAAGGGAGAAAATAAATGATGGCCCAGGACGTAAAAAGTCAAGGCAGGCAGGGAAAAGCTGTGTGATTAGGCAGAGATTGGAAGTAGGGGTAACTCTAAGCCTACAAGAATGAATAATTGTAATGGAAAATAAAGTTTTTATTGAACATAATTTTGCCTATCTATAAATTGTAAAATATTTTAAGCATTGACTTCCTTACTTGACCAATGTTTGTCTATTTTTACAAGTAATATGTTAGCTCAGCTAAGGATTCAGGATTTGGTCTATTGATTTTGCATGTATTGACTTAGGTAAACTTGTCAGAATGGAAGTCTGAGCTTGCAGAATAGTAATACTCAGAAAGAAATCAAAATTTTTTGAAAAACATTTGATCTATTGTTTTTTTGTCAGTTTAGAATTAAGGAAAAGTGATCTGCAGGACTTTCAGAAATATTCTTCCTACTTATCAAGATAAGCATGTGGGTATAATCTGAAATGAAACCTATGGTAGTTTATCAGGGTAGAAGGAAATAACTAAAAACTTCCTTAATTGTTGAATGTTCTAGATTTTTTTTTTGCAAAAATGGATGTTGCCAAATATTAATCTGCTCCATCTCTTATGTGGTGATGACAAGTGATGAAAAAAAGTCTGGACCTACTTTCTATCAAGTTTACATATGTTATTTGAGGGGAAAATTAAAAAACAAAGATCCATAAATAAGAACAGTAAATTACGAATAGATATCAGATACTACTAAATAACTAGAATTTATGTAATGGAAAAAAAATAAAACTTTAGAACAGAATTATATGTGTTTAAATCTGCAATGGGATTTTAACTGTAATAGTTTCCTGTCTCTTTATGTTATCAGAGTAACTAGACTCTGGAGCATGAGTACTATCTGAAGAGAGTTGCTCCTTAACATTTTGTAGGGAAAATTTGACGAAACTTTGGTGGCTATTTTAAAGATGGGGAGAACAACACAAAATTAAAATGTTTCATTTAATTTATTCTTGGGATAAAACAGTAACCTTTTTCATTTTAAGATGACCATTTCCAGTTTAGAAGTTCACCTAATTTAAAGAAATAAAGGAAGGAAAGGAAAAAAAAATTAAATTAATTAAAAAAAGGCTTGTAATGAAATGTTGCATCTTGGAATAAGCTAAATATTTCAGGTAGATTGAAATATACTTCTCTTCCCTGCCCCTATTTAGACATATCCTTTTTATGTCTGAAAGACAATTTTCGTTAATGTCAACCCTACTATCCAGAAGCTGCTGTTGCTGTGATTTTCAGAGTTTTGGTACACAATATAGCTCTATTCATTCTTCTTTGAGACATAACAGAAAATAGTTTGTAGGCAGTTACTTCCCTGTTTCCAAAAGCCACAACCTCAGAAATGTTCAGAACATTACCATGGGTTGTCATTAGTATTTCTAAAGTTTGTTTTGTTTTATTTCCTCTTCAGCTGGAACTGCTGCTTTCCTTTACATTTGGCTGATTACAAGTCCTGGACTAAAGCCATCTGGCTTAGCTACAACTCAGATAAGGTTGGCAAGGAAGAATCTTTTGAGCAAATGTCAAAATCTGTAGCTGCTTCTTCAGTTGAGAGTGTGGCTGCAGACTGGTCAAACTGACTTACAGGAGTTTAAGCTTTTTCTCTTTACTCAAGATACAGCTTCTCTTTTTTCATTCTTCTTTTTTTTTTTTTTTTTGTCTTATGGTGATTTTTGTCTCCTGATTAATAAGTGTCTGAAAGAGATACTTAAGCCTTAGATCAGTTCTCTTATACCTCTTTGTAGGCAATCAACCACTGGAAAAAGACTGAAGTTCCCCTGTTTTAGACAGAAGAGGAGGAAGTTGGAGCAGAGAGGCAGATCACTTATTTTTAAGCTTAAATATTATAACTACAGAGTTTATGCTTGTTTGTGATGGCATCCTTCGGCACAGAGGAGTTGCAGACAAATGCTTTAGGGAATGAACCACAAGTTCAGAATAGGGGAAGAGATGTTTTGTGGAGAAGGCATGAAGAAAGCCAAATAACAGGTGTGAAATACACCTGGAATCTCCTCTCTTGAAGGAGTTTCCCTGGGCTTTGATATTCAGTATTATTATGCAGTGACTTACAGGATGAAGTATAAGGTTTTAGTTTCCAACTACATATATTACACCAGGTTCTGCTCACCTAAAACAGTATGTTTGAATCGTTGGTTTCCTCAAAGAGCTCGACACCATTTCTCACTCTTCTATGCAGGCATATTTCAAGCCCTTTCAGGAAATCCACAATTCAAACACATCAACTGAGAAGGAGCATGGTAGTCTGTATGGGCAGTGGTACAGCAGTAGATAAGTTACTCCTTTACTCACTGTTCTTACGTTAAATTCTGGTGCTACACCAACCAGGTGTTAATCTCTAGTGTAATATTTAGTGATGATAGTTGTCTCCAAGCTGTCTTCATTAACACACCCCTGAAAAATTAACCAAAGGAAAACTATCCTTGTGTGGTTGAGATAAAGACAAAGATCAGCAATGACCTAATCTGATCCCTGCACTGCACAGTCTCACTTTGAAGTCTAATACTTAGCTGACTAATCGATTTTTCCATTATTGATTTACATTTATTAAACTAAATCTATTTGTACATGTTAAAATGATGTGGTGTTAACATACCTAAGACTTTGTGAATACTTTTACAACCTAAGAAGATCATAAGTGACTTCAGCAGAAGCTTAATTGGCCACTAAAGAGAACTTGTACATTGCAAAATATGTATGATATTTAGACAAAGTAAGAAATAATTGAATAACTCAGTAAATAGTATCCTTGAGGAAATTAACTTAAGGTCTTGGGAAGACAGCTGTGCTTTTTATATTGCTGAGGTTAGTGTTTTGTAAGAATCAGCCCAGTTCTGATTTGTGTTTGTGTGGCTCTTTTAATAATTTGCTGCTGCTTCTTGATTGTGTCTTTAGTAAGGTTGAGTGCAATAGTTCTTTTTAGGTTTTGAATTTTGTAATTTTCCTGTTTCCTTTGAAATCTCATAAGCCCTAGAGAAACTTCTCACAGCAACATTCACATGCCCAGAGGGTCAAATATGCTTTCCACTGATAAATTTTCAGGCTTTATTTCCAAATACTTAGCTTCTTTATACAATGATCGAGTCATGCATGTAGAAACATGTTTTAGCAGGTACTTAGCAAGTCTTTACAGATGATCCATCTTTTAGAAACATAGCCAAACAGTTTAAAAAAAAAATACTTCAGGGAAAACATAGGTTAAATAGTAAAGGTAGAGAAACAATAACATCTTAAGTTGCCAGAATATATTTATACTGGGTGGGCTATTGGCACATGTAATCCTGAACTGTTTTATTAAGTGCATTTTTCCTGTGAATTCCCTGTAGCATATTATATTTTAGTTGATAATGTACCTAACCTGTCTCTAAGGTAACTAGGCTTGCTTTTTAACTGTTAAGAGGGAAGATATATGTGGATGTGTTAGATAAAGAGACATCTATATGGAATTTAAATGCTACCCACAGAATTCTCATTCCCATCCTATTGTCTGATTCTTCTTGCTTATACACACAATCCATTCTTGTAGATCTGACTCAGATGAATATATTAGTCACATGGTGACTTCATCAAATGATTCAGTATAAAGGTATGCAAGGGATAGAAAGTGAAATGGAGTAGAGATTTCAAATGGTCTCTACCAGAGAACTTAACGCTCTCAAAATTTGATGGAGATCCCTAAAGCAAGTATTGCCTATGTAAAATGTACTGGTGTTACACTGGAAAAATCTGAAAGTTCAAAGGCATCATCAAGACCCTGGTGCTAAAATGGAAAAGGCTTTAGATGAACAAGTAATGTATTGTCATTTTAAAGCCTCTTGGAAGAATGGTCAATTTATTATGAGTAAATAAATGTATTATATGATTTTAATTAAAATTCTACTTTTTAAGTGTAGTTTTACTTTATTGACTTTGCTTTAACTCATCCACTAAAAGAAAGTAAAATCTAGGGCATTTATAGTAGGCATTTTTATTGGGCAACTTCTCCATCATTTTCTATTACAAGAGAAAAATAGGGGAAAAGCTTCATCTTTTTGCCTATGCTACTGTTTGGAGTTTTTATTTTATTCATGTTGAAAAACTTTGGTGGTTGCCGCATGCTGGTGAATTGAAGGATGACAAATTCATATACTAGGTGAGTTTGTCTTGATGAAACTTTCATGCAGAAAGGAGTGCCATTAGGGTAATATGTTATTAAACTTCTGTATTAAACAACTTCATGAATTTCACATACTGAGTTTCCTTTTAGAACTGAGAAAATCACATTAATTGTAGTAATTATGAGAAAAATCCTTGAATGATGACTGGACAAATAAATCAGGTTTTGCATATTTACAGTTAAAGCTGCTGCAACATGGTAATTGTATTTCAGTGCAATGCAGCCTATCATCTTTCTGTCCCAGGAGGCTGCTGTCCCTGACTTTTGTTATCTGCAAGTAGCAGCAAAACAGTGTAAGCAAAGGAGTTAATTTTTTATTCAAGTGTGTTTAATAGTATACAAGGAAAGACAGTCTCTCTTTAAACTTTATTTGATCCCCTTGAAGAGTTCAGCTGAAATTCAGATTAGACAAATCTCATGGAATAAGGCTCACAAAAAGTTTTTTTATTACATTTCATGTTTAATTTACCTTTAATGAATACAAAGTGTCTGAGCTGCCAAGTGGTCTTTGTGCTCATGGCTCCATGGAAAAAAAATTGATTTCATGCCATACGATGACATTGTGTGTATGCATCTCATTTATGCAGGATAAAAATTGCTGCTAGATTTAATTTTTATTATACAGCTGGTTTTGGTCTTTACTTCAGTTTGCTTTGATTGATTCATTCCTTTTATTTATTTGGTGCCTTGCCACAAGTCAGAAATTTCTATAAACCATGTATAAAAAAAAGTGCTAGTGTGTGTGTATATATATATATATATATATATATATGATACATATATGATTAGATATGGTCTTGTTGCAGCCTTTTATACCATCATATAGTCTAAAGATTTCCAAGTGGATATAACTGGATTTTGTCTTCTCACTCCATTCAGATATAAGGAGGAAATTCTTTCCCGTTAGGGTGGTGAGGCACTGGAATGGGCTGCCCAGGGAGGTTGTGAATGCTCCATCCCTGGCAGTGTTCAAGGCCAGGTTGGACAAGGCCTTGGGTGATATGGTTTAGTGTGAGGTGTCCCTGCCCATGGCAGGGAGGTTGGAACTAGATGATCCTAAGGTCCTTTCCAACCCTAACTATTCTATGATTCTATGATTCTATGATCCTACACCTCAGTAACTTCTGCTTTACACATTCAATGAAACATGGGTGATGTTTTATAAAATATCGTTTATCAACTTCTGAGCATCTGGCCTTCTTAACCTACTTAGTAGGAAAAAAAAATGCTGTTCTGAGCTGCTGTACTTATCAGCTTTAAAACTTAAGGATGTTTTTCATCTCACTGCCCAAAATGTCTCGACATTTTTTTTATTTTTTTATTTTTTTTTACCTTGGGAGAATGTTCCCTCATGTATGAACATACTAGTTTAACAAAATGTTTGGAGACTTAAAGATTCAATACTGATGGGCTGTCAATTGATCTCTTTACCTTTATATATTTATTTTTAACCAAAACTAGGCTAGTCAGTTGTCTTTTACTGAGAACCAGGTTTTTCTGTCTATTTTGTCCTATGATCATTTAAACAAATTGTAATAGCACAAAGTTATATGTCAATAATATTGTTAGTGAAGCATTCTGTATACAGTTCCCAGAGATTCATACTTAGTGGAAACAAATAAATAAATAATACTTTTATTGACAACTGCCACTCCAGATTCAAACTGGTATTTCTAAGGCACGTTGATAACGTGTAAGGTAAAAGTTATGGTTAAGATGTTTTGCTCCCGTCACACATGTTAAGTCATGTATGTTTTCAAGCCAGACAATTGCTATTCCTGCTGTAAGAATGGTACAAGGAGAAAAGACATCTGGTTTGGGATTTATCTGACAAAATATTGACATCCATAATACAGATGCCAGTATTGGAATTAGTCATATGGGTTCATTTACAGGCAGAAGAAAGAAGCAAGCATTTCTATGGCATTCTAAAATTGGAAAACACACCCTTTGAGTGCTCTCCATTGTCTATGAAGGGACACAGAGGTAAGGCTGAGGTATAGCAAGGTGTCATGTCACTGTCTACAGAGTTGAGAGAGATCATTGAGCTACCCATGCGTACAGTGTGTAATTGAAGCCAGATGTAAGTATATGCTACTCTGCATAAGTAATATAGGGTTCTATTTTGCTGCTAAGAGTAAACTTTAATTAGATTTTGGTTTTATATTTCATTACATTTTCTTGACCTGTCAGGCTTCTTGTCCAATAAAAAAACAAGGACAACTCTGCAAACTTCTTAGAATCCTTTCTTTAAATCTCAGTTATAAGTACTATTACTGTAATTCTCACTCTGTATTCCTGCTAAGTTACAAAGTTCATACTTATTTTAGTTTGTGATATAAACTTTAGAAATGTATAAAAAATTTTATATTAAAGCATCTAATGGCTTGGTTTGCTCCAGAAATTTATGATGCAATTATGGTCATGTTTGTAACTTTCCCCTTACATATTTTGACTGTATTTTGTCTTAATTTATTTAAGATTTAGTAACTGACACGTTTATTCTTGAGAGTGTTGAAGAACTTTAGCTTTGTGAAGTAAATTCCATTTGACAGAGAAGATATGGATAGACATGTATATCTGATTCCTTCAGCCATGCCATGCTTGGAACTATTTGCTTAGAGGCACTGAAAATAAGGACACAAGGGACACAACGAACAATAATGAGACCTCAGAGCTTCCCATGGGAAATGTCTGTCTTGTAAGGTCACACAACCAGGCTGTCTCTTATGCATTAAATATTTGACTATTTTCAGCAAGAGACCTATTTACTATTGAGGGGAAAGAGACTAGTCCAGTTATAGCCCACTTATAGTTTATCAGTTAGGAGGATATGTTACTTCCTGGAAAGGTGCTCTAATCAGAAGTTGATTGTACAAAGATAGGTACTTCCTTCAATTTGCAGCTGTTTTGCCCTTCTTCAAGGCAAACCCCTGAACCTGGAAACCCTTACTACCTTTGTCTTCAGTATTGGGTTTGAACAATGAACAGTAACACAGCAAAACTCTACATAAAGACTGTAAGAAGAAAGCACTTTTTTGAGCAGCATTTATGTTCAGCAGTAAATTCATTGTATGCGACAGGAGTGCAATGAGAAAGTCTCATGCAGACATGCATATATTTCCCTTTTGAAATGGCATGGATTAACTCAGACAATTTCAAATTAGCATTTACATACTAGATTTGAATGGGCCTTTTCAACTTGTAAATTTTTAAATGTATGTAAATAGTAAATACACAAATAAACCATGGAATGCCTGAAAAGGTTGTGATTTTCCAGTCCTCCTGATCATTCTCTCCAATAGAAAGAAAATAAGAAATACCCACCAATATATCCATTTCAAATCTGGAAGTAGTCAGGTGATAGAACTGAACTGTGACCTCACAAATACGTGAAAATTCAGAGGCTTGCTCAGTCACTGTGCCTGTTCTTTCTTTTTAATTCTAGCACTGCTTTTCCTCCTTGATAAGTATGTAAATAAATAACCTGCCTTCCCTATCCAGACCTTCCACTGTCCTCCCTTGTATATGCATTGCAATCAGAGTAAAAGAGAAAGGTGATTTATCATTATAAAGTATTACTACCAAATTGTGCCCAGGGTTATCTAGGATTATCCTGTTCTACATGTGGAAAAAAAATACCCAAACCTAATTACTCAATATGCGGTTTATTCCATAGCTTATCAGACAAATAGCTCAAGACAAATCAAAAGAAGATGATGTCCTTACATTTCTTGAAAATTCTGAAATACTGGAGAGACCATGTTTGCATCCTTATAAGGGTAGCCAGTCCCAAAGCTGGGTTATCTTAGTTTCTGTAGATCAGCTCCTCCTTCTATGCCTGAAGAGAACTCTGTTAATTTCCTTCTAAAGAGAGTCAGAAGAAAAGAAAGTCTTGTAGATATTTTTGCTAGGTGATGGAATAAATCCTGTCTTGGCACCAGAGTGTGAATTAGTGAAATAATATGTAACACTTCCTCTGGTAATGTTCTTGTAGATTCAAAATCGATGAATTTAGTGAAACTGAAAAGATAGTGACTTGATTTCAATTTCAAAGGCAAACAGTAAATCCTCCTCTTAGGAGCAGATCCACACCGCACTAGGTGGTGCTGTAATCCCAACAGCAGTTGCTGAATATGCTTTACTTGTTTTCCTGTTGTCAAGGTGCATATCTTGATACAGTTAACTTTTTATAGATTTCCTAATCTTTTGAAATTTTGAATATTTCCTCTTCATGATGCTGTCACTGATCGTTTATTTGGTTCTAACAACAGTGAATGCTTTTAGTTTTCATGTTTTGATTTTGGGTCTAGTGAAATAAAGTCCAAAAGATTTGCATCTCGCTGTGCTTAGGATCCGGGTTTTGGAGATGGGTTTTCCTTCTGTTGTGTATTTTTGGGAAAATTCTGGATGTCATGCCAAAAAAACTTCTAACCATTATCATTACAATCTGTGCTTGCATCTGTACCGCCACTTTACTAATATCAGTGTCACTGAATCACACTGCACAGTCTGGAATAGGCATATCAGAAGTGCAGGAGAAAGTATTTGATTTAGCTTTCCACTACCATTCATATTACAGTCACATAGCCTCATAGCTATAAGGTGTTGTCATTGCTAGAAAAATGCCATGGGTCTTTAAGTTAAACTAACTGCATAAGTCTCAGGTTTATCAGGCTCTGGCTGGACCTTGTCTCAGTCTTACTGGAAGTTTGTTTTAGCGTATTTAGTTGTTACAGCAACTATGTAATGACAAAATGACCACGAAAGATTTGTTCTTTTTTGTTTAGCTTTGTGCAATTTTGTGGTGTGGTGCTTACTGTTATGAATATATTTTAATAATAGGTAATAAAATTTTGAAGTTATTCTATGTAGGATGAACTATATGTGACCCTGGAAGAAAATGTGGAGTAGAGGGGATGGGATAAAAATGGAAGCCTTTTAAATTATACTGGAAGCCTTGGTGCTGTGAACCACTCCATGGAGTTGGTCATTGGTCACCAATTTGTCACCCAGCCTTGGGACTTGTCAAAACCAGATTGCAAAGAGAAAAGAGAGGAAGTACCCAGAATTAGAATCATGCTATATCTAGTAAATTTTGTTATAGTGTGGAATTATAAACTAGCAATGTGAGCAATGGGTAGAGCATGTTAGAAAGCACATCAGCATAGTAGTAACCATAGAAGGGAGGAAAAAGCTTCAATATCACACTCTTCCCAAAGAAAAGAAGCAAGCAGTCAGTTTCCATTGTTTTCTCCCACAAGAAGAGTGAGATAACACAAAAAATAAGGTGTAGATACTAGGAAGCATGTGGACTCCATTTTAACAAGTATTTTGGAAGCTTTTTCTATAATGATATTCTTCGAGTTTTATCTCCCTCCCCCACTATAATAAGCAGGTCTGGGCTAATATTAATTCCTTGATTAGACTGTTCTGATTTGAGAGTTACAGGAAAGAGTTGTAATTTTTAACCTATGTTTCTTTAGCCCGTGTAAACTTTGCAAGTTGTAGCTCTAAAAACCGATGGTCACCTTAGATTGTAATTTGGGTGCAACATTTCCAGCATTTTAGCAGCACTGCATTTTACTTCTGCCTCTTGGGGATCATTGCATGAGCAGGGGAAAGAAGATAAAGAAAATATTTGGAAGTGGCAAGATGAGGGAATGAGACTTCATACATACTATGCATGTTTTCAGATGATGTAATGTTTAACAACTTTTTTGTAACACTTTCTCACTTTTCTGTAGTCCAAATGTGTGTGTTTAAGCAAGCATTATTAGGGTATCACTGGCATTCCTAATGTGGCTAACTTAATTTTTAGTAAGAAGAGTGAAAATAGAGTATAACTTTCAAAGGAAATAAAAAGTCATTTCAGGGCTGAATGAAATTATCTTGGTGATATTACCCATACTCCTTTGTCTATGTATGGTTTAAAAAATAGAATGTATTCACAGTGGTCCTATTAATGTATCGTAACAGCTAGAAATACTCTCTAGTCATGATGTGAATTGGGAATGGTGTGGGGAGATGTGAAAGCACTCCAGTTCAACATTTAGATTAACATTTTTAGACAGTTTGAACCCATATCCTAGAAACGAATCAGAACTTCGTATTTTTATTACTTCTACACAACTCATATATTGCTTTACTATATCAGATTTTGTTTAGGGTTAGATATAGAATTCTTCTGTCCAGTGTTCTGTATTAAACTATAGTTAAATGTTGACATCTATTGGGAAGGAAAAGGTTTCATCAGATGTTTACTATCATGTCTGAAGTACTTTGCTTTGGGTAGGCAAATACTAGCCAAATTAACTTGGCTTAATTTAAAATATTGAAGAATTCATAGAACACTTTAAAAAGTATTTCTCATGCTGTCAGCACTGATTATTTAGGCATTATCTAAGTTGGTTTTAACACAAAATCTGCCAACCTTCTCCATATCAGGAAAATCTTTGCTCCTATTTTGCTTTTCAATTGTCTATCAGAAAACTTGTTTTATCCAGTGTTTTACCTATTACCTATATTTATTAGGGTATGTTTTGATTCACCTTTCTAATGGTACTTTCACCTTATAATTTCTCTAGTTTTGGAAAAATTTAAACTTTTTTTTTTTAAAGTGAAAAACTATACAGTTAAAACAGGTGTCTGCACTCAAAATTGAACCAAAATGGAGGCATGAATGACATCTTATTCAATTTTTTACATTGTAATTGGAAAGTAATCATGCACCATCTTTTCTGCTGCTTCAATCTCCATATTAAAAAGTGAACAAAATAATCCAGTCAAACTCACTCAATTTTTCTGATAAATTTTAAATCAGTGGGCCTACTTCAACTCAAAGCTATTAAGTTCATACCCATCTATGAAAATTATTTTGAATCTTCGTTATAGGTGATGTCTCCTGAATGCAATGCTGTGGAAGGACGTTAGGCAGGGAAATCCTGTGGGCTTTTGAGTTGATCCATTTGTGGGAAAAGCCTCAACTCACTAGACACCTGAACGTTTAACCAGGAAATCCCTAAGCATAAGAATCTATATGTCCTGTCACTATTTTTGTGAGAGTTCCAGCAATATGTTTGCTTTCAGTGTCCCACAAAAAACTAATGTTTTTTAAATCAGTCTAAAATCTGGCTCCTTAAGCTATGCGGTGCTTCAAAAGAGTTGAGGTCACATATCTCACACTTTCATTATATCTGCCATATATATATTATATTGCCAGACTCCCCATCTAGATTATATATACTGTGTCTCACCAGGGTCACAGTGAAGATGCTTCATTATAGTGACACAGGCAAAGTGACAACTGCAGTGGCACCAAGAGCTGTAAGCTGTTAGGTGACATTTTTGAGCATTGTTAGTTATGAGACTATAAAATCCTTCTGCATTGTTTCCTTCTCCTTCTCCCCCATTCGTAAAGTAAAATTTATATAAAATTAAAAAAAAAAAAACAAACAACAAAACCAAACCAAAATTTCAAATTTCTTCGTATTCGATATCAGGAAGAGAGACCTGTACAGTTCTCAGTAGTACCCAGTAACTATGAAAGTTTCATCTTTATTTTTTTATCACATCTTCAGGCTAATTTCATTAAATAAGGAAAATTAGATAACTTGTAAAAATTTGAATGAACTGAATTGTTACATCATGTAATACAGCATGCCAGGGTAAGGAAATACCATTTCCCCATAGGAAATTAAAACAATGAACACCTATTTTGAGATGACAAAGACGCTATCAGTTTATATAGACAAAAAAAAAGTCATATCTCATAATTTTATGATTACAAAACAAATATAATTAAAGATAGAAATGGATCTTGTAGACAATATTTTCTACTGGTACACTGCTAGCAGCTTAATGAAGCAATGCTCAAAAAATCTCTGTAATTTGGAAAAGTTCATATTGCAACCTTCCTTGTTCTATAACTGTTCTCTGCACAATGTGATTTTTGTCAAAAACTTTTTAGCTTTAGTTTCACGTCCTCTATGTACTTTTCTCCTAGTTGATATGAGGTGAAAGTTCTTTCTGTTCGCTTAAGAAGTGAAACACATCCATACTTATATTGCTTTGATATCAAAAAACCAAGAGTTAGGCCACTCTAGGTTTTTCCTCTTGCATTTTTTCTTCAAAACAAAGGCTGAATACAGATTGTCATAAGCAGATATCACTTCAGTTTAGAGGCTAAATCTGTAGGGTCACTCAGACTTCATACCCTCCAGTGAATGTCCCTTTACCTCTCCTGATTCTAATATTCTGGTGAGTTAAAAAAACCTGTTATTTCATACAATAAGGGTTGGGAAGACCTAATGTTTATAGGAATTTGTCTAAATTTATGGAACTTTTCCTGTCAAAAATGATTATGTTCAGCAATTGCCAACCTTCAGTAAAAACTATCAAATATACTTTTGATTAGTTCCTTGGCATAGATGGAGAAAAACCTGCCAAGGGTGCAAGCAAGCGAAATCAGAGAAACTAGGTGCAGTCTGCTTTCCATGTTTCCTGCCTGCCCACTGCCCAGGAATAACAAGATAAAAACAAAGATTACTTTTGTGACTTTAAGATATGAAATATTTTGAAAATGCTCAGGTAAGTAGAAATTCATATTATTTATATCCTTCTAATGCTGGCTTTTAAAATAAAAAAAAATCCTTAGGACCTTATTATTAATAACTTAACAAATCACCTGTTAGCTTGGCTAGTTACAGTCCAGACATGCAAACAATGTTATTACTATCTTTAACAACCTAATCTGTTGGGTTTTTTTGTCAAAGTTCCTAGTGACATTGCATTTTTTTCAGTTTACATTTAATATAAGATAATGGTAAGATAAAAAAAAATGAAGTATAGGTTTAACTCTGGAAACAAATCTGTAACTTTAGAAATCTGTTGAATTTAGATTTGGGAAACTGTGTTCAGAATCCATGCCATAACAAAATTTCTAACATTTTTTGCATGCTAATTACAGATATCAAGGTGCCTAAATATACTTATCCTCTAGCTTGCAAGTATTTTGAAGTCTCAGTTTCCTCCTTTTAGGCCTGTACTTTGCTGAAGTTACTGAGAAACTTGCATTAGTAATGCAGGATTATATTAAATTTTAGCTTTTTTATTTAAATCTCTTCAAATTTATTTAGCAATGCTCAGGTTTTGGAAAAACTAGAACTATCTTCAATTCTTTTTTTTTTAAGAGGAGAATCTGGGGGGCTATTTCAACTCAGCATCAGGCTAGGCTATGTACAATATCAAAACCAGTTATCACTGCTGCAAAATAACAGTGGATAGTCAGGCTATGTGATATTTATTGATATTACACCTGTAAAAAATAAAAATGAACATTTAAAAGCCCTTATGTAGAAGTTCTGCAATGTCACTTTTGGTTTGTATCAGTGAAACAGAGAACAGGCTCTTGGAGTTATTTCTTCAGAAAACATACATTTTACAGGAAACATGCAAATATAGTGATTCCGTTAACAATTTTCATTTGTACATTGCCTTTTGAAGAGTTCATGAGTTTTCACAGAGCAATTTATAAGAGCAGCCTAGATCTGAATTGTGGTCAATTTGCCAAATCTTAATTTCTGTGGCACTTGCAGTGTTTTACAGTAATTTTGTTTATTTATAAAGTGTAATCAGAAAGACAAGATTGAAAAGGCTAAGTTGTTTAACTCAGTTGTATTCCTGTGGGAGTGATGGTGATAGATTCACTTTATGAAGAAAACCATGAATGGTCATCAAAAGTAAGAGGAGAATTTAACTGGATAAAACATGTAATATTGCTTTGAATGAATACAAGTCTTAAATCTTTCAAGTGCTGAATGTCAGGGAAATCACTCACATGATCAGTTTAATTTCTTCTCAAAGTATGTTAATGGGGGTATAAATTGTCAAGTAGAAAAAAGCAAACAAGGAAGGCATAAATATTTGTATTTGTCTGTTGCACTGAGTTGAAACTTGGAAACTCAAGGTGAATTTAATTTTTTCTGCTTATGCATGAGGATTAAGGATGGACCTTGCATAAACTGGCCTCTCTTATTTTAAGAGGAGATATATTGATTTTTCTCTCCAATTTATTCTGTCCTGTCAAACTCTCAAATGGCATCACCAAATCAGAACAGGCTGTGGACATTTTTTTGAAGTGTTTTCTGGTCAATCAAACTGCAGTGACAATAGCTGTGACTATTTGCTGGTTTAAAATCTAAGCCTGTTAAACATCAACCAAAGGCTTCCAGAGAAGGCTGCTGTCTTCAGCTGGTGCGTGACTTGGCTGTTTACAGAAAACTGCCTGGATGTTTCTGGCTGTTTACAAAGTGGCTCTGAAGATTTACTTAGCAGTGCTCTGCTTTCAACCAAGTTGTGCATGCTATTTCCTACATTTTTTTTATTCCCTTGGACTTCCATGAAAAGGGGTAACAGTTGGGGTTTATTTAGGCCAACATTTCACTTATGAACTTATGGGCTGGCTTTAGAGCTTAGTTCAGAAAAAAACATGTTCTCTTCAGTAGGAACTGTTTCTAGAGGAATTTGCTTCTGGTCAGTTGTAAGGTTTTAGATTTGTCAGTACTTAACTCAGTTTTGTACTCCAGAGAAGAATTGCATGGGCTGTTTTAGCTTTATAAATATAAATATTTTACTTCTTGCTTTCTGTGGGATTTTAATATTGTTAGAAGGTTCTCAGTGAACAGGAAGAAGATAGCAGCACAAGTTCCTTCTTAATCACTTTCTTCCCATCATCCATGACAATCAACCAAAATAGTTTTTTTTTCTTAAATTGGTTCAGACCATATATGGGTAATGATACATGTATGATAGTACAGTCCTCCCCACACACAGGTTTCATCATAAACAAAAGGTCTGTATCTTCTACAGGAACAAATAGAATCAATCTGTATTGTGAGGAAAACAACTCCTTTTCCAAAACAAAACTTTTGAACGAGTGCATTACATTGCAGGAAATACATAATTGTCAGTACTCCATATTATGATTTTATTTCCTTGTTTTCCCTGTAGCTGGTTTTAGAACACATGATTCCATGAAGAAAAATGGGTGGACTTCAGGTTGTTTACAATAAAGAAAAACTTAAAGACTGGGTTGAATGTTGTATCAGTAACTATGAGGAAAAATACTCCTTGAAAAGAATTTTTTCTTCCCTTGCATTCGGAATTGATAAAAAAGGAATCAGTTGGCTTCAAATTGCAATACAGAAAAATAAGGCAAGACAGAAAATTATAAAAGGTAAAGGCAGATTAATAGATTACTAAAAGAGTTATGGAATCTTTATTTTTTTTTTTTTTTAACAATTTCTTTATATTTGCAAACTTTTCTGTTTGAGAATTATGAGTGCGGGTGATCCACACCTTAGCATATGGGAATGCCATAAAGACTGCCTTGAAGGCATTTACAGAATCCTTCTACTACTCTTCTTTTTCCTTGTTCCTGCCTGTGTTTTCAGTCTACATAATATATATAACCTATTATCTTACCTATGATATTTTGTAAGTGGAGATTGCCAGTTTAAATCAAGTGGGATAGAATTCGAGATATGTATATAGAAAAAAGCCGCAAGATATTTTAAAAGGCGCAAGATTATTTATCACATGGAAATGAAGAAGGATATTGCTAGATATTCTTGCATGCTGCGAATATTATGTTGTCAACAGCTCATGGAGTCTTTGACGAATACTGGATTGTAAAACTAAGAAATTAAAAAGTTGTATTGAAGTGCAAAGTGATGTCAGGGAAAATGAGACTTAAACCATAATGCCTGGCAGCAGCAAAAATACTTTGACATTCATAGATGCTTAGACATGATTATATTGCAGAAAATCAAATATGGCAAGTTCTAAGCCCTTCATATGGCCAAGGGTCTGGATATGAGAAAATACATAGTCTGTTTAAAAATAAAATAAGGCAAATTTTAACAAAGCAGAAAGATGCTTTAACAAAGCATTGTGAATCAACCTTTATGTCTAGCATAAGATTTTATACGCTTCAGATGTACAAGCAGTTCCATGAAGAATAGCATTGTAGGTGATATATGCAGAATAATTCTACAATGAGATATTAAGCTAGTATTTTCTAGGACTATAGAAGGACTGATTATTTAAAGAAGCAACATGCATATACTCTTAAGTTCCCTGCTGAAAATAGCTAAATTCAAGTTCATTCCCAGTGACACAAAACAGTCATTATAAACTAGCAGGTACCTGTTCCTCTGAGCAGAAAGAGGAGCGGAGAGGCAAAGAGGAGAAAAACTCTCTAAGACCTGAAAAATGAAATAATATAGGAGCTTTGCTTGACTCCAAATTTCTGGACTGGTTTGCATTGTGTGTGTCTCATGCATTTTTGGGGGTCATAGCAATAAACATAGTTTCAGTCCAAGTCACAGAAAAATCTGGACATGTTTCTTGAGAGATTTTGAGTTAAATGAAAAATTGTTGATGTATTTGACTCTTCACTAAATCTCATTTATTGACTAAAGTATCCTTGATTCATTAAAACCAAGCTAGCAGTCCTCAGGAGCCCAAACAACATTCACTTAGTTACTAATTTAAGTGACCCTTTGATTCCTTGAATAACTTGATGTCCTTTATAAAATTTGCAGTACATGCAGTGGAGCTGTGATAGATTTTCTTAATTAGAAAGCATGGGGAAAAAAATCCAGATTTGCAAAGATGCTATTTTAGCTCAATATAAATATGGGAGGAAGTGATGAAGTACTTTTTGTGAAAAATACACACAAATGGAGCTGTACTATGGAGCTGGGAAAAATGACCTGAACCTACTAAAATGCTGCACTAGGTTGCTGACCCTTGCAAAACAGATCATTTGTTTTTCAGCACTGGCTTATGCTTTGTAGCCATGTAACTCTCCATAAAACCAGTTTCAAAGTCATACAAGATCTGAAATCTCAGTTCTGATAGTCATACATTTGAAAGCTACCTAAGTGTCATTGAAAATGGAATGTGACACTCAAACCTGGGCACATTTAAAAACTATGCTGTCAGCCCAGACCCTGAAGAACAATGGATGGTTGACAGATTTCAAAAGACAATAGAAGGAAATGCCTTCAAGGGAGCTGTTAAAGAAAAGCCTTTTAAAATAGCTACTAGGTCTTTTTTGACTCTGCCTTCAATTCTACTGTAAGATGACAATATCTCAGGACGTGACTGTTACGGTGGTGTTGAGGGGTTTTGTACGTAAATGTTCAGTAAATTTGTGGTGTAACATCAGATAAAGGTATGAACTAAGAATAACAGTATTTTGCAAGGGAGCACGCAGGATTACTTCTTCATGAAGTCATAGAGGTGAAGAGGGCAATTCTAGCCTATTCTTGCCTGTGAGTCCTGCTAAGACTGAACTAAAATAAAATTTTGTCTTGAGACTTCATTTCAATGGAAGTTCGTTATGGGGTGAGAAATGCACTGAGACACAGCAACCAGTGTAGTAGGCATCTTCTCCTGTTAAGTCCACCATGCTGCTAGCATGAGGTTATGTCACCTGCAGATAACTTCTCCACACTGCTGTTTAGTGAGACCATCTTGATGCCATCACGATGTTTTAGTATGTGACTGAGAACACAATTTGGTTAGTAAGCGAATCAATAATTTATGTAAGTTTGAAGAAGTATTTTCAGTCAAATAAGAGTACAAAATTGATCAGCTTTTGTCAGAATTGAACAGTGTTTCCCATCAGCCTGCGTGCAGTCGGTACTGGCATGTTTTTTAACCGTGTTTTTAACCACGTTTTAACCACGCATTTTAACCATGTTTTTTGTAACTCCTTCCTCCCCTTTACTGGGAAGATTTAAATAATAATTTCACTTACTGTCTTTAACAAACAGTGCTGATGGATGTCTCACTTTTCACTTAGTAGAATACATACAAGCAAAGATATGGTTAATTTTTCTTCTTTATTTTTTCCCCTCTGACTAGCTTTTTGAGATTCTTTCTTTGCTCCTCAAAGAGCAGATTGTTACAAGCAAGGAAAGGAACTTGATGCATTTGATACAGCTTAGGAAGCATATAAAGTTTCACTTACTGCAAATAAATGTGTGTTGGGTTGACCCCAGTATCCCACCAAAGCTGCACTGTTACTCCCCTCTGTAGCTGGACAGGCGAGAGAAGATATAATGAAAGGCTCATGGGTCAAGATAAGGGCAGGGAGAGATCACTCACCAATTGCTGTCAGGGACAACACAGGCACAACTTGGGGAAATTAGTTCAATTTATTGCCAATCAAATCAGAATAGGAAAATGAGAGATAAAACCGAATCTTTAAGATACCTTCCTCTCATGCTTCTCCTCTTCCTCGGCTAAACTTCACTCCTGATTTTCCCTACCTCTTTCCTGCCAGTGGCACAGGTGAACGGGGAATGGGGGCTGCGGTCAGTTCATCACGTTGTCTCTGCTGCTTCCTCCTCCTCAGAGAACTTCTCGCACCCTTTCCCTGCTCCAGGGTGGGGTCTCTCCCACAGGCTGCAGCTCTTCACAAACTGCTCCAGTGCACATCCCTTCCACAGGATGCATCCTTCAGGAACAGGCTGCTCCAGTGTGGGCCCCCCACAGGGTCACAAGTCCTGCCAGCAAACCTGCTCCAGCCTGGGCTCCTCTCTCCATGGGACCACAGGTCCTACCAGGAGCCTGCTCCAGTGCAGGCTGCCCACATGGTCACAGCCTACTTCAGACATCCCCCTGTTCTGGCATGGGGTCCCCCATGGGTTGCAGGTGGCATGGATCTCCATGGGCTGCAGGGGCAGACCTGCCTCACCATGATCTGCACCGGGGCTGCAGGGGAATTTCTGTTCCAGTGCTTGGAGTGCATCCTCCCCCTGCTGCTTCACTGACATTGGTGTCTGCAGGGCTGTTGCTCTCACATATTCTCTCGCTCATTTCTCAGGCTGCAATTGCTCCTGTGCAATAACTTTCCTCCCTTCTTAAATACGTTATCACAGAGGCACCACCACTATTACTTTGGGCTCAGCCTTGGCCAGCAGTGGGTCTGTCTTGAGTCCAGCTGGCATTGGCTCTATCAGACAAGGGGGAAGCTTCTGGCAGCTTCTCACAGAAGCCACCACTGTGCCCCTTCCTCCTTCCTCTCCTTCTTCCCTCCCCCCCACCTCACCACACAAACCCAGTGCAATCTTATAGATGGAATTGTGATCTCTTCGCACACTCCTACAAAGATAATTGCATTTCTGGATATTAGGAAGCTGGAAGTAAGAGATTTCATAGTGTAAGCTGCTTTCAGAATGTCTGCAAGCTTTATAAAGTGCTTTTCATATACAGATTGGTCATAAGGAAGATGGTAATTTCTGTGAAACCAGCCTGAGTTCACATGTAAACATGGAATTTTGAATATTTCCATGGGGTGAAAATGGCGGGTGAAGTAGGAGCTCTTATAGCATGTGTAATATCTTTAGATTCTGGCCTGTGAAACTCACTTCTAGATTTGCTTCTAGATAATAAAGAATACTTTACCTGAAAAAAAAATAATGTCACTGTATAGCTTTGCATATGATAGTAGTTCAGATGTTTAGTTTCATTAACCACATTTTAGACATTCCCTACTTACTGCTTTATCTGAAAGGATGGTTGTTTCTCCAGAAGGATTAATGTCTTTTCATTTTCTCCCTTGAAATGCATATCACAAGCTGTCTTGGCTAAATGTACAGCTCCTTTTCCTGCAATGACAGCATCCTTTGAGGTAACTCTTCCTCCCTGCTCTTCTCATTTTATTCACTTTCAAAACCAAAAGGTCTACTGCTGAGATTTTTATATTCTTCTTGGGGTTTTTCCAACATCTATCACACAGTGTGTATGGAAAAGACAAGACAACACACATTTTGGAGAAGTTGCAGCATAAAACATAGCTCCTAATTAACTTTAAAATATATTTATATTTACTTTAAATATAATTTAAATTTTAAGGGTAAGAAATTGCTTCAGAAGAGACTTGTTTAAATACATTAACAATTTGATTCTGTACTTGTCTTTAGAAGAAGTTTAATTAAGCAAATGCTTATTAGCTTATCCTTACAGTTTAGCGGCTATCAGAATATGTCATTTTAAAGGTCAGCGCTTAGGGACTTACCTTCTAAATGTTGAAGAGGGGAAAAGAGAGGGACAAAGATCACTGCTTGGTTACTTTGCCTTGCTTTGAATGGAAAGAAAAAGCCAAACAAACCATAAAGTCTTAACAATCACTTTGCTTTCATCATGTTTTAAAAGGCTTGTGCACAGCCCTTCTCTATTATGAAACCAAGCAGGATTTGCCCCTCTATGATGATAGTCTTAGAGCAGTTAAAATGCAGGAAAAAGATTTTAGAGCTGTCAAAATTAGTGTAACTCCAGGGACTAATAAAAAGAAAAACTGTAACGTTACACGTCAGATAACATCCTTGGGATGTGGGACAACACCTAATGTGCGTTTTGTCTGACCTACTAGATGTGTGTGTGGCAGCCCTTGAGTCTAGTGATTAACTCAAAGAGGGACATTATGCTTAGGTTTCAAATTGTATATACTACCTAAAGGACAACAAGCACGTTACTGGAAATCTGGGGGATCAAAGCATTATTTGTGTAAAGACTCATTGCAGTACTGATGCATGCTTAAAGGCCCCTTATAAAATGTGTATGATGTGTTATTTCTTCAGTGTGAATATGTATATGTCAAATAATACTCATTTATAAAATAATTACTGGGTCTGTGAGTGGCAAAAGCAAATACATATATACATATATATTCAGTGTATAGCAGGAAATAGTAAGACTTACTAAATATGGGTTCTGACACATAGAGTTTAAACATCTGGAAAGATATTTCAGTAATAATATTGCAAGAAAATATAAGCATGAAAAAAAACCAATTGATGTTTTTAAGAGGATTTTGTTTCCAAAGTAATGGTCTAATTAAGGTCAAGGACTTCATGCAGAAAAAGATTGCAAGTCACAATGTACAAAAAGGGAACTTAAACCATCACCCTTGCAGGAAAGGTCTCCAGGCTTATCTGGCTGAATAGTGACCCTCCTCCCCTAAACAGCATGAAAGAGAGCTATATCTTGTAGGTCAGAGAAAGTAGGAAGAGGTTAGAATTGCCAGAAATCAAGCTTAAGTGACCTTTGCAATGAAATTAAAACAAATAAACAAAAAGATTCTTTAGATATATAAATAAGAGAACAAGATCTTTATCACTAGCCCTAAATAAGAGTAGTGTTTTGATTCAGCTTTAAATAGTGATACAAAAGAATCTGCAAAAGCCAAAGGGTTAATGGTTATGAACATGTGGCAATGGAAATATTCTTAATGATGGTAACAAAGCTCAAAATGTAACATACTCCAAATGGATTATTGGTGGGAATTGGGTAAGTGCTTTCAAGACTTTTGACAGTTCAGGTCTGGTAGCAAGTATTAAGAAAATGGTACAAGTTAAGTTCATCAAAGATGTATCTTCCTAAACTAATTTTGCCAGAATTAGAAGTTATCTTATCAAAGGTTATGGGATTAGTTTTTTTTATAATCTCCCTACCTAATACTGTTCAAGCATAAGGCGTATGTCTTCTGTGTTGACTGCAGTTGTTTAGGTTTGTGTTTAATATTAAAGACTCTAAACTGCCCTGGGTTCAGCAGTAGCAGTCATGTTTCTCCTTCGTGGTAGCTGGTGCAGTGCTGTGTTTTGACTTCCAGCCTGGGAACAGTGTTGGTGATACCGATGTTTTCGGTTGTTGCTAAGTGATGTTTACCCTGACCAAGGACTTTGTGAGGCTCATGCTCTGCCAGGGAGGAGGGGAAGCTGTGAGGAAGCAGAGACAGGACACCTGACCCAAGCTAGCCGGGGAGGTATTCCATACCACAGCACGTCATGCCGGGGGTGGGGGGTAACTGGGAGTTACCCGGAAGGACACGGGCTTCCGGGTGGGACTCGTTTCTTGGCCTGTGGTATTGTATTCTCTTCCCTTGTTATTTTCTCTTATCATTGTTGTCGTTGGTGGTAGCGGTGGTGATTTGTGTTGTACATTGGTTGCTGGACTGTTCTTGTCTCAACCCGTAGGAGTTGCACTCTTTCGATCCTCCTCCCCATTCCTCTGGGAGCGGGGAAGGGGAGAGCCCTGGGGGGGGGGGGGGGGGGGGGGGGGGGCTCGACTGCTCTCAGCCCGGCACCACTCACTGGGAGTGAGTGAACAAGCTGTCTGGCTGGGTTTAAACCACAACATAAACTCTCCACTTGGGTAGTACAGTCTTTTATGGCTTGTTTTGTGCTGGGGGAGCAAGATTTGTTGTTCAGTGGGCTCCCAAACTTCTTTTTGCTGGATCACTTTGATTCTGGGGATGACACCTCAGGCCTAGAGGGAGTTCTCTGGGAGGGAATTTCCCTTCCCTTGTATAGGGGTGCAACATAAATTCCTTGGTTTGTCTCTCAGAAGGCACGTTCCATGTAAAGACACATACATGGATAACCTTGCCTTCACTACTGTACCACAATGCCTCCTGAATGTGTTTCTTGGACTACTAATAGGATACAAGGCATTAGTAAATGGTTTCTTGCTTACCTGCTGAACCAGCCTGCCTTCACCGTGTTCTCGTTTGTGGGGTTGAAAGCAGGTCTCTGGCCTTCAAAACATAGGAGCTGCAGTGCTGCTGTTTTTAAAGCAAGAACTAATCAACGAGGCCTGGAGAGGGAGTAAAGCCTGTGTTAGAATTCACTATAAATAAACACTGGTGATTATTTCAAGTTACTGCACTGACCACAGTGAGAAACTCTGGTTCTCCAGGGAGCTCACAGAAAATCTGCTTCCCAAAGGCAAAATTTACATCCCATTTCAAGTGGCACTGTGGAAAAAAACCAACAGCCCTGAACTACTGCTTCTTTTTCACAAGCAACTGAAGACAACTTTAATTTTCCCCCCCCCCAAGAGATATTAGCTACTGTTGATGTTTACTGACTGTATTCAGAGAAAGGAAAGGACGGAGGACTGGACAGCAAAAGCTCTCATAACATTTTAATCAAGGGCTGGGGTGCCTCCCATCTTTTTCTTTCTTACTGCCCCCTGCCTTGCTTGGAATGATTCGTATTATAAGTCTTATAAAAATATGCACACTGATTTCTCTGAAAGTACTTTTTTGCCATTCTCAGAGAGAAAGAAGCAGACCAATCAGTAACAAAATAATTCCTTGGTTTGTATGTCCTGATGCTTTCACTAGAAAATCCATTGGCTATGCTACCAGGTAGTTTTAAAATTACTTGTCTTGAAGTATTAAACAGAAAATAGATGGATTCTGAAATGACCAGAGTACATAAGCCAGTAAACCTTGATGCTTTCCTAATTCATATATCTTTGAAGTGCATTCTTTACTGTAAAGCTTGTAAGCCTTATGGATATAGCCTAAATGTCTCGCATATCTTCATATGCGACAACAAGCTCTGTATGATAATTTAGCTTATTTGTTGACACCATAATCATGCAAAATGTGTTGGTAGCCTTTGATTCTTCTTTGCAGACGTCATCTGAATTGTTGTTTTCACTGCTATGCTAGCTATGCTATACTCTTCTCTCTGAGAGATATCTTAAAACCTGTTGTAAATCTAATAGTTGGTCTGAATTTCATAAAAGCATAATGTGGATTTTGTATGGAAACCAAACAGAATATAAAGCCAGCATCGACAAGCAGTGGTAAAATTTTCCTTTCTTAACATGTATGTGGTGGTAGGGCCTGAA
Organism: Pezoporus wallicus; assembly: GCF_028554395.1. Classification (NCBI taxonomy): domain Eukaryota; kingdom Metazoa; phylum Chordata; class Aves; order Psittaciformes; family Psittacidae; genus Pezoporus; species Pezoporus wallicus. Next base: position 9,985,118 of record NW_026640488.1, read on the forward strand.
ACCTGGAAGAGATCAAAGAAAATGGGGGATGAGTACAGACCCAGCAATTAGGCAACAAAGAGAACTTATATCTCTGCTGGTGCTGTACTTGGGTAAAAAGAGATTTATGTTAAACTCCTAACTACTGTAAAGTTTTCAGTAGAGGAGTTTGGTTTGGTTACATTCGAACGAAAATTTGCAGACTCCAGTGATTCCATACAGGGAAACTCCTGGGCCTGCAGGAGTTCCTTTTCAGTCTGTCTCAAACTGTGGCAATCTGCCAAACAAATGACAGCAATGCAAGGAGCAGGTGAAGGAGCAGAAAAGCTGGTGGGACTCTTCAAGAAGTGACTGCAAAGACTTGAAAATCTATAAAGCATTTTACAATGTCCTGAATTCTAGTCTGTGACTCTACGGACATGGTAGTTCTGCATTGGAGAAAAAGTATTACCTTTTCTCTCTGAAATGAAACATTCCAAAATGATCCTGATTTTATTGAACACAGCTGCAATATATGCTGCATAACCTAAAGCTTGGCACACTCAAAAGTCAGTGCTAGCAGAGTGCTGCAGTTTGCCTGCTCGGGGATGCATGCTGTACGTGTGATGAACCTCTACCTTCAAGCAGATTTTACCATATTCCTTCTTTGTCACATTTACTCTTCTACCATTTTATCTGAGAACATGATTTGTAGATTTTTAACAGTGGTGTTTAATTGTTGGGATGTATTTATCTATTTTTCAACATCTGAGGACTTACATTCAAGCTTGTCTTTTATTTAGCAGAAGTTGTGGCTTAAATGGAAGTTCTGACTTGGAAGCAAAGCTTGTTGGTTGGGTGCTTTTGGTCTCTATTGTATTCACACTTGGATCAGATTATTTTGTAGCCTTCCTGTAAATATGAATTAGCTTTTTTTGTGACTACCTGTTTGCCATTGACTGAATCTTGAAGAGAAAATTGCATTATATTAGGTAATTTCATTCCAAATGTAGTTTTTATTTCAGAAGAGAAAATTGTCTGGAAGTTTTGCAAAAGAGAGTAACTACTAAGACATGGAATATTATCTGTGTTCATACACTCTTTACAGGTTTAAGGAAATGAAATTTCATTCATGTTTGGCATATCATATGCATAATCCCATAGAGTTCAAAGTCTTGCTTTACACTTCAGCACTGGGAATTGGGAATTCCCAACACAATGTGGTCACAAAAAATGAATTAGCACTGACGCAGAGCTCATGACCTCCTTGGCGCCAAGGGCCTACATTTAGCCAATTTCCTGCAAGGATATAGTTCAAGGAAAGTTTCTCAGTGATGCCTAATGTAATTTATATGATCACATTTACTTTTTCTTTCAACTTTTAGAGGAGTCACTTTGGAAAAAAATACATTTGTAATAATTACTTGAACATCATTCCCTTGTTGAAAATAAGATTTAATTCTATTGCCTTTGTGTGTGCCCTGTTTGACTGTTAAGTTCAGCGTTTTGTTATTTCAGCAGACTTCAAACGTGTAATAAATAAATTTCCACTGGGTTGGCACTTCCTTTTTGCTTCCTGATGTAGGGATTGATTGTTCTTTGCAAGTCTCTCGGGATTTTATGAGCTTTCTCAGAACGAATGACTTGACCACAAATTCAACCATCATAATTTTCAGAAACCGTTCACACAGAAAAACCAATAGAGGCAATTTTTAGAACAATAGCAACTGCTGCATATTGCATGAGATCAAATGCCTTCTCAGGTGTAACAGGAGATACAATGGAATAGACTCCAAATATTCTTGGTCATGGGATTAGAGTCAGTTGCAGAGAAGGTTGTCAGTATGAGAAGTTTTATAAGAGAGTATTCTTAGAAAATGTGTTTCTCACAAGGGGTGTCTTTATATATGCATAAAGTCATATATGCATAAAGTGTGGTCACTTAGACTACTCAGCAATTTGGAAGCTTGGCAAGTACTATGGAGATGAAGCAATATCAAAACTTACTGAACCCAGTTTAGGATAAGAATGTAGTAGAATTTTAGCAAAATCTAAATTAGTTAAGTAATGTAATTGAACAATTAAATATTTCAAACAGAAAAAAGAAATTAAAGTATCAAAAATGGTTAATTGAGAAAGTAAAACTTCAGGGTTTTCAGTCTGGGTGGAGACAGTGAGATGTCCAGTGGCATTTTAGATGGCCAAGTGAATCCTGGTATCCTGTAGGCCCTGCATTTATACCTGACACGCTGAACTGAAGTGTCAGGTATGCATGGTGTCTAATCTGAGAAATCACCTTCTACTACCTTCTTCATATTCTACTAACAAGGAAAAATGTCATTATTCATAACACAGAAAAAGACAAGCTGACTTTACCTGATAGTACAAAAGACAGTCTGTGGAGTTAGTGGCTTGAGTATTCTAGAGTGGAACAGTCGAATTCTGTAATATCATGTAACTAAGTTTTTGGATGTCTGATTTGGATTTCCTATTGACGCGTTAAATGCTTTGTTCGATTAGATTTCGCTAGAGACAGCTTAGAACATGTCTGGATTGGACTGCTATTCCCTATCAGATCTCACTGACATATTTTTTAAGAAGTCAATGTTTGCCAGTGCTATGAAGCTAAAAATGAGATTGCATAGTTATTTCCCGTTCCATATATTGAGTAAAACATGTTTGGTAATGGTGAATGATGCATAATTAGTTGTCCTAGACTTACTATAAAAAATATTTTTGGAACACATTTTAAGTGATGCATAAGTCTCAAATATGAATATAACTTATACTTCAAGGTTTTAGATGATAAACACACAATATCTGACAGATTTGTTTTCAGTCTTAAAATAGAAGGGCTATTATTATTACATTACATATTTTATATGTATTAGAAGCTATGCAGTCATTCTGCAGGTATGGAATCCATACTGTTTTTTCCATGCCAAGCAGCATAACTCCTGTTAGGGGCAGGAAACAGGTCCGTAATTTCTTCTTATTAATTCCTATTTTATATTTGCATCAATTGTTGTTGGAATGCTCCATATGTGAACCTTGGAAGTCTTGGGTTTTAAGGGAAGCTCTCCTGCCCGTAGTGCAGCATATGACTGGCACTAGCAGAAGGTGGTGGCAGAGGTGCATGAGGCTGATGTCACTACTGGTACATGTCTGGACCTGTTGCCCTGGGGTGCTAGAAGAGCACTTGTCCCTTCCAGCTTCAGCACCACTTAGAGGGCTTTGGCTTGTCTCAGCTTATTTGGGACTTGCCAAATCATGATTCTTGGTGAAGATTTGTGTATGTGATTCGTGTGCTGCACTTGAAAAAACTGAGACGTAGCCTTCCTTAGCTCAAATTTAAAAAAAAATATGCTGTTGGCACAGTCGTTCCCTTGGGAATAAGTGGTTACTTGACTGCTGTGAACGGAGTATAACATCACGTAATTTTCCTACATTCCTACCACAGAGAAAAGTGTTGAGGGCTTTGATCCAAAGTAATCATGTTTCCTCTTTTCATCCACCAGTTTATATAGTTTAACATGTTATGTGGAAAGACGGCTGGAATTATATATCCTGTATAAGCAGCTACTCTACAAGCCTGTACTTGGGAAGCCAATGAGCTCAGAAATATTTGTACAGACTGCCATTTCCTGAAAAGAATAGAAACTACGTATTAATTTGTCAATGCATCTATGTTCTATATAATCATGATAATTCACTATTTTAATGAGATTTTAATGCCCAGTGGCATAACTTTCAGTCTCCAGTTGTAACTAGTGTCCAGCTAGTACCTAAAATGAAATTCAAAAGGTAAAATTACATTCAGCAGAGCACTTTTTCTTCATCTACCTGCATGAAATTTAGAAAATCACTATTAAGGGACCAGAACTGAGTTTGATCTCTGTGGCTCAATAATTATTTCACAGTAGAAGAAGCTGTAGGTAAAGTAGTATGAACATTCATATTTTCATCTTCACAGCTATTCAAATAGCTTAATAAAGGAGATGCTAAATAGCAGTCCTGGAATATGAATATTAGAGAGCAGAGATTGGCCTCTTCAGGAACCTGCTTAGTAAGGTTCCATGGGATATAGCCCTAGAGGACAGGGGGGCCTGAGACTATTGGTTGGTATTCAAGGATCACCTGCTACAAGCGCAGGACTGTTGCATCCCAACTAGAAGGAAGTGCAGCAGGAGGGCCAGGAGACCTTGGATGGATAAGGAGCTGCTGAGGAAAACTCAAAAGAAAAAAGAGGCTTATAAAAGGTGGAAGCAAGAACAGGCGGCCTGGGAAGAGTACAGGGATGTTGTCTGGGAAGCTAGGGACCAGGTTAGGAAAGCTAAGGCCCAGTTAGAATTAAACTTGGCTGGGGATGTGAAAAATAACAGGAAGGGAATCTATAGGTACGTAGCAAAAAAAGAGACTAGGGACAATGGAGGCCCCCTCCGGAAGCTCTCGGGAGACCTGGCTACACAGGATTTGGAGAAGGCTGAGGTTCTGAATGACTTCTTTGCCTCGGTCTTCACTGGCAAATGCTCTGACCACACCACCCAAGTCTTGGAAGGCAGACGCAGGGACTGTGGGAATGAAAACCTTGGGCCCACTGTAGGAGAGGATCTGGTTCGTGACCATCTTAAGAACCTGAACGTACACAAGTCCATGGGACCTGAAGGAGCTGGCAAATGAAGTTGCAAAGCCACTGGCCATCATATTTGAAAAATCATGGCAGTCAGGTGAAGTTCCTGATGACTGGAAAAAGGGAAATATAACCCCCATTTTCAAGGAGAAAATGAATGACCTGTGGAATTACAGACCAGTCAGTCTCACCTCTGTGCCTGGCAAAATCTTGGAGCAGATTCTCCTGGAAGGCATGCTAAGGTACATGAAAAACAACAAGGTGCTTGGTGACAGCCAGCATGGCTTCACTAAGGGGAAATCCTGCCTGAACTATTTGGTGGCCTTCTATGATGGGGCTACAGAACTGATGGACAGGGGTAGAGCAGTTGATGTCATCTACCTGGACTTGTGCAAAGTGTTCGACACTGTCCCACACGACATTCTTGTCTCTAAATTGGAGAGACATCAATTTGATGGATGGACCACTCAGTGGATAAAGAACTGGCTGGATGGCTGCACACAAATTGTTGTGGTCAATGGCTCAGTGTCCGGCTGGAGACCAGTAACGAGTGGTGTCCCTCAGGGATCGGTGTTGTGACCGGTCTTGTTTAACATCTTTGTTGGTGACATGGACAGTGGGATTGAGTGCGCCCTCAGCAAGTTTGCCGATGACACCAAGCTGTGTGTTTCGGTTGATACGCTGGAAGGAAGGAATGCCATCCAGAGGGACCTTGACACGCTTGTGAGGTGGGCTGATGCCAACCTCATGAAGTTTAACCATGCCAAGTACAAGGTCCTACACCTGGGTTGAAGCAATCCCAGGCACAGCTACAGGTTGGGCAGAGAAGAGATTCAGAGCAGCCCTGCAGAGAAGGACTTGGGGGTGCTAGTTGATGAGAAAATGAACATGAGCCGGCAGTGTGTGCTCGCAGCGCAGAAAGCCAACTGTATCCTGGGCTGCATCAAAAGGAGTGTGACCAGCAGGTCAAAGGAGGTGATCCTGCCCCTCTGCTCTGCTCTTGTGAGACCTCACTTGGAGTATTGTGTGCAGTTCTGGTGTCCTCAACAGAAAAAGGACATGGAACTGTTGGAACAAGTCCAGAGGAGGGCCATGAGGATGATCAGGGGACTGGAGCACCTCCTGTATGACGATAGGCTGAGAAAGTTGGGGCTGTTCAGCTTGGAGAAGAGAAGGCTGCATGGAGACCTCATAGCAGCCTTCCAGTATCTGAAGGGGGCCTGTAGGGATGCTGGGGAGGAACTCTTCATTAGGGACTGTAGTGATAGGACAAGGGGTAATGCGTTAAAACTTAAACAGGGGAAGTTTAGATTGGATATTAGGAAGAAATTCTTTCCTGTTAGGGTGGTGAGGCACTGGAATGGGTTGCCCAGGGAGGTTGTGAATGCTCCATCCCTGGCGGTGTTCAAGGCCAGGTTGCACAGAGCCTTGGGTGTCATCATTTAGTGGGAGGTGATCCTGCCCATGGCAGGGGAGTTGAAACTAGATGGTCTTAAGGTCCTTTCCAACCCTAGCTGTTTTGATTCTATGATTCTAATATCTGAAGTTCTGAATCACTGATCTCAATTTTGAGACTCTGCTGCCTTATTAGGAGAGAAAGTATGTGATGATGCATTCAGGCCTTTTTCATGACAGCTTACTACTATGGAATACAGAAGAAGCAAACGTGAGGCTGGGTGCCACAACACTGGCTCTGGTATGATCCAGGGGCAAATAGCAACCAGTCTCAGTTTTGGTGGTGGGGAGATTATCCTGAACAGCGAATTAGCCAGTGACTAAAGAGACAACAGTGCAACTTAAATCCCTGTAAAATGTCTGTGTATGAAATTAAATGCTGAAGCTAAAAGGTGAGAGAAACTCAGATCTGATGTAACAATTTACATAAAGTTAACTTCCAGTAATACTACATAAAATGTATTTTCTTAAAAAAAAAAAAACAAAACCAAGCTTAATATATAGTTCTCTTACTGGTTGTATAATTGTAGGTAAAAACATAATTCTTCTCTAAGTCATTCATAGTATGTACTGGGAGAAGATGGTGCGTCATAGGACGTGCCTGAAAAAAGTGGGAACTGCAGCAATATCAAAGACTGATAATCTCAAAGACCAAGAACAGAACTTATTTTGCTGCTCAGGGTAAAATCTTGCCATCTTTATTGTAAGGAAATCATGCATTTGCAAAGAGATACTTTGTATTCCTCATATTTATTTTTTCTAAACTGTAATTATATTTTATTTAACAAAATAGGAAGCAGCTTTTCCTCACATTTCCCTTCAGTTTGAGACTCAAATCTCTGATATTTTTACCCTATCTACTTATATATCCACACACTATGTGTATATATATATTTATATACAAATATTTATGCTTTATTTATATATACACATTTATACATATATTTTATTTATAGCTATAGAGATACATGAGCTTCCTTGGGTGCAGGAATTTATACGGTGTTAAAGATATTTAGGAAATATATACTTTGAAGGGATTATTCATTTTGAATAGTAAGTCACTGTCATTCCTGCTGTCTTTCAAAGGCAACAATTCCCCTTTCAACAACTGGGCTGTGACATGGATTTTGTTGGATGCAAGTACCCTCTTGCAGTCTTGGGATTGTGCAAGAAACTAGTCAGGCATTTGAGACAGGTTTTGAAGGTAAACTACCTGTAAGGTTTTGTAATAAATGAAGAACTTTGCTTCTTAGTAGGGTGTGTACAGATGTGAGGTTTTGAGATTATATATGGAAGGATGCATGAACCTAACTGAACCAGAAAGGAGGCTGCCACTCTGCTCTTGTGAAGATATTGGTGCTTCTCGCAGAAAGAGTAGCTGTGGGAAAAGGTTAAAAAATGGATCAGAAAAGTTGGCCAGAGTATCCTCTGTTAATGTTGCAATGGATCAGACTACATATAAACTGTATATTAGATATGAGCTATATACGATATATAATGAGGCTACCTGTTTCACCAGTGCTGGATACCAGATCTTAATACCTGGTAGTGCAGCACTTCAAACTTTTTTATATTCCCATCAAAGTCTGCAGTGAAACAGAGGATTGTTTGCATCTTGTCATGTAATTAGTCTATTGTTTATGGACTGTTTAGAGAACAACTTAATGCCGGTCTGAAACAGCTTCTGCAAGAGCAAAAAGCCTTTTTTTGTTTTAGTTTTTCAATGTATCAGCCATTAAGTATTTATTTTTTCATTCATTGAAAATTTATGAAACACATAAATAGCACCGGAAGCATTATTTTATTGAGTTATACGAACTCAGTGCAGTGTTCTCAGTCTTATCTGTCATTAAGCATCTCTAAAGAATATGGTTTAACATTTATTCTTCTATATATTATAGTATGAAAGGGAATTTAGATACCTGTTAGAATGCATATTTGGCATAATCTGGAAGTAAAATAGTATTTATCAGAATTCTAGAGGTAGAATGGAATAGCTGTCATTAATCTCAGACCATTGGTTTTGACTTTGAAAGACAATTACATTTTTTTCATTTCAGCTTATTTAGCCAATAGCTTCATCAGAAAAAATGTGAGTAAGACTTAAAACAGATTCATGGGCTATGTGTATATCTCATATCTTACACAAACTAGAATTAAGTACTTTTGAAGCTTTCTGAGGGAATGGGTAGCTCTTATAACTCCAACTCTCCCCCCTTCCCTGAGGATATTGTATTTTCTTTAGTATTCAAAGTGTGTGACAAGAACTAAAGAGATGGATTTTTAACCTTCTTCTCACATCTGGAGAAACAAGTTAAACATTCATCAACATCAAAACATCACAATAACTGGTGCCAATTATATGGTATTGCTGATAAGCACTGTGAATATGGGTATGTTTTGTTCTTTTGCATCAAGCCCTATAGTAATGTGCTCTTGGTTTATACATATTCTTGCAAAAGTTATTTCAAGGAAGCCTCCTTTGTAACATTAGTGGTAGATGCAGTGCTCACGTAAATTGGCCATAATGCCCAGAACATGGCAGGTGAACCACCAAGTTTTGAACTGACTTGTGGCAGTTTTACTACATAGAGTGCAATTACAAAGCAGGACTTATGGAGAGGTTTTCATGGTCAGCCAAAGATGAGTATGTGATATTGCACTTATGTCTTAATTCGAACTTGCTCTGAGTTTCACCTTGAGTTTATACTATGAAATACTGATAAACTTGGGTTGTAAGCTTTGCAGACACATGCATATGTGTATAAATTTGGCAGCATTTTGCCATTTAGATCTCTGATTTTCCTGTATGGTTTGAAGGAAAAACAAAAAATCAGACTTCTAATACTGACATAAAAGAAATTACTACTGTCTTATTCACCTCTAACAGATTTTTAAACCACTGAAGTTTAAGTAAAGAGGCTTTTTGGTTCAAAATATTTTTCTTCTCTGAATTCTGTCAGTGGTTATACCTGACTAACAAGAAGATGATACCTTACAAAATTAAAATTTATTGCTTTCAGTGAAGCATATAAACTATTAAGTAATCAGATCAACAGCACTGTAAACCAAGAAATGCTCCAAAACAATCAAGTGCACACCAGACAAGGCTGAGCAAGGCAGATGGAAATGTAAGTATGAAACATAAACTGTGTCAATTTACCCTACAAGTCAATGAAACCACAGCAAAAACACAAAGATGTGGAGATTTTTTTAGTCCATCATAGAACAATTGCAACTCACAACAGTAAGACTTCCTTAGTCAAAGAAAACAAAACATGTCATATATTACGTAAGAGAAGTAAGGCAAAAGTGAGAAATGGGAATTAGTCACGTGAACTAGATAAAAAGGATTTATTCCCATACTTGTCAAGTCTCCAGAATTGCAAGATAATAGCAAGTGATAACATCCAGGACAGTTCAGTCCTCTCTAATATCTGCTGGCATGTTACAAGAACATGATAGTCAATTAAATAGTACTGGAATATAGGTCTTCCATTTTAAAATCAACAACAATATTTTAGAATGCTGTATTTTTCATTTCTGACATGAATTTTATTTCCTTATTTCATATGAAGTATATCAACTCAAACAGAAGGGAGTGAGAGAAGCTTTTTCCATGTGTTTTGTGCGTAAAGATGTTAGTACCTTCTGAATATTTACTGGATTTTACTTCAGAAGGTAAATAGAGGCATCATCAGTTTATGCATCTTGATAAGAGTTTAGGCATATAGGTGTGCTGCACTACAGGCATTTGCAGAAATGTATCTTCAGAAAACTTAACTTACTTTGAAAACATGCCTTCCTGTGAACTGGGGACAAATGAATGAGGGTTTTTCGGGTCTAAGTTCAGGATTTAGGTACTGTTCACAGTGATTATAAAGTCAATTGTGGATCAAATCCCTTATCTGTTTTTCCTTTATGTGTCCTTTGGTTTTCCTCTTCAAGGATTCTTCTTTACAGTGATAAATAAGGAAATTTGAAGTGCTGACTTGTGAGTATTTATGAGACTTTTGGTATGGTATTTCACTATTTTGCAAACTCCCATGGCAAGAACAATGTAGTTGAGAGACCACAATTTGGTCTAAACTCTGAAGAATTCTTGAACCTTATACAAAACAGTTTTGCTGTCAGTGGGGGTTGTTTCAAATGCACTTAGTCTTAATTAACACTTCATTAATGGCGGGGTATTTAATTTTCTCTGTCTCATATTTTCAGTCCTTTTCCATGAGGCATTCTTTGAGCTTTGCAGTGTTTCTCACTCTCTTGAAAAGCTAACAAGAATTCTAGCAGGTTATCTGTTACTTCATTTTGTGTAAGAACTGTTACAGAAGTTATGGATTATGTCTTCCCAAGCTGCAGCGCTCTAACAGCTATAAATACCTACTTCATAAATGTAAAGAGTTATCAGGTAGATTATTCCTGAGTATATGTAGGTCTTCCCTCCTTGAGCAATCAACATTAAAACAATCCGTAAAGAACAGGAGTGCTTGATGACACTTACCAGGCCTTGCTACTCTGAAGACTGATCAGTCTTGAAGTGATGCCATTAAAATGAATAATACCATTTAAATAAGAAGAAAGAATCAGTGATGTCAGCAACAAGCTGTCTCCTGCAGATGCAATGGGTTTAGCTTGCCTTTAGCTAACGTCCTCTTGATGTTCTTCTCAGAGGCAACGATAATTATTAATTTATTTAGTCATTTATTTATTTTTGCTTTCCTGAATATTGATTTTTATTCCTGGGTGTTTTAGAAGTCCTTAATACAGATAATCTTTAGTCTAAGCTAAAAGAAGGTCAAAGAAATTGTCCTATGACTAAGAAGCCAGGATCTTGGCAGCGCTCGTGGCTGCAAGCCCAAATTGAAACCACTTGTAGAGAGTATGTTGGTTTAGGAATCCGCATTCACAGTTCTGCAGGACCACGGCTGATGGTAGAGTGAATAACTGGGCTGTGAAAGGTTAAGTTTTATTAACCTGCTGTTTTTTTAATGAGCTTTCTGTCATATCACTGTTAGTTACTAAAATAAAAGTAGCTATTTCGGAAGTATTTTTCAAAATAAACTACAGTTAAATAATATAAGAGATACTTCCTGTATGTTTTAAAGAACAATGGCAAATAATTAATAAAGGAAAATGTTAACTGGGAGATCTTCAATAGCTAAAGATTTGTTACTGTAAAGATCTGTAAAATACGAATGTTTGTAAACTTACAGTTAATATAGTATAAATCTACTGCATTCATGCATGTACTGCATGAATAGATGGACTTCTAATGCTTGGATTCTCTAAAGTGTAATCTTTTACCGAGTACTAATGTTTCAAAAGAAATAACAAAATACTGATTAAATATATATATATACTTGTAGCAATATTAAAACATCTCATTGCTGCACTGTCTGCTCTTGCAAATAAATACAAAAAGTGCTGTCAGACACTTTTATAGTTCTCCCTCAGATGACACTAATATGTCCTTGAAAATTCACTCTCTTACTTTTGGAAATTACCTCTGATAAGTGCTTAAACTCTACATAAAACATACGTCTGTATTTATTTTCATAGCTTGGAAATGAAAGTAAATGTTGTAGTACTACATCTTCCTCTAATGGATGTAACTGATTTGATTTAGCCCACCTAATTTTACTTGAGTTTAAATCCAGATAAGATTCCAGGCAATGTGCCTGCTCATATGTTTAGATTTATTTTTTTCAGAAAGAAATACAAGTCCAAGATATTTTAGTGCTTCAGTAACAGGTTGCTGTATTTTAAAATAAGTATCTCTTAAATAGTTTATTCAGAACTGATTGGAGAAATTTAAACCAATATAGTATCTATGTTGATGTTAACCCATGGATTAAGTTGAGCCTAAAGTGTTCTGTATGTTGGTCGCTCTCTGCATCCAAATTACTGGTCAGGGTGCATGCTGGTGAAAAGCACATTTATCTTATGATGGCAACCTGAGTTTACAAATACCCTCTGCCCTTAAAAACAGCAATATCTTTCTGGGAAGGATGCTGTGACCACATTCCGTCTGTCTTCACAGTATTGTAAAGCATAGAGGGGGGAACACATGTGCCAAAGAAGAACAAAGACCTTGGGTTTTTTGTGGTATGTTTGAAAAGCCTCCTTACCTGCCCTTGAGTCCTGAACTTTTTCCACAGAATGTGAATGAGTCATGAACGTAAACTGATTTACAAGGCTGAATTTAGCTCCAGAATGCTGTGCTGGACACCTCTGAGGACTGCATGAGTGCAGGGTTAGACCACAGACAGTACCCCGCATACAGCAGAATGAAAGCTTGTATTTTTTACAGGGAGTGAGATGTCATAAATTGTCCTTTGTATTTCAAGTGTAATCAGCTGGGGTGATTTCTGCATCTGTTATTTTTATTTGCAAGTTTGCTTTGGGAGGCTTCCAACTCTAATAATTTTACTTATTTGTTTAGGCAGATTGGATTTGAACACTTGGAATGTGAAGTTTCAGAGTTCTTCTTAACTATACATAGCTGGAAGAATAAGTGTTAAAACTATCACTAGACATCTAAGAACAGATTAATCCCTATGTTGGCATGATTATTTAAAGTAGAGAGAGAAAACATGTCTTAATGATAATAGAGAGGAAGGCAATGCGATTTTTAGTGAAAGATTGGGTATAAAAAGAAAACGGAAGGCTCAGAGTTAACAATGATATGTGAGAAAGACTGAAAGGGAAATACAGATATACTTATGGGGAGACTGAGATATGGTCCAGAAATCTAAGAGAAGTAATTGAAGTTGAGAAAGGGGGCAAAGGGGAAGAGTTCAGTGATCACATACAGCTGATTGTAAATGTAGAAAATGGATAAAGACCTTGCTGAAACTCATCTGAAAGGCCAGTGTCTGTCAGGAATGGATACATTACCCTTCCCCAGGAAAAAATACCTGAATCTACAATATATTATTTTCATGACGACACTTTGCTGAGAAGGGGATAAATGGTGATATGCAATTTTCAGAGATTTTCATAGTGGTTTGCCACATGTAGAAATGCTTACACAAAGGAGTACAGCATTGTGTTTTAGGGTTCGTTTGTGTTTTTTTTCTTCCCCTGGAATGTGTTATATGTTGCATTCAACACATTCTCAAGTGGAAGTAAGGTTCACTGACTCATAGCTTCAAAATATTTATAAAATACACATTTTCATAATGATAAATTACTGAAATTTTATAATCTGTGCTACTGTAAAATTGGTGACTTCTTAATGCTTACTACTGTTGAGATTGCAGTACATCTGGGTATGAAAATATACATAAAATGAGTCTAGATATTTTACAAAAATGTTTTGATCTATATAGAGCTTTTACAAAATCTAGTGTGGAGCCTTAAACCTGCATTAAACTGGCCTAATTTTATTAGTCTTTCATATTTAGTGAACTAAAAAACAAAAATAATACCTGGTACATTTGATCTTAGTATTTAATCACTCAATCAGAAGGTTGTCCTGTGGTCTTTCCCAGAATTTTTTATCTGAAATGGGAAAAGAAAAGAGAACAAGAAAGAAACTATTAAATGAATTATCAACTTATTTTCATTTTTTCAATAAAGTAAAAATCCCATGATATTAAAAACTATTACTATATGATATTGACTAAATTACAGAAGTTCTGAAAATTTTGAGTTGATCACCTTTACACTTTCCTATTTAAGGATAATCTTTTGTACCTCCAAATGAAATAATATTTAATAAATAACCTTGAAAGAATATATTCTTAAATAATTAAATATGTAAATAATATTTAAAATAATATAGTCTATTTCGTATGCTAATCTGTTACTGAGCTTACTGGCTGCATAATATATTCCATCTCTAGCTTTTGGCACAGATGTGATAGCTAGTTATACTTCCAGAAAATCAGTGTGAGAGTGAGATGTTAAAATTCAAGGGCATCTGGAGTTGTCATCAAGATCTGAAGACTGAAAATGAGAATACTGAAAGCAATCCTAAAACTAAGCCTTTCAAGATGTGATGGTACATACGCGAGATTTTGCGTTGGTCTTTCAAATAGAACTAAGAGAACTGATTTGCTGTCTTCTTCAACATGAATTAAACAAACATGTCAGAAGACTAACAACACTCATACTATATATAGTACATCCTTCTGTTATTACAGGTAGAGAGGGTTGCTCTGCGTAATTTACAGTCTCCAGATAGCAGGATATTGAAAGAGTACAGAAACTTGTAAATTCCTGATGAAATGCAAGCATAAGTCCGTTTACTATTAAATGGGATTTACTGCAGTTATCCATGCTCGCTCTCTCCCTCACAGCTGTATTTTTCTGTAGAGAATACCAGGGCTTCAGACAAATGACAACATAAATAAGCTTCTTATTTAGAGTTAGTGCAGAATAACTTGTATATAGAATCATCACCTATATTACTGTTAATCTTTTAAGCTGTACAGTCTGTTGTTTTTTTTTTTATATATATTTTAGGAACACTAAATTAATATTTGAAATTAAGATGAAAATGGCAAGGAGCTTATAATCAAATAACACTTCAAAACTGAAAATGGTGTAAATCTACAGGTTTGTTTATGTTATAGATGCAAGAAAGACCTGCTATGCAGATTAAGCCACCACTCTATTTCTCCTCAGAAAAACACTTGCTTAAATATAGATGATTTTGTGACAGTACTGATATAAACAGAATCACATTTTATCACACAAAATGGGAATTCTGTAGCCTATACTAATATACTTTCAAGTAAAGCAGAATTGGAGATCCTGACTACCAGAAAATGCTGTCAACTGCTTGCATATATTATTCTACTCATCTGCATACTTTTGAGAATGATTGACCAGTCACTTTGGTCAGACATAAACCTGAATTGTGGTAACTTTTAGAGCCTGCTCTTTCTTTAAATCACAGTTTTACTTAGTGATTTACTTATGTCTGAAAACCTCAATATTTGGAAAGTTAACAAAGTGAAAAAAAAAAAGGCATTCAAGGAAGTCATTCCTGTTGAATGATGTTTGTTACAAAGTTGGAGCTTCCTGTTCAGTGCTCTCATTTTCAAACTCCCTGCCTTCCCTTCCCTATCCTGATGGGTTTTATCATTTTAGTGTGTAGCATGCTCAGTAGAAATCCAAATATCTGTTTAGCCAGAATGGTTTTATTAGCTAGATTCATGAACTCCTCTCAAATAGTTTAGACATGTAAAGTGAGCATTGCTGACTTTAGTAGGTTTGGTTTTTTCTTTTAATTTGCCCAGTATTGTAACATACATTTTTTTTTATAATCTACATACAATTTCTTGTTGGAATGCAGTTTTGCTCTGTCTTCACTTGTGCCCTCTTCCTTTTTAACCACAAGTACATATTTTTTCTGTTAGATAGTGCTTACTTAGCCTTTATTCCGGGTTTCAGATTTGGTTTGTGTTTTCCTCACTGCCCCTCTTCTGTATTGGGCTTGCACAGAAATTAAAAAGCTTATTTGGGGAGCTTCATCTACAGTTTGTTTTCTTGAGTCTTCATTAATTTGCCCTTTAATGGATTTCTTAAGGTATTTTATGCTCCCTCCAGGCAGCTGACATACAGAAGTGGATGTCTGTATCTTTAGTAATACTAAATGAAGTTTTGACTATTAACCTCTTGCAATTAGACTGATATTGCCAGTTTAGACACTGATGATTTGCATGACTAATAATCCAAGTGATGGGAATTGTGTGTTGTTTTACTACCTAAAGTTGTATATCAACATTAACTTGTCATCTGGCATTCTACCTGCATTTGGCTGCTGAGGCAGTACAGTAATAAAGACATACCTCAGTATTTGTATGCCTACACTTTATTCTATTACCCTACAAATAGCTGGCCTCTTATTAAAAAACACTGAGGACACTAGATACAGAATGGAAACTCTCAAACTGTCTCTCATTCTGCATGCTTGGTAGACTGCCTTAGTCCATGAAGGCGACTGAGCATTTAAAGTAGAATTCAGTAAGTTTTAGGAACTCTTATATCTAAATATGCAAGAATCTAGAAAATCAACATGCTCCTGCCCCAAACTTTATAGGAAATAATAGTACTTCATTAATGACTCTTTTAAGAAAAGCTGTTTAGAACCAGTGCTGACATCTAAAATTATTTTTAGAGATCTAACCACTCCTGTCACAAAAATCTGGCTTTGCGGCTTTGCTTGTTTCATTTCTGCACTGAGTAAAGTTTTCATAGTTTAACAAGTTCTAACTTCAAAAATATTTTAATTTTGAATAGATTGTTCTATGAAAACAGCTCTTCCATGCAACTTAAAAAAAAAAAAATCTTACCTTTTTTTGGAGTTGTAAATGTCGATTTTGCATTCTCTTTAATAAAGAGACGTGCTGACAATATTTTATGTAGAGATCATGTCAATCCGTACCAGACTGGCAGATGCCCTTTCATGTCTCCACTGGAATATAAATTGTATTACTTTTATTCCCTCAAAGTATTTTTGAATACACATATATTGTTGATCAAGATAACTGAATGACTATAGGAAAGAGTAAAGTGCATTATTTAATTATTAAGTTATTAATCATTATTTAATTATAGTATAACATAATATAATATTTTAATATTATTTTATTATTCCTATTATTTTTATTATTAAAGTGAGTTATTTGGTTTTAAATTATACAATATAGCCTGTAATACTAAATAAAAAGCATAGCTGGTGTTTCCACTTTCATACTAATAACCTTCAGTGGACATTGTTTTATATAATTATTGAAGAACACTAACAAGTAATACAATAGAAGGTATGTTCGAATGTGAGTTGTTGCTGTCCTTTAAACAAAGTCTTTATCCTTGGGCAGTCATGGAATCATATAATGATTAGGACTGTGACCTTAAGGATCATCTAGTTCTAAAACCCCTGACATAGGCAGAGACACCTTCCACGAGACCAGGTTATTCAAAGCCCCATGCAACCTAGTCTTGAATACTGCCAGCAATGGGGCAGCCATGGCTTCTCTGGGCAACCTGTGCCAGTACCTCACCACCCTAATAGTAAAGAACTTCTTCCTAACAGCTAATCTAAATCTACCCTCTTCTAGTTTAAAGCCATTCCCTGTTGTCCTGTCACTACCTGCCCTTGTAAAAAGGCACTCTCCAGATTTCCTGTAGGCCCCCTTTAGGTACTGGAAGGCTGCTATAAGGTCTTCCCTGAGCCTTCTCTTCTCCAGGCTGAACATAGACCAACTCAGCCTGTTTCCATAGGACAGGTGCTCCAGCCCTCAAAGCATCTTCGTGGCCTCTTCAGGACTTGCTCCAATAGGTCCACGTCCTTCTTTTCTTGGGGGTCCAAGAGGTGAATGCAGTCATGTACAGACTCTCCAAGGTTTTCATTAGTCTTTAATTGTACTTGCTTTGCTAGTTGCAGACTACAGACAGAAATATCACTGGGTCATGAAACACTAAGTAGAACTCCGTCAAATGACATGTAAAACAGATATGAGAAAATGGCTGTAGTCTTCCTTTCATAAAAGTGCCTTCTCTTAATTGTCTCCCCCCCCCCTTTAAGAACCCTGACAGTAAAGCTGAATTGTTGTTCCTTTCTTTAAGCAGAAGATTAAACATTCTCACCATTATATAATACAATTTCCATTTTATTTTAAACATACTTTGCAAGATATAAAAATATTGATCACAGTGAGCTTTAACAATTGCTACTGCTATAAACAGAAATGCTGCACAATGGTTTTAGTGGAAATAAATTATATAGTCATTATCTCTTTAAAAAAAAAAATCACGAGAAGAAGAACCTAGGCTGTTTGGTCATTGGCAGAAAATAAGTCCTTATTGAGTTCTTTACAAAACATGAACCCCAGTTATTTTCTACATTTGCTTTCCTCGTCTTGAGAAAAGCATAATGAGTCTGTCTCTGAAAGTCCCACAGGGTCTCTGGTGCACATTTAATTCCAAATATTAGCAAAGTTTCTGTTGTTCTTTTGTTCTAGTGGAAAAATGTACACCAAAAGAGTGAGAAGTGCTCTCTTCACTAATTCATAAGTGGTCTTTTCCAGTACGTGGGTACACAGCGGCACACTTCTTCACTAAAATAAAATCCAGCATCACAGCGTTTCGTTCGGACTGTACATGGTGGTCTGTAACAACTAAAGACATTAACAAACAAAAAAAAAGTGGGCATTAATATAACATGATCATTTATATCAGCCTGGAGTAGAAATCTGTGTGCATTTAGATTGCAATTGATCAATGGGAGTTTTAATTCCTACAAATACTTTTAACTTCTGTTTATATTTTTGCAACTACTTTTAATTGGACTATTCACAAAATCAGTGTAAGAATACTGAATGCTACTGAAGAGAAATGCAACAGATACTCATGTTTATTTTTAACATATTGCCGGATTCTAGTCATATTCTAGAGTGTTTTTATTAATTTAATTTTGAAAATGCAGCAATAATTTTCTGTAGTCAAAGTAGCTTGTTATGACCTATTGCATGCTGCCAGTTTGAGGTGGCAATTCAGAATCAGATAACTAAATCTACCATCTTCTTACCCAGGACTGTTTCTTATCGTATTTACTAATGCAATAAGCCTGAGAGCTTTGTCTACATACGTTATGCTGTGATTTGAGTATTGAAAATGAGAACATCCTTTCAAGTTGCAAACTCCTATAGCCATTAGGTCCATTGAAAATACATCTACACTTCATATTGCATCTATGCACACACTGAAGTAAGATCAGAGTCTGAGTTTTTATGGTAAATCTTAAAGGTAAGAACAGAAATAGTCACTCTTTGATTAAAATAAGTTTAACAGAAACAGAGCATTAAACCAAAGTCACATCTACCTAAAAAGCAGCAGAATTTTTCTTTGCAGATTCCTTGATGGAAAAATAGAACTTACACAAAGAAAATATCTGTGGTTGTCCCTGAACTCTTCCTTTTCCTAGTTTATTTTTCTATTAAAACAAGAACTTGACCTAGAATAACCTTAAAATAACAATGCCTGAATACTTTCTGGTGCATAATGGAGACAAAGTACAAGTCTGGTGTGTTTTTTCAGATGCTGGCAATGAGTCAAAAGACAAAAGTATATGTTTTGAATTTCAACACAGTTATACTTACAACTTGTACTTAAATAATGTGTGCCTGTTTGTGGAACCCTGATATTATGATCTATTACTATAATTTATACTTACTTCAGTTCAAAGCACTACAGTATTACTATGCTAAGGCAATGTTACTAGCCTTTTAGGTAATTCTTGTTTCAGGCTTGTGGCTACTCCTATTGTTGCAGGTAAGTTAATATGTTGTGTGCTTGTTTTGGATACCAAGTTACTACTTTGCAATAATTTGTTTATGATATAAGGTCTGGATTACAGTGATATTAATTCATGCCAGCTAGTTTCAACCAATAAAGCTGGCTATGAGAAAAACAATAAGGAATGAGGAAGACTGCAAACATGACATTTATTAACTAGTCACATCTTGCTCAGTGTTTTCAATGTCATTAATCATAGATTAGTTAAACAGTGTGGTCTCTATAACTAAGCGAATAACATTTTGTGGCACAATACAGATATCTGAGATCAGTGTAACAGCTCATCGAAATCTCTCACAGCCCCACTGATCTTTTGGCCAATGAAGTTGGAAACAGTGGTAAAAAGCAACAGAAATGTTTGCAAAAGTATCTAATACTCTGAGCAAATGGGCAGCCAGCAGTAGGTCTGTTCTGGGATAAAGGTACTTCACAGAGATGCAATAGGTGAAACTCACTTGCCTTTGTGCCTGCCTCTGCCATGAAAGTAGACTATTTCATGTACTGAATGACCATAAAATTAAATTAAAAAAAAAAAAAGGCAAAGCCAAATTCTTCGATCCACCTGACACGTTGAACAAAATGAAAAGCAGTCACGTAATCATTAAATATTAGGAGTTCACTCTGTTTGGAATATGACTCCTGGTGAACTGTGAACTTGAACTTAACTCACAGTTGAGAGTGCTACAAAGCATCTCTCCCATGCGAGTTTGTGTCTGGCAGCAGTCAAGGTCGGGTTACTGCACTCTTAGCCTTATTTGGGACATTTGAACAGAGCAAGAAGGCTCCTCTCCTCCCCTAAAATGCTTTGCAGCTGAGGTGCCTAGTTATCTGGCCCTGCCAAAACTGACCAAAATACATTTTTGAGGTGATAGCACAGGGTGAATAGCAGCAGAGTCATTGTAACTACATAAATGTGGTTTCCTTAGGAAACTCTGCTGAACAATAGCCCAGGTCTTTCAAAAGATTTGGGCTCAATGTTGTTTACAGAGTGCTTTCATGTGAAAGATGTCTGTTTTGATGAGGATAATCTGAGCATGCTGGAACTAAGATAGATAGATCTCAGTCAATAGGTATAGTGCTGGGTGAGTCAGCAGCAACTTTGTGACCAGTATTTGGGATTTTTGCTACCAAACGCCTCAGTTTATCAGTCAACAACTCTACAGATGAAACTGAAGTAGAAATGCTACTTTTAGGGGTGATGACAGTATGATCATCCTAAAAGCCAGTATGCTTCATGGTAGGGATTTTTGTTTGCGTTTTTTTTTTTTTTTTTGGGGGGGGGGGGGGGGGGTGGGGAGGGGAGGCGGATGTTATGTTGAGGTTTTTCTTCCTACCCTGTGTTTTGTAAATTACTTTATTTCTTTCCTCTGGAGCAGGGTATAACATTAGAGGCACAGACATTTTAGGTACAGCTTATAAAAATGTTGATATTTCAAAACCAGGACATACAAAAACTACTCTGCATGGTGAGCTGTCTGGGACACGGCTATAGGAATCTGCTCACGTCTAGGTCTCAGGCATCTTGCACAAAGTTACAGAGTGGTGCCTCCATTTACATGGTCTCTTAACAGCAAGAGATATTTCTTACAAAGGCAAACAGGATGTTGCTGGGGCTTTATTCCTTTTAGAGAAAGCCTGTGGTGGGCAGAGCGTGAATGTGATAAACCTGTGCTAAGAGGGAGTAAAGACTGCAACCTCTGTTTCCCTTGGCAGTACCAGCACCTACAGGGCTACTGGTTGTGGCGCTATGGAATAACACCATGCACAGATCTCTCTTCCTCCACACTAAGACGAAATGCTTGGGAAAGAGAAACAGGTAAAGGCATCCTATATCACATTTTCCTTGGAAGTAAGAAAGAAACTGAAACTCCTTATCCTGTTCAACTATACCACCACAGAGAAAAGCTGCGCTCAATTCCCTCCTTCAAATACTACGTCTTTAAATCAAGACAGGTGGTATGTTTATTAAGGTGTTTCTTAGCTTTTTTAAATGCCTGACTTTTCCTCATGTGAATGTTCTCTTAAAATACGTGTAGTACTGCTGGAACTGTACACTAGAGCAGCGCTATAAGGCTATGCAACATCTAAAGCTCTTGTGATCAGGTAGTTTCCTTGCCCTCTACAAACAGAAAATCAAAATAAAAACTGAATGATAGAGAAGAAATTTCTTATGTTTCTAAGAACTATTCTATTCCACTCAAAAGGCCAAGCATAGCAGAACAGGTAATGACAGGTATTATTAATTATTTCCTATTTCCCCAGGTGTCATTCCTAATATTAGACATTTTTTCCTTATTCAGGATGAACTCATCTGTATAGACATGACTACATATATATATAACTATTATTATTATATATTTATGCCATCTAATTACATATTATAATAAAAATATATATGGTTTATTATTGATAAGCAACAAATTACCACAGACATTTGGATGTCCGAATTTGCTATTTTCCATTTCCAGTGCTTGAACATTTCTTAAATTATTTGCCATTAATTTAAATATATTTAATAATTCTCATATATTTATCAAATTCACTTTATGGGAAAATTTTCCTCATAACATATACAAAGTATAAATAATGGTTTGTTTCTCAGAACCTAGACATTCATATTTTTATATACAGACTGTAACTGCTATGGGTGTGCTCTGGTGACATATAAAGAGTTTTCTTCCTGACCAAATCTCATTTTAAATGATGAATACAGGCAGTCTGTTTTATAGTTATGCATGTCTGTAAGACTGTTTATGCACTCTTAAATCTTTAGTATCAGTTTAATGAAATGAAGGATATGCAAAAAATTTAGAAAGTGAAAATGAAGTAATCACTTGAATCCTAATTAGGAATATTTGATGCATTTGAATTGCAATATTCAATTCTTGATAAAAACAGGGTGGGATTTTAAGTAGCATAAAAAAGCAGGGAGCTTGAATTCACAGCTCATTTTCATCAAAAGAGAAATCACATGAAGTAGTAAGATTACAAGAAACCAAATGTGCTTTAAAATACTTATTCTGCCTAGTAGTTTCCTCTTAGAGATGATAAAAATCATAGAAGATAAAACTGAATTGAAGAGAGGCTCACTGTTTACTTAAGACTAAAAATCAATTCAACAAGATGGTTAATAACACAAACCAAATTTTTATACCTTAAACATAATCAAAGGACTGAAGACTTGAGTTTTTACCTGCATGTCTGGTGATGGAACCTTTTTCCTTTTAAGAAGCATTTATTGGGAGATTCTATACATTCACAGATGCATTTTGCAGGATTTAGTGGCTGATGTTTAGGGCAGGTCTTTTTACATACACACTGACATTTATCTTCATCAAATTCCTTGTTGGGCCCACAGGAAGTGGGGAGAAGTTTATTTTTGCACATGCACTGACATGACGATCTGTCTAATTCTTTGTGAGGTCCACAGCTTGAGGGTCGCACACCTCCTTTGCAGGCACATTGACAGGTTTCTTCATCCAGCTCTTTGTTTGGTCCACAAATATGGAATGCTTCAGATGGGTCTAGAAATACAGCACAGAAATTACAGAATTATAATTTTGTGTTTACCCATTCACCTATTCTAAGTGAAGAAATGATAGCAAATCCATAACTTTTAAGGTGTTTTAAGAACAGGTATATGTCAAAAGACAGGCAACTACTCTACTAGTAATTGTACTGACAAAGATTCAACTATTACTTTTAATATTTTTAATTTCTCGTTTAAGTAAATCAAAACATGGAACTACATTTAAACATTGAAGCAAAACTGCTTACCAGCATCTCCAAGATGGGAAGAGTAACCAAAATCATGCTGTGCCAAACATCTGCAAACTTGATTATTCCAAATATGATTTTTTGGACAGGTTTTGTTTGCCGCATGACACCTGTGGATTGAAATATACTCCTGCTTTACTACCATAAGAACTTGGGAAAAAAAAAATGAAACCCAAACAATTTTAGGTTGACTGCTTTTGTTTTCCTCCATTACAAAAACCTAAGAGCTTCAAGCTCATTCATAATCTTATCTTTAACACCTCTCAAATCTGTTGCGAATTAGTGTTTT
This sequence comes from Pezoporus wallicus, assembly GCF_028554395.1. Lineage (NCBI taxonomy): Eukaryota > Metazoa > Chordata > Aves > Psittaciformes > Psittacidae > Pezoporus > Pezoporus wallicus. The sequence continues at coordinate 10,008,538 of NW_026640488.1, forward strand.
CTCCACGACAGGAATCTTCAACCATTTGTTGAAGATACCTTCTTACATTTCAAGTTTTAGCTCTGACTTCTAGAAGCTGATATTTATACTTTCCAAATATAGTTTGGAAACAGTAATGTAAGTCTTATATAGAAAATAGAGTAGTATAAAAAAATATTTGCATACCAATTTCTGTACAGGTGGAAACAGGCATAATTTTCTATGTTGTTTTTTGAAGTACAAAATTATTTTCACACATACAGATGTCAAAAGAAAACTGGTAATAGTTTCTGAATGAATGCTGTGGACTAAACTGATTTCTAAATCCTGGATAGCTTTCTTGAATCTAAAGATTTGGACTACAGCAGTGATGCCTCTTCGTATTTAAGTCCGTGCTCTTTACCTGCTAGAGTTTTGAGTCCAACATAATGGTATCATAGCATAAAATCGTAACAGCAGCTGGTGCCTTTTTAAAGGATGACTGAACTTAGCTGGTAGGTATACCACAGTTAGGATATTTATGCGTATTATCTTCCTTTGCTTGCAATTTCATTATCATCACAGGTTACATTAGAACTTTTAACAAGTCAAACCTAACGTCATGCATCCAGGCTGTGTTATTTATTCATTGTTCCTGTAGTATTCCGACAGTTTTCATCTGTTAAGGCAGCACATACGTTATACATTATACATTTGAAGCACTTTTCATTCCCCTGAGCACCATTACTCAAGCATTCAAAAATGCAGGTGCTGGGACATTCTTCCATACTCATCATTCAAATATACCACTCCCCTACACCACATTAGACTACTCTGTTGTAAAGACTGCTGTAGTTTAACATCACCCTGCATCACCTCATGTTTTATCAAGCTGGTGTTTCCTGATTTCATTCCTCTAATGATCTCACTTTTGCTCCCTCACTTGGCACATGTCCTTTTGCCTGCCTCCTGATTCTGCTTGGAAAATAGGGATAATTTACACATTATTGTATTCCCTTTTAGAAAACAACAAATCATTCACACCTGGAGCAGCCTGGCTCTAGCTGGAAGTACAAAAAAAACCTAAACCACCAAGCACACGTGAACCCATGAAAACACAATACTGACTCAAACCCTAAATTACCAAAACTTGAAGAGAACGATATGTATGCCAGCATCAGGATTGGAGACATACAGCAAAAGAAAGTGCAAATGTTTGTTTACAAATTCTACTCTGGTTGCTAGTACAGAAAATGACTGGGGGATATGGCTGAAATGTTAAAACGACTTACTGTAACATTTCAGAAAGTTCAGGAAGGCTAAAAAAAAAAAAAAAATCAGAAAAAATACGAGAGGCAAAACCACTTTACAGATAATTTCACTACCTCTTTCCAAATCATTGTCAACTCAACTAAAGCATGCTAACTTGTTACCTGTCAGTGTCAGCACAGATAACGTGTAAGAGCGGGAAACATACGTGTACAGTATACATCCAAACCACATCTAAAATATGCTTATTAGCTCTGTAAGCACCTACCTACAATCAATGGGGGAAAAAAATGTCATTATAGAGACTTGATCTGAATTATGAATATTAAAGGCTCCTCTGGTCCCCCTGCCAAAATTGCTAAACTTCTAAAATAGCGACAATTTTCTCAGTTGCACATCTTGATGACATTGTATATGAACAGAGAAGAGTACAATTTAAAACACCATTAATCCAGGAGGTATTCTGAAACACCAGTTAGCATGAACTGACATGCCTCGGCTCTGCAAGCATGTAGAAGTAGCTACTACTTTTTAGAAGGAAAAGGAAGAAAAAAGTGGGAGAACAGGCAAAGACTTAACATTAATTGTCAGGATAAAATTGTGTAGAAAATATATTTTATATAAAAAAAGACTGACTATTTGTTTTCTATCTTACATGTCATGTCACTCTTCTTTTTAACATGTGCCTGTGCATTGTGGCATAATCCAGCCTTGAATTCTTATTAGATCCCAAGTGTTACAACACTAAAAGCAGAGATTATACTCTTAGGCTTTTCTTCTCAGTAATACATAAGGAAGTCATTAATATATTTTGTTAAAAAGAGCATGTACATAAATACATGCACACATGCAGATCTGCCACTGTGACAAGAAAGTATCTTTCCTATCTAGACTCTAAAAGCACGTAGTTTGGGGTTTTGGTGGGTTTTTTGTTTGTTTGTTTGTTTCTATTTCATTGTAGAGACCCATAGATTTTAAACTTAAAAGACAGTACTTAACAGTAGAGAAGGCCTATATATATATTCTGATCTAGTACTACTTTGTCTTATCTTTGTTGGAGCATAATTCCTTACTTAAAGGACAGTTGACTGTGAGTGCTGGTCAAAGTCTTTTATCTGCATTCTTACTTCCCTCTAACTACAGGTAGATGTTTCCTATCTAGAATAAACTCTTGTACTGGTAATTACAACTGCTTTTAACCTGGAAGCACTTAGAAATTGCCAGCAGTCAGCATAATTTAACTTTATTATTGACTCTTGAGGTTCTTTTTTTAAAACAATGTTAATTGTGCAATAATTAAACTATTACTAGATTTATTTTCTAATATTTTTCTAATTTACTGTTTATGATCCATGTTTTGATGAACAAATGCGGTAATGTGACTCGAAATAGAATATAATCTGTTTAGCTGCAACATGTCAGAAAACATCCAGATTTTAACTGAATGAAAACAGGGAAAACAAGGTAGCTTACATCTGTGGGCATTTTGCACTATTCATTCACATTATTAAAAATGTCTACACTTAATTCCAGTTCAGCTTTTAGTCATTGATTCTTCCATAAAGCAGCTGTTTTTCTGTTACTTTTTTTTTTCCTCCTAAATATTTATGCATCATAAAATCATCACTCAGTCCTCTAAAATGAAGGAAAAGAGCTCTTCAAGTGTTTCAATAACACTTGCTTCAGTGCCAGATTTCTTTTTAAATTCAGAATCACTAAAAAAAAAATCAATATGTTAATTATGTGAACTGTCAATTAACCCTTTATTTTCCCTTTCCATTCTGTTCTCACCTCTGGCATATAAAGATGTCCAAAAAGACTTGTAGATAAAGATTCCATAAAAACAGACCTTTTTTTTTTTTTTATTTTAACAGCATTTGAAATAGGAAAATACAGTTAAGAGAGAAATGTTGTCTACTCATTTGCAAAAGGAAATATTTTTAGGTTTTCTTGATTACTTGTTTTTTTTAAGAAGTTGTTTTTATTGATGATTCCTTTAAGCCTCAATTGCATTTTTAGCTCTTTCTATGAAAAAATTCCCCACAAACATAATTTTTCATTTTTAAATCACTTAGCCCCATTTTATTCACTGGGTAAAAAGATAATGTTATTTTAGTACACTCTCTTCACGTAAAACAGGTCCTTTGCAAAATGCATTCTGCTGCTACTAATGTGTAACTCACGTAGTAACTAAGTCCATCTATTTAATTGTGAAAGCTTCCAGCAATATTTTATATCTAATTATATAGGCTTGCTCATAATATGAAAAGAAAGACAAGTCTCATACTTACTGAGTTTGTGTTGCTGGCAAGGAACGTCTTATGATGGAATGAACTTGTCTGTAAACATCCAACTTCGACATGCATCGGCAGGACGTGTGATTGGCAAAGCTGACGGTTACAGGTTTGGGGCCATGAGAAAGAGGCACTGTGATCTCAAATAACTATAAAAGGGAAAGAAAAGAAAAGAACTTTTTTTTTTTTTTTATATATACATCAGTAACAGTACAACTAAAAATAACATAAGGACATACAGAAAAAGCTATAAGGAATTTAAGTTTAGGGTTTTGTTATCTACCATCATTATGTGGCACATTCAATTATGCCACTAAATAATCATTATGTGCAAAATAAATACAGTAGCTATGGTATGACAATTAACACTTTTAGGGTTAAAGCCTATCATGTGCCTGTTTGCCTACTATAACATTTAAGCTAAAAGAGGAAAATGTACTAAAACCTCATTTCTCTAGAGGAAATGCCTTCAAATTGGCAGTCTTTTCAAAAATCTAAAATTTAACATTTGGAAAATGCTTCAAAAAGTTGGAAAACAAGAATAACTTTAAAAGGGGGTAAGCTAAAACCTAATACATCAGTTGCACAATCACAAAAGCTTGTGTAAAACAGCAATATATTGGACTTAGATCAAAATATTTTTGGATGAACAAGTTCTGAACTGCAGCATACTGTACTTCTGACTTGCCAGTGTTTCTATTGATGCAAATTATATGGTTACCCTAACAGAATTTATATTGAACTCCCCCCCCCCCTCCAAGATATTAAGAAATATCCACTACTAAGAAAATAATCATGTATGTGAATGAATAAAATCCTAATTCTAGTGGTAAATGTAATTCAACTGGTGAAAGAGGACAACTTCAACAATATCTTGTACAAAAACTGAACATGTGATAACAGACAAACAATGAGACTCATTTCAGTATTTAATTTGGGACATCTACTTTATCAAGTTAAGAAGGTTTCATTGTATGACTCAGTAGTCTCCTGAAATAGTATATATTTGAGAAAATATATGCTGCGTTCTTTGGGTAACTTTAATCAGATGACAAAACTTACATACATATACAAGGTTTGTATCTTGTTTAAACAAGTTGTGCTTTCAGGACAGTACAAGTGTTGAGACCTCTGAAAATCTAGACAGCTAAGAATCTATAGATGTAACAGCCTTTACTATATTAAATATCTCATAAGAAAATGTATCCTTAAAAGACATGTATGAATTGCGGGATAGAACAGAGAGTATGAACTTAATTAGAATATTACACATGTAAAGTGAACCTTGTTTGCTCTCTTATGACAGTATGAACTTTCTTTCAGAAGTTGAAGTAAAAACCCACTACAGGGAGAACTGATAAAACTTAGAAAGTGAATATAAGCATGATTCTTCAAGTCCCTGTCAGCCCAACTGTACTGTTTGGCTTCAGGAGCACGATGAGAGAAATTTCTATAACACACATACAAACTGCGAGTATAAATGACAGTGAACATGAACCTATATTTATCCTTCTTATTTAACCTACATTTATCCTTCAATTTAAACTGCAACAGGTATCAGTTTAGAGAGCAATATTACTAACATCTGTTCCCATCAGCACTTTAATGGTGCAATGCAAAACAAGCCTAGCTAAACAGTGCAAAAGTAGACTAGCTTCCTTGATCTTATTGAATTACCTGCAGTTTGTTCAACTAAATTCTCTTAATAACAATGTATTTTACATCACCCAACAGTAGCTACTGCTTATATAAAGTCAAAAAACTTAAATCAGCCATTTAAATTAGAGATTATAACATAATATATTAGCTATTACATTTCTAGTCCTCGCTTTTGGAAAGTGCTTGATACATGAACTAGCATTTTGAAAAAAAATATAAACCAGCTCTATTTTCATTACTAGAAATGATGGAAGTGAAATAATAGGATTGGAATTGTTGATTTGTCCTTCCTATACTTTTGTCTGTACATGCTATTAGGATACTATAGTCTGATGCATACTGAAAAGGAGATATTTATTCTTCTCTTCTGATAATGAAAATATATCAAGAAGAGACTTCACAAGAAACTAATTATTGAAAAGTAGTTTGTTACAGAAAACGTATTTAATATTCAGAATAATTCAGTTTAAATAATCTATGGCATTTTAAAATAAGATCTATTCTACAGAAAATCTATATTATGCTCTCAGCTGTGTTGTGCTCCCTAAATCCAATGAAGCTATTTAAGTGTAAGTGAATCAATTCTCAAAATGCATAAGATGGGTTTGAATTATCACCTTAATAAATCATTTCAAATTAGGCAAGATCAGACCTTGCGTAATGCTATTTTTGTCAACATCTCTAATTTATTTCTTGCTCATCTTTCTCATCCAACAGAACAAGAAGCTCAACACTTCTTGTCACTACAGTGCATGTCTGGCAACATATAACAGCTGAACGTCAACATCTAGAAAGGATATTTCTATGAGAAGTGCACCATAACATTTATGTAGGAAAGGCTGGTTCTTGACTCCCTTCTTTTCTGGCATCACTGCTGGCTGTGGGTACCATTGTTTGTTGCCACACTGCCCTAATGGGTACCTCTTATTGGACAGAAGATAGCTTACATTTCTGTCTGATCCCTCATTCAGTAAAGGATTTGTTTTAACCGTATTCTTAAGGGACTGAATCTTCTCTTCTCTCCCAACTTCAAATGATAGTAAAAATCTGACTAATTCATACTACAGACAATGGAGAAAAGACATTTCATTCAGGTCAGTTCTTCAGAGACCAATGCCTGAAGACAGATATTCAGGAATAAAGACTGCAAAGAATGAGCTCCATTTGCCAAAAGAACATGAGATCTGACAGGAGTAGGGATTAGGGCAGTTTTTTCAAAGGGGAGAGCTTTCATTCCTTGCAGTTTTCAGAAAAATGTTAGTAATTATAGTACATTGTGAGTGTTGCCAGAGTTAGAAGCAAACACTCAAAAGCTAGAAGAAAAAAAACTAGACTCAACTTGCTTATGCAGCCCTGTACATTTGTGCTACCAACACTGCATTGCCACGAATCCAGCGGAAATCAAGTGCTGAAGAAATGTGTAAGACAGTAACTAAAAAGTATCATATATAACAAAAAAACAAACTCCATAACCCAAATAAACAAAACCACAAAATCATAGTCGAAGCTCAATCCTAACCTTTTCCATAGAAGTTAATATCATAAGCATAAGTCAGTAACATGCGGTTAATATCAATGCGTAACACGTATTAATGGAAGCTCTATGTAACTGAAGAACAGTTGAAAGCCATACACAGTTAATGCATTTCAGAAGAACCTAACACATACCATTCAGCTAGTCTAAGGCTGTTTTGTCACAGAAAGCCAGATGGCAGGTCTTTCCTACAGTCTTTTCCACCATATCCAACATTTCAATGTACTGTGTTCAGTCCTCATCTCCTTAGGTCTTCACCCAATATGATTCTCCATGCTAACCTCCCATCATTTCAGCCCAACCCAATTTTCCCTTTCAGCCAGCACATCAAACTTGATTTCCCTTTCCTCTTTTTGGGTTCCTTAGCATAATTTGTAGCATTCTTTCACACGCATGCCTTGCCCCAGCTACTTTTGGATGAACCAGATTCCTTCCTTCCCCAAAAGATAAAGGAGAGTGTATCAATGACAGGCTCTTCGTAGAAGATGGAACTGCATCAGATTTTTGTTGAGCTCCAAGTTACAAAATCTTCTAGTTAAAAATAAAGCTGAGTCTCCCAACAATTCCATTTGCCTCCCTAAGTCTTTTCTTTTAACGCTTAAAAGCAAACAGATTGTCTGAAAGATATCAAAACACAAATTCCTCATACAAAACCCTCAAGTATTATATTCTTTACCTAAAATCAGAAAACATGAAAAATTTTTTGATATAAAAAAAATAAATCACAATTTCTGTTTTAACAATAAAGCCATATACACTTCTTTCTCACTCTGGTCTAAGAAAATGCAGAACCACAAATTTTTCTGTAGTTTTAAAGAAAAAAAACACATCAAGCTGCATCTGGCAGAGAAAATTTCACCCCCTCTTGTTAATGAATAGCAAAATCAGGATAAGAATGACAAGAGAGTTTATAATGGAGTATGTTGGATAACCTCAGTATTAGGTTACTTAAACTAGAATTGTTTATCATGGAACAAGATTATTTGAGACTATAGAATCATTTGGGTTGGAAGGAACTTTCAAAGCTCATCTAGTCCAACCCCCCTGCAATGAGCAAGGACATCTTCAACCAGATCAGGTTGCTCAGAACCACATCCAGATGGGCTCTGAATGCTTCCAGGGATGGCATATCCACCACCTCTCTGCACAACCTGTGCCAGTATTCTACCACCTTCATTGTAAAGAAATTTTTCCTCACATCCAGCTTGAATCTCCCCTCTGATATTGGTCATTATATTGATACATCTCTGGTAAAGGAAACATGATGTTCTTGGTGTTAATAACTGAGCTTCCTTATAACAGTCCCCATCTTTATGTCATGAAAAAATGCAAGTCTTTCTTACAGTAAATGGCTTAAATATAAATGTGTGCTAAACCCATGACAGCCATTGGTACTCTATGGATTTAAAAACAAAATCAAACAAAAGTTTTGGTTACAGGACAATTTTTTAAATTATTTATTAAGGATATGTATTTTCTGTAGTTCCCATTGACTTTGTATCTGTCTAGACAAACTTGAAATATTAATTTTCAAATATGCAGGAAGGTAATTTTTCTTCATGCACTTGGATTACATAATCTGCAATAAGGAGTATTTTAAGCTTAATCCTTACCCTTTGTTCCACTGCACCAGCCAAAATTAAAAGGCAGCAGCTTATCCTACAGACCCAAACATCAGCTTCTTGTACTTACTGCCCCCTAGTACAGACAGGTATGTTATTAAAGAACTTTTCTGACTAATACAAAGGTAAATGAATAAGCACACCACTTTTACAACTATGCACGCAACTACAAACAATTTTTTCCCTGGATTTTCATTCTTTTGCCATCAGTTCTTTTAAATCCTTGAAGTTCAGTACAATATCAAGTAAGAAGTGCTGCAAGAGGACACTAGGCAAAAGTGAGTCCTAATTGCTCTACCCAACCAGACTTGGTGTTTGGCACTCCACAACCTGCCATTACCGTGAGCCATGTGTACCAGGGTCCCCCTTTTTCCCAGCTTTGTTATTTGTTCAGCCATCCTATCAGAAGTGTCTAGGCCAGAGCTGTGTGGTCCCACAGACTATCCCTGTAGTAGGCTCTTTTCTGTTCTCATACTGGCAGCGCTCTTCCTTTAGCCAGTTACAGAGTTGGAGTGGAGAACAGCAACAAGAGTGGGACCATAGCTGGGTCCACAACCTATAGCTCAGCATGATTTTAAGCTTAAAAAAAAACCCAAGCCCCTAAAACACAAAAATAGCTAACAGCTTGACCAAAAGCACTATCAGAATGCCTTCTGAAAAAAATTCCCATGTAATCCTCCACACTGATCCTTATAAAGGCATGTACTTTTGATTTACTGCACTGATAGCTCCTTCTTTAGACTAGAAGGACTTAATGCCATACTTTCTAAAAAAAAAAACCCACAACAAACCCCTGTTGATTTCTATATGAAGTATTTATTTGCTTCAGTGGCTAATTTATTCAACACTATCATCATATGTGCCATTGTATCAGCACACATAAAATTATTATGATCTCTGACTTCTGAAATATAAAACAATCAAAACTGTTATTTCCATACCAGGATAAGGAAAGCTTGTAATTCCAGATACTTTTCAAATACAGGATTTATGTATTATCTTTTCCCAGATTTACATTAACTACACTATATTCTTCTGATGGACTGTGGTTTATTTTGGCAAGTTTCCCTTAAATTGATTGACTCCTAGTTTCCATCACTTGTGATCTTTGTGCTTCCTAAAGTGTCAGTAAGGCTGGCCAAACATAATGAGTGTAACAGAGCACAATGTGTCTAGAGAAGTTTTTAAGCTAAGGATGTAAGACTGTTCGATTTCAAAACTCTAAATATTTCTAGACTGGAAAGAATGAATATGAGCTATTTGAAAAATGGTAAATCATCTTTATTTATTTTACCATCTTTCTTGACAAAACAGTATTTCAAGGCTTATGTGTAACCTATTCAAGGCAACAGGTAACCTATCTGATACGATACATTTCATATCTGATTAATATGCTTAATTAGTATACTCACTCCATCTTTTTATATTTGAATCACTTTTCAAAATATCTTTTAACAAAAAGCATTTGGAAATTATAATGATGTATCTCCCACTATTAATAGTACCTACTATATTGATCATTACCGTCTTAAATCTAAAACAGAAAAATGGATGGCATAAATGGTAAAGTTCAAAACTGAAAATTCTTGTGACATATGCATCTCCAAATCATGTAAGGGAACTCCATGTACATATCAAATATGGAAAACCATTTCAAACTGTTAACTTGTTTCCTGGGAGAGAAGCTCCTCTAAATCTATTTTCAAATTACTTTGAAACATGCTTTCTCTTGAGGAATTATTACTGTAAACATGAAAAAGGAAGATTTAGGACCTTTACATCATATGATCTAAAAGAAGTCAAAAAACTGTCCATCCTGCCAGCCAAGAGGAAGAATAGAATGAGACGGTTCTCTGCCATCTGCTTACTGCTTCAATGTATATACGTGGCATAAAGAAGTGCAACTGGATAGGATGTTGCTCCACCAGGTAGTTCCTATCTTTGTAACTCCTATTGAATTGCTCATGTCATGGAAATGGAGAATAACTGTTTGATTAATAAATTAAGAGGAAAAACCAACACAACCACACCACAAAACAAAAATCCAGAAAAAACACTTTCCCATCAGACCTTTACTAAACAAGCCACCACTTACAAAGTTGGGCTACTGCAGTGTCACAGATAAAGGAAAAGTTCTACTGAATTTTATGCATTAGCTTAGGGGATCAAATGTTTTCATATTCCTTGTACCACACCTCTAATTAAGAAATTTTCTCATGTCCAAATCATAACTGTACAAACACCCTTTTGCAACTACAGAAACAGGTTTTGTGGGGAAAATGGTATTAAAAGCAAAGCAGAATACTGATCCATTTTTCACTTAATAAAGTTGAGTAGCTAGAAAGGAGGAACACAGTCTGGAGAACTACTGACCTCTCTCCAGACCACCACAGTGTTCCACGAGCCAATCTGGGAACATCTGACCTAGTCCATTCACCTGGCAATCAATGATTTGCTCCCCATAAAAATAATTTCTATGCTTAGCTCTTTTCAATTATTTTTTATTAAAGCTGATATCAATTTCTTTTAGGTTTTAATGTCTGGAACCAATGCTAGAGCTTGCCCTCACAGTAAGACCTCCAGCTGAAAAGTTAATTTCCCATTAAGCGCTTTTTCTGCTGGGTGAACAGTATGAAGTTATCTTAGGGAGTTTATGCACCGTTAATAAAGTTTCAAAAATGGTGACTTACGAAAAGCCAGAAGATAGCTGGTTAACTAACCATAAGTTCTCTTTTCATTCAGGAAATAAAAGGAAAACAGTAGTGAAAATAGGTGTGTAGGGTACCTGAATTCCACAGAAGGGTCTTGAATCCAATACTTTTTTCTTCCTAATTCTCATCTGATATAGGGGTAAGCTGTGGTCACATAACTTTAAAAATATTTGAGATGATGACAGATGAAGAGATATAGCTATAGCTCTCTTCCTTTATTAAGGGTTTTTTTAAAACTGCATTCTGTCAAGGACCAGATAAAACTGGAAAGCAGAAGCAAGATAGAAAACTCAGAGATTAAACTGCTTGCTTTTACAGAATCAGTTAAGAAAACAAAACAATGCTATTGCCTCTTTCTTCTTTCTAGTAAGTCCTTTAACATTTTCCTTTCCAGAGTCTCTCAAATCTTTAACTACTCCTATATCATATCATCACCAATGACATCAAGATCTTAAAAAAGAAACTTAGCACTAAACGTTTTCAACTAGGACAGAAAATGTACTAAATGTTTTCTGTATATCCCGTTTTTCTAATTCCCTCTCAAGAAGGCTCAGAGCACTAAGAAGTTTAATGATAAAGGAATGACATTTCTATGGGCTACAATTTCAAAGTTGGTTATGCAGTTGTGTGTCTTCCTTATAAATATGTACTGCATCTTCAGCTAGTTGAAAAAGGAAGCAAGATTTACACTAAAATTAGTTTTCTTCAAGGTATCAGAAAGATGAGATAAAAAGCAAAAAGCCACAATCAACAAAAATACTAGCAAGTACTGTAACAAAAGCAAAATATTCTAGAAAATGTTTTGAAGCATAGCTATTTTTATATTATTTTTGAGAGAAAAGTTGCAAAATAATTGTAAAAATTGTTACAGCTACTTATGTACTACATATATGTTATAGCATGTATGCTTTTTCTTTTAAAGGCAGCTCACAGGCTTAGTGTACAACCTCTGCACACTCCTACCTCATCACTAGCCTTGAAGACTAAAACCCACACATATACCTGAAGGAGATGGATTAAAACAAAATTAATAGGTAAATTACACTAATATTTCTTAATACAGTAAAATTCAGTTCCTAAAAGGCCTTATTTGCAACATGTATCCTGTTTGCACATGTCCTGAAACAGTCTTTTTCTTCACTGATAAAATTACAGGCTAGTTTTTCAGAGTGCTTGCCTCATACATGAGGCAAATGGTAGATGAGAAAAAAAAGGGGAACATCACATTTTTTCCCCTAAAAATAATAAACAGATACATATTTAGGGGGAAATAGCATTAAACACTTTCTTCCAGGAAGTAGTCTCTTCAGCTGTTTTTTCTATGTATTCTGGAATTGATTTTTTTCTCTTCTCACAATCGCAATAACAAGGTTTAAAAAATGCATAATCATAAATGGAATTGCAAGATGCACTCAAATTGTAGTAAAAGTGAGAACTTACTGTCTTGCTGATGTAACTTGTGCTGATATTCATACACTGGAGTCCTTCACTATTGCAGCAACCTCCACATCTGTAGATGGATACACATGGGGGTTTAAAGAAGGTGTTTGTAGTTGCTCCAAACTCTTTTCCCACATCCACACACACTTCACGTGGCATGCACTGAGTTTTTCTCCATTCAGTATCAATACCTGCCAAGTTATAGGGAATTTCATGTGTTATAAAGTAACTGTTTAAAAACAATACTCTCCTGCAGTAAATTAGTAGGATTTTTTTAAAAGTTTAGAACCAGAATATGCACTGCTTATTCTCAGACCCTTTATTCAGTGAAATACACAACTCTTAATTTCTAGCTAATTTTTCTTCTCCGTAGGGATGTGACATACTGTCATGGAGCAGAAGGCAAGTGACAGAAAAGGCAACATAACAGAGTTGGGGAGAGCTTATGACGTAGAATCATAGAAAGGTTTGAGTTGGAAGGGACCTTTAAAGGTCATCTAATCCAACCCTCCTGCAGTGAGCAGGGACATTTTTAACTAGATCAGGTTGCTCAGAGCCCCATCCAGCCTGACTGAATGTTTCCAGGGGTGGGCATCCACAGCTTCTCTGAGCAACCTGTTCCAGTGTCTTAACACCCTCATTGTAAAATATTTTTTCCTTATATCTCATCTAAATCTACTCATCTCTTTTAGTTTAAACCATTACTCCTTGTCCAGCTGCAACAGGTACCACTAAAAAGTCTGTCACCATCTTTCTTATAAGCCCCCTTTATCTAATGAAAGGCCATAACTAGGTCTTCCCGGAGCCTTCTCCAGGCTGAACAAGCCCAACTCTCTCAGTCCATCTTCATAGGAGAGGTGTTCCAGTCCTCTGAGCAACTTTGTGGCCCTCCTCTGGACCTGCTCCAACAGGTCCAAGTCCTTCCACTGTTGGGGGCCCCAGAGCTGAACACAGTATTCCAGGTGGGGTCTTGAAGAGAAGAGTACAGTGGGAGAATCATCTCCCTCGACCTCCTGGCCAGCCAGCTGTACATACCCTTTCTTGTGTGCCTGGGCTTCCTTACCTTGACTGAAGACTAAAGAAGCACTGCATATCTCTGCAAAATAATTTTTAATCAGTCCCACACAGTACTTCCCTTGGATACTATATATTAGAAACAATAAATCTGATGCCTAAGCTTGAATACATTTACTTTGAATACTACAAAAGTACAATTTAAAGCAAAAGGTCAGCAATTATACACATCATAAAATTTAATCTGAAAGGTGGTATTTGTGCCCAGATTATTCACGTAAATTTGGGCAAACATTTCACATCATGTTATACAGCCTTTTATCAAATACAATCTTACATGAAACACCCATTAGACTTGCAGCTGTACAGATCCCTTTATTCTCTCCTGGAGTTAGTTCTTGATAGGCTATTCAGCAAAAATGGAAATTTCACCTAATGCATAACTTAAAGTCTCCATTAAGTACATGATTTCCAGCATCATGTCAAAAAATACACTTCCTGCTCTAAATCCTGTGTTTCTCTGCTTGCAAGCGCTTACTTAAACTGTAAACTATTATGTTTTTATCCAGGCCATCTGAGACACTTCAGACGTATTTGTTTGAAGCTGTTTTTTTTCTGGTTTGAGCATAACATGACAACTACCCTTTTGTAACAGGAACAACCTACAAGTGCATTATTTGGTGTCCTAAAGCAGTAACATGCAAGAGAAGAAAGCTTTACCAGCTGTGATGTAATCACAGAAAATGAGCAGAAACTGTTCAATGAATCCGATTATTAGTGCCCTCTTTGCTTTCTGCAAAATTATTACAGCCTTTACAAAGCAGGATTCACCCTTCTTACAATCAATATACTAAAAGTATGTCTGCAGAGCAATTTGTTACATTTTGGAAGTTGATTGTCAAGGATTTTATATTACAAACATGACATCAAATCAAACTGCTGAGGTTGGTTTACTGACAATGCTTAGCTTTTAAAGTATTTCTGACACAACTGAGAAGCCTTCAGATTTTAATTCGTTGTGTGTTAGAACACAGTTTGTGCCCTGTACTTACTTTTCAGGATGTCTGCATTATAGTGTGCTGCGGCAAATTTCAGGGAATCATCTGATCTTGTGTCAAAGCTGGAGTGTTCCCTGTTGTGTTGCCAACCTCCTTTCCTCAACTGACACTTGAACATTTTCCAGTACTCTGGGTAAAGTACTGTCATGAGTTCATCCACACTGGACACAGACCGCAACTGCTCTTCCAGGTCTTTGCTTGCATGAGCCTGTGAAAGTAACATGCAAGATTAATTACTTTCTCTATGACACAAGGTTTGTTGGAAACTAGCCTGAAAAACACCTTCTATATTGTAAAATAAAAATGTGCTCAAAGGGGTCCTCATTATAAAAACTGCTTTTGTCAGTCAATGCCAACAGTACTACATTAAGAAATACTGAAATGTTTTGCTTCTGTCACTAATTCTTTATCACATTTGTAATTCAAAATACCTTTGTGAGAAAACAGGTACAGCATTAAACAGTACAGATATTATAGTTTAGAGATTAATGCATTTTTATCTTGGAAAGAAAAGTTTTCATGCTAAAATTGTGAATGCTTAAACTTCAAAATATTTAAATTATGTTTATGTCATTTAATACTACATACTCTTGAAATAACACCAACTTTTTTTGCTTATTTTCCCCTAAGCCAGGAAAATCGAAACACCTAGAAACACAAAAACAATTTAAAAAAAAGGAAGAAAATAATTCATGTTATTTTGTACCTTTTTAGGGAAAATCTTGCTAAACAAATTCTATTATACAGCACTAATCCCGAAATCAGTAGGAGTCAAGGACTTTGGTAGCTTTCAGAATCTGAACAGCAAACTCCCTCACTCCTAAGAGTTTCAACTGAAACTCTTTAGGACTCTAAGCACTACATTCCTTAACTTGTTTTAACAGTAGCCTCAAATCCTGTAATCTCGCTTTCTTACTTGCTGGCTTTTACACAAACACTGCAATTGCATCTCCCTAAAATACTACAACTCACATTTACATTCTAATTTCTCACTTACCTGGAAGATCCCTCTATCCTCTTGGATGAAACAACATCCTGCATCAAAAGACCGTCGTTATTCCCTGCCCACTCTTCTCATCCATGAATTGCTGACTTCCCAAAGGGAAGGGCAGGACAGAGAAAGAATTGAAGAACCTTCAGCCACCTTCTCAGCCTACATGGCCCTTAGATGGCAGTATGAGACACCAAATCCAGAGACACAAAATCACTGTGAAACACCTCCAGCAGCTGGCTGCAGACTTACTACAAAACTATTGCTCTAGCCCAGGGAACACTAGGCTGTTTCTAAACCCAGGAATATGTAACTACAGAAACTGAAATTTCAGATTCCTCATTAAACTCCACTACTAACAAAAAGTCATTCAATTCAGTGATTTTGAACATTACAGGAGCAACACAACCAGTTCCAAACTAGCTCACCTGAATCAAAACTGCTCCTTTTCTGATAAACAACTGAAAAGGTACCAAATGGCTCCTGCTGTCACATTCACTTCCTTATCAGGTGTCAAATACAGGAGAAACGCCTTGGGGTAAGGCAGATTCACAGAAGTCATTTCCACAAATACAGTTAAATACAGGAGCCAAAGCTAATACAGATTTCAAAGTCATTTTATGTGTCCAAGAGTTAACAAATTTGAAAGTTCTCTCACTAAAGCCTCCCTAACCACAGTGTCATGACAAACTACTCTGTCCTGAGAGATTTCAACAACCAAGCTATCAGTCTTGGAAATATGCTCATTCAGGACTTCATCTCTTTCCTTGCCTCCGTAAGAAGGGCCCTCTCTGATGCAAGCCACCCAGCAAGCAGCATCTTGGGGCCTTGCCTTCCGATTCACGGGCAACACAGAACATCTCACTTCCCACCAGCCCTGCTCTCCTCGAAGGATGCCACACAGGTTCCTGATCAATGGGTCACAGACAAAAACCCAAGCTGAACAAACTACTAATTCGGCCACTGTCTGCTTGCTTTCATTTCTTGAGAGGTGAGAAGAGCAGGATTTGAGCAGCCTCATTCCTGACAGACTGTTTCATGAGGGTGCTGCAGCGCATGCCTTGGGTAATAGGAATGAGGTCACTGCCAGTACACCAAATGCCAGTGTTGCAGATGCATGTCTGCCACATGATGGGAATATGAGTGGCACGTGAGGTCATGGCATGGAGACAGCATGTATATCCTGTCACAAGGCTTGATGCCAGTCCATTACATATGGATGAAACCTTTAAAAGTGGTCTGATGAATCCTTTAAAAGCCTCTGCCACCCACTGTAGATAAATGTTGGTTATTGCTATTTCAGATATTCAAAGTACAGGCCTAGATCATCAGAAAAATAAGTAACAAAAGTTGAAATCACTTCATTGATAAGAAGCCAGGGTATAGAGCAGGAAAGAGGTTATATTTGTTAGAAGTAACATGTGTTGGTGAAATCTTTTTTTGGTCAGGAAATCAAGTCATGTCTTTCCAGCTGGACCGAAAATTTGGTATCCACATATAAAATATGTACGACTAAAAGTCAAAATACAAAAGAATTAGTGGCTTTAACAGAGTTTTGCATCAAATTCAATCAAGTATTGTTTCCAACTGCATTTCTTTCTGGATATTGCATGGGCACAAGCACCCTGTGTCTACAAGATGAAGTGCTCACTTTATGTGAACAAAAGGAAAACAATTTCTGGAGCAGACATATAAAACTACTGGGGTTTTGGCTTGGGCTTTTTTTTTTTTTTTTTAGATTAATCATCACTATTGCATCCGAATTATTTTGTGCTTAGTTTAGTTTAATAAAGCCACTTGCTTGTAACCATGGCTTCAATTAAAACCTACACTGTGAAAAACCAACTTGATTGCTAAAGGGCTTTTGTTCTCTCCCCTCTTCTGATTTAGCAAGAAAGGGAGAAGGAAACCCATACATTTGTAATAAATAAAGGACCTGCAGTGACCAGAGCTAGAAAGAAAAAACAAATAGAAAAAAAGTTGATTTTCTTTCAACGTTTCCAATATTACCTTGACACACAGATCAGTGACCTCTTCCCGAAATGTTCATTGTAAGTCTATGTATTTTAACTGTAGCAAAATTGCTCTCACCTGTGTCAAAATGTTTCATGGCACATACCTAAGGACCCTGTGGAGTGATTCAATTTTGTCTAACAGTCAAACTTTGACACAAACATCAAATAAAATCTTAAGTTCTGATCGATCAGAAGAGTGTGTCCTGCATACAATAAAAGCATCAGATCATTAAGGATTGCTAAAAAGAGTTCCTAAATTTTTAGGAGATGAATGCAACTGCTTCTGTAAATGTAACAGTTGTCTGGCAACATTTTCATTTTGTGCTAATTTTGGTTAATGTGAAAAAAATACACTGACTCAGGCCCTACCTTTTATCCCAGATTCTTTGCTGGCTCTTTAACTGTGCACTGGCTTTTAGTATAGGACACTGAAAAAAATAATTAAAACCTCAAAACTTTTTTTCCAGTGGAAATCCAGACACCTGCACAAAATTTATGACAGACACACCTCCATAAGTATGTGCTAGAAATCAGAGCTCTAATTTTTCACTTATCTTATGCTAGTCCAGATTAGTGAAGTTTAGGAAGAAATACAGTCTGTAGATGCAAGTTAATGTCACACTAATAAGCTGGTTATTCCCAAATATAATCTTAAATAAATTAAAAAAAAAAATTGTTCTATTGTCTGAAAATACTATAATGTTAACAAAGATTGTGATAAGAGAAATTCTACAATTTTTAGGACCAAAGTAAGCTTTTTGATGAATCATAGAATGGCTTGGGCTGGAGGTGTCCTTAAAGATCATCTAGTTCCAAACCCCTGGCCACAGGCAGCGAAACATTCCATTAGACCAGGTTGATTTTCATGTCATCAGTTGCAGTGCTCTCCACATAAAATCCTAGACCAACTGCTCAAGGTTTTTCTGGCAAGACGTTCTGGGATCTACACTCTACATTGAGAAGGAAGCAGGAAATAGTGCCATCAGTGCCTGTAGAGGAAAGAGTTATCTCTGTCCCATGTTTTCTATTTTCTTTGCTGTTTTAAATCAGTTAAGGGGTTGGGTTTTGTGCCTCCCTCCTTTACCTCCCCTTTTTTTTTTTACCACCACTCCTTTTGTAAGTGCTTATCTCTGTCCTTTGGTTGGCCATTCTGTGTTTGGGTTTTTTTTTGTTTTTTTTTTTTGTCATTTTCACATATTATCAATGCTGTCTTGCACGACCACCTAAAAATGCTAGAGGCTATATTCTGGAGAAAGATGTTTGTTAAACCTTCGACTAGCCAGTCTCTGCAAGTTAATAGATGATACTGAGCAAAATAACAACTTGAAAACACAAGAATGAATGGAGAATACAGTAAAGACAAGCTTGCTCATTTCACTTCTTCCACATTATTTCCCAGAACAGAGGAAAATGACAAATACACATATAAATCAGGCAGTAAAGCTTGATGACAAGCACTCAGTATTATTTATTTAACTTATGATTTTATAGAATAAGATGTTCCTAATTTTCACAATGTGGCTTTCCATCATATATTATGTCCAGTTTTTCCTAGCTTGCAAGGGGAGGGGCAGGATATTAAATAGGCTCTATATCCATTAAAAAAAAAAAAATCAAATCTTTAATAGATTTCCCATGCATTATTTGTCTCTCACATGTCCCTGGTGTCTGCCCCTATTATTAATAACAAAGGTCAGAACACTTAATATTTGGCAGCATGCTTGACACATAATTGATGGCGCAATGTGCTATAACAGTACTTTATGCATCTGCTCTGAATATAGTTGTCAGCTCAATTCATTTTCAAGGATTTTGTTGACAATGCTTAATAGGAAAATGCTGTCTATACCCCCCTCCATTTTAATATGCTTATATTCTTCATTTATTGACTGACTGGTATGTAGTAAAAGTCAAGTGGTTAAATCCAAATGTTGAAACAATAAGCAAATGAAAATATTGCAAAATAAAAATATGTATAAACATTTCACTTGCATAATATTTCTTGTAATTTTCTTGTATTTCAGAGCTAGGCTTTTTGGAAGCAGATGACAGTAAAAGAAGAAAATATTCTAATTAAATATCTTAGCCAAAGTTAAGTATTAAGTTAACCTTTTTTTGTTCACCTATACAATCATGCTAAATAGTCTCACTTTTATCTCTTATGCATCAATCTGTCACTAGTAAAACTGAATGACTGCCTGCAGTTGCAACATTTTAAGTTACCCTTCAATACAGTTACAAAACAGTGACTAACAGAAGCGGTAAGTGAACATAATTTTTTAGTTCACATTACCTCAAATAAGCAGTAAGACCACTGCACTTAATTTGAATTAAATCAAAACATCGTGAGAACAGCAGAGATTAGAACTGGTCTCTGCTCCAAAGAGCTTACAAACCACATCAGACAAACATAAAAAGTAAGAATGAAAGTATAAAATAAATAAACCAGTCTGAACTATATTATGATTTAAGTGACCTCTATTCATTCTGGCATTTTATATACCAAGAATAACACCAGGCAAAAAGCCCCAAATAAATGGGTGATGAGGGGACTGTATAAAGGATATAGAAAAGGAAAAATAAACAAGTTTGAGAAGACACTTGAAAGAGAATTTGTTAAAAAAGAAAAAGACATTGTTGATAAGGATAAGCTTAAGACTACAGATGTTTCAGTTCTATATTACACATCACATTTTTTTTTCTTTTGTCCAGAACAATTTTTGAGAGGGTGATGCATAAACTGCTAGAAAAATCATCCTAGGATTATCCTATTTAGCATTGCTCTCCTATTTGTAAGCACAAGTATTTAAGCTGAGGTACAAAGTGTAAAATTTTCACATGAAGGGAATTTTTTTATGCAAGTCAGCATTTTCCAGGTAAAATTTAATCTAGATATTCTTAGAAAATGCAGAAAGATGTATCTAAGATTACAGATTTGCACAAAGGCACTTCTGTTCAGTCCTTCAATCAAACATTTAGCTGCTACTGATTTTCTGAAACATGCTTCTTGCCTAGTGTTTATTCCTCAAGTACCCACATTCTTGAATTGTTCTCAACCTTCCCTAATGGTACTTTCATGCATTCAACGGTAATTACTTATGAAAATACCCTTTTTTGACCTGAGTCTGATTTCCCTGGGAAGCAGAGAAAAAAATAATTCTAGTTGCTTTCTAAAGCAACTCCCTGCTCTGCTGCCTGGTCTCTTTAGAAGCTTGCCTTAAATGGCCACTTCTCCCAGGTTCCTATGAATTTGGGTAATTAAGACACTGCTGTAGGTATCACAGTATCTCATGCAATTAGAGATGGTAATGCCATAGTGCCATGACAGAAATCCATACAGTCCAGACGCGTGCACAGAAACAGGAAAAGAAAAGGTGTCAAATACCATTCCTGACCATGATGGAAAGGAGTGTTGAGAAAGAGGCTTGGTGGCACCTTATCCAGACTCTGAATATCTATGGCCTTTTTTGAAGTAATTTCACAACTAGATAACAGTAACAGAAATGGTTTTGTTCTCATGCACTTCAGCCTGATCTTTGAAATTTGCATTGCTCCACAGCAGTAGCCTTCAACTTGCATTCTTAAATTCCACACAGACCATTTCTAAGAATACGGCAAGTCATAATTGCAAAGTAAAATACAAAAATCAAGCCCGTTATCAATGGACTTGATTCACTATTCAGGAACTTGCACTAGATGAGCCCTCAAATTACAGGTCAAAGGCTGCACAGCAGCCATGGAAAGTTGTAGGATAACCATTTGGTAAGTGCAGCTACATCTGGATTATTTAATTGAAACAAAGACTCATGCCAAAGCTTCCAGCTAGCATTAAGAGTAGACTGGGATTCAACAAGGATTTGGATTATTGCTGCCGAAAGGCTTCCAACTGATTAAATCTTGGAGATATCAGGCAGTGCAATCTGTATGAAATTTGTGTTATTTTCTTGGTCATCCACAGCTACAGTGATCAGTCGGTGATGAATGCAAGGATCACCACGCATGACCAGACAAAACGGGAAAACGTTTGTAAATCAAAACTATTTATAAGTAAAACACACTTGCAAAATGAAATTAAAGGACAACACTGTGATGACTGCTGGGTTATCAAAGTGGCTAACAGACACAGCAATCCACTGGAAAGAAGACAGCCAGCAGCATGAGAACTCCAGTGCCCTCTGCAAAACAGCCATCGCAGCTGGTGAAGTTCTGGTGCCAATTGTGTATGCCCCAACTGTGAGGCATCTGGGGTGACACCACATGGCAGCTCTGGAGAATTTGACACATTATAGAAACAATATGTTTGCTTTGAATACTTTTAAGTAACTTTTAACTAACATTGAGGAAAGTGAATCATGGAATTCTGAAAACTGAAGTACTTCAAACCAGAACTCGAACTAAAAATTGTGGTTATCTTACTATGTCGGAAGATAAAACACCAGTTAAGCAAAATTTTGTAACAGTTTGGATATTATTTTGTTTTGGTTTTATACCTTGCAACTTTTTGTTTTCCTTCCAACAGTCAGATGTGTCTCATTAAAATCAGTACACAAGAATAAACTATAAGGCCTTTATAAGAAAGTTGTTTATTTTCAGTCTGTACTGAGCTTTCACTGGTATTATCATTACTGTTATTAACAACTGCCATTATCTTTGTCAGTAAAAGCAAACAAATACGGAGACAGTTTTTGAAGAAAACTATTATCCTGGTAATGCTGCAATTACCTGTCATCAAGTCAGCAGCTGTAACACAGGCAGTGAGTATTAAAAACCTTCTCAGTATCAAGCAGAGATTTACTAAGCTTCTAAGCATGAAGGTAAGGGACAGCCCTTTCATTTAATTTGAATGCCAGACCATGCTAAGATCCTGCTTGAGCACAGTATGTGAGCTATGCAGAGATGTCCTGGACCCTAATGAGTGAAAAGTAAGAGTTCTGGCCATGTATCAAATGACGGGCTTCAAAAAGGCAGTAGATACAGTTTTAATGTAAGGTTTTCTATTCTACAGGTCAAAAGTACATACAAAAAAGTTTCACTAAAAGCCAGAATAAGAAATTGCACATTCTCAAGAACATTCCTGAGTTATGCTGAACATGCAGGCTACAGCACGTGGTATGTTCTCACTGTGATGAGTGTGTGTAGTTTTCAATTCAACACTCTTGTTTAGTCTTCAATTTTGAACAATGTAGCCATTTGTAGGACAGAAAGATTATATGAACATGTCACCTCTTATCATTGTTGTATAATTTCTCTCACTACCAGGTAACTTTCCTTTTAACCAAGTTTTTAAAATCACTATCTGAAGCCCTGAACAAATGTAATTAATATGTGGTCTAAATATTTAGCAACAGGTAACAGGATTTCTTGAATTACTTATCCTTTTAAAATGGTTCCTAAAATAAATTATTTCATAGGCCATGAAACAAGATCAAGTGAATTTCAAAGAAAAAGTTGAACTTTATTCCCAAACAAATGTCTTAATCTAATAGGACATGATTTCTGTTTTGTTAAACAAACCTTGCACACAGTTTACAGATCCATACAGAAATATTAATTAGAAGACCACCTACCTTGTCACATTGCCTATTTCAACAAATATTCCAGCTCTAAACACAATACGCTACTTAAAACTCAACAAAAAACTAAAGAATAATCAGTATGTTAGAACACAGAAAAATCTTAAATTATTACAAACAAGTTTTGCATATATGGAAAAGAAAAAAAAAAATCACATAAAGTCTCTTAGAAACCTGGGCATTTCATTCTATTTTAGATTTTCTAAGAGTACACCATTAAAATTAGATTGTTATCTATTTTATTTAGCATCACATTTCTTCAAGTAATTTTTTACACAAGTCACTAAAAAGTCTATTTGGTAACTCAAAGTAACACACCTGAATAACGCATCATACAGCTAAGCCTTTGGTAACTAAGTATTAAATTGTGAGATTTCATTAATAAACAAAATACCAGAAGCACCTTTTATTTTTGTTGTCAATGTATTACCCAAATGTTTTATGTAAAGATTCTTTATTAATGTAAGCAAAAGAAAGAGATCATCTTTCAGTAGCCTGAGGTAGATACAGAATGCAAAGGACCTGCTACCTTCTGTCCACTTGTGCCCAACCTGATAACTTGCGTCGGAAATTTGTTCAGTCCTAAATTCTGTGTGGAACATGCTTTGGATGACTACCTGTTACAGAGAAGATACACAGAAATAAAAATGTTTGTTCAGACATTGACTCTATAATAACTTTTTCCTTTTTGCTTTCCCCGATGAGTTAACTTCATTACAAACTATGACATAAAAGATCAGTAGTTCTGTGGAGCTGTCACATCCCTTATGGCGAAATAAAAATAAAAAACAAGGGGTTTTGATCACAAAAAGAGAAGTAATGCTTCTGTATCACTGAAGGAGAAAGCTTATTGTACCATGTAAAACCTGACAGGTATTAAGAGATTTGTCAGCAAGGCATGAGAGATGGAGAAAGGCAAATGAATCCTTGAGAACAGCAAATCCAAAAAATAGATTGAGACTTGGTCACAATTCCCTTTCATGCGACCAAAGCGGGAGAAATGTATGCTGCCCATTATTTTTGGCTTAAATTATTCTGAATAGTGTATTGTACTGTAATGTTACTTAAAAAGGGTCAGGGAACATCAGCAGTATTAAATTAGATCCTAATTTATACTGACAGGACACAGAGTAATCCAATGCTGAACACAGTATGCTATCAGAAGACTTTTTGAATGAGGCTTGACTGCAGAATGAAGTTTTTGCAATACAAGATTTACAAAATATGCCCTGAGCTATCATCTTCCTCTGGATTGCAAGAACACGTATAATCTCTTATGGAAGGTATAATACTGCATTTTGAAATCCATTATAGTTGCCATTAGTTAAGACTTGTCCTATACCACCATGCTGCATTCTTCTCCAGACCCAGAAACTAATGAAAAAGAAAAATATATATTTATAATATACATACTAAAAGGAGGCATATAGAGAGAAGAAAAAGAGGCTCTAGTTATTCAGAGTCTGTAGAAAGATACAATGAAGATGTTTAAAGTTAAGCTAAGCTTATGAATAAACCTTACTCTTATATTGAAATATTTACTCATATTAGCTCTTTATTTGCTCTTAGAAGTAAACAATTATTTTATTGGAAAAAAAAAAGGTTTTGTGTCACTGTATTTTGCATTCAACTGGTCACAGTCTTGAACAGAACTTTAAGTAAACAAACCAGGTATCAGGTATGTGAGCTGAAAATGGAAGTGAGGGAAGAAAGTGACAAGGAAGTAAAAGCAGCAAGATAGTGCAACCTCACAGTCTCAGGCTGAGATTTTATTCTTCAGAAGCAAAGGCACACTTCTCAAGATAATAGATTCTAATACAAAAGGAAGAAACAATTAAAGGGCTCTAGACTTTCTGAATAAAACAGATCTTCTTGCATTAGTCAGTTTCCTCAAAAGGTTTTACAGTTTTGTTGAGATTTTAGCAAAAGAAAGTGTCAAAGAAGGAAAGTTTATGCAGAAGAGGAATTTCAAATTCTATAGCACTACCAGCAACCCTTAAAGAAGCACTTTTTCAAGCATATACAACCACTTCCCAAAGTCAATCTGCAGTGATTGTTTGTAATGGTTTGCACAAAATTAATGCAGTAGAAGGATTCCTTTGCCTTTTTTCCCAGCAACTAATTGTGTACACCATGAAGGACACACATGTCTGCAGGATTGCAGTCCTGGAAATCGGAATTTTGGACACACACTTGTTAATACCAAGAGCCCATTGTACTCACTGAGGTTACCATTTACAGGACCAGACCATGAAACAATTTCTGACTGTTCTTTGCACACGTTTCGAGCATTTCTTTTACTGAGAACTGCAATTTCCTCAAGGCTTTGAGACAGCAGCTCTTTTCAAACAAAGTAGATTCAGACACAAGGAACACATGTCCCATTAGAGTAACTGGCAGTGAGAATGACATTTCTGGTATGCTGAATTAGATTTTGTTTCAAAAGAAAGTGTTTTGTTTATTTTCAATTTTATTTGAACTAAGATCGCAAAGGAGGGGAAAAATGTAAATGAATGATCTTTAAGAACATTTTGTTTCATACTGAAATAGCTTTAAGACAATCTGGAGAGCAATTATTAACATAGCTTAATAAACACATATGACAGATGCTGTTACATATTTTTATTAATTTATCTGGAGGTTATTTCTGACATCCTACCCAACAATCTCCCATACTGTCTTAAGTCTTTGAAAAGTCACATAAGAGTCACTCTAAATTACTAGGGACAAAACTAAAACAGTATCTATTAAATTCCTGTTTTCCCTGAGAAGGAAAGGAACAAAGAATGCAGAGTTTTACTGTTCCAAAAGACTCAGATTTTAAAAGTGTAGCCTTAATATGTCTCTCTGCAGTTCTTTGCATTTGGATCAATTAGAACTTTAACTATGGCATAACTGTTTTTTGGTGGTTTTTTTTTTGTTTAGTTTTGTTTGTTTTTTTTTTTTGGTGTTTTTTTTGTGTTTTTTTTTTTTAAGATGTAATTCAAATTGACTGTGCCTTTAAATGAATGTGCCCAGATGCTATGGGTACAGCTA
This sequence comes from Pezoporus wallicus, assembly GCF_028554395.1. Lineage (NCBI taxonomy): Eukaryota > Metazoa > Chordata > Aves > Psittaciformes > Psittacidae > Pezoporus > Pezoporus wallicus. The sequence goes on from NW_026640488.1 coordinate 10,034,712, forward strand.
ATCACAGGCACAAAGGCCCAGTCAAGGTCAGGCTGCAAGTTTGTCTCTAATTGCCCAGTTATACATTCCTTGTTCACCCAAATCTTTTGCCGACTTGAGTAGGATTTTTGTTTAGTAAGGATTACAGGATTTTGCCTCCTAGCTTAAGGACTGCATCTATACATCACTGTGTGCAGTATGATTCAGTCCCTACAGGTACAGTGTCTGTAGTTTTACTAGCCTGAAATGTCATGTTGTGCTTTTTAATCTTTCACCCTCACAAAGCCTTAAAACTCAAACTCAGTTTCCTTCTGTTACGCTAAACTTTCTTTAGCTCTTCTATGGTCAAGATTATTGGACCTGTCACCTGGCAGCCAGTGTGTGTCTCATTGCTGCTTCATTTTTCATTTCAAACATGCTAATTTGCTTTCAAAACCTACTGACTGAGCTACCTTATTAGTCATTCTGCTAAAATACAAAGACAGTATTTCTCCTACCCTAAAGTCTTTCTCCTAAATCCTTGGTTACATTTCAGCTCCTTATTAAAGCAGTCTGCTAAGTTTTAGATGATCTTACCGATGCCCATAATAGCTTTTGTTGACTTCTCTGAACATTTTTGCCTGTCACAGCATGTTTGTACTATTAATTCTCAATTCCAATTTTCTTTTCAGATGTTTACATCAGGTCGCCTGCGGTCCGTCCATAGTTTACCCCCCAACATGTGTTGATAAAACATCTTTGCACCATTAGGCAAACAGTACAATCTAGACAAAGTGCATGCTATCATTTTTTATCAGACCAGCTGTATGACTCAAAGGCAAGGGCATTTCTACGTTGTCAGTTCAGGCCTGTTGGTCTCTTCCTCATCCAAACTGGATGCATGAGGAAACCGAGACACAGCTGACAGGAGAATTCACTCAAGGGCCCACTTCTAACAGTGAAAATACAAAATGCCACAAGTTCATCTCCAGAAAGCCAACCATATCTTGGGCTACATCCAAAGGAGCGTGGCCAGCAGATCGTGGGAGGTAATTCTCCTCCTCTACTCCACTCTCATGAGACCCCACCCACAGTACTGCATTCAGCTCTGGGGCCCCCAGCACTGGAAAGACATGGACCTATTGGAGAGGGTCCAGAGAAGGGCCAAAAAAAACTGATCAGAGGGATGAAGCACCTCTCCTATAAGGAAAGGCTGAGGAGTTGGGATTGTTCAGACTGTAAAAACAGAAGACTTCAGGGAGACCTTGTTGAGGCCTTTCAGCTCTTAAAAGAGGCCTATAAGAAAGATGGGGAAAAACTTTTTAGCAGGGCCTTTTGTGATATGGTGAGGTCTGATGGTTTTAAACTAAACGAGGGGAGATTCAGGCTAGATGCAAGGAAGAAATTTTTTGCAATGAGGATGGTAGAATACTGGCACAGGTTGCCCAGAGAGATGGTGGATGTGCCATCCCTGGAGACATTCGAGGCTAGGCAGATGTGCTTCTGGGCAACCTGGTCTAGTTGAAGATGTCCCTGCTCATTGCAGGGAGGTTGGACTAGATGACCTCTGAAAGTCCTTTCCAAACCAAAATGATTCTATGATTCTACATCCCAGCTGGTCTGGCACCAATAAAGCCCTTCTGCCTCCTCCCAGAGCATGCAACTGGCACCTGCAGCATTACACTCCACAAACACCTTTCCAGGTGGCTGAAACACACCCTCTGACTATTTAAAAAACAAACCATACTCAAAACCAACAACAAAAATGCCTCCAAACAAAAGAACCCTCCAAAACAATAAAAATTTATGCCTCAGATGTTACATAGGAGATAAGGGAACTCATTTAAACTGCTGTGCTCAAGTGTGTGGTCAGCCTGCTCTGGGGGCTGACCACACAGCATCAACAGGGGTTGGACCCATACCCAAGCAGCCTAGGGCCTAGAGTTTGGTCTCTACTACAGTCCACAAAGACCACCTGGATATAGTCTTTGCTTCCTTAGGAAATACCATGTACATTCTACCAAGATCAGTGTCTTCAGCTTATGCTGGTGTTTGGGCAACATCAAATTTCCTGTTGGCCTCAGTTTTAACTGTTCAAGCAATACATTAACTGTGCACCACATTTAAAGAGAACTCACTGAGACGCTGTGAGATAACAGACTGATTTTTGTCTTATGAGAGGTCAACACACTAACACATTTTTATTAGCAAAGCCTCTTTTCTGTACAACTGTGAATTATGGCATTTTAAAAGTATAGAAAGAAATATCATAAACATATAACTATAATTATTTTCCATCCTCTGGTGTACATGCATTTCAGTATAATTTTATTGTCATTTGAACAAGATTTTTGGAGCACTAGATGAAAGATTAAGAATTGGTTACATAAGAATCAGAAGCATTAACTGAAAAGACACACTAAGTATATTCATTTAGTTAAAAAGCCACCAGTTCATTGCAAGCAACAGAAGATGTATAATCACTGCTCCCGTTTTGTAGTTTCTCTGATACTCCTATGTGAGGGATCAGAATACTATTTAACAGGGTCTGCGGTCAAGGTTACATTACGTTCCCAGTAGGTGTGAAATAGTCATTGTCAATTGATATACACAGCTGTATTTTCCATGCTTGAAAAGCATGTGCTAGTTAGGAGATTTTATCAGCTGTTTACTTTAAACACCAAAAAGCACTTTAACTCTTAAACAAGGGATGTGAAGTCAGTGCCTCGTCTGGGACACTGCTCCAAGGCTATAGTCAATAGGCACTGTCAGGTCTGGATCACATGCAGAGACAATTTTCTTTTTGGGACTCAAGCAACAGTGTGGTTATCATACTCTAGTTGCCCTTGGCATATACAGTAGCAGTAGAGTACACAGCTGATTGCCAGATAATGCAGTAACCAGTAGATGCTTGCTGGTTTTTCATGAGAACGCATAAGTCTCTTTCAGTATCATGATATTCAGTCACAACAAGTAAAGGAGGCTGGATTAGCTTCAAAGGCTAGACTGCTGTAATTTAAATGAAAGCTGAGTTACCTTGTTATTCTGCCTGTAAGCAACATAGAGCAAACTCATGGAGGTCACGAATCAGAACTCGACAATCCAATTTTTGGAAGGTAACTAGCCCTGCCAAGTAAGTGCACATCTTTAAACTGAACTTAAAACTAGCTTTTATGTGAATTGAAATTCTTGTGTGGCTTATTCTGACCTTCTTTCAGTAAAGCCTGCACTAAGCCATGGTAGTTTGTAGCCTAGAGACAGGACAGAAAATACTTTCTCGCTGAAGTATCCAGATATATCTTTTCCATTCTCAGCCTTTTTCAGATTTTTAACAAATACTTGTCATTTAAGGATGGATCCCTGTTCTCTGCAACCATATGCGGTTGGCTTCCTGAGCTTAATCCCAGCATTCTCTCAGAACATTCCTTACATGAAATGCCTAAAACTCCTCTCAAAAGTCTTTAAGACCAAATGACACATGAATTAAAATCTCTCCGCAGTGCTTGTCTATGCAACAGTATCTGCACCTACTAATTCTGCCCTCAGACACCAGTGCTGCCTAAGTCAGCATCTTAGGGCTAAACACACTTGCAGGTAGTTTTGGAAAGCACATGGGCATTGCTGACATGAGCGGCAACATGTTCATGATACTCTCCATTTACAAAATTAGTATTCGAATAGTAACTGTAGGAAATACATGGGAAAGGGAGTGGTACTATAAATCTTCTGTTCCTACAGCTTTGCCCAGTGGCAATAAAAAAGACCACACACACTAAAGCCCTATCTCAATTGTTTGAGATAGCCATGTCAGGCAAACATCACTGGCAGACAGAATTACACCTATTTATTAGTATGTCCAAACTTGAAGAAACAAAATTTCTGGGGAAAACAAAGGAAAAGCACTCTGTAACTGACCACACCAATAATCTTGATAAATGGCTTTACATTTCCTAATAAATGTAAGGCAGAAGATATCCTTGTTATCAAATCCTGAATCAGGAAGTACAGCATATTACAAAGACATTGATTTGCTGTTATATTTAAAGTTATTGCCTAGGATTTATACTTAATCTGGTCTTCAGAAAGCACAAGCTATCCTAGACAAAAATAAATGGCAGAAAGCCCACATCCAGACAGAAAATATGGCATATTATTATGAATAATTTGCTTATGATCTTTGTCAAAGGAATGTTAAATAGACAATGCAGTAGAGTCAAATCCAGCAACAATATAAATTTCACAAATACAGTTATGTGCTTGATAATTTCAGATTTATCACAGGTATATTAATGAATCACATTTACATGATTTCAGATATATTAGTGGGTCACATGGAAACATTTTTTATGTGTAAGGAACAGACAATATGTGGGAAGAATTAAAGAATGGGGAAATAATCTCCCAAATGTAGTAAAAATAGGTAAATGTAGCCTCAACCTAAAATTTGAGTGGCTATTGCTTGTTTTTATTCATGTACCTGACTGCCTTACAAAAGGACATATTTTGGAAAAAAAAAACAAAACAAAACAAAAAAAGTATTTAGCTCCTCTCGAAAAAAAGGTGGCACAAAGACATGGATCTAAAAGCCAAACTTTTATGACATTGACAGTGTTTGTAACTTATATTAGAAGTCCAGATTCTGCAACTCATGTGGTTACAAAAAAAAAAAGTCTTTAAATTATAATTAACATCTCCCACATTTGAAGGACAGGTGTTCAGAACAGATTGAGAAAGCGAATACATAGAAAATTTCATCCCATAAAGAAGTTACTTTGCATTGAGAGACAGGTGAACTTCACCAGAGACACAATTTACATAGACAAATTATAATTTCTCAACAAATGAAAAAATAACCCTGATTTACATTGCTGGGGAGGGACTCTTCATTACGGACTGTAGTGATAGGACACGGGGTAACAGGCTAAAACTTAAACGGGGGAAGTTTAGATTGGATATAAGGAAGAAATTCTTTACTGTAAGGGTGGTGAGGAACTGGAATGGGTTGCCCAGGGAAGTTGCGAATGCTCCATCCCTGATGGTGTTCAAGGCCAGGCTGGACAGAGCCTTGGGTGGCATGGTTTAGGGTGAGGTGTCCCTGCCCATGTCAGGGGGGTTGGAACTAGATTGTCTTAAGGTCCTTTCCAACCGTAACTATTCTATGAAATGACAAAAACTGGAGAAGCCTCCCATTCTGACTCTTGCATTGTTCCTACGTGTTGTTACAGGACTCCCAAGAAATCCCTCCTCCTACTCCTCTCCACTCTTCCCCTGGACCCTCAATTTTAACATCTATTTCTTTGGGATTTCATCTTCTTTCCTTCAATACTGACTTAAGAGTAGTGTTTTACCTTCTAATCTCATCCCCTTGGATATCATCAGGGAAACCAGAGCTCCTATAACAATACTGAAAGGATTAACAGCAGTAGAATAGTAGTCTCCTTATCAAGCCTAAAAACAAAAACTGGAAACAGAAGAATAATAACTCAATTTTACAGCAGCATTCCAGGTTTTGACATTTTTTTGACATTTCTGACATCTGCACATTCCCCACTGGAATGTGGGGTATTAACTTGACCATTTCTAAAAATGTGAATGCATTTCTATGTGCCTCCCCCCTTTCATTGCCAAATAATAGCTTGCATAAACTAGTAACTTGAACAAAATATTTAAGTTGTAAAAGCATGGTGTATTTGTATGCTATAAACACACAGCACACTCCACTAAACTATTAATTGAGTTACACAAAAAGGAAGCAGGTTTGGGGTTGGTTTTTTTTTTCTTTTTCTCTTGTTTTGTTTGTTTGCTTAATGCTGGCTAGCACTGGATACTTGCTGTTCCTCCCAGAATAACAGAATTATTTCGGCTGGAAAGGTCCTCCAACAGCCATTTAGTCAAACCTAGATCAAAGACAAAAAAAATCTACAACCTCTCTACAACCCCTCTGGGAACCTTGTTCTGATGCTTAACCATTTCCCCCTCCTCCTTTTTATTTTTTTTTTCCTTCTATCTTTTGGAAGCCTCTCCTGTTTCTACTTAGCATCACTGTCTCTTATTCTAAGCCTGTGCACCTCACTGAAGAGCCAAGCTCCCTCTTCTTAGCAACTTCAAGTTTTGGAAGACCACTATTAGGTCCCATCCTTTCAGACTCTTCTCACAGGGCATGTTTTTCAGCTGATTTTTGTGGCCCACTGCTACATGCAAACAAGTTCATCAACATACCTGCTGCAGAAGACAGCGTCAAAAGCCTTGCTGAAGTCGAGGTAGTTGAAATCCACTTCTCTGCCCTTATCCACAGATCTAGTAATGTCAACATCAATGGTGATCAGATTATGCAATCATGTTTTAGCCTTAGCATAACCATGCTGCCTCCAAAAGGATCCCATTTAGCAGTTCTCAGTATAAAACAAAGTTTGCTCTATCAAAGGCCAGGACATGTACTCTGCTACTTGCCTTCCTCACTCACCTCAGGATGTTTGCTCTATTAATTAATGGCTGCTAAAAGCCAAGGCTGCTACTGATTATTACCTCCTTAGCCAGTTCTTTATTTGGAAGAACAGCATTACCTACATATACCGCATCTACAGGGTACAGTCCCTTGACAGTCTCCAGAAACAGTCCCCCATCTACAGGACCGCTACAGTCCCTTGACAGTCTCCAGAAACATCCTGGGTTGCTTACATGTGTTGCCCTTCCAGCAGGTGTCAGGGAGGCTAAAGTCTCCCTTAAGAACGAGGGGCTCCAAGTTGCTTAAATGTGACTTTGTCCTCTTCCTCATACTAACCAGATGATGTGTAACACATGCTCACCATAATGCCACCAGCCCCTCCTCTGATACTAATCCACAAACAACCCATCCACTCAAACTGCTTCTTTATGTAAAAAGAAATCCTTTCTTCCCTGCCTGTCTTCCTATATACATCCATCACTGTTTGGAACAACAATGCCTTAGTGATGTGCCTGCATGCAGAGCTCTGTCTCCTAATTGATTCCTAGGTTGTGTGCATCAGTGTGCACACAATTCTTCCCTGACAGTCTATAAACCAGAAGATTTATGTTTTGCTTTAGAGTTCTTCCTCAGATTTGACCATCTGCTGATAGTACTCTTCTGTCTGTCATCCAAATTTTGTAGTCTTTCATCCAAACAGAATTTTTTTTCCTTCTCTTTAAAATCAGTTTCTATCCCTCTCCACTCCAGTAAGAAAACATTAATTAAAAAGTGCATACAATCTAACAAAGTAGCAGTCTGCTTGTCAGCTATCACACTCTCAAATTAGCATTGCTACTTCTGGGAAAGCTATGTTTGGTAAATTAAAATGATGAAAAAGATGTAGAAGGCTGTGCATTAGCACATTCAGTCAGTATCCTGTATTCAGGCAATGGAAGGAAAGGCTATTAGCCAGCAAGGCTAAAATCTCTTATAACACAATGATTTTTAAAGTCTGAAACTGCAAACAGAAAATAGTGTGTTGGATTGAGAGAACAGCCATATAAGTGCAGTTACCCTGCACTGGTACTCCAGCTACCTCAATTAAAAGTTACCCTAGGGACATCTATCAATTGCAGTAATGAGACTGCCTAACTTCATTGTTTTGCATGGGATACACTCCCATGGGACACTGGCTCCCTAGCTGGGAGGTGCTGCTGACACTGGACAGGCAGGAGGCCTTGCAGAGGGATCTACATAGACTGGAGCACTGGGCAATGGGATAAAATTTAACAAGTCCAAATGCTGGATTCTGCAGCTAGGATGGAGTAACTCCTAGTTACTAGTATGAAGTGGGAGAGGAGTGGCTGGAGAGCAGCCCTGCAGAAAGGGATCTGGGGGTGCTGGTTGATAGCAGGCTCAACGTGAGTCAGCAATGTACCGTGGCAGCCCAGAAGGCAAATCACATACTGGGGTGCATCAAACACAGTTTAACCAGCCTGTCAAAAGAGGTGATTATCCTGCGGTATTCAGCATTGGTGTGGCCTCACCCCGTGTGCATTTCTGGCAGCCACTATTCAAGAAATATGTGATGGCCCTTAAACGTACCCAGAGGTGGGCAGCAAAGCTGGTGAAAGGGCTGTGAGGAATGCCCTATGAGGAGCAGCTGAGGACTTTGGATTTGTCTAGTTTGGAGAAAAAGAGGATGAGGGGCAACCTCATTCCCCTCTACACCTTCCTGAAGAGGGAGGGGGTGCTGACCATTTCTCCATGAGATCCAGTGATGGAACATACGGGAATGGTTCAAAACTGTGTTGGGGAGGTTTAGACTGGACATTGGAAAGCATTTCTTTACTGAGAGGATGGTCAAATGCTGCAATAGGCTTCCTAGAGAGGTGGTTGATGCCCCAAGCTTTTCATGGTTTAAGAGGGATTTGAACAATTTAATTTATAATTTGTTTTACCTTTTGATCAGCCCTGAAGTGGTCAGGCAGTTGGACGAGATAATCATTGTAGGTCCCTTCTGACTAAATATTCTATTCTATTCTAGCATCTGGAAGTGAACAGTTTTATCCCATTGAAGCTGAACTGCATGTTGAATAGGAAGTCTAAAGCACATTACAAGGAAGACGTTTTCTCAGGAAAGCTGACTGTGCTGCATCGGCACAGAAAAGCAGAAAGGGCAGCTGTTTAAACTCTTAAGAGGCACAGAATTGCTTGCAACACTTATGCTACCATAGTTGAGGGCTTAAGATATAAAGAGCAAATAGCAACAGAACCCAAAATGCATCTTAAGCCAGAAAAATCATCAGGACCTCAGTTCTGCTGGGGATATTGCCCAGCAAGACATGGAAACACTGAGCAACAGTGAGGATCACCAGCCTCACATCCTGAACCACAATTCCAGTCCCTTGGCCAAGCCTGCAGAAGAATTCTAGATAATGCTGAGAAGAGTCTCATTGTAAGCTAGCATTTATAAGAAATGTATGCTGTTTCTCTTCCAGCAAGTGAATTGACTGATAACTTAATATTCGCTTACTGAGTGGAGGTCACTAAAAATCCAAGATGTTATTGACCCCTACAGTTAGCTGAGAGAACCCCACAGTGTTAATGCTGACTACTGAATCTAAAAACATAGCAGACAACTCCTATTGATTATTGTTATAACATTGTAAAAAATACAGATCACTCATGGCTCCTCATAAACAAAATACTCTTAATCCAGATTTTCAGTTGTCCAGACTTAATACTAAGCACTTTCGTTTTTTACAACTAAATAAAGAGATAATACCCAAGATGAAAGGAAAATGATATACATGTCACTAGGAGTGGAATACAGATTAGCCAGTATTTAATATCTGTTTTTGAAACAAAGCTATTGTGAAAGACAAACACTGTCTGGTGATAATATTTACAAACTCTTAAGCAGGACCTGAGTACAATTTCCTATATATTGCTTGGTTAGAGAAACTTTTGTTAGAAGCTAGATCATAGCACAGAAAAAAGGCACAGAAAACACAAAGACGCAGGACCAGAATATGTTATGTTCACTGTTAGTCCATGAAGCATTTTTTCAAAATTCAGACAAAAGCAGATTGTATAACATTATAACAGCCCTGGACTAAAATCAGAATTATTTCTACAGATAAATTCTGCTTGGTTGTAAACTATGGAAAGAAAAGACAGCCCAATCCCTTTGATAGAAGTGACCATAAATTAAAAATCCCAGTCAAAAATAAACTTGAAGGTGCAGTTCTGTATTTACAGCTGTTGCGACAGCAGCTACACTGATTTTAGTGGACTTGAGACTACTTACGGCAGCTGAAGATGTGGTCTTCCAATTTAAATTCTGTCTTGACTTTGAGTAATTCTGTTGAGGTCACTAGAACAGGGTTACTCAGGACATAAATTTGCCCCAAGGGCTTTTGTTGCCTAAGCTATATTTATATTACATTAATGTATAAACAGAAAATGCCTAACAAGTTCCAGTAAAGCAATTCATGTAATTAGTTTGTAACTTGCGCTTAGGTCTCTCAAGGGTTACTGGGGGTCAAATTAGGGAAATGTATTTCTGAAAAGCACAAGTCCTGAAATAATAAGGCTTCGGCTTACATTTCAAAGCAGTAGCACCTCTATGACTTCTAATAATCTTTTTTAAAAGTAAATGGATTAAAATGACAGAATAAAATACATTTGAAATGGTGGAATAACATATTAAAAGGCAAATAGGAGGTTCGTGTGTTTTCACAAATTAAAATGGTTTATTTAATTTCTGTTTAAGCTTCAGAACATGAGAAAAAGTAAAACTTTTTCATATATTCTAAAATAGAAAAAACAATTCACATGCAAAGAAAAAAGCAAGAATTGTATATTTTGTACAATCTGTCACCTATCCTAGTTTGGAGTTGAAAATTCAGTAAATTCGCATATATGAAGTCCATAAAAATTAGCAGGATTGGGGCCTAGAAATGAAACACCACTGGAACACAGCAAGCTGTTTTAAGGGAACTGATGCCACTTGTCATCCACATGAACAGAGTAGCCATGTCTTCTTTTACAAGTAACAGTACAGTTTCATTTTAAAAAGACAAAAATTACTTAGATTGAAGGCTGAGAAACAGTGCAAGACATGCCTTTAGTGAATGCTAGTGAGGAAAATTTTCTATTATTAACTAAACCTGTCTGAGAACCCTAAAGAGCCACTAAAATACAATTAAAATAAATTATCAAAGGTCACCATGCACCAGTTGTTCATTTGGGTAACTATAAAGGCAGATACCAGCAGTTGATAACTCTCATTTATTGAATTTATTAACAGGCTGCAGGAATGTGCTTGTTGCATTACCTGACTATGCATATTGAGCAAACGTTTTATTTCAACTTCACTTCCTTCCACCTTACACAGTCCACAACCATGTGCACTGCGCAAACACGTAACACTTCTTATTTTGATCCTGTTACATTACACATGACATTCACCAACACACCTATCAGTTACAAAAAACTGAAAGCAAACAGTAAGGAAATGCAATCTCCTTAAGGCCTAAAGAGGACAAATAAGCCATAACTTTCAGACAACTACTTGCACCATGTAGTTCGCTATATTTGTATGTTAGTACATCTATCCTGGATGTTTTCATAATAAATATGTAAATCCCTTTTTTCACAGTTGCCGACAAAGCAGGAATTTTGAAAGCAGAGATCAAAAGGAATAAAAGCAAATCTGTTTGAGTACGGTTAACATGACAAAAACACGATGCTTCCATATATGGCTAGAATACCAAGTGATGTGGGCAACCACAAACACATCAACTTTAATGGAGAAAGACAGAAATATATATTTCAGAGAAAGGAGCAGAAAAGGAAAAGTGCTTTTTACATAGTGCATGAAGGACAGCAAACCCTGATAATGCAAAGGTATTTGTGATGCTGTTTTCCAGTTGCATTATACTCTTATTTCACAAGGTTTCTAATTTGTGTGGATATAGATCTAATATGTAACTAAATAAAAGGTCATTTGAATTAAAAAGGAATTCAAATAAGTCAGTTCACACTGAAATAAAAGGCAATATTACTGTTCCTGATTTATGGGGGAGGAACAGCTGGCACTTATTATGTCTATGTACAACATCAATCACCAGCAACACATAAATTCTGATAAGTCTACCTTATGTCCCTATAAATACAAAGCTGTTTTTCCTTTCCTAGACCAGATTGTTAGCTTATGTAAAATGGCACAGCTCTAAATCCAGCCCTCTAACTTCTCATCTGTTCAAATGATTTACCAGGCACAGATTTATCTCATTTAGCTTTTACATATGTTTCATGTTGTGGTGGTTTTTTCATTGTTGTTTTTTGCTTGTCTTTTGTTTTGTTTTGTTTGTTTGGGGTTTTTGTTTGTGTGTGTGCGTGTTTTGTTTTGAATCAGGTGATTGAGTTCTGCACAGAAACCTCTTACGGCATACCGGTATCAGCAAGCACTGCTGGTTTTGGTCGAAGTTATAATTACAGTAGATGCCAATTAGTGCCTCATTATATCTACTACAGCACATGGTGTATAAACAGATAACTACTACTTTAATTGGACAGTGACAAGAATGAAAAGAAGGTAAGGACATTAACCACAGAAAGTTGAGTAGGACGTAGCCTCCCACAATCCAACCCAATGTACAGGACATCAGTATTGGGAAACAAATGCGCTTTAACTTTCCAATCCGCTGAGGAAAGAATAAAGCAGAACAGATTGTCCAGCAAGCTTCTGTTACGTACTTATCACAATTTTCAGTACAGAGGATAGAGAAAACCACTGAAAAGTAAACATTTCTAAATTTGACTCAAACTACTTGGAAGAACTTAGTCGAGAATGTGAAGAAGGAAAAACAGTTTTCAATTTAATAGTTAATTAACCTTCAAAAGAAAGTTGATCTTCTACCTAATGGAGAGGAGCAGCTTACTGACAGATAGCACTGAGAAGACAGATTTATATTATTTACTCTTTACTTTTTTTCTAAAAGGTTAGTTGCAATCAGGCAGCTGACACGATCAACACAGTGACAAAGAGCTCCAACTAAAATGGGGAAAACATTCTTCTGTACATTAGGAAAAGAAAATAAAATCAAATTACTTCATCTAGTTTTCCCTAAGATACTTTTAATTTTGACAGAAGGAACAACAGAACTATTAGTTGCTACCTTTGAGAAGGATAACCAATCTGGAAGACTGGTGGTTTCAGAAGCCTGGAAAAGAAAACCAGAGCTCTTCCCCCAGGCTCAACTCCAACTGCACAAACAATAGAGCAAACGATAAATAAACAAGCTGTTTGCAAGTTCTTGGGGAGTGGAAAAAGAAGGATCCTTATCCCCTACCCTGCAAGAGACTGTAAACCTCTGATACAGCCATGTATAATGCACAAATCATGTCAGATGAGTCTCATTATATTTTCCTGCTATGACAGGGAAATGGTTCATTCTGATAAGGAATCAGTGATAGGGATCAGATGAGTTAGGATAAACCCTCTGCATAATAAGCAGTATTCTAACATTTTCACATGGGAAGAGCCTCACTTTCTTCCTGCAAACCCACAGCCCAGACCAACCTCAATGCCCCCTGCACCCTTCTTCCCAAGCCTGTACCATCCCTGCATGGTAATGCAGACACCAGTCAGATCCAAACAGCTTCTGCTGCTAGAAAGACCACATATACTTTTAAACATACTATTTCTGCAGCATAATAAAAATTTGCAGGCAAAACCTGCTATAGCTGCACATCAAATATTTGTATAACAGCTTCCCTCCACCCATGTATGATTTTGTAAGGTGCTGTGGCCAAAGTGACCCACTAAAAGATACTGATAAACAGACTTGGCCCTTTCTCCAATGTGCTGCACTGATTAAAGACTACAAGAAACAGAAACAGTTGTCATGGAGCTGCACTTCCTCTTACAATTTCTATTAAAAAAAAGTGTGTCATTTTTTTCTGTCAGTTCAGATGCCTGACCCCTGTTTTCTTGGAAAGCTTGTGGCCTCAGTGTTCATTACAAGCCTCATCTTGTCCACTCTGTAATTTATTTTGACTTTGGTAAGACTTTTTCCTTGATATTCTAAGATGCAGGAAATATGATCTAGAGGAAGTTACTACAAAGAGGGAAGTAAAACTGTTGGAAAACTGTACCCTACAGTGTCTTATCAATGGTTCACTGCCAAAGTGAACCCAGCTGTACTCTTGGGGCTGTGCTGTTTAACATATTTGTTCTGGATTTGGATGGCAGAAGAGAGAAATGCTTGCAAAATACGCAGCTGACTGCTGCGTGATACATTGTAGAAATTTTGGAGGACATGATCAGAATTCACAAGGAACATGGTTGATAATAGAAATACATGAAAAAAAAAAGCAAGATGATGAGATTTTGTCACGACACGTCTACTCTTCAGGATCTTTTAAGTTCTGTCCCTCAAGAAGGAATATTCAAGTGGACAAACACAAATTGAAGAGGTTCCAACTTTGTAGCAGCTCTCCAGAAAAGCCATCTGAGTCACAAGCTAAACACAAGTTAACAACTACAAAGAACAAACTGAAGAGACCACTGTTTAGTCTGAAGAGCTTGAGAGGAGTAAAGGGCTAAATATAAAGAAGGAGGAAATAAGCCATCTCCCATATCCACATTATCCAGGGCAAACAGTAATGGACTTACATTTACAGCACATGATATTTACACTGGATGTCAAGAAAAAGAGTTGTGTTGAATAACCTCTTTTTCTATAGATCTATACAAGTATATAAGCAAAGCCCCCTATTTATCTCATAACAGTTTTCTCTTTACTGCCCCATACAAAGACCTACCATGTTTTTTTTTTGTTTGCTTTTAATCTAGACAGTGTCTTACTCTCCTGCCAGTCTTATGTCAAAATTGTACCACCACAAATGAAGTCACAGAAACCAATCAAGGCAAATTTCTCTAACGGATATAGATGAGTATAGCTTACTAAAAAATTTTATAAATATTCCAAAGTCTATGCAACAAAATAAGGATGTGTTTATTCAAAATTTCTTTTATTCTGAGGCTTCAGGTAGATTCACTGGACCAAATACTATTTCAAAATTCATGTGGACAACTCTTTATGGGCTCTACATGTGAGCTCATTTCCATGAAAGTGTCCTTGTGTATAATTAATTATATCTATTACAAGGAAAGTACAGTTGCTTTAAAAATGCACAAGAAATAATCCAACAGACTGATTTTTCATTAAATGTGTTGGGATATAACCAGCCAACAAAATATCTTTCTGAAAATGTCAACTAAAGTTGCTCCAAACAAAATGACTTTCCATTCTAGCTGCATTATACAGACATTCAGCAGAAGCCAATTCTTTGTGTAAGAAACACTTGTAGAGTTGGCTTGATTTATTGACTCACTACAAAACTATGAAGTTCTTTAGAAGGAGAAAAAAAATGTAGTCTTGCAACAATATATTCATAATATACGGACCTCAACACCAACATTTCTACCTAGGCTTCATAAACATAACGCTGGGGATCATTCTTAAGTTAAAGCTTTGCATTTAGAATGACACTTTACTAAGTAGCTAACAAGAAATTATGGCATCATTTTAATGATTATTTTGCCATTTTGTTTACTAGAATATTTTATGATCAGGTATCCTTACAGTGAAGTAATGGAAAAAAAATATTTCATTAGTAAAATACAAAGTAACTTGTAATATAAATTAATACAAATTAATAACTTGCTTTAACATAAAGTGATATAGTTTAGAACACAGAAAAACAGAAATTGTACCTCCTTCTCTTTAAAACAAACCCCCCAAAAGCTGGTATGTTACTCTAAACAATGTAGAGGTTCACAAACCACACTTGTGCAAGTAAAGCTTCTAATTGAAAAGGCACCATCATTCAAGAAAAAACAAAACAAAACCAAACTATGCAAAAGTATCTTGGTCCAACCCTCACTGAAATCAATAATGAAATATCCACCAATTTCTGTGGATGATAAACCAAACGTATACACAAGGAATGCCCACATCTATAGAATGATATTTGAGACACAGTAAGCATGAGTACTGCTTTCATGACTTACCATCCTCCAAAATTCTTCCTATAAATTATACAGAAAGTGGTCTGAAGTGGAAGATGTAAGAAGAGGAAATGACATGAGAGGTATTAACCAAATTTATTCAGTTTTGCTGCCGTTTGCAATAATTCATACAGCCAAGTCCACAGTCATCTCTTCAAGAAAGTTTACAGGAGCACTTAAAAGGAGGCTTTGCTACAGACCTTCTTTGTTTAAATAAGCCCATAATGTAGTGATAATTTGTATTTACATTTACCCTTTGTGAGTGGTTATAATCTGTTTCCTACATATCATCACTGTAAGGAAAAAAACATAAGTACAACCAAATTAACCACTACGAGTAAAATGGATGAGGATTCTTAAAAATGAATTATTAGTAATTTGAAAACAGCCAGACTGCTAATTTTAGATTGCTCATAATCATGAGGACATCAGTGGGAACTCTTTCAGAAGCAGTCCAGTTGTATTTAAAGAGTTGAAAAGTGAATCAAACATGAAACTAAATGTTGCATTTAAATAAGATGCTTTTTTAAAGTTATGATTTGCTAATCAGCAAAAGTGTTCTAAAGTTCTAATAAATTAGACGGGTAAGAATTAATCTAATCAAAACATACTCAGCATCACATTATGGCTTTAACCTGAAAGAGGAATCCTGAAATCAAGTCAGCAGCCTATTTGAGTTGCATAACAGTTTAAAGGGTAAGAGTAAGGGTCTTTCATAATAATTACGTCATAAAAACCTGCAATATTGGGCTTTCCAGAAAGAATTCTCCCCTGTAATAAAGACACTAGCACTGCAGCTCTAGCTGAGGTTCCATTCATATAACTGAGCTCAAGTGTTTTGCTGTTTAAAATACTTAATTTTAGGGAGAATAAAACTGAAAATTACTATTGGTCCGACTTTTAATACAATTCAAGTTTAATTTAAAGCACTTGCTAAAAATAAAATAAACACTCTTAAGCACATCATTTTAAATGCACTCTGAAATAGCTCCATATTGAATCTTAACTCTAGCTAATTTCTAAATAAATTAAATCTCCAAAGACTAACCTTATTCTCTGCATGTGAGAAATTCCACTGCTGAAAGTAACCCCTTATGGCTTTGGTCTAGACTGAAAAATAAGTAAATAAATTTTAAACCTATAGATCAATGACCTTATTTTCATCTTGATCTTAGACCACAAATTTCTTGGAGTAAATAAGGTTACAGTGAACTGGACAGGGATACACACAGAACTGCTAAACAGGCATAAAAGCAACACTGCTCTCCTGTCTCTCTCTTTGTTTGAACTTTAATCACTTTGAAGCAGGGTTCTGCTCTTGCCACTACACAATGTACAGTAACATCATAAGATGAATCACATTGAAAGGCCTAAGTAATGCCAAACAATGTTAACAATTATTGCTACATAAGCACTAATGCATACAACAAAATTACTCATCTATAACATCTTTTAAAAACCTCACTAACTTGCGTAGCTTTACAGCCATGCCAGACATGATGTGGTAAGAAGAAAAATACACAAACAGAAGCCTTCAACAGTAAAAAGCTTCAATATTTGCCAGGACACAATGTTTACACATTCAAACTGTTCTCCCTTCAAGGTGTACGCTCTAATAGCCGATCAACAGGTATTTACCTTACTATTCATTGCACTCATAAAAACCTAACTCAGTTTTGACTGAGCAGAAAATAGAGCTTTGTTAGTAAGTAAACAAATTTGAGTCAACTAAAATGTGTAACCTGTATCACTGGTTTGTGGACATTTGTTTGGCACACATACTAAGTTTTAAACTCCTTCCTGATATTATTGGTTTGATTTCGGAATAGCTGGAACTTGTCACATAACTCATGATATGGTATGACTGAGATTGCAGTGGTGATCAGAAGTCAGAAGACTTAAGCTTCTAAAGACACTTTTTTTTCAAGTAATGTAGAGATATCAATTTTTTTAAAAAATATAAAATGCAGTTGGATCAGTCAGCTACCTACAAAAAAAGCCTATATCCAAAAAGAATACTGATCAAAAGAGACATAAATCCGATATATTAACTAAAACTGGCTTTACAAAACACTAAGACTAAACTAAAGGTTGCATTGGATATAGTATGATAAGTCCATGCAGCTTTGTTGCATCCCCATGTGCCCAGTTCTCAGGATGTCATCTAGCTTTGTAGATGATATCTGTTTGGACCGCTGTTTGAAGAAGCAATAGAACAAATCACAAAGATTGCAGAGACAAATAACTAATTTTCAGTAAGAGGTTGAAAACAGCTTGACTGTCTGCATTCATAAAGTAGCAAAGAAAACAAAGGATCATGGTAAGAGGTTTCAGGAGGGAGTGAAATCTGGAACAATAGGGAAAAGGAACATGGCTTCATAGCAAAACAGTATTTTGGACTACTACAGCTCCAGCTGAGGAAGAACTTCCATTACAGCAATCATTTAGAAGAGAAATCTTGGTTGTCCTCCAAAGGTCTCTAAACAGTAGTGATGAAAAACTGAAGCACAGAAAAACATGTGGAGGCTCTATAACAGTGTCTACAAGAAACCACACAGTTGGAGTCAGTGCAAACAGATGTTTGAGGTAGTGGATGCCTAAGGTGTCTGAAAGTCCTGTTCTTGGAGATGAGGGGCACATCAAGGCACGATACAGTGTTCAGCCTATCTTGATTAAGAGAAGCCCATGCAGATTCATCATAATGTAACCCAAGCACAGCACACCCATGAGTACTGGATTCCTAAACAAACTCCAATGCCCTGCAAACTCAAACAAAAAACAGACCCAAGACATGAACCTAAAAGGCCAATATTTTTAAAACTGCCTTGAATATAAAAAATAAAGGAAATAAACTTGACTTTTATTAACACAAAAGAGATTTTGTAACAAGTTGAAAAAAAAAACAAACAAAATAACAAACCCACAAACACACGCACAAAAAAAAACACCTCAAAAATGAAACAACAACCAAACCCCAACACATGCATTCCATTTAACTTTAGGCACAAAGTAATCTCAGGTTTCTCAATTCCTCATGCATTGCTGAGAGAAGAGAACCTCCAGGGGCTAATTTAGAATTTGCATGGATTAAACTACTCTCTGAAGCGGCTCTGTCTCCCTGATCCCTCTCAGAACAGCTTTGGGTGACTAAATTTTTAATACCACACTCATTCAAATGCCTATACATGCTGAATGGTGTTCAAAACACAACTCAGTTAACGAGAACAACTAAGTCCTCAGATAGTAATAACTATTACTTTGCTCAGAATCTTGCAAATCACTAATTTTCCAAAGATTCCCGCATTTCCTTAGACCATGGATAAAAAGTTGGTATCACTTTATGTTATTTTATGCTGCCTTTTAGAACATATCAAAAATAAATCAAATAGTTTACCATATGTTCACATATCTGTATATAGTAGCCTAATAAAATTAATGAACTTCAACTGACTATTAAAAGTCATGGCAAAAGATTTTTTGGCAGCATTTTTTTATTTTAATATGATCTTGAAGTAGACACTTTAGTCCCACTATAATAATTATACACACACACGGCCTACTAAACCCATTGTTAGGTCTTTCACTAACTTGAGAAACTCTGAATTAGATCTTGAATTTCATCACTACCAATGCAGAGCTCATGATCCTCATGTATATGGTCATCAGCTCAAGAAAATTCAGCTACAGAAGTGTAACCAGTAAGCTCAAAGCTGGGGATACAAATCTCAAAAGCCAGTAGCGAGACCCCTGAATTAAGAAAGCCTGGCATTGTCTTCACTGTACCTACGTTGCATGATACATCTAATCATGACATTAATTTCCAATTCAAACAAAAAATGTAAAGGTAGCTTCTGACGCATGAGTTAACAACAAACTGGTTACCTAGTGAACTAACACCGAAGTGACTGTTGCCACACAGAACTAGATAAAATCCTTCCAAGAGATTTCATGTAGGCTTTCCCAGAGATCCATCCTAACCCAGCTATATGCATAGAAATAGCCCATTAGTTATCTTAAACAGGGGGTCATAGAATCATAGACTAGTTAGGGTTGGAATGGACCTTAAGATCATCTAGTTCCCACCCCTCTGCCATGGGCAGGGACACCTCACACTAAACCATGACACTCAAGGCTCTGTTCAGCCTGGCCTTGAACACTGCCAGGGATGGAGCATTCACAACCTCCCTGGGCAACCTATTCCACTGCCTCACCACCCTCACTGTAAAGAGTTTCTTCCTTATATCCAATCTAAACTTCCCCTGTTTAAGTTTTAATCCGTTACCACTTGTCCTATCACTACAGTCCATAATGAAGAGTCCCTCCCCAGCATCTCTATAGGCCCCCTTCAGATACTGGAAGGCTGCTACAAGGTCTCCACGCAGCCTTCTCTTCTCCAGGCTGAATAGCACCAACTTTCTCAGCCTATCGTCATAGGAGAGGTGCTCCAGTCCCCTGATCATCCTCGTGGCCCTTCTCTGGACTTGTTCCAACAGTTCCATGTCCTTTTTATGTTGAGGACACCAGAACTGCACACAATACTCCAGGTGAGGTCTCATGAGAGCAGAGTAGAGGGGCAGGATCACCTCCTTTGACCTGCTGGTCACGCTCCTTTTGATGCAGCCCAGGATACAGTTGGCTTTCTGGGCTGTGAGTGCACACTGAAGCCGGCTCATGTTCATTTTCTCATCGACCAACACCCCCAAGTCCTTCTCCACAGGGCTGCTCTGAATCTCTTCTCTGCCCAACCTGTAGCTGTGCCTGGGATTGCTCCAAACCAGGTGTAGGACCTTGCACTTGGCATGGTTAAACTTCATGAGGTTGGCATCAGCCCACCTCAAAGGATGTCAAGGTCCCTCTGGATGGCATTCCTTCCCTCCAGGGTATCAACTGAACCACACAGCTTGGTGTCATCAGCAAACTTGCTGAGGGTGCACTCAATCCCACTGTCCATGTCAGCGACAAAGATGTTGAACAACACCGGTCCCAACGCCGAACCCTGAGGGACACCACTCGTTACTGGTCTCCATCTGGGTCAAGCACAGATGTCTTGAGAAATTCAAAACTGTAACTACTTTCTAACCCTCCCTTCACCACTGTGATGCTTAACCAAACAGCTGGTTGTTGAAAATTACAGGAGCAAAATAAAGACTGTATCAGTGAGTCTTTACTTTCTGTAGCAATAATATGGATTTATATATAAACATAAACTCACACACTGAAAAATGCAGAATCAGTTTTGGGGTTTGTGGGGGTTTTCCCCCTGAAAAAGAAGATAATTACAGCAACCTTCACTACCGTGCCCATGATTTCTCCTCCAAGACTAGCTTCTTATGTGGTTCAAGTCCCTGGCTGGTGCTCACTGCTTCTCAAAACAGGGAATTAGTCTGACCTGGTGTGCCCTCTGTACATGACACTTCAGCCACATTCACAGGCTGGGAAGGGGACTCAGTGGCTGAAAGAAGCATTTTCTTGAGCAGAAGTGTTTTATATGAAGCACTAACAGGTTTTCCAAGTAGAGCCTTCACCGGGGGAATGAAAGGAGGAGGACAAATGCCCACAGAACTTCCATGCCACAGCTACTGTGGCCTGAAATTTCAAAGCAGTTCTAATTTACTCATGTTACAAGGGCTTAAACCTGACCTTTTAAGGATGACCCTGCACCCATCTACACTTTATGCTTCTCAGAAGACAAAAAATAAAAATCCATTATAATGGATTTTTTTCTGGCCTATAATAGGAAGCATCTCAGGCACACCGAAGATGCATCTAACACTTTTATCACAGGCCACACAAAACAGCACATCTACCTGGGTGACAAAATAAGCTGGAGTTGTGTGTTCTAACCATGCTCAGTACCCTCAGCTACGACATTTCACCATACTTAACTATGCTTGCTTACCAATCTGAAAAAACGGCATGTTCCCACTGTTATTTGGGACTCATAAAGGAAGGTCACCAAGTCAAACTTCCCCATGCTCTGAAGGCATTTCACACAGCCTAACAAGCTTGAGTTCTGCGCAAGGTGCAACAGGTGCTTCCATCTACACAATACACTTAATGGAGGTGATCAATGACCACTTTTTATCTATGGTTTAGTGTCCTGAACGCTTGCCTAGGAAACAGGGATCTGCTACCCCACAAGTTAGAAACCACCCAGCAAGTATTACCAAAGGGGCAATTCAGCACACTGACTTGCTTTGCTCTAGGCTGCTACCCAGGGTGTCAGTGCCTCAAGGTTAGCTGGATACCCCAGGTCTGGTCCCGCTAGCTCACAGCATCTGGCCTTTGGCAGCTTGTTGCTCTTTTTCTGCCTTTGCTGTGACTAAAAGACAAGACCCTTGGTCTTTTATCCAAAAGTATAACCAAGAGTAAAAGCTTGAGATTTGCACTGGGGATGTTAGTTATATATTTTGTCTCTTTCCATATGTGGATCTGCACGTAAGTCTGCAAACTGGGACAGAAACATGGATAGTGTTCTGTTTTCACATTAGTACAAGCCCAGAGACTTATCTGGGATATACAACCGAGTAAATAAAAGAACATAAGCCAAAATACCTCTTAGATTTAACTTCTTTAGTTTATGATTTTTAAACTCCTTAACAAATTAGAATAGTCACATATTTTTGATATGCAAAGTGAACTCCAGGCTGCTTAGCATGCTTTGTTCAGGAAAAGTGGTGTGTTTAATTCTAAAATAAACTATCTTTGTTGCCTGAGTACGCTGCTCAAAAGCTTATTTTTTCTTCTGTTAACAACACTGCCAAATCTTAATTTTCATCTTCAGAGTTTTTACTGTTTTACTTAAAACTCCTGGAGGCAATCAAAATTCAGACTTTTGCATATGCTTCTATAAAAAACACAGCAATGACAAAAAAAACCTCTAAAAAATGTAGTACTTCCTCCAAAGCCAGAGAGGTCATTTGGACTGAGGTCCCCAAAATTACTGGCTGGATTTGGCTCACTAGAATAATTCGTTCTGCATGTAGCTATGGCTTCCTCCCTCCTGTCGTCTTTTTCAGATACTTCTAGATATAAATAAGGGCAAGCTGGAGCTGCATGAATTATTCGCACAGCTTATCCCCATCATAATGTTTACATAAAGATCACAGTTCTCTCTTCACTTAATTAGAAATGGGCATGCCATGATGATACCTGCTCTAGTTTACTGATGTATGATGGATGAATGTCTGTTAACATATCAGCATGTACGCTTGAGGGAACAAGGACATGAAGGACATGTATGAGGTAGCATGCAATCTCTGATCATGTAATGGGATATACAGCCAATACAATGAAGAGACACCTGTATGTTACTCACTGATGAGTATGTCTTGGGATAAAGTCATGTTTGGATATGTAACATAGACTAGTATCAGCTGATTTGACAGGAAATAACTGCATTTTGGTCTTGTATCATTATACCTCATTAATTCCCCATGTTCTCTCACATCACGCACTAAGGAGATCACCCAACCTCAAAATGAAAAGAGGATCTGACAAGCAGATAGTCAAAGATGAAAAGTACAACCTACAATGCTAAACCTCCGTTTCTGTATGAGCTGTAAAATACATGTTAAATTATGAATGGCAATACCCAAACGACTATAACACCATCTCTTACAAAACAAGAACTGGCTGAAATAAAAAGAAACAATCAAATAACAGGCTTAAACAAAGGTGATACATGAGGAGTTCCACCCCCCAAGACTCAACTACATGGTGCAACTCAAACTCATTGCCGTACAAGACTGTGGAGCCAAGAGCTATAAACAGCCATAGCAGAGGAATTCGACAAAGTTGGAGTGGCTCAGTATATAACCTGATAATTACTTCAGTGGCCTAGAGTTACCCTGGCTCAGCGCTAAGCTAGTGCCTGACAGAAGCCAAAATATAAAACTGACAAAACCTACCTCTCCACACGCAGTCCTTTGCTATTCACAACACAACCAGATGAAATGCTAACCCAGACAGACTTCAGCGTGGCATTTCTAATTCTTTTTTGTACTTGTCAGACTGAAGAGGATTTTGGCATGCCATATTATATGTGCCTATACAAAGGTATGCTGCTTGAAGAGTCAGGTACAGCAAAGGAAGATCATCTACTTCAGCCTCCTGCATGGAATGGCCATTTTCATCTATGCATCCCAGCACTGAACTGAATGTCTTGGAAACTGCAAGGCTCTATCTGAGAACACCTTAGAATAAATGCTAAAGTCTTCATTCCTCTTGATAGTTTATCCATGTGCAACTCTTTAAGACTCTCTTTTTTGTTATACATTTTTTCCCCCAACCCAATTTTTTAGCACAGGTTCATCTGTACACATCAAAATCGGAGACAGTAGCTGTCTTACTGCACACATACAGAAGAGGGGAGACGGGTACATCTCTGCTGCAACTCACCGTTGCTCCCATCTACATGTGCAAGGTTCTTTTGATCCTGTCTCAGTGACAACAGCCTAATGAAGGATCAAATAGAAATGTATTTACTATGGTTCTTAAATCTCTTCTAGTTCTACTTTCCATTATTTAGTTTTTTATCTATATAACAAGCATATTCAATCTGAAATACTAGAAAACAAATCAGTTTTGTTTCAAGTACCATGAGTTTAAAGTCTCATGATTTTTCACATTTGAGACTGACAGCATTTTACAGACTGAAAAGTTTCTGCATGCGATCAACAGATAGCAGTGACATAGAAAGTATTTCTGCAACAGTAATATATGTTTGTTTATTGCTCTCCCTATCTTTATAGGTTGTCATTTTATAGGCCATATAAACACATGCAGTTTATTACTATGACCATTCAGACTAGCACGGTATAACTGTTGAACTGTTCTTCAAGTAAAGTTTGCAAGCTTTCAAGAAGACATTCGCTCTTACGCTTTGTTTCTGCCAGCGCTCACCTCCAGCCACAAACATAAGGCCTGACGGGGTCAGGATTATCATGCTGAAAAATTAAAGCACTCCACTGTAAGGGTCTGAAATAAGGAGTTTAATTGCTCAATTTCCATTTTCCTTTCTAATGAAATTAAACAGCATTTTGTCATAAAAAATGCCATAGGCAACAGATTCATTGGCACTGCAACAAAGGTCTCTCAGGGTATCTACAGGTACATTTGTGAACAGTCACATTTAGTTATGGAACAAGTTATAATCACATATGTACTTCAGTCCATGCAGATCAGAGAACAAAGACCTGAAAAACTACTTAAAGGTATCAAATTAATTAAAGAAGCTCAAGTCAATTACTTCTGTCTCCTGTGCATCTTTATCTGATGTGGATGAACAGCAGGCTGAGTTGAGCTAACTTTGGTTCCATTGTATACAAAATACTGTATTGCACTGTGTACCACTTCATAGTATAGAAGTCGATAGAGTGGACACTGATTTTTGACCATTTAGTGAGTGAGGCTGCTAACAATCAGAAAAGCGTTTCTAAACAAAGACACAATTTTGGCTTGAAAATATGTTTCTTATAAAGAAAAACAGTTCACCTGATAACATGTATTTGCTGCACTCTACTATACTAGATTTCAATAGTATATTTGCAAATGAGCATAGAGACTTAAAACCTGATGTCTATGACATATTAATAAACATAGGAAGTGAATATCCTGGGATCTTAACATACACCTAATCACAATATTCTCAAGACTGCACAAGTATAATAAACAGCTCCTGAGAAATAGCTTAGCAGTCTGCAGTTTTAAGTACACATTAAATATCTGAAAAATAATAATACATATTTAAAAGGATCTGTGTATATATAGATATAGACACATTGTGTGTGCGCACGTTATACATATAAGGGTGGGAACAGCATCGTAATATTCTATAGTTAGACCTAAATTAAGCAACAGCATCCTGATACAGAACAATACATTAAAATAAAACTGTATGAGCTCAGGAAATCCCATACTATAATTAACTCTCATTTAATTCCACTATTAAGTATTGGCACTGAATGGGAATCAAGGCAACAGCTGGTATTAGGCATCAGATACATTGATCTAATACACAATTAAAAACCACATATATATTTTAGACTCTCACTGCAGAATATGTTATATAGTGTTCCTATTAACCTCAGTTTCTTGCTACATATTACTGAAGCTGCAGGCTCCTGCCACATTTTCTTATCCCTTTCACCTTTTCCTTCAGCCACTTACTATTTATAACTCAGCACCAACAAAAAGGATTTAAACATTAAGCAAAGCTGCAGTACTTCAGCAACCTTTCAAGCTTGGTCCGAGGAGAACAGCTTCATATACTTATGTAAAATCCCTCAGCAATTTCAGCAAACAGAACATAAACACTGAATGCAACTGGAAAGAGATGCTGCAGCTATAAAAGACAGACGTGCACATATACACTTATTTCATTTAACGCCTATGCCACCCACCCAACCAGAATGTCCACTTAATACTGGTAAGTTCTTAAACCTGAAATTTCTTAAGAAAACATGAAAGCATGGCTGATGAGGTCATGTCAAGTATTCCTTGTAGGTGCCTGTCTCTGCTCTCTAGTTACAACAGGAGTCCAGACAGTGTGACTCAGTCGCTTAACCTTCAATTAGATAAAGTGAGATAAAACCAACCAATGACCACAGGTGTTTTCCAAAGAATTACTGCCTCCTTCAAGGCATTTTCTGCTCTAAGGTTATTTTTCCATAGGACCTTGCAAAGTGAGAGGAAAACAGGCCCTCGAAGCTGACTTAACTGTGATCTGAAATTACTGATCAGTAAGTGTTCTAGACTACTATCAAAAAAGCCCATCCTCCTCTGCTCTTTCTACTCCCACCTGCTTATCCCTTCCCTCCCACAAGTCCTTGGTCTCCAGTGCAGATACAAGCATATTTGAAGCCAAGAGGTAAACCAGACTGAAAAAGCAGTCCATCCAAGTACTCCTTAACCCACACACCTTCTACCGCCCACAAGCTGCCAGTCACATCACATTCCTGACTCAGTTCCCCCATACTCCTACTGGCACTCAGAAGGGGACAGTGCAGGGCACAAATAAGCAAGTGGGCAATGGGAACACTGTTTGGGCTAGTGCCACCAAACTACACAGGTATAAGCAGTTAACTTCAGCTGAAACTGCTCCATTTTTCCACTTCTAAGACCTTCTTTCTAACTGTATTTAAAAGTTTTGACAGACTTTATTTAACCTGAAGCTTGATTTTTCCACTGGGACACTGTCCTAATGCTTGTTTCTTGTCCACATTAAAAGGACTTAACTGACATCTTAAACTGACAGAAGTATGATCTGGAGTGATAGAGAAAGGAAAAACAGAGGGTGCCTCAGGGGCATCAGATTGCTCAGAGATGCTGTGGATGCCCCACCCCCCGCAGTGTTCAAAGGCCAGGCTGGAAGGGGCTTTGAGCAACCTGGTCTAGTGGAAGGTGTCCCTGCCCATTGCAGGGGGTTGGAACTGGATAAGCTTTAAGGTCCCTTTCAACCCAAACCATCCTATGAGTCTACGCTCTCTGCAGGGGCTCAACAATACTTGCTGTGCAGGTATAGGTCTGGTCTGCAGCAGGTCATGAAGTGACAGCCATAAGGTTTTTCCTTTATGTACTCTCAGTGATTCCAGAGCAGACAGCTAAAAAGGGTCAGTGGAAGGGAAAAGAAAGCAGAAAAAGGCTTAGTCCACCCCAAGAAGAAAAGGAAGGACACAGAGAGGGAATAGAGCCAGAGTCTGCAGATGAAACCTAGATCTCGGAGAAGAGAGTGGGAGAAGCAGGAAAGGAAAGCTAGATCTGAAGCCAGAGAGGGACCTGGGCCGGCACCATATTTGCTATGCAGAGACAAAGAGCCAAAGGAACCAGAACTGTGACAGCCTGATGCAGCCTCGTTGCCATTTATTCACATGAGAAAGGGCAACTAAAAGTTAGGATGATGAATAAGGTGAAGGTAGATACCGGTAGATACCACAGTCTGATGGAGAAGCAGGTAATAGAGAAAGCAGCAAGTAACTAGAGATGCATTCAAAACCCAGGAGCTGCTCAAGAACACTGGTGAATGACAGAAGCCTAAAGGCACAGCCTGCTGCCCTGCTCAGCTATTTCAGTATTTACACAATGCTGCCTCGAATGGGAAATAACACCTAAAGGTCTCAAGACACAGACACAGGCACAGTTCTACCATCCAAGTCCAGAGGACAGTCTTTAGTGGGTGCAGGCCTGTGCGACCAGTTTCCCAAAGCATCAGGTGTGCTGCCTTCCCCCTTATCTGCTCCTCACTGTCACCCCATGTCCCAGCTGGTCCCATCCTCCTTATTTAACCTGTTCCTCCCCCTGACTGAATAGGGTGTGGTATGGAGAGGTGGTAAGCAGCACCAGACTAAGTGCTTCCATGCTGAACCTGTAAGAAAACCGATCCAGCTGAGGAGATGGAAGCCCATTCCAACACCTTTCAGTGCATTTTTTCTTTCAATTTCCTAGACTTTGAAGCCAATATTGCAGTCCAGCCAAAGCATTTCCATTTCAGAGTATAAGGACCCTGGCTGCAAAATAATTTTGACTTTATGAAAGGACATGGGAAGATAATTGGTAAACAGTGGATAAAAATAGCTCTGTCTGAAATTCAACCACCTTAATGATTACCAAAATGGATGTTTATTAATTCCATTTTTCTTTTAAAATTGCTACTCGGCTACCAGTTAAAGTTTTAGAAGATAAGCAATTAATTGCATATCTCAGAATTTCCATTTACTTTAAATTCCTCAACTCTGTACTAACTCATAAAGTGAAAGGGAAATTCCCATTCTAGTGGAACCAGTTAGCTAACAAACAACCTGCTCTGGCTCAGAATAAGTTTACTTTTTAATAGCTTCCTCATTAGGCAGTTGAAAAGCTAAAATATATATACACATCTTGATTATAAAAACATAAGGTTTTTCAGACTTTCACACATATTCTTGTAAGTTAGGGACTGTATGAAAATGTATATAACAAGGATCTTGAAGAATTCATTGTGCATGTTATTTATGGAAGGAAAGAGAATAAAATCAAAACTAAATACAATTTTCACTTAATATGCAGAATAACAGCAGAATTCAATAGGTTAGCCCAAACATGGAATAAACATTTAGAGAAAAAAATTATGATTATCCAGAAGAACTTCAGTTTTATTCAATGTATCACTTATAAGATAATATCTCTACGATAATAAGGATTTGAACATATATGCCTCAGTGAGACCCTTAGCAAGATGCACAAACTCCTCAGATCAGCACACAGCACTTCATTAGTGAGGCAGAGGAAAGATGTCCCAACGCCACCCAGAAGGAACAATGAATGCAAGGAGATAAAAACCAAACCAAAACAAACCCTATTCAAACTCTAGATGACTTAATTTGCCAAATTCAGGAAGCTCCATTGCACCCAAACTGGCGCTGTGTTGGTATGAAGTAGTTCAGTATCTACTAACTGCTCATGGTGTCTTCAGTATGAGACTAGACAAATCCATGTAACAAGATGTCCATAAACAGATACTGAAGGGAATAGGCAGAGGCATGTCTTCTAATATACTCAGCCCAGCAATTGTGGATGTTAGGAGAGTATGAGGGAAAATGCAGAAAGCAACTAAGCCCAAACATTCATCTTAAAAAGAATAGCATGTGCTGCTGAGACTGACAAAAGCCAAACTCTTATTATATATTTCTTATATGCTTACATACTTTAGGCTAGGCTTGATGTGTACCTAAAAATTTGCAAGTGTGGGTAGATTCCTGGTAAATTTGCTTAGTCATATGCACCTAGTTAGGGCATATAACCATGCCCTCACAAATCTTGCCTGACAGTAACACATTACTGTTAACAGGTATCAACATCCTTTGCAAGATCTCTGACATGTTTCACAAAATACTTTGAAAGCATACATAGTTAACAGCTGTCAGGCTCAAGACAAGCAGAAGGAATGGTTCTTTCAGTTTTGGGGCTTGCTTGTTTTTAAAAATTTACTATCATATATATATATAAACCAGAAGATCTACTCAACGCCAAACTTCTTGATACAGAAAGGTGTTGACATCAAAAGCTTCTGTGGGCTCAATAAGCACTTGGATAGCACGTAGGATACACGTCAACTAAAAGCTATACAATAAAACAAAATAATCCCCCCCTCCCCCCCCCCCCCAATCATTTAAGGCAAGGAAGTCCACAAGCTGCCCGCTGCCAACAGTCTGTAAGCATGTACTGATACTTTCCATTTCTTTGCTCAGAAAGAGATTGTCAAGTAGGTCCCGTAATTTTGCAGCGCACGGCTTGGCTGGTAAGGGCATAAATGGAGAAGGCCAGCCAAAAAAAACCTAAGAGGTACTGAAAGAGCCACAAACATGGCTGTAGCCAGGTGCATGTTGCCATGGTTGCCCTTTCACTATGAAAACCACGATGAGCCTGGGCACCCTGTAAACATCTATGCGTGGTGTTGGGTTTTCCAGCCAAAGTTCCCAGCTGACCAAGGAAGGAGCAGCAGGTACACGCTTCTACACCAGGGCTTCTCATGAATATGGTCTGTAGGACGCAAAGGTGAAGAAACTAAGCAAGTGGAGTATGACTCTTTCAAGCTGTTTCTATGGAATGGTTTGGGGACAAATCAGCTGGATTTTGCACAAACAGCTCCCCACAGGGTGAGCAAGCAGTGCGGCTTACAGGACAGAGGATAAAAAAAAAAACAAAAAACTTTTGGTGGCCAGAATTTAGTGGGCACTGCCTTTTTGTAGGAAGAGACATAGAATCATAGAATAGTTAGGGTTGGAAAGGATCTTATGATCATCTAGTTCCAACCCCCCTGCCATGGGCAGGGACACATCGCACTAAACCATGTCACCCAAGGCTCTGTCCAGCCTGGCCTTGAACACCACCAGGGATGGAGCATTCACAACTTCCCTGGGCAACTCATTCCAGCACCTCGCCACCCTCACAGTAAAGGGCAGTCTTCACCTGGAAGGAACTGGGGAAAAGGGGGTGTGAGGGGGAAGGTGTGACGGACTGCTTCTCATCATGTGCCATGCATGAGGTTTCAAACATCACTTTCCAAGTCATCCATGGCCACATCAGTGGGGCACACTGCACACATTTAGTGGCTGCCTAACAAAGTTGCCTGTGTTGGATACTGCTTGAAGCAGCATCTATGGCTAGTCAGGCATTTTCTCTGACCAGCTACAGACATTCTTATATGACTTCAATACTTAAAAGAAATACCATAAGCAAACTAATCATGGAGTAAAGCAGCAACTTACAGGCTCAAAGGAAAAATACAGATCATTTGTCTGTCATAAGAAATGAGGATTTGAAAATTTCATTAGTTTTCTGAAACTGTTAAGATATTCTAAGAGTTTCATTAATACAAAGAGCCTTTTCATACTATTAATCCAGATTAGTAATGACTGTTGAGTTTGTCTAATTCTTTAGTTCCACCTGATGCAACAGAACAGCCCATTTCTTCCTTCCTTTGAAGCATGGTCCTGCCCTCTGAAAATCCTCCACTGCTCCTTCCCCTACTTCCTGCTCCAAGACCATGATTCAGTGTACCTTTACTGCCTTATCAGCCTGTCCACAGATATTTCAGAACAGAAAGTACTCAGAAGTCCTCTACAGCTCTTTAGCCCTTTCATTAGTTTTAGTCATTTGATCACCTGTCGGCCCAGCTGCCTGGAGGAAAAAAAGAAGCAGGGTTTTCATTAATCTTAAAGATCCTCCTCATTTTCACAGTTGATCAGAGAGAAATAGGCAGTTCTTCTCAGGTAAGAAAAATAAATAAAAGCTTTTTTTTTTTTCCCCACAAATCACTTCCCACACCTTTTAGCTGTATGGGTGCCTTTACTCTCACTTGAGCACTGCGGTCTTGGAGGAAACTGCAACTGCAGAGACAACCTTTTATCAGCCAATTTCACCACCCTAAGGCAGCCGGATCTCAGTCTGAGTCCAGACAGTTCAAACAACCTCCCTCTGCAGACACAGTGAATTACCTCCTAAGGGGAGCCTGGACAATCTCATGTGCCCAATACTATGAACACTGCATTCCTAGCAGGCAAAAGAAATTTCACTGAGGCAGCCAGGAGCTGCCCATCTGCTGGGCTCTGCTGAGACACAAGAGGAGACCAGACCTTTCCAAACAGCGTGCTCAAAACCAATATGCTCTCATGTCTCATGGTGCCCCAGGGAACATAAGGCAGAAGGCACAAACTCAGCATCACTAACATCCCAGCAAGTGAACCAGGAGGCCCTCAGAGAACTTGATTTTGATCCTAACCTCTTGCCTTCTGCTGCCTGCTAGTTTAGATGAAGCTTCCATGAAAGGGAATGAAATTGCAGAGGAGACAGGCCAATAACTACCATATCCAGTCATGTCAGAGGGATATTTAGCAATTGTTAATGTTCTCCTGAAAGCTGTGTCCTGTGTCCTGCACAACAGGGCTCTTGGTATTTTTAAATGAACCACCATTTTACTCCTCTCTAGCCAGTCAGAAACACACCCAACTAGAAAGACAAAATAATTATCCATCTCTATCTTCCCTTCTAGAAAAAACACTTCATGTTTACTGAATCCACCCACTGTGATTCAACAGTGCAAGCCAGCTGATTATTAACAGGACTGTCTCGTTTCCTCCAAATCCCAGAATATTTCAATATTAATTATATAAAGGAAATAAGATTTCAATATTTCTTTTACATAAGGATATTTTAAATTTTAACATGAGTACCTTGACACACATGAATAAAATGAAAGGAAGTAAATGGTCACATTTATACCACTGCAGCCCTGTTATGCAAGATTTGCTGGGAGCGGGTGGGGTGAAGAGGAAGTCATAGACTCCATTTTAATTTGGAAACATCTGTCCCTAGGCAAGCGACAAACATCAACAAGGCACCACCTCACAAGTTTATTTCCTAGTTTCCTTAGACAATTAATTACACTGCTAATATAACCATAAGTAGCAATTCTATTAAAAAGACAGTCTCCATCAAGGGTCTTGGTACTATTAACGTGTACAGGCAAAGTATGTTTCTGTGTATCTGTGGCCAGTTACAAATATATGTAACTGGAACGACTGAATTTACATAATTTTCCTTTTCTGCATCATTTCTAGGAAGAAATAGTAAGACCACTGCTCTCCGAGTAATGGTGAGCCTGCAAACAAGCAGAGATTGTATCCCTCAGCAGTATACTAAATAACAAACAATCCGTTTAGAGGAACAAAACCCTAACGCGTTCTTTGACTTCCAGTGAAACCTACTGTCATGGTATCCTCCAAGCAAAGACTATAATATAGCCAAAATATACCAACTACTACTGATCTGGGGTATTTTCCTTTTTCCTTTAGTTATCAGAAGATATCCTTCCTGTGTTTTCCCCTCCTCCGCCAAAAAATACTACTCCTCAGTTACTTCTATGTAGGACCAAAAACATCTTACAAAAACATTTGTTCACTCCACTGGCAACTGCAGCCTCTAAATAATTGTAAGGAGTTATAGCCATCTTAGACAAGCCAGGAAATATCAAAAGAAAAACCAAATTACTACACAGCTACAGGGATTGATTTACAGTTATTACAATGGGAGAGTAGGAGAATAAATAACCTACAGTTTAGCTATTTTCTAACTAAAGTCTGAAATGCAACAGAAGGGGGGAAAATACAGTAACACATAAATACTAAGTCATCAGAAAAAATTTCTGGTGACAGATAAACACAAAACAAGAAAAAGAAGCTAACAAATTCATATACAATAGTAATTCAACAAAGAACTCCCATGGTCTGCCTAAGCTATCAATGTTTTAAATTAAAATTCTGTTGCAATTTATGCAGCCTTCAGTGTCTTTGAAGCAGATACACATACATGGAGAGGAACTTGGTATTACATATAGAATCATAGAATCATATTACTTAGGTTAGAAGCAAGGCAGAATTAGGAAAATAAGAAGTTATTGAATGTTATAATAGATAACAAAAATGATCATACCTATCCTGCTCACTAAACAAAATTCAATACCCTGCCAAGCAAAACTGTTAAGGCGCAACTTGGACTTCGAAAGAGCTTACAACTTCCAAACAACAACCTGGCTTGGAATTTCTTATAATTCATTCTACAGACAGCTGTACCATGTTTTTTTTTACATTAAACAGGATATTAAAATTGATAGGATACCAGTCTGACTTCAGTTGGATTCCCTTTGTCCCAGCATTTTGTTTTAATGAATCATTGACCACATTCAGAAAAGCAGCAGCTGAACACAAGGTTCTAGACAGGCTTACTGTCCTTGATGCAGCATATCAATGGAGAGGATTACTGCCATCATCCTCAGCTACAACAGCTCGAAAAACAAGTCCTGGTTTGTTTTTACTAAAATAAGCAGGAACACATGCTTGAAGCACATGCAAGAGTTTAAACACACGCTGAACCTAAAAATAATATTTTTGATGGGATGTTTCTGAATGCCTCCAAACAGCAGTTAGTTAAAGTGATCCCCACAGCTTTTTTAGAATCTTCAGAAGTACAGTTGTTTGTCAGCAGCAATCCCATCAAGTCCCTCACAGGCATACAAGTGTGCTTACACAAGATGCCCAGGAATGCACATAACTACACCAAGAACTAGAAAGTGCCATGAGCTCTTAGGAGAAGCCAAGTACAATACTAGCACACAAAGGCTAGGCCAAGGTTTAATAAATTATGCTTACAGAAGTATTGCTTAATCTTCATAATAGATCCTATTATGATACTTTTGTTCACCCCATTGTAAGTGATACAAATCATGCTTCTAGAAAAAGACAGCTTCTGTCTGTGTGTGCATGTGTGTCTGAAAAAGAAAGTGGCTATACACACATGAAAAGTAAAGCTGTAGCAGACAAAACAGCAACAGCAGGAAAAATAACATTCTCCCTACCTTCTCAATTTAGCACTGCTTGAGTACTGTGAGTGAGATTTATGTTTTCAGAGCAGAAAATGTAGCCTCATCTCTCATCAGCACATGTAACATTACAACACAGAGTAAGGCACACTTCATAAACAGAGATGGCCACAGAACTGATGGGTTTGAGATTACAACAGTGACAGAAAGGAGCCCAAAACTTACACTGCTTTTCCTCACACTCCCACACTAACAGCATTTAAATTCCATTAGCCATCAACAAGCAGCATTTTATGTTTAGGTCAGATATAAAGTAATTTTAAAATATTAATAATAAAAAGGTAGCTCTCAGCTGAGGTAGCGTCCAAGACAAATGGAGCTCAAGCAAGTGCACCTATTTTCACTGCAAAAAGAAAATCATGGACAGACTTTTCTATACTTTGTCTGCGTAAAACAGCCCTAGTGCCACTTTCAGGGATGCCCTTTAGAACAGGCAAATACATTTTCATTTGTTATTTCCATCCTAATACAAAACTACAAATCTTGCATAAATATAGTTTTAAACCTCTTAAAACGATGTGTTAAAATTGACTAATACTGCTTTTGGATAGTCACATAATCCTAGAGGTCTGACTGTGCAACAATATGAAGGTGGAGCTATTAGGGCAAACCCTCCCAGCTGTGTGGCTTCTGTTCAGTTATTGTTACCAGACCACTGTTAACCATCATCATTACCATAACAAACTACTCCTGCTCCTGTTACCCTATTACCATTATGCAGTCTAGGTACTGTCACACCTTCATTTCAATAACCCAGAAAGATTAATTCTTGCCCAGAATGCCTGCATAGTCCCTCCAGTTTGTTTTGAGCCTTTCAGCAAACAAATAAAGAATTTACTTTAAATACTTAGCCCTCCCATGTAGACAGAGTGTACTCACCACACATTCCCAATTCAAAACTACCTAAAGAACAACAGCCAGAGACTAAACACATTATAAGAGTTATTACAATATTCACAGACAGTACAAGCCGCTCACCCTCTCCTTGCTGCAGCCGCTTGGAGCATCCATGCTGGGCAGAGAGTACCATCCAAACTGCAGGAACACTGGGGACAAGGGGGCTGATTTCCCCGATCCCAACTAAGACAGAAAGACACTTGAAGTACCAGGTTGTCTTCTGCAGCAGGCCACCCGGAGGGACAGAGGGAGCAGGGCCACCCTGCCTCCTGCCCTGGTGGGGAGTGGCTGCAAAGGAAGGGTTCAGCTCATGGGGGCAATCCTCCCTGCTGCAGGAAATCCCAAGGAGGTGGTTTGCAGGTAGGATTCATTCCCATCCCAGTGAGCAGACAGTTCAGCTGAAAAGTATTACTCTGGACCCCATAAGCTTGTTAAATAATGTACTTTGCCCCTAGGCTTAAAAAAAATTAAAAATAAGGGGGAGGCAGTGTTGCACAGGCTTACCAGTGCCCACTTCCTGCAGAATATGCCCTTGCAAGAAGTGTGTATGAGGAACTGCTACTATTTTTATCTCTAATGCTTCCAGGTTGCTGCAAATATCTAAGATAAGATTAATGCATAACATTTACCTGCATAAAACCACAATACCCTTACTTTCCGCCCAGCTTTTACTCCTATGTTGGAGGACCCTCAACTTCATTCACTTTTTAAGATGTTTCTAAAGCTGAAGATTTTAAAATAGGAGCAAAGAGAAAAAAATATAACGTGTGAAAAGTTGACCCAAAAAGGCTGTATGACCTGCACTTAAACATCAGTTTAATATGCAGCAGTATGCCATATGTATGGAAAGTAAAAATAGAGGAAGCGTTAACATCTATGAACACAAACTCAAGTGACTACACATTTCACATTTAAGTTAATAAAGCTCAAATGGATGATGATATAATCATATTTTCCTTGAAACAATTACTTACAGTTTACTTATTTAATCCTTTCATAATTACTTCAGACATTCATCTCGGCATTCTCTCATCACAGGAACAAATAATGTGCAGTACTCACTCACTCAAACAGTTCCAGCAAAAGCAACAAACTCATAACTAAAGGCTTCCAACATGACTAAGACTGGTTGGATCCAGAGTCATTCCCCCCCCCCTTTCTACTACTCTCCAGTAGTCAGGCACAAAAACATTTTTCTGTTAACATATTCACTTAACACATGCTATCCCGCTCACTTCCCAGTCTCTTGACCTTTCTTCCTTCAGCTTGCTGAAAGTTCCCCTTTTTCCAGGGAGCACTTGCACTTCTACACAATGCACTATAGCGGCAACTCCCCAGACTCTTGAGGTTTCTTCAAGAAACAGAGTGACTGTCCCAACACATGCAGGGGAACATACAGCATCCCTAAGGATAGTATCTTCAGTATCAGCTGTTCCTCCTCAGCAGTTTAGATGTACAAAATATGATCACACTGCAGTTTAGATTCTTTCTACCTTTTAAACATAAGCTATTCTGAGGCTTTACAACTCAAACACCTGTTTCACTCAGTAAATAACTGACTTGCAGTCATGGGCTGGCAAGAGTTGAGGTATTTTTACCCTTCACTAAGTTCTGCATATTTTTTTTTAAAGTAGTCTTAAGTGGTAAGAGCAACCAGATGAATTGATTTCGTGTTCCTATTTTTAAGTACTTGATAAACTAAGCAATATGATCACTGATAGTATATTAGCATTCAGAATACTTCAATGGTAAGCATTCAGCTGTAATTAAAATAATTTAAGAGACACTACAGTATACTCAGTAACCTTTTCCACACAGAATATTGTTTGAAAAGCAGGAACTGCATGAGCAACATGAGGTCTGCAACAGTTTGAATACCTGAAATAAGCACAGGCAATGTACACAGTCAAAATTTGACTTCCCACATAGTTACAGTAAAACTTCTATTCAGTAAAACAAACAGCACAGGGGAATGGTGGGGGGGGGGAATCAGAATATAGGCTTAACTTTTAATTCACACACTTCCCTCCCTTCCCCATACTGAAATGAATAATGAATGAGCTAGGTCATGATCACTTTCAGTAACTATGTCAGAAATCTTCAAATGAACGAGATGAAGGCAAGAGCTGTTAAAGCTCAGACATCAAAGATCTTCCTAGTAATGCCACAGGCTTATACAACCGCATACTATGCATCATTTTTATGTATTAGCATACCGGGAACTGCAACCACAAGTACCAAAGGTACTTGACTGCTACATTACGAAACTTCCTATGCAAACAAAAATTAACACAGGATTTTAAGTATTTGTGACTGAAATCTGAGAATTTAAACCTAGCCTTCCCCTGCTCCTGGGCAAAACGAGAATCTTCATACTCGAGTGTCACCTGACACCTCCCGTCACCTCTGTCACGCAGCAGCAACTCATCCAAAGTGTCAGTAACTCCAAGAGGGTTTTCAACAAATAGTCTTGGCTGTCCTGGTCACCGTCTCTCCACGCCTCCCTCACCGCTTCGTCCCATGCACAGCTGCTGCTTAGAGCGTTTCTCAGCCCTCTCGCCCGCTCTCCCCGGCTTTGCCCGGTCCAGCCCTCAGCAGGACCCCGCAGCGGGAACCCAGAGCCTCGCCCGTGCCGCGGCAGCCCCGGTTGCACCAGCGGCCCCGCTGCTAGGACCAGCTGGAGCCGGGGGGCCGCTGCTCTGCCCGGGCTCCGCCACAGCCCGCTCCCCGCAGGGAGCTCTGCGCGGCTGCAGGAGCGGAGCCTGCGGGCTGCCTCTACCCATCAGGTGCTTTCCGTTTCTTTGTGAATGCAGCTGTTCTCCACGCAGCTTTCCTTCCAGCAACCCTGAAAATCTTAACAATATAGTATTTTTTCTCCTTAAATAAATCCTTCCCTCACTACTAAAGAACCCTCTCCTTAAAAAGGCTTCTCACAAATATTTTCGTCAGCGGGCTTTCCACGCCGTCCGTTCAAACGGACCCGAAGGCCCATGCCCCGAGGGCATCTGCCACGGGGGTACAGGCTTACCTTCGGCTCCCCGGCGTCGGGCTCCTCCTCGTAGTACCCGTGGCCGGACTCGTAGGCGGCGGCAGCGGCGGGCTGCCGCGGCCCCAGCAGCACGGCGCCGGCAGCGAGGCAGCAGCCCAGGGAGAGAACCTCCAGCAAGTGCATTGTGCAAAGATGGCAGGGCAGGCGCTGAGCGGGGCTGCGGAGCACTTGGAGGAATGTAGGCGAAATTATGAGGCTCCTTCTCTTCCTCTCCCTCCGTCCCTCCCTCCCTCCCCTCGCAATATCCAAGGCAGTAAAATCCGTGGGATGGAGAAGATGCGATAGCAGCAGCTCCTAGACGCCTGCAGGAGAGTTCCCAACTTTCCCAGCCGCTTTGCAAATTCTCACCAAAGTTATCCGGAGTTTGCCAGGTAAAAACCCACCAGGAAACCGGACATCCGAGGCTGCGCTCACTCAGGAGCAGGGGAGGTGGAAAGAGCAGAGGGGAGGAAGAGGGAGGGAAAGGAGGGAGAGACAGAGCGCGACCGAGGGGCAGCGCGGGACCGAACACCCAGGCGCACCCAGGGAGCTCTCCTCGCTCTGGGTCGGGCCCGGCCGGGGGGGTCTCTGAAAGGCTCCGCTCCGCCCGCCGCGGAGGTCCGTCCGGACGGCTGTCAGCGGCAGCGCGCCCGAGGGGTGCGCGGCGCCTGGGGCTGCTCGGCGGCGGTGGGGGCCACGCATGGCGAAAGCGCCCTCTGCCTGCTCCTCTAAGCGGCGGGAGGGGGCCGGCGGCGGCCTTGCTCCAGCTCCTCCTCCTGCCGCCGCTGCTGCTGCTGCCGCCTGCCGCCGACGCTGTGCTGGCGCCCCGCGAGCAGAAGGTCGCCCGGAGCGCGTCGTCGCGTCAGAGCTGTGGCGGGAAAGGGGGGCGGGCAGGCCCTAAACTGCCCGCACGGCCCGGGCACAGGCGGCCCCGCAGAGTCGGGCTGGTCACGCCCCGAGCCTTGGCCCTGCGAAGATGCATCCCGCTGTAGGTCCCAGGCCCGAGGGGAAATCAAAGTGCCCTCTTGTTTCATTTCGGCAGATGCAGTTGGGTAAAATGCACACAGAGAAAGCATGCAAGAAAATCTCTGTTAATTCTAGTCAGGTACTTGTTGAGCAGTACTCCCCTTCACCTGAGAGAGTTTTGGCTGGAGAGAAAAAGATTTTGCCATGCTGGAAACAGAGTAACTCAAGAGTACCATATTTGTTTATAAACTTCCTATCAGTGCCATCTCAGAGCTATCTTTGAACAGAAGTTACATCCCATTCAAAGCCCTAAATAAAAGAGAGGTGACACTGTGCTCCAATTACACTGTGATTAAAAAAAAAAAAAAAGTCAAGCAGTAAACCCAAAAGGGATTGAACATTGCTGACAAAGTACCCCACTGCAGCCTGCTCAGATCTCAGCCATGCAAAAGGAAAATGTTATATTCCCTGTGCTATTATTATTGCTCGATGTGAACAGGATTATTGAATCTTGGGTAAATATTTGTAAAGCTTTTTAAATTGTTCTGAATCACTTTTATATATCTTCTGGTACTGAGACTGTGTGGGAACAAACTGTGGTGGCAGACCCCTGACTGCCTTGGCTGGATGCTGGCAGTCTGCTCATGGTACACTGTTCTTATTCTTTGGGAATTCCATTACATAACTTTTCAGGGAACAACATTCTGGGGGTTATGCATAAAGGGGTCTCTAGCAGGCCTCTGGGTACCTCCTGTTCTTTTTGATTTCTTACCATTTCCAAGAACCTTGCTGCTACAATACATTATTTTGATGCTAGGAAGTAATCACCGCATTTGCAATCAGAACGAAATCTGAAGTTTTAGTAGAGATGCATTTTAAGTTTTTATAGTTACTAGAAAGTTATTAAAGCACTAACAGCTTTTTAACATCTTCACAACATAGTAAAGCCATGAAGCAAAGAGAGTGGTAGAAGTTAAGCAGACCAGCTATGAAGATATGATAGTATACCTAAATTAAGAAGCCTATTGTTCTTCAGTGGACCCTTACAGTGCTGTGGATCAAAGCATAGGATTAAAGCCTAAAGAGCTCATAGGCCAGGATGCAAAACCTATCTAAACAGAAATACAGCATTACTGAGTTTCAACACGTTAAAACCTCTCAGATACATCACAGACTGTAAAAAGCAAATACTTTTGCAGCAGATTAATAAAATCTGCCTGACAAACCAGGCACAGATAATATTTCAATAACAGTGCCATGCAAAGAATGCCCCATAACTAAATCACAAACCAGGATGGAACATACCACTCCTGCTGTGCCATCATAATCAGCTGGCTTCATTATTTATTTCCCCAGTTCCACAGCACTTGCATTCTGTCCCTTTCCTCCCCCAGTCCATGGAACATCCATCAGAGGATCAAAAGCTTTTATACAAAAGAGCATTTCCACCAACTGCTCTGTATAGCAAGTTTAAAGTGTCATAACTGAAAGCTGATAATCACAGTCATAGCACCTCAAGTCACAGTCTAATCATAAGGTTTTAAACATAAATGGCTTAAAATCTATGATACTTTATATCTTTTGTTTACAAACATATTCTATTTACAAACAAGTATTCCAATGGCTCTGGGACACTAAGGTTTTCCTCAATTCAGTCTGTACTTCTTTCCATCCTGTAAAGATGGCTTATTTAAAGGCTTACTGATTTAAAGTATTTTCTCCTTTCCTCACCTCCCAATAATTAATATTGCTCCTCTTGTTTTCAAATTAAGCAGAAATCTGTCAACAGAATTGTTGTGGCAATCAGTACACTGACAGTGAACTGACCTTATAAGCACAAAAGACACAAGAGATATCCCTTATAGTATAGCGATACAGGTCTAGGTCTTATTCTGTTATGTTTCAATGGCAGTGACAGTTACTATTGAGAAACAAAGGAAGCTTTTTATAATCAGATGTAAGATTCCTTCAAATAAATTCTCTTGATGTTGTTTTAAAATTGCATTAAAAAAATCCAGAGCCCGTTCTGTTGTTCAAGTTGGTGTAATGTACATCTGTCAAGCACATTCCTCTTCTAAGTTTAGACATACTGAGTATGTTCCTTTCTGATAAATTCTCTGTATCCATTCTGAAATGTGGATGGGTTTCAATACCTGTTTCCTACCTCTATTCATCAGCAGTACAAAAAGTCAGAGAGGAATCAGTATAAGAAATGTGAACTGAGACCGAGGAATAGAAAAGTGTCAATAGCAGCAAGAAAAGTCAGTAGGATGCTACTGTAATTTGATCTACTTGCTGATGGTACAATTAAATGATAATGCTGTTTTCTTTACACAGCATGTTATTTACATTCTCCTTATATTTTTTGTGTTTGATTCAAACCAATCTCCTTTGCATTCTCCTCTTAGACATATAGAGGCATATATAGACATATGTAGGCAAGACTT
Source organism: Pezoporus wallicus (assembly GCF_028554395.1). Classification (NCBI taxonomy): domain Eukaryota; kingdom Metazoa; phylum Chordata; class Aves; order Psittaciformes; family Psittacidae; genus Pezoporus; species Pezoporus wallicus. The sequence continues at coordinate 10,076,433 of NW_026640488.1, forward strand.
AAAATTAGTTAGCATGGTTTGCTAATTGCAAACAAGCCATGTTTGTTTCAGCACACATAGGCTTACTGGTGAGTTTCAATGGAATTTATATTTAATGTAAATGTCAAAGGTAGAAAACATTGTTCCCCAAGTGCAGCAACTCAAAAGACTATGGAAGTGCCATTCTGGAGCCATTCCAAAAGATGAAGGCACTATAGTAAGCTTCAGTCCTTAGTTCCTCTACAGATAGGACTCTCCTATATTTCCTCTCATGCTTAAAAGCATGGGAAAAAAAAATCTGGATATTGATCAGTGTCTGAGATATCAAAGTCTTATGTAAATAGTGTAAATGAGGCTGATATGTATAGGGAAAAGAAACTGACAAGGCATTTCAGATTCACTGCCAAACTACTAGAACAGCTGTTCACTAAAACATTTTCTGCCAACTGAGTCTTCCAATCCCAAGTTTTATTACACATTTCTTATCATATTGCTTATGTAGTTGGAGTAACCAGTTCTATGGAAGAGAAGACTTAGCTACTGAGAAAAAAAAAAAAGATGGTGCAGTGGATTTCAGGCTTTAGTCCACTTCTCAACCCCCTTTCTTTATAAAAAAAATATATGATTTAGTGGGAACATTTAGGAGTACCGCAGATTTACTGATTATGTGCATAATGGCCTTTCTCATTCCTCACAAGCAGATTTAAAAACAAACATTTTTTTAATGGGCCCTCATGTAGTATTTCCTTATAAGATCCTAGAAAAGAATCAGCATTTTAGCTTGAACATCACCAAAAGTAACTGAAACGTTTTCCTTGACTTTGATCAGGAAACTTAACCCATGGGAAACTGCCCTGCACCAAATCTCCAGCTAGGAATCCTGAAATTTAGCTTTATCCATTTATCTTCCCTAAAAATATTGTTAGGATGAATAACTTTAATGCAATGAGAAAGACATCACTGCTGCAAAAACATTTTCTGCAATACATGACCTCGCAAGCTGCAGTTTACTACCCAGAAAATTCTTTTCCATTTAGTATAAAAGTTCGTCCCTCTTGAAAATTAACTAACAAGAACCCTTAGTCTTCAGCCTTTAACCCTGGTTGATATTTGGGGATTACAGGATTATTGGGGTTTCTTTGTTCTCAGGGCTTTTCTTTCTAAACTTAAAATCAAGACTACTGGTATCTAACATTAGAATTTTTCTAGGCTACAGACTGGATAACTGCAACAGTGTAAAACCCTTGCTATAATAAGGGGTTAACATGATTCAAAAATGGACAACACAAGGCAGTATCTCAAGAAAAGTGTTTGAATTACCCAAAGCAAATTACAGATCTCTTAAAGAGAGATTCAGATCTGAGGTTCTTGCTTAGGCCCATCTTTATTTTTCACATAGTTGAAAACAGGTGGAGATTAATCTAAAAATTATGGAAAGGAGAGGTTTGTGGCCTGGGTTGGGTTTTGGTTGTTTTTTTCTTTTCTTGATACACCAGGTAGTAGTTCTGGAATTTGCTATTATGAGAAGTTGGAAGCAGAAAACGGTGAGGTTTAAAACTGGATCAGACAAATTAAAGATGATCAGGAAAAAAAAAGAAAGGTAGGAGTAGAGGAGGACAAACTCTGCATGCCTAATTCAATGAATGCGGATGCTGCAAAAAGTGTGAAGGAAATGGACTGCAGAAGCAGACAGTCTTGTGTACTCTCCCCTATCCCCTAAATAGCATGTTCAATTGCAACTGCTGGAGACAGAAAAACTAGATGGACAGTCTAGACAGATGGTTTGTTGGAGCCAATAGGACATTTTTTATATTTTAAGGGAAAGTGAATCAATTTTTCATTGATTCAGGTCCAAACCACAAAGTAAATGTGTTCTTGTCTTTTAGTCTCATGTTCAGACCGCGTATACTTAGTCATAACAACAATACTTATTTTTTTACACATCATTATTGCACCAGAAGTCAGTCCAACAGATAGGGTTGGAAGAAAGTACACAGGAAATCCAATCTGTAAAATATTCTTTATAATCTACAATGAAATGAATAAAAAGTGCTAATGCTATCACCATTCAAACTATATTAAATCATTCCACCTTAGAAAAAACTTCATGTATCTGCTTTTTGGATACATATGGTAAAGCAGCGGATTTTTAATTTTTTGATTTTTTTTTTTTTTAAAAAAACAAATGGTAAGACAAAGCAAAACAAAAAACCTATGTACCAATTTTCAGTCAGTAAGTTATCATTGCTAATAGTTTTAATTGGCACCATGCTTAACTTGGTTACTAAGAAGATTTTTGTTTTCTACTAAACAATTGCTTAATAAAAACCATAACATTTTCCCTTTAAAATTTCAGGCCTGAAGACACATCCTGTGCATAAAACTAGAAGGATGAGGACCCACCATCTGTAAGAATTCAAAATTCTATCCCTAAAAAAAAAGAAAAAAGAAAAAAAGGGGGGGGGGGCAATGACCAAAGACAAAGAATTAAAGAACAAAAAGGTGCATTGATATGTAGATTGCCCCAGAGCCCACAGGCAACTCCTTCCCTCAGTGTCTAGCCAGGAAATTTCATTTTCCTAAGCACTCAACACTGGGTGACACAGATCCTAGTTCCCTGTGGTACAGTGAAAGCCATGCTAATTTCCCCCTTTATCATTAATGAATTTATGTAATAAGAGACATTCTTAGACCAGCTCTTGACTGTTTCTTCCTTTCAGCACAGCCTGTTAATCTTCCTCCTTTAGCCAGTCTTGACTTTCAACACTCCAGGCTAGACTAGGTAGCTGATACTTGCAACACAGAACCAGGTCATCATTTGGCAAAGCAGCCTTCAGTACAGCACAGCCCATCCGTTGTCTTTCTGGTTGCTTATCTCTTTGTAACTTGAATTCAAGCAGCAACTACTGATCTAAAAAGCGGGTAGCATGCTGGGCCTAAGCTATTTTTAAAATTCCTATCCCATCACAAACCTACAGCTATACTCCACAGGGACACTTCAACTAATCTGTCCCAAAAAACTCTTAAGTGCAAAGGGTAGAGCAACAGACCATTTTCAGTAGCAGGTTCCAGCTGTGGAACTCAACCTAATCTTTTCTATTGATAATGAATATAAGCCTGAGTGTATTCAAAACTAAAAACAACCCCAGCTTCTTAGTAAGACTCCCTGTAGTGATGGCATCTTCCCAGGGTAGCCAGCTGATCCAGGCAGAGAAGGAAGAGGTAGAGAAACAAGCATTTAAAATACAAAAGCTAAGATTTGCAGACATTTTATATATTTTTTTTAAAAAAGGTAGTTTTAAAATATGGATTATAACATTAAAATAATTTTCAAAGGTGCACAGAAGTCACCTTTGCTTATCTTTTCTGCTTTATGAGTGGTCAAAAAAACAGCTTTATTATTAACGTTTGCTGGAGCCAGATTTTCCTCCCTAGTAACCCTAGCAGTTTAGTCCCCATATGACCACTCGCAGCTTTTTCACCTGAAAAGGATGAAGAAAGACCTGGTCATACTTCCATCTTATTTTTCCAGTCTCTTAAGATAGGACTGGTCAGGAGCAACCCCTGTACTGCAGGAGTGATGAGGGAACACACTGGTGCTGGGTTCTGGGCTGCCCCAGCTGCAGAGGTACAGAGGGGGCCGTACTGTTGGAGAATCTGGTGAAGCTCACTGCGCTCAAACTACATGATGCTGCTGCTGCATGCTACAAAGATAGCCACAAGAGAGATGACGTTTTAAAAACATGATGTTTTATGCTTACAAGGGATTGCAGATAGCTGCACATCACACGTTTTGCTCTTGGGTTACTCTTAGCAAGTCTCTAATCTTTTGCAATGAAAATAGATGTTTACTGCAGGATCTTTGGAGTTCTAGTATTCTAGCTGGTAAAATTAAAATAGTCCAAAGGAATGTGTTTCTACATAGCTGTGACATGAGCATTACGTTCACATAATAGGACAATGTTTCTATCCCACAGTTTTGCACTGAAATCTCCAAAGCATCCAGAGGGAATTAGGAACAATTATTAATTGTAGTAATATCCTTTCAAATTTTAATAGGCTTCTGAAATCACTTATAAAATCTGATTTTGTAAGTGAATTTTCATTTTCTTGCTCTTCTCCAACTGTGTCAATGATCTATCAAAAAAAGGTAAGACTATTTCACTGAGATTGGAGATACATTTATGTAGTGATATTAATAGCAAAGCTGTTAATACTCATCAGAGGTCTTGAAAAATCATTTGAGTTTTAAAACTACAGAGGGAAACTCTATTCCCTTTTATCCAAACAAACTTCAAAGTCTAGATCTTTCAGTACAGTAGCTTCAAAGTTTTTTCTGCTTATTTATTGTGTGACCTATTGTTTAGTGGAATAGTGTAACAGATGCCTTGTTAAATAATAATGCTGAGTTCCAGTAGGAATATACCAACTTCTTGAGTTCAGTCTACTCTCAGTCTAGGTCAAAAAGAGCTGGGTCTAAACTCAGTGAGTTTTCAAAAGCTTACTGTAAATATACAATAACAAAGTTCATAATTAAGAAGGCTCATTTCATCAGTCAGCTTCATGTTTGCACAGCAGTGGGAGTAATTATAACACTAATTCTTTCAGGTTGGCTTGAACACTTGACCTTGTAAATAAACTCTTTTTGTTGACCCCCTCCTAAGATGCAAAGCCAAACCATTTGATTTTAACAAAACAGAGCTGTCTGTTTGACATTTCAAAGCATATTTAACTACTTCCTTTCTTCAAGAGATAGTTTTTTAAAAATAGAATTTTATAGGCTACTTCTACTGATTTTTACCATGCAAGGATTAAAAAATTTTCTGCTTGACATTTTCTTCACTTCATCAGTTGAGCTGTATTTGTTCCAGCCATCACAATACATTGAAATACCAAATTTCATGCAAATGCCAGAGTGCCTCAAACTCACTGTTGCCTTTATATTGTTCTTACATCATGCCAGCATTCAGCAATTCACATGGGACCAAAGAATGTGAAACCCAAACGGAGAATTACAGTTGTTTTCAACAGCAGTCATGTGGGCAGACATTCAGTAGAACTAACTGCACCCAAAAAGAGTAAAACAAACAGATAATCTTGTTTCCCTTTTGTCATCCCAGAATTACAGTTCTGTTTTAAAGCAAAGTGTCTGGTTGTCCATTACAATCAATTAATAGACCCCTTCTGAAGAGCAACTTGTTCCCCATTTCTTTGGTACTTACTTTAGGATATCCACTCAAATATGTTTCTGCTCTGTTAGTAACAGTGAGAGACTACATGGTAACTTTGAGATCCGTAAAACGAGACAGAAGTCTCATGCTGAGAATCCACATCAGAAAATCTGTCCCTGGGGAGCCCCAGTGCCGTAACGGGCTGTCCAAGAAATATACGAGGAAAGGGGGCCAGTAATTAAATCCATTAAATTAGCCTCCAACTTGGCAACTGGACTGTCAAAACAGAGCAAAGGTAATAGTGGCATACTTGATAAAATAAAAGGAGTGTTTGACTGCTGATTTTGTGCTTTTATTTTAGATTTATGTCTTACTCATTCTTTTCTGCTCTTTATTGAACAAAAAATTAAAGGTACAATAGATCTCAATGTCAGGAACATAAACTTGTAGTTGCAAATCAAAGTTTTGCATTTTTTAAAACATTTGTAATACTTGCAAACTGTACTTGTAACAGCTATTTTTACTAAGTCTGAGAAGCTTATAAACAAGTTCTGAGTACTTTTCATAATCAGTCACTATAGAGACTGAGAATAAAGCATTTACAGCAGTAGAAGAAAGTTTTTTTTTTAAATATTCAGAAAACAGTTTAAAACAAATTTATCTGAACAAAAATTACATCAGGAAAGCCAAATTTCACTGAATGTCAAATATACTGTATAGTGCATAGTCTTTTTCCATCACCATCCTCTGTAATACACTGTGATGCCTTGAGCTGGTATAAAGAATTATAGAGCCAGTCTAATTGTATGATTTCTTTTCTAGCTATACAATATTCACACTCTACTAGCAAGCAGAATATGCTCAATAATAAGGCATTAAAATTATTACTGCCCTTTTTCTGAATTTTGCATAGTTAGATCTCTTATAGTCAGGGACAGTATCCACAGAGGAATCCAAGTCATAGAAAGGGAACAGACATCTGCAGAAACCTTCTTTTTCTCAAAATTTCCCATTTTATGATGTTACCTTACTTTAGCCTTTTTTACAGGCTAGCAGGCAGTCAAAGGCAGCCTCTCAAAGAGCAGAAGGAACAGAACAGAGAGAGGATTTTTTTTCTTGGATCTGGCCATTGGGTAAGTGCAGTTCATCTTTGCTTCACAGCTGGGGGAGTTCTGTACAAGTGTCCATGAAGGATGAGGCAGCATCAAGTCCTGTAGCTATTGAGTTTAGAGCCAGCCAGATTGGTTTTGGTGGTGGTTGGGTTATTTTTCCCCCCCAGAGACTATACATCAAAAGGTTCTAATTTTACACCCTTATTCCCCCAAAACCCAGATGCTACCGCCAACCCTTCACCCCTTGCCTCTTCTGCAGCCATTCCCGTAAACTCTGAAAACTAAAAAACAATTTGGTTATTTCTAGTTAAAGAACCTCTCTTAGACTACTTTGTGAGAGGAAATTGCTAACAACGTTGGTGATGTGCTTAATGCATTATACGTAGGTCCAGCTGACTCTCTCACAGCTCCTTTTGTGTTTCAGGAATAACACAGTCAAAATATTCTGGTTAGCAAAATGAATAGATACTGCTCAATAAAGAAAGGTTACTGTTTTATCAAGGAATAAGAAACCATGTTTATAGGTTCGTTTTTTTTTTTTTTTGTCACACGAGCATGTCATTTTTCTTTCCTTTTCCTTGCACCACAACTACAAACCTTTTTACATGTATCACTGATAGTCGTAACTTCACTAGGATTTTCATCTAATGTGGTAAACTGCTTTGCTGTATGGTAATAAATACCTAAATAGGGTATTTATTTATTTATTTAGTGATTTGGGAGAAATTTCTATAGACCTACTGTTTTATAGAGGACATTAATTCCTGGGATTGATTAAGACATAACACACACAAAACATATCCTAAGCCTGCCTAGGTAACAAAGTGGGCAGAAGTGTTTTACAAGTCCGGTTTTACTGTAGGTAAAAATACATTTAACAAAACCTTACAGAAAACCTCTTAGATAATATCATGGATGAACAACACAGCTAATATTAAGTGTTGAAAATCTAACAAAATTTTTTTTTTTCCTGTTTCAGACAAGACTTAGACTACTGTTCTACCCCCAACAAAAAGGGGAAAAAGGAGAAAAAGCATCTCAGAGAAAAAAAAAAAAACAACCAACCAGCCAGCTAGGAGTTGTGAAGCCATAGTTTGCTCCCTGAAACCACCACAGGACTGCTTGAGGAGGTGAGAAACAGGAAGCATTCTACCCCCAATTATAAAGTCTTCTAAGTTGGAAATACAGATACTTGAGACAAAGTGCATTCCCATATGTCTGTCTCATAGCAAAGGAACTCCTTTTATTCAAAAACATAGCTCTGATCATCACTAATTCTGGTCCAGTTGTACATGACTGAGTATTGTCCTGGGTTTAGCAGTAGCAGTCAATTTTTCTCCTTCTTGGTAGCTGGTGCAGCGCTGTGTTTTGGCTTCCAGCCTGGGAACAGTGCTGATAACACCGATGTTTTCAGTTGTTGCTAAGTAATGTTTACCCTGACCAAGGACTTTGTGAGGCTCATGCTCTGCCAGGGAGGAGGGGAAGCCGGGAGGAAGCAGAGACAGGACACCTGACCCAGGCTAGCCAAAGAGGTATTCCATACCACAGCACGTTATGCCCAGGGATGGGGGGTAACTGGGAGTTACCCGGAAGGACATGGGGTCTTCTGGGTCAGACTTGTTTCCCGGCAGGTGGTATTGTATTCTCTTCCCTTGTTATTTTCCCTTATCATTGTTGTCGTTGGTGGTAGCGGTGGTGATTTGTGTTGTACATTGGTTGCTGGACTGTTCTTGTCTCAACCCGTGGGAGTTGCACTCTTTCGATTCTTCTCCCCATCCCTCCAGGAGCAGGGAAGGGGAGAGCCCCGGGAGGGGGGGCTCAATTGCTTCCAGCCCAGCACCACTCCCTGGGAGTGAGTGAACAAGCTGTCTGGCTAGGGTTTAAACCACGACAGTATATACCCAGATAAGCTTTTTGAAGACTACTGTGGAATGGTGTTTTCAATAAGTCTCAGAATTTCACAAACTAGTGGAGAAGCACACAGAACTTCATTTCTCACATAGAGCTATGGTATTTTCTTACACTCTGCATGTATTATGGCATTTTTTTTTAGCAAGCTAGATATGAAAAACTCCCTACAAGTTGACCCCTGCCTTCTGTTGGAACCAAATTTATGGTTATGATTTAAACAGTGCTGTTTTTCCTTTGTATATCTCATAAACATGAAATAAATAGAAAGAAGACCCCTGTGTTCCAGGTATTTTTTCATGTATAGCTAAGTATCAATTATTTCATATAAGTAGTCTGATTTTCAGAAGTATCAGACTGTATGAGAGCTACTACGTTTAGTTTCTTTGAACACTTGTTTCCTCCAACATTTGAGACTCAGCTTAGAAAATTCTGGCCAATACCACTATATGCATTCTCATTGCAAACAGTAAATGTCTACCTGTAGATGAGGAGATTTCATACTTGAACAATCTAGCTTTCTTGTGCAATAAATGCAAACTGGTCAACTGAATTGATAGCAGAGTAGAAAGAGAGCACCAACTGAGATACAACTTCCACATGAGAGATCTGTTCCTTAGAGGCCCTGTATTTTTAATCTCTGTTTAGAGCATTGATGGTGTCTTACAACATAATGAACAGGTAAGACATTACAGAGGAATTATTTCTCCTGAATTTAGCTGGTCTGCTACACAGTAACTTTCACAGCTGTGGTGGTAGTAGTTTTTTTTAATGATACCATATATGTAGCCTTCATCTTTACATAATTAAGTAAAAAGTAGCATGTAACCTTCTTTTTGCAGTAACTACAGAGATTTATGCTTGATTTTTATTAAAACAAGAAAGAGAGAGTTGTTATTTACCTTTTTTGCCATGCGAGGTAGTAACTCTAGGAAGTTATAGACTATACATTACGACATTCATTGTGTATTCTTACTTCAAAGAAGAAAAAAGTTGCATGAAGTAACATATCCTATTAATCACAGAGATTTGAATCCATCTAATCTTTCTCTATAATTTTGACTGGAAATCTATTATAATGTCAAATCCTATTAGTGAAGCCTTAACTACTCAATATACGCAACACAAATTCTTGCCTGAGAATTGATTTAACAGAGCTATAAGACAATAAAAGTGCAGCAGAACCTGTGACCTCTGCTCTCAAATTCAATAACATGAAGAAAAAGCGAATTCACTAGGAGCTGTCAACTCCGAAACATCTCAGTTCAGAATGATTTCACCAAAAATCAAATGGAAAAGGCTAATCTTGTTTTCTAGACACTTAATTTTCCCAGGCAGATTTACCCCCTGGTTTGTCCAAATGTGTCTTAAACAGAATGTCTTATTCTGAAGTGTCCCTTTCTTTTTTCTTCTAGTACAACAGGCACAATAGCTCTGAATACATCAGTGTCATAGTTATTGTTTCCGAAGATTAGGCAGAAGGCCACAAGACATTCTGTGAAAAGCAGAAAGCATGTCACTAATACTCTTACAGCACACTTATACTTTATGAAAATATTTACTTATACTTGTATATAGGAAATTTTCAGCTTGTTATCTTCCCATACTTGTAATCATCCTGTACTGGTAGAAAGAAACAAACCTTTATTAGATCTGCTGGGGTCAATAAGATCTTTTTGCTTAAATAAAAGATTGACAAGAGTGTAGTTTAACTAATACCTGGTGCTTTGTACATTAAAGACATCCTGCTGTTCAGTCATATGCATGCTACCAGAATAGTTAAAAAAAAATTAACAAAACATGTAGCCAAATGTTACTTAAGATAGGTTACCTACAGAAAAAATGTAGCTATAAAGATTCTACAAATATGGGATTAAGGTATTTTCCCCTTTTGGCATCTGATATTTAACTCTTAAAGCACTGTTTTGTTCTACTCTAAAGATTTGCTTTATCCATTCCCATGATTTTTCCCATTTCCCTTCTGCAGCATTTTATTTTCAATTGAAAGACCAAAGTGTTAAAGTAAGAATCTACGTTGTACTTAATTAGCAGAAAAAATTACCAAGTTTTTAATCTATGAATTTGACTCAAGTCACAGTGTTAAAAGAAGTTCCACTTAGGACACAATTTAGAGCCTTGTGTTCATTATTTGCTTAGGGAAAACAAACAAACAAATGAAGAAAACAAACACCAAACCTGGTATTCCAATGCTAGTGAAATCCAAAGTTTATTAAAAATCAATAACAAAATTTTTCACCATCTGTAGTGCGAAAGTTTCAGCCCTAGTGTTTTGCATTTAGGCAGAACAGTCCATGATGATGAAATCTATAGACACTTTGTTTTTCAAAGTTTTTTCTACAGATACTTTGTTTTTTTGATTTTGGAAAAATTGATAGCAACATAGCTTCAGCATTTTGTGTTGCAAAACCAATCTTTAATTCTCCATGAAGTTCAGTTGTGTATTGAAAGCAAGGGGAAGTGGACCTTTTAAACCTGGCATACTCAGTAACATATCTTTCTATTTCTTCATTCTATAGGAATGAAAATGTAATTTAAGGACAAGATGAGGCTTACAGTGAGTTGATTCTGTCATTACAAAAATACTTGCTTTTCCATTTAAAAATTAGTACTTATTTTGAATAGAAGAAAGCAAGCCCAGAATCTAAGCAGGTAATATTGTTTTAACAAACAGAAATACTCCTTTTTCAACTGTGGTAACTTAGAGGTGTGCACATTCAGAAAGAGAGGACAAGGCTTAACTGGGGTTTTAGGTTTTATCTTGCAATACTGAATACTAATAACAAATACTGTATAATAGGGCAAACTGGCTATAAACCCTAACTTTTTCTCTCCAGATACCCAACCTAAATGTTGGGTATCTGGAGGCTAAGACTTTATTTGTTTCTTCCCTGTTAAAATAAATGTAATAATTCCTCTTTGAGCCCAATACAATTACAAATTTGTAAAATTGATTTTAGCAGGGTTTTTAAAGCCATAAAGGCTCATCTGAAGCAGGGAATTCATACCAGTCTCTGTAAAAGCTCAAACAATACAGCTAGAGATGACTACCAGGAAACCTACAGCAAGCCACTACAGAGCATGAACCAAAAACCAAACCCACATATCACCAAGTTTCTTTTCTGTGGTATCACGTAAAATGTCATCTTTATCTGAAACGTCAGCTCTTATATAATTGAGTTTAATCTTTCAGGCTCATGCAAAAACACAGCGCATTTCTATCAGTTAGTAAGTTCTGTTACACAACAAAGCATGTAGTATGTACAAACTGGGAAAGATGAGAGACTATTATTTTCAGAGGTAACAGACAGTGTACCACCTTAGCCTGCAAGCTGAAGGTCCAAGAGTTTGTAAGATTGTGCATTTAGTTGTAAGACTGCATATTAAGTCATTTTAGTGCTTTGACCAGAGAAAAACTGTGAAGTGTGTAATTTAGCATTGCCAAGAAAACGTAATCCTAGCTGAGAATTGTTTTATGTACATTTTGAAACTGAATTCTCCAGAATTAATTTGGATTTGGGACAAAATCTTTCTGGCTGTGAAAACAAGGAAAAGACAAGGAAGAAACAAACAAACAAAGGTATTAGGCAGAATAAAGTAAAAAAACTAGGAAACTAGTAAAAAGTAAATGTTATATAATCAACTATTTCATCTTGCTCTTTGCCACAGTATTTTAACACAACTTACTAAAGAATGAGAACTAAGCAAGCAAGAGAGGAGAGAAGAACAACAGTAATTAATTCAGACAACATCTATCAAATTAGATGAGATATAACAGACACTACTGGAATTTTCTTTTTTAAAAAAGTGAATATGAAATACATCGTTGTGCAAACTGGGTAACTATGAAAACTACCTAAAATGTCAGTGAAGGAAAACATCAAGGACCTCAAAGAACTCAAGCACATGTTTTTAAAAGATGCAAAAGCATGTTTGATGCAATATATTAGTAATTTAAAAAGTTGCTGATCAAATTGCTATATAATTGCCTTCATAGATAATACAACCTGAATAGGTTAGGTAACAAATGCTTAAGAATTCTTGTTTCGTCCATACCACTAAACAGTCACTGCCTACCATCCCGGTCTAACATCCAGAATACACAACAGCCTGCATCACTCACAAAGAGAGACTTTCTTTTGCAATAATAACCTGTTTGAACCAGAAATGATTGAGAAGTAATAAACACCAAACCCATATAACCTTTTTTTCAGACAGCTTTATCCTCAAAGTACTGTTTCTTTTTCAGAGGTAAGACATTTATTTCCAGAAGTAAATTCTGACATGATGTACAAAATAATTTCCTACTTTCTGCTTTCCTATTAGGTTCCCTCAAGTATTTCAGAAATAGATACATCTCGTATGTTAAGTGAAAATACTGGGGAGAATGCGTCTAGTCTGCTGTCTTGACCCTGACAGTGACCAACAGCAGGTGCCTGAGGAAGACGAAGACAAGCCCATAGATGTATTTCCCCAGAATATTTTCTAGACCCCAGCAAGATGCAGCTCAAAAACTTCTTGAGCAGAAGCATTATCTTTTTTTAATATAACAGTTTTTTAAATTATTTTTCTTTCCAGGAATCTGAACCGTCACCCTATGAGATCATGTAAATGCTCACTATCTGTAACACCATGTGGCAGCTTCATAATATGTTGCATGAAGAACCATCTTCTTTGGTTTGCTCTGAATATCACTGATTTTATTTTATGCCTCTCATTTTATGGTGGAACTGAAATAAATCCCAATCCATATTCTCCTCTACACTTTTGATTTTGTAAACCTCCTTTTGTACACCCTTTTGTTTTCTTTATTTCCACCACACACACCCCCAAAGGTCCCTAGCTAGTATGCTTTTTTTTTTTTTATGCAGAAGACAGTCTTATACATTCCATTATCTTTGTCACCCTCCTCTAACCCTGTTTTTATCTGCAACTGAAATGAAGAAAAAAGGATTACATACAGTTCTTGTGTGTTTGTTGTGGGTTTAAATCAGCTTAGTGGGTTTTCTATTCAATTCCTAATAATTCATAACACTGATTTCTTTCTTTATTACTAAACATTAAGTCAAGGAATATTCCTTATACAGTTACAAAATTTGCTCCCGAAATCTAAATAAACAAAATTCTTTTATATTGCATGCAGCTTTTTTTGCTAAGCCTATGGCTCAATGTAAATTACAGATGTTATACTTGATTTTAGAACTTAAACGTAAAGATTCAGTGGTGTTTTAAGAAAGGTGCCCTCACTAAGAGTTAATTTTAGTGTTTTCAGGATAGCATTCTAATCCTGGAAAAACTTTTTCTCCTCAAGTCCTATCTAACTCATACAGACCATCCAGAAACTTGTTATGAACACAAGCTTCTTAAGTAATAAAGACATACTAATATTTGAGGCCTCCACTGTGGATAAGAAAAGACTCAATACTGCACTGAAACACCTGAAGGGGCTATCAGTACCATTTCTTCTAGAATATGATCTGATGCTATTTTTCCTGTCTTTTTTCCTATTACCCCACTGAACCGAAAGCATTTTGCTGCGTAATGGATGTTATTATATTGAATGCAAATTTTGTATTATTTATACATAAATGTATATATAAATGTAATATATTAAACCCCTGTAAGAACCAAGGCAAGAAAAATACACTTGCAGCAGCAAATTCACCTTCTGTTAGGGCTGAAGGTGATGTACTTACTAGTGAGCCTGTCAGAGGCAGTTTTTCCTGATGAGCAACTGACAGTGACATCTGTCACAGTCATTTAACTGACAACCATTTCTGGAAAATTACATTCATGTACATGCAAGATAAAATATTCCGTTGGGTTTGTGGTTAACATGTCATTTGCTGCTGCCAGCTCTCAAAAGATTTACGGTTTTCAGTTTACATTCTCTATTATACCATAAAATCTTAACTGAAAATCTTAACTGACCAAGTAAAATGCAGTCTTGTTGCAAGCCTAATGTTGCCTTTACTTTAGGCATTTGCTTCAGAAAGTTTAAAACAAATGAAAAGCCAATGGAAGTTAAGAAATGAGAAGGCTTAATCTAGCAGAAATGTAAACTGACCAACAAATGAAAGCAAGTACATATGAAAATAGATCATCTACTTGTAATTAGTGAGCGTGACATTCACTGAAACAAATCATTGCTACAAGTCTTCTAGTTAAATTTATATACTCTTTTTGAGGACAGTTCTGGGTTACAAATCTCAAGGTGACATATTCTTGCATACCATGTTATGCTGGTCTGATCAGATTTAAATCTGGGAAACTACAACTTTCTTTTTATTCCTTCCCCCCTCCCACTCCTAATAAAGCTTACTAGAAAAACAAGAGTATTTACTCAATAGTACTATGTGCCTTTTTCTTTTTTCCTCTTAATCAGATGACCTTGCTCTCATAGCTGACAAAGTACAAAACATGTAGCAAGAATCTGAAAGGCATATTTCCTCTTTCTGAAGGTATAGTTATGAACATGCAATATTTACTAGTACTTTGTGGCATCAAAACACTCAACAGAAAATATTTATTACTGTTTAAGCCCACACCACTCAAACTTGTAAGCAATATGGATTTAGGAATTTCAGTATCCATTTAATTGCATTAATCTTAAAAATTCTGTGCATTTCAGATGAGGGCTCTATCTATATAAATTACCAAGCTGCCAGTTGCCACTTCCTGTGCTTGCCACTTTTCTGCTTCTTTTTCAGCTGCCCAGTACAGAATATATAATGGACATGCAGTTTAAATGACATAAATGGGTTTGTATGCACTGATGAACTGGTACGTTAATTTGTTCAAGTGAGTAGTAAACAACAAACAGGTGATAAGCCTCATTTCTGCAACTGTACTTCTTGGTTATTATTTGAAGTACCTCTGAGCCCTACCTAACAAGAGGAGTACTGAAGTAAATATTAAAACTGTGAACTTCCTAGAAGTGGAATATAATAAAAAACAACGGTCAAAGGCTTGTATTGCCTTTTTGGAATCCTAAAATTCACCTTTACAATGCTCTTTCTGCAAATGCAGACCCCCCCCCCCCACCCCCAAATTAATGTTTCTTCTAGCTGAACATCTCATGGTATTTTCCAGATTCTAATGGGAAAAAAAGCGTGAAGTGAAAGACTCCACTGTACTGAAGAGAGTGATAATTTGTCATTTGAATGAAGACAGGACAGAAAAGCTAAAAGAATCTACACTGTCAGTGCAAGAAGTGCTAAATGAAATACAAGTAAGAGCATAATGAGGAAAAATACAATTGATGAAGCCCAGACTCCTCACCCCCTTTGGTTTTTCTGTTTTCTAATTCTAAGAGTCTCTGGGATAACAGAGAGAGAACTGAAAATGGGAAAAAACATTTCAAATCACTATCATGAGATGATTTATTATATTTAAATCATTAGTAATTATTTTAAAATGTGATGGTAATATCATTAAGGAGCAGGCAGTTAGCAAAAGAAAAAAGCTCATAGTTAATGAAGTTCAGTGTACTGGAAGCCTCCAACAGAAAAAGATGTTGGAGGGGTCTGTTGCACACAGTCTAACCCAAAGATTAGGATGATTTATTGCTTAAGCATCTACGATATATAGGGTAAGGGAACTATCAGGACATTCAATTTAGGTTATATATGATAAAAACCTGTATAGTAAATCATTAGGATTTCTACAAACCCTAGATAATTTCCAAATCCAAACAGAATCAGGTCCAACTTACAATCTTTTCAGGAGGCTGCAGATTAAGCACTGAGTCAGAAACTGGTTACCTAGGGACCTGCAAATATGGCCTGTTTATATTATGGATGAACAGAGGACATTTTCAAGCAACACCCACTCACTCATTCTTATATATCACATACACAGTACATCAAAAGGACCAAATGTTCGGTGATCTTGGTATAATGAGCCAAAGTTAGTGGTAGGCTAGTAGTACTGCTCCCAAGAGACACAAGTGTTTATTTGCTATGTGGGCCTGCAAACTCGGGTCATATTCCTCATCTTAAAATGACAAATAGCATTACAACTATGGCTATCTTTCAAAGTGAAAAGCAGCCCACATGGTCAACAGACTACTTGACTTTCTTTAAATCTAAATGGTAATTTAAAGTCATCACTGACCTGTAAGTCCCCATCCCTTCAAGGAAAATTAATAGTGGGATCTAATCTATGAAGGGCTAAGAGCTATGTATAAAAGAGATAAACATTGTCAGCTATAGCAATTAAAGTTAGGCTGTGACAATCAGTAAATGCAAGCATGCCATGTCTGCCTCAGAATTACAATTAACTGGGTTATCTTAAGTAACCTACTCTTCATCTTACATTTTCCATGTAAGAATACACTAATATCTACACCTAAAGTGTGCCATGCCATGCAAAGAAGATGTAGTTAGAAAAGCACATTATGTTCCAGTTTACATTGGCTTTCTGTATCAACAGCAACCTATGGATATCACTAAAACAATAAAAAAGTAAAATGAATAATTTAAAAACTGTTATACAGAAATGTATCCTAGTTTTTCCTTCTCTCTAGGTTTCTTAGTTGTCACCCTACCTTTAGTCTTTAGTTAGCATATAAACAAAGCTTAAATGGGACAGAGACCTTTTAAAACACCATAAAAACATACATTCAACACCACTGTTTGGAGCTGTTGTTTAACCATATCAAAACCAAGAAGAGATGTTTAGCTTAATGAAATTCATGAAAATATTTTTCCGAAGTTTACCTGAGGTAACTGGAGCAAAAGCAGGAACTGGGTTTGTTTAGTCTCACTAACAGAAGGCTCGGGGGGGGGGGGGGGGGGCAGGCTAGCTTATTGCTCTCTACAACTACCTGAAAGGACGATGGAGTGAGGATGTGGCTGGTCTCTTCTCCCAAGTAATGACTGATAGGACAAGAGATAACTGTCTCAACCTGGTCCAAGTGAGGTTTTGACTGGATACTAGGAAAAAATTCTTCACTGAAAGGGTAAACAGGCACCGGAACAGGCTGCGCAAGGGAACTGGTGAAATCGCCATCCCTGGAACTGTTCCAAAAATGTGCGGACAGGGCCCTTAGTGACATGGTTTAGGGGTGGACTTGGCAGTCCTGGGGTAACAGCTGGACTTGATGAACTTAAAGGTCTTTTCCAACCTAATTGATTCTATGATTAATAATGAGTTTACAACAAGGTACAGTCATGACTTATATGTATTTGCTTTATATCGACTACTGCTAATTCATTCACAGCCACATTCAATAATGCTTTTTCTTTCTACCCCGCGCCAGCCCTTGAGAAGAAAATATAGAGGCTTTAATAGTCAAAACATGCTTTTCTTTAGTCCCTCTTTCCATAAGAAAAGGCAGCAAAAAAAATGGAAGTGTTTGAAAAGTTTGACAAGGATGTAGCTCAGAGATTAAGTCCACATAAAAACTTAAATAAAATAATTGGTGTATACGCTAAGTAAGCATGTAACTAGAGCAACAGAGACACTCCATTTCTGCAGAATACCCATTAAACACCAAGTTTAGATGACTTTTTCTAGAATTGCTACACAGTCGCTGGTGTAAACTCTTATCCTAATTGCACTTCACCATGACCTCCCTACTGTATATCCTGATGTTTCAGCTGTACACAGTGAGAGACCAACACAGCTGCGTATGGGAAGCTTTTCGGTGGGGTAGTGTTAAGGAGAGGTTTTCTGCTCAGAATCAGAAATAAGTTTGTATCATGATCAACTAACAGAGAGCCTTGCTCTCCCCATTAACCCACCATTTGCTAGTTCCACAACAAAATCTGTTTTTTACTGGTAAGACCTATTTTGCTACCAGCCTCCATTCATCAGTAGTGAAATGAACAAAGTGCAAATTGGAGACCTAGGGAGATTTGACTGGCCATCTTCAGAATTATTTTGCCTAATATAGATTGAGGCTATATATTTCTAACAGGACTCTTAGTAGCATAACAGTATTCTACCAAAAAAGGAAAAAAAAAAGGAATGTTATGAGAACTAATAAAGCCCCAAGGCAAAGGAGAGGTTCAACTCACTGTAAAAATCTTATTTCCAAGAACATTGAGAAGCCATCACACATTAGTTAGCATACTTTATTTAGAGTAAAAATGTTGCTTAGATCACACTCAAGGATGTGAAGGAGACTGCACTGAAATCTGTTTGTGTTCAAATTTTTAGCATATTTTTGGATTAATTTTCCTTACCGCCTGATCCAGCAGCTGCAGTGATATATTCCAGATCATTTGTCAAAATCCTGTCGTGCATCTGAGAGATACCTGAAGTTAACTGAACTAAATTCTTTTCTAAGGTAACATACACAAGTTATTTATATATTCTTCATTATTGTAAGCTGAGATTTTATGGAATGTAGGGAAAAGCAGCAAGGCTAATTACCAAAAGTTGCACAAGTCATTTAAACCATGAGGGTAAATATTATCTGTAAAATCACAATTTAGGCTACTGCTTACACAGTAACCTAAAGCAACAAATTATTAGGCAAGGGTATCATTCACTCCCGAGAGCTTGATTGTGGCAGTGAATGTATTTTTTATTTACACTCTGGGAGGCCAAGCAGCCCCTGCAAGGTACTATTTTTGAAGGAATTTTAAAAACAATTACCATTGAGAGAAGAGTCACATAAAGCTGCAGGGGCACCACACAGGCATATTCAAAAGGTTTTGAAGTGGCTATACTTTATGTACACAGAGGGATAAACATTTCTTGTTTCTGGGTCACAGGCAATCAAGACCTTTGACCTTTCAGCTACAGATCTCTTATACAGGCAAATTACTTACACTGCAATACTTCATAAACAACAGAAGCCCTAAGTGTTCCACCAGGCATTACAAATAGGGTGGGGTTACCATTTGCGACAGATTTGATTTGGATGGAAATGAGCCTACCTGGGAAGTCTGCTTAATCCTTTTAAATAAAGCCTGATCAATGACATGATGATTAAGCTTTAGAATTTGAGATAACGATGCTGCTTTGTTGTTTTAGAAACTTAGCTGGTATAAGTCAGAATAAACATTCAATTTTGTCTTTTTTTATTGAGATATTGCACAGTAGATGAAAAGTGAATTACATCAACTCTCCATCTGTAAGTTGATAGTCTTCTTTTAGCTGAATTCAGTATTTCACAGCTTTCCCCTTATATGGCCATAAATAAATGCTTAAAATCTGATGCGAAACAGAAGAAAAATGCAAATTAGAATAGCAGCTTCTCTAGGTATGACCAATTTACATTGCCACCGACTTTTGTAGCATCTTAGTTTTATGTATGCAGTAGCCTAAAATAAGAAAACTTAAAATTCAAGGGGCAACTAGAAGCCTGCCCTTTAATCAGAAGGAATAGTTGCTCTATTTGACTTTTCTACAGCTAACAACATAGTTCAATAGATGATAAAGTGAGAAATGGGATGGTTCTTGTTGAAAGCATTCCTTCTCATCTTTTAAGTTGCATTCTCTCTCATTTATTTCTCCTTCAATTCAGTGTCTTTATGAACCACCCTAAATCATAAGTAATTGATATGTCAATATCCAGGACTTCACATTCAGAGGGATAAATAGAAAGAAGTCTCAACAACTGCCTATGATTCAGTAGCACTTAAGAGTGAGATAGGGTTTAAAAAAAAAAAAAAAAAAAAAATCTCCCTTTTCCCCTGCTATTTTAATTTTCAGGATGTGTTTCAGGCTGTTAGAACACTAACGATAAACAAACATTAAAGTGTGCTCCAGCCATATTAAGCACAACAATATATGTAGAGCTGTGGTCATCTACTCCAGATTCAAAAGTCACAAGATTTGTCTTTCCCCCTTAGGAAAGTAATCAGTCACCAAATACAGCCTGTATTTTGAAGTGTTTTTCTGGAGCTGAAAGAGCTCATGAAACAGTGATGAAAAGCTTACTGGGCCAAAACCAGGGAGCAGAATTAAAAAAAAAAGAAAAAGAAAAAAAAAGAAATCTGGTGAATGGGGAACTTATCTGGGAGGTGGGAGACTGACATCGTATCTTTTTCCCCCCCCCAAGGTTTAGGCAACAGTAACCGTGTTTCTTCATCAGGTAGGCAATAAAGTTAGACATTTAATATTTTACTCAATTTTACTCATATTTTAGCACTGATACTTTGAAAAGACTATCCTAAATACCTTAATATCATAATAGCATTAACAAGATGGTCTTTAATGCATCGGTATCATAAACAAGTTTTTCCTGTCAATTTAGAATAAATGTTTTTTTCTCTCTATGTCAGATGCTCAGAGTTGTTTATTTAAAAACTCTGGCAATTTGTAAAAGGAAAAAAAGAAGAGCTTTTTGAATAGACACAGGTAATTGAATTCTAGCAACAGAGTGGCAGATCTTGTTTATATTAGTCTTTCTAAATCTGAAGTATCATTAAAAATCATTAGGTAATTTTTACAGCTCTAATGCAGCATTTTTGAGTGCCTGGTACTGTTTGGTTCATATTCTACCACACAGTTCAGCTATTAAGATGTTCTATAATTTGGTTACTTATCTTCTCTTAAAGGAAATCCACATTGTGATTGAATTGTGATTTAATATTCATTCGGTATGCCCAAGTAAGAGGAAGTGCTTGTCCAAGCATTTGGTGACATTTATAAAGCTCTTTGAAAATAGTAGCACATTTATCCTCAGCCTTTTAGGTAAAAAAAAAAATTCCCACCTTATTTCACATAAAACCTCTTCCTCTCCAAGATCTTACAGCGATTACCTTTAGGACCTGAACAGTACCTATAAACATAGCCTTGTCTGTAGGCATGAAAATTAATAGCTTTTTCCTTGGTATCTTTTTTTTTTTTTAAATTTAAAAGATGGAGCACTTTTGAAATAGTGTAAAATACTAATATGAAGAAAGACATGATCACTACCTAGTAGGAGCCTACTAACTCAGATAACATACCAGGCTTCAGCAATATTTTGGGCTTTAAAGTTCTTAACTTTTCTGAACACTAATTTAGCTTTATGACATTCAGAATCATTAGTTCTCACGCTATTAGATTTCTTAGTGTTAAGTGATATCTGCTTTCGGAGTATGTCTTTTCATTTCATGCACGCTACATTAAGGTCAACAGCATTGTGCTAGAAATGAAATCTATATAGATGTAGCAGAATTAGACACTGCAATAAGTATCATAGTCCTAAAGAGCATTGCTCCTTTAGATAAATGTAGGTTGTAGAAAGAGTTATTTAATATATTTCATAGTTCATTTTAAAAGCCTAAATAGTTGTAAGCTCCTATATTATGTCAAGGAAATGTCACTGTAAAAATTGTATTAATAACATCTCTGAAACAGACTATTCCAACATAAATACAATACTTAATGAGCAAGAAATATCTTGAAGAGTATGAACTTCCCACCACCAGAACTGTCTCTCAGTTTTCAGTTTTACTGACCTAAAAGGAAAAATTCTTCATTGTGAGGGTGGTGAGGCACTGGAACAGGTTTCCCAGTGAGGCTGTGGCTGCCCTATCCCTGGAAGTGTTCAAGGCCAGGCTGGATGGGCTTTGAGCAACCTGGTTGAGTGGAAGGTGTCCCTCCCTGTGACTGGTGGGTTTGTAACTAGATGATCTCCGAGGTCCCTTCCAACCCAAAGCATTCTACGATTAAACACTTTAAGTGATTCCAAGCTCTTTTAAGAGATGCAAGTATTAAAATGCATTTCCTAACCCATTTACTTCGGTTGCTATTCACTAGCCACATTATATTTTACATCTGTTATCCATGTTGTCCAAGTTTATCTTTCTGTGGTTTGCCTCTTTATTAAATACTGAAGGGAGATGTGTGCTTATCTAAAGCATTTGGTCTTCAGTTTCCCTCCCTGATGAAGGGACTCCCTTTTCCTTGCTGATTGCCTTGCAGTCACAGACCACAAAATTGGGAAGATAACTGGGTTTAGATAAAGTAAACGATGCTTGCACATTGGTGTCCTGCTGCAAAGACCATAAAAATTTAGCATAATGTCAATTTTTCTGTACATTTGGATGTGCTAAAGGCTTATGGCACACATGACGCTTCTGCACAAGAACAGGATAGCCACCATGGCCTTCTGACTGCTAGGCAATTTATTACACTACTGAATATGAAACACAAAACCTTACACACTGGCAAATTTTACACTCTTCTTGCAAGTAAGACTTTTGATAGCTCTAAACTCTATAAAATTTCACAGTGTTATTATCTTCATTACTGACTAAGACTTAAACAGACTTTGATATTTTAATACACGACTTAAACACAGGTATGCTTTACATGATGTACTAGCATATTATGGTATGTAAGGATGGCACACAAGAATACCAACAGAGTATCAGATAAATAGAACCTGAATCGTAGGTCTTTTGCTTCTAGATTAACATCCTCTGAAGTATTTTTAAATAAATAAAATGAGCACCTATAAGGACAACACGCAAGTAACAATTAAAGAGGAACAGCGTATTCCAGAATGAACTGAAGCAGATATATCTCCTTCACCAAGTACTCCAATCAATTAAGGAGTACCAATTTTCCTTCCTAACTCTCAAGTTTCACACACATTCACCTAACTATATTGCTCTATGAATAACTTGTGCAGAAGTTTCAGTACAAGAGTTACTATTAACTCTTACTAAAGAAGTGTTTGGCTTTTTTAGCATATTGGACTTGTTTAAAGAGATAACTTTTTAAGATTCAGAAACAAGATTCCTTTTTATTTAACACTAAGTCTATCCCTCCTTAGTGTAAATGCAAATACATTTGGACTGGTTTGGTGTCTTTTTTTTGATTAGTGGTTTGGCCAAAGTTTTGCCTGCACATAATCATCTCAGACTGTTAGGCTGTATAGGTTTAATAATTAATAGCAGAGTGTCTAACAAAATAAGAGACTACATTTTGTTATTTTGTGATCTGTTCCACTGAGCTTTTCCAGAAATCAGGAATAGGTACTTAATAGAAATTTGGCTGAAAAAAAAGAAAATTAATTAAATAAATAACTAAAAATCACACATCAAAGATGAAAAAACCAAACAATCAGCTGCTTAACAACCACAGCACTGTTTGTTAATTAGATGCTAACCAGCCACATCTGCAGATGGATGTGGGGAGAGGTAAATCAAACTACTACTTTCAGTGTATCCTTTCCCTATGTTTAAACTTTAGTTGCTTGCCATTAAGGAGAAAAAAAAGTGAAATTACAGATTATAAAGTAGTGCATTTTACACATTTAAAGCTGTTTTTTCATAGTATGCTTTGCATTAATTTGTCCAAATCCACTCTGCAGGGAACAAGGCGATAATTACTCAGTCATTCAGGGCCCACATTTCTAATAAGAGTAGGAAACATGGTAACAACCTAAAAATAGTTATCAACACTACAATCTCAAAGAAAAAAAAACAACCCACCTTTCTAATGACTGCATTTCCACTCTGAGAAGAAAAAAAGGACACTTTTCACAGGGAGATCTTATTTCATTTAATTTTTTTCTCTTCACTTACTTCATCAGTTTTCCTCCAGTTACTGTTAACTGAGGCATAGTTTCTTTCATTTGTTCACCCAACTTCTGCCACCTAAGAAAAAAACCCAACCCACTAACTAAAACTAATTGGGGTACTTAAATTGCATTAGAAAACATCTGCTACATCTATTCAAAATTCTCTTAAAAGGAAAGTACTGTCAATCAAAGTACTATGATTGCCTGCTTTTTGACCCAATCACTGACTCCCAAAGGTTTAACATGACTTTTCACAGTTCCAGAAATTGCCCCACATCTCATTCTGTCTGCTTCCTAACTCCAGAAATATGCTCACCAATTAAAGAGCTATGAGAAAGAAGGGAAAAATTGCTCTGAAAGTGTCTAGATGCCACATATTTAAAACTGTATTCCAATTTAAAAATCGTATTTCTGTAAGAACAACCACTGTTAGGAAATTATGATGTAGTGGTGGACATCAGAAAAATAGGAACTCTCATTCACTGAGGTGATTTTAGTAACCGCTGACTAGCTAAAACATTATTATATGTAATATATATAACATATATATATAAAATGAAACAAACATATATATGTAATAAACTTAGGAAGAGAAAATACAGACCAAACTAAAATGGTGCATTTGTCTTAACATCAAGAGCTGTACTAATTTTACTTGCAAATTATCAGTATATAATTAATATGTTCACTCCCATTGATCTAGTTTCACATTACAGAAACATTACTTCTTCAGTAACTCATACAACTCTTTTTTGCATAAGTGTATAATTTCACATAATATTCCTTGTTCATGACCTTAACATTACTTTTTCATCCATTTTTCTATTTCATGTAGTTCCCCTACTCTCACACCTAAAGGTTCTAAGAAGTAAACAAAGCACTTATATAAGAAAAACAAATACTTATTAAAGTACCATACACCACAAAACTTACTCCTATCCTTTACCAATGGGTATAATAAAATCAGGGCCTAAAAGCACATGCATGTATGAGGAAATGCTTCATCAAAATCCCATAGACTAATTCCTCTTAACCTTCTCTAAACTCTTTTCCCCATTAAATACAGCAGTTTTGTCATTAGAAGAAATATTATCAACATTAATTTACCACATTAACTAATATTACCCTTATAATTAAACCTCAGCTTTTTTAGTTTAGAAGAATCTAAAACAGGTTAAGTATATTTTGATATTCATCCAATGACTAGATCACGTTCCTTTTGGAAAAGGAAAAAACCCCAAAACTGTGAAAAATTTTATTTCAAAGTTGAAACCATATTTTCTGGCAGTATTTTCATGGAAAAATTATAAAAATATACGCCATTTCTGGCACCAAAATTCTTTCTACAAAGTGTTGACTCACTCTTCACATTAGCTTTCCTCTCATTATTTTTCTAGAATACCAAAACACTAAACCCTTAAAAAAAAATAAATAAATAGATCAATAAGCCCAGTTCCTCTGCAACTACTATAAAGAAATAAGAGCTCCAATTGCAAAGCACATTTAAAGTGAAACACCTACTAAAATTCACAAGCACCTCTTCACTCCCACCTATTCCCTATGGTTTCTGCTACGTAGCTGCACCTTCGCAGTAATGCAAAAGGAAGTAGATTTTAGTTAAATACTGACAAAAGGCCCTGTTAAATGACACTGTTTTTCAGGAAATATAAACCCATCTATGTGACTACTGTGTTAGAAATAAACCAACAACAGCTTTTATGCAAAGTAACCCTTTAATCTAGCCCTAGATGAATATTATTAAATCCTGACATAGAAATAGACTGTAAGAAACAAAAAGAATCCACAACATACCTATCCAAGCTTCCGTAGAAGAGATCACTAGACAAGTAACTAACAAACAGATATCAGAACCGACCAGAATACTCAAGACTCTAGAAGCATGCTGATCACACTACACAGCAGTACTTCATCAGCACACAGGAATTAAGTGTCAACACCCAAATCTTCTCCCCGCTGCTGAGGATAAACCCTGATTGACTGACAGAGATCAGATTAAGGACAGCTGGTTCTTAGAGTCCTATCAGAATAGAGTGAAGCTGATGATCCTGCATTGAAATAGGATGTTGGCTCATACTGCTTACCAAGGCTACTGTTTCTTTTTATTTATCTAAAGGCATACAAGGACTTTTTGCATTGTTTGATGATGATGGGGATTTTCCGAACAGAAATATCTGTGCAAAAATAGTGAGAGAAAAGAGGATTAAGATATTATTCTGTAGCTATTGGTTTGACTCATTTTATCTTTTTAAATTATTTTTTTCATTATAGCAATGCTGTCCAGTTTAATTTGTTTACTTCAAGCATATGAAGGATGCTACAGCTCTAATGAACCCACTATTGACAAGTGTGGAAAGAAAAGTAGGTAGAATTTTTACATAGGTATGAGAGTAGCCATTTCTACTACAGCCACCTCACAAATCAGTATGGGACTCAGAGATGAGCCCTGTTTGTTTACTGAGGCCATGCAGAATCCAGTCTCCACTGAGATTAAGTACCTTATATCAACGTTTATGTGGTTTCACTGGGTCTCTTATTTCTCAAATGGTACGAATGGCTTTGCAAGGCAGACAGCAAATGTTTTATAACGTCCTCCTCCCCCGAAACTGAGCAAAGTATTCTTTTTTTATTTTGCTGAGTTCAACTATTTCTGAATTGCCAATTTAGGTTTTAATAGCAGTTTCAAAGCATTGCACTTAATTGCAAAAACAAAAACATCCCACTTCCAATTTGCATAATGTGGCAGAAGTGCTTTTCATGCTGTGTTTACCTCTCAAATGCATTTCATGATGATGGCAGCTGTAATACCCAGTGAGCCACAAGCATTATTGCACTGGGTTTTGCTTAAAAAGACATTTAAGCACATACAATGCTTTATACATTTTCTAGTTTATTTGCCTTACTAGGTATGTTTTTGAGCTTAGAATTGTACTCGCGCCTAGGAACTTTCCTGGACTGGAGCCTAGCTTTTGCTAAATATGACTGTCTGACAGTAACACTAATATTTCCAGCTCAAAACTATATGCTTTCATATCTTGACTGTCAGATTTTCAATGTTAAATAAAAATAATGTACTTTGCAGCGCTTTGCTATATTATCCTCAGGTTCAGAGACTTGTCATATTATCAAAAAAAAAAAAATAGAAGCTTTTTGTAAAGGATTAGTACATTTCAAAGACATTAAAAATTCACTTTGTCATCTACTTAAATCACTTACGAGGGGCCTACAGAACTGTTTCATCACTCTTGCAATAAAGCCCAGTATGTCTTATTTAAAGAAAGCCTATCTTTCCTAAAGCATTGAGATCAGAATATAAGAATGTACATTTACTTTCCCCACACCCACAGTTATTAACCACAGCTATTGCATGCATTCAAAATAAAATGCACAAGATGTATCTGGCTAACTTTCAGCCACTGCTTTTGTATCTATCTTCCTCGCCTAGAAAGACTTAATCCAAGTATTTTCTCTCCTTAAAAGCAGTTATAAATTGAAATCTGTCCATTTTTTTTTTTGTATATTTGACAAGCCTTAAGTGCTGTATTTGCCATATTTGTCTTCTTTCTTTTGATGGTAGAGAAGATGAAAAAAACACATTTAAACCACGACAGCATTTCTTTTGGAAACAAAAACAACTAAAAAACCCAATCCTTACAATCATCTCTGGCTAAGTATTTGCATAAATATCTTCCAATAGCAAAAACATTTTTAAATTATTCCTGTAAGCTTCTCAGCTTTCAGAAAGGATTGTCAATTTCAGTTTGAAAGGTACTTCAGAACTTTTTCCCAAAGACAGAAAGAGAATGGAGAAATTCTATTTGCCAATGGTCACCAACACTCATTTTTAATGAGTTTCCTTTATCAACACTTGTATCTGCAGGTATGTATATATGATAAGTGCATATATAAAGAGACTGAATCTCCTTCACTCTTGACAGACAAGTGTACATTTATTTATTTATTTATTTATTTATTTATTGTATATGTATATATAATTACAGGCATCAACCAACCATCCAAAATAAATGAGACTGACACCTATAGCTCTACCTTCACCTTTCGTATATGACTCATGGATGGCAATGTTTTTAATTATAAAGCCAGATTTCCCAAAGAGTGGTTAAGTCAAAAAGAGAGAGACAGATGCATAAAACAGCAGTAATCATCTATGTAAATATGTGTGCAGCCTGAGCAAGCTGATCAAGAATTATACTGAAAAACAACAGTTCTAGGTACCCCATCATTTTTCAGAACTTCATTTATTACTGTTTAGTGTTATAATGTTTGATGACCTTAACTGTCTTAATTTGGAAAGTAAGCATAAAGTTTTCAGCCAGGCAGAGAAGAACATGCTCTACAACATTTAAAAAACCCAGGAGCTCAATCTTAAGGCTTCAAGGCAGAGTTAAAGTTTCACAATGATGTCATTGTTATTGTGAAACATCACCAAAAAGAGAAAAAAAGACTTAGAGGTTCTTATTGGAAATCCTTGGGCTAATAACTCTGTAGGAATTTATGTGGTGCCAATTAGAGATGCGAAACCAAGTAATGAAAGGAGCAGAGTCACTGTCTTTGCCCCAGTCATTATGTCCCCTGTTAATTAGCTGCTCAGTTTTGAGTAGAACAAAAGTTTCTGCACAGCTTTCCTTCCTGCAAAGTTAACACAGATTTGAGACACAGGACAATTAATAGCATGGTCAATACCATATACATCTTATTTTACATAAGTCACATCTGCAAAACTCTTATGGAATATATATTTTTGGGTTTCTTATTTTGATTTTTCCACCTGTTCTTTTTTTTCTTGAAACTGTTGTCCTTTTTAAGCTCTGTTTTTTTCTGCTGGTTATTTTTTACTTTTCATTAGAAGAAAAATAAAAATTATTCAGAGTACACCACCTTTCTTCTTCCATGGAAAGAACTTCAGCCTTAGTTTCGTGCATATCTTGTTGGGA
Source organism: Pezoporus wallicus (assembly GCF_028554395.1). Taxonomy (NCBI): domain Eukaryota; kingdom Metazoa; phylum Chordata; class Aves; order Psittaciformes; family Psittacidae; genus Pezoporus; species Pezoporus wallicus. The sequence goes on from NW_026640488.1 coordinate 10,105,069, forward strand.
TATTTCATATGGACCTAAAAATTATGAGTCCTTGAGCAATTTGTACACAAGATTTTGTGCAACCAACAAGAAGATTCTTGAAGAATCAAGACAAAAATCAGCTAACTTAAACTCACCAGTAACATCTAAATATTTTGAGGTATCCTTCTCCGGGTAGTGACCTTGTGCTCTTATGTGTCTGTTAGTAATGAATATATCATGCTGGTATTTTTCTTTTAACCTTTACATATCCAAGATATAAACATTGATATTTTTCCTTATCTGTTTCCTGATCTGTGTAGAGTAATTGCAGATTATTTTGCAATTAATTATTAAATTCTAATAAGAAACATTCCTTGTTTGCCTTTATCTGTTAAAGAGAGTCAGGAGGTGATAATGAAGACATATTTAATAATATTTCTGTAAGATATGTTCAAATGATATTAAAGTGAAAAGCACTCAAAATTGTCTCTCCTGTGTAATCCTGTATTTTCATGTATTACTATGTTAAAAGTACAATGTCACCTCTTTTGTTTTTATTTCTTATAGTAAAGTCATACCAGGGAATTAAGACCAGTCTACAAAGGTCATATAAGCATGTTTATGTTAGCACCAATAAAAAAATCCATCATTGCTTTTTACTTAATTGGACTCTTACTTATTTGACTTCTATCTTTAGCATGCCTGGAAAGCATCAGTGGTCTCCTCAGTACCAGTCTTTAGTTAAGATCACTAAGTGAGTGATCTAACTTTTTCAGTCCCTAAGTAATCTTTGTTTATAATTTTTCATATATTTTTCAACATATTCTTGAGATCTTTTGACAAATAACATAATACAAATTGCCCCTCTTTCACTTGACAAAGGACCTCAGTGGCATCTCTAATTTTTAAGTGTTTCATTCTGAAAGTAGTGACTTTGTATTATCATATACCTCTTAGGACTATAGAAATAACTTAAGGTTCCAAAAGGGAGAATATGCTGACAGTCACTCGTACCAATAATCTCCTTACTTTCTCTGTGATTTTAGTCTTTACAAAGGAGCGGAAAACCACTTTTGATTTGGAAAAGTTTTTTAGTAAATAAATTGCTATGTGTCTAGGTTTAGATATCACTGCATTTTCCTCAGTTGAATGAGAGTTAGAATAAAAACATCAGGAACTTCCGGCTGGTTCAGTTTGCAAATGATCCTGATGCAGATAAAAAACAACCAAAAAATGTCCAAACAACAAGCAAATAGATGAACCCTAAAGTCATGTAAATATTTTCCAGTTTCTTTGGGGAAATGTGAATTTTACCTAAATTTAAGTTAGATGAAGAGATCTGATATTTGATCTGCAGGAAAGATAGAATCATAGAATAGTTAGGGTTGGAAAGGACCTTAAGACCATCTAGGTTCAACCCCCCTGCCATGGTCAGGGACACCTCACACTAAACCATGTCACCCAAGGCTCTGTCCATCCTGGCCTTGAAGATCTCAAATATCTTGTTATAAAATCTCTAAATTGTACCTACAACTACTGCTTTGGGCACCTAAGAAATCAATTTCTCTATGGAAGTTTACTGTTCAAATACATTTTATTTCTTGTTTGCTGGGGCAAGCATACTAGCAATATCATAGACCTTACAGGGATTTACCTTCTGTACTGGTACAACTAGGAAAAGAGACATCTCAGTTGTACAGGACAGATATCCATCTCCTACCTTTTTCTCAACATAAACCCAGGTATCATAGCTCTTCCAAAGCTATTTCGAGTCTGCCTTGTTAAACAATACCGTCTTCTACAGAAATCAAAAATCTATGGTATTTTTATCCCTGTGAAGCATCATAGGTGCTGAATGCAGCCCAAATGACAGTGTGAGGAAAGAGTGCCTCCAGGGGGGTGTTGAATGTGTGTAAACACGTACTCAATTTTCCTCATAGCACCTGCCCAAATCCTGTTGCTGACATGTCAAAGTGGTGAAAAAAATTTGACAACATAGCTCTCCAGTCTCACTTCTTAATCTTAAGTAGTGGGAGAAATTCCCTTTCTTGTCATAAATGCTTCTGGACTCAAGACAAGAGAAATGTTTTTCATGCTTCTTTAAAGTGACCAGCAAATGTATCTGTTTTTCAGGTTCCTCTATCCAATCCATAATTCAAAGGATAATAAAAATATTCAGTGTCTGTCATAGGTCAAAATCAGATTTCCTGGGGACACAGACTCCTTCAGGTCTCTTCAGAACCTTGGTATAAATGTTTCCTGTCTTCTACCCACACAAGTGGAACTCTTAATGAAGCTATGATGTGGTTTTAATGTAAAATTGGATCTTCTAACCACTTACCCTACCCCTCAGAAAGAGTTTCTATTTTATAAGGATATTTGGTAGTAACTTCTAGAGAAAAACAAATTCTTCTTTATTTTTTTCTTCTTATAGTAGCTGTTTGAAAATGTGATGGCTCAATTTTATTTTAATGTGAACAGTGCTTTCTGTATATAGCTCTTTTATGTATATTTCTGTATATAGCTCTTTTTGCACCAGGAGTCTATCATATATCTTGGAAACATGACTTGCAAGGACAGACTGCAAAAAACTCTGATTATCTAGGCTGATGAGGAGAAAAGCAATGGTAGGCATTGAAACAGTATTCACTTGTAAAACGGGAACAGGGTAATATATACTGAAACCAGGCAAGAAAGTAGAGATTTGCATTTGTCATTAGAAGACTCCAATGGCAGGTTATATTAGGCATTGAAATAGGTTGCAATATGGAGATATATGATGTATCTCCCTGGGGACAATTAAGGCTAGACAAGCATCCTTCAGGAATTATGTAGGTCTAGCTGACCCTGTTTGTAGACAGGGGTTGAGCCTAGTTAGCTTTTAAGATCTATTTCTTCTGTACTTGTTATCTTCCTCTGTTTTCAGTAAGTTGGATAAACACATTAAATTCTTCAGCTTAGTCAGCTAACATAAAAATAAAACCAATTCCTGAATATTCTCTATATTCCCAAAATTTTTAGCTTTTTTCTCTTTCATGTATCCATCCAGAGATTTTATTTAAGATTGGTTTCTTTCTTTACCATATATTGTCCACATTATATTTGCTCTGCAGTAACAAATCTTTCAGGGAAAGAAAAAAAGATGGTCAGAAAGCTAATTATGGAAGATTCAGTGAAAACTTCTACTCAGTAAATGCAAACTATCAAACCCAAGCTATTCAACTAGTATATTCATAGCATTGTATTATTTTGTCTACTCTGAGGTAGGCAACTGTACTCTCTGCTGACTCTCCCTGGAGGTGAGCTTTGCCTACACATGACAAAACCTGAGCTTTAGATTGACCTAACCGCATGATGAATAATCTGTAAGCATTTCTGAAGCAATGCCTATAGGAACATTGCTTTTCATTCAGTGAAAGAGATTTTCCAAGGGAAATTAGTGTTCTAATATGCCAACCACAATAAATAGCTTTTCTTTTTAGCAACATGTTAGAGAGTATGTATATATTTCTTGATGGAATAAGGGTGCAAAACAAGACCTGACTGATCTGTTGCTCAGTTAAGATAAACTCTCTGACATTCAAATTAAAACAAATCAACTCAAACAGTCAATCACAGCCCAGGAGAATGAGTAGGAGCATGAAGAAACCTTTGTATTGGAAATTACCAACATAGAACATAACTGTCTTCCAGAGAGATGCTAACAAAGGGCATAGTATTTTTATGAATTGCAGACTTTTTCTTTCCCATTCTCTATCTGATATACAATTTGATCATGATATGAAGCTGTAAAATACTTAAATATTCAAGTTAATAACAATAGACAGTTCTGTCTTACAAAGATAGGGAAATTATAAATACCAGGATGCTAAGCACTGTTGTGCAAGAAATGTAAATTTAATCAGATTAAAAGAATTCACTTACAAATACAGCTTTTGATCAATGAAAGATATGTTTGGTAGTGCTGATGAAAAAGAGTTTTTCACTATTGATGAGAAAGAGTTTTTTGTCATGTATTAACACTACTTTTTTATTACAAGTGCTTGCTCTTGTTAAAATAAGAGTGAAATATTACCCCCATTTCCCCTGCGTCCACTTTAGCGTGCCATGGGCATGTTTTGAACTTTCATAATGTATGCAAAATTTTTATAATACTATGCACACCACTAATGAAGCACATTTATAACAATACTATTTAGAACTATGAGCTCAGTGGCTAAATATATTTTATAATTCTGCCAAGAATACTGGCAGCATTAATCATCATTCTTCTAATTTTCCTATGGGAGGTGGCAAAAAATCCATCTGGGCAAGTTCCCATCTCTTTCTCTTCTTATGAGGAAACCTTCTCTTATTGTGAAGATGGAAGTTGACTAGAAGCCCTGTAGAGCCTTATGTATTATAAAATCAATTTTAACCATGAATCTAGATTTTCAAAGAATACCATTTTTTTATTACATTGAGTCAATCTTTGCCTAGAAAATTTAATTCAGGTGTCAAGGTGTATATTTTTCTTTGCTCTGTTGTGACTAATAATTCATTTGCTTTTGAAATACAATTCTATTCAACCGAAAACATTTTTTAATTTGAAATTGGAATAGCCAAATACCTTACAACTTAAAGAAGCATTTTGGTATGGGATGATATTCTTTGGGCTATCTATTTGAGGGACAAAAGAATTCATCAGGGACCTAAGAGCCTCTAGGAATGCTCTTTTCCTAGACAGTGTGTCTTGGGTTTAGCAGTAGCAGTTAATTTAGCTACCGCTAAACCCAGGACACAGTGCTTTACCTGTCAAAAGTAAAAGGCCAAAAACTGCTTTGGGAACTTTTTTCAATCTCTTCTGTTGACCTTCTTCCAATCTGAGAAAATAACTAAGCAAATTGTAAAAAAAAGTCCCACATAAATGTCTTCAGAGTAGTTTTTAGAACTGTAAATTAGTAATTTAATTTAGGAAATTCCCCCCCACATTTTGCCTCCAGCATCTTATTCTCTCCCTTAGTCTTTTCACATTCTCCCTCAAGTCATGTTGATGCACTTATTTTGAGAGTAAAGCTATAAACTGGATCCCTGAAAAAGTTCTGGATAACAACAACTAAAGACTATTAAAAAGGAAGTTAATTAGAGAAATAAAAAATACGACTGTATGTATATTTGAGTGATTCTGCACTAACTTTGGCAAAACAAAAAACAAAAAACACTTTTAGCAGGTGTCGTGGTTTAAAACCAGGCAGAGGGCTCATTCACTCACTTCCCCCCTTCTTTCCCTCATGCTACTCCCAGAGGGATGGAAAGGAGAATCGAAAAGAATGCAACTCCCACGGGTTGAGGTAAGAACAGTTTAGTAACTAAGGTATAACACAAATCACTACTGCTACCACCAATAATAATAATGATAAAGGAAACACATTTTCCTAAAATGAACCGATACTTCTTAGAGAAGTCTACAGATCTGGAATGGCAATGGCACTGTATTTTTCCCCTTCAAGCTTCTGATAGGGCATGTAAGAAGTATTCAGTATTTACATCAGGAAGTATTAACAGTCATATAGCACACAGATGTCTGTGTTAAACTTAGATTATTTTTTTTCAGGCAGAAAACAGGTAGAAGTATGATTCAACATTCACTGTTGAATGATTCATAAAGCTAGAAAAATCAGCGTCGGAGAAAACAATAGGAGCCAGACATACTGAATTACAGTCCTCTTGTCTTGCTCTCTGGCGAGCTTTACAGGGATGAAGATACTTAGAATAGAGTATTGCAACATGGGAGAGGAAACACAGATTTATGACTTTTCTTTGACTGTCTCACAGTGCTTAATACTGTTGCAGATTTATTTTAGGTCTTCTGTTGTACAGTGATGCTTCTTCACGATGGTCTGACTAACTGTGTAGCTTGACTGCTTTCTTTTGGGACTGCATGGCTCAGAAGGTCATGGGTGTTTTGTGCTTGGCTAAATCTTAAATTGCTAATGTCAGTGAGGATGAAGGGAATAACTGCAGCTGGCATGCCTTCCTTGTATATGTTTTCAGGCAGGATCCTTCTATACATTCCATAAATGCTTTCAAAATCGGTTCCCATTAAACAAACCAGCATGTGCTTAGGGATTTCAGTAGTCGGCTAAAAGTCATTTTCTTCCAATCAAGTCAGTTTTAAAAGGGTATGTGTTTTCTCTATTATAAACACGCTGTTATGCTTTGGAAAACAAAGCCCTAGTTTTCCTCTCCCTACTCCTCCCTCCCCTTCTTGAGTATACCCCCTGCTCCGGGATGCAAGACTTTTTATTCATGTCTTCTTTCATTCCAAAGTTTTCAGAGTCATGCCATATTGGTGGGAACAGTGAAATCAGGTAGCGTATCATAAATTTCACTTAACAACCACAGCTCAAAAGAAGACAAAGATACAGAGTGCAGGACCGTGTTTCTTGGAACCAGGGAGTGTTAAAAAACAAAGCCTTTCTCCCCTCTTGCTACAGTAAGCTCATATTCATAGAATCATTTTTGTAGAATTGTAAAATAGAAAGTGTGAGATAATGAGTAGAATAATTAATAATATAATGAATAGGATAAAAGCATGTTACATTATACTACTTAAACAGTTAAATTTTATTTTGGTGCAAACAAAATTATTGTAATGCAACAAATTTTATTTTTCGTCAACAAAAATTTACATGGACATGCTGCAGAACTGACATTTCTAAAAGTACCTAAGTAAAAAAAAAGGAAAGAATGATAGTTTAGGAACTGACTTATTGCAGCCACAGAATGTGAAGGAAAACTCAGGAAGATTGAATTTATTTCTTTTTTTTTAATCTTCATAAGCTGTTTTTTATTTTTGACAGTTTTCTGATTTGGATGAGAACCACGACACTCCCGGAACACATATCTATTTTGGGCTGTAGTGTATGCCATAATATGCCCCAGCAGGAGGATGTAAACAGCGATTAAGAGAGGGAGTGTTGAATAGAGGATATGAAGTAACAGTTTATTTATGTTCCAGATCACAGTAACTTACTCTTCCTTTCACATTTAGTAGCACTAATGATACCTCTTACTAGTGTGGTGCACTGCCAACAGCTGGAGGTCAATGCATTATTTGAGAGTTCAAGGACAAACTACAGAGTATAGTGCATTTGGGGACCAAGTTTATTGCCCATTAAAAGGCTGTTAAGCAGCATCAGAAGAGTGAAGATTTTTTTACGTATGTGTGCATTGCTTGAGGTTAAATTTCAGTTTAAAAGGAACTTCTTTTATTTCAAGTAGAATGTACATATTATACTTTTATTGAAAAAACTATAGCTCATTCTGATTAGATAGACAGAGTGGGAAAGATTTTCATACCTATTCCAGATTTCTCATCTTATAGTACTTTTTTTTGCAAGATTCTTTTTAAAATTTTTATTTATAGCTTTGAGGCTGATAATTGCGAATTTAACAGATTATTTCTGTTTTGTTTAGAACAAAAAGTTACCTAAGCAAGAATCAGTGACAAAACATCAGTAACAAAACATGTGTTGGCAACTACAATTAAAATTCATACTTCTACAGGCATATTGGGGGGGGGGGGGGCATATAAACTACCACGCAGTTTCAATTGGTGAAGGATTCTTTACAGTCTGTTCTAAACCACTTTGCTGCTATTAACTTTAAGAGCCACTACAGCCATCTGCGGATAAAACTATTCAAGTGCAAGGTCATTAGGAAAACCTGGAATTTCCAAGTTAGTTATTATGCCTCTTGTTAGGAAAGGTATCTTTAAAAATCTGTTTCAAGAGCCATGACATCTTATGTGCTGCAGCCCAAAACCCTCTTACCAAATTTGGTTTGGTACACAAGTGGCAATCATTTCCGCTCCTATTGACAGGTGCAGAAAATGTCTGATTTCACTGAGCAGTTGCTAGCAGATGGTAACACCTCATCTCGCTCTCAAAAGAAACTGTGACTAGAAGACAATATTCATGAATCCTCCTTAGTTACTGGGCTGTCACCCAGCCAGTTACTAGTTTAAGGAATACCCTCATCTTCCTCTTAGTAACCATCTTCCTCTTCACAAACCGTAAGGGTGAACACTTAAAGGAGCGATTGCATTTTTTCCTTTCTGCACACTAGACAAAGGTCTTTACCTAACACCTCTCTAGAGAACACAGCAATAGAAGGGGCTGACATAAACATTCTCCTTACTAGTAGATACAAAATGGTGAAGAAAATTATTCCAAAGTACTAGTAGGTTTTTGTAGATCTTATCAATTGCTATAGCACCACTCTGAATAAACAGAATATTCTTTGACTTTTGAAATCCAGAGTTGGATCTTATTTTCACAAATTCCTTGACAAACTCCTTGACAGATTAAGTGCTGTTTCTACAGGTGAAAGGTTCATAAAACTAATTAAGCTTGCAGCTGAGTGAAAAATAGAATCCAATGCATCCAAACCCAAGTTACCGGATATCAAGATCTGAATCGGGCTAAATGCCTAATTTTATTATTAGCCTCTGCCAGTAAATAGCACATTATTAGCAGTTATATAAGCATCTCATGACTGGTCAGTTAAAAGTTGTAGTGTACTACTAACATAAGGAAAAACCGTGGAAATAGTAATAAAATCTGATACATTTTATAAGATAGTAAGTTATAAGTGTATTATTAGACACATGAAATAACCTATTGCTTAATGTTAGTACTTCTCTTTGTGTACCATATCACTTAGACCTCCAGTATTGATTCAAACTGAACTGACTCCTTTGGGTTGTATCATTCAGATGTGTTTGATCTAATCATTCTTCACTGGTAGGGAATAAGAGGAATCAGGGAGTATTTGTTTTGGTTTTAGTTCTGATAACCAAAATTGAATCCAACTGGCAGAATGTTGTTTCTGACATTTTGCATGAAATCTGCATGGCTGTAGATGGAGGTTATAATGATTTGCTTGACAAAACAAAAAGCAGACACACTGTCTATCTTGAAGATCTTAATACAGATAGCTCAAAAATACTGATCAATAAAGCGGTTATCCTTTACCAAAGAAACTTTTCAGTGAAAGTGATGACCTACAAAAGCCCTAGTTGAAAGCAATAAAGTAATAAACTTACATGTTAGGTAATCCTATGAAGGGTTAAACCTATATGAAGAATAACCCTATTACTGTTAAGGAGGACTCAGAGGAGGAAAAAAAATGAGAATTCATGTAAAACTGTAAGAATCAGGAAGCTATTCCAAATAAAGGAACAGTCTTCAGTAGGGCCCTAAGCAAAAAGTAAAGTGTGTGAAAAAGGTATAGAAAGAAAACTGCTTGATGAAATGAAGATAACAAGGAAGCACTATTGTGAACAAGAACAGAGTTACATACAGTTGAAACATGAAGAGACCCTTAGAGGTAAGGACTAAGTGCTCAAAGAAGAAAACAAGTCAATGTTGAAAGTTAATCAGGATGCGAGTCCTAAATGTGAACATAATTCAAGCTGGTGCTGCCTCAGTGAACTAGAGGTGACAAAGGTAGAAATAGGATGGTCTAGATGATTAGTGACTGACAGTCACAGTCAATACATGTATAAAATACAGTATATTTTTAGCACCTATTCCTACATTTTTATTTAAGGATGATCCTGACAGCTGTCCCCATTTAAGGATCTACAGCTAACTTGTTCTTTTAAAGTTCATGCCACATCCCTGCTTACCAACAGATCATCTCTGCTGTGTCCATATGAAACTCTGACTGAGTTTTCCTTAAGGATTTTGGCTCTACAGTCCTACTAGCAGTAACGCTACCAGATTTTATCAAGTATTGTCCTGTTTCAGAGGACTTGCCTGCCTTGGCTTGTCAGTATTTGTACTGACATTGTGCCTAGGGTTGTACTAATGAGCTACTACTAACACCCTAAATTAGACACTGATGAACACCACATGCTGAATTTGGCTAAAGTTTATCTTTTTTGATGCCCTTGAAAAGCACAATCATTTTTCCTGATGTAAAACTACCAATCTTATAGATTGTACTATGAAGTTACACCCATTTCCTTTCTTATTTTAGATCATATTTATTTTTATATCATTAAAAAATTCATACTGCCATGATGTGCAGTACGTGTTTAGAATCTAAATGTTCCCCAAATCAAGTGGAAGAAAAGTGAACAAATGCAATTATGACAAAGTTAACTTCCTTCTGACTTCCTCTTGGTTATCATGAATACAGATGTATTTTTAAGAGTACAGTCAGCTGTGTCCAGCTGTTTGTCAGGACACGTCACTAGCAAATTCATTACATCAATGAAAAAATGTATCTGTTTGTTTTTTTTTTCATTTTTGAAAGGGTTTTGTACACAAAATAGGTTAAAGAAAACAAGTGTTAAAGAACTTTTTTTATATTGTACAAAATGTAAACATAAAAGAGTGCTATTCTACTTAAAACAAATATAAAACAATTATAAAAACATTTGGTGTTTTCTTAGACTCCTGCAAAAACTAAAGTTTCCTTTTTCTGATTTCTTCTCTGCATTCACACAGACTTAACAGGCATCTCTCTGAAAGTATTTTTGGCTAGATAAAAGAGTTTTACAGCTCTGGGGAAAATAACCTTACTGTTGCTCTTAACTATCCCCTTGATACTTTCATAAAAATGTTAGACCAAACAGAATCTCTCCAGGAAATTCCTAAACTCTAACCTTTCAGGGTCAGGGAATGCAGCAGACAGTTTGTTGTCTTGAACAGTGACCTCAGTGCAGTCCTACTCCAAACAAACTTTTAGATGCTATCTATGTATTATCTCAGGGGAATTCAGTGATAGCCCTTAGAGATCAACAGTAGCACTTTTTGTACCACTTTCTTCACTTTCTACAAAGAATGAGGAAATGACTCTTGAATCCATTAAGGTTCAAGCATGTTGTAATTATTGATTCTCTTAGAATAGCACTAGTTATGGAAAACCTCTATAGTGGAAAAAATTTTTGGGAAGCTAAAATGTGCAATGTTGCAGTTTTTATTACGTGAATAATTCTGAAGCCAAAGCAGTAGATTTAAGAGAGTCCCTTTCTTATTTCATATAAGCCATTATCAGATAGAATTTACCTTAGTATTCTTAGATGAAATACACGTTAGAAAGCCTTGCAGAAATAACTGGATTTGTTCTTTTATAGAAATAAACTTCTATGGAACAATGCCTAGTTTGACATTTTTTGAGATTTCAAATTCTGCCCACCAAAACTTATATATTATGTATTATTCATTAACATACAAATTATGTAAAAGAAAGTTTTACCCATGTATTTATCATTCTAAATTAAAAAAAAAAAACAAAAACAAAAAAAAACCCCGATCCTGAATAAGGTTAATACATAGAGGGAATTACTAGGCAGTTTGTCAAATATACTAAAACAATCAAACTAATAGCTATTGTTTAGGTGAAATCATATCCTACCATAAATTGTACGGTTCCACAATAATGATTCATTCCTTTCGGTATAATTGAGTTTTCAGTCAACAGAAAAAGGTTTCTTTAAAGATCCTTCTCTGAATTCTTGGGGCTTCTCAGGACAGGACAGATTCCAAACTTTGATCAATCTCTTCTAGAAAAATTACTTAGTGACATTTCTTGCTATTTTACCCACTAGTTACTCCCAGTAGGCCAAAACTTAAAGATCTCTGTATTGCTCCAGCTGTAAAAGCACATCTGTCAGTTCAAATTAGATAGACAGCTTCCCATAATCAAGGGGCAGACTAATGCCATTAACCTTCAAGCTTTACAAGAACTTTTTGGTGTTCAGTTTTCAAATGCAATATATAGCAACTCCTTGTGAAGATGATAAATGCCACGAAGTGCATAGTATTATTTGTGAGGGACTTCAGACAATTTTATGTTTTTTTTTTAGGTTTTTATGATACTTCTAATGCTCATATAAAATTTTAAAAGTATGCATTTAGTAGTAGGTTTTTAAGAATACATTATTGTGGTTTACTGTAATCAGAAACCACAGACTAGATGTAAGCAGTAGTCAGATGAACAAGAGAAATCTCTATGAATCTCTAAACTTTGCAGTGTTTGTTTGTAGTAGTAGAAAAAAATACCTATGTCTTTGTGGCATTCTTACCTTGATAGCCAGATAGCAGGAACTGGGAATCAAAACAACCTTTTTCCTCCTCCCCATTATAAGCTCTGTGCCTGTGCCTGAAATATCCTGAAAATGATAGGAACAGCCTGAATTATCTGGGTAGCAAGCAAACTTGCAATGTAGTAACTGCTACACAGTACTAAATAAGATTATTGTGCTTTCCCATGCCATTGACGCTTAAATAAAGCTGTAAACCCTTTGTATCCATCATTTGTATACCTACATATCCTCATTAAGAGATCACGTCTTAACAACAACAGCATACAAGATGCTTGTCACTGTCACATACAGCATAGCTCTCATGACAAAGGTGGTTTGTGGAGGTGGGTTTTTTTGAAATATGTGTGTGAGCTAATGCTGAGTGGAGACAGAAATCTACAAATTGACTACTCAAAAGAAGCTAAATGCTTGCTCTGGAGCCAAGAGGGAAATGTATAACCATAAGCATAGGTAAGTTTAGTAAAGCTGGAGTTTATGTATGATGTTATTATGTGGAAAAGAACAGAGAAGTAAAATTGAGAGGTTTAATGAGTATTGCAGCCACCTCTTCTCTAAAATAATAACGTATGTAAGTTTCAAAATAGATGAATTGATTATATACATACTTCTTTATTGAAATTCAGTTTTCACCTAAGTTAGATGTAATAAATCATGACTAAAAATGAGCTCAGTTTTTAAAGGAGCTGATGCACTTCCGTGAAGTGTGAAGAACACAATCCACATTCCCACTGCTTCCTATGGGTATTTAAGGACATTCAAGTATTTGACTGAGACCTAAATGAAAGAAGTGTGGCAGACAGCTTAACTAGGAGCGTTAGAAAAATTTTCCTCAGGAAAAAACACCAAGATGTATCAATGAATATAATAATATATTTTTGTGGCTTTATGAACCAGACATACAGTTCAGTCTGTGGCGTGTCCTTCATTACTCGAAACTGCCATTTCATATCATCTCTCTGATAGAAGAATTCAGATTCAGTAAACAGTTACAACATTTTTTTCCTGCATACATTTAAGACTATTCTCATGCTTATAATGAAGTATTATTGATCTGTTTTACCTGCCAGATTAGTTCACTGTTGCCAACAGCATAGCTATGCTTTACTGGAGATTGTTAGCTATCAGCACAAGGTAAGTGAGCATTTGCTGAACAGTATTAGTAGTGAAAGGAGAGGAAAAACACAGCAGCATAAATACTGCTTCATGCTAAAGATAACATGAATCAAAATACTGTGATTATTTTTTTCTCAAGCCTTTAAGAAATGTATAATAAAAAATACCAATATTTCCAAGTTAGAAAGATTTCAAGAGTCAACAGCTGATGAAATTCTTATATTTTTATCTTAAGACTGCTGCAGAATTTTCTTTCTCTCCACCTTTAAACTTCTCATTGATGAGCACACCACGTGTGTTGTAGAAAGAACTTAAAGATATCCATAACAATTTGATAAAGCATTGTCACTGGAGCCTGAAGAGACAGTTTGGATCCAGCAAGACTCATGAATTCTCACTTCAAGACGCAACATTAAGCCAGTTTCTGTTTGTAGTTTCTACCCATACTGTCTATAAGTAAGTGAGTGCAAAACTAAAGTCTGTGATTAACCCATTATCTTATACTATTTTCTGCTTTAGCCCCTACACTCCCATTATCCATTGGAGAATTTCTTGTCCACAGTGGTCAGTTTAATGCAAATGGAGAAAACCAGATAGATAACAGAACTAGGGATCAGGTTTTAGCTATACTATCTTGCTCCCTGTAGCTGAAGACCTTTACCAGTAGGCTAGAAGGCCTGATCACTTTCTGGTATTCTCTCTGAGATGGTCAAATTATTATTTTATTTTTTTCCCTGTAACAGAATAGTTTAAATATGTGGGATGGAAATTGTACTTATCTTTTCATAACTTCTATGTAGGACAGAGATTGAAAGCCTAAAAGAACTAAGTTTCAATTTTCTCAGTCAAAATAGTGTATTGGGTCTTTCTTATCTTAGTATAAAAGCAGAAGTGAGAGGGCACCACTATCACCTCTTCTAGACAGGTTTTGAAAGGAAGGATACAGGCAGCTATCTGAAGAGTAGGATTTCAGCTGTGAAGTTTGAATGAGACGAGGCACATCTCTGCAACACTGAGAAAAACACCTAAATATAGGATAAGGGTTTGAATTAAACCACATTCCTGTTTTCATGATTATGTTAGGCCAGCAGGAAGTGGCACTCTAGTCCAAGTGTTGTTGATTATTTTTGTGCACTGTATAGGAACTGGGGGGCAATGAAGCAGGTTAGGGGCAGTGCTGCTCAGCACTGTAACATCAAGCTTGTTTGGTGGTGTGGTTTTTGTTTTGTTTAGGTTTGGTTTGGTTTTATCGTTTTGTTTTTTTTGGGGGGTTCTTGTTTGTTTGTTTTTTTTAATCTAACCTTAAATTCCATTCTAAATATTACACAGGAAAACTCGTTGTACCAGAGCTCTACAGAGTTGCATGTGTATCTGCCAAGTCACAGTTCCCTGCCATAACCACAAGACCAACGTTCCTAATGAGAAGCTACTACAGACATGAGTCACTGTGGTTGTGGTTCTGCAAAGTACCATTTTACCTTCTAGTTTAATAATTGTCAAATTATACTTATGTTAATTTGTACTTTTGAATAATGTTTTGTATTTGGCTTATGACTTTTCCCTCATATTGTTTGTTTCAAAGACACTGCTTATAGAGCAATATTTCAAAAGGAAAATGTTTCTTATAAATTGTATATAGTACATCTGGAAATAAAGCGGTTTCTCACACTTGCTATGTTAACATTTAAACTTTGTTATTATGATATTTCAGAAATGTTACCAATATTATATAAAGCACTTACATGTGAGCAGACTTTGAATAGAATAATATTTTTTAAAATCTTTCTAAATAGATGCTGAATATTCTTGGCATTCATAAATTTTGCCTAGATGAAATGACTCCTAAAGGCTAAATCTCACAAGTTAGACAAGGAGTTATCAGTAATCTGACATGAATTCATTTACTGATGCTGACAATTATGGCCTATAGTTTGTAATTTTTCTTACTACTTTAAAGATGGCAGGTTTTCCAAATACAAAACTTGGAGAATTTTCCTAGGTGCTCATTTATTAGTACCACATAAATACCACTAAAAGTCCCCACTGAAACAAGGAAACAGAGCTGAAGTTTTTGATCAGCTAAATATTTGGACAGCTCAGTTGAACACTAGAAGTCTACGTTTACCACGTCAGTACACAGTGGTATCTCATATAATAAAAGGGTAAAAGGCGTTATCTTAAACCACAATGTGGTAACTGTTGGGAAACAGGCTGTCTTTTTAAGCAAAGGCAGCTGACCACTAGGCACTTTTAGCACGGTAGAAACAGAGCTTGGTTTACTTCATACTGAAAATATATTCCGAGTTGAGTTTGCCTGTAAGCAAACATCTCTAATTCTCTCGCTAACCAAAGCAGGAATTTTTATGTGTCTCTTACATATTATCACTAATCTTTAATGGAATGTCTTTACAGCTACATAATCAACAAGAAGTGCCAGAGAACCCTGTCCTTTTGCCCTTTTATTTATACCTGAGTGCTTTAGAATCATTACTGACTAACAATACTAAAACCTGTGGTAGGTCAAACTGATACAAAGGTATTCTGGGTCCTCTTTAAAAACAATTTACAGATTACCCTTAAATCCCCCATAATTTCTTTTAGTAAAGGCCACATCGAATCTCAGGACAAATGAAACATGGCAAATGTGTTCAGCAGGATTGAGAAATGCACCCAAGAGCTTGTTACTCAAATGATATTTCAGGTTACAGATACATGTGGGATTTTCTCAAGAAGGAAATCCCAAAGAGTCCTTAAAGAGAACTAGTTTTGATTTGGTTAGAACACACCCCCAGTAAAAAACTATTATGTTCATTTCAGAAATATTTTGCAGTTCTAATCTGAACAGGGCTCTGATGTACTATGCAATCTGTAGAAATAAGGCATACTTTCTGTACTTAGAGTAATTTTACTACCCTGAGGGAAAGAACAGACATTTTAGTAGTAACCTAATGCACACAATAAAAACCCAAATACTTCATACTATATAAATGGGTTTACTGAAGTTGTTCTCTGTGTTCAGTGCCCTTTTCTTTTGTTTGCTCTTCTTCAATGTTCATATCATATGACAATGAAAGAGGTTATTTATACACTAAACTACAAAGTTTTATTTAGATAGCGTTATGCTTTTATATCACACTAAGAATAAAAACAGAGTAGACTCCTGCTAAGTGAATCCTAAACTGCCCCAGAATACCAAAGGCCAGCATCACACAAAAACGACTAATAAATTCAAACCCCACACATTCCAAGTGCCCTCAGATTGTTTTTTTTTTCTCTAGCATGGGTTCAAGCAAGTAGTGCCTTTTACAATTCATTATGTTATCTGTTATATTCACTACGTGCAGTAGGTATGCTGAACTGTGGTAACTGAAAACTAAGCAACCAGTAGCGTACTTCAAGTTGAATTCAAGTTTTGCCAAAAATAATGTACATACTTCAGCATGTTTTGGCTGTACACCAAACATAAAACAATTTGTACTGGAGTATTATTTGTTGAATTAGTTCTGTTATCCAGCTACAGATTTATTTTCTTTAAATATACATATTTTCTTTCATGTAATGACATTATACATCATATACTATAAAAATACTGAATATGAGATAACATCACTTGGTATTATGTAATGTTCTAAACTTTAAAGTTTCATAAAAGGGTAGGAAAAGATTTGTTATAGCAGACTAATTCTATAAAGGTAGCATAGAACTGAATGGAAGCCTTTTGTATTCAAGATGAATCACATGCATTTATATATTGTTAATACATAAAGCCATTGTTTCATTCAGTCATTGACACTACATATATATAGAAAAATGAATTATAAATTTCATAAAGTATATGATAGATATGATCTACAGTATATGGAATACTCTATATAGTTTACAGTATACAGAATAAAGGCTATATATAGAGAGAGAAGAGAGAGGATGTTCCAAACCTGTTGATGTGAATAGTCCCTAAATGAAGCTTTCTTACTTAACCTTTATTCAAAGTCTTAGATAAGCAAGGCGTGAATGGTGCTTAGAGATTCCCAGGTCAACAGATGAAAGAAGAGGCAGATTTCATGATCAGAAGAATTCTTTAATATTGGTATGGGCTCCAACCAGTTAATATCAGAATAAATCCCAACCATAACTGACATTTTCTAACTTTTATATTAGTCAAAATACAAGGAGAAATATTTAACACAGGCTATAGCCCACATATATTTTAGCTTTCTAAACACAGAAAGCAAAAATTATTTTAACTACTAGCCAACAGGGAAGACCTGAAACCAAAGACAAGTATCTTTACACTCAACAAAAATAAATACATTAAAAACCAAAACAAACCAGAAATTGGACAAGAAAAGTAGGTTTTTTCCTTTCCTGGGTACATAATGAATTCTATCAAAAAGAATGAGAAACATAATCAGTCAAAACCTCTTCATCATGCCTTGCCTAATGTTGAGTGACTAGCCTGCTGTGCTGATGTGTGAATTCTCTCAGGTTGAAGAAATAGTAAACTCATCTTGCAGTCACAGGTCAGCCTGGTGAACTAAGTTAATCACAATAAAGCTTTTGCATATGTTCAAAATAACATCATGAGTCTTCAGAGATGATGCAGCACCTAATATAAGTAGCAAGAGGTAGATGTGACTGGACTAATATGTAGAGTATCTACAAATTCAGTCTTAAAACAAATAGGAAGCACTTCTGCCCCTACACTCCAGCCTTCATTTGATTTATAATGTGGCTGTCTAAAAAACCCTAGGGGATTGTCCCCTCTTCACCAGTCAGGGCTGGTCAAAGGTGCCTGTTTTTCCTTTTCTTGTATCAGCTCAAACTCTCATTTTTCTCTTCTCCCAGAGCTACTGCTAGCTGCCTCCTGGAATTAATGATCTATTGGCCACCTTTACTTTGGTCTTGGCTCCTGAGTGCTGCTCTAGATTTGTGAATAGAAAACTCTGATGACACTATCCCTGCCTTTGCTCCACTGTGATGCATCTTGCACATACTTCAGTTTTTCCAGTTCCAGTTTGCAGTTCCACACATTCCATCAATCCACCCCTCACCCCAATGCATTCTCTGCTATTGCTGTGAAAGGAGTAACTTCTGCTATTACTCTGAAAGGAGTAATTTCTACTAATGCCTATGCAGTCCTAGATTATTTATTTCTTCGGGTGCTTGAGGAAAACTAGCCAGGCTGTATATGCATTCTGGTGAAAAGTTGCATGGGCTGTTGACTTACATGTTAATTTGGAGGCATAGTTCTTGTCCTAGTTGTGTCTTTTGCTGTTGAATGGCCCTGAAGAAAGTCATTATTGCCATGGTCCTGTGTTCTGTAACCTGTAAAACTGGCACCTACCAGTAAGATAGTTTGTGCTGTGTAGGTGGACAGTTATAGAGAAGATCTTGAAATTAGTAACATAGTAAAGAAAAGCTTAACAAATGAACTTTACCATAATTAGGAGACACTGTCAAGGTGCAGACTGATGACTGGCAACCTGCAGACTAGGGAAGAAAGTTCTCAGTTCATGCTATGAATATTATCGCAGCTGTGGGATATTTTTGCTGGAAACATTATTTCAGTTTTTATAGGACATTTCACCTGAAGAGAACATCAGAAAAATGGGAATACGAAATCCCACTGACTCAGTATGACCTCTGCTGGCCAGAGTTCTACTTCAGCAGAAAGCAAATGTGCAACTCAAAAGTAACTTTCTAAAGGCCTGTAAAATTGGGCACATTAGCTTTGAATAAGAGTTAATTAATATTTGTTGTACATTTCAGGCGTTAGCTGATAATGTCTCACACTTGTTGTTTTAGAGTATGAGAAAAATGTTAGTAAAATAGAAAACAAAATCAAACCTGGAAAAGTTCACGTTTTTAAATAGAGTATGTTCAACAAGTAAACGTAATATTTTTAAACTATATTCAAAATCAGCAATTTAGTAAATCACCATGAAGACTGTAGCAATTATGGTCACACTAAATAAATGATTAAATAGAACTACTAAGTTTTAAATTGTCAGTAAATAAAAATCTCTCTGCCATTTAGATAATGAGCCCTTTCTTCTGTACTGAAGTATATATCCTATGCTTTTAGTGCAGTTACATTGTACACAATAAATGATTTTCCATTCCTTTGTTTTTTAAATCTGTGTAGTTTTAAGATCTTCTTAAACTTTTTGGAGCTGTGAATAACCATTTCAAATCACTTAATAGGGAAATGAATTGCATTGTTAAGAATTTATTTTTAGTAAATAATAGACAAAATAATGGCAATTGTGCCTCATTGTCACTCAGTATTTAGTATTTCAGTTGGTAAGTACTGATCAGATCCTGGCAAAAGCTACAGGAATGTTTTAACTACATATAACAAAGAAAATTGCTTTGGCATCTACAATTGCTAATCAAACAGGCCAAATGCATGAAAGCTTATGGATTTTCAGTCCTCTGACTCTCTTGCATTTAATACTAACTGGTGAAAGAAGAGCAAACAGAGAAAGAAATGATTGGAGTGGGGTCTGTAGCTTCAGTCTCATTATGAGAAGTTTTATTAATTACTGAAGAATAAAATGTCATTTATGGGCTAGATTCATAGAAGAGTTAGAGAAAGCTCACAAATGACCTAGCTGTGTATTTAAACTTTTTTTTTGGTTGAACTTTACTCCAAAACTTCAGTCCCAGGCTCTGATCCTGAGGGCACTTAAAATCACTGAATGTGTAAGCTTCTGTGAGTGAAGATAACCATGCGGTGAGAAATACAGGGTTTTGCACACCTAGAAATGTCCAAAATCTAATTGAGCAAGCCATTGCTTAAGAGGTGAGAAAGCAGCTCAGTAAACTTGCAGTAAAATCTCATTTGCCTAACAGTGTCTAAAAAGGCAGTTTGTGAATGTATTTTGACTGCAGTGCTAAGTCTCTGATGTGTAATCTCACAGAGTTTTTGTACATTAGGCACAACTGCCATCTCTCATGGGAAAAGCTCAGGCTTATCAAAGTGCAAGATTCTGGTTTCTCATCTAAAGAGGCACATAAATTATTGACAGGGTAAGAGGGAGATGTCTTCTAACCTTTGCACGTCTAAATGTGCAGTGTGCAGTGCCTTGAGGTTATTAATTTTGCATATCAGAAGCAATACCATTGTGCTGGAAATAGCTTGGCACCTGGCTTAATTAACCTGGATTTTCATTACAATACTGATGAAGTACAGCATTGAAATGAATATCCTCCTTCAGGAATCAGTCTTCATCTGAGACAATTCTCTCAAGAGTCACAGCTGGGCCTCAACCAGTAATGGAGTGGTCTTTGATGTTCCTTTTCTACCTTACATAGTCATTTATTCAGTCATTCACTGCATGTGATATACTGAGTCCTACTATGATATCTACATGAGCATGGGAAGTTATGATTCTGATATACACTGGCACACCAGAGCCAGTTTCCTATACGTAACAGAAAACAAAACACAAGCACTCAAGGTTTAGGACATGCAAGGAAACAGCAAATTAAGGCTTTTGAAGAGCGTACACTGGCTGTTAGCATACCATAAAGCCTATTTTTGATTGCTATTATTGATTGTCACAGTAGCTAGATTAAGGTATGATAGAGTGTCTTCCCAACTTCATTAAACTATCTACCTGTAGTTTTTCACCCAATTCTGCATCATTAAGAAAGGTTGGATGTGTTACTCAGATTCAATAACAGCTGGGTATTTTGACTTCTGTGGGTCTAGTCCTAGCTCTACTACTGTGTTACTGATGCACTCACTGAGTGTGTACCATTGAATACTCCAAGCCACATGTAGGTGCAAAAAATCAATGTTTAGTAGCGAGATCCATTTCAGCAATTTCAAGACAGTTACCTACTAGTGACTTGTTAGTCACAGATACCTACTTTCTAAATACTTCTTGGTTACAGCTCATTCTGCATTATCAACTTGACAAAAAAAAAATTAATAAAAAATATTAAGAAATTAAAATTTTGATAAATTTAAATGAATGTGTTCTACTATGTAACTACGATACAGAAAGGAAAACATGAGCCTACAGCTGACTGATGTTTGTAGTACAGCTCCTAATAGGGTTAAACTTTTGCAGTGGAATTTTAAAGAATGTGAGAGATAATCTCTCCCTTTAAAGTTGTCTTGGAACACAGAGACATTAATCTCATGCTTATGGTATCCAACAGCTTGGTCCTTGGTAGTAATTAATAAGACTTACTTTCAGTTGCTGCTAAAATTCGCTTAGCCATGGTTTCCAACTAATGTGTCTCAAGTACCTGCCTGCATAATTATGTTGGTTGAGGTTATGCAAATTATAGCACTCAAAAATAATTACTATTTTGTAGCATGATATCAACTATAACATCTTTCTGCTTTTTGACCAAAAAAACCCACTAATCAATCCAACCATTCTTCCAAAGAGGAGATGATAGGCTGATACTCTGAAAACTGACAACGCAACATCCTTGCATTCCACATCCACAGAAGAGCAGACTATGATGTATATTATGATGTCACAATGTTAGATAAGCAAACAAGCGTTGTTTGGTTCAACTGTTTAGAAAATCTTATCCTTTGTCTTACCACTGTTTATGACAGAGATGCATTTATCAGGTATAATGAAATAGTCACATTGATGAACACCCTAAATCAGCAAAACATTAGAGCAATTGCATGTGCTGAGCACATGTCAATATAAATTAAGCAAATGAGATAATTTTGTATGTTCAAAATAATTCCCTAGCAAATAGACAACAAAACATTTAACCTAGTGTAGATATTTAAGAGCTCATAACATTTTACAATGCGGAATTAAAACATTCTGTGTTGGTCTAAGAATCAGGGTGTTCTTATGAATTTACAGTTGTCTGGTATCCCCAAGAAGAAAGTCAATCAAAACATCATTAATGAATTTTATTATTTAAGAATATGATCAAATCAAGTTGCAGTTTAAACATTGCAGTGATACTACGTATTCCCTTGTTACTAGGACTGTCTTGGCATTTTGTCTGCAGTACTTCATTATTTTCATGACGTGCACATCTTCTACTGGTAGGAACCCATCCGTTAAAAGTAAAGACACTAGCAACTTCTCTCTTTATGCACCGTTCCTTATAAACAGGCAAAATTAATAGAGTGACTATGAAATCTACACCTACATTTTCCTTTCACTTTTTAATACAAGTTGCGATAAGGCTTTTTTATAAATCACTGCTTGCATTGTCTCTTCACTGCAAGGCCACCACACTTTCATGAATAACATATAACTGAGCATAGAGAAAGGTGCTTTAAAAATATATGATCAGTACTCCTTTAGTTTCCCTTTTGGAACTATCTGTAATACAGATTCTATCTGAACTGTCAAGCTTCTCCCATAACAATGAGTGCAATGTTTCATGTCAGCGTTACACGAAGTTTGAACTCCTAACAACAACAGCTCTGACTTTTCTTTTCAAACATATTTCAGAATCTGAACTTCATGTTCCTGCTTGAAAACATAAGTAATGTGAACAAATATCTTCCTATTCTGTGGGGACTGGGATTTATGATAAAAGAAAAACAGGCACTAGAAGCAATGTGTGCTCCTCGCATAAAAAAGGAAACAGTCAGCTAAACCAGTGTAGTGATGGAAAACAGAGTGGCCTTTGATAGATGTGTAAGGACATATTTCTTCATCATGAGAAAAGGAAACATTCTGGAATTGTAGAAAGATCCGTAAGCTCTAGCACTAAAATTTGTTTCAGCTCACTACACATCAGGAATGCAGTGTACTAATAAACTGCAAAACGAGATGGAGGAATGAAAGGAAAAAACAAGGTCTACGTTTCCTTCCAAAGGATATGAACTAATTTTGTTTAAACCTCTCAGACTGTTAGTGCCAAAAAATGTCCTACTATTTTACCAAGACCCCCAAAGCAGTATAAGGATTATTATTCATGTAACTTAAAGGCCGTGGAATATTAATCTTTCAATTTAAAACTTTCTATAATTTCAGCCTTATGATTTATTTCCAGGGAAGAATATCTAAATCCCCAGAATTACTTAGATAACTAAATCCTATCTAGCCACATAATCCCCCTTTTGACAATGTGCTTAAATATCTTAGCCTTTTATTGAGGACATAAGCTCTGTACATCACTTTACTGTTGTTGATGAGTACTTCCTATGTGAAGTATTTTTCTGTTATGTAAACTTAAAGGAAGGCTCCACTTTTTTAGCACTTAACAACTACCTTTTCTCTTGAGAGTATTCAGAAAACATGACTGTTTCAGAAAGGTAAACATTTGATTTCAACATCAAATGAGTAAAATGAAAAGGTAAAAAAGTTAAAGCTAACCACTGTTCATCCTTTCGAAATACAGATACCTTAAGGCAATGACATTTAAACCCTTATGACTGCCAAATTAAGTTTATAGCATGTAAGATCAAAGCGTGTTCAAACTTGACACTGTTGAATTAAAATTGTTCTTCAAAATAATTCCTTTCCTCAGATTTATGGCAGCTTGAACATGGTCATTGCATAACATTAGTTACTCCTCTACATTTTCATCATTTTAAGGAGATGTAATGAAAACTATCTACTGTGACTACAGTTTGTTTGGCACAAACAGTAAAAACTGTAAGAACTGCTCAGATGGTGAATTGTGATAGGGCTATTTTCACTTAGGCTATAATTCAAAAGAGTGTATTCACACTGGTACCTGATATTTGATTCTGTATCTATGATAAGCTGATCTAAGGAATGTCCTGAGATCATCTACTGTGACTTTGGATCAGCTGCACAACTAGTTTGCAATTGTAGGGATTGAGTGTTTTCTGCTCAAAATGTTGCTATGAAGTAAGCATATTCTCCTGAATCTGACCTGTTTCTATTTTATATTTAGTGACTGCTTTTTGATAAACTTTGCTTAACTAACACAGATGTTTAATATATTCAGTAATTTGATGACATATAATTTCTTGGATCTCTAGATCTCATTATAGTCTGTGCTTTTAAGATAATGATTATATATTACACTTACCATAATTTTTAAATTTAACTTTGTAGGAAGAGAACAATTTATCTGAGTAAGAAAGGATATTTGGACTAACAAAAATTTAAAATACAGACTGAAGCTGCATGATTTATGAAACTTTTCATGTTCCTATCTACATGAATACTCCCTAGATTTTTCTTGTTGTTTATGAAAGACTAGCCAAAATTTCAACATGTAGGAAAAAAAAACAAAACAGCTACGCAGGTCAAACTCTACTCTCATCTATAACAAAGCAATCCAAATTTCACTAGATGAAGTCACTGATTAAAAAAGGGAAAGGAGAACCTAAATTATTACTTCCAGATAAGGAAGTTCCTGGAAATTATTCCCTTAAATCTTAGAAATGGAAAAATCACCTCTTCCTATTCTAAGATAGAATCACTGTTAAAAAAAATTACCTGGCCTGGTTTAACACCAGCCATATCAGCCACATCTTTTCAGCTACAAAACATTCTGTAGTTTGGAGACTCTAAAATGCTGTGTTATTGCCTCAAACCCAAATGTTGTGTTAAATAAGTAAGAATTCACAGTATTTCAGTGATTCCTTTTCACTATATACCTAATTTTCTACTCCCCAGCTAGCAGAATTTTCTTGAAAGAAACCAAGCATTTTCTGTTATTTTAGGGCATGTACATGGAGACGAATAGATCAAATAAAATATTGCATAGGGTAAAATTTCATATCAGGCTTGATTTTTAACACTGCAGATGAAAGCTTTAATTTAGCAATATGATACACAATCAGTTAAATCAGCTGAGAGATTTTGTTAATCTCAATGGGTTACTCATAAGAATCTGGATCTGGATGAAATTTATCAAAACCATTACTTTGCTGAAAGTGAAATAGCTATTAGTGTGTTGAATCTGTGAGTTTTACATTAGTTATATGATGAGTATCTCACACAATTCGCCACCAGCCTGTTGGGAAATCTGTTTAAGAAACTGATTTAATGTCTCTCATGTTATTTACAAAGGGTGGGCCACTTCATACTTTGCATGACATGTACACACATATAAAATAAAACATGTCTGAAAGGCAGGCTCAGTAAACAAATTCACAAAATAGATTTCATACACTCAGAAAAGTGCCTTGAACAAATGCCATTATTATTGAAGACTGTTGAGATTTTTAACTACTTTTGAAAGTATCAGCCACAACAGGCAGGATAGTTTTGGAGGTATTGAAAATTATCAAACACTTTAATTACTTCCTGTATCTGCTATTTTTTTCTCACAAAACATTTTAGTGACTGAGTGCATTGCCTTTTGGCTTTTATTCAGAAGCTAAAATGATCCAGGAGTTTATTTATAAAATTTGACAACTTGTCTCCTTATGACCTACAAAATGACGGGATTTGGCAAAATGATCTGAAGAATTAGCTTTCCCCAGATAAACAACAAGATGCCTGCCACCTAAGAAAATCCGCCTGGGAAAACAGATTTTCTTTAACCAAAAGTTAGAATAATTCTGTTATGACTAGCATTAAATAACCAAGTTCAACTGTTAAAGCAGGAGCAAGTACACACTCCTTTTTAGCTGTCTTTGCACAGTATGTGATTTGATGTCTCAAGAGAACTTTTTCAACTGGAATAAAATCTTAATTGACATAGATTGACACTAAGTGTTCCTATGTGCAGCAGAAACTGTGTACTCAATTTTTTGACGAAGTATTTCCCCAAAAGACTAACTTCTGAAAGCAGTATTTTTTTAAGGAAATTAAAAAAAAAAGAAAAAAGAAAATACAACAGAGATGCAAAGAGGTGCATACTTAAAATGAATCATAGAATCATAGAATCATAGAATAGTTAGGGTTGGAAAGGACCTTAAGATCATCTAGGTCCAACCCCCCTGCCATGGGCAGGGACACCTCACACTAAACCATGTCACCCAAGGCTCTGTCCAACCTGGCCTTGAACACCGCCAGGGACGTAGAATTCACAGCTTCCCTGGGCAACCCATTCCAGTGCCTCACCACCCTCACAGTAAAGGCCTTCTTCCTTATATCCAATCTAAACTTCCCCTGTTTAAGTTTTAACCCATTACCCCTTGTCCTGTCACTACAGTCCTTAATGAATAGTCCATCCAGCATCCCTATAGGCCCCCTTCAGATACTGGAAGGCTGCTATGAGGTCTCCATGCAGCCTTCTCTTCTCCAGGATGAACAGCCCCAACTTCCTCAGCCTGTCTTCATACGGGCAGTGCTCCAGTCCCCTGATCATCCTCATGGCCCTCCTCTGGGCTTGTTCCAACAGTTCCATGTCCTTTTTATTTTGAGGACACCAGAAGTGCACACAATACTCCAGGTGTGGTCTCACGAGAGCAGAGCAGAGGGGCAGGATCACCTCCTTTGACATGCTGGTCACACTCCTTTTGATGCAGCCCAGGATACGGTTGGCTTTCTGGGCTCCGAGTGCACACTGAAGCAGGCTCATGTTCATTTTCTCATTGACCAACACCCCCAAGTCCTTCTCCTCAGGGCTGCTATGAATCTCTTCTCTGCCCAACCTGTAGATGTGCCTGGGATTGCTCCAACCCAGGTGTAGGACCTTGCACTTGGCATGGTTAAACTTCATGAGGTTGGCATCAGCCCACCTCACAAGTGTGTCAAGGTCCCTCTGGATGGCATTCCTTCCCTCCAGCATTATCAACCTAACCACACAGCTTGGTGTCATTGGCAAACTTGCTGAGGGCGCGCTCAATCCCACTGTCCATGTCAGCAACAAAGACGTTGAACAAGACCGGTCACAACACTGATCCCTGAGGGACACTACTCATTACTGGTCTTCAGCCAGACACTGAGCCATTGACCACAACCCTTTGCGTGCGGCCATCCAGCCAGTTCTTTATCCACCCAGTGGTCCATCCATCAAATTGATGTCTCTCCAATTTAGAGACAAGGATGTCGTGTGGGACAGTGTCGAATGCTTTGCACAAGTCCAGGTAGATGACATCAACTGCTCTATCCCTGTCCATCAGTTCCGTAGCCCCATCATAGAAGGCCACCAAATTGGTCAGGCAGGATGAAGCTGTCACCAAGCACCTTGTTGTTTTTCATGTGCCTTAGCATGCCTTCCAGGAGAATCTGCTCCAAGATTTTGCCAGGCACAGAGGTGAGACTGACTGGTCTGTAATTCCCCAGGTCATCCATTTTCCCCTTCTTGAAAATGGGGGTTATATTCCCCTTTTTCCAGTCATCGGGAACTTCACCTGACTGCCATGATTTCTCAAATATGATGGCCAGTGGCTCAGCAACTTCATTTGCCAGCTCCTTCAGGACCCGTCGATGGATTTCATCAGGACCCATGGACTTGTGCACATTCAGATTTTTAAGATGGTCTCGAACCAGATCCTCTCCTACAGTGGGCGCAAGGTTTTCATTCTCACAATCCCTGCGTCTGCCTTCCAAGTCTTGGGTGGTTTGGTCAGAGCCTTTGCCAGTGAAGACCGAAGCAAAGAAGTCATTCAGAACCTCAGCCTTCTCCAAATCCTGTGTAGCCAGCTCTCCCACTAGCTTCCAGAGAGGGCCCACGTTGTCCCTAGACTGTCTTTTAATTGCAGTGTCCCTAAAGAATCCCTTCCTGTTATCCTTAATATCCCTAGCCAAGTTGAATTCTAACTGGGCCTTAGCTTTCCTAACCTGGTCCCTAGCATCCTGGATAACATCCCTGTATTCTTCCCAGCCCACCTGTCCTTGCTGCCACCTTTTATAAGCCTCTTTTTTTCCTTTGAGTTTTCCTCAGGAGCTCCTTATCCATCCAAGGAGGTCTCCTGGCCCTCCTGCTGCACTTCCTTCTAGTTGGGATGCAACAGTCCTGCGCTTGTAGCAGGTGATCCTTGAATACCAACCAAGAGTCTTGGGCCCCCCTGCCCTCTAGGGTTATATCTCATGGAACCTTACTAGGCAGGTGTCTGAAGAGGCCAAGATCTGCTCTCTTGAAGTCCAGGGCAGTGAGCTTGCTGCATGCTCTTCTCACTGTCCTGAGGATCTCAAATTCGACCATCTCGTGATCGCTGCATCCAAGGCTGCCCTGGAGCGTCACATTTCCAACCAGCCCTTCCCTGTTGGTGAGCACTAGGTCAAGCATGGCACCTCTCCTTGTCGACTCCTCTATTACTTGCAGAAGGAAGTTGTCTTCCACACAATCGAGGAACCTCCTGGATTGCTTGTGCCAGGCCGTACCATTCCTCCAACAGATAGCAGAGTGGTTGAAGTCCCCCATGAGAATAAGGTCCTGTGAGTGTGAGGCTTTTCCTATCTGTCTAGTTCTTCATTCACAGAGTCTTCTTGATCAGGTGACCTGTAACAGATCCCCACAGTAATGTCTCCCATAAATAATTGTTTCAGTTTAACAATTAACTGTACTGAGAAATCTTGAACATTCTGCTAGTGTTACTTTGTTATTTATATAAGTAGTATGTGTCAACTAAATATTTTAAGAGCATGACAAAAACTGGAATGCTACAGTAGTAGATTTCATAATGCACATAACTCTCGTGTCACTAAGCCATAGTTGCTAATATAAGACATCCCAGTTTACCTAAATTGTGAATCTTCTATGACACATCTGTCAGATAATTCAGATATGAGGAATAATTTCCCATGTGCTAGGCATTCCAAGATGACAGTGGTGCATTCAATGATGCAGACTAGTATTCTTTTATATGATAAAAAGTATATAAGCTTAATTCTATACTTATCTGTGTAAATAAACAATAAAATAATACTTCACGTAAACTTACTTTTTAGACTAATGACTGTAGTGATTTTAAAGTGTCTAAGAACAGTCAGTTAAAATTTTATATTTAGCATAATGCAGTTGATTTTTTAATGATGTCAATATTGTTATTGTTTAGAAAATATTTTCTTTGTTTTTTACTTTAATAAAGGATGAATATTACTTATCATTTCTGGAAATGAAAGACAGAACTGCTTTAGTCTATATATCAGTAATTACCACAGTCAATATATTTTATCCAAAACAAGGATGGCAATCAACTTTCCTAAGACTTTCAAGTGTGCTTTATAAAGTCTCGAATGTGTCTTTATTCTGACCTGTAAAAAGACTGGATTTGACAAGATGATCTGAAGAATCAGTTTTCTCTAAGAACAAGATGCCTGCTACCTAAGAAAATCCTCCTGGGAGGATGGATTTTCTTTAAGCTAAAGGTTAATAATTCCAGCATAGTACAATGACTCAGTTTAAGGTATCTTGAAACTGAAGCAACTACACAGTTCTTCTAGTTTTTTTCAGGTTTTAATATAGTATGAAAATATGCATGTGCATAAACACATACCTTCCAAAACTTTTTTCATCCAATAGCCCAATTCAATTCTTATGTTAAATTCTAGTACTATCAGATGGAGATTGAGAGTCTAACTCTAGATTTCTAATCCATCACTGAAATTTCTTAAGGTTACAGTATTTTCGGGATGTTTCTAAGATGTTTAGATAGCTATACATTTTGAAAGCCCTAGTGGCACTGATACTGGCAGTTCTTGCCAAGCATTCAGTGGGAAGCTGGCATTTACTTTTTTTCCCAAGGCTGTATAAATGTCTGGTTGTTTACACTGCTGTTATCTCAGGAACTAGGCTGGAGTGTCTTTCTGTAGTAAGGGCACTGTCGTTCATGTGCCCTTATTGGCATTAGGAGAAATTACAATAATGATGGACTACAGCTTACGTGTTACTTAGGTGTTAGGATCATCAGATCATAGAATGGTTAGGGCTGTAAAGGGCTTTAAGATCATCTAGTTCCAAACCCTAGGACTTCTTAGGACTGACAGCTCAGCTGTCAGTGTTCTTACAATTCTGTATCTGACCAAGCTTAAACATTCTAAGGATGGGATTTGTATCACTTTTGTCCATTTTATAATAGCGATGAAGTCAAGATCTAGCAACAGCACAAAGCCTGTGCGATTAATTGTAGTTAAAGGGGTTTTTAAAAGCTGGGGTATTTCTTTTGACACCAAATAACATTGTTCGTATTTCATGCATGTTTAACTTTGAGATAGAGAAGTTGAATTAGAAAAAGAAACAACTACAGCCTCTTGAGAACAGATTTTTCCTTTAAATTATATTTTTGCATTATATGAAAATATATTGTTTTCTAACAAGACACTTGTTATTTTGTTTAATAGAAAAGCACAAGAAAATTCTAGAAGCATCTGTGATTCGATTTCTCAAGGAACAACTGATGCTATGTCTAGTGGAGAAAATTGACAAAACACAATTACATTTCGAATTTATATATTTTTAAATAGGGTTTAAATTGTTTAGAATCATAGAATCATAGAATTGTTAGGGTTGGAAAGGAGCTTAAGATCATCTAGGTCCAACCCCCCTGCCATGGGCAAGGGACACCTTACGCTAAATCATATCACCCAAGGCCTCATCCAACCTGGTCTTGAACACTGCCAGGGATGGAGCATTCACAACCTCCCTGGGCAACCCATTCCAGTGCCTCACCACCCTAACAGGAAAGAATTTCCTTCATATATCCAGTCTAAACTTCTCCTGTTTAAGTTTTAACCCATTACCCCTTGTCCTGTCACTACAGTCTCTAATGAAGAGTCCCTCTCCAGCATCCCTATAGGCCCCCTTCAGATACTGGAAGGCTGCTATGAGGTCTCCATGCAGCCTTCTCTTCTCCTGGCTCAACAGCCCCAACTTCCTCAGCCTGTCTTCATATGGGAGGTGCTCCAGTCCCCTGATCATCCTCGTGGCCCTTCTCTGGACTTGTTCCAACAGTTCCATGTCCTTTTTCTGTTGAGGACACCAGAACTGCACACAATACTCCAGGTGAGGTCTCACAAGAGCAGAGTAGAGGGACAGGATCACCTCCTTTGACATGCTGGTCACGCTCCTTTTGATGCAGCCCAGGATATGGTTGGCTTTCTGGGCTGCAAGTGCACACTGCCAGTTCATGTTCATTTTCTCATCAACCAACACGCCCAAGTCCTTCTCCACAGGGCTGCTCTGAATCTCTTCTCTGCCCAACCTGTAGCTGTGCCTGGGATTTCTCTGACCCAGGTGTAGGACCTTGCACTTGGCATGGTTAAACTTCATGAGGTTGGCATCAGCCCACCTCACAAGCGTGTCAAGGTCCCTCTGGATGGCATTCCTTCCCTCCAGTGTATCAACTGAACCACACAGCTTGGTGTCATCAGCAAACTTGCTGATTTCTTCACTTTACATTTTCTTCACTTTACATGAGGCTTTACAGCCTAAATTTAATAAATAAAACTTGTGTTTGCACTTGGCATGTTCCAAAGGATTTTTTATCTCATTTCCTGCTTTTAATTTCAAACAAACTTCTGCAGTAAGTAGGCTTTGGCAGCATTTTGAAGCAGCACATTTGCTTCTGCAAATGCTAATTGGAAGATTTTGTGGATAAAAACCACAGTAAACAGTTGATAATCTCAATTAATGTCAAGTATTTGCTGTAAAATTGTTTCCAGAGAGATTTTGATGTCAACATGTTTCTTCCTGGATGGTTGCTTTACCTAGAATACTGCTTTTATGTGAAGGCAAGCCTAAAAACTCAGAGAACATCAGAGAACAGCCAAGTGTAGGCACATTTTTCAGTCACTGTGATAATCAATGTCTATTTTCTAAATAAAAAATTAATCAGTTTAGAGAAAATACAACTAAATTAGAAATGGAAAAAAAATTCCTTTTCCAAAGGTACCTGAATCTGGAACAGAGCTGCTCAGATTAGCCCGCATATCTCCTCTTTATTTGTGGTTTAGTAATAAAAACTCGGCTGAAATGATTTTTTTAATTATCTATGTCTAGCAAATATGACTGAATCATTGTAATGTGTGGAATAATATTAAACTTTATGTGCATGTTCTTTGTAACAATGTGATATATGAAATGTTTTGGAACAATTCGTGTGTCCTACACAACAACAAATTATAAGGTTGAAACAATGGCTTGATGTTAATGCAAAAGACAATGCCTTTGTTAAAAAAAAAAAAAAAAGTTTAAATTTTAAATGTAGCATCACATGAAACTCCACACGCCTGATTTGCTCTACACATTGTCCTCCTTTGGACAATGCAAGTGCATGTTTTGCATTTTTCCATTGAAGGACGGCTTTTCCATTCCACTTTGGGAAACACTTGTAGGAGCCAGGCATCAGAAGTCAGCAAATTATTTTAAACTAGATAGTACTGCCTTAAACACAACTCTACTTAGCATGTCTAAATATCTGAGTATTTAGTAATTTCAAATAAGACAAGAGTCCTTTCCTATAGTCTAGCCTGCTTCCATGCTCCTTCCAAAGCACCAGTTGTTTCTAAAATAAGATCTTTTCAAGGACATCTAAATAATTTCCTGTCACATCCATATCTGACTCTTACCAGTACACCAGTATGGAATTCAGTTATCAGCTGGGAAATGCAGACATACTAAACTTCAGTCTCTGCTAGGAGGTATTCTGCACGTTGTTAGAATGGGACAGTACCAGGAATGACATAAACGTTAACGGCAGAAATATGAAGCACTGAAGTTATTTACTCGGCATGACATTTTTAATGAAATATTTTCTTTCTGCCTGGGTAGTAAATGCAAAGCCAGATTTTTTCAGTACTTCAGCCAGTGTTAACAGGATCTTCCCTTACAGAGTCTGGGAGTCATTCTAGACATAATTCTTTCCTAAACAGAAAATCTTTTCACACCACAGTTCTCTTCAGATATTTTTATCTCCAGTGATTACTGGTAAAGTCCAGAAGAGGTGGCACTCTCTGAAAACTGTTCTGAGAAGCTGCTTCATTTTTTTCCCCTTCTGAAGGAAGAAGAGTGAATTAAAGAGGAAAGTCATTAGATGGAAAGAAGCTCATATACAGATTGAACTTTGCTGGAAGTAAAATTTCAGTGGGCTTAAACTCTGCTATGCGTCAGGCAAGTCTTGGTCTTATGTGTGGTTGTCTGCACCTCTGGAACCCTTGTTCAGAAGAGCGCCAGAATGCGCTTTATTTTTTACAGTAGGGAATATTCCTGACAGCACTACAGGTACATAGCCTGTTTTTTTTTATCACTACTCTAACACCAAAACTAAGAAAAAAAAACCAAAACTAAAAAATAAACAAGGGCAAAAATTGAAATGTAAATTGTGTAAATGGGAAGAAAATAAATAGATTAACAACACATACAGTTTTTATAAAACAGTGTTTCAGCTTTCCTGATTAATATTAAACTGCTATCACAGCAGAGAGAGCATGAAAGAGAAATATTTCCAGACAGAGAGAGTGGCATATGGAGAGAGAGTGAAAGAACACTGAAGTTATTGAAGGAAAAATGCACACAAAATTCATTAAAGCTGACATTATTCACTTTGTAAAACTGTGGTCTGTAAAAGGTGCTCAGATTTTATACTGCCACTATGGTGTTGAGAATAGCAGGCACCTCTGTTTAGGCATCCAAATCAGTCCCATGGTATTTTAACCAATATTATTTAAAAAGGAGTAATTTTTGAAAACACAGTTACTGTCTTTTCAGTATTTGTTAAGAGAGACATCCATTAAGACACACCTCAGTTCCTATACTATAAGGAACTAGCTAATGGCTTTGGATCCAATATCATTATTCATCTTGCTTTCTGGGTACTCACATTCACTTACTAATACACCATCTCGATTTTCAGACTTGATCTAAGATACCTGATTCTCAAAACAGACAGATATGAATCTGAATATTTTCATGTGAAGTTGTCAAAAAATCCTTATACAGCTGCCCACTAATTTTGATGCAGATATCTATCTCAGAATTAGATGCATTACGAAGGATCATCAAAAATGTCTTAATGAGCAACCCCTTAAAATGATGTAGAACTAGGATGCAGTCCTAAACCTGTACACTCCTTTCCTGGGAGCAGGGCAATAAGTTCCAGTTTTCTTTGTTTGTACAGACAGAAAGAGAACCTAAACCAGAAGGAATAAGCAGAAACTTACAGCTCTTTTGTAAAAAATAGCCCAGTTAAACTACTCAGGATGTAGGTTGAAATCTGTTCTTTACCTAATTTGACACAGGAATTTCAGCTTCAGTCATTTATCCTCAGTAAGTGTCTTTACTGTAAGGCTTTCAAGGTGTTCTGGACTGACAACATGACTGAAAGTAAAAATAGTTGACCAATACTTGGAGCGATTTTATTCTAATCTGTTTTCATATTTGTGGTCAGAACATGTCTGCAAAATGGAGCCTACTGAGGAAGAAGGTGCTTAGGCTGGGAGTGCTCCTTTGGGACTCAGCGGCAGCTAAGATAACAGCAGGCTGGAATCAGAACTGATGTGAACACAAACTCATAAGCAGAACTTGAAATGCAGCGAATGTACCTGTCTTTGGAGAAAGGTGGCAGTTAGTGATATCAGTGTTGCCTAAATGGGTAGTTAAGTGCCTAAAGTGGTGTATATTATCACTAAAGTCCTTTTGAGGAATAAAATCCAGCTATACATCTATTTCCAGGTATCTTCTAACTGAAACACTGTTTCATGGCAGTTTTATTTTGGTCATATTTTTACTTTATCTGTTCTTTTCTCAGGCACAGTATTTGTTCTAGTAAACTCTGATAAAAAGAGGTCAGCTGAGTTGTTTATGTAACTTCTATTTCTGTCTTATTCATGTTCCAACACTACCATGACACTTTGCAATACTTGAGCACAGGATTATGAATTCTTGGTTTCTGGCATTTCTCTTGAGCTTCTGACAGTAAGAAGAAAATCAAGTAGAGAGTCTGGAGGAAGTCAACACTTTACAACTTATTATTTTAACAATAATAGCACTGCAGTTTTGCTCAGATTAACATGTCGCCATCAATCTAAAATGGAACCCCTTCCAGGCATCCCTCACCAAGTAAGTCTGGAAATAAAAAAAAACCCAAACCATATTTATATAGACATATGTGCATTTTTGCAATCTTCAGCAAAGTAATTGAAAGGCAATGGAATGGACTTGTGACTTCTCATTACAGCTGTCTTATTGTTCTCTGCACTCGCTTATTTATAGAATAAGTCTGATGCTAATTTGACTATGGCAAATATTTTAAAACAACCTGTCAGGTTTACATAAGGATCCCATGATGGTAAATGTCTGGCATTTCTTCATCTTTATTGTATTCACTTTCCCAAACGTACCTTTCAAGTAGGTATCATTATTAATCCCTTTTATAAAATTCAGAATTTAGAGATCGCATACACAAAGACACGGGACTTTCAAGATGTAGGCACTGCAACATTTGGCTTTTAAAATCCCATCCAAACACTGAAGCCATTAATTAGGCTAGTTAATTTTGCATCCTGAAATACAGCCTAGGAAGAATTAGAATGGAATTCAGAACGGTTAGGGTGTTGAGCAGAGGTCATCTAAGGTATGAATAACTAAGCTATACTCATTGAATAGCCTCTGTTCTGTTAGAAGTTGCTTTTTTATCACCAGAACAAGGTCTATAATTTCAGACCAGCCTCATGGTAAATGCTTTAGTCACCGTATTTTCTGCATGTACTCTAAGAAAAGTGGAAAAGTTTCTCTGGGTACATCTTAACTGTTCTGGTTATAAGCAATTTAGTCTGCTTGTGTACTGAAGTTCATAACCAATTCAATTGAATGATTCCAGAAAAACAAAAGCCAAATATTGAAATAAATTATTTATGCTATGATGTACTTTACATTGCAAATAGCAGTGCCACCTGCATTTGAATTTTTTGCATTCTCTGTACCAGGCTAGTGATAGCTTTAGTGGGGAGTGGGTCGGGGACCCAGGATTTTGTGGAGTTTGCAGTACTTTGTCAAAGAAGTATGGCACTGAGATACACCATGGAAAACAGCTTATGTCCCTTTTCACAGCTGTAAGTGGCACTGGTGTCATAAAGTGGGACTGAGACTACTTGAATGACTCCGCAGATATACTAACTAGGTCCCGGTGGTCTTTAACTTCCGTCTATATCCCAAGCCAGCGAATATCATAGGTGGACCCTGTGGGCAAGTCCTACTCAACTCCGCAGACTAAGGCAAGGGAACACTTTCAAAACCTACAGAAGAAAGATCCTTAAGAAATCCAGGGTCTAGTTTTGGATACATTAAAATTTTAGTATCCACTGGACCTTCCGTAACATATTCAGTCCTCCTCTCTACTTTCCTTATGTCTTTCTTTTTCTTTCCCACAATGACTGATAACAGTCTTTTTACATATCACTGATCACCATTGAATTTCTTGATATAAAAATGTTGAATTGGAGCTCATATAAACACAGATAAGTTTAATACTACAAAAGTTGGCATGATATTCTTCTGGGAAAATGCTCTGCAGGCCTGGTCTTCAAAACAGACAGTGAGAAGAACTTAAAATAATTGGGGGGGGGGGGGGGGAGTGTTTAAAAAACAACATAAAGTCTTCATAAATTATTAGTAGAAATGTGCATTAAAAACATTCTTACATGATTACTCTATGTTCCTATTTTACTATACTATCTCAATACTTGGTAGAGAAGATAAAGTTTTATAAAATGATAACATTTCACCAAGGCTTGCAGTGACAGGATAAGGGGCAATGGCTTAAAACTCAAAGTGGTTAGATTTATATTGGATAGAAGAAAGAAATATTTTATGATGGGAGTGGTGAGACATTCTCTGTTGCTCAGAGAAGCTGTGGATGTCCCGTCCCTGGCAGTGTTCAAGGCTAGGCTGGATGGGGCTTTGAGCAGCCTGGTTTAGTGGAAGGTGTCCCTGTCCATGGCAAGGGGGTTGGAACCCTGTTCGACATACAGTTCTTCCAACCCAAACTATTCTATGATTTTATAATTCTGAGAGGATGAATAATGACTGATATTTACTATAGAATTATGATGCAGTAACCAAAAGGACTAAACAAAATGAGAGCACAAACCTAATAAAGTAACTGTGAAGATCCTTCCTGCAGGATGTTGCTGAGAATTCATACAATTTCAGAAAGCAGTCAAACTTACTGGATTATTAAGCACAAGTAGACCAGCATGACCTCATTAAATCTCTGAGATGCAGTCTGCTGCAGGGCACAGAAATATTCCTGGAAGGTACCAGATTGTTTCCCTATTGATTCTATACATGTATTGCTAGTTATTATTGGACAAAGATAAGTGGGCTAGGTGGAATTTTGTTTGGTCTGGTCTGGTATAGCCATATCAAAATACTAATACTAATGAACTTGGGCCAGCAATAGCTCTTGTAGTAAGACAATATCATCGTCTTTTTATAAACTGGGATCTGAAGTAAAATAATTTTCAGCCTCATCCTATACCAATTCTGTACCTAATTCTGTAGGTTAACAGAAGTAAACAAGTTACATTTAATTGCAGGCTTTCCGACACTCGACCCAGATCTCACAGCAAATCCACAGTAGACATCTCCTTAGTCTATGTCCTTCAGCAATAGCTTTAACAACTTAATTGACTGCCTTTCTCATATTGCACATTATGCAGTTAGGTAGAGATGAAGGCCTTTTAAATGCATGTAAAGCCAACCTGTCTTTATTTTTTTTCAAAAAAGAGAGAGTAATTAAATATCCTCAGCTCCTCCAGTGGGAAAACAGTTATTCTAATTTTAATGTAAATATTTTTAATTTTAAACATATTTTAAATTATCAGATATTTCCCCAGTTTACTAGCTATGTTTGCATAAAGTCTGAGAATGCGTGGTCTCATTTACTAGCAAGTGCACTGGAATGACACAACAGATTTTCAAATTCTGAGGTTTATGTGAAACTTCATAAAAATGAAACTCAGTGAAACTGGACAGGAATAAAGCCACAGATTTCACAACTTTACTACGCACAATACTATCAGAAATTCTAACAAGAAGTTAGAAACATCTCTCAGTGTTAGAACTGTGCCTCACTTCTGCAATAGATGCTTGGTAACAGTATGACTCGGTATGAACTGAAAAAAAAAAAAACAACACAAAATGTGGCTTTTCACTCCAGACAAGACGAAAGTCATAGAGCAAGACTGAAGGGAAAAGGCTGGCGAGAAGTATTTTGGCTGGAACTTCTAAAACGGAACCTTCCTTCATCTGTACTTCACATCGAAAGCCTTGTATTCATGCTTGGCTTTGTTTCTAGTTGGATGGGAAACAGTTTACAAAGCTATTTTCTCTCAAAAACAAATGAGATTTCATTAGGGGCAAAGAGGCAAAGAAAGATTCATCTGGCTGTTTGCCTGATTAGCTGTGTGGAATACACTGGTCATGTTATTCTTACATTTCTCTTGTACCTACTTTTAAGTCTCATATCTTTTACTAAATATGTTTCTCGTCCTCATCTTTCCTCTCTGTCAATGGAAAAAGGTTGTCATGACAACAATTATTTTTTTATATATACGTTTTAGAGGGATCTCTTCACATATTTATACATTGCTCTTTCTACTTCCCATTGTAAAATATCAGCATCCCATTATTTCACACTGCCAAGTGTTATCCATAGTTATTTCTAAATTATGATTTGGTAGTTAGAACTGGAGATAATCCAAGGATAAAATTCTACAGGGACCTTGATAAGAATGCCAGTAGAAGCAGCATTCACACAGATGGGACTATTATTTATATTGATCATTGGCACTGATTGACACAGATTGAATAAAGCTTACAAAACAAGGCTGAAATGCTTAGTTACTAAAAGGCCTATCAGTGATCTGTTTGATTTTTGGCCTGCTAAACCAATGGTGATTTCATAGTTTATTGCTGATCCTCAGCACCACATTTACTTAGAGTCTACTTCACTGAAAAGTCTCCTAGCATAAGCAGCGAAGCTAAATAGAAACACTGAAATTAATATTCTTATTGACAGAGAAGATCTGTAGAGTAAGTTCAAAGTTATATGAAAATAGTTTTCCTGGACATAGAAAATGTGTATTTAACTGGCATAAATATTTTCAGCATAAATTATATTTTTTTTTGTAGAAATATTAAAATTCAAGCTATGGAGAAGTATTAATGGCTGTATTAAGATGTCACCATTACAATTTTTTTAATACTATGAGGATATTAGGCAAAATAAGGTCAAGATTAACATTTCTGTTTAACATGCAAAGTTTGTAATAAGATTATTATGTGAACTGAAAACTGTGATAGAATGTAGGTGCTCATACTGGGCTAAGTGATCATTAGGACACATTTTTTTATGATAATTGAAGGATCACAGACAACAATTCACAAATGAAATTATCAAAAAGATTGCAATGTTACAGAAGAGTACCTGGTACTTTATTGATATACCTCATAGACTGATCTAGGATAACTAAACTATATCTCTGTTCAGCTAGCTGGTTGAAAATTATTAACCTGTTGAATCTTGTGATATAAAGCACAGTATTGATTCAAGAACCCTACCTATTTTTCATGCTTTGAAAATAGACTTTTCAAAACCAAAGGTTTGCAATAACTATTGGGAAAACTCCAGTTTCTTCTAGTGTTAAAAATTCTTTTTTTTCTGGTATTATTTTTAGAAACGGGCTAAATTTAGTATTTTTTTCAACATCATTGTTTTTTGATGGAAAACAGATTTGGACAATACCAAAACTAATTCCCAACGTGGAAACTTAGAGCTGTTGAAAAACAGAATCTTTATTTTTTTAAAAATAATTACATTCTGGCAAATTTTAAAGTATTTTTGTGTATACATGCTATTGTACTTACTGAGAAAAAAATATGGTTTAATGTCCTCTTTTCCCATTCTCCTTTATTTACCAAGCACTGGTCTCAGACGATTGATCTTAAATTACTTTACAAGAGAACACCACAGTAAATCAAAAGTTACTAGAGAGAGTTTTGGGGGGGAAGCAACTACATTTTCTATCAAATACTAAAAAGAAATTACATGAGAAATGTTTGATTTAGCTATTTCCTTCAGAAAGCTGAAATTTCACAAAGCATGACAAAGCAGAGAAGATATTCCCCAGTAACGGCAAGCCCGGTGTTTGTGGCATTTACTATAATGCAGGAACCCAGTGTTTTACCAACCTCAGCGGAGTCTTATGGACAATTAGGAAGTGTAGGCTGGGTTTATTTTCCCACAGATTTGGCTAGAAATTGTAGTCTGCATCTAAGAAACACTTCTCCAATGAAAATGTTCTTCCAAAAAAGTTTTATTTTTGCCAAAATGACATTTTCTTAGGGGAAAAATATGAACATGTTGCCAAACAGTTTTAGAGATGATTCATAGCTATAAGCCACACTGCAAGACAAAGATGAGCTCTTTAGTTAACTTGAATTACTTAAGCAGCTGAAGTAACAAACTGAAGGTTGACTAGTATTATTTCAGAAATATTTAGAAACTGACACAGTGTTTCTTACCATCGTGAATCAGTTTTGAGTGATCATCACTAATCAGACACAGGACTATCTTCCTTGTGGATTGTTCTACTACATACAGCCTGTGGGAGTGAACTGCTGGGAGTCTCTTTTTTTTTTTTTTTTAATATTTAAAAAAAAAATAAATTTTTAATTTCCTTCATGTAGTCAACTTCGAAAATGCTGTTCTGTCCAAAATGTTGAGTTTTGTTTCATTTTTTAATTTAATATCCAAACCTGGATCAGTTCTACATAATTTGATCATACTTGAATTTGTCTTCACTAGGTGTTTTCAGCTGATCTTGTCTTCACATTTTCTAGCTTCTAGGACCTTCTTTCATTGTCTTTTTTCCTACATCTCTGTAAATGTAAATGTATCCCTTCAGTGGTCTACTTGCCATCCAAGCACTCTTTCGTCCTTTTTTTCTCTCTTTTCTTTTGTTCTACCACTTTTTCCTCTTTTCTATTGTCACTCTGTATTAATTATACGAGTTCAATTTTTTTTTTTTTTTAATCAATACTTAGAAGTAGAAACTGGAAAGAGGATAAGATTTAAGAGATTTGAATAAGAGTGTGACTTAAAAGATACTAATAACATCAATGAAAACAATCTAGAATGTCATAAAAAACCTTGCTTAACGATGTGATGGGGCTGACATCACAGATTTAGCCAGGAGAAAAGAGTAAAAAATATAGGAACATTATAAATAAACTGTGTATTAGGGGTATGAGAAGATTAATGAAACAATTTGGCCTGGGAACTGGTATTTCAGGGCTACTGAACAATATTCAAATAGATGTCAACGACCCTCAAATCCCTTTATACTGTGTGTATAATTGCTTTATGTGTTCTTAGCTTGGCTTTCATTACCTTGAGCATATGAACAAGATTACCTCATCATTCATAAATAAATAGTATTTATTTAGCATAGTCACTTGTTCTTGAACAAACTCCATTAATCTTTTAAACACATTAAATCCTCCAAGGCATTATATTCTGGCACAGAGATGTATTTTCAGGCTTTCTGATAAATCTTTGACACTGGGGTGAAATTTTGGCAACACTCAAGGTAATGGCAGACCTCCCACTGGTTTCTAAAACTCCAATTAACAACATATATATATATATATATATATAGAGAGAGAGAGAGAGAGGGAGAGAGAGACAGAGAGTTCAACTGATTTTTGGTTTATATAATTTTGAGTAAAAATAATAATTTCCATTCTGTGATATTGTAACTGATTTCTTATCTATTATAGCCACCAGGATGTTACAGAACACCATATATGCACTCTAAATAACAAAAATTATGTGACCTCTAATTAGATTGCCTATATATGTTCTTTTGGCACACTGTTCCTGAAACAATGCAAAAGTTTTAGATGAACACCTACTGTAAAATTCAACATAATGAACCAACATTATATTATTTATCATCACGGTTTTCCATGCTGGATTTTGCATTTATTTGGTGTAAAATCTAAATTGAAAACTGAAATTTGAAAAAACTCCACTGAATTTCAGAATAAAAACAATAGAGCTAAAATTGGATGAATGTGGAAAAATAAATGGCTTGAATAAACCTGCTGTGATTTTTGAAAATTCAGTGAATAGGTCAGCACTTCAGCTGGTATAAATGAGTTTAAAACCATTGAAGTAATCTGAGGCGCATAAATCTCTATTAAAGGTTTGATCTCCATTTTCTTCTTCTTCTCCATTTCATTCAGGATGAATTTCAAAGCACATTATTAAGCATAATTTTATTGTATATTTTATTTTCATTATGCTTGAATAATTTACTGGACTTTGCTACATCATAGACTTTTAATAATCAGAAAAGTGTGTATGATTCAGTAGCATAAATTCTAAAATTAACTGCCATTTGCAGTCAGGTTATCTTTCCAAGATAGAAAAAATCAAATTTAACTTACAGTATAATTATGTTTATAAAATTTTAAAATACATTTCCTGTTTTTCCAATATAGCCTTAAGTTGAAGGGGAGAAAAGTAATACCAGCTGTTCCCAACACAAATAAGGCAAATTTTTAGATTATACTCCATCAAATCCACTATAAAACATCCAGACATATCCACTCTGAAGAGCAGTCCAAAAATCAACTATATAGAAAAATGTTGGCCCATATTTTTAGTAAGAGTATGACAATTAAAGCACATTTTCCCAATGTTAATAAATTATTTATATAACTTTCACAAAAATTCCATTTTACTTTCCTCTGATCATATTCATACAAACATTTTTAACAATATTCCTTTATTTTTAGCAATTATTCTGGGAAACTGTGATCAGCAGTAAAAAAATAGATTATACCACATATAAATGACAGGAGTATTTATGAAATGTTCATATGTAAGCATATTCAAGGCATGAAATACAAAATCTCACTGGTCACAAAGCAACTTTAAAGGTTTTTACAGAAGCTGGATCCATCAAACTATCTTTAGGATAAAATACATGAATATAAATTTTTCCATGCAATTTTTCATTCTGTAGCAGCATTTTACATGAGTACATGACGTAAATGGTCAGGATGGTAATTTCTTACACACACTGCACTCAATTTTTCCTGTATTAAGAAGTTAATTTCTGAAAATTAGAAGATGTATTCTAATGAGAAGCACCTTAGAAATTCAAAATTAAAAGATCTACTTATATTGCTTTCAGCTACTACAGTCTATTTAAAAAAAATCTGTCATGATTTAAACTACAGTTAAATCCAACTTGTGCAACACCCAAGGAAAATAAAAAGCTAAGCTTATTATTGCTGTCACTGAGATACATGGAAACTTTGTCTATTCAGCTTTAGTGAGCAAATCATCATTAATTAATGTATTTACTCAGTCATGAGTCTGGCTTTATATTACAATGATATTACAAACATAAAAAGCAAAAGCTTCACTTAAAAGCTTCAGAATTCCAAGTTATTAAATGATTTGAAGTGTCTAAAACCACAGACAGAGCTGGCATATCAAAAGCTCAAAGTTAAGGAGCCAGGAACCTAGCAGAAGCATTTGGACAATGCCCTTAATACCACACTATTCTATTCTCTTCCTGTACTTCTATATCTAGTTCTAGGCCTTAGTTCTAGTTCTATTCCATTCCATTAAAGAACCTCAAGAGAACTACATGTCTCACAAAGTAGTAATGATCACACTGTAGAGGAATAAACCCCTTTATGTTTTAGGTACTGTTACTCTTAAATGCAATGTTGTCTGAAAACTCCCAAGTACTAGTTGGTAGCGGTTGCCAGTTACCCCTTGAAGGCAACAAATACAGATTTTGAGGTAGACACAATGCAAAATGTGCTAACTTGTTATGACAGACTGTCAGCAGTTTTTTTTTTTGTTCCATGTCAAATGACACTATGGCTGTCTCAGTAAAAAAAAAGGTGTTACAACTCAAGCCACCAGACCTCAAACCACTTTAGTCCACTTATGCTTCTACTTAAGGAATCACTGTTTTACACTGCCTAGTTAAGTGAACAGAAAGATTGGCAAATAGACTGAAAGGGTCCTTAATAATCCAAAACTCCTCAAAAGATCGGATAAATAAGGCTTATCATTTACATAGAACAAGTTCAAACATAGTATTTTCCAATATTCAATTCAAGACACAGGAGCAGGCAGTCTCCATGTGCCTACAGTCGAGCCAGCAGGGAAGAAGACCAGCTTGGCTGAACAGGGAGATAGTGCTGGAACACAGTGGAAAAAGGGACTCTCGATCCATAAGGAGTACAAAGATCTTGTTAGGTTATGCAGGGAGAAAATTAGAAAGGTGAAGGCACAGCCAGAACTTAATCTGGCCACTGCCATAAAAGATAGTAAGAAATATTTTTACAAATATATATATTAGCAAAAAAAGGACAGCCAAGGAGAATCTCCATTCTTTACTGGGTACCAGGAAACCTAGTGACAGAAGATGAGGAAAAGGCTGAGGTACTTAATGTTGCCTTTGTCTCAGTCTTTAGTAGCCTGAACCATCCTTAGGGTACTCAGTC
This sequence comes from Pezoporus wallicus, assembly GCF_028554395.1. Lineage (NCBI taxonomy): Eukaryota > Metazoa > Chordata > Aves > Psittaciformes > Psittacidae > Pezoporus > Pezoporus wallicus. The sequence goes on from NW_026640488.1 coordinate 10,149,599, forward strand.
CCCCGAGCTGGATTATAGGATCACAGAATCATGGAATGTTTAGGGTTGAAAAGGACCTTAAGATGACAGAGATCAGGAGCTGACTGAAGTTCTCATAATACAAGAAGAAATTGTTAGTGACCTCCTGCTCCGTTTAGACATACACAAGTCTATGGTGCCAGATGGGTTCCACCCAAAAGTGCTGAAGAAGCTGGCAGAGGAACTCACCAAGCCACTGTAGTCCTGGTCTAGTGGGCAGGTCCCAGAGGATTGGAGGTTAGTCAACGTGATGCCTCTCTACAAAATCAGCAAGAAGAATGACCCTGGAAACTGCAGGCCTGTCAGCCTGAGCTCAGCGCTGGGGAAGGTTGTGGAGCAGATGATCCTAAGTGACATCACAAAGCATGTGGGGGAAAGAAGAGAGATCAGGCCCAGTCAGCATGGGCTCATGAAAGGGCAGGTCCTGCTTGACCAACCTGATCTCCTTATAAGGTGACCTGTCTGGTTGATGAGGGAAAGGCTGTGGACATTGTCTATTTGGACTTAAGTAAAGCATTTGACACTATCTCTCACAATTTCTCCTGGAGAAACTGGCTGCTCATGGCCTCGATGGGTGTATTCTTTGCTGGCTTGGAAGCTGGAGGGATGGCAGAGTCCAAAAACTGGTGGTAAATGGTGTCACATCTAGTTGGCCACCAGCCACTAGTGGTGTCCGCCAGGGCTCAGTACTGAGGCCAGTGTTGTTTCATATCTTATTATTTATATCTTTTAATATCTCTTAATATCTGGATGAGGGGATCAAGTGCACCCTTAGTAAATTTGCAGACAATACAAAGCTGGGATGGAGTTTCACTTTATGAAGCTATCACAGTTCATAGTAACACCGTAGAACTATGTCTTGGGTTCAGCTACAGCTGAACTATCTACAAACTATCTATATCACATTGCTCCTTTTATGAAATTGTGTTGTAGTCCTCCAGAATGGAAAGGAGAGTTGCAAACTGCTTACACTAGAGCATTAATCACTTACCTTCAGTTCTAGAGTATGCATGGAAGTTACAAGAAATAAAATTTTAATTTCTTCATCCTATTTATTGTGAAAATATGTACTTGCATGCACAGCAACATAGTATTTTATGAAGCCAGTTAGATTTATGGACTCCAGGTGGTCCTTGCATTCAAACACACAAATTTTCTCAGTGGAATGCTTCAAATTACTAACATGATTAAATTTTATCACAGCACACGTACTTTGCTAGGTCAGTGCTTATATGACACTTATGTTGTGAGCCACCACTTTGTCCCACATGGAGATCCTAAAATGCCCAATCCACGAGTACAGCTTCACTTCAACAAATGATAAATAAGATACATAACCTGGCCACTGTAGGAAATTAATTGCATTCGCTGTGTCTGGTGAGAGGTTACAATGTAGGGTGGTCATAAAGAAAATAGATACATCTGGTTTTGACAAGTCAAACAGAATGGCCAAAGAAGAAAATCACACAGCTTGTGCCAATGAGTAAATACAGTGCTGCTTCAGATAACTCACAATGCTGATTTAAAATCGTTATGATTTTTCTCACTTGCCCAGAAACTATCATGCTATGCTAAATTTAAGTTTATCTTTTCTGCATAAAAGTAAGAATATTTTATCCAAGGCACAGACTCAAATCTCAGTATTTTCATAAAGTATTCTCCAGAAAAAATAAACTGACTGATTTATCCTTCTAAAAGCTGAAATATCTTTGTTTGATATATATGACAAGATTTCAAGGGAAAGAAAATGTTTATTAGTAAGTTCTTTAGACAAACTACTGACTGAAAAAAACACGAGGTTTTATAGCTTACATCACTGTTTAGAAGATAGGGAAAATCATTGAAGATACAGTTAAAAGATAGAACTTTTTATGCTTTTTCACCATAAACATAGCATTTATTGTTTCATAGTAAATTTCTATTAACCCAAATAAATCTACTTTTCAAAAAGCTGAAGTTTCATGTTTCTAGGCATCTATCTGACTTCCATATCTTAAACCACTACAACACATGAATTATTAATATAAATAAATACATGTATACAGCTTTTCATTTATCTTTGCTATTTTCACTACTATTGGCTCTACCAGCTATCTATTACAGATATATCACAGATTTTTTTCTATTACAACCTCTGTTTTGAGAAGGCTTCTTATTTTAGATTAATTCATCTGCTGTCACTAGAATGAGTCCTACATTAGCAATGGATAATTCTCACTGCTGGTGGAGTTAAAAAAGCCTAGCTAGGATTATTTTTTTTTTTTAATGAAATGTGCATGTCATACTCATGATAACTCCATTTTTGTGTTTGCTTATGCATGCCCTTTATAGTCATACCAGGTTCTATTCACACCTCTCTTGTTTTCCACATCTGTAAAGTAGTCTCAAAAACTAAAGAAAAGATGGGAGAAAATTCTTGATTTATTAGTTCTAAATGAGCAGAACTGTGAAGTGACACAGCTACCAATCAAAATCTTACTTCTTAAAATTAGCACTGTTCCAGTTTAATATTTGTTATTATGTGATACTTCCTTCTGACTTAAATATTAATGTGGAATTGGGTAATTCTCCTGGTATAGCATAGACCTAGATATGCATTTATGTTAATGTCTCAAACTACCTATTCAGACTATATACAGCAAGCAAAAGAATCCCATGTACAGGAATTGCAAACATTCTAAATGTGAAAATCAGGTTTTACTTTGGACACTTTATTTCTCTGAAACTTATGAATTATTTTCCTCTTTTAATCTGCTAAATTATTTACTACATTTTGAATCTGTCTCAAAACATCACTTATATTTTATGGTATATTTTGTAGGATAGAATATGCAATGACAATTATCTATATTTGGAAGGTGCTCATTACTGTTGTAATCTTTTTTGCAGCATAGTATGACTGGACCAAAATTTAGAAGAATTACGGAACACTGTTTTCTTCCAGTTTTCTATCTCTTTGTTCCTGGCTGCTGCTGACTCTGTTTCTGTTTCTGCAATCTGAAGTTGTAGCAAGAATTACATTCCCTATTTTCTTCATCTGAAGTAACCTTTGGCAAGCTTCCTCTAGCACTGAACTATATGCATACGGGTCATCTTGGATTGCAGGAAATAATTTCCTACAGGAAAATTGTAAAATCAGAATATTGTCTTCCCGAAATATGTGAAAATATATATATATTGACTTGTATTTGACTTTCACTTGTTCCTATGAATTTGTCCAATACAGCACTATATTTTACAAATTCTGATCTAAATTCTTTCCATTCAACAGGAAGCCATAGCTTTCCACTTCCCCACATGCTCCACTTAGTTACATGCTATCCAGAGAATGTTAATGTGCTCTAATTTCCCAACACAGAAGAAAACTTCTAGCTGTTCTGGCATACTTAAAAATTCAAGAACTTTCCTATCAATTTATAGAAGATGTGGAACAAGATGTGATTACTTTAGTAGCACTATATATCTACATTTGGGAGGTTATTTCTGATGAGAAAAAGTACCAAGAAGTTTCCACTTCATGAAAGGCATTCGGCAGGAGACACAGTGCTGAGAATATGCAGTGTTTTCGTTACATGAAATTAAAGGAGTTTGTGAAATACTAGAAGTTTTTCTCAAAATCAGTGGATACCAGAATTGCTTCTGATAAAACATTGCTTGTGTTAGAATTTCCTGAGAGATAATTGTCTGTTTTCCTACATCTCGCTTCTTTATGTCTCTGTATCTTACATCTGTATCCCTGGCTTGCAAATGTCCAATATACAGTCCACTCTGTATATTTAAAGTAACTGAAGAAACAATTTTCACTGCATCAGTGATGGCAACTCTTCCTCAAATCTCAGCTCATCAGTAAATCTGGCTAGAAGTTTTCTAAGGAAATACACTTTGAATGGAAAATGCCAGTTAATTGACCACCAATATGGTTTATAAAAATTAACATGATTCAGTGAAATGAAGACAGCTCACCTTACAGTCTACTGGAAATGACATACATCTGGGCTGGTGATTCACAGAATCACAGAACAGTTGAGGTTAGAAGGGACCTCTCAAGGTCACCTGGTCTAAACCTCCTGCTCAAGTAGGACCATCTACAGCTGGTTGCCCTCCTGGGCACATCCAGATGGCTTCTGAATATCTCCAAAGAAGCAGACTTCACAAACTCTCTAGGTAACCTTTGTCAAAATTCAATCACCCTCAAATTAAAACATGTTTCCTGGTGTTCAGACAAAACCTCCTGTGTTCCAGCTTGTACCTGTCACCTCTTGTGAACCACTGAAAAGAGACTGGCTCCATCTTCTTTACACCCTCCCTTCAGTATGGATATACACTGATAAGACACCCCCAGAGCCTTCTCTTCTCCAAGCTAAACAGTCTTTGCTCTCAGACTATCAGAAGAGATGCCCTTATTTAGTTTAGTCATTTTTCACTGGATTCTTTCCAGTATGTTCATGTCTCTCTTGCACTGGGGAGACCAGCATTGGACACAGTACTCCAGGTGTGGCCTCTCCAAGGCTGAGTAGAAGAGAAGGATCACCTTTGTAAACGTGCTACCGACTCGCCTCCTAATGCAGCCAGATAGTCAGCCATCAGCATATAATGGTGCATTGGCTTGTTCCTCCCCAGGTGCAGAACTTTTCACCTGTCTTTCTTGAACTGCATGAGGTTCCCATCAGCCTATTATCCAGCCTGTCAAGGTCACTCTGGTTGCCAGCAGTCTGCTGATGCTTTAGCCACTCCTTCCAGTTTTGTATCATCTGCAAACTTGCTAATGGTACACTCTGTCCAATCATCCAGATCATTCATGAAGATATTGTACAGTATTTGAACCTATATTGAGCCCAGGGGTACATCACTAGCTACTGGTTCCAAATAGACTCCATACAACTGATCACTGCCCTCTGAGCTCAGCCCTTCATCCAGTTTTCACTCTACCTCCCTGTCTTCTCATCCAGCCCATACTTGGTCAACCTCTCTTTGAGAAACTTATGGGAGTCAGTGTCAGAAGTGTTCTAGAAGACAAGGCAGACAATATCCACTGCTCTCCCCTCATCTACAAAACCATGTTTGTTCATAGAAGGTTATCAGGATGATCACCCATGACTGCTCTTTTGTGAAGCCATGCTGACTACTCAGAATTACCTTCTTGTCCTTCATATACTCAGAAATGGTGTCCACGGTTACTTGTTCCGTCATCTTCTCAGTGATAAAGGTGAGGCTGACCAGCCTGCAGTTCCCTGCTTCTAGCCTTTTTTTTCTCCAAGAGAAGGACCTCTCCTAGACACCATAATCAAGCTGTCAGCACTTGTGGTTACATCCCTTCACAGCCCAAATTTGTGTATATCCAAATTGCTGAAGTATTCCTTGATGTGATCCTCTTCTACCAAGGGTAAATGTTCCTTGCTCCACACTTTCTCACTGATCTCCAGGGCCTTGCATTTCTGAAGCCTGGTGCTATTAGTAAAGAATGAAGTGAAAAGGCTATTCACTAACTCAGCCTTTTCCATGTCCTGCAAAAGTCTGCTCCACAACAGCACCCACCAGAAGTCTGTATAACGGTTTCTAGACTACTGTCCAGGTTGAATTTATTTAAAGTCCTTTTATATCCCATGTTGCATGCTGGCCAAGATCATGTGGTAGTTAACTCTCTAAACTGCAGACAGAAGAAGCATTTGCAAGGGCTGGTTAAAACTGGTAACGGTTTTTGTCAGTATTGTAGCTCCTGCTGGGAACTCATAGCCGGGGATCTGATACAAATCATGAAAACTTCAGTCTGCTCTGTGAAACCTATTCTATAGGGTTTGTGCAGTATACCAACATCATTGGAGGATATGAGAAGGATTGTTTTAGAAACTTTTAAAACAGAAAAATCATATGGCTTATTAATACATATGAAAACTTAATCCTGATATTTGTTACTTATAGAATATTAAATATCTACGTTATGAAGGTTAATTAAGACATTCTGATCATTATCGTGTATGAGTATTAAAGCAGGTAATTGATTTTGCCTTTAAAGACCACATGTTTTTTCTAAATTAGACAAGTTATATTTTTTCTAAGGGTTTTTTTGGTATTTTTTTAGGATTCCCTTTTACAGACGATTTCCAGGTCTCTTTTCCATATCCTTCTACTGTTCCTACATGAAACCATGTTTTCATTATTTGCATTTGACATACTAAATCATTATTTAAAAACAATATTTCCTGAGGAATAGTCCTCCAATGGCTTATAAATAACAGATTTTTTAAATACTTCGTGATGTAAGACAAAGGTTCAAACATATCAGCAGACCCAAATCATCTGTCCAACAACACAGATGTCACAATTCTGAATTCTGGTGTTTGAGAGAATATAATAAAACTGAGATGAAAGCTTGAACTGGTATCATAGCAACTCCAGTAGTTAAGTTTAAATTTTTGCTTTAGTACTGGGGTAGGTTGAAAAGTCTTAAAGATAGTAGACAATCTGTTCAGAGTTCTGTAGGAATCAGATGCTTGAACAACAAAGTGTGAACATTTTATGAGAAATGATACTAAATTAGATCTAGTCCATCTGAACATGCAACTAGTATTTATGGTGAGAAGAAATCCAGCAGAAAACCTTAAATACAGCCTCAAAGAGAATGCTTGTGCTACCAGGGAGAAGGGAGCTGTGGGATGTGCGTGTGTGTCCCTGACTCCCCAGCTCCCCTGGGTCATATTACCTAAATTCATCACAGGCATATTAAGCACATTACTCTGGAGTAACTGATTGCACAATGTTGAGATTCCACCAAAAGTTGAATAGAGAGACAAAACAATTATTTTGAAGTCTTTTACAACTCTGAAAATGGAAACTTAACTGCAGTTGCTTTTGCTGTATGGTCACAGCAGTTATTACTTAACTGATGCAAGCCAACTCGTTTTACAGTGTCTGCTTGCATAGCTGACTTCTATGTGAGATACCTGTGCTATTTCTCAGCTGATTAGCTGTAGCGCAACTATCAGGGTAGCTATTGCAGCTCAACATACAGCTGTGCCTGAGCCTGCTTACTTTTGACCTGGTTTTGAAGCCTACAAGGGATTCAGACTATCACAAATTGACTAATTCATCCTGACATCAGCTGAAACTTAGAGAAAAATTAGCAAGGATCTACTGGAAGACTAAAGTTTATTTTGAAAAGGAACGCGGGTCATGGTTGCTGGTGCCAGTCCAGATCTATTAAACTTGGTGCCAGAGACAATGATTCATAACTGTTTGTTCAACAAATGTTAATCTATGAACATACAGATTATCTAAGTGAGATTTAAATTGAAATATAAAACACAAAATGCAATTTAATCTATAACTACTATTGTTACCACCTGTAGTTAGATTACTGTGCTAACTTCTTTAATAAAACCACAAGCTTTGAATAATCAAAAAGAACCTAATTTTGCTAGTAAAATTTTGCAGTCTTTCTCAGGCAAAACTTCTCAAATACCTAGCAAAGAAAGGAGATAAACGTACGGCTAGCAAATACATGCCGACTGTCAGTTTGTTAGGCATTGTAAGAACAACAAATATATAATAAACCCCTCCCCCTTCCCTTATTAAGACCAGTGACTAAAAGCATAAATTTACACTTTAGGCTCACTAAAAAGCAGTTTGAGTAAATTTTAGGAAGGCATCCATGAATAGAAATCCCAAACATAATCAAAGAAAAATTGTTTAAAATACCATTAAAAGAAATGGGAGTACTAAGTCCAGCTCTCACTGGGAGTTAATAAATTCAGTATCTCTCATCAGAGCACAAAAATGTGAAAAGATGAGGAGCCATTTTGGAGCTTCAGAGAATGCTTTTCATTGTAGCCTAGGTGAAACACACCGAGCATTGGCAGTAAATTTGGATGCATGTTACCTCCTCTCTTTCCCAACTGTCTGCCAGTGCCCTGAGGGCACCACTAAACCCTGCTGTCCCTGCCTGGCACCTCCAGGCTTCAGTCATGCTGCATCAGAATGAGTTTCCTGCTCCCCACGTCCCTGCCCTGCCTGGCCATGGGCCCTGCCAAGCTGGTCCCACATCCCCAGGGCAGTGCCCAATGCCCAGGACTGGGACTGCTCCCTGGCTGGGGTAGTGGGATGGGCCCTCAGTGCCAGGCTCTGCCCTGTCACCCCCATGGCGAACCCCCAGCCCATGTAGTGCTCTTGTAGTAAGGAGTACAGGCACAGTGCTGAGCTGAAATGGGGCTCCTTCGCCAGCGGCTTGGGGTTTAGGGCCACTAAGGACTGACTATTGGTGCACTCAGGACCCTGATGCCTTCTTTCGGTAACAATTAAAATCTCAGCTTGCCACCCTTAAACTAACTTTAATACTTCTAGACTACGCTACAAGCTGCAAAGTAGTCAGATGGAAAAAACCCTGATGTTAGTTCTAAAATACCAGTGTTTACTGTGATGCCCAGTTTAATTCCCTGTGTTTTCCAAAGGGATAAAGATCAGTAATAGTGTTTCTAGTAATTTTCATTTTCGTAGTGTTTGTTATTTACCTTTCAGTCTCATGGTTTCTGACCAGATGTTCAGGTCAATTTACAGCTACAACACGTTTGCAATAGATGCTGAAGATTACTGAGTAATCCAAGATTTTTCCAGGATTTGAGGATGACTTGTTTTGGTTTCTGGATATCAGTTGAATCATCTCCAAGAGGTCAGATTCATTCCCAGTGCAAGTCTCTTGCGATGGTACTAAAGAAATGCATGTACCTAAAATAATTTATTCTTTTAAAAAAATTAAATGCAGAATAAACAAACCAATAAAAGTAATAAAAAACTTGATACATATAGTCTCAGTTCTTTGGGCAATAAGGCATCAATTAATCCACAGCACTGTAAAAGGAAGTAACAAATTTAAGGACTGGGGAAAGGAAGCATGTTTCAGACCTATGCAAGATACTGGAAACCTAACACCTATGATAAAATCTATGTTTCATGCATTTAGAGAAACTATCTACACAACAAGAATTTGGTTAGAAGGAAAAGGGTTGAGGTAAATTGTTTCAGCCATAATTTAACAGACACAAGTGTTATTCATCTCCATATTTTCCTGTACAAAATGGTATCATTATATGCATACTTGGCTAGATTTTTAGCAGATTACAATAATTAGAAGCACCTTCGTGGTTTTATTGCACATAATTTGTAAAGAATCAAGAAATGTGTGGATTTTGTAATTGAAAGATATTTCTTCATGATTTTTAAAAGAAGATTTTCAATATTCTTATTAATATAATGTACATGAATATAATGTCCTTCAAACAAACACATCTAGTAAATACAATGATAGTAAGTCACTGGAAGAAACTAGGCAGATTGTTTACAAATTTTAACTTGCCATGTGATGAATGCAGCAAAATGCAATGAACTAAAATACAAAATAATTTGAACTTTAATGACCTACTGAAGAACTTCAGAAACCATTTACTGGCAGCTTTCTTCAGTAACAAACAACTGAAAGCGTTTGGCACAAGTGACAGAACCCTTCAAAAACTATCCAGAGAAATGTGGAGAAAAGCTTCCTAGTCATTCAGTCTGGTCACTTCAGATAAGGACCACAATTTGTTTAGCTGTTTGCCAGCTGTGTTTGATTTCAATCACACGTAACAATAGTTCAGGGGCAGTATATGGAGAAGGATTTTGGCATCTAAAATCCATGTCCAAAAATGTCATCTACAATACCGTACTAAGTACACTTTTATCCTACTTGAGCCTGCCTGAGACACAGTGAGAAGGTGGGGGATGCCTGTTCTGTCTCTGATGACAATGTAGTCATGCATTCCTTATGGTATAAACTAACCACAGAAGGTAATTTAGATAACAAAATAATAGTCAGAGCCTTGCCTAGGCAACAAGAAACTAGCATTGAAACATCTTACCACCTCAGTACCCCCAATGACTGGATTTCAGAATAATTTTTTTTTGTTGTTACTTTTCTTTACTGGTAGAATACATCTTTCTGTGGTGGTTTTGTACACTTCAGTACAAGATGAAGTGAAATTACAGAATCTCTTTGATACTAATTTTGAATTATGTTTTACTCAAGTTCATCTCAGAATGCAGAGAGGGACAAATTCAGTCATTCACTTCCTTGTGTGTGCATATCCCTCTAGGAAGCGATTATTTCTCATAAATACTGGGAATCTTATGGTTGCCTGATAATTACACATATATACTAAATTTCATGGTTAATGGAGCATCACTGTTACATGTACAGGATCTCCAGGGAAGAAGTCATGGGTAGTTTATGTGTTTGATTTCTATTAAATGATTTTATTGGAAGGGTGTTCTTGAACACTACTAGCACTTTAATAAATGGCCTGACAATAACCAGCGCAGTACTGTTCCTCTCTAGGCAGTCTAGCAGTTTATGATAACAGTAAAGGATTAATTTATGAATCTTATGCTGAATATGAAAATATTTTCTTTTGATGTCAATGCATAAAAAACTAATCTTGGCAATTGGCTGCATACAAACTGTAAAATTGTCTTATTTTAACTTTTATATGGCATCAAGTACATTTTTCCAGCACATAAAAACCATTTCACTATGCTGTGAAATACTAACATCATAGCATTTGAGCCTTTGTACTCTATTAACTTCTAAGTATTTGCTATGTGAAATTTAGTTCATTTCTGGCAAATTAACTTGAGTTGGGGAGCAGTGAAAGCATCAGCTTCATAAGTCCAGTGTTAATGGCATTCTCTGACCTCTAAAACCTCCTTCCCTGTTGGCAATAAATAAGTGAATTTTACTGTCATAATTTCACCATGTTGTAAATTTCTCCAGTGGCATGGGACCACTACTATCCAACAGGAAGGGAGGCATACTATTAGGTCAGGAAGAGAGCAGACTCTGTGAATTAGTGTGTCTAGGGTCTCTATTGAAGGCTTTGTCCCAATCCATGACGTGTGAGCTGTCATCATGACATATGTTACACTGCTTTCTCCACTGAAAAAATTAAGAGGTTACATTAAGCTGTAAAGTTTTCCAGATTACATATTATACAGTCAGGAACAAAAGCTCTCTACCTTTTTTAAGGTAACCAATATCCTACCCAATTAAAAGGTCTTCTTTTAAGCCTTTTACAGACTAGTAATCTTTTACCTAGTTTCTTTAGGAGACAGATAATGAAATAATTTGCCTGCTTTCATGTGGTTTACAAAGGCCTAATATACAATGTAGCAACAGAGGAAAGTGAAAAACAAAAGTAAGACAGATGTACCCAAGTCAGAGAAATTAATGTAGTCAAATAGTTGGCTACATTTTCCTTAATTTTTCACAAAATACTGATTTCATACTTAATGAACTGGTCTTCTTAAACTTTCTTTGTTTCTTGGCTCCTTCTAAAACTAGAATTAAAGGGAATGGGCTTCTTGGCAGAAGTTTTCTTCTGTTATAGTTTATCTCACAATTCTAGTAACATTTGGTTCTTGGTTAACTGAAAATACACAGTTGAGACAAACATTATGCAAAGTTACAGAAAAATCAGCTCTGTGCTCTCTTGCTGTCTTAAAGTCCTGTACAGTATTACTCCCAGGAGCACAGAGTGATTTGTATCAAATTTATCAATCTCAGACAAACACAGAGGGGGATAAACGTTTTTCAACAAGCTATGCAAACTTAATGCTATCACATCATAGTCTCCAATGTAAACAGCAACTGATTTGTTCAAGTATTGCTTTGCACTGGTGGTGCAGTGGTCACATTAAACATCTTTCTTCACAAGTTATAGAACTCACATCTGGTGCCTCACATCTCTGACATGTACTGTAAAATCTATCATCACTTTTTTGGAAGAAAACTTTTCTTCTACAAGCTTTTAAACTTCAATGCATACTTTTTACATGTTGTGATAATACACATTTTAATTACTGCCTTATGCCAAGGTCAGAGACAAACAGTTAACTCTTGTTCTGGCTTTGACAACTCTTTAAGGACTTCGTAATAAAGCTTAGCAGCAATAACATTTCTGCCCTTTGCAAGCCATCCATGAAAAACTTTGGAAAATAAACTTAATTTTTTTTTTCTTCAAGCTAGGAATGTTACTGAATATAGCAGTTTCTATAAATTCCATTTGTAACTCAAGAGGTGAGTTTCAATTTCTGAATAGGCCTATTGTGAGTATAGTCTATGTTATTTTTTAAGGAGATGATAAACATGATTTAGAATGTTTTAGACCTATATTTACCTGGTCCAATAGTAGTAGGATCAGATTTTCTTCCACCTTGCAGATTTGTAATTATATTCCCCTGTCTGAACTGAATGCAAAGTGTGGCTATTCTGATTATGTTACAGATTCTTTGTGAAAATGCAAACAGCTGTGTAAGGCATTAGAAAAAAAATTCTTTTATTTTAAATTATCATAATTTGCTTCATACTTCTTTCTGCTAAAAATATGTCAAAATGTGCATTTCTCAGAGAATATATATATATTTTGGTTAAGAGTTAAATATTAATTTCAGTATTTCTCATTAGCCTACATTAAAGTTTTATTTATTATTCTGGATCAGAGCCTTGATAGTAATGAATGTGTCATACAGGAAAGATTAGAAATGGATATAGAGATTAAAATACGTGAGATGAATTTTAGTCAAAAGCTTTAGGAGATCAGCAACATAGTTGGCACAATATGCTAGTGCTTTTTGTAAAGTGAGAAGCCAGTTTTTGATGTCCATGTTGCTGAGGTTTTGCTCTGATAAAATGCAAATAAAAAACCCCTTTTCTGATCTGAATATCCAAATGCCATTATTTTGAAATTTTTCCATTTTAGGGTTCAACACATAAAGCTTCTCCAGTGGAAGCATTAGAGAAATTTTGGAGTTTAATTTGGAACTATCAAAACTAATTATTTCCCAGAACAGAAAAAAAGTACTTCTCAGACAATCCACACACCCCCCCACCCCAAAGAAAAAAAAAACAAAACAAAACAACAAAACCCAAAAAAACTCGACAGAAAAAAACAACTACTTTTCCAACATAGAATACTCTATTTAGAAATAACAAAAGAAAGTGCACTGATATGTTTAGAATTACTTCTATTACCTTTTTGACTAGAACTCTATTCATAGTACTAAATTGTCAATTTAAATTATTGAGTGTTTAAAAAAGTTTTTTATATATCTCTGTCATTAATGACACTAAGGAAACTAAGTAGTCAAAATGAAGGAATGAAATAATGACTTTCATGAGTTTTAAATCAAGCATTTAATTGTTACAATTTTAAAAGGACCAAAAAGGTACAGTATATAAAAAAGTTATTAAGATTTATGAAATATTGTCCTTTCAGTATAAGTATCTATCAACAGTTCTTTGAACCATAATGAAAATTAAATACATATTTTTTTATATATTGTCATTTCAGACAAATTTTAAATTAGCCCAGAAATTTACATGTAAATTACACTTATTTGGCAGTGCAAAGTAGATGTAGGAACCTTTGATACACAAAATGCATTTCCTAGCACAGGAAAGTGTAGACTACTGATAAGTCTATAATATATTAATAATTGAACAAAATAAACTGAAGAGTTGAGAGGTTCCTGCATGCAAGGTTGTTGTGGGCATTGTATCATACTTGCAAATCTAGCTTGCTTTATTTTTATTTAGATGCTTGCATACATCTAGCTAGACTTTTTAACCTATAGTGCAATTTGCAAGCTATTGCCATCACAGCGGCTTTGAAAAACAATCTGCTCTAGTTACGAAATGCACACTGCTTTGGTGCATCATTTCTAATTCACAGATCACAGAATCATAGAATCATAGAATCGTTCGGGTTGGAAAGGACCTTAAGATCATCTAGTTCTAACCCCCCTGCCATGGGCAGGGACACCTTACGCTAAACCATCTCACCCAAGGCCTCGTCCAACCTGGTCTTGAACACTGCCAGGGATGGAGCATTCACAACCTCCCTGGGCAACCCATTCCAGTGCCTCACCACCCTCACAGGAAAGAATTTCCTTCTTATATCCAACCTAAACTTCCCCTGTTTAAGTTTTAACCCGTTACCCCTTGTCCTGTCACTACAGTTCCTAATGAAGAGTCCCTCCCCAGCATCCCTATGTCTCCTGATTACCACAAAATTGTCTATTTTTTGTAAAATCACACTTATGTGCTAGGTTATAGTTTTACACTCCATGGAGCCATTATAACTATTATTTAACTCCTAGCATTGAGCAGACAGAATGAAAAATAATGCCATGTATTTTAGGATTACTTACCAGTAAAAAAGTAATTTCCTGTTAATGTTATAAAAAAAGATAATAAAAACTGCTAGCGAATTTTTGCGTTTTTAAAAACAATTTCAAAGCATAAATTTGGAATGTATTTCACATTCAGCTTTCAAAAAGAAATTGGACCCCCTTTTTACACAAAGTACTTCAGAGTTTTTGGGGTCCTGTAGCAAAAAACCTTTCTGTTTCGATTCATAGGCACTAATGTGCTGATTTCAAACTATGCCTCAAGCATTTCTCAAGTAAAACACAGAGATCTCTTGAGAAAATGTCTTACTAAAAGAAGAACAAGCAGCAACAATTCCAAATAGTTTCAGCATACTAATGATGGATATGTATACCCTTCTAGTTACCACAGCTTTTCCTGTCTTCTATCTCACCAAAGTACTTCCTCCAAAGGCAGCTTTTTTAGAGAGAAGAAAAACAATTCTCACAAAGTTAAAATGTAGGGATGCCTCTGACCTTCTGACACTCAGGGTTGAAATCCTGCCTTCCCTGAATAAAATGGCAACACTTCCAGTAATTACTCTGACTTGATTTTTTTTAATGTTAGGTTTTCCTTGCACTAGGGAATGTGGAAATATAATTCATACTCATGTAACTGCTCCAGTAAGTCAATTTTTTATAACAAACTTATGTTTCTGTTAAATTAAGTGTAATATTTTTTCCCTTTAAATAAGACAGACTCTTAAGATGCTAAGTTTATTTTTCACTTACGGTAGACAAGGAGAAGTAAAGCTTCCATAACAATATTTTAATTGGATTTTAGCACCATATAGGGAATGAATGTAAAATGTGCTGTACATCAACCAAACTCAGAAAAGAACTTCTATGGTTTTTGACACAAATGATTTCTATTTCACAAATGGGTGTTAATCATAAGATAACAGCAACAAGGGTACTGTGGCAATCTAATCTCAGTTGTAAAGTGATGTTTATGACACTAATTGATTCATTGTATAAACAGTAGTGATTCCTTGGCTTTTCAATATAAGTAATAGTAATTCTTGCATTTAGTACTATGAAGCACTCGACATTCTGCTTGTACACTGTCATTTGAAAATGCAATTCATGGGGAAAACAGATAATTGATATGTATTTGACATATTCAGCGGGCAATAGATGATTCCTCTCAAACTTCTTCACAGAGATGCTCCATATCTCTTCATAACACTGCATTTTACCATAGACATACACCTTGATAGCTTTGCTGATATAGGTACTTAAGTTTGTTTATATTTTCATAGGGGAAAAAAATGCAGTTTCTAAGATGGTATCTCAGTACAAATTTTCTTGCAAACTTTCTTACCATGTCTTACACTAATGACTTCAGTGTAGAAAAAAAGCATTTTATGACACCTTGTGAAGAGGCAGACCTTTCCTAAGTAAGTGTTATAAAAGTAGTAAGACTTTTAGGAATAAGTCTTTATTGCAATCAGTGCCCTCGCTACTTTTTATAAAAAAAGAAAATGTAGTGCTTAATTCAATAGTCTCAACATAAAGCAGACCAAAACTTGGCCACTTGGTACTAGCACAATAATATCTATTTTCAGTTTCTACTTAGCTTCACTTTGTATCAGCCCAAAGGTGAAAGTATATAGCTTAATACTCATAAAGTCACTTACTGAAAATTATTACAAAAATATACAATTAATACTAAAATTGATATTGGTAGATCAAGGAGGAGTTCTTTCACCAAGAAGCAAGTGTTAAGGATGAATTATTAATGCATAGACTGGGATACCCATTAAGTAAAGGTACAAAGCCATTAACTGAAAAAAGCTCAGAACCTGAGGGAACTACCAGCTTTTACTGCCCTGGCCCAACATCCCGTAAGGGATTCACCCACCCTGCCCACAGCCCACACAGATACGATTTGGGAGAGAGTAAATGGTTACAATGTCTAGGAAACCTCATAATAGTCAGTCCTGTAATTGAATCTACTGTTGTGACTGTATCTTGTGATAATTTCACCAGAAATTTGCAAATACAGTGCAGAAAGGTTCTAACCAAGTTTAGTTAAAATCCTCATCTGCTATGAAGCTAGAATCCTAGTTGGCTGTAGATAACATGCAAGAAAATCAACGACAATTTTTTTTCTCATATTCTGAAAGTATCCATTATTATATTCTAGTATCTCACCCACTCTTCTTCCCCACAAATAACCTACAAATCAATAAATAAAATTTAATTATTTATAGATTATACAGTCCAAGAACCTACATTGTCATGAGGCTCTCTGAACAATCCAAAGTATATATATTTGCTGATTTATGCAGAAGAAAAGCCAGATTTCTACCAGATTAAAACCCACAGTCTTACCAAACACACAATGTAGTTGTATAAAATACTAGTAGAAAAGAGAAAATCATCATTTTAGAATTCTGAAGGATTTTTAAGGTACTTACACCATCTGCAGGCTCCAAAAATTAATAAAACAAACTCTGTCTTTTCCTCTATGTTAACAATATTCCGTATTATAATTTCCCCTTCACTTATAGCTTTCTTCTTCTAAGCTTATCATTATCATCATTACCATTACCATTATCATTATCATACACTTTACCTTTACATGTTCCTTCATATCTCATGTCCCAGTATTGTAAAAATGTTGATTTAAGATAAAAAAAGACAGTAGATATTGTAGAATATTCTGATAGTTTTGCACTGTAACATTCTATATTTTGTTGGTCTATATTTTTATATAAACTTTAAGTTACAACTACTTCAATATTCACCCGGGGAAAAGCAAAGAGAGCATTTTAACAATTTATTTGACTGAGTTTTATTTCTTATGTCTACCTTGATTTCTATTAAAATATAGATAGATTTAGATAAAAACCTGTGTGACTTATGGACAATTATTTTGGCTTAATTTTTCAGTATGGCCAAAAATATATCCCAAAATTAACTACTTGTTATACAAAAGCCATCGAATATCTGTAATGGAAAATAAAGTTTATTTATTTTCCTTTTCTATGAGTTTTCTAAGACTCTTATTTGACAAAGGCAACTGTCTTTTTCCAAACAAATAATTTTATGTGTGTATAAAGAGTTAAAGACAACATCCATATATCATATGCAGATTGAATAAAACCAGAACACACTAAGAATGCCCTGTTCCTACTTCCAAAAGTCTAATTTTTCAGTAGACATAATAACCTCATTAATTCCAGCTGCTGCAGGAACAGCTATAGCCTCTAAAACAGCCGGATTCCAAGCCAAATTTACGTAAAAGTTAATTCAAGATAGTTGATACTGAGGGGGAACTCTGTGTTAGCAGGGGTACAAAAAAGAAACTTGTGGAAAGAAAATGACAGGAAGAATCTAAGGCAATAGGCCTTAGTCTTATACTGCAAACTGAATAAGCTGGCGCTTCCACATTATTGAAAGACAAGAATGTTGTAGAAACACGAAAACAATGCAATAAACACAATGCGTTACTAGTCGATGGTGAAAATGTAGTGGCAGCACACAGTTATTTAAAATTAATCAGTGCTAGGGCTATCAAAGATAATTCAGGTGTTAGTCTGCTCCTGACACCAAATTACACATCTGAAGATCCTCAATTTCTTTTGTGTAAACCCTATGCTCCTTCCGCTGCTCCTGGTAAACAGATGCAGTGAAACATTTTAAGCACTGTGGCTGCAAAGAAGTGTAGCAGAACTGCCAGTGTGGATTTCATGTTATGTTTCAAAACCATTTTGGGGTATTTTGAAGCTATAATTATTAACTTTTGAAATATTTATTCTCAGTGCACCTCACTGGGAAATAACCATTTAAAGCGGTCATATGAAATAGTAGCCAACAGACTGGTAAATAAAGATTTCCTGTCATGCTATTTCAGGACATCTAAAGTCGTATGCATCAAACAAAGCAATATTTCTTAAGCTGTCTATTTCGACATATCTGGAGAGTGCAAGAAGTTGGCTTTCCCACATCTATTTGCAGGGCCAATATTCTTTGAGTTTGGACTTCTTCCAGAGTTTGCTTTTTATTTTGCCAAAGTAACTATGGTACTGTGCTATTCAGCTCCATTTCTGTCACTGTGGTTTAAGCAACATCTGTGGCTGGGAAAGTGATTCAAATGCTGCTGTATAATTCCTGAAGTTGGAAGTCTGTAAGAGTAGATAGCAAATGTTATATTTTCTAAGTTAAATTTTTTATTTATTTAACTAATCCATTATTCAATTTTTGATTATTTGACTCAGCCTGTAAGTATGCTTACCACAGGCTAGAGATGAGCATTTATCTTTGCAGTCAGAAAATTGCTGTTCAAACACATAAATTACTTCTGCTGCAAATTCATACAAATTCAGTCTCCTCAGAGGCAAATGAAGACAGTTTGAGTTTTTTTATATGCCTGATGAACAAGTATATAAAACCAGGTATTAAGTCATCGGGCTACACCTGGACCCAAACTGCTTTGTGCATACATTACATTGCTTAAATTACTTTGTCAGCTCCAGCAATACAATAAATAAGAATCACATATTCTATCTTTCCGTATGACTTGGTGTTGAAATAGAATCAGTTCATTCAGAAGCCATTTTAATTCCACATATAATTCCATCTACATTTCCTAGGACCATGTTAAATTAGAGCATTTTTCTGCACTACTATTTTCAGGAGCATTGTTTTATGGTGGTGACAAGCCAATGGATATTACCTTCCATGTGCTGAGTGCTCCATGACTTTGGATAACAAAAAAAAAAAAAAATTAATTTTTTCCTAGAAATATAACTAAATATAATCATTAGCCCCTTTAAAATGGGCTGAAAATAACCTAAAATAGTCCAACCCTGTTGGATTTGAAATCCTTTTTTTTTTTTTAAGTCTAGTATGGTATCTTGAATGTCATTACTTCGTAAGTAAGGTAAAGCAGTAGATGCTTTAAAAATACAAGATGCAGTTTAAATATTTTGGATGGAGTCAAACATGAAATGTTTCTTCTGCTTTATAAAAGAAAGAAACTGGTGGTATGAAAGTTACAAACAAATCTAACAATTCAATGAAAAAACCCTAAGGATTATCTTTGTATTATCATAAATACCACTGCAAGGATCAAATAAATGAAAACTATAGGTCGCAGAGCAGGGATGGATAGTGAATATGTCCTTCCTACTTGAACATATTTGAACAATCTTTCTCTATTGAAACACTAATTAAACATTTCTTTTTCTTTTCTTTTACTCTCTGCAGATTCAGAGATATTGTTGTTAGTAGCTCTTTGCAAAAAGACAGTACAGTGTATTCCAACGTCACTTTTATTTTGTGAGGCATTACAATGCAGAGAACTAAAATATGATGAAATCTTTTCTCTGGTCTCTGGAAAGCTCTTCATACTGTAAAACTATCCCCACATTAAGGGCTTCCACTTCATAGCAATTGCTCCATTAGTCCAGTCATCTGGGACATCACTTGAGAGTGTTAAACTATATTGTGTAACCCGAGTAGCCTGTAGGGCTTAATGTATGTCTCTCATTCACAGAGTTCAGAAAACAGTGTCTACCTATGAGTAACTAAGTCTGCCTCGATGATGAATTCTGATCAGATGTCAAGGAAACAGTAAATATTTCTGATAATCATGAAGTTCCCTCTTCAGAGAGAGCTGCTACTATTGCAGAGTCTTACATAACTGAAGGCTAAAGCTAACACATCTTTCTAAAAGGCAGTATATGCTCACACATTAAAAGGAACTTGGAGAGTTTGTGTAACATTGCCCCCTGGTGATTTTTTTTGTAATATTTCTATTTAAAAATTTAAAAGGCATTTTTACTTCTGTCATTGTGGTATTGTATTCTTCGTGATGACTAAACATAATTCCTTTAGTAATAATAAACCTGTATGCATATAAAGGTAAAATAGTCATATTCCATTAAAAAGGAAAAGCTAAAATATTCTGAAGTTATTTCTTATTAATCTCATCAGTGAGGTTTCCAGGGCAATAGCCCAGTGTTCCAAATACACAACACTTTCATACTTAAGGTCATATAAGTAAAAAAAACAAAACAAAACAAACTGACCCACATTTTTACATTATACTATTGGACATGTCATAAACATAGTATTTAATTTACCAGACCACAACAAAAGAATAAATCGTTCTATTGAAGAAAACATAATTAAATAGAATACTCTGCTGTAAAATATAAGCCCAATTTTGGCAGGATATGAAACAGTGCAGCTATAGTTTTGCATACAACAGTTAAGGTCTTTTTAACAGCTTGTAGGAGGATTATGCATTGCAGTAGGAATTACTCCAAATTCCTTTCACTGCCTATAAAAGTTTACTGCTAACTTTTGGTGGCATTGACTCCATCAGAAACATTAGGTAAGGGACAGACATTTCAGAAGAATCTGAAATCAAATATCTCTTATTTGGTTACCTGTGTTTTTCAAAGAATTTCCCAGGGTAGAAAGAATCAGCCTCTTCAGGCACTTAAATGTGATCTCTTTTCTGTAAATAATCTTGTCCCAGGTATAACTCCTGAATATTGTGATCTATCCCTTCCCCTATACTTAGGAAAGATCTATAGATCACTTGCCCAGGTAATGACAAATTCTCTGTCTTCATGAAAAGGAGTAACTGTAGTCACTTGTCAGAACAGGAAACAACAATGTGATTTTTCATATAAATGTGTGTGTATACACACACACACGCATCAGTAAAGCCATTACATCAAATTTGTTTGAAAGTAAAACAAGTTTTTCAATGGATTACATAATTTTTGTCCTCATTATTAAAGTGGTATTATTTTGCTTTTTACCTAAAACTGGAAGTCATTGTGAAAAGTCATTTGGCACCCAGGTGGCAGTACTGTCACAGAGGAGGCAGAGCCTACACCATGAAGACCTTGCTTCAGACTCGGCTTCTGAGCGGGCACCATGCCAGTCTAACAGATGGGCGTCAGTAACGGCTGCAGTGTGCCCTTGCATGTGCCTGTGCATTGACTGCATTTGCCTAGGGAAAGGCTTTCATCCAAGATTGTCCAGACAGCTGTTCATTCTGAGTTTCTATTCACATTGTTAAGAAGATATGACAACACTAATCCATTTTTAAGCTAGATTAATTATTTTAAAAAAGAAAAGCAAAGCAGCTTTTTGGCTGGTGAGTGTGAGCAGAGAAAAGTCAGTATCGTTACAAAATCGCATCAACTTCATAAGGCTCTGAACTCCAGCTTTCAAGTGAAAGAAAAACTGAAGAGGAGTAAAGCTCTGTCATCATGACAAACCCAAATGCAGATGATACCCAATTTAGCATGACAATCCAGCTGGATGCCAGTACATTTTTTATTCTGTGATCAAGTGGTGCCTACTTTGACAATCACTGTTCCATACAGCAGTTCCTATAGAAATCACGCTTTCCTTTAAATCTCACTTTCTGGTGGTTTTTTTGTTATTCTTTGTTCTTCCTTTTCTTATATATGCCACAATCTGACAGGGCAGGAGCAAAAACAGGAGGCAATAATTACATGATGACAAACCATTATGAGCCTCACAGTGCCAAGTCTAATCCCACCTCCACTGCAGTGATGGGAAGAAAATGAATAAATTGACAAAAGTTTTCCAGTACTCCAGAATGTATTTTCTATATCCTTTCTCTTTGGCACTACACCAGGACCTGCTGTCTCACCACGGAAGACTAAAAGACCAGAATTTTACCCATTGACTATTTATTTCACTGAAAACCCATACGATCAAAATCATACAGGTGAGATGCTGGTTTGTGAGCTTTCCAAATCTTGGGGCTTTCAGACTATCAGTTCATACAGTTTGACAGTTGACAAATTACAGCCCTGAAGTTAATGACAGTGTATCACCACTTTATTGGCAACAAAAGCTGTAAGACCTGCTGGTTCAGCAGCTTTAAAAGGGTTACCTGAATGCATGAATATATGTAGCATCCAGCAATTGCTACATTATCTTTCCTAAATCTTTGGGATGACAACAAAATGTAGGCTCCTGTGGCTGATTCAGTACATTTAACCTGCAGGATTGCTACGAAAATGCTGACTGGAGAGGAATGGATTTGCCAACTCCCTGGATAAGGAATTGGCTTGATGGTCACACTCAAAGAGTTATGGTCAATAGCTCGATGTCCAAGTGGAGACTATTAATGAGTGGTGTTCCTCAAGAGTGGGCGTTGGGACCAGTCTTGCTCAACGTCTTTGTTGGCAACATGGACAGTGGGATTGAGTGCACCTTCAGCAAGTTTGCTGACAACACAAGCTATGTGGTGCGATTGATATGCTGGAGGGAAGGGATGACATCCAGAGGGACCTTGACATGCTTGAGAGGTGGGCCAATGCCAACCTCATGAAGTTCAAAAAGGTGCAAGATCCTGCACATGAGTCAGGCCAATCCCAACCAGAGATACACACTGGGAGGGGAAGTGATTCAGGGCATCCGTGAGAAGAAGAACATTGGGGTGTTGGCTGATGAGAAGCTCAATATGAATTACAGACTAGAAAGCCAGTGTAGGTGTTTCTCTGTATCTCAGTAATAATTTTCCTCCTAATCTGTATATATTGCCTGTTTTTCTTCCCAGTGCTGAATCTGTGATCTCTACGTATGCAAACTAAATCTGGTATGTATAAAAAAGGCCCTATTTAGTTATTTTTAAAGATGGATTGAAAAAAGAGTAGTATGTTTCAGGCAGAAGACATCCTACTAAGTCAGGCTCCATTTTAGTCCTTAAGAAGTAAAATCAATAGAAGTAGAAAAGTTATAGTATTTCTGCTGTTAAAAAAACAGCTCTTTGGGGAAATAAAAGCTTTATTTATAGTGGCTGAATTTCTTTTGCATGCTGCTGACAGTATTTTAGCCACCAGTTGGAGGACATGGGTTCTGTTTTGACCCAGTGTAATGGAAATGCTGTTTTAGTTTAATAGCCCACCTACAGCTCTTACAATGAGTATTTAAGCAAACAAACAAAATTTGTCATCCAGAACTGCTTTGCCAAACTCATGCTGCTAGACAGGAACTTTTCAGGTAAGGGAAAGAAAGAAATATTTCCAAGTTCCCATTATATCAATGTTAAATTATTTTGTTTGTTAAACACTTGAATCTTGATTCATGATATAATCACATCATAAAGTTTGATGTAATTTAGCAGTGACCTCTGGGAAACTAATGGAATTCTGGAAAATATTCATCAATAATTAAATAGCAGGTATGTTCCTCTCCCATTGAATTAGTTCACCTGTTCTTCATGAATTTCCATAAGATCACTTCACATTCCAGTCTGGAATGGAAAAAAAAAAAAACAACAAAAATTTGATGTGTGTAGAAATGAGCCAAGCAGTTGCCTGGAACACATTTCAGAAAATGACTGTACTCCTTACTGCATGATGTCAAAACTGTCTTTGCCACCTATCTTCAGAATGTTCCTTGAAAACTCATTAAAACATTTACAAATAAACTTTTTACATTAAAACCTAGGGTATCCACGCAGTGTTTTCTTCTATTGTGAAAGCCTCAGCAATTACAGATTAGTCTGGTAGATCTTTGGCTCCTATCTCCCCAGTTTTCTAAAGGCAGCATTTTCTATTGTAATTCATTATTATTTGTTTCCTTGACAATCTTTCTCATCAAAACTTCAAGACACAAATGATTATGGACTTGGCAGCCCTGAAACATTTTTCATCAAAAAAGTTTATAGAACATTTTGTTAATCCTCTCTGTATTAGTGTCAACACAGCAAGTGAGGATAAAAAAGCAGTAGGAAGATCTTATTTGCCTGCTTCATGAGGAAAGGAAGTGTATATGTATCTGTAAATGCACCTGCAAATATTCCTATATATGTACATACTACAAAATATTCTGTGCTGTTATTTGGGTAGCACAGTGCTGGGACATTGCTTCAAATGTTGCTACTTCTAGTAAAGCAGAGTAACATTTGGTCCTCTAAATGATACTCAGCTTGACTAAAACACAACTGAATAAAGTCATTCTGACTACTTCAGCAAGCCTCTGAAGTGCCTTTTATGCCAAGTGAAACATATGACTGCACAGCATTATACTTTACATCTTTGTTCATGCACAAGTACACTCACATGCATTTATCCAGTATTCCATATGGACTATTCTACACTCCTACCACAATTTTAATTCCCAAAAGGAAACCATTAGGATCAAGAACCCTCGGAAAAAAAGGCGCTACATAGATATAAAAAATTCAAAGTTTACTGAAAACCCGAAGAACTTTCATACATAATTTTTCTTCTAATATTATAATTTGTAGTCATTACCTTCATGTCTAACAAACAGAAAAATTTCCATGAGCAGATTGCTGTCAATGCCAGACTCTTAGCTTGTAGCTGATATTAAGGCAGCAAATGCACTGGATGCTGTGGGTACTGTTGAGAAGCTAAATCCCAACAATAATAAACCTTAGTACCATTTTCAGGGGCAACAGTAAGCATAATTCAGTATACTCCACTCCTCAGTTCTCTGCGTTTGCTGTCTTTTTGTCTTCCACATAAAAATGTCATAGTTTAACCCCAGGCAGCAACTAAGCACAACCCAACTGCTCACTCACTCTCCTCCTCTGGAGGGATGGGGAAAGAGTATCAGAAGGGTAAAAGTAAAGAAACCTGTGAGTGGAGATAGTCTGTTAAACAAGTAAAGGAAAAGGCATGAACACAAGCAAAGCAAACCGAAGAATGTATTCACTACTTCCCATCAGCAAGCAGGTGTTTAGAGCCATCTCTGGGAAAACAGGACTCCATCACACATAACAGTTACTTGGGAAGTTAAATGCCATCACCTCAAGCATCCCCCTTTTACTTCTTCTTCCCACAGCTTTACATGTTGAGCATGACGCCATATGTTATGAAATAACATATGATATATATAAAATAATGATATGACATATATATCGTATGTTAGATCATATCATATAAATATAACGTATGAAATAACATATGACGCAGGGAACTACAGACCAGCCAGTCTTCAAGATTTTGTCTGGCAAAATCTTGGAGCAGATTCTCCTGGAAGGCATGCTAAGGCACATGAGAAACAACAAGGTGCTTGGTGACAGACAGCATGGCTTCACTAAGGGGAAATCCTGCCTGACCAGTTTGGTGGCCTTCTATGATGGGGCTACAGAACTGATGCATAGGGGTAGAGCAGTTGATGTCATCTACCTGGACTTGTGCAAAGTGTTCAACACTGCCCCACACGACATCCTTGTCTCTAAATTGGAGAGACATCAATTTGATGGATGGACCACTCTGTGGATAAAGAACTGGCTGGATGGCGACATGCAAAGAGTAGTGAGTAACAGCTCAATGTCCAGTAGGACAGTAATGAGTGGTGTCTCTCAGGGATTGGTGTTGGCACCGGTCTTGTTCAACACCTTTGTCGGTGACATGGACAATGGGATTGAGTGAATATTCAGCAAGCTTGCCAATGACACCAAGCTGTGTGGTTAGGTTGATAATGCTGGAGGGAAGGAATGCCATCCAGAGGGACCTCGACATGCTTGTGTGGTGGGCTGATGCCAACCTTCTGAAGTTTAACCATGAAAAGTGCAAGGTCCTACACCTGGGTTGGAGCAATCCCAGGCACAGCTACAGGTTGGGCAGAGAAGAGATTCAGAGCAGCCCTGTGGAGAAGGACTTGGGGGTGTTGGTCAATGAGAAAATGAACATGAGCCTGCTTCAATGTGCACTCACAGCCCAGAAAGCCAACTGTATCCTGGGCTGCATCAAAAGGAGCATGACCAGCAGGTCAAAGGAGGTGATCCTGCCCCTCTACTCTGCTCTTGTGAGACCTCACTTGGAGTATTGTGTGCAGTTCTGGCATCCTCAACATAAAAAGGACATGGAACTGTTGGAACAAGTCCAGAGAAGGGCCACGAGGATGATCAGGGGACTGGAGCACCTTCCGTATGAAGACAGGCTGAGAAAGTTGGGGCTGTTCAGCCTGGAGAAGAGAAGGCTGTGTGGAGACCTCATAGCAGCCTTCCAGTATCTGAAGGGGGCCTATAGGGATGCTGGGGAGGGACTCTTCATTAGGGACTGCAGTGATAGGACAACATGGCTTCACCAGGGGGAGGTCATGCTTGACCAATCTCATAGCCTTTTATGAGGAAATAACACGGTGGATGGATGATGGCAGAGCGGTGGATGTGGTCTACCTTGACTTCAGCAAAGCATTTGACACAGTCTCCCACAGCATCCTCACAGCTAAATTGAGGAAGAGTGGTCTGGATGATCAGGTAGTGAGGTGGACTGTGAACTGGCTGAAGGAGAGAAGCCAGAGAGTTGTAGTCTGTGGGGCGGAGTCTAGTTGGAGGCCTGTATCTAGTGGAGTGCCTCAAGGGTCAGTACTGGGACCAGTATTATTTAATATATTCATCAACGATTTACATGAGGGAATTGAGTGTACTATCAGCAAGTTTGCTGATGACACTAAGCTGGGAGGAGTGGCTGACACGCCAGAAGGCTGTGCTGCCATCCAGTGAGACCTGGACAGGCTGGAGAGTTGGGCAGGGAATAACTTGATGAAATATAACAAGGGAAAGTGTAGAGTCCTGCATCTGGGCAGCAACAACCCCAGGTTCCAGTATAGGTTGGGGAACGACCTGTTAGAGAGCAGTGTAGGGGAGAGGGACCTGGGGGTCCTAGTGGACGACAGGGGGATTGGACTAGATGATCTTTTGAGGTCCCTTCCAATCTCTAGCATACTGTGATACTGTGTGATACTGTGACAAGGGGTAATGGGTTAAAACTTAAACAGGGGAAGTTTAGGTTAGATATAAAGAAGAAATTCTTTCCTGTTAGGGTGGTGAGGCACTGGAATGGGTTTCCCAAGGAAGTTGTGATGGCTCCATCCCTGGCAGCATTCAAGACTGGGTTGGACATGGTTTAGTGTGAGGTATCCCTGCCTATGGCAGGGGGGTTGGAACTAGATGATCTTAAGCTCCTTTCCAACCCTAACTATTCTATGATTCTATGATTCGATATCCCTTTGGTCAGTTGGGATCAGCTGTCTTGGCTGTGCCCTCTCCCAGCATCCTCGCTGTGTACACGTATGATTGTCTATATATATAAGGCACAATATATACAAAGTTCAGTATTATCTTGCTTAAGAGCACTAATGAAAAAAATTAGGATTAAGTTATATAAATGATGAGTGGAACATCCGACATAAGCATTACCCCCGATGCTTATGTTATTTATGTAAAGAAGACTTATGGACATAAAAAATTAAATCATGAGTACATAGTATTCAGTGTTTGCATTTCTTAATGACATCCTGATGACCCTAAACAATTGTGCTGAGAATTAGAGTGAAGTACGTACATGACAGAAACAAAGTACTATGAATGGGACTAGATCTGCAAGATCTGGGTACTGGTTCACATTACAGTTTTCAAAGATCCTTAATTTAACATAGGGTAAGTATATAGTAGTACAGGTAGGTAGAAAATTGACAGATTTGGGTTAGTTACCGAAATCTGCATTCTCTCACCGTGTAGTGTTTGGCTTCATTTTCATATAAATTCAACTTAATATTGTACTGAATGTATCCTTTGCCCAAAACAAGTGCAGCCAATATTCAGAAGGAAAATTTCAGACATCTTACTCCTTTTTAAATCATAAAAGGCCTCCCTATAATAGTCCCCTTCTGCCTTTTGCTTTACTGAAAAATGTATTCTCCTACAAGTTATTTAATGATGATGCTTGGCAGGACAGTTTTGAAGTGTTCAAAAACCATGTAGATGAGGGCTTCAGTGACATAGTTTAGTGATGGTCTTGGCAGTCAAGGGGTAATGGTTGGACTTGGTGATCCTTAAAGGTCTTTTCCAATCTAGTTGATTCTATGATTCTACGACATACCCATATGTCAAGATAAATGGTGAATGCTGGCATACAAATTGCTCTTCAGCTGTTATGAATTTCTATTTCATGTATTATTGATTTCCCTGGTAAAAAGGAAAAACAAACAAAACCCAAACCCACCAACTTTTAGACATGCTGGGTTTACACTGTAGGGAGGTAGCATATTCCCTTTAATTTTTTGTCACTGCTCAGTTTCATTTAACAAATTTGTCAAATTCATTCACTTAAGATTTTGTAAATGACACCCAGATGTTTTTCATCCCCAATAGCTGACTCTGAGGATCGTGAGGTAATGACAATAATAGCTAACACCTTTTATCTTTATGAGGATTACAATAATATCTTTTACTTGTTTTGGATAGTTTGCTTTTCATTACAGAAATGAGAACTCTGTAACACAAAAGCACTTCTCAACTTCTGGAATAAGACGTGTATGCTTTTACCGCTGCACTCCCCAAGACATACACATATTCTGGCTTCCCTCCAAACTTAGAGCATGGGTATTCTAAAGATGTAGGGTGATCCAGTCAGGTACCTGATACAGCAATCAGGGGGAAATAGACTCCTGCAAGCACAAAGTGCTCCTGCCTGGCAAGCAAGGCAGAGTCACAGAGGTTCCCCCACCAGAATAACGCAGAATGCCTGGATGCGTATGTTCAGATTGCTAATGACCTGCCTAGTGTGTCCAAGCTTATACATGATCTGAAGCAAAACCATGTGTTATATAGCTCTTCCAGGCCTGCAGTTCTTTTCAGTCAGATTATTTCTAACTTTCCTTTTGCTGACAACTATACTTTCTTCCTTCAGTTACTTAAATCAGAATAAAATAATGAAAATCTATCCATTTCCAGTACCTCTTCTCCTGAGGTCCATGTAGTCTCTGAAAATACACAGCAATTTCTTGCTAATTTCCATTACATAGCCACATAAATCCACTGGAGGCAGCTGGAAGAAAGGGGAATACGTCTAGTTTTAGAGACATTTAAATTGTGATATAAATACATTACATTTTTAAATTCAAAGGATTAACTGCAAGCATTTATTTATCAAACATTATTTGTAAGTGATCAATGTAAACATATTGATAGGGTAATTAGATAATCTGGATTTTAATCAGAACTGCTTTGTCTGCAGCACCTGGGTGTTTCATATTGCTTCAATGATTTGCCTTGCTGCAAAGAGTACCTGAAGTTGTAGAAGTAAAGTTTGCAAAAAAAAAAAAAAAACAAAAAAAAAACCCAGGAAACTTCTTACTTGCGCCCTTTTTCTTCTTTTCAGAAAAGTGGGCTCTTTCTGTTTTATATAATCTTTGTATAGCTCCTGAGAGGATGCACACAATTATTTCCAATAAAGGCTGCAAATTGTATCTAAAGTGCCACTGTACTATCCCCTAGCATCTGAGTTTAAATGAGGGTTTCATCATGCGTGTATGCTCATTTACTCTTCAGACGAACAGCTTATTTTGTTTGTCCTATATTAGTTTTCACAGTGTAGAGTTCAGAGCTTCAGTTTCTATCTCTCTCTTCCAGTTGTGAATACTGATGATGTAGCATAAATTTGGCTCCTCTATTTTAAAGAAAATATTTGAATGCTAAATTTTACACCCATATTTTGTATCTTATGGCACATTATGCCAAACCAGATGGCCAGTGATTTTCTAACAATACCAACAATTTCATATCGAGACGTTTTGTGTTTTATTAGACCCAGCCAACTGTATTTATTTCTGCCAGAAAATTCCAAAAAGTTCTCCAAGGCTTTTCAGCTCCAGTGGTTCATAAAACCAGTGTGAAAAATTAGTTCTGAGGATTTATGACTACCTTTCCATAAGATGAATCCTTCTCTTCTATTTCTTGTTATATGCATTCCATTTTATATTGAATTATGAGAAATCACTGCTAGACATGTGAAGGAAAATTAAACTTATTCATTTGATATGCTTTTCAGGTAATGTATGAGATACTAATTCTGGATTTCCATGGAATAATGGTAACCTTGCTCGAATAAAACATGGCAGCATGGACATTTAGCCAGGATGTTCAACAGTTCAGGTAGTATAGCATTTGTAGCATACCAAGAAATGCCAGTGAAGTTTTCAGTGCATCTGCAGACAAGCCAACTGGCCCATACCATGCATTTTTTATTTCTTCAAGCCAATCTATGCAGTGGAAATGGCCTGTGTACACGCAATAAGTCCTGTGGGCTTGGTATGACGTACTGAAAATGCCCAGATTGCTTGGACAGGACATGTATCAGACATCCAAACCACAAATGCTTTGTAGAATTTCTACTGAGTCAACTGTTTGCACATAAATTCTGATTCACCCATATAACTCAGAGTGACTGTACAGGATTTGTCTCCCTGAAGTGTAAGCATATACAGCACAGACATCTGTACTAGTCAATCACAGTTTGGCATTCCATGGACAGCAACAGGTACCTT
Organism: Pezoporus wallicus; assembly: GCF_028554395.1. Classification (NCBI taxonomy): domain Eukaryota; kingdom Metazoa; phylum Chordata; class Aves; order Psittaciformes; family Psittacidae; genus Pezoporus; species Pezoporus wallicus. Next base: position 10,180,160 of record NW_026640488.1, read on the forward strand.
TGGGGTGTGATTCATCTAGTTGCCAACTTAATGAGAAATGGACTCCAGATTCTGTTGACTATGTTGACTAACAGTCATTGACTATGAAAAGACCATCATGTGACAGGGAAAGTAGTGGACATACAAATGTTAGGGGAGGTTAACTTCATCTTCTTTATTTGTGGGAGACATTTGGTCTAATGCAATGAAGAAAACAGTTAAGTAAAACTTGCAAATTAGAATTATCTGATGTTTACTATATAACAAATATGTTGCAAATGTGAAGTATTCTGGTGTTTATTTTGCCAAGATTAAGTAAACTTGAAAATCTAGAATAATTTTGGAATCATCAGTATTTGTTAATTTATACTTATGTATTTAGAGATAATTGCATACTATTTCATGTATGCAGCTCACTTACCTTATTTAATGTAATGAAAAAACATTCATATGCTCACTTTAAAGATTCCATGAACTTTAAGTAATCCTTTATACATGCAACTTTTTACAGTTCAGTCTCCACATTTGCATTCAGTTCTGGTATTTTTACTCCGAAAGCACTCTAAAATGGTTTCTTTGCAGGAGACTACACTCAGAAGTCACAGATGATCGACATGCATGTGGGTATTCTGTTTGGTTAATTCCACAATTTTTAAACTTACCTATTTCTTCTGTATACAAATAAGGTTTTTATAACTCAAAAGGCAGCATTTTTAATCCCAGTATGTCAACCAAATTGATCAAAATAAATTAAAAGAGCACAATGTAAACCTGAGTTACTGTGATTTAGAAGTTTGTCTGGAATGCTAATTAATCATGTCCTTTCATTGTGCTTGCCCGAACTGATGATTTTTTTACAATGGGTTATCTGTAATTATCAGGGGAGTTTTAATATAATATATTTATTTACACATACAAAAATCACGTAATTTCACACACAAAAGCTTTAAATGTGCAGCTTTTGTCTATAAGACAAGTTTAACAGAAAAATGTTGACTGGTTATGGAAGTGGAGTGTGTGAATGTGTATAAGAAGTGATTTTTTTTAATAAATCAGCCACCCTCGTTGGTTTGGTTATCCAGAATAGATTTTAGTAAATATTTATAGCATTAAACTCTGCGCTTCCCCTATGTTAATCTCTTGAGAATTCAACACTGAAAAATTCCACACTGAATAAATAAAACAATCAAAAGAATAATACCCATAGTAGATCAGTATGGATACGTCAATTTGTCAAGATTGCATCATTTGGAAAGTATTCTGATTTATTTACTAAAAAATGTCTTAACACTAGCCTGCTTGTGTCCTATAGCCAGTCCACTAGAGCTTAGATGTTCTTCTCAGTTCTCTATCAATAATCTACAATGTCTAATAGATTTTTTGTACTAAAACCATTTCATGTTAATTCTCTTTCAAATAATGCTTGTATCATCAGTCAGTGACAGTGAACATCTGAGAACTTATAGTACAGAACTTAAAGCCACATGAAAGGGGTGTCGTGGTTTAAACCCAGTCAGGTAATTCGTTCACTCACTTCCCCCCCTTTCTTGCCCTCCCCCTGCTCCCGGAGGGACGGAGAGGAGAATCAAAAAGAATGCAACTCCCACGGGTTGAGATAAAAACAGTTTAGTAACTAAGGTATAACACAAATCACTACTGCTACCACCAATAATAACAATGATAATAGAAATAACAAGGGAAGAGAATACAACACCTCACCACCAACCAACTGATAACTCGGCCCCCCAGTCCCCGACCAAGCACCGACCCATACCTCCTCCAACCCTGCAGTCTCCCAGCCCTTCCGTCTCACTCCCAGTTACCTCCTGGGCATGACGTGCTGTGGTATGGAATACCTCTTTGGTCAGTTTGGGTCAGGTGTCCTGTCTCTGCTTCCTCCCAGCTTCCCCTCCTCCCTGGCAGAGCATGAGGCTCACAAAGTCCTTGGCCAAACCAAAACATCTCTATCAGCTCTGTTCCCGAGCTGAAAGTCAAAACACTGCACTGCACCAGCTACCAAGGAGGAGAAACATGACTGCTACTGCTGAACCCAGGACAAGGAGCTTTCTGCCTTTTGAAAAATCTAATTTTCATTAAGCAGAATTCCTATCACTTTCCAAGTTGCTGAAAGGATGTACAGAAATTGATTTGGCATCAGTTAAATCTATTTTGGAACTGGAATACTTACGTAACATTAGATGAAAAAAATGCTTTGAAAATACATTAACTGCTATAAGTTCCTTTTTTCCATTAATATATACTTCAGGCACTTATATTGGTCTTTGCCTGGCATTAAATATTCAGATTTCTGACTTCTTTTGGATTATAAATCACTTTTTCCTTTTCTAAACAAATAGCTATTTCATTAGTTATTTTTAAAAGTCCTCAGGAATAATATATCCCTAAACCTGGAATCTATTAAAAATGTTGAGAAATAATGGGCAAGAGAAGAGAGGTTTTTTGATACTGTGTCATCACATAAAGTCATATATACTCATGCTACAGAAAATAGGGTATGCTGAAAAGTGAACTAAACTTAGAAACACACACATAAAGCTGCACTAGCATTTCTAAGGCACTGCATTAAACTCTTCTTTAAACAGTTTTAATTTTGTTGCACAACACCATATTTTGTTCTGCAACACAGCTTAAAATATGAAAAAGCAAAAAGATGTGACTGTTGGAAAACATGAATAGTTAGTACTTAAAACTGCATAAACAGTCCTGTGCTAATATTCAAGCACTATTGCATAGCTGACATGATTTAGTCATAGAATCACAGAATCATATAATCATAGAATGGTTTGGGTTGTAAGGGACCTTAAAGATCATCTAGTTTCAAAGTTCTAATGCCCCTACTACGGGCAGGGACTTACACCTTCCACTAGACCTCCAAGCCTTGAACACTGCCAGGGATGGGGCAGCAACAGCTTCTCTGGGCAATCTGTTCTAGTGTCTCAACACCCTCACACTAAGGAATTTCTTTCTAATATCTAACCTAAATCTCCCTTCTGACAGCTTAAAGCCATTCCCCCTTGTCCTGTCACTACATACCCTTGTTAAAAGTCTGTCTCCAGATTTCCTGTAGGCACCCTTCAGGTACTGCAAGCTGCTTTAATGTCCCCCTGGAGCCTTCTCCAGGCTGAACGAGTCCAGCGCTTTCAGCCTCTCTTCATAGGAGGTGCTCCAGCCTCCTCTGGACTCGCTTGAGCAGGTCCATGTCCCCTCTTGTCTTGGAACCACCCTCAGAGCTGAATGCAGAATTCCAGGTGGGGTCTCACAAGAATGGAGTAGAGGGGGAGAATCACCTAATTCAACCTGCTGAACATGCTTCTTTTGATGCATCCTAGGACACAGCTGGCTTTCTGGGCTGTGAGTGCACACTGAAGCCAGCTCATGTTGAGCTTCTTATCAGCCAACACCCCCAAGTCCTTTCCCTCACGGCTTCCCTGAATCACTTCTCCTCCCAGCCTGTACCTGTGGTTGGGATTGCCCCAAATCACGTGCAGGACATTGCACTTAGCCTTGTTGAACTTCATGACAAGTGCAAGATCCTACACCTGGGTTGGAGCAATCCCAGGCACAGCTACAGGTTGGGCAGAGAAGAGATTCAGAGCAGCCCTGCGGAGAAGGACTTGGGGGTGTTGGTCAATGAGAAAATGAACATGAACCAGCAATGTGCACTTGCAGCCCAGAAAGCCAACTGTATCCTGGGCTGCATCAAAAGGAGCGTGACCAGCAGGTTGAAGGAGGTGATCCTGCCCCTCTACTCTGCTCTCATGAGACCTCACCTGGAGTATTGTGTGCAGTTCTGGTGTCCTCAACAGAAAAAGGACATGGAACTGTTGGAACAAGTCCAGAGAAGGGCCACGAGGATGATCAGGGGACTGGAGCACCTTCCGTATGAAGACAGGCTGAGAAAGTTGGAGCTGTTCAGCCTGGAGAAGAGAAGGCTGTGTGGAGACTTCATAGCAGCCTTCCAGTATCTGAAGGGGGCCTATAGGAATGCTGGGAAGGGACTCTACATTAGAGACTGTAGTGATAGGACAAGGGGTAATGGGTTAAAACTTAAACAGGGGAAGTTTAGGTTTGATATAAGGAAGAAGTTCTTCACTGTGAGGTTGGTGAGGCCCTGGAATGGGTTTCACAAGGAAGTTGTGAATGCTCCATCCCTGGCAGCTTTCAAGACCGGATTGGATGAAACCTTGGGTGATATGGTTTAGTGTGAGGTGTCCCTGCCCATGGCAGGGTGGTTGGAACTTGGTGATCTTAAGGTGCTTTCCAACCCTAACTATTCTATGATTCTACAATTCTATGAGGCTGGCCCACCTCTCAAGCGTGTCAAGGTCTCTCTGGATGGCATCCCTTCCCTCCAACATGTTGACGACACCACATAGCTTTCACTACGCACCATTCAGATTCATTAGCTCAGTGCAAAATAGCAGCTGTGACATTTTAAAGGAGGCTTTAGCGTATTAAATTTCTTTAATTGCATTCTGGAAATTGTCTTGTTTTGCCTGCTTATGCTTCCCCTTTTGCAGATTTTGGACAGATGAACATAAAAAAGCTGTGTCAGGATGCATGGCAAAAGACAGCTCTGAGATACCTTCAGTGGATGCTTGTTAGAGCAAACCATAAGCTGTTCTAAACTGGAACAAGAAATCAGAGCCCAAACTAGATCCTGACTAACTTCTCATACTCTTCCAACCTGCAAATAAAATCTGATCTACTGTCCTACTCAAAACACAATGCTTTTTATTCTAAAGAGCAAATGGACACTGTTGGGCCTGATGCATAATGAACTGTAAAAGAAAGAGACAGAACACTGTTATTGTATTGCCTTTGCAAGGAATTAGTCATATGTTGCACTGCCAATACAGCCAAGAAACAGAACTGCCTAAAATACAAGGAATAGATACATGGAATAATAAATATGACTGACAAAACCAAACAGTTAGGAAGAGCTAATTCAAAGGGATTTTCCTGCCTGAACCAAGCTGCTTGACATAAAATGCCAATAGTCCTGCCAGTATATGTTTTTTTTTTTGCCATTTGGTTTTGATACATCAGCCAGCCAATCCAATTTGCTGTCATTTCAAAACAAACGAAACTGGACAGCCAAATCTATCACTCACACTTGTTATAACTCTGAAACAAATGACAGGCTTAATTAGTCTATTTTCTACAAATAAATTTGTAATAAAAATGTTGGAATCTTTTCACTGAATAAGCACAAATAACTGAAGAGTATTTGCAAAACCTGTATCTTACAGCATATGTCACAAAAAGTATTATGTATTAAGAAGAGGTGTTCATGTAACAGGAATAGATTTGCTAGTCATTTCTGTACAGTGGAACATTTGCTATGCTCACTACTCTTGCCTGCCCACTGCCATACACTGCAATGATGATATTGCCAGTCGTCACATCCCTATTTTAACAGATCTTTAATGAAAGTTACTGTGTGAGGACTGTGCTCAAGAAGCCATCCTCATACCACCACCACCATGACTCACAACTAAGTGATTATTAAAAATAAATAAAACCTTCAAACACAAAATTTCGTATTTCCAGCTGCTTTGAAAAACTTTGTGGAGGTCCAGAATTTCATGGCTTAGACTGGAATAACAAACATGCAAAGTTGAATTTTGTTCAAGATAGCCCACAGGGAAATTTTTTAACTGTATCTCTGTTTTTAAACAGACTAAAAGATCAGTTTTAAAAGGGGACAAGTGGACTTTACAAAGCTACTTCTGATCATCATGTATTTTATGTTCTGCCAAATGACTGCCATACTTGTGAAAGAATGAAAAAGCTTTAATCTTCATAAAGAGAGTGGAAAAACTTCCCTATGCAGTAAGCCATCAATGACATGTTCTTTAACCTTCTTTTAAGGCAAGAACAATGTCAATTCTATATTGACATCAGACAACTGATGTTTTTGCAACCTTTCTTAGTGTTTCATTCTTACCAAACTACCAAGAATTACTCTATTTGGAACCCTCCCTAAAAACAGGTTTTCTTTCTACCCAGAAGCAACATGTCCTGGTTTTGGCTGGGATAGAGTTAATTTTCTTCCTAGTAGCTGGTACAGTGCTGTGTTTTGGTCTGAGAATAATGTTGATAACACACTGATGTTTTAATTGTTTCTAAGTAGCACTTACTCCTGAGGACTGTTCAGTTTCTCATGCTCTGCCAGTGAGGAGGGGCACAGGAAGCTGGGAAGGAGCAGAGACAAATTAGCCAAGGGGTATTCCATACCACAGCACATCATGCCCAGCATATAAACTGGGGGGAGTAACCCTGAAGGGACCTGTCGCTGCTCAGGTCAGGATGAGTATTGGTCTGCAGGTGATGAGCAATCGTATTGTTTGTTCTGTGTTTTTTCCCCCTTTCCTCTTCTTAGTTTCATATTCTCTACCCTTGTTATTTACCTTATCGTTATTATTATTAGTAGTAGTAGCAGTAGTATATTGTACTTTAATTATTAAGCTGTTCTTATCTCAACCCATGGGTCTTACATTCCTTAGATTCTCTCCTCATCCTGCCTGGGTAGGGGGGAGTGAGGGGGAGGAAGCAGCTATGTGGCTCTGATTTAGCAACTGGGCTTAAACCATGACAAGTACTAAAAACTTCATTGAGAGAAACTGCACTGAAAGAATTGTCTGTGGATATTTCTAATCTACAAATAAAGATATCTGGTAATTAATGCTGGCGACCCAAGATTCTCAGAAGAATCATGCCCATAGATCAGACATGAAGTCTCCTAATTTATAAGGACATCCATATTCAAATCTGAATCTGAAACATGGCTCTATTTCTAATTTAAAAATATTTTTTTCTACTTTATTTGCATTTTCCTGAATAAACATTTTTCACATGAATCTTACCCTTTTTGTAGAGAAGCAGGTTTCTAGACTCCTACACCTACCTTAATAGCGTATCACCACTAATTCCTACAAGCCATATGCTCTGGCTTGCACACTGTTGATGTTCTAAATGCTAATACTGAAACTCATCTCATGGTTCATCCTGAATGGATAAAACATTACATACTGGAGACCAAAGTTCTAATTTAATCACAAAGAAAGATCTATTTTTAAAGACACGTCACAGCCATTATATATATATATTAAAGAGAGACCTTGACTGGAAATAAATCTTAGATTACCATAAAATGGGAAAAGCACTGTCAACCTTTCCCTTTTAACTTAAACACCCTCCTGAAATATCCTACTGATGAGGAACAGAAGGACACAATCACAGCAGTGTCATCATGAGCAGAAGTTGTCATTTTGGTCAAAGTAAGCCTTTCTGCTCTTAGATTATGTCTGGAGGATTGATGAAGCTGACTCTAACCCAGTCCACTAGTTCCAGACTGTTCTTATCAGTGGTGTCCTGAGACATGTAGAACAATGCTTTTAATCCTGCTGGGATCGCTTGAAGAAAATATTTTAAAGAATTGTAGCAGAAAAGTCACAGTTCTTAAATTAAAAGATGTGTCTACATAAGTAATCTAAGCTCAATAGAACTATGGACTCTTAGAATTTGTAATATAGAAATTCTGTCCAACTACTTGCCTGGTTTTCAATGATCACGCAATAGTGTAAATAAATACATTAATTAATACATACGTATTTCACAGCTCAGATGTAACGTTTTGGTAACAGTAATACTTGTATTACTTCATTGTAGAAAAAAACACAAAAAGGTCCAAAAACTAAAAGTAAAATTATATGTAGCATGTAAATCACAAAAATACCATGGCTATTTAGGTCCCTATGTGCTGTCTACCAGTTATCATAAGGAAGAAGAGAGCCTGCACACAGGGTTGCTTGTGCGGTCAAAAACAAAGGCAGGGAGCTGAAGCTCTAATGCTATAGAAGCTCTAATATACTAGTGAAAAAATGAGTTGGAAATAGTCACTTTTCATCCAGCTTTCCCTTACAGTCAAATCTGTAGCAAAGAAACATGTAATTTACTGTCATCAGACAGCAGGGATTTCTGTAACTTCCACTCAGTATTGTGCAACCTTACTAGGGCTCCATGACGTACGCTCTGCCAGAGTCTCCCGCGATCTCTGCGAGGCTGCCGATCACAGACACATTTCCTTTGCTTCCAGCACACTGCCCTCTAGCCTGTACTCTTGCTTTGTGAACTTTTACCCCCATCTTATATAAAAACAAGCAGAAAGATTGTGAGTTTTCTACAGTCCTGTAAATGTGACTGATAAGAAGGGGAGAGGTTGCCGTTAGCTGGAACGCAGAAAAGTGTGAGGTAGAGTATAAAATAACAAATGGTAGGTTATATATGATCTAAATAATAGTTATGTAGCTTTTACACACCACTTTCCATCTGTAGACCATGTGGCATTTTACAAAAAGAATTATGTTTATCCTCACATTACCATGGAGAAAAAAATTACAACAGATTTCCCAGGATCAAAACACCTTTTAAACAGGAGCCAGAAGAGAACTTAGACCATGACTGCCAAACCTATGTCCTGAAGAGCAAATAGTTACTCCTGCAATTTCTGGACAAGCCAGTTTTGATGAGATGTTAAATTAAGAGTTATTTTATCTGTTCTTCAGGTTAATTGAACAGTGAGCTTTAAAATAATGACATTTTAATATTTCCCTACACTGTAAAAGTAAATATCAATCATCCTGAACCATGAAAGACAAATGTAGGACTGGGAGAATGAAGAACTTAAGCCCATTTTAGGAAAGGATCAGGTTAGAGATCATCTAAGGAACCTGAACATGCACAAGTCCATGGGACCTGATGAAATCCATCTGTGTGCCCCAAAGGAGCTGGTGAATGAAGTTGCTAAGTCACTATACATCGTATTTGAAAATACATGAAAGTCAGGCGAACTTACCAAATACTGGAAAAAGGGAAATATAACCCCCATTTTTACAGAGGGGAAAGTGGAAAGAGAACTACAGACAAGACAGTCTCACCTCTGTGCGTGGCAAGATCATGGAGCAGATTCTCTTGGAAATCATGCTAGGGCACATGAAAAACAAGGTGGTTGGTGACAGCCAACATGGCTTCACAACAGGCAAATCATGCAAGACAAATCTGGTGGCCTTCTAAGCTGGGGCTACAGAATTGATGAACAACAGCAGAGCAACTCATCATCTACATGGACTTGTGCAAAGTGTTCCACACTGCTCTGCAGAACATCCTTATCTCTAAACTGGAGATACATCAATTTGATAGATGGACCACTTGGTGGATAAAGAATTGGCTGGATGGCCACATACAAAGGGTTGCAGTGAACAGCTCAAAACCAGGAATGGCTGAATTTTTGTAAGTTTGATAATGCATCCATTGTCAAAAGTTGAACACAAAGTTGAATCAAATTAGAGAGAATGTTCTTCTTGCCTTATATAAAAATGATGAGGGAGATAGTACTTTGACATTAAGGTGGGAAATACAGTTTTCTGTTCAACATCTGACAAACTGCATTCAATAAGAGCTGTCATAAAGAGGTTGTCAAAAATCAGTAAGCTTCAAGAAGTAAGAGCATGGTTTCAAATATTTTATGTAGTTTGGAGATAAGTAGCATGGCAAAGGGTAAAATAGTGATTACACTGAAGCGGGAATTCAACTGATTAAGAATCAGCACTTTGAAGCAGGAACAGACTAATCAGAGTAACAGATTTGTTTTATAAAGTAACATTGCTGAGGTGAGTAGCTCGAGAGAGGACGTCTTCAACACCGGAGAGGGGGGGGAAGATCAGCGTCCAGGAGCCTCAGCTCAGAGCGGCAAGAGCCACCGAGGGACCCCAAGTCCTCGACAGGACCTGACCAGGAGCCGGCAGCTCAGCTGACGAGAGCGAGCAGCTGACTCACAGGGGGCGGAGCCAGGAGGAGCGGCACCAGCCCTGACTGGGTGAAAACCTGCCCCAGGGAGCGCGAGCGATCAGGAGTGCGGCGGGGCAGTTCGGGCGCGTAGGCGAGGGGGTGGTGAGCACTCGCCGTATGACCAGGGCCAGGCTTTTGAGCTCTGCTCTGGCTGCCCCGGCGGTGGCCAGCGTAGGCACCCAGACAGAGCCGACGAGAGGGGAGGCTGCAGTGCAGAGCTCGGGGTGTAGAGAGTGTCTGCCCTGGTCTGGTGAGGGGTGGGTGCACAATGGGCAGGGCTGCACTCGGTGCTCCCTGGTGGAGGTCCTCCTGCAGCAGGGGCTGAGCCGCGGGATGCTGTTAATAGGCTGCGAGATGTCAGAGAAGCCGAGAGTAAGCAGGAATGCTTGCTCCAGGCCCAAACCGTGCAGGGGCCTCAAGCTTCCCCTCTAGCTCATGAAGGAAAGAAGGAGGCCGTTAACCCGGGAAGCTGGGAAGTAGTGACAAAAAAAAAAAAACACACACAAAAAAAAAAAATAGGAGGAAGAGGACAATCAAAAGCAAGGGGCTTCCTCCTAAATCCCCTGTCCCCACACAGAGCTGCTTTGCTGTCCTGCAGGGGGCTAATGAGGAAACACACTCACACCAGAAACAGCCGGCTGATGCACCGGTAAAGATCTCTACTGGTGCTGCCAGGAAAAAGTGGCGGGTCGTAGTTGTAGGGGACTCTACACTGAAAGAGACAGAAGCACTCATCTGTCGGCCTGACCCGGTCTCAAGGGAGGTGTGTTGCCTACCAGGGGCACGGATCAGGGATGTGGCAGAGAGGCTGCCTGCTCTAGTAAGTTCCACGAACTATTACCCACTTCTGGTGATACATGTGGGTGCTAGGGATATAGACAGTAATAGCCTGGGGAGCATAAAGAAGGACTACAGAGCCCTGGGAGAGGTGGTTACGGGCTCTGGAGCTCGGATAGTCCTTTCATCAATTCTCCAGGGTACAGGGGAGGACCTAAGGAAAGCTAGGAGGATTGGCCAGGTTAATAAATGGTTAAAAGGGTGGTGTCATAGTCAGGGGTTTGGGTGTCTTGAACACAGGACCCAAGTTTGTAGGCCATGTCTACTGGGTGCTGGTGCAGCTGGTCAGAGCAGTTTTGGTAGGAGGCTTGCCAGACTGGTCAAGGAGGCTTTACACTAGATGTGCTGGGGGAGGGGGGCATCATTCCATCCCAACACACCCAGTCAGTTGCCAGTACCTATAATAAATGCTCAGAGCAATGTAGAGATATTCCAGCCTCTCCAGCCAATGAGCCGGCTTCATTTGGAGCTTGGCTTAGATGCCTCTATACAAATGCCCTTAGCATGGGGAACAAACAAGAGGAATTAGAGATGTGTGCACGTCTACAGGAGTATGATATAATAGCCATTGTAGAAACATGGTGGGACGGCTCCTATGACTGGAGTGTCGGAATGGAAGGTTACAGGCTTTTTAGAAAAGACAGGCCTGGCAGACTGGGAGGGGGAGTTGCCCTTTATGTTAGGAATAGGCTGGAGAGGATGGAACTCTGTCTGGGGACAGGTGATCAGTTAACAGAGTTTGTGGGTCAGGGTTAAAGGGAAAATAGCTATGGGAGACATTACTGTGGGGATCTGTAACAGACCGCCTGATCAAGAAGAACCTGCGGATGAAGCACTCTATAGACAGATAGGAAAAGCCTCACGCTCGCAGGCCCTTGTTCTCATGGGGGACTTCAACCACCCTGACATCTGTTGGAAGGACGGTACGGCCCGGCACAAGCAATACAGGAGGTTCCTTGATTGTGTGGAAGACAACTTCCTTCTACAAATAATAGAGGAGCTGACAAGGAGAGGTGCCATGCTTGACCTCGTGCTCACCAACAGGGAAGGGCTCGTTAGAAGTGTGATGTTCCCGGGCAGCCTTGGATGCAGCGATCACGAGATGGTCGAATTTGAGATCCTCAGGACAGTGAGAAGAGCGTGCAGCAAGCTCACTGCCCTGCACTTCAAAAGAGCAGACTTTGGCCTCTTCAGACACCTGCCTAGTAAGGTTCCATGGGATATAGCCCTAGAGGGCAGGGGGGCCCAAGACTCTTGGTTGGTATTCAAGGATCACCTGCTACAAGCGCAGGACTGTTGCATCCCAACTAGAAGGAAGTGCAGCAGGAGGGCCAGGAGACCTCCTTGGATGGATAAGGAGCTCCTGAGGAAAATTCAAATGAAAAAAAGAGGCTTATAATAAGTGGAAGCAAGGACAGGCAGCCTGGGAAGAGGTACAGGGATGTTGTCCGGGAAATTAGGGACCAGGTTAGGAAAGCTAAGGCCCAGTTAGAATTAAACTTGGCTAGGGATATTAAGGATAACAGGAAGGGAATCTACAGGTACATAGCACATAAAAAATAGGCTAGGGACAACGTAGGCCCACTCAGGAAGCTCTGGGGAGAACTGGCTACACAGGATTTGGAGAAGGCTGAGGTTCTGAATGACTTCTTTGCCTCGGTCTTTACTGGCAAAGGCTCTGACCGCACCACCCATGTCTTGGAAGGCAGATGCAAGGACTGTGAGAATGAAGACCTTGGGCCCACTGTAGGAGAGCATCTGGTTCGTGCACAAGTCTGAACGTGCACAAGTCCATGGGACCTGATGAGATCCATCTGCGGGTCCTGAAGGAGCTGGCAAATGAAGTTGCTAAGCCACTGGCCATCATATTTGAGAAATCATGGCAGTCAGGTGAAGTTCCCGATGACTGGAAAAAGGGAAATATAACCCCCATTTTCAAGAAGGGGAAAATGGATGACCCGGGGAATTACAGACCAGTCAGTCTCACCTCTGTGCCTGGCAAGATCTTGGAGCAGATTCTCCTGGAAGACATGCTAAGGCACATGAAAATCAACAAGGTGCTTGGTGACAGCCAGCATGGCTTCACTAAGGGGAAATCCTGCCTGACCAATTTGGTGGCCTTCTATGATGGGGCTACAGAACTGATGGACAGGGGTAGAGCAGCTGATGACATCTACCTGGACTTGTGTAAAGGGTTTGATACTGTCCCACACAATATCCTTCTCTCTAAATTGGAAAGACATCAATTTGATGGATGGACCACTTGGTGGATAAAGAGCTGGCTGGCTGGCCGCACACAAAGAGTTGTGGTCAATGGCTCAATGTCAGACCTGTAATGAGTGGTGTCCCTCAGGCATCTGTGTTGGCACCGGTCTTGTTCAACATCTTTGTTGGGGACATGGACAGTGGGATTGAGTGTGTCCTCAGCAAGTTTGCTGATGACACCAAGCTGTGTGGTTTGGTTGACATGCTGGGGGGAAGGAATGCCATCCAGAGAGACCTTGACATGCTTGTGAGGTGGGCTGATGCCAGCCTTCTGAAGTTTAATCATAACAAGTGCAAGGTCCTACACCTGGGTTGGAGCAATCCCAGGCACAGCTACAGGTTGGGCAGAGAAGAGATTCAGAGCAGCCCTGTGGAGAAGGACTTGGGGGTGTTGGTCAATGAGAAAATGAACATGAGCCGGCTTCAGTGTGCGCTTGCAGCCCAGAAAGCCAACTGTATCCTGGGCTGCATCAAAAGGAGCGTGAACAGCAGGTCGAAGGAGGTGATCCTGCCCCTCTACTCTGCTCTCGTGAGACCTCACTTGGAGTATTGTGTGCACTTCTGGTGTCCTCAACAGAAAAAGGACATGGAACTGTTGGAACAAGTCCAGAGGAGGGCCACGAGGATGATCAGGGGACTAGAGCACCTCTCATATGAAGACAGGCTGAGAAAGTTGGGACTGTTCAGCCTGGAGAAGAGAAGGCTGCGTGGAGACCTCATAGCAGCCTTCCAGTATCTGAAGGGGGCCTATAGGGATGCTGGGGAGGGACTCTTCATTACGGACTGTAGTGATAGGACAAGGGGTAATGGGTTAAAACTTAAACAGGGGAAGTTTAGACTGGATATAAGGAAGAAGTTCTTTACTGTGAGGGTGGTGAGGCACTGGGAATGGGTTGCCCAGGGAAGTTGTGAATGCTCCATCCCTGGCAGTGTTCAAGGCCAGGTTGGACAGAGCCTTGGGTGACATGGTTTAGTGTGAGGTGTCCCTGCCCATGGCAGGGGGGTTGGACCTAGATGATCTTAAGCTCCTTTCCAACCCTAACAATTCTATGATTCTATGATTCTGTGACTCTAGAAAGTAAGTAATATCCTTATGTGAATCTAAAAAAGGGGAAGAGTCAATCATCACAGTGAGATCACAGATTCAGAAGAGGAGAGTATGAGAGTTCTTCCTAATGAACAAAAGAGGGAGGACAATATCTCAAGAGTTCACATTCTCCTAAGATCCTAAGCAGTTCACATTCTGTCACAGCACAGTGATGGTACAGCATGCCTGAAGATTAGGATAGAAGAGATGTATACAGATTCAAGTCCAAAAAAAAAAAAGTAGGATTGTCCCATATTTCAGAACTGGTGACAGCAACTGTATTTGAAACAAAATATGAAGTAGAAGTGTCAAGTAAAGCTCAAGAATTAGCCAAGAAAAATAGAAATAAATGATGCTACAATTGAATGTAATTGAGATTTAACAACTGATGAAAATGCACCTTTTTGACTGGGAAAAAATTCAGACGTTGGAAATGCATTTGGAAACACCAAGTTGCAGGTGTGGATAAAGGTACTGTGGAAAGTTTTAATTTTCTGTTTGTTTTCTGACATTTATTTAAATATCTTATCAATTGTAATATTAAAAAGAAAGCTGTAGGAAATGACTACACTAAAGCAACTCTTGAAAGACTTAGTGATTCATTACTTGGAAACAGTACAGAAAGCGTGAGACGGATGCTGAAATGTTCTTGATTGTGACTTCATGACTGAGTTTTCAGACATGTAGATGATCAAAACTGTCACTGAAAAAATGTCAAATAGTTTATTCATCTTCCTTACATTTTGAGCTGTACCTCATTTATAAGCCACATTCCAGAAAGTGACGTGACATATGCCTGATCCCTCTTTTATTTTTGACATAGCGTCTTTTAATTCGTGTTCCATAAGTCAAGAACTTCCCTTAGGCATGCAGTGGAATTCATGTTGTACTAGATACAGAATTAAGACACCTACAATAGAAAGTAAACCAAACTCAAACATAACAAAGTGCTATATAGTTTGAAAGCTACTGACTTGGGATAATGAAAGGAAAGAAAAAAGTTCATGTGATAATCTTTCTTACTAGGATGACTGACTTTATTCCTGGTCACATAATCACAAGCATTGTTAGGGATGGAAGGAACCTCCACAGATCATCTAGTCTAACCCTTCTGCCATGGCAGGGCCACCTGCAGCAGGTTACACAGGAACATGTCCAGGCAGGTTTTAAATGTCTCCAGAGAGGGAGACTCCACAGGCTCTCTGGGCAGCCTGTTCCAGTACTCTGACACCCTCAATGTAAAGAAGTTCTTCCTCTTGTTGAGATGGAATTTCTTGTGTTTTACTTTATGGCCATTGCTCCTTGTCCTGTCACTGGGCACCACTGTAAAGAGCCTGGCACCACCCTCTTGGCACCTGCCTTTGAGATATTTATATATATAATATATATATAATACATATATGACAAGATCCCCTCTTGGTCTTCTCTAGACTGAAGAGGCCCAGCTTGTGCAATCTCTCTTCACAACAGAGATGCTCCAGGCCCTTAACCATCTCTGTGCCCTCCACTGAACCCTCTCCAAGTAGCTCCTTGTCCTGGTACTGAGGAGACCAGAACTGGACACAGTGGCCAGATGGGGCCTCACCAGGGTTGAGTAGAGGGGGAGGATCACCTCTCTTGTCCTGCTGGCCACACTCCTCCCAGTGCACCCCAGGACACTACTGGCCATCCTGGCTGCAAGGGCACACTGCCAGCTCAGTCAAGTTGTCATCTACTAATACTCCCAGGTCCTTCTCAGCTGAACTGCTCTGCAGTAGGTCAGCCACCAACCTGTACTGGGACTTGCTATTCTTCCTCTCCAGTTGCAGGACCCTTCACTTACCCCTGTGGAACCTCACTAGGCTCAGTTTGGCTGTCCAAGATGGACTGATTCCTCTTTGAGACATCTAATTTTTTCAGTGCATCAAATAAGAAGACACAGAGTCTTAACTTATTCTGGACTGTTTGCAGAATAGATGCCTAGAACAGAAGTGGTAAAACCCACAACACAGCAGCACAGAAATACTGTTTTGGATACATCCCAGAGTCTTACTCTTATGAGTCAAAACAAATTCAAGCATTTATGATGTACAACAGTATTTGCTGGACAGAGTTTTGAACATAGAATCATAGAATCATAGAATGGTTAGGGTTGGAAAGGACCTTAAGATCATCTAGTTCCAACCCCCTTGCCACAGTCTGGGACACCTCACACTAAACCATGTCATCCAAGGCCTCGTCCAATCTGGTCTTGAACGCTGCCAGGGATGGAGCATTCACAACTTCCTTGGGCAACCCATTCCAGTGTCTCACCACCCTTACAGTAAAGAATTTCTTCCTTATATCAAACCTAAACTTCTCCTGTTTAAGTCTTAACCCATTACCCCTTGTCCTGTCACTACAGTCCCTAATGTAGAGTCCCTCCCAAGCATCCTTATAGGCCCCCTTCAGATACTGGAAGGCTGCTATGAGGTCTCCACACAGCCTTCTCTTCTCCAGGCTGAGCAGACCAAATTTTCTTATCCTGTCTTCATATGGGAGGTGCTGCGGCCCCCTTGTCATCTTTGTGGCTCTCCTCTGAACTTGCTCCAACAGCTGCATGACCTTCTTATGTTGGGGACACCAGAACAGTAACCATCATCATCATGTCACCAACATCATCATCTTATTTTAAATAATGCAAAAAAAAATAACTTCAGATTGTAAAGTTTGTTATTTTAGTGAGTGGGCAAGCACTGGGCTTTAATCTGACTACAGTCAATTGAATTCTGGGATGTTCTTCACACAGTATCTATACAATAATTCTCATTTTCACTTGCACTCATAGTAAGTAGTGCTGACAAAATTATGTACATTTATTCTGAAAGATTTCAAGTTATAGTCTCAGTAAGAATGATCTCTGTCAATGACTAATTTATCACAGTCATTCAAAAATTGGAAGGTGAGAGTACAGAGGTGAAGGTTACCTGACCTTATTTAACCAAAACAGAAACGTAACCTGAGTACCTCATTTGATCTTTTAAATCAATAGATAATGACCATATTGCTTTATCAGCAGAGACTCCTCATGAATAGTAAATAATTTCTGCTTGCTTTCCCTTATCTTTCCACACCACAAAATTTTCATCACAAAACTTTATTATTTTGGGAACAGAAACTTCGAGTGGTTTTTTTAAAGTGGTAAAGAACCAAAAGCATCAAAGCAATAAACTGCTATGGCTGTTAAGCTTTACATTTGAATAAATAAAGCAAAATCAAGTTGTTTGCAAATAGGCTTATTTTCAGGCATTTATAGTCTGGAAATAGCAACATTTTCTTTCCACATCTCTGAAACCTCAAATTATATGTCTGCATATGCAGACAAGTATGCAAGAATTGCTCAATTGTCATTCTTAGTGATATGAATGAAAACTTCTCGTGTGCAAAACCTGAATAAATTGTAAGTATTTGGTTCAAGATGTTTTAACAGTATCTTTCATACAAACATTACCTTTTATCCATGTAGGTTTATGACAAAATAAAGCTAAATAGCCAAATAAAGCTAAATTGTGTTTAGTTGAAGCAGCTCAAATAATTCGTGAGTTCCTGTGCTTCAGAAAGACAGAATTCCTAGGGTCCCTTGACACTAAAGAAGAATGCACTTTCAGAACGGTTACCATGTTATTCACTCTTAAAAACCAAACAGCAAATCCAGGTGGGGCAGCAGTATGATTCTGTTTCCCTCTTACTGCTTTCATGCCTTGAAAGATCGGCTAGCTAGTACCACAGGGGAATTCACAAAGCTGGAGCTGTAATTTTGATAAATGACAAATTAGGGGAAACCTGTCTGCAAGACCTATAATCTTTCACTTATAAAATGCTTGACAGATTAATCCTACAAAAGATCTGCTCACACAACAGACTTCTAATTCTCTCACCAATACTTTAGTGTGCTTTTTGTTGGAAATTGCATTACTTCTGTATAGTAACTAGCTCCTTCTAGAAAAGAAAAAAAAAAAAGAGGAGAGTAGTTTGCATTTTAGGTACAGGAATTTGTATTAGGCTGCTTCTTTGCTTTGTCCATGCAGTTTATGACCATACACTGCTACTGTCTCACTCTGAGATGTCACAAGAACATAAGTCTTTCCTGGGTGAGGGATTCTCTGTTCTATCTGAACTGGGAACTGGGAAACCTCAGCCAGCTGTGTGTGTGCAATAGTCTGTACCCACATCTGGAGTGGGGCTGCAGCCTTCGGGGCTCACATGTCCAGATGCCTGCAGCTGGGGAGCCTGAGATCCAGCAGCAGCTACTGGGCAGATTGGGTGTCTGAGCCCAGCTGCTGGAGAGATTCACATATGTGTGTGTATAAATATGTACCATATTGATTTGGGAAGTGATGTAATGACAAAAAATAATGAGAAGCCATTAATGACTCATGCACCAACCCAAGAGAAAGAAAAAGGACAATTTTTATGGGCAAATAGCCTTCCTTGTAAGTACTTAACAGTATAGAAATATTATTTTTTCATTTTGAGACCAAGAGAATCTTTGCAGTGTTTTAGGCTTCACTCCATCCTTCCTTCATTTCTAGAAAGCCACCTATCATGCTAATAATCTGTTTTTCATAGAGAAAGAAAAATTAACTAGAGAATAATACAGTACACTAAAGAAATGAGAAGTAAAATAAATGCTATCTGCCATTTCAGATAAGAAAATAGAAAGGAGGTCACTAGCTTACAAAAACTTTTGCACAGAAATAATGACACAAGAGTAGAGGAAAGTTGCAGGATGATTCTGACATGATCTGTCACTCTTAGTAGTTTCTCGTGCTTGGTACTTTGGAAGGGCAAAGTAGCTTCAGCCAAAGCACCTTTCATTAAAACTAAGTTTTAGAAGTAATTCAGAATTAAGGAAACAGAGAGAATACTAAAATACACTGCTTAATATGCTTCTTATCCAGGTATTTGATGCTTCTAATATGGCAATAAATGTTAGTACTTTTATTTTAACTCTGTAACCTGATTCTGCAACTTGATTCCTATAAAATGGGAAAAGCAATATCATCTCACGTCACATAGTTTATATTTAAAAGAAATATCTAAGTGCTTGTGACAAAGACTGTAATGATTATGCGAGTTGCAAAAGATGTCATGAAACAGTTCCTGTGGCATTGTACAGTCACCACTCATTTACTCAAAGCAAGGTCTTGGAGTAGAATTTTTTCTTAAAAGAATACATCAAAGCTAATCAAATACAAACCTACATTTAAAATTAAATACTAAATGTGAGATTTCATCTAATCAATTACCTTACTTGCCCTCTTTCTCCTACCAGAATTCAGGTTTTAAGTTAGTATCAGAAAGGAAATCCTTCCATGTAGGCCAATTCTTATGTGCCTATGAGATAAACTGCCCTAGCAGGTGTTTTTTGCAACCATAGTGATGAAATGTGTTTATTGGCTAAGGTCGTAAGAATTTGAAGAAAGCATTTGCTTTCATTTGATTTCAGAAAATCTGAACAGTCCTCACACCAAATACTAGGGATTTGGGGAACAGAACTACAAAACAAGTTTTGAAACATTTTCCAGATACCAGCCTACCAATCTGACTTTTTGGTAATGGAAAAAAATGAA
Source organism: Pezoporus wallicus (assembly GCF_028554395.1). Classification (NCBI taxonomy): domain Eukaryota; kingdom Metazoa; phylum Chordata; class Aves; order Psittaciformes; family Psittacidae; genus Pezoporus; species Pezoporus wallicus. Next base: position 10,199,792 of record NW_026640488.1, read on the forward strand.
TGCAGAAAGACAACACAAATCTCATTATCTTAAAGGGTCTTTATTCAGTGCTATGTTAGAGATGAGTTTTCTTTGAAATGCCTCAGATTCTTATTGTTGAAGACGTATTTCTGCTAGCAGCTTAAGTTTCTACATCCATAATTTTTAGATGTCTTATCAAAATTTTACAGAAATTACGAGTTAAAGTTTTCTTGCTGTTAATGTTACAATCCAGCAAATTTTAAAATCTAAATGCTTAAGGGAATTTAGGAATTTGAATATTTGTTCCTATTTGGCAATCTAAAGCTCATGATTCATCAAAGGCAATAAAACTCTATTAGACAGTTTTTCAGGTTTATAATGAGTGGCAGATGCCATATATAAGATCAACATTGAAAAGGTATCACTCAAGAAAGACTGCCAAAGATTCTCAGCATTTTTGCAGAGAATTTTGTAGAAGAAAATGTAAGCATTATGAATTTTAGGGACGTTAAAAAACATGCAAGAAATCTTTACGAAAAATAATAAAAATGGAACAATCCGTGCCTTGTGCCAAAGTTACTAAAGCACAGGCTTAATTCCCTGGCAAAAATCTTTAACTTAAGTACAAATGAAAACCAAACAAACTCTTCCTATTCTAGTGACATTTAAATTGTCTGGAGTACAGAAATTGTAATCATATACCAACTAGAACCTGCATAGCAATTGGAGATGCTTTTAAATTCACATTTTGGTGATCTCATTTTCATTCCTCAAAAACGTTGAGTTAACTTTAACTCTTCTTGCAAAGTTATGGAAACAAATATTTTCTATAATACACAGCATAATCCAGCTTTCAAGACAATTTGCAACAAAGCAGGACTCTAAAGGGATATATTTATCAACTTACTCCTTCCATACTTGTTTTGCAACATGTCTGACAGATGGAATTAAGAATACACTTAATGTTGTCTTCTCACTGGATTCTGAGAATCCATCCCTCACATCAAGGTCTGGCACGGCATATGTTCCCACCACTCAACGCCTGCTGGGTTGCAGCCAACAGTGGAGCTAAAGGCTCTTCTTGGTGGCAAACACAGAGGCCAATCCAGTCTTGTCTTTGACTATGGTAGGAGGCATTTGATCAGCTTCAATCCTTACACCTTGTTTTCAATGCAGAGTTTCATCTGCCTCATCTAGTAACAAGTCGCTGCCATGGCAAAGCACACACAGATTTACATTAGCAGTATAACTACTACAGGGTGCATTCCATGGTTTCACTGGATCCCACTGACTACAACAATGGAGTAGCTCTTGACTCACAAAAAATTCACTGAAAATAGAACATACTACCGCATAATTAAATGAATTACGCTCCTCCAAAAAAAGGGAAATTAAAAAACAATCCCTCCATTTCCCCAGCTACACAGAATCCAGTAAAATTCTTACGACAACACTTTTTAGCTGAGATAGAAATGTTTAAATGCAATGGTTATCTTTATTTTTACACGGTTTTAGTAGCAGAGTTAGAGATAAGGGTTCAGTGCAGGAGCTCCAGGTTAGAGAAACTTTAGAGGCAGACTTAAAACAAAAGGGACTACACTATTCTATGAATTCCAGAAATTGTCGTTCCTGACAGGTCAAACCCAAAACATGAATGACAGAGTCTAGATGATATTTCTCACATTTTGAAGCAACACAAATTCTTAAATGAGGAAAGAGCTGACAGTATAATCAACTAGTATTTCAATCTAACATATGACAGGTGATAAACTCTGTAGCATACAAAGTATATGGCATACAAAACATTTGTAGGATATATACAGCCACAATATATCTAAGTGAAAAAAACAAGAGTAACTACTGTCAGTAGAGAAAAAGATACTTTTTACAGCCACCAGGTTCCACTTACTTTGAACACTGCCTCACATTCTAGTTTCACTCTCTTTTGTGGGCAAGAATCCTCTGTTGAGAAACAGAAGGTGCACTGCCACATGGCTCTGTAAATAATTGTCCTCTTCCAGGCCTAGTTTCTGCTTCAATAGGAAGGCCAAGCATATTCCTAGCTAGACTGTTGCTAATGGCTTGTTCCTGTCAGTATGAGCTCCTACCAGATAAAATAATGTTCTCTTATCTGTCTATCTGAAATAATGACACTTTTAGATGTTCTAAACAGCCAGTCTCTTATCTCTGGCTAGATAAGCTAAATTGGCATCACAGAAAGCCAAGGACGTTAGATGATAGCAAATATTATTTCTGAATGTTATAATAATTTCCTTTTCTCTAACTTCAGTTTTGAGTACAAGAAAGTGTCACAAATCACCCACCACCAAAGTGAAAGAAAATCAAAATTCCAGAGAAAATGAAGCAACCAACTTTGATAGCTAAGAGAGAGCTTCAAATGAAATTGCCCTTATCAGTTACTCTTTTCAATAGTGTCCCTTTAGGACACCACTAAAAATATATATGATCTGATTTAATACTTCATCCTTCGCATTTCTGAACACAAATTTTGTCTGCTATGTAACTCTGGCATGCTCACAGGCATGCACTGTGCCTCAGCAACTGAATTTGGCTTGTCTACCAGTTTTCTGTTCAACATTCAATTTACCTTGTACTCTCAAAAAAATGTGTGACCCATTACATTTGGCATTGGACTGCAAGAGGTAAATACAAGCTCCATTATATTTAAACGTGCTATGTTACAGATTTTCAAGAGGACTCCTGGAAAAGCAGTAGGGACAAACGGTTTTATCTATTTTGAAGCAATCTGATTTTTTTTTTCCTGGAATAATTCACTTTTCTATTATTGAAATAAAGCTTTAACAGAGTTCTGCACTCTATCCCTGGGCCATTTGGCTAAGAATAAAATGGGAAACACTGAATTATGTAACTTGCTGAAATGTTTAATGTATCCCCTGAAAATAACATTAATTCTTAAGTATTTTTCCTCATGCCGATTTTTGTTCAGTTTAATTTTAACTGTAAGTATTTCAAGACAGGATAGTTGTCTTTTCTCCATCACCACAAAGCATTAAATAAGTTTGACAGTTTTATTACAAATCTCTCTATAACCACTAGAAGCAAAATAAGAAAATCTTTCTTTTAAAAACTAAATGGTGTTTTTAAGTATCACAGCTATTATTACATTGCTAAATCATGATTTTAAAAAGTTAAAAATCATAACCAGCAAATAGCATACCAAAAGACATTTTTAAGATGGATTCATAATTTTGGAAGTCTTAACTTTGTTTTAAAATTCTCAAGAGATGGCAGCTATGGGTCAAGAGTGTGCAATGTTGACACATCAATTACAAATCCAAAAGATGAATGTTTGGCCTTAGACTATTTATTCTTACAAAAATCATATTTCAGTATAAGGTAATTTTTAGCTAGAAAATATTTAAATATTATTTTTAAAGACCTGAAATCCTTTTTTTCATGGAAATTGCAACACTATGAAGAAAAATATCCCTCACTATAGCCTTCATTTATTTTGTCTTCTAAAAACTTACTCTGTATTTATCACCTTGCCATTTAATCATGAAAGCACTGCATCAAATAGCATAAAGTTAAATGAAGGTTCTGATTTTAATAGATTCACAACTACTACACTCCTCCTGTGTTTGAAATACCTTTTTGTTATATGTGGATTAATTAATGCATGTGATACACAGCAAGATTGTTTTACAAGTTTTCAAAAAACCTAAAGGACCCAAGTAACAGCTTAGGCAATTCCAAGCTGATTAGTAGGCACATTTAAAACAGCTCTTCCAAAATAGCCCTATGAACTATAAAGGGTTCTACTAATACTAATTTATCCAACATGTTGGAGATATTCAAGAGTCTGTATTTTAGCTTGTCATCAGCTTTACGGGTCTCATACTTCAAAGTGATTTTATTCTGGCTAAGAAGTGACCAGAATATACATGTATTCCCTCCAAGAGTTTACCTAATTGGGTCAGTCTTTGTGACTTTAAGAATCTATACATTTACTTTTCCAATTTATTCAAAAAGACTTCCTTATACTATGATAGACAGATAAACTTATGTGCAACATCTCACCTGTAACTAGATTAACAGAACACATGTTGGTAAACAAAAAGTCACACACATACAGGCACATGTAAAGCAGGTTATAGATAGGAAAAGCACATATTCCTATTACAAACGTCCAACCTTCTTGTTTTGTTTTATTTTCTTTGTTTTCCTGAAATAACAGCTGATATGGTACATATTTATGGTACATAAATAATTTATTTTCCAGTAACATTTTTTGAGCTTGAGGGATGTTATCTTGAGAATAGATAAACTAGCATTACCCAGACAGAACATAAAAAATTGCTTTATTGGAAATGAAGCCAGAAGTATTATGACAATGCTCGCTGAGAAAGCATTAAGAAATTCTCCAAAGGTGGACACAGAGCTGACAGTAAAAGTTAAATTTCCCTAAGGTGCATAGTTCTCAAGCCACATTGTTTCATCAGGCAATGCTGCCTACTAATACTGTTGCAAGTGAAAATTTTGCATGGGCAATATATCAGTACAATGTATTTTTGTTAACCTGAAAAATATCTAGGCTGTGTATAAACCATATTCTATATGCACAAATCACTCCTGCCAAAGGAATAAGAAAAAAACAGAGAAAGTAGCGTATTACTCCCAAAGAGTTGACTGTGGCTGAGAATATCTCATTTGAGCTTACCTTTGAGCAAAACATCCTGATTTTATACAGATGGCTTGCACAAACAAATTGTATGGATCCTTCAGTATCCTATTACAGGTGACAAAATGTCTGGATCTTAATTGATTGCTTTATCAGGTAAAGATAGGTTATTGTAAGCTGTGCATGTTCCATGTGTCTAAAACATTAGCGGGTTAGACAGTTGGATGTAAAGTGATCTCTTCAATAACTAGAATAGTTGCAATTACAATAATAATACAATGCATTTATTATACTTTATCAAACAAGCTTATAAAAAAGAAACATAAAAACCAGGTGCTGATGTTTTATATTAAATCATAAACCTAAATGAAAACCTTACTTCAAGGTTTTGAACTAAGTGGAATAAATCAATAGGAAAATACCATAAGTTGCTTTTAAATACAGTATGATAAATTAGAGTTTAAATTTCCATACATTTCATTACAGATCTAGATAGAAAGTTACTGTCCTGGTTTAAAAAAAAACACAGCTTCCCTAATTTTTAAAGACAGAAATATTTAAAATTGAAATACAGAATTATGTCAATACAAGCAATAGAAGTATTTGGACATTACTTATAGCCTTTGTTCCCTAAAAATGGGCAAGAGGACCTAAATATTTATTCCTCTATAGTCTAAATGAAGGTGCCTGTGCACCAGTAACAATCTCTGCACTGTTCAGTCTTCAAACAGTTTGAAGACATACGCCTTCATGCCTGGAATGCCAAAAGTACAAGAGCTTAGTACAAAATTTGCTATGTTAAAATGTACAAAGCTATTTCCAGCTAAAATCAGTATATCATGATAAGAAAACAACAATCCTTCAAAAAATAGTTTTCTTCCGATGTTTCAGAATATCAGACATCATTGCTGAGAAAATATATGCAATAACAAAATATTTTTTTGATTTGTCATACTTTTTAAAATTGATTGATAAATATTTTTATATTACTACCATGTCCTCCTAAGTCATTCTTTCACCCTTCTCCCTCTTTTAAGTCTGATGAATGATTTTCTTTCTATCACTGAACTGAATCACTCAGAAATAATCCAGAGGTATCCTCTGATTGAAAATTCTGCCTCAGACTACATACCCAGTCACTATACAAATGAGTCTCAGGATTGAAAGCTAGAGAGAAGGCTGTAACATTTTTCATTTAATTTCTCAGCCACAAAGATGATGCTCTGCAGAAAACTCCGTAAACACTGAGTGTGAAAATGACTATGCAAAGAAACATGCCCTCATGAGTCCAATAAAACTATTGCGCAAGTTAAAGTGGAGTGTTAGTTTAAGTGTGTTTTATATTGTAAAATATATTTTTCACCTTATAAAAATGCTTCTTAGAAGAAAGCTTCCAGGAGCAAGGGAGCTTTTATATCAAAATGTTTCCATCATGAATATGCATACTGTCAAAGAGAAACTGAGATGCAAAACTCCATGAAGAGAGCCTTTTGTGCCTAAGGGCTCTCTAAAGATCTGGAACAGAATCTTTCTCTTCTGAAAGCCTCTCCCACCAGAAGAATGTGAGGAAAAATCAAAAGTCGTCTCCCCTCCGTGGGAGTAGCTGCGCAGATATCCAGTTATGCTCTCATCACCTACAACAATCAAGCTCACAGGAACACTGGCAATCACACAGTTCTCTGTATTTAATATTGGCCTCCCTTTGTTCAATTAATTCAGTTTTCTTCCATCTGAGCTTCAAACAAAGGTTTGGGAAACAAGAGCAAAAGCCAATACCAAATCAACTCCAGAGATAATAATCTATCTTTCTTCATGTTAACCCTGATGGATGTTACAAAGTTCCTTTCTCAGCACTCGCAAAGTCAATAAATGATTCCACTGACTAGAACTAATCAAGCCTTTCTAAAAATTGTCAGTAAATTAGACCTTGATTTTTTTCTTCTAGTTCAGGCTGGATTTGCATTTTGTTACAAAGAAGTCAGAAAATACAAGGCCAATTGCGCTTAATCACTGAAAGAAGAGGCTGATGTACCACTTTTTGTCAATATGTTTCCTTCTTATTGGGTGAATAAAATCCCTGCAATGTGGTATTATGACACTTGGTGCTCAGTTTATCAGCTCTTACACAGGCAATGGGTAATCAGCATTGAATTAATTCCTTGGCATTCTCAAAAATTTATCTAAAAGTGGATATGCAGACTGCATACTTGAATGCATGCAGACTGCATAAAAAGTGATCTTGACATTAACTGATGGTGATTTGGGATAACACTAGTCATATAAAGCAGAGCTTGTTTTCATATTTGTTCTGGAAAAGGAAAAAAATGGCACTTTCCTCCCATGGAAATCAATTTACTTGCTTTCTGTTGCAAAATAGTATATGTAGGCCATGATCTGAATAAAGATACACAAACCTGTGCAAATTTATGTCTAGAGGTCTATAACATGCACATCATTGTCTATAATTAAATTTATCTAGAAAAGTAAATCTTACTACTGAATTATTTTGTACTGTATTGTGTTTAGAAAGGCTCAACTGTGCCTATAAAGCCATGTAACTCACACAGAAATTAGCTATGATTGCAGCACATTTATTAGTAGAATGGAACGTTTTCTACCTCTTCCACTGTATATTTTGCTAAATTTTTAGAGGTCACTTTTAGGGTGAGCTTTTAACAAAGTCCAGCAGCTGAATTCTGGATCAAGTATAATTGCCATGTCCAGTGCAATGTGACATGCACCAAGGCAGGTATGTTTCTGAAGGTGTTAATACTGGCTTCATGCTTTCCAACATGTTATAAAAGGACTACCTAATTTCACTTCATTTTGAAATGTGGCCTTTGAATACAGAGTAATCTGGAAATTAATTTTTTTTCAAACCTGTTGCCCAGCTTAGGTAGGCAGCAAGTAACTGCCAGAAAATGAAGGTTGTCTTCTATAGAATGTACTTGTTCGCTACTTCAGTTCTGGAATGTTTTTTCCTTGTACTATTTGAGAAACACATACATTGCTATGACTTTTTCTTGTCTGTGCTTATGGAGAAAGAAAACATATTGAAAGCATCTTTTTATCTGGATCAGAGTTGACTATGGTTGAACAGCCAAAGAAAAAAGACAAAATAATCACAAAATATCCACTTACAATAAAACTAAATATTATCATAATAAACTATGCTACCAAGTGTCTTCCATTTTATCTAGTATTCTGTCACAGCTGATTGTATCTGGAAGGTATTATGGACTCTTAAGTTGTGAATGAGACCTCACTACAAAGTTTTGAGCAAAGCAAGGGGAGGAAATACAGGTATAAAATAAAACCAGCATCTGGGTTTTTTTTTTAATTATTAAGTGAAAGTCAAGTTAAGATAGTAAGAAAGCAATACATAAGGTACCATAATTAAAGCAGAAGTCTATTCAAAATTCAGCAATATTAGGATATAATAAAAATGAATTTATCTGGATTTTTTAAGTAATCATTGTATCCTAGTGTAGAAAGGATCCCGGAAGCAGTTGTACACTATCATAATAAAATAGTACACATGAAAAGAAGAGATCAGGCCAGACAAGAAAACTCATCAGGCAAGCAAAGGTAAAAAGTCACGTTGGACATGGTGAATTATTAATTATGCAAATTCCAGGAAGCTGAAATGGGATTCCAGATTGCAGAGGCCAGACTGCCAATCTTCCCAAAGGACCCAGGATATCTTATTTCTGTACTGAGATTCAGAAATATGTGCAGTTTTAAATGCAAGCTATCATATCCTAATGCAGGATCAGGCAAAAGAGAAGATTTATGTAGCATATTCTTACACGGGATTATCATCAAATAGGTAAAGGAGGACGGGCACTTCAGCTCCATCTTTGGAGCTCTCTCCTGTTTGTTGCACCAGTTCTGCATGTCACTTGATGCTGCAGTTCCTTGCCAAGTACTATCATGTGAAGTAGATGACAAAGTAAGACAGCTTGGATTGAAAATTCTACTCATCATACAAAGGTGACATGCCTGCAATCCTGTGATAGATTTTCCTATAGTCAACTTGTCTAAGATGTTTAGGTTTGAGGATGCTTTAAAGGCCAGGTTACTTTTTGGGTAGTGCCTTAACTTAAATAATGTTCTTGCTGAGTAAAATACTGCTCTTTGTAAACTGCACTAGCAGTTCTATTTCAGTACTGGATATCTGTATAATACATATAGTATTTTTACCCTAAAAAGAGAAGTCTCAAAACAAAGGAATGCTGACAGGTAAAAGATTAATGTTTGGTTTTTCCTGGCAACAGAATTCTTTGTTTGGCTGCATATATTTTTAAACGATTATTTTTTTTGTCATATTCATATAATTTTCTGTAGAGCAGAGAAAACAGGAATGTCAGTGAACAGGAGTTAGTCATACTGAATGAACGTATCATAAAAAATAAGTCAAAAATTAAACTGATATCTATATGTGTGTGTCCTGGGTTCAGCTGTAACAGTTATTTTTTTATTCCTTCCTAGTAGCTGGTGCAGTGCTTGTGTTTCGGCTTGACAACAATGCTGATAACATACCAATGTTTTAGTTGTTGCTTAGTAGCGCCTACCCAGATCAAGGACTTTTCAGTCTCTCATGCTCTGCCAGTGACGAGGGGCACAAGAAGCCAGGAGGGAGCAGAGACAGGACACCTGACCCAAACTAGCCAAAGGGGTATTCCATACTACAGCACGTCATGCCCAATATATAAACTGGAGGGAGTTACCCTGAAGGGACCGATTGCTGCTTGGATCGGGCTGGGTATCAGACAGTGAGTGGTGAGCAATTGTATTGTGCATCACCAGTGTTTTGTTTTTTTTTTCCCTTTCCCCTTTTTAGTTTTATATTCTCTACCCCTGTTATTTCCTTATAATAATACTTATTATTATTATTATTAATAGTAGTTTTATATTATACTTTAGTTATTAGAGTGGAAGGTGGGGTGAGTGAGTGGCTGAGTGGTTCTGAATTACTGGCTGAGCTTAAACCATGATACTGTGATGCAGATCAGTCCACAAAACCTGTTTTCAAAGATATTAGTACTAAATCAGTTGAATTGTATTTCTGAAATAAGAATTCAGAAAAAAAAACAACCCAGTATTTTTTGAGATTTTCAAAATTTGCATGAAAAAACTGAAAAGAGAAAAAAAAATTCAAACAAAGCAGTTTAAAGAAAAAATATTCTCATAGAACAAACTTTAAGTGCTTTCAGCTAAAGTCACTAGAGCAATATTGAATCTGCTGAGCTATGAATGATACGGTATTCAGGAACAAAGTTGTTATGCTCAATAACAAGCCAGTTTTTTTGCCTTACATAAGGTTGAGAAAAAATTTACATGTTGTCATTATCTCTGAACACTCATGAGAAAGCAGAGAGCAAGCAGACTGTCCTCACAGTTTACATAAGGAAAAGGTTTCTATTTATCATAATGATCTCTTGAATCTTTTTAATCCTCAGTTAAAAAGAGCAAGACAGCTGCATCTGAAAGCCATTCTTCCAGCTGTGTATTGCTCAGCTGTTGCTTTTTCATGGAATTAGGGGACTGGTGTAATTAGACTGAAGGGAGTTGGGTCATGCTTAACAATTAACTCTGCTAATATAGCTGATGTGTCCAAATGTTCTTTTTGGGTATCTGTGTAAAGATTTTCTCTTGATAATTCTCTACTCTCCACTTCTGAGAATAAAGAATTGGCAGCTCCTTCCACTACCTACTGTCCATGCTTATCAACATTTAAGCTAAATATATGAGAATGCAATTTCTTTATTAATAAACAGAGCAAAAAATGGTATTAATGGATAAGGTGACCTCAGGAAACAGATTGTGAACCTACATTAGTGGAGACATGACATCAACATTTATAATAATTCATCAAGAAAGATTAGGAATTCTACACTGCTGAATATGTCTATAATTGCAACTTAATTGACTCAGTGAAATGTAATTCAACAACTGTATTAGTCTTTAGTTTGGATCATTTATGTTGCAGTTAGACGAGGTTTGTTCCTGGAATGAGCTAAGGCTTGAGTTAGTAGCATTAACGGAACTCAGTACTTTACAGAACCAGGCCAGAGACAGCAAACTTTGTAGCTGCCATAGGCAAGCACAAGAAGGGCTAGAAGTTCTTAGAAGTATGTTTGAAAACAAGTAAGTCACCTTGCAAAAACAAGCAAAAAAAAGTAGCAAACAGTATACACAGAAGGTGTACAAGGTGTACAATTAAATGATGCATCATGGTATCATCACCACAGAGCAGCAATGGAGGGAATAAGCAATTCTATTGGGAAGCACAGCAACATGGAGTCAAGTGCCATGAGACTAATGAGACAAACATTCTTTTCCTTGTTCCAGTATTGAAACAAGATAAGGTATTTCACCTCTTCTCTTTTTCTGCTGCCTTTTTGATATTCTTCAGAGCTCTGTCCCTCATTATATTTTATACAGTGCTTAACAGGCCAGCTCTTTAATCATTATTATAACCACCAGGAAAGGTTCTAATACAAAAACACCACATATATGTATTAGTTATGAATTCCACTCTTCCTGAGAAAGAGATATAAGTACACAGAAATAACCAAAATGTCTAAATTAAAATTCAAAATAAAAATCCACTGCTGCCAAACACTGGAAGTGCTGACTCACTGAGTACCACCCTGCTTGAGCTACGCATGTAGCATTTCTATGGTAGCCTCTTCTTCAAACCCAGAACTGAAATGCTTGGCAGAGACTAGCTCCTGATTTCCATGTAAGCCTGGTATCATTTAGAAAACAAGCACCACACAAAACCAGAGTCCAGATCTAGCCGGTGTTTTCAGATTACACCTAGCACATACTGACAAGAGTAACCTAATTCTGAGCATCAGCTGTGACTGCTTTATGTCTGTGGAGAGAAACAAAGAACGCAGTGACAACCTTCATATCAGGAGCAAGGAAATCGGAGCCTGCAACTTCAGTTGTCACTCATGATTCTCTGAGATGTCCGCTTCCTCCCTTAACATTACTTTGGACTTTTCCCTGTCTTTGTAACATCACCAAGCTAGTCTTCACAGGGCATATCCGCATTCAGGATTGTAATTTAGACCTGTAGTATATTGTTCATGTGAACCTCCCCATCATCTCTGCTTACTGGGCTTTGGATCTGATCAGAATTTCCTTCCTTTCAGAGGATACCCAGATGGAAGATTCAGTCCAGTTCTCATCAGATGGGCCCTGTGGTAGGTTCTTACGGAACCAACTACCACTGGCAAGGGGATCATGACTCCTTTCCTCCCTGTTCCTTACCTCTTATTTTGTATATTTCAGTTAATTCTAGAGAAAATCAAAACACACAAAGGGCACAATGTTATGATAACAGTTATTTAAATACTCAATAAACATGATTTCATAATATATCAACCAATCAGAGTGTAACATTTGTATCTATTTAGCATATTCCAATCATTGCTAGTAGTATCAGAAACAAGAACAACTAGTAGGGAGTTTGAGCAAAGCCTTGTGAAAAGTATATAGTACTGGAGGAGCAGCATGGTATAAAATTGTCATCATCATCATCTTCACCCTTCATCATCACTTCATGCACGCTTTTTCTCCTGAATTAGCCTTCCCCACTAAAGGGATGTATGCCTTCAGCTACAGACCCCACTAAGGAACCTTTGTGCCTGTCTCTGTAGGTCTGATTTAACATTCTCTTTGCACACTGTCCTCTCTTCCTGACAACCCTACCTTTCACATTGCTTTCTTTTCACCTACTAAGGCACAGATGAGTGCTCTTGTTTAAAAAAAATAACAAGGGGGGTGGGGGGTGGAAAAGAAGGTGAGAAACTAGTGAATTCTTCTTGCTCTGCTAAAGCGGAATCTTCCAGTTCATCTCATCAATGAGTGCAGTTGTACATATTGATTAAGGACAAAATTACTTTTTCTGCTAATAGTTCATAACGAAGGAGGCCTTGCCCATCCACAGTGTTCACATAGTTCATGCGATTTTTTTCAACTCTTGAATCTTTCTAGACATGCTGTGAATAGACTTCATGAACTAGAGGACAGAACTGTGACATGGAAGAGGAAGATAAGGCTCCGCTGGAATAGCTCAGATTCTGGCTGTCTGGCCCATAAATGTCTAGGAACATTTGTACTTCCTTTCCCATGGTCATAAACTCTGGAGAGAATGTGGAACTTGTGTCAAAGGGGAAGACTACTTATTTAATGACTTATGTTGCTTATCCTTATTTAAGAATTTGTCTGAATCAGACGATTGCTATCAGAAACATCCTCCTCTGCTAAGAACTGTGGGGGTATTTTTGTCTTGTAGGCTTTGTTTGAGATGGGCAAAATCCTAATTTAAGACTTCCTGGACTCCTTTTCTTCTTTGTCTCCCATATACAATCTTGGTTCTTGGACAGTTGTCTTAAGGGCTCATATTTTAGTGCTCAAAAGTTGGTAGAGTTGTAAGTTACAGCAAAATCAAATAAACAATGAAAAAATCACTGCTGGACAGAAAGAACAATATAAAGCAAGCTAGAGAATTAGGTAGCGTAATAGATAAGTAGAGAGTTAACACTTGCTCTGACTGATTCTTCTGCCTCTGCCTCTGAAATCTGAATTAGCAAGACAGTCCTCTCTCCGGGTACATTTGATTACCACCAAACCACAGTAAAATATGAAGAAAAAGCAGTTCACCTTACCAAAGTTGGTTGTACAAACATTCTCTTCCCCTCTGTTCCTGGGAAAATAGCTATTATGGATGGCAGTGTACAGGTCACTATTCCCTTAGGGATACTGAATACTACCAAGAGAGACTGGTTTTATACCGGCAGTATACTGGCAATATGTAATATTTGTCTGTATTTGGACAGATTCCAGTCATTGTTCAGTTTTGAATAAGTAAGTGTTAGGGCACTGGGTACGTAACAGATTATTTTTATAATATATTTAGTGATTATGAGCTTACATTTTTTATTCTTTATGTATACTTTATTACTGACTGTAAAAGTTGCATCAATTTACAAAATGTATCAATGAAAATTAAATTTAGCACTTAGGACAAAATAATATAAAATATTACAATTAGGTTCATTACATTCAAGCATAGTGACAACATTCTTATGTGACTTTGTTGACTTGTTACTATTAGTCATAAAAAAATAGCTCAAATTATCACTTTTTTTCATCTGCAACAAGTTTCCATGACATAATTCACTGGCTATTCTGAACGAATGTCATAAGAAATGCCTGCTTTATACCCGGAACTCTCAAGCGTGATTTCACATAAGCTATTTCTCTGATCTTTTCAGGACCCAGAATTGCAACTTGATCAACAGTGATCAAATGAGGTGATCCTGCCCCTCTACCCTGCTCTTGTGAGACCTCACTTGGAGTATTGTGTGCAGTTCTGGTGTCCTCAACATAAAAAGGGCATGGAACTGTTGGAACAAGTCCAGAGAAGGGCCACGAGGATGATCAGGGGACTGGAGCACCTCCCCTATGAAGATAGGCTGAGAGAGTTGGGGCTGTTTAGCCTGGAGAAGAGAAGGCTGCGTGGAGACCTCATAGCAGCCTTCCAGTATCTGAAGGGGGCCTATAGGAATGCTGGGGAGGGACACTACATTAGGGACTGTAGTGATAGGACAAGGGGTAATGGGTTAAAAGTTAAACAGGGGAAGTTTAGGTTAGATATAAACAAGAAGTTCTTCACTGTGAGGGTGGTGAGGCACTGGAATGGGTTGCCGAGGGAAGCTGAGAATGCTCAGTCCCTGGCTGTGTTCAAGGCCAGGTTGGACAGAGCCTTGGGTGACATGGTTTAGTGTGAGGTGTCCCTGCCCATAGGACCCTGACCGGTTTATGATTCTACAATTCTATGATTCAAAAGTGTCATTTCTCTAGCATGATCCTTTCTATCCCTTTTCTAGAACCAGGTGCATTCTTATTTCACTCACCACTCCCAGAAAGAATTTCTGGTTTGAGTCTGGGTTTGTTACTCTAAGAAGTATATATGCTTACCAAATAAGACATCATTTACCAAAATATTCTGTATACATGATTATTAAATGTCATTACCGTAGGATGGGGTTGCAGGTTTTTTTGTTTGCTTAGCAAGGTAAATCAGTGACAACTGGTAAAGGAATATAATATCTTAGATCTTTTTTCCTCCAGGAATAGTGTTATTAGAACTGTTCTCTACAAATTATTATTATTTTCTCACAGTAATACATAAAGTCTGTGCTCAGGGAAACTCAATTCACAGATTACAGTAGCAAAAATGAAAGACAGACTATAAGCTTATTAGAAAATAAGTATGAAAAACAAATCACAAGACAACATTGTATTTTTTTCAGAAGTAAAAGAATTTTCATACTGACACTCTAGCAATTTATCCATGTTAATGACAAGTAAGCATATCAGCATCGGGCTGTAAAATATACTGGCTACAGTTCTTCAATTTTTCTTTTACTACTATTTTGATAAAGGGCTTGTTGGGGGTTTTGGCAGATCATCCAGACCACAATAAAAAAAAAAGCTTACTGCAAACTCACTGCAAAATGTAAAAACTGTTTGGAGGACAGCATGTTTGAACTCAGTTTAAACCCAGAAATTTTGTAGCATTCATCAGAATGTTACTAAATTTTTTACCAACTGTAAATCTCATAATTGGATCTGTTCCAGTTATGGATACAATCTTTCTATTCCACAGCTATTCTACAACCTTATTATACAGTACAACATAAGGAGCTTTACCTTACCCCACCAGTGTCTTATAGTAAAAGTGGTGGAAACCCTGAGCCAGGGCAGTACCTCTTGCATTAGCAGCTAGCTATTCTGTCCTCCCAGGGCCCTTCTACTTCCTGGAAGGTAACTACTGTCATGAGGTACAGTGTCCTGTATTGGTCTTCAGACCTAACCTGGATGCTACAGAGGTTACACCACATGTTTACAGAGCAGGCTGCCTACCTACAAGCAACAAGTAGGAAGAAATCCTTCTTTAGTTTATGTAAGAAGGGAACAGCAGAGTTTGGGAGCCAAGTCAGGAGTCACACATTTTATTCCCATTGAAAGCCAGGAATATGCTTTATTCCAGCCCAAAACATCCTTCCTCAGTCCTTACAAAAAACAGGATCTTATAACCAAAGAATTGCTTTCCAAAGGCCACAATATACTGCACTCATCAAAAAAACCCAAACAAACAAAAAAGGAACTGAATGAGGTGCCTCATCTCCCTGTCCTGGGATATTCTGAAATTAGGTGGCCTAGAAGTACCGGCCTATTGCTTCCAAGAGGTGAAGAGACTTTCATAAACAAGCAACATCAAATGGAGCCTCTTCAGCACTTAGCAATTGGTGAAGAGCATGTGACCTTCAACAACATTGATTCCTACCACTGATTCTGCTTTACTAATGCTGCTGGACCAGTTGAAGCTTCAGATTACAGTAAACACCTACTTGCAGACCCAGAAAACTTTTTAAAGAGATATGTAATTGTGGACATCTTTCTGTAAACTTACATAAACATGTAAAGGTGTGAATCTATGTCCTAGAAGTTTTAAAACCATTAACATGACAAAAAATTCTGCTTTCTAAAGTATTTCAAAAGATTTTGCAACAGCCTTTCACCTCTATAACAAGAGATTCGTTCACCTTAGTGAAATTATTTTAATTTAGTCTAGATTTGTGTTAAATCCTTCATGCTCTACAGATTTATTGGAATAACTCAGACAGGGAGAATAGTGATGTGAGAGAACACTAAGCACCTGCACCTCAAAACACAGCTAGCAGAACTTACTACAGCATCCTGTCTGAGCAGCCAGTTTATTTAGTCCTTCATGACTGATAGTCAGCCAGTTCATATAATTATTCTAGCTTATCAAACAAGAACACCCAGCACACTGAATTGTAAAAGATCTCAAACCTCGCAGATATTATACAAATATTACTTCACAAGCTATGCTGTATTTGGCAGGTGTCATTTTCTTAAAAAACTGATGTGTAACTAGCAAATTTAAAAAATACTTCCTTGTGGAGCTTGTAGACTGTAAACCACTACAAGATGAATACAATGCTGGATAGAAAATTGGTACATAAAAAAGGTCAGCCACTCCAGAAAATCACACCCTAAGAGTATTTGTTTTGTTAGTACACATAGCCTAAGATTCTGGTTCAAGTTTCTCTTTTCCTTGCACAGAATTCTGTCTGCTGCCCTAAGGGCCTATGAAGTACATTCTCCTCTCTGATTCCCTATGAAAGAAAATGCTTCCACATATCTGTGATAAAAATGAATTTTAAAGTTCTCATATAAGTAACAGGGAAGGAAATCTCATTCTTTCTAGTGTTTGTTTAGCAGCTGGACTTCAAACATTCCCGGAAAAGCAAACAACTCCAGGAAAAGGAAAATTGAAACACAACAAGCACACTGGACAGATGAAAGGTTTTGAACTACATCTGCAGATTAAATAATAGGTTAACAATGATGGGAACCAAATACATAGTTACAAATCCAGGATAAAGGGAGGAACCAAACTACACAAGGTTCATGACAAGTATTAGTTCTTCTAAGATCATTTTGTAGGGTTACAGTTTTATTTTATGCACTCTAGAATGAGAAATTTTTTAGAACAACGGGGGATCGTGAAGCTTCAGTGTCACACAGTTTATTCTTTTCACTTCTGTATATGAAACAAATAGCAGCTGAAAGCATCTGAATTTTAAGGGAAATTAATTATTCTATATCAGATAAGTTAGAAAATCATCAAATGCCACAATACTGTTAAGTGCTACTGCTTTAGAGTGTAACAAATAGTCTTCATCCTGGCTCAGAATATGTCATTGCTCTGAAATATTTATTGCATTACTGCATTGGAAAAACGAAGCAAGAGCTCCCTCTATGTAACTCTGAATGCATTATTTGTTGTGCTGTGTGACAGATGCATTTGGTTTATATTTTACAAGTTTGACTGTGAATGTGAATGACGCATACAACAAAGCAACAGAATTATTAAAAAAAATAAATCAGAGTTCTTGGCACCAGACTGAAATCGTTTTTATTTTAAAATTATAGAGAATAATTACAACCTAAAAAGTGCAAAACTGTTACAGTAAATAAATTGGTAGTAAAGTGTCACCGACAGTACAGAGCTAAAATTTCTGGTGAAACATGCCTAGTTTCTAACACGCAAACACTTCTGCTTTTAAATAAGTTAAACCAGACTAGTAAGAAACATCTGAGGAAGCTCATGATTGTTGCCACAGTGAGATGACAGTAGAATTTGCCACTCTCAGCTGCCTCCCCTGCCTGTCTGTTGAAAGCTTCTGCTTCTAAAGCAGGAATAACTCCTGAACCATCACATATAGTTCACTATCTCACCCAAATCACAACACCAAATTATATTGATGCTTCTCAGGGTTACTTTAATATCCTGGGTAGTAAACACCAGTTGTTCAGAACTTGTTTCATGTGTGGTTGCTCCTGCTGCAGAAGAAATAATCTCCAAGACAATGGCAAGCAGACAAACAGTAATTGCTTCAGCCAAATGAACTGCAGTCACTTGTATTCGTAAATTAAAATTCTGAACACAAAGGTGATTCTTTAGTGATGCATTGTAGAAATGGGAGCTGTTACAGCATTTCCAGCCTATCTTTGCAAAGATATTCCTGCCTTATGTAAACAATTCCTAGAGTTATTTGCAATTTTTCACAGAATGTTGGCAGACAGCTCCCCAACTAAGGGAGAAAAAAAAGCCTTTCTTCATGAAAAGGAATCAATAATGTATGATGGTGCTGAGCACAGTTAACGTACAGTCATTGTACAAAATTACTTACTGCCTTGTCTAAATAAGACAAAGCCATCCCTTACCCATCCTTTCCTTTGAGAAACAACACTTTTGCCAGCACATTTCAAATTAAAGGTGGAAAATTACCTTCTGTCTTGAAGTTTGTGTCAGTTCTTTTTTATATTTAACAAGCCTTGGGATTTATGTGATTAATGTTAAGGGTATTAAGACGTTAACAGCATGAAAATCATACTGTTTGTTTTGAGGTTTCCTCCCCTTCGCCTCAGTTGCTAGGCTGAAAAGCATTTTCCAGAGAGAAAGGAGGAGCACAATGAATGCTGGTAGCACAGAGACTTCATAAATTCCTTCCTCATACCCTTAATTTCAGAATCACTAGTTCTCTAGCAGAAATAGTTGTTGCCTCTACACCAAAACCTCCATCAAAATGTGTCACTTTGGCATGGGTACTGTTTTCTTGTCAACCTGTACTATTGAGACAATTGCAATCAAGTTGCTGAAGAGATCCTCCAAGACGACAACTCTCAGGACTTTCAGACACAGGACAACTTTAGTTGTCCTACTGCTTCAGTAGTCTTAGGATTTAATCACAAGAATGACAATAACTAGCCTGGATCATTTGATTAGAGACTTTTGCCATGCTTGCGTTTTCTACTGCATATTCCTCTCCCAAAGAGCAGACTTTGAGAGGCTCTTTTAGAATTAACAGACATCTTATACAGATCTTCATGGTAACAGTTTATTATTGGGGTATTAACGTGTCTCTGGTTTATACCCTATCATGGAACTCTTTGTTTTGACATGTCCCCTGTACTGAATAACCCCCCTGCAAACACAAATGCAGTGAGTTTTCTGAACAACTAGAAATATATCATAAGACCTCAGAAATTATGGCATGGAAGGTACTCTCTAGACAGTACTAATGACACTGGAGTTGTAACACTAATAAATTAGATTCCAAATACAGAGTTGTAAGGCATGATCTGGGTATGATTACAAGACAGGTGAGCATACTTCTGATAACTATAATCTGCCCAGTATTAGTAATTTTCTGGCAATGACAGTATCAGACCTCCAGCAATTCTGTGCACTTTTACTGGCTGCTTGAGCCTGTGCAGTAGCATCTTCACTGCCTTTGTGAGACTAATTACACTAAATTTACCTGTGATGTGATCATACAGTTATTTGGGCTGACAGGCCTAACAACATTATATCATCAGTCTTCCCAACCATTGGCAGAAACAGTGTGGGGAGGGAAAGCCAACATAGTTAAATCTTCCTTGACTGCCAGAACGGTGGGAGGTAGACTACTGGCACCTGTTGCCTGCTTAGAGGATATAGTCTTTCATTGTGAATAAAAGATTTGGTCCAGGATCTAAAAGCATACACTGAGAAATTCTATTCACTGATGAAACTTTTAGAAGTATACTGTGTTGATTTGTCTCTACAGAAAAAGGACATCTTAATACTGAATTGTATCTTTTGTTTATATTTAAATATGGGCCAGGCAGCACCAGTGTGAATTTGCATTCATAATTCTTTTCAGAAAAGACAACCTGACATGCTTTCGTTTTTCACTTTGCTCTGTATTCAGCTTTAGCTGCAAAGATCATTTACTGTGCTAATGCCTTCCCCCTTCAAAAATGTCTATGCATGCCATGTCTCACGATGAATACCCATTTGTAAACAAAGTAGTGATTCATTATTATAGCTGAAGGGCATTGTTTTACCTGGATGTAAATTCATCATTTTTTAATGCCTCACAGCTTGATGCCTGAAATCTCATCAAGCACTCTGAAAGCTTTGTTGACACAGATTGATGATCCAAACAATTAACTTAATAATGGCAGCAGCAACCAGAGGTTAGTATTAACAGGAGAAAGAGTGAGACAGGTTCATCTCTAGTGTACGCCTAATAAAGTCAAAGGAGGCAGGCTTGGGACCTATTTATTGCAAACAATATATTTGACCCCTTTTTTTACCTTTTTTTTTTTGAGCTAATTTTATGAGTCTGGCTATACCATGTGAAGTACTCTGTGGACAACAAATTAAAGCTTTTTTTTTTTCTAACAGGTTAGGTACTGTTAAACACTATAAACAACACTCCTTTTCTCAGAATTGTTTCAGAAAAGTTTATAATCTGTGAATACTCTGTTTGAGCTCAGGTGGAGATAGCCACTTCTCAGGTCTCAATTACTATACTTCACCTGAAATATGGTAACTGCCAATGTACATACTTCTGGTCTGCTCTAACGCATAGTAAAATATAATTCAGCAAAACACCCACTCTTGTTTTTCTAGCTTGTCTAGCTAGAAAAGCCGTCCTATTTTTGTAGCACTGTCTATCTGTGTCCAGTTCTGGGCTCCTCAGTACAAGAAAAACAAGGAGCTACTGGAGAGGGTCCAGCGGAGGGCCACAAAGATGATCAGGGGTTGGGAGCTTCTCACTTATGAGAAGAGATTGCAGAAGCTGGACCTTCTTTCAAGAGAAGAGATGAGAAGACTGAGAGGGAATCTCAATAATGCATATCGATATCTCAAAGGTGGGTGCCAAGAGGATGGTGCTAGACTCTTTTCAGTGGTGCCCAGTGACAGGACAAGGAGCAATGGCCATAAAATAAAACATAAGAAGTTTCACCTCAACACAAGGAAGAACTTCTTTACCTTGAGGGTGGCAGAGCACTGGAACAGGCTGTCCAGGAGGGTTGTGGAGTCTCCCTCTCTGGAGACATTGAAAATCCACCTGGATGTGTTCTGGTTTAACCTCCTCTAGGTGGGTCTGCCTTGGCAGGGGTTTAGACTAGATGATCTCCAGAGGTTCCTTTCAACCCTAACAATGCTGTGATCCCTACACACTGATGAATGTACAGCATCATCTGAATTAAGGCTGAACTGATCATGATTGTCTAAAGGAATAACTTCTGCTACGGGTGGATTCTAGAAGGCTGCAACAATTACAACCAATATTAACCATTACAACCTCAATATTAAATTATTTGCTCTCAATCTTTGTGCAGTAGTGACCTCAGCACTTTAAGTGCTAACTCCTAAAACTAGGAAACTTAGTTCTTCCCTAGAACTCTGTGACGCCTTAACAGTGAGCCTAATGTCTTGTGACAACCAATGTAATTGTACCTGGCAAACAGTGCCTCAGAACTGCCGGTTTCAAGCTGATGAACAGCTTTTCTTTCTTAAGAGAGCCAGGTGCTTGGAGTTACATGTAAAGGGCTTAGGTATTGCCTTGAAGCTAAGCTGTTTCATCCTCTCTTTGATAGTAACAAATGGGAGAAATTAACAAGTCAGATGACTATAAAACTACTCCAGATCCAAAGATGACACCTGCCATGGTGTCTGCCTCTTTTTCCCTTCTTTTGAAGTTTTTGTCATATTTTACAATATTGATAATTTCTACAACCTCGTCACTCCCCTTCTCTACCAGAGTTATTTTAACTTTGATTTGGAACAAATGACTCAGATATTTCACACCAGTTGGAATGCCTTTAATGGTACAGTTAGGGTTCCCATGTTAACACTAAACCTTTTCCAGTTCTACATCTGGCACCACAGAAAAAGCATCGAGTGCATTTGCTAAGTAATTTTCCTACGTATAAGAATTCATGCATGACTACACACAGCTACTTTTATTTGCTACGTCCACTGCATGAATTACTGACCTTGCAGTTGCAATTTACTTGCAAGAGCAACAAAGCCTTACGTGTTAGATATGAAGATACTATTCACTGCTTTAGGTACACTGATTTTATTAGAGTTATTAACAAAGTAAAATAAGCACTGTATAACAGTACTGAACTTGTATTAAGATGCTGGTTATGTTTGATACAGGGTCAGAGAGAAACAAAAGTGAGATTAAAGAAATTCTAAAGAAACAGAGACAACATAGCATACACAAAAGGATGACGACACTCTATATGTACTCGGAAGTATGTATTTGTTTGCTAAAATGTAACACATGGAAAATAAATTACTGAGAAATGGAGGATGGTGACCAGTGGAGAGCAAGTACAAAAAGAAGAGGAACTATCAAGGCATTACATACAGCCAAGTCAAGTGGAGGTCTAGTTATGCTCCAATTGTATTATAAGCTTTAGGGAAGACAAGAAATGCATACACACACATATATTTTGAATTTATTTCTCTGAAATGTTTCAGTTCTACATTAAATTCTTTGCTGCTGCTCATAATTTCTGAAAGCAATGAATCTAAGTCAAATCCGAAAAAGTAAATATGAACATCTATTTATCCTCTTTCCTAATGTAAGCAAGGATCCATTCAGGAAAACTGAAAGACAACAGGCTTGAACTTAAGCGATTATTAGTACAAAGCATATAATTAATGTGTTGAACTCTCCACTACAATGATATGACAGCAGCAGACAGGAAAAGCATACATTTAATGAATATACTGTTACACTAGACAGAATATTAAAATACATTTGCATAGATGTAAAGCACTTAGAGTATTGCTAGATATATCAGATGTTAAAAAAAATCAAAACAAAACAAAAAAAGCAAGTGAAGCAAGGAAAAAGCAGAGAAAGCAAAATAATAACCTATATGCCTTTATTCAAACATCACTGTTATCACAACCATTATACAAAACATCGTAGAATCATGATTCTATTATTCTATAATTCAAAACATCACAAAATCATAGAATGGTTTCGGTTGGAAGGGAACTTAAAGATCATATAGTTCCAACCCCTGTCATGGGCAGGGACACCTTCCACTAGACCAGGTTGCTCACCTGCCCAACTTGGTCTTGAACACTTCCAGGGATGGGGCAGTCACAGCTTCTCTCGGCAACCTATTCCAGTGTCTCACCACCTTATAGTAAAGAATTTCTTCTCAGTCTAATCTAAATCTCCCATCTTTTAGCTTAAAGCCATTTCCCCTTGCCCTATCACTACATGCCCTTTTAAAAAGTCCCTCTCCAGATTTGTAGGCCCCTTTCAGTATTGGAAGACTTTTAAGTTCTACCCTGCCAAGCTGAACAAGCCCAGCTCTCTCAGTCTGTCTCCTGAATAACTTTTATCATGAATTTCTCAGTGAAGATCTCCCCCTGCCTTCAAACCTATTCATTTTCTAAGATGAATGTGTACCTCTGGGGGTTTTTAAATTCAGTTCTGCTGTGAATATTAGTCTGGTGAAGATTTGTAAACACAAAATGGACATAAGAAAGTGGTATCTTTGACAGGCAAAATTAATATTGTGATGCATGGTCTGTAATGCACAACTGTCCTAAACACCAAAATAGTATTTTCTTCAAACATTGCTAAAATTGGATGAAACAGAACCCTAGTTTTAGCATGAAATAGTGTATTTTGTCCACCAGCATCTGTACATGAATCTCTTCTTTTGTTTGATGAAAATGTGTAGTTCCTCATAGAGATTAAGTCTGTACATACATGTGCTCAGCCGCCATTCAGCAAATTGGCACAGCCCAATCAACACCTGTAAGCGGCGAGGAGAAGCAGACAGGCCAACCCAATATGGGTGATAAGCAACTTCTACTTTATTTGTGACGCAGTTCACACATATATAGGAGTGGTATTCAGCCACTCCTCCTTGGCACAACAGTATTGGTTAGCCCCCCACAGCTTCCTCCACATTCTCCTCCCAGGTCTGGTCTCCGGCTACCTGTGGGGGCCACCCCCTGCCTTGCTTGCACAGTCCTCCAGAACTCTATGGTCCTGCTCTTAGAGTCATTCTGCAACAAGCACCAGTCAAAAGGATATGCTTTACAGACTTTACCATAAAGCACCTCCTTTGTCCATGAGGTTTGTGTTGAAAACTGCATATTAACCTAAAGTATCCTCAAACTCATAACAAAAAAATAGTAAATTATCAATGGATTAAATTTTTAAGCCAAACTGGAAAATCTTTCTTTTGATGCCCCCACTGCACAATTGTTTCAACTCTGCTCAAGTATTTGATGCTGGCCTTTGTCAGTTCATTAAAAATAACAGATAAATAGACTATTTATTTGGCTTAACATATAAATCCCTATGACAGGCTAGCCTATTTTAATTTCTTCTATCAAGAATTAAAATACCTGTTATTATTTCCGTGTATACAGCAAAGTAGCACAAAACGTATTACACCATTTTATACACACAGCAATAATGAAAACATTGCTAAAGCAATGAGACTTGCCAACTACTGATGAGACTCAGAAGAAATTCTTTAACAGATGTTTCCTACATCAAATAGATACTTAGCCCTCTCTGATTACCATGATCTTGAGAATTCATGACTTGATTCAGTGATCAACACCTCTCTGGTACTCCCATAAAAACCAAATTCTTGCAGTAGGTTTTTCTTCCACATAGCAGCTGGTAAAATATATTTACGGCCTTGAGTCCCTTATGGTGAAGTCGTATTGCAGCATTCTTGTGCTCATGACATAATTAGGGTTCTGTCAGCACATCAGTCATACACTGATGAACACACATCCCATTTCTTTGCCATTTTAAAAGCTACTATTCTGACAGTGACTAGCAACTACTGTACTAGAGGCTCACCTGACCACATGCTTACTTATTGAAAATTTCTACTGATGTCCTCCAAGATTATTTATTATTATTTACTGCAACCTTATTTCAACAAGCTTCCTTTGCCAGCTATTATTTATTATTTTTAAATGCCTCCTAATACACAATGCACTGAATATTATTCCCTCTGGATCACTTCTTTCCTTAGCTTTAACATTAACCATTTTTTAGGCACCTTTCAAGAAGAGATATCAAACTCATTCTAAAGTAAGAAGTCACTGCCCAAAGTGAGAGCTTTAGCAGCTTATACCTAGGACTGCGATTAACAAGAATATAATAGTTTGAGATACTAGATAAGCCAGGAAATATGGATGATCAAATGAACACTATTTTGACACAACACCCAGATCTATTTGTTTCATCTTCTTTAATTTACTTTTAGAAGTCTTCAAATCTAGGTCACACTAATACTATTTTGTATCTAAACATACACTTCACCCCAACAGTACTTGCTCAGCTCATAAAATATACATTGCGCATGTAACACCAATAAAAGACATTCATTTTTAAAAAAAAAACCCACCTTGAAACAAACTGCAGCAGACAGCAAAATGACATTCTTATCAAGGAAATGTGGGGAATACCTTGATTTTTCACATTATTAGAAGATTTTTAGCTTATGCTGTAGCTTTTTGTCAATTTATACCTCTTCAATTTTCAATAATTTTCACTGATTTTCACTAATAAAGAAAATACCACATCTCAATTCAAGTTTTCTACTGCTTTTAATTTGCTTTAGCATTCAACCTTTTAGCATGAATAATAACTCAGGTACGTAGAATGGCATGACTTATTTTTGCTGTCCAGCACATGTTAAAGTTTTTTATGAGTGGGATGAAAATAACAGGCACCTTGGGCCAGGACAAACTGCTTCTATTAAAAATTACATCTTTATAATTAGTATTTTTAATTCAGTTTTTTTTTTTTTTCTTTTTAATAGGGTAAGTCAGGAGTAACAATCCAATCAAAATTAATGGACCTTTTTTAACATATAACAGTCATAAGAAAACCAAAACCTCGATTATCAATACTTGTTAATAGCAATTCATCTCATTTG
Organism: Pezoporus wallicus; assembly: GCF_028554395.1. Classification (NCBI taxonomy): domain Eukaryota; kingdom Metazoa; phylum Chordata; class Aves; order Psittaciformes; family Psittacidae; genus Pezoporus; species Pezoporus wallicus. The sequence continues at coordinate 10,225,821 of NW_026640488.1, forward strand.
GACTGGAACACAAGCAATAGCAAATCACTGAATAACTGAGTAATTCCAGCTGCACAGGTTTTATAATTACATACTGAACAACAGTGAAATTGAACATCTGAACTTAGCCTAGAAGCTTAAAACACTTTAAAAAATATCACCTTGCCTGCTTCTTGCACATAAATCATAGAATGCCACCTTGCCTTTGCAGCCCTTACCTTCTCAACTGCTAAAAATTGCTGGCATCATTAATTCACTTCATATTATGCTAATTCTCTTTCTGCTCAGCCTGTCACCGCCTCATTTTCTCCTGCATCCCCCGGTTTGACAGATGCACTTGCAATAATACTTTTCTGGTTTTGACTTACTCAGATTCTGCTATATTGCCACCTTCCTCCTGAGAGCACTGCTGTATCAGGAGCCTGCTTCCTGTGCTTGCAAGCAGAACTAAAGTAAACTTCCAAGCACCACAGGAACTGCAATACTGTGTCCTCCAGATACACTGCTTATATCCAACTTAACCCATGCTGTGCAGATTTATCCCCAATTTACAGAAACAACAGACTTTTCCAAGGAAAATGCATGCAGCCCGCATTAATGTGGCCTACAGAGCTCTGTCTCACTGACACAGATGGGGAACAGTCTTTGTGCAGAGTCTGTACAGAATATTGCACATGAAACACATTCACAACCTCTGAAAAATCAAGCAGATTTGTGTTTTGTGGTGTTTGATTGTTTGTACCTGATTTTTAGAGCTGCTGATCTTAGATATTCTTTTGTGTACTTTCAAAGATCTTGTATAAAATTGGCATATAACAAACAATGAGTTTCATTTTTCTTTTAAAAATCAATTTTAAAAGGGAAATCAGGCTATAGTAGTGATAGCAGCATTTGATATGGAACCCTACCAAAATCATGGAACCGATGATACAACATTAATTCAGTCACAAATTAAAGGAGAATTAATAAAAATAAAAAAAAAAACCCAACACATTATTTCTAGAAAAACTTAAACAATTTTGGTGACATTATTAGACCACATGCAATTCTGATTAAAAGCTATTTGTAAAAATATAAAGTAAATTAAACCACCTGAAAGATCTTAAAAAGTAAAGTCACAAGAATCAAATTGGGACATCAGTAGAGTGGGTATACTAAGTGCTACTCCTCACCCTCTTCACTTCAGTGTTTTAGGAATGCTCAAAAATGACTTTATTGATAAAATGTGTCCCTGCCCATGGCAGGGGGCTTGGAACTAGATGATCTTAAGGTCCTTTCCAACCCTAACTATTCTACGATTCTATACTGATATTGACAGATAAAGACGCAGAGTAGACAGTATCACTTAAGCTTTGTCTAAGGATATGCCGTAGTGCAGTCTTTTGATGAAGAAAGAAACTAAAACACACTGTTCCTACTACTTTATCTCATTATCCCTGCTAAAACCAAGGAGACCCTGTATCTTACGTAGCTGTTCTTCTCTCAAGCTGCCAAGACTTTAATTATTAAATAGTGTTTAAATGTGCAGATGATACAAATGTACATACAATCACAATCTGTAAAATGACCCAGATATAGCTGTGGGCAAACAGAAACCAGTTTCATAAACTACTTTTATTTTCTTAATACCCACCTTTTTGTCTGCCTTTGTTTGTCTAGCTAGGATCTTAGAATTATTTCAGTGTAGTATCTGCCAGTTTAATTAATGGTCTGCTTACTCCCTCTTCCAGATCATTAATGAACATGTTAAATAAGACCAGCTCTAACACTAATCCCAGGGTGCCTTGGCAGATACCTCTACTCACAACATAATTCATCATACTCTTTCTTTGGAGATTGTTTGGATGTAAAAGGAGGCTGCCCACCTGCTTGGCTACGTTAACCACAGGGAACATATTACACCGATTACTGAAAAACTTCACTGACTTTACTTGCTTCTTGGTGCAAGCTAGAAAATGAAGACTGTTGGTTGACAAGGTTCTAGAGAAGAGCTCTAAACTTTTTGGTTTATGACACTTCAGAGACAGTCCAGCAACCAGATCACTGCAAATGCTCTAGATGACAGACAATTTATAGAAGTGAATCCCTACTTTTTTGAAAAGAAGCCCTACTGAATTAACTGAGATAGAGAGACACAACAAGAAGAACAAAAAAAAAACTCAAAACCTTCAACTCCTAGAAGAAAACAACCTATTTTTCTTTCAGTGCTCCCAAACCAGAGAATATTAGCCTTAACATGATTTATGACTATCCAGTGTAGTTGTCAAGTCCAGTTAGAGGCACTCTTTGGTTTATTTAATGCAGCTCTCTCAGGCTATTTTTTTCCTCACCAGATTCTACTTAGTAGTAACACAAGTGTCTAAAACCTTTTACAGTGCTACACACTTTCATTCACTGCTTTACACAGCTTCTCTTTCCCTTAGATCTTAGGTGGGTAGTAGAACAGATCCTGACTGCTATGTCAACAACCCTCCTTAGCCTGTCATGAGACACACTCTATTAATACAAAATTATCACCACTTACTAAGTCTGTGCAAGGGAACTGAAGGCAAACACTAAAATACAGCAAAGAGAGTTCAAAATAGCCAAAGACAAAAGGAATAAATAATTTGTAGAACTGCAGTGTTGCCAACCCTTAAATTAAAAAAGTGCATCCAGAAAGTTTTGTCCTTTTTGAACTTTTCAGTACTCCTGTCGAACATCTTCCTCATCAGCTTCTATCAGGTTATACCCTGCCAAAGAACCATACTGCTAAAGCAATATTCTCCCCACTTCACAAATCATGAGAAACTTTATTACACAGAATCCCGCCTCTTAATGTTACAGCAGTTTAACCAGCAAATCTCTACTGACAGCCTTCTGCCAACACCTCTTAGATATAGTATCTCATTATCAGAAGGGGGAAGAATAAATAAGGACTGCAGCATGTGCAAAATACACTTCGAAATTTCTTTAAGTAGCATAAAGAATTTCACACAGGATTAAAAAAAAACACAGAAAGAGAAATCTGGCTGACAATGTGAATCTCAGACTCACAGAAACAAGGAAGAGCTCTCTCCACTGGTCATCAAGTCCAATGATCCACTCAAAGCAAGGCAATATTCAAAGTGGGATCAGGTTCCACAGGGTCTTTCCCAAGAGTATTCTCCAAGGGTGGAAATTTCACATGCACCCCGGACAACCTACTGTGCTTAACCACTTTTCATGAATTTTTGGTTTTCTCATATAGTAAAAATTTCCTTTCCTGAATATGTTGCATTCCATTGTCCTTTTGCTGTGTGCCTCTGGGAAGAGCCTCTGCATCCTAAACAACTTCCCCTTTCCTTCAGCAGGTGAAGACGGCAATCAGAGAAGTGTACAAAGCCTTATCCTTCTTGTCTGCTAAGCAATCACTGCTCTCTCAGTGTTTTGCTGTCCACCATGTGCTCCAGCACCCTAAACATATTGGTGGAGCTCGGCTGGAATCTCTCTAGTTTGTTAATGTCTTGCTGTGCTGAGGAATCCAAAACTACACATAGGAGTCTGAATGTGGCTTCACGTGTGCTAACAAATATCGCTTCCCTTGACCTGATTGATGGCTGTGTACCATGTGAAGCAGCACGGAATGCGGTGAGCCTTTATTGCCACAGGGGTGCACTGCTGGCTCATTTTCTGTTTGACCGAGACGACGCCAGCAGACCTGTCCTTGCAGCACTGCTTCTCCACCAGTCAGTCCCTAGGCCAGCATTTGTTGCACGTGGTTATTCCACCCCTTTGAAAAGAAGTATCATCTTGCTTCTATACAAGCCCAGACTTCGTTTCCGAGTTCCCTCATGTCTACAAAACACCCTTCATCTGTACACTCTGAAACCCAACAAGTCATTCACCAATTCTGGGTTTTGAGGCCCACATTTGTTTGGTTTTTGTTCCTTCTTTCTGCTCCCTGGTACTTCTTATCCCTTAAAGATAAAAAAAGAAGTACCTTGGCTGTTCCTTCTCCCCTTTCCAAAGATCTCCCTGCCTTGAAAGCCAGGAACAAAATGAAAAACCTCAGCTGCAGTAATGATTTGCTGCTTCCTTCCAGCCAACAGGAAAAATCTTTTTCCACTTTCTGAAAGGAAAGGCCAAAATTCGTGATGAGCTAAAGCTTTTCATACTACTTCAAAACTGTCTCTAGCCTTTACCAAACTCATCAAGGCCTATCCTTTCCTTCCAGTCTGTTACCCTTGACTGATGTTCAAGAATAAATTATGACTGTAAGCTATCTGGGCCAGTTAGGAAGACTGACACCACTTTTGGGCAAAATGAGTATTTTAGAAAACAAAAGTAGAAATAAAGTTCATTAAAAGAGACATTCACATTACATTCACTAGCCAGTTTGAGTTCTGTTATTGCATTCTTACATGACTTGTTGATAGGGGTACAAGTAATAAATGTATGTATGGAAGGCATCCAGTTTTGTTTAATTTACTGGCATTGTTTGAGGCGCTATGAATCATGTCAGAGATTTAAAGGGATTACTGATAGAGAAGAGTGTAACCTTTCTTCCAATACACCAGCTGTTCCGAAAAATTTCCATAACAGTTGCTTTTAATTATACAAAGAACTGCAAAGCCTTTTTAGCTTAGTATCAATAATGCAGCTTTGATTTAAAAGTTGCTAAAGAGATAATCCTCAGCCTTTTTTTTGTCAAGGCCAGTTTGTGAATAGCAATGATTTAAATCCCAGTGTAATGTTTTTTTTCAAGGGAAGAAAAGAATAGTCTCTGGAACTTGGACTGAAAAATTATAAATGATACTTGGAAAGCATTATTCTCATAACAGTCCTTCAAGAAATGCTGCTGATGCCTAAACAAATATATTTAAAATAGAAATATCAGAAATACAACACAGACATGAGAAAAAAAAAAAAATCTAGTCCAACATTACTGATAAGAATAAACCAAAAATCTCTATATCTAGACGTGATGTGTTTTACTAAAGAAGGAGTGGTTTTAGTCATTTTCAAGGCCCAGACAAATCAGTGAAAATGGCATTACTTTATCTTCTACTCTTCCTGCTTCTTTCTGTGATTGAATACTGGCCTCTGACTGCTTAATGCTTATTCATACCTCATTTTCTGGGCAGATCACTAGTTTGTGAACATAATTAGAGACTCCTGCTATTCCTTTTAAGCCATGAATCTTCAGGCTAATTAAAATGGGGTGCTGCATATATGTATGCAGCTGATAAAGGTCTGCAGCAAGGTACTAGGAATCGTACTATTTGTGTAAGAGAGACATAAAAACTGGTTGCAGCTGCTAGGCCAGTTTTTGCAATAGCCCTCACTGTATTCTGCCCAGCAAACCCCACTTATTTTGGTCTGTTATTAGAGCTTCATGGATCTATAATACTATCGATGCTTTTAAACAAATATCCTAATGTTTTTTCAGGACAGCACTGAAGTACAACATTTCTATAATTCTATGATTTAAACCTGAAGGAAAAATGGCAAGTTCTTCATCCCAAGATCGCCTTCTCCTTACTTTTCCTTGAGGCATTAATCTTACTTGGAAACCATCCATAGGAGAATACACCTCAGAAGACTGTATGTATAAATACAGTACTGGCAAAGAATCTACTGTTTCTGCCTCTCTTCAGGTACCAAATTTATTCTTTTTCCCTTCATCTGTTTTAGTGTGTAGATAGCCTAGAGGCACTGCTGGACTCTTTTTCTTAAACATCTTCAAGGCTTTAGCCTTTGAATAAACTACTGCAAGTTTTAAACGTTTTCTTTTCTCCTCCAGACAAATGTAGCTTACTTTTGCTCAATCTGCGAGGAGCCATTATCCATCAACACAACAAGGGAAACTACTGGTACTGAACAGTGTCTCAAGATGAAGTAAAGTTACAAGCACTGTTCATAAGTTGCTAGGTTGTCTGTAGTTATACCATGAATATCCAGCTTCAGTAAGATCTGCTCTTCCCACTCTGAGGCAGTTGCACATTGCTGTCAAACTTGTTTCTCCAGATGAATTTAAACTACAACTGTAAATTAGATTATGCGATTGTGAATGGGTAGAGGCATCTATGCTGATGGATCTGAATATCTAAAAGCAAACAGAGGATATAGCTGGAAAGGGAATAAGAATCTTTAAGAAATCTGTAATTTTCAGTACAAATTTGCAAAATAACTTTGGGGGTATTTCAGTTATTTTTCAAACATTTTATTTCTGAATTTAGCCTGAGTCTGAGTAAGTTCTTCTCTGATATTGCTCTATAACTGAAGAACTGTAAAAGACGTTCTCTCCTTTGGGCATCGTCATTTGGAAGGAAACATTCGGGAAAGAAACCTGATATCGCTTAATATGGTTATAGAACTTTGAAATGTCATGATTTTTCTACTATGCTGAACATTTCTGAAGGAATTAATATATTTTTTGATCTTTTTCTCTAGTTTTGCTTTCTAACACACAAAATAATACTTAGTCTGTAATAGTTTTATCTCAGAGATCTGATACCAACTCTTAAGTCACCCAAAAACAGGGCTGTCCACATTTAATTTCAATGCTGCCTCAGTTCCCAGGAAGCTAGTTTCTGCTGTAGCCAATTTTCTGCTCCTAGGATGTGCACGGGCATCAAGATTTGAAGATACCAGTTTCTTCCACCTTCATACGTAGGTGGAATTGAGTATTTCTATGTATCTTGCTTTTGGAATCTACTCCAAAAGATGTAGTTTCTTGTAATGTTTACCAGGTCAACTCTTGAACAGAAACATGGTGAGGATAATATTGCTATGGTCTCTGAAGCTCTCTTTCCTGCTGGCTTAAAACAGTCACAGAAGGAATAATATATCTAGGTTCAAAGCATCCAATCTGATATGGAGCAGCATATGGACTGCTGATCTCCTGCCATCAAAGGAACTGCCATTATCACTGGGTTATTAGATACTCTGATGGAGGAAGGAAGAGGGATCTCTAGAGTAGTGAAATATTTCCCTTCAATAAAACAAACAAACAAACAAAGGGTGTAGATGGATACTGAATACTTATTTTACATACCTCAATCACTACACCATTATATGCAGATTTATTCCAGACAAGCCAAAATTAAATTCATACTCTCAAAAGCTCCTGTTACAATTAACAGCAAGATCACAGCCTAAGATCAGAATATCCTTCCAGAGAGAATTATATTACAAAATACGAAGTCTGAGATGATTATGTTCAGCAGTCAGATGCTGAAGATTAGATTTGACAATTCCAGGCTAACCTATACGACCTTGGTGCCAGTCAGTGCTCTAGTTGAAAATGAAATTATTTTATGCAAAATAGAAACACTCTATCAAGAGAGATGGAGTTAGCCTCAGTTCAGAACACTGACTATTCTAGTCCCCTGAATACTTTCTCAGGAGTTAGAAACTCTAGGATCAATTGCTCTCCATTTCCCAGGGAAAAGGTGCACCGATTATCCAGGTATCAATGGTTTGCAGCTTACAAGAACCTTCCACATTCTCTTTTTTGAAAAAAAATTGCTTTGCTTGGGTATCTAACCAAAGGAGGTGGTTCACTGCTGTGAATCCAGACTGCAGAGAGTCATCTAGGCAACTCCATGACACTTCCAGACAGCACCTGGCTCAAAGTACAAGGGAATCATGTTCTTAGATGTATCTCTTCCCTTACAGTGCATAAGGAAAACAGGTGACTGCTTGAAGTTACGCGGTGGGGTAACCAATAGCAGGAACTGGCACTGCTCCCAGTGTGGCTAGTGGAGAGAAAGCCCTGATGAGGCCCCTGCTCTAAATCACTGTCTGGTGAGGTGCCTACCTTTTGCCATTGATTAGATAGGGAGTTCAGAGTTTCCATTACCTTACAAATATAGTATAGTCAGTGGACCCTAATTATTACTGAAATTTAGGGAGTGTGAATAGTTTGCATCTCTCCTTTTAAGTCTAATTCCCACTTGTGGATTTAACCCTTCAACTTGAAGGGTAATAGATTAATACAGTACAAAGGTCTCTTAGGAAAGAAGTATGACTTTCACCATTTGAAAGCAATCCACATCTAATTCCTGACTGAATATAGCAAATTTATTCTACTGAAAACTTAGATGTCAAACTACCCAAGAGTTTCAAATAGTTTTTTTTTTTTTTTTAACTCTGCAGAAATCAAGAATTGATAGAGAGAAAAGAAGCTATTTTTTCTAAAAGAATGGTGACTTGCTTACAGCCGAACACTTACTGACAGGTGAATCTGTCACACTATTAATCATTGCTCAGAGAAATTCTGGTAATACTGTGACAATATCAAAACATTAGTAATTTTTTAAAAATATAACTGTACACATAATTAAGTGGCTTCTTTGTTTGGGGTTTGTTTTTGGTATTTTATCTAAGTCTTGTCCTGCTCTGGTGACTTACTTAAAGTATAATGTATTCAACTTATAAATAAGAAATTGACTTTCTTGTTTAGTATATGAATTGGAACCCTAGGAATATGCCTACCTATGACCAGTTTTCCATTGTCATAAATTAGGATGGTACCACTAAGTTTCAACTACCCATTTTACTCCAAATCCATTAATCCATTAATTATAAGTATTTTTAACACATGCTCCATGTTCAGTAAGAAGAGTATGTGAGTTGTAGCATTTTATTGTGGCTGCAACACTGAAATATATGTCAGAAACTCCTACACTAAAACTGATATTCACAACTTAGTTCATAATTTCATATTGACGCTTTACTGCAATTTCCATAGAATTTCCTTGGTCTGTATCTTTACAATAACTGCAGCTTTAAAAAAACAAAGTTATAATGGTACATGTTTTGTAATGTAAAGTAAGAGTTTTACACCAAAAAAGTATCCCAGCACTCAAGGCATTATTTATTTTGAGGTAACTGACAAAAAGTGGTTTCACTATGCATTCATATAAACTATGCGTGACCTTCAAAAATCACTGGGAGACCAGGAATTCAGAACCAGAATGCATTCCCTGAACAGTGCAACTATTTGGATTAATTGCACTAAGAGACTTCATTTTGAAGGATCTGGGAATGTTTTTACAAGGGTTAGGAAGGATTTCATTAGGATTACATGATGAGCAAATTTGAGTGTGCTTAACTGTCCACATTAACTCTCCAGGCAAGGATGAAACAGATCAGTCATCCACTGCTTCTTAATTCTTATCCAAGATTTTGCCATCATAAAGGGAATGTCTTTGTAGTTCACTGTATATTTCAACCAGCCAAAACAAAAAAAAAAAACTATGACTTGAGCAAGAGTCTCAATCCTGATATTGTTCTTCAGACCACTGGATTAAGACAACAGTGTGTGCTTGTATTCTGCATTTTTCTGTTCTCTTGTGTTGCCTTCAAAAAAAATCTAACTTTGACATTTGGTCTAAACTGATACTCCATTTAAATTAGTCTATATTTGCCATAGGATAATACTCCTTGCCAACATCTTTTTTTCAAAGATTTGTTAACTGCAAATTTAGCTGTGCACCAATGGTCTAAGACTAACACATTAATCGAATGGAGGGATTCCACATAGAACAAAGAGTTTGAGCAACTGGATTTTTATAGCTCTACTCTTGCAATTTCATGCCAAATACAACAAGGCAGGGAAGCAGGGCTTCCATATGAATTCTGGGAAATGCAATAAAGGATTGTATTCTTTTCATAATTCGGGAAAATCTGAATTTTTTGAAAAAAATGTTTGTGGTTTTTTTCCTATTGAGATCACAACTGCAATAACTTCCCAGGTATGTCAGCAAAAATATGTGTCCAGTCCAGAGCACACTGTGACACTGTATGTCATTGTCTGAATGTAAATATTGCAAATGCACAATCAAATCAAGAAATGGTGCCTGAGAACACCACTGGGAAAAATAACAGAGGCAGCTGTGCACACAACTACAATAACAGGACAAATTTATGAGCATATGTAGATTTACTCAATTTCTGTTTTAAAAATAGATGTTACCTTTCACTGCAGGTAACTTGCTATTATTTGCTGTTATCAATTATTATAGTACATATGCTATGATTTTTTTGATCCAGCAGCAGACAGGAAGTAAAAAATAGTCAAATGTTAAACTTACACTCAAGTGAGATTTATTTGCTTGTTTGTTTTTGAAATTTGTACATTTAATTACCTGCAGGAGAGATTATTTCTTGTGGACACTGCATTTTTCAAAGTCAAAATAAGGTGTGAACAACTATTGATGGAACTACCTGCCAAGAACTGTTATTTAATAAAGAACCCTGAAATAAATTTAATGAAAGCTTTTATTTTGTAAGCAATCCATCAGCCTCCTTTTAACACTTGCATCTTAACAGAATTTCTTCCCTTGTAGCCTGTAGTGAACTGTAATGTTGAAACTGAATAGCAGCAACTGAGATTTCCCGACTCAAGGAATGACTGCCACAAAAGCAGCTAAGATTATTCCACTTGGAACACTGAAAACACACAGTTGCGTGTTTCTGTCTTGGCTGTACTACTATATAATTAAAAAAACTGTATCAGCAACAGTTCTGCCCAACAACTGTTCCTCATTCAGCTGCTTTTAGGCACTTTTACCTAAAAATATCCTGATTTTGAGTTCAGCATTGGGCATTTGTTTCGAAGTGCAAAACAGTCAGATTAGTGTCTCTTACAGTGTTATTACCTCTCTTCTTTTTGCTTCAAATGTATTCTTAAAAGCTTTTATTAAAGCAAACGCACAAATATTTACCAACCACCACCAAATGCTGTAATACAAAGCTCACCAATGACAGCTTGTATGTACCTGGAAATCAACTTTTAGAGGAATAAAAGTGCATGCAAAAGGAGAGTTACTGTGGAATCTCTAGTTAAAGTTTATTGTTTACATGAGTGGATAAAGGGCTAGAGAACCGTAACAAATGGATAGTATTGGAGCTTCTGATGCACCTGCAGAATTAGATGTGGAATTGAAAACCCAATCTGCTGTAACACACTGCACAAACCATCCACTGAAAAATATCGAGTTATAAAATCCCTTATAATGAAAAACATTGCATTTGATAGTTAAGTAACAGAAATTGTTATTGTCTGTACTTTTAAGGTGCCTACATATGAATACAGAAACCCAAGTTATGCATTAATTTCTGTGTTGGAAGAACAGTAAGGCAGGACTCAAGGGCAGCAGAAAAATCAGTCTGAGTTTCACATACCGTATTGGAACATTGGTGATTTCTGCTCTCTGATGAGTAAGCTTAATTCTCTGGCTAATGACTGCCTTGTTGTTTTGATCTAGAAAGATCACAGCAAAAACATCACTGCGAAAAAGAAAAAAGGCATTTGTAACAAAGGGTAGCATACTCAACTTCAGTAGCACGCCTGCATTCACAGTTTTATTTCAGCAAACATAACTACTTTAACGTCATATAGTCATTTCCTTACAGGAAAAAAAAAAAAAGAGATTTATTCTTTTAGGAATAAATGCATTTAGATTGAGCCCAGATAACAGACTGGATACGCAGTGTTTATGTAACAAACAGTATTAGTTGAGACTACCCTCAAATGCAAGTTCCCTCAATTTTGTTAAGAGTTTGTGGAGCTTATGATGTCTATTCTTACTTCCAATGAAGCAGGGAAGGAAGCATTTACCTCGTGTAAACGTGGACTGAGTGCAAAAAACTATTAAATACTGACTTTATAAGGCTGAAACTTCGAGCTGTGCATTAAGATAGTCTTGAAAGAAGGTGGACTTTAAGAGTGGTTTAAATACCAGAAAGCCTGTGATAGCTCACTAGGTATCAGAGGGCATTAAAAGTTCACACTTAAGAACAAAATGAAGATACCGTGCCTTCCCTTAAGTGTCTCACAAAACAATGCTCTTTGATTAGGGTTCCCGTCCACACAAAGGGCCGTCTAAGCTTAAAACACCAGCTGGGCGGCACTGGAAGAGAACTATGCGGTGGGTTAGGTCAGGCTCACCTCACTGACCTCTTCCGGTCCGGCAACGGCAGCCATACCCGCACCGACCCACCCTCACCTAGCCCCGCAGCTGCAGCCCGCCTGCCCGCGGAGCCCTTCGGGGCACGGTTTCCTTCTGTCAGTCTAGGCCTGAACTCTCTAAGGACCGTACGCGTCCCCGACTTCCCCGCTGATACTGGCCCAGCGCTCACCCGGGCGGAGGCGGGCCCGGCGAGGCAGCACCGCCCCCGAGCCAGCGGCAGATTTGAAGGGAAGAGGCGGGAGGCGCCGAGTGCCGCGCCTGGCGGTACCCTGCGGTCATGGTGGAGGGCCCGGGCTGCGCGCTCTATGGCGAGAAGTTACGGGCCCGGGTGCGGCGGGACCAGGCGGTGCGGAGCGCGCGGGGTAGCGCTCTGGCAGCCGCGGCCGGAGCTGGTGGCCCGGTGAGGGACCGAGCGCGGTGAGGGAGAGGCGCTTCCCCTCAGGGGCAGCGCCGAGCCAAGCCGGGCCGGGGTCGCAGAGCTTGGGTCCCCGGGTGTGCGCGGCGGTGAACGCTGCCGGGTTTATGGGAGAGGACTCGAGTCTGGGAGCAGGCAGTGGGTGGGGGGTGAGAATGCGGGGCCAGAGCAGGATGGCCGTTGCGGCCGACGTGGCTGCTCCTCCTGCTCTCCGGCAGCGGCAGGGCTCCTGCTCCCCGGGTGGGCTCCTGCTCCCCGGGTGGGCTCCTGTTCCCCGGGTGGGCTCCTGCTCCCCGGGTGGGCTCCTGCTCCCCGGGTACCCTTCGCTGGGGGATCGTCCGTAGGTACAGTCTTAATTCGTATTTTAAATTATTAAATATTCTTATCATCATAACAAACAAGGTCGGTTGTGTAAGGGGATGACTAAGCTGTACAAACACGGGGGCTTTTGGAAATAGCAAGGGAAATGTTTTAGAATCACTCTCATTCACTTAGAGTAGACTTTAAATGTCATTTAGTGTCAGGAAACCTACAATCGAAGGAAATTTATAGTAGCAGTTACTAATTTTAATTTTTCTCATAAGTCTTCAAAAGTCTGAATGACGAGGTGGAGTAGGTACATGTTGGGCTGCAGAGAGGGAGGGTTTACTTCTACGACTATTTTATTAAATAATTTTAATTAGACCAACTATTTAAATAAATGTGGCACCTGGTCTCAGTGCACACAGGATGTAATGTTGGTACACCAATCTGCCTTGCACTTAGGGATCCCATGACAGTGAAGATAGTGCTTGCAGGTTTCATCAGGGGCTGAACAGACCTTCTGGGGACCTCAAGGTTCTCTTTGTCATGGGCACCTTTACAGGCTCAGCGTTTGCAGGACATGCAGAGTCCTGCACTTGGAACAGAATATGTCATGCAGTGGCACAGGCCTGGCTGCTGATCATGTGGAAAACAGCTCCACGTATTAAAGAGGCTCAGACCAGCTGAGACTTGCCCCTCCAAGGAAGACAGCCTGCCCTGTACTGGACTGTGCTAATGATGATGTAGCCAGCAGGCTGAGGAGAGTGATTCTTACCTTTGCTCAGCACTTGCAAGGCTGCATTTGGATTACAGTGACTTTGGAGTACATTCCAACTCCCCACTAGGAAAAAAGTAACATGCTAGAGTGAAGCCCCTGGTATGATTAGCTGGCTGAAGTACATAGAGCTGAAGAAGCTGATAGAACACCTACAAGGAGGATGCAGAAGAGACAGGGCCAGACTCTTGTCAGAGGTGCAGGTAGGGTTAGAGACAACAGATACAAGTGACAACAGGAGAATTTCTGATTAAGTTGTGGATGAAAACATTTCCTAATACAATAGTCAAGTTTTGGGACGAGGGCCCAATAGAGTGTCTGTTCCTAGAGCCACTCTGAAGTTGACCTAAGGCTGCCTGACGTAAGACAGTCCTGCTTTGAGCCCCCAGTGTTTGGACAAGATAATCAATAGTGGTCCCTTCTTATGATTTCAGTGGAGTTTCATGTGCTAAGCAAGAAAAAATCATTGTTTCCATCTCAGAATTATCTTTTTCTTCTCCTCTTTTAGCATCCCACCTCCTGTTCAACATCATCTGAGATTAGACTTTAAACTAGTAGGAAGAGAGAAGTATCTCTGTCAGCTCAGCAGTAGCTTTTCTGTAATATGTATTGCGCCATGTGGAACACTGAAAGCATTATTAGCATGGGTAGAAATTCCAGCAGGAGGCATTTGGAGAAGGATGTAGGCCTGCAAATGGCAGAACTGATACTGACAACTAGTGTTTGAACTGTACCTGTTTAATTTGCATCAGCCTTAAAGTCTTCTTGTAAATTCATTACTTGAAGGAAAAGGCATAAAATTCACTGATAAAAAAAGATGTATTGTTGCAATTCAGAAGAGAAGGAGCTGAGTTGGGATAGTATGAGCAACAGTGACTCTTTGTTTCCTGGGTTAACAGTCTCACGGGTTTTGGTAGAGTTGCTTGAGAAGAGAAGGTCTAATGTTCAGGATGGAAAAATCAGCAATTTGGTGAATGTGTACTAATGCTAGAATCAAAGCAGTATAAATTCTGTTTTAATCTGTGTGTGTGTGTTCATTTTTAGACTGCTGCAAGCAAGGAGGGAACCTCTGGTCATGATTTCCTTGTTGGACATGTTTACAGGGGTGTGGAGACATTGGGAAAGGAACTTTTTATGTATTTTGATCAGAAAGCTTTGAGGTAAGAGGAGAGAAAAAGACTTCCTGTGCGTTCAGACTATATGTATTCATGGGTCATCTTGTTCTTGCTAAAGTTACTTTCAGAGATTTGAAAATTAGTGTTATCAAGAAACTTACCTGCAATCTTCTCTCTGTAATGCTGGAAATAATAGATATAGCCACTTACCTTTTTGGATAATCTACTACTTTATTCTTAGCCTAAAATTCCAAGTAACAGTGTCTGAAAAGGACAATTAATCCCTGAAATGCTTTGTTTCAAGCAGGAAATTGCATTTTCTAAGGACAAAACTCAGAGAAGTGCATGAAGTAACAGTTACTTAATGTCTTCCACTACAAGCTCTACTTGCAAGTCTTTTTAACTTTCCTTAAGAAATTTAGGCTTAAATTCTGTACTCAACATTAATCAGAGCAACTGAATCATGAATAAACCAATGTGGAAAAAAAAAAAACAAAACCAACTTAGTATTCAGTATGTATACATTTATGATTACTTTCTTGCTTGCTTTCTTTCAACAATATTAACATCTCCTTGGTTTGGAACTGTGGTTTGAAATTTGGCAGATGAATGGTTTTGGTAATGAGTGTACTTTAACTTTTTTGTGAAGCTGTCTCCTAGACAAATGGTAAAAACTGCCAAATCATTGTTTGCTTATGCTTTGTAGAGCTTATTACGAGTTTGTTGGCATGTTTAGGATTTTGTTCAATGCTTTAAGCCCTTGGACATGTTGTACTAGCCACCAGGGTTGTACTTGGAATCATCTAGATTACTTTTTCTATTTCAGTATGCTTCTGTAATGCAAAGTCAACTAAAAATAAATCTAACCAAATGCACAGTATATTGGATTATGAAAAAAAAATCCCCTCTCATTCTTTATGGTAATTAATACAGGATACATAAGTAAGACTCTTTTATAAGACTTCCATTTAAGGGTTTTCTTTTACCCTTCTACTTGCAACATAATTCTAATCTTTCTAACTCTGTTACATCTTTTTGTACCTACACAATAATCCTTATTTTCTGATATACTATGTATACAAGTAGGACAATCTCTTACATAAGTTTTTTTTATGGCTTGAATGTAACAGGTGAATTTGTAATAAATAAAATGCATGAGGCCATAGTCAAACTTGTCCTTTGCTCACGTATACTAGCTCCTAGTAGGATATATCATAAAATGTAGGACCTTTTAAAGCATTAGTGACCAGTAGGAGGAATGCTTGAAAGAGTCTGTTCCACTCCTTTGCCCTCTGGGCATTTTTCAGTTTCTTTCTTATATTAATTTTTAATTGACCTGCAGGTTTTGCCTTGGGTGTAGGCAAAGAAAAGCAGAAAACAACATATGGCAGATGTTAATTACTTTGTTTATGGTGTTATTGGAAGTAGCTTTGATATGATAAAAGTGTTGGCAATTAAGGGACTGAAATCTTTCCTTTCATACAAGGTAACTTCTGCCAGATTTAACAGAAAATTTTCTGGTAAAGTAGCCTCATTTCCTTCAGCCTCCCTGAAGACTTAAGAACCTGTGTTGGAAGACCAGCATGTCAAGTGGAAAAAATTCTAAGTGTGATACACCAGAAAAGCATGTTACTTAATGATCAGTTTTGGTTTCTGTTTAGTGAATTTTGAAGACCACTGGAAAACTGCTATGTTTTGGAGTAGTTTTGACTTGGGGAGATTTTTCTCTGGGAATTGAACATTATGTAAGCAAGTAGTTTGTTGCTGTGTTACTCTTAATGGCTAGAATTAATGTACATACATACTGACTTGGTTAGGTAAGAACAGTTTATAACTTCAAACATACACTAGTGTGATGCTTGGAAACATTGTGAAGATAAAATACCTGTAAGAACTCTCTTTTCTCTCCAAGGATTCACTTTGGAATGAACGGTTCCATGTGCATTAATCCCAATGGAAACAAAGGCAGAAATGCAGCACTACCAGTTTTGGAGATACAGCTTACAGAGGATATTGTTTGTTTTTTCGAGGTGACAGTAGAGTATAGGTAAAGCAGAAACTAACCAAATTAAACACAGCTTGGTTTATTTTTATGACATTCTTTTAAGAACATAGTGAAAAATCACACACAAATTTAGTGCTCAGATGCCATCATAGACACAAAGAAACAAAGCTTTCTAAATATTGGTATGGTAATTTAATTTTGCTACTTTTGCATCAGAATTTACATACGTTTAAAGTATTTCTATGCAAGAGCATCAAGACTGCGAATAAGTCCGTTCTTGGATCTGAATGCTGAACCCCATTGCTCCTTTAATTTCCATGCAAGTCTCAATTCCTTAACAAGAATAAGGACCTTTGATGATTACTAGTTTCAGATTTTATGCTCCTAAGGGTGTGTGTTTACGTTTGCTTTCTTTTTGGAAGCAAATTGATATAATTGTTCTAATTTACATTAAGTGCACGTTTTTGACCATCAGCATTGGTACTTCTCACTGCTAATAAAAATAATAGCAAGCTTGATTTTAAAGCATTTGAGGCTCTTTGGGGAAAAGGACCATGTAAATTCAAGTATCATATATATGCATATTTAATATTACAAAAGAAAAGCTTATGTAAGCCTGAGACTTCTTTTACTGTACTATTTTCAAGTGACTATGTAACCTGGTAGAGTTAAGGTTTAAGAAACTATTACCTTTTATTGTCTTCTAGTAACTATTGGACCATGTAACCATACAGTTAGTTATGTTTGATGGTCCAAATGCATAGTCTTTCCATGTTGGTAGTAGTTTTAAAACAAGGATCTGGCAATTATTTTTCAAACTAATATGAACAAAATGAGAATGTTTTCTTGTATGCTGGATCAGATGAATGTTCCTTGCATGCATCACTTACCTGTTTCTGGGAAGGGTGGTTAATGTAATTTCTGTGCCTCTTCCTGTCACTGGTATTTGCAAGATTTCTGTTATCTGCATATAATGTTCTATTATACTTTCATGTGTTGTTTTTAAAATCATACTGCTATGTTAGCATATAATTGAAATAAAAATAAATCTTAATGTATTATTCTCTTCCAGAAATGCAGCTGAGAGTGAACGGAAAGTGAGAATGATGGAAAGCTTAGATGTCTGTTCTCCAAAATTTAGTTTCCTAAGAGCAGAAAGTGAGATTAAGCGGCACAAAACCCTCATGTTGTGTGATGTGTTACTGGATCAAACAGTATTACCTGGAGTGGGAAATATAATAAAAAATGAAGCACTGTTTGACAGTGGTCTTCATCCAGCTGTTAAGGTGGGTGAAATGTCACAAGATTGCTTTTAATGACACCAAAGTATTGAGAATGTACATACTTATTCATATAACATTTTGTCATCTTCTTACCTTGGTTTTATGATCTGTCATTTTTCAAGTTATTTTAAGACATTAAATTAACATTTTATCATTATAACTGGAGACATTTGCAATGGCAGTCCTTGGAAACTGTTGCTGCTACTCATGCTTCACAGAGTGGGCATATTTTGTGGGGCCAAGCATTCTCTATTACATCTTGAAATCTCTCCTTAGCAGGGAATTAATTTAACCTTAAAATCCTGACTTTGTCTGGCATCCTATTTTGCTATCATTAAATTGTCACCCTATAAATAAAGGGAAAAGTGCTTTTGTTTTCTTTGTTCAGCTGCTAGCCAAAATAGTTTATGTGGTAGAGTTGATTGGTTTTGCTGCTGTTTCTTCCACTTCCTGTCTTGCTAGCTGGCATAATTTACTTTTCTACCATTGTTTAACATTCTTTCTTTATTAAGATCCTCAAACATGGATCTCCAAAGTTTGGTTGAAAAGAAGCCCGATGTTTACAGAACAGATTGACATTACATAGTACATAAAGAAAAGCTGGTGAAGATAGTAACTGGAAAGCTTTATACACATAATATTTTGAAAGCTTTTCTTAGGATCAGTCAGGATTTTAATTGTATCTGCAACGGGAACAAAGGAAACAAAAATGTGATTTCTTAACAAAAATTGGATTGATATATCTAATTGTGATGCCTTTGGCTCAAGTATTTTTCCTGAAGATTCTTTTGCAGAAAAGAGCCTCTGATGATAGACAGCTTGTATCACAATCCATGAGTAAATTAAGAGGCAACTAAGAGTTGTTAACTTCACATAATTCCTGTGATCAGAAACTCTTAGGTCAGCATAGACAAAGACAACTGAAACTTTTATTTAATGTTTTGTGTCACAAAGCGTGAGCTAAAGTACGTTGCTTGGTATTTACATAGTGAGTTTGTATAGTATAGAATGACTAAACATACATTTTTACTGAGGTGTTATATATCAATGTGAAGTCAAAGAATTACCACCACAGGAGTCAATGCAGTTCCACATAAGCTGGAAGTGTTTGAGGTACCCCTGCATTATAGGTCTTTCTGCTGTTGTCCCTTGGCATTCTAATATTCTAAAAATCATTTTTGTCTTACTTACAGGTTTGCCAACTGACAGATGAGCATATACATCATTTGGTGAAAATGACACGTGATTTTACCATGCTTTTTTATAAGGTATTGGCACATGTTTCTGAGGAACCTCCAAAACTTGACTCCAGCATGTTAGCTGTATGTGATCAACTAGTGGAAATAGTCATAAGATGCAACAGGACAAGTGTTTCCATAAATAGGAATGTTGGTTTGTGTGCTCTTTATTAATTATGAATTGTCAAATGATGGAAAGGTAAGGGAGTCTAGGCTGTAAGAATATGCATAGCTTGGCCCAGTTGCAGCAGAAGAGTTTGACAGATGCAGCCTAAGGGCCAGTTCAGTTTCACTGTGCATGTGTTGTAATGCAGCTCTGAACATGTCAAACTTGCTGTAGGTTAAGCACACATTTATTTGTAAGAGAACGTAAAGGTCACTCTTCAAACCGGGAACTAGAGTTTGCCACTTGCAGTATATTTATTTGAGTGAACAGATTGTAACTTTCAACAACTTTTTTTTCCCAACTGAAGCAATATTTTTGGTTGCTAAAGTAAAATAAATTCCAGCTTCTCCCTACTGCCACAACTTCAGTAGGATTTAATTTCTTCCATCCTGGTTGCTCTTTACTTTCCAAAATAGGAGAGAGAATTTGACAGAATTCTTGTATGTTTTTCTTCTTTAAGCTGCATGCAAAGAAATGAAAAGGAGCAATGAAATTCGTGTCTGTTTATCTTGGTACTTATGAAAGGCAAGGAGCTAGTGCTGCTAAAAATTATTTTTTTGATAGGCTAGAAGGAGGGCACCTGACTTCCTTAATACCATCTTTCAATCATAAAGGCTAAACACATAATTTAATAGTCTGCTTAAATGTCTGCTTTCCCCCAACCTACTGAAGAGTAGTTTAGTCTGTTGGCTAGGCACATCTTTTCGTTCTCCAGGCTTAACTGAAGTCTGACAGTGAAGAGAGCATTCTGCAACAACTATAGTACTAGGAAATTTAAATGTGTCAACAGTCTTTTAGACTGACAATAAACAAACACATTAAACTTTCTGTAGCTCAGATTAGCCATTTTAAAAACTTTTATAATCTATATTTAGCAAGTATTCACCAGACAAGTGCTTTTAAAGGATAGTCATCACCCCCCCCACCAAATCTCTTTAAGATAAACCCAGTGAAAATAGGTTAATACAAGGGGTAGTGCTTGATCATTTTTTATAGACTATTACAGAATGTATAATCGTACTATATTGTTTGTAGTAACACAGATGCAGAGCTGAGGAATCTTGTTTATGTAAAAAGCTGTTGCTTTTGTTTGGTTTTTAAATAACTGGATGGGAGAAAACTACTAATGAGAAACTAACTGTAAACCTTGAGGAGAAAGCAAACTGCTTGTGAATATTAATGTAAATATATGTTAGTAATTCCTTCTGGTTGAATTACTAGATTGTACTGGTGAAAGCTTTCTCATTCAGTGAGGCTTATTCAAGAGCACAGCAGAAGCAAATATGCTGTGCTCAAAGACCCCTGTATCTGGGGAGAACTCAAGGGTCATTGTGCATCATGGAGCTAGAGCCACTGAGCCCTGTCGGAGCTGGGCTGGTATTGCTGGGCCAGCTGTAGTATCATTTGAACTTCAGGTGTAGTGCAGAAACTGGTGTGGCTCTGCAGAGTTGGCTGCAACTCAAGTGGGCTTTTCTTGTTTGGTTTTGTTTTTATTGTTGTTTTTCTGCCAGTTTTAGCTGAGGTATGTTTATGCTGATGTCATGTGAGTTTTGTCATGAAATGTACCTGCTTGTCAGCCCTCTGGAGACTCTCTAGGTCGCTGTGCCCTTTGGGCTTCTACTGTACTGAATTCAATATGATTTTCTTCCAGGATCTGGGGAGCTTTCTATAGTGCCAAGTGGCTTCTCATGAGCCAACTTCTCTGGTATGGCCAGGGCTAAGGCTGAAGCTGAGCAACTTTACTGGGTGCTACCCAACTCCTGCAGAAATACTGCAGAAATGCAGTATTCCTGCATTGTGCGGTTCTTTAGGTTTTGGGAAGGCTGCTCAACCCAGATTGTTGCATAAGGTCTGAGCTGGCTCTGTGGTGTGGTTTTGGCTCTTTTTCAGACAAGGGAAGGTGGTGGTAGTTTTGTGGCTTATGTTTGGTTTAATTTTGTTTTCTATGCTGCATTGGCTAGAGCTCATCAGCTCCTTAAGAACACTCCTGCAGGTGCCAGGTCAAAGATGGCTTCTGCTAAATCAAGCTAGTTGGTCCAGCTGAACACAGGGAGTCCCTAGCATGTATTTGTTTTGTATTCTGTGGGTTTTTTTGTATTCTTTTAATCCATTATGTGGAGAATTCTAGCCAGTGTTATACCTGATTTAAAGTAAACTCTTCGTAAAAGAATATGATAGCCATTGTGAATGTGCCTTAAATATCTTTATGTAGTCATTAAGCTGTCAATTTATTTGTTTCTGGGTTGGTTTTGTTGTTTTTTTTAATTTTAGCTTCAGTTGAACTGTAGAAGGACTGACATAAAATTTATATTTGATCTCTGACTTGGTTTTTAAATATGTTCTATTTTAGTGCCGCAAAACAGGGTCTCCACTCTACAAACACTACAAAGTATACAAGCGCCCAGCCTGTGCTCAGTGCAATGGTAAGATCACTGTGTGTCGTTTAGGAGAGAATAACAGGATGACTTACTTCTGCTCTGGATGTCAAAAGGCAGATCCTCAGCTTGTCAATCTAAGGTATGATGGTAACTTTGTAATACTTTTAAGCATCAAATGCTTAAGCACCTCCAAGTGCGTTTATCACTTCTCAAATAGAATAAATCCTTGTGCATTTTATTTCTGATTTTCTTGACTTTACGAAAGAAAAATGTTTTGCCCATTGTCATTTAGAAATGGTTAAAAGCTTCGATTCTTTAATACTTTTCCTTTCAAAGGGCACATCTGTTATTAAATGGTTGTTATTTGAATGTAAGAATAAAAAAACAATTCAGAGTACTCAGAATTACTCGCTGCTACTGGAAAAACTGCCCCTTTTTTGGTGCTATCAATATAATAGGCTTGGATGCTTACGCACAACTGAGTTGAACGGCATAAGGTGGGTTATTTTTTGTCTCTGTTTCTTTTCATAGGATAGCCTCTTCAGTCCTCAAATATCTAGATAAGTGTGCATCTGTGGAATTTTGTTCTGGATGAGATTAACTAAAACTTCAGTAAATTCAGAGTGCAGCAAATATTGTAGGGCTTAGGACTTTCTGGGTTTTTTGTTTTCCTCTTTATTGTATTTGGAAAGCTTTTACTACAGGTGTGCCACAGGGACACTTTCAGTTCCACATAAGTTGTGCTAGCAGGAGATTTCCTTCATTTATTTTAGGAGTGCACAAAATGCATTTGATATCACAAAGGGTCAGAAGGTAAAAATTCCAAAAGCACCTTATTGGGATTCTTATACCCTAGTTATTCTTGAAAATTTTCATCTGAGGTTTCAGAATCTTGCCTTTTTACACTGAGCTTTGTCAATCTAATAAAAGCCATTGCTTTGCTTTGCAAGCTCTGTGTGTGTGTGTGTGTGTGTGTGTGTATTAGATAAGATTTACAGAACACACAAATCCCTCTCCCACCTTCAGCCTACTTTGAAGATTCAGATGGCTGAAGGGATTTTGGTTAAAGCTTAAAAATCACCTTTGAGTATAGATCAATTGTAGAAAATGCCAGCATGTGAGATAAATATTTCACGTGCTGATAACCTCAATGAGCAATGTTTTGCAGAAGGGTGGGAAGGCAGCAGTGTTCTCTTGAGTCAGATAACTAGAAAATGATGCAAGTTAAAAAAGATCTCTTTCTCTGTTCTAGAACAAGTAGTAGTTTGGGGTTTTGTTGTTTGTGGTGGTGGTGTTTCTTTTGGGTGTTTTTTAACAAATAATTAAACAGTGGTATGCTTCATTGAAAAACTTAACAATGGTAGCTATAAAGTGAAAAGGTTGTTTCTTGCGCTGTTCTCATCCTAATGGTAAGCTCTTTGTGTTCTACTGCTCTGTCTTCTGTTACGCAGTAACTGTTACCAAATAAAAGTATGTGTAGCTCCAGTGGTTTATCTGCCATTTCAAGCTTTTCACATTTGAAGGCTGAAAGGAACCTGTGTGATCAAACTGACTTGCTACAGATCATAAAGTGTAGAATTTAACCCAATGGCTCTTGGATAAAATCAAGTAGCTTATGATTTTTCTCAACTGAAAAAAAATGAAGAAAATACTCATTCTAAGCTTATACCTCATCAAATCCAAATGTATCTTGAGTCTTAAAAACACCACACACCCCGTATTTCATGTTCCAAAATGGGGAGAAGGATGGCAGGATGACACTATGGTCACACTGGGAGGATGACATGCTGAATATATTCAGTCTAGTAATACATTTTTGGTAACTGAATAGAACATCTGATCTAATAATGTAAAAATACCCATTTTTCACACTTCCAGTTCAGCTGTTTTGTTATCTAGCCACAGTATTCTGGTGAAGGATACTGTAATGTCTGCTTTACCTCTTGACAGCATAGCATCTCCGGTATGTCAGCAGTTCTCATTGCCCTCTTTAGTTTTCCTGCTATGCAAGATATGTAGTAAGTAGTGGATATCCTTCCCATTATCTTAGAAATGTAGGCTGTTAAGGGTCTAAGTTGTATCACAACAGTTCCAAAGTATGGCATTTGCATTATTAAGTGCTTAAATTCTTAGAATTAGAAAAAAGCCCCCCCCAGAATGTATAAATCCATAAAAAATTATCAACCATAGTATTTAAAAGCTTACATATATGTTCCTTAACAGGAAAGTTCAAGTTAAATTTACTGCGCTAACAATATTTGAATACTATGACAAAATGCAGCGTCTGCAAAATAGTAACTATGATTGTATATCAGTGTATCGCCATAGGAAGTATTATAATTAACAGGGAAATAAATAAATCTGTAGGAGTGTCTGGAGTACAGATTTGGCTTACCGGTCACAGCTAGGAGATTCCCGAACTCTTTCTGATCAGGACTAAAAAATCCACAAAACCACCACCACCAACAACAACAAAAAAGAAGGTGCTATATTCTGAGCAGACTCCTGCATTTTGAAAAGTTTTCTAGCAAATGGTGATACACAAGAAAGACTTTCTAGACTTTCTAACTTTTAAGGTTTTAAGTTCTATTGGTTGTTACAATAACAAAGTGGTCTAATGGGCACCATTTAAATGAGGGCAAAACAATTCGTGTGCTAGGTTGTGTGACTTTCTGTAGTTTAGCTTCTGAACAGTTCTTTGTCCAAAAATGCATTTGTTCATAAGCATTCTATACAAGGGTTGGGAGAAATGTACTGAAACAGTTCTTCCAACCCTAACCATTCTATGATTTTATGATTTAAATATTTATATTTACTAAGGCAGCATTGGGAAAGATTTGCCCTGGAGGTAAAGAAGAAAAAAAAAATCAAACTCTAACCGTGACATGCTGTCCAAGCTCTGACAGACAGGCATAACATTGTGTATTACTTGTTCTCCAGCCCTGTGCCTCCCTGCACATAGTGGTATAAGACAATTTGTAGAAAAAATGTCACAAAAGACTAACATCGTTCTTCTGTTTTACAGCAAATTGCCAACTAGAAATAGCCTAATTGGCTGGGCATATGGCAGAGGGTCATGTTCTAATGAAGATGTAGCTTGGAAGTCCGAAGAGGAATGGATGTGCATGTGCTGTACCCTAATAAACAAGCCTTCTGCTGAAATTTGTGATGCCTGTTTGACTTCAAGGCCTGAAGGTATTGAAAGGTTGTCTGGAATTTGTACTGGAAAAAGGGGGAGGATTTGGTTTTGATGCAGTTTTTAGAACTGTAAAAGTGCCTTATTGTGAATATATTTAAGTAATTAGCTAACTTAAATTTGGATTTTGGGGAAATATTTCACAGACAATCATAGAAAACCTTTTCTTAAAGCCTGAAAGAGGCTTGTCTTTCCACTTTGTGTTCAGGTGGGACTCTATAGAAAAGCCTCTGCAGTGACCCTTTTATTTTCAGGGGCAAGGAGTGAGACAAAACTCTATTCTCTCAACTCTACTTAAATTCATTAGATGATTGCAGCATATTGCAGAGAAATCCCCAGAGGCAGAAAAGCAATTATCATTCTGTCATGTGGACAAAAGCAGCATATTTTGGTACCCTTTCCAAAAGGATGTCAGGTTTCTCAGGAGCTAGGTTTTTGGCTCCAAGTTCAGAGTAAGGATGATTTGGGACTTCTTACCTAAACTTGTTGTTTCTCTCTTGCTGGAGCTTTTAATGCTGCTCTCTAGATCTGGTGGACAGAAGCAGCTATGAATGAGACCCAAAAATGGGCAGAAAGGTGGAATGAATAACGTGCTGACTTCAATCCAGACTTCTGTATTGAAATTTTGGATATTAAGAAGGGATGAGTGAGGTTATGGACACACTTTCCACTGAGACCTGTTTTCTCTGTGAAGAGGAGCTTTGTATTCTTTTGCACTTTCTGTAGAAAAAAGTGAGTGAATCTTATGGCAGAATTTAGAGGAAGTTATCTGCATCAAGACTGTTGCTCCAAAACACGTTTAATTGCTACGTGCATTCCAAAAAGCAAGGCCTAGAGGCGTGTATGTGTGTGGCTTTCCGGGATAAAGCTAATTCTATAGCAATTCCATACTGAAGCTTTTCTACCTCAAAAACTAATGCTTATTTCACATTAGGTGGATTATTCCGTAAGTGGCTGAAATTTGCATACTAGTTTAGTTCTTAATTTTTCTATCTCTGGTGCTACAAAACTGAAAGAAAAGATATTTGGAAACAATATATAGGTATTTTGTATCTGAGAAGAATTAGTGGTTTTATGTGAGTTTCAGGACCTGTTGTTAAAAGTTTACTCCATTAAATTATGACTGAAAGTATAGATGCTGAAATCAGAATTTAAGGTCATATTGATCTTTAATTGAGCCATACTTTCCAAAGTGCGTCCAAATTCCCAGCTGCTGAAGAAATGACTTTATGGTACTAATTTTGGTCCTTACAAGTTCAAATGTTTTTTTTTTAATTATTACTTCATTCTAGTTATTGATTTTATGAATGTAGTGTGTGGAACTCTTATCTTACACTAGCTGAAGTCCATTTCTTTACACCAGGAATTAACAAAAGTATGCCTCCATGACTTACATGACAGTTCTTGCCAGCAGAGGCTAATCTTGCATAATTCTCCTGCAAAATCAGTGCCAGAAACCTGAAAGTTTTAATCTGTCCACAGACTCAGATTTACCAGCTAACATTTATCCTGGAATTAATCGTGTCAGCTGGACCTTAAAACACATAATGGTGTGTGTACAAATGTTTTAGTTTAAGCTTTGTAACAAAATCCTTTTCCTTCTCAGGTACTTCTAAGTTTCACTTGTGTAGCTATGTGCCAATGCTGCAGAGAGGCCTGGAATTTGAACATGTGTTAGACTTGGTGGAATACTTTATGAAATCTCTTTTTTTTTTTTTTTTTTTAAAAGTAACTTATTTTTGAATCGTAGGAGACGTATTTGAGATTGGTTTTAGCAGTTTTGTTTACCTCTCTCTTCTCAAACTTTAGGATTCCTTGCCTCCTTACTTTGTTGATTTTATTTTTTTTGTCTTTTATGTTGTTTCTAAATTAACTACTGTCAGCAGAAAAGGCTGAAT
This sequence comes from Pezoporus wallicus, assembly GCF_028554395.1. NCBI lineage: Eukaryota > Metazoa > Chordata > Aves > Psittaciformes > Psittacidae > Pezoporus > Pezoporus wallicus. The sequence goes on from NW_026640488.1 coordinate 10,252,514, forward strand.
TTTTGAGGACAGAATACTTGGTACGTAAAGTTAGCTACTGGCCTTAGAGCCAAAATAATTCAGTTTCTAAGAAGCATTTAAAGAAAACTGTAAGGATTCCTATTTGTTTCTGACTGAGAATGCCTTTAGAGAAAGCATGCCTTTGTGTATGCCTTACCTACCCATTTTTCTTCTGCTTTATTCCCTCTTCCTTGTATGGATGGAAGATGTAGGAGTGAGACACTGCTGGAGATGGTAGAAAAGACTCTGTTCTTGAACACTATGATTTCACAGCTCCTTTACAAAGATTGCACATAGGGACCCCGTAAGAGTTTATCTTTTCACCCTTTTCTCAGGAAAGATAACCTACAGACTCCTTATTTATTGAACTGGGATTAATAAATTCTGGACTCTTCTGGAGTGATTATTGCCCACTAGACAGGCCTCTCATTCTGTGAAGAAACACACTGTTTTTTCATGTCAGAAAACAAATGCAAAGTAAATGTCTAAACTGCTTGCTTCTAAAGCCTCTTAGAGTAAGGGATCAGTAAGTTTGGATGTGTGCAATGTTTGGAAAGGATGTGAGCCCTGAAAGCACTAGAAAACCCAACAAATTAATCCTTTTTGCTCCTTTTTGTGTTAACAGTAAAGCAATACTTTGGGTAATGTATTGCTGCTGGGAGATACCATACCCTGCCATCTTCCAGTGCTAGGGTTATAAAAGGTAATTTTGGAGAATTTAAATATTTTAATACCTGTAATTAAGTCAAATTCAACTTTGTATGGTTAATTCTCTAACAGCTTTACTATTCACATCTGGTCTTATTTGAACAGTAATGTTATCTAGAAACACATGCTATATGTGACTCCAAAAGCGTATAAGCTCTCATTATTGTGAGAAATTTGGTACTATATCCAATCTGTGACAGGTTTTGCCGTCTTTCTAGATGATATGGAAAATTTAGTCTTTCACTCTCTGTACGATGACTTATGACTACAGATCAGAAATAGGATGTATCACTATACAGATGAATTATAACCAATAACTTCTTTTCCCTTAGTTCCAAAGACAGAGAATGTTGACGATCCTGCAGCCTTTAACATAAACTTAGTGAAGTACCCTTGTAATGACTTCAGAAAACCCAGCAGAGAAATAAAGATCAATAGGAAAACTGCATTTGGAACTACAACTCTTGTTTTAACAGATCTTGGTAACAAAGATGATTTGAGAAATGATACCCAAATATCCAATGGACACTCTCAGTGTGTTGCTTCAAAAAGTAATTGTAGACACATACAAAACAATGTCTACCAGTCCTGGGGAAGCACAGCCAAGCATTGCCCAACACCTGTAACTGCTATGGCTTTGTCCTCCTGTCAGCAACCTCTCTCTTTCACACATGTACAGAAGAAACAGAAAACTGATCATATATCCACAGTTCACCAATATAATAAAGCAATAAGGTATGTATTCTAAAATGTAAACAAGTCTTTTTATAATTCCAAAGATCAACTTTATCCTTGAAGATTATTGGAATACTATGCTTTTGGGTTCAGACACTGTTGTCTTTGGATTTCTGCCAGAGGTAGATTATTCTTGGGAAACTAAAATTACAGATTTCAAAAGCACTGAATGACTTAGGCTGTCATTCGAAAAGTCCTGATTTTGTCATCTGGCCAGTACTGCTCTTAACTAAACAGCTGTTCATAGTTCAGCTATTCCTATGGGATGGAGCAGTATAGCTCTAATAGGTCAAGTTCTACATAAAGAGTTGTCTGATCTTAGCACTATAGTTGCTATCTGCTTAGAGAGATCATTGAAATCATCATGAAAGATGACAAAAGGAAGGTAGCTGAATGAATATATTCCAATTAAAGTCATATGTCAACTAGCAGTTCTCAAAATTCTTCCCATGGTATGAAACTCTATTCAGGTACCTTAATGAACCTCCCATCACTATTTTCTCTTAACTTTCCTTCCCATTTAATATGTAACTACTTCAGTGCCCTACCCATCCTGAATCTGTATTTACACAGCCCTATTCAGACACATCCATTGCCTTGTTAAGAGAAGCGTGGGAACCTATTAGGGTTGTCAGAAAGTTGGGCAGACATACACAACAGCAATGGGACTGCAAGATAGATGTCACTTAGTGGTACATTATTCAGGGTGAGTGTGAAATATTAACAATATGCTACAAACTTCTTGGTGATGTGTCTGTTCCGAAATACAGAAATTATTCCTTGCAATGTTGAAGCACCAGTTTTGAAAAAGGATCCCAGTGGCTAGCCAGGTTAGGCTGTGTGAATATACTTTCTCCTTGCTGTGGCAGTAGACAGCTACAGAGAACTGAGGAGGTAGGCAGGATAACTGAGAAGACAGGAGTGCAAAGAAGAAACGAGACTGTATCTATCATGGTAACAGGTAGTTAAAGCAACTCGTCACTTAAACATTAAAAAAACACAAACAAAACACAAGCAAAAAACTAAGCGAATGAACAAAACAAAAATTAAGAAAACCCACACCAAAACCAAACGCTTGTAACAAAACCCATCAGAAAGTCTTGGGTTTTTTTTCTTTTGCTTCAGTGAGGTGTTGGAAGAAAACTACTGATGTCTGCAGGACTGCAATCTGCCAGACATAAAAGAACATGAAATTCCTAAACTGGTAACTTAACCAGAATAAATTATTTATCCTCCTCACCCTCCAGGCCTTTCTGCTATATACACACATTGGAAAGATACATTTCAGACTATCATGTAACTGTTTTTTTTTCATGTTACTGTTTTTTAGATAAAGCCTTGTTTATTGCATTCAGATAATCTCTGACTATCTCAATCATGGCAAAGAAAGAAAAAAACTTTATCCCATTCAAAGAACACCCTTCCACCCTGCCTCGGGTGGATTACTTCTTGTCTGGAGCATTACTGTAATATTTTAGTAAGAAGAGTGGGAGTCTTCTGGGAAGCATACAAATACCTGGAGTAACTACTTTGTATTGGTCTTTTTCTGCTCTGACAGCAGGATACTCTTTTAGAATATGTCAGAATTTGGATTGGGCACTATAATAGCTGTAGTAATATTTATTTTGTTTTGTATATTACTTTAAAATTATTCAAAACAAGGGCTAATGCTGGGGAAAACTGGTGTAATACCTGCAGAAAAGCACACAGTCTTGTCTTCGCTACTAGCAATCATTCAGCTTTAAAGGTGCAATAGAGTGCATTAGAGAAGTAAGTTTTCTGACTGTCATTGTGTGCGAAAGAACACTGAGTGAACTATTGTAATGGTAAGAGAGGTTTCTTTGGCTGGTAATACCTTTGACGTTATGCAGGTGTCATTTTGTAACCTATCATTACAGCATACCTCAAGCTAATCTGACATGATATTTATATGTTAAGTGCAGGCCATCCTCGCTGCAGCAAACACAGCCTGCTCTGCAGCCTCAGAGTTGTGAGAAAGGATGGAGAAAACAAAGGCAGGCAGTTTTATACCTGTCCTCTACCCAGGGAAACTCAGTGTGACTACTTTCAGGTATGTATAAAACTGCAGGGCCTGTTTTCTAATAAGCACTTGTTCTGCAGCCTTCTTGCCCCAGTGATCTGTATTTGTGGACAGATGTGATCCATTTAACGTTTGAGGTAATTTTAAAGACTTTTGCACACTGAATTGAAGCTAAAAGCATAATAGCAGTTACAAAATTATAGTTTTAGTTACTTCTCTTCCTGCTAAGAAGGCCCTGCTTGTCCAAATGTTCTTTATCCGCTTCCAAGTGATGTAAAATAGATGCATGGCAGAAATGTTGGTTTGAAGGGACTTGTACAAGTTGTTCAGATCATCCTCTTGCTTGAAGGAGGACTATGGCAAACTCTAGATATGGAAATCAGACACATTTCTGTCTAGCCAAAATCTTGAATATCCAAGGATGAAGATTCTGTAATCTGCCTGGGCAACTGCTCCCATTGCTGCACTAATGCCTAACCTGACCTTCCCAGCTGCAACTGGTGGCCATTGCTCCTTGCTTTGAATGTATGTCACTGAGAAGAATTTGACTCAGTCACCTCCCACCAGATGAACTCCAGACAGTAATGACTATTGTGCTTTTATTTGAAGAAAACTGTGTGTTAGCAACATTTAAATTTAAATCATTCAGTGTGTGCAGTTGAGAGAAAAACCTAAAATCAATGATCACAAAAGAGAAAACTACTAGGAGGAGTTTCCTCTAGGGCTTCCCCCTATAGATCTGTTTCTATTGCCAATTTTAAAATAAGGAATTCATAGCCACCATATATGCCAAAACTGTGCCTAAACCTGTTTCTTTTGGCAGTGGGCTGACTTGGATTTTCCATTTTGTAACCATGGCAAGCGATCTGTTATGAAGACTGTCTTGAAGATCGGTCCCAATAATGGAAAGAACTTCTTTGTGTGCCCTCTTGAAAAGGAAAAACAGTGTGGCTTTTTTCAATGGGCAGAAAATGGGCCAGGTTTGCAACTTATTCCTTGATGTCCAATGTTAATAGTTAGCTGCTCCTCAGGATGTCTTAAGTGCATACAACTTGCCTAGTCATTTTTCCATTTGCTGCTTCATTAGTAAAAGAGCTCCAACAGCATAAAGAACTGCAGGTCTGGAAAGAGTCATTTTATGTAGTCCTGTAAAACTTGAACGCTGCTTGTGTGCTGCATACTATTTTGCAATAATCATCTAGCTTGCAGTATATTGTAACATACTGTTGTATTTCTAATTAAAAATTGAACTGTTTTCTTTTTGCCTATACATGTCATTGAAGTTTGTCAGCACTGTATACTTTCAAGCACATGTGATTTATAGAATCAATAACTTTAAATTAGTATTTTAAAGTGGCAGATTTTTCCATAAGTGTAAACATAATAAAATAATAAAAGTTAATATAAAGAAAACACACTTGTTTAAATACTTCATGCTTTATTTACTCAGAGCTTAAAATGAAACAGCAATGGACTGTACACTTCAAATGTTAGCATAGTTAAATGTGTGACCTTGCTTAGGTTTAGAAAAAGACTGCCCTAAAATTAATAACGTGACTCTGCAGCTTTCCTAATTACATATTTTAAATCCAGGTCTTAACAATTTATTCTAGTTGCTACTGAACTTTTTTCTGTCAATCCATCTGTAATGCACAATAAAATCATACCTCTTTGTAAATATTTCAGAATTAATTGTGCCATTTCTGAGAGGTAACTGCCTTTTATTGTTTGAGGGGAAGGACTACTTAATTTTCCTGAGAAACTTGTGGAAGTTCAGTCCAATTAAATCTTCCATGCCATGGTGCAAGTGAAACCAATTTCTTGTCCTAACCCAACACAAATTTAGAGGCTTCTTTCTTCATCTTTTCAGTAGCCTTTGATACCTCTGAAATCTTTTAAAACTTTCTTATGTGAAGGAAATCTTTTCTAATTAGATTATAGAAACCATAATCCTTATGTTGCTCAATGGCCTCTTTCCAAAGACTATATATATCTTTCATGAAGCCTATTATTTATAGCGGGGTACAGAACTCCACCTGAGAACAAAACAAGCTACTTCACATGGTAAAGACTGCCTTTCCATTGCCATCTTTTTGTATGATGCTTCTTCTAACAATGCAGTGTCACTGCTAGCTTGTGCTTATACATCTAAATCTTTAAAACCCCTATCTAACCAGTTCCTCACTTGTATTTGTACAATTGATTACTGTGATAGTGTTTGATTATTTTTAAATTGTACATGCTTTGGATGTTTTGTGCAGGGATAAATCTTCAACTAAACATGAAAAATAGAACAGAATTATCAGCCATTTTTGATCACTTGCCTGCCACAGATGTTAAGATCTCACTGAAGCTGGAAGTTAAGTAACTTTTTCAAAGTTTGACACTTCAAAAATTAACAGTTGGGCTGTTGTCTTTTTTTTATCTTAACACCCAGACAAGATGTGAATATCCACTTACGTACGGCACTTACAAGTTTTAAAGGATTAACTGCTTTTATTAGATACTGCAATCACTTCCCTTTTTCTATTCTTACATTTCTATAACGGGTGGTATGGTTTTAGAAAAAAAGTGCGTAAGCAGTATAAAAGTTAACTGGGACAGTGGAGCAGTGATGTATAAACTTCATTTACCCTCTGAGGATGCAAAATCTGAATACTTCCCTGAAATGAGCAGTATATCCTGCTTAAACTAAGGAAAAGTGTTTAAAATACAATAATTGATAAAATTAATACGTCATTTTCCCCAAAGTTTGTATACATAAAAAGCATTAGAAATAACTTACATTACAAACAAAACTATTACAATAGCAGAAGCTTCACCTCAAATAGGAGTTGTGTTTTAAAAAAATGACTTTCTGTATTGCCTCATTTCTGCTACTTTCAGCCTAGCTACAAATGTTAGCATGCAATAACTTGTATTTACTATCTCAATTGTAATGTCATAGGCTAGCATAGGCTCTATCCACTTGAAGAAACCAGAGCTGGCTGCAGATACTATTTACCAGTGAGGTTGCAAATCAGAGATTTTTATAGTCTCTTGATTGTGCATGAAGTTGAAATAATACAGGTTAAGAATTCTAAACATCTAAATCTCTCTGAAGATATTTCAGAATGGTTGCATCACTGAATGGTATCACTATTTTGGACAAAGGATTGTTTCAGGAAATAGGTACCTTATAAATTCAGGCAAGAGACATCATCTAGCAGATAAAATGTAAAATGTTTGAGAGGAATTCTGAAATGTGTAGAAATAAATGTAAGAAGTTAAAACAGAATAAGGCAGGAGCCACAGGGCAAGGCATGGCTGTTGAAGAAGTGCAACATGAAAGTTTTGATTGTGCAGAAATGTTTATTTCTTAAAACTTTACATGTAGAAATTAGATTACTGCCTAACACTCAACTTCTGGAACTAGTACCTCTTCCCTAAACCTTGTGAAAGTAGGGTATGCTAGTATCAATGGGAACTGCTCTCTTACATTACTGAGGCTATTATGCCACACATTAAGTATCATTATAAATTATTAAATTCTAATCTCATGTCTTCTCTATAAATACCATCCATTTAGGCTATGAACTTCTAAAGTTTATAGAGTGTGTTTCCCTGGATGTCTGTTTTGAAGAGGTGGCATATTTATATCAGCCTAAATTTGCTTAGAATATAACCTTAATATCACAAGGTGAGGAAAGGCAGAAATGGAAATAACTGAGGGTAAGGATACCTTGAGCTTATCACAGAGAACTAGCATGTGGAGGAAACTGACACATTTACGCTCCAGAGAAGTAGGAGACTAAGCAAGAGACAGTGAATTCTGATTCACCAGCTGCCTCTGCAAAACTTACTGCTTTTGCAAAACCTGTTTCTTTATTTCTCTTCTTACAGAGGCCAGCACTATGTTTAGTTGTTTAACAAGCTATGGCTGACAGCTGATCATAAAAGGTCATAAAAGGTTTTGATTAAAAAAAAAAAAAAACATCTGGCAAGAAAACTTACCTTGTAACACATCCCCCTCTCAACCTTTCAGAAATAATCTACAGCCAAGGGTGCAAAACTGCAGACAGTTTGTGAAAGAATGTATTGTGTTTGCTCATGGTAAAAGTCCTGATTTTCAGCTTCTGTCCTAATAGTTATAAATGCACTTATTTTTTCACATTGATTCATCTATTACAGTACAAGTGATGGAACACACATTTCAGATTCGTATTTGGTTTACACATTTTAATGGCTTGTGTTGCATGCAATCAACTGTGGAGGCTAAAAGAATAACAAAGCCTAAGTTTATGGAATCACAGAATGGTTAGTGTTGGAAGAGACCTTAAAGATCATGTAAGTTCCCAGCCCTCTGCCATGGGCAGGGACACCTTCAACTACATCAGATTGCTCTAAGTGCCATCCAGCCTGGCCTTGCCTTGAGCATTTCCAGGGATGGGGCAGCCACAACCTCTCTGAGCATCCTGTGCCAGCATCTCACCACCCGCACAGGGAAAAATTTCTAATGTCCAACATAAATCGCCCTTCTCTCAGTTTAAAGCCATTCCCCCTTGTCCTGTCACTACATGCCCTTGCAAAAAGTCCCTCTCCAGGTTTCTTGTAGGCTCCCTTTAGGTACTGGAAGCTGCTCTGAGGTCTCCCAGAGCCTCCTTATCTCCAGGCTGAACAATCCCAGCTCTCTCAGCCTGTCTTCAAGTTAAAAGAGGGATCTGTCTATCCTAACCATTTTCTGTCATTTATATTCCTTATGAAAACCAATGTCAATGGCTTTATTAAAAAATACAGCCCTTTTTAAAGGCCTCAGGGTTCTGATGCAGCCTTGTTACTTTAACCTGTACCCATCTGCAGGAGGCTGTAGGGACTGACAGGCTCAAGTAAGCTCCTTTGACTTAGATGCATCCTGGACAAGGTGGTGACGGCAGTTCAGTAATAAAAAGGAGTTTTCCAGTAAAGCTGACTTCTAAGTACTCTTATAATTTTAGAGAGCTTTTTTAGACATTAACATTACAAAGTGACAGCATGACTCATAACAGTTTTCAACCTCATGCAGAAAACACTTTTTCTGGTTTTATATATCACAAAGCTAACTTCATAAAGCTCTCAGAATTCATCTCAGATGCCATGTAAACCAGTGCTTAGAGGATCAGATCAAGGTCATACAAGTTGTGAAGTAAAAATGTTAAACCTAAAAAATGGTAATGCCATACCCAGGTTCTACTTTATGGTAGTGCTTTATTTACTGTTACAGCTTAAGTAAGTTTAGGCAGAGTTTATCCTTCACTTTGAAAGTAACATTTATTTTCCAATTTGTGACACTGAGATTGGAATTAAGAGACTTTATGCTTGGTTTCATGCCTTTATAACTTTATTTAAAGTACTTTTATAACCAGCTATTTGTTAGAGAGAAATACATTATTTTTGTATATTTGTTATATATACATGTATAACTATGATTTAATGGCCATGCGAATTCAGCAATTAGATTGAGGTCTGAAGCAACAATGGTCTTATGTCAGTAACTCACTGAGGGATAAATAAATTTACACCAAAGGTATGCACTCCGGTTTTGAGACAGGACTATGTCACAGCTGTGACTACAGACTTTTACAATTATGCAACTACTTCTGCACCCAAATTCCTGTATAAAATGGTGCTAGTTGTCACTTGTTTTTCTGGAAGGGAAAAAAATGAGTAAGATTTAGCTTGATGCTGGAAGGGGACTTTCAAAGAAGTGGGATATGCCATCCTTTCCTTGATATCTGTATGAATGTTCATTAGAGGCTAAGTATCTTTCACAAGGAATCAAAAGGTACTGCAAAACCTTTCATGGACTTCGCAGCAATGGTAGGCTTTTTCCCTAAACAAAATCCCTAGAACATTTAAAATTCTTCAATATCTTTCTTGTACCCTTCTACACTGTGCAATTTAACTTGCCATCAGCTCTGTTTGTACTGACATTTGCTGACGACAGCCGGCGTTCAACATCTGGCATAACATAATATGCTCCATGTCTGTCTTTTCATTCCTCTAATGCCTGAAAGGGTGTTTATTTTGTCCAATTTTAACTTCAACATTCAAAACATACATTGAAAGGCCATTTAGAAAAGTGTGGAAGTGTGCTATACTTTATTTTACTGGAACAACAAAATAAAAGCCAATTAAGGAGAGAATCCAACGATAAAATTATTTTCCAGAGAAAAGCTTATTAAAAATGCAACAAGCACACTTAAGGGTGAGTGGAACTCCAAGTGTACACAGTATTGTGTAAACACAGTCAGTGCTTTAGTTATTTAACTTACTGAATTGCCACTCCTGTACTAAGTGCAGGTTCCTGCAGAGTTTGTATGCTTTATAATTTTTATTATAAAATCAACTTCAAACAACATGACTGTTTTCTAGCTATTAGTTCTGTGGTATAAACATACTGTGAAGAGATCCTAAACACTAGTTGTCTTTTAATACTAAGTTTCGGGCGAGATCCAGAGAGTTGGCAAAGAGAGGCCTCTCAGAAGGCACTGATGAGCAGCAGAGCCCAACCTAAAGATCAAATAAAACTGTGTAGATAGGAACTCTGAAGGGAAAAGTGAAGCAAGAGTTCGTGTTTTGGCAGAAGTCCCATTTGCCTGGTTTGGCTACAGATGGAGCTGAAACCTAAGTCCTTCCTTCAGATGTCTGTGTGGTCTTTTACATGAACCTCTCTTACACCATTTGAGATCAACTAAACAAATTAGCTGCAATCCAAATGCTCTGTGCTCAGATTAAATAGGTTTTAACCTCAGATGATGAGTAAATTCAACTAGACATTTCACTATTAGAAACTGGCCTATGCATAAATATTACCGACAGGTCCATGCTCCAGCCCGATTCCAGACAGCTCCAAAAATACAATACTTGAAGTGCGCCTTACCACAGCAGCTTAAGCATCACATCTTTGGACAAGAACTCATCTGTATTCCACTGCTTTGTAGTTTATGCAGAGCAAATGCAGGTTTTGGAAGAAATCTGCATTTACGTCCTGCACTAGGCAGCAACTTCAGTGGAGATGCCCTCACATTTTGATCATAGGATCCAGGAAGACAGATGGGGCAGATGTTTATAGTTTCCTATAAATGAAAAACTGATTTCTACATATTGCACTTTTGACAGCATCATATTTCTTAGAGGGATATATTCACATATTTTTAAATCTAGAAAGGATTACAGTAATCATCTAGCCTACCCTTCTGCAGAAACTAGGTGGATTTATTATGCTCCTTTAATCAGTTTAAGTGTATTAATGTCCACTCATCTTCCTCCAGATGCACTTAATCTAGAAATTGTTTGTGGTTATTTCCTTCAAACGTAACTTCTCTCTCTCATTCTGGCCCAGGAAATACTTGATCATAATGACAGTAACAATAACGATCAGACATGCAAAAACCCTTCATAATTTGTTAGAGACCTTATGGAAAAGGAAAAACAAACCAGCACTTGAAACAGGGAAATGTGGGAAATATATTTTAAGATTTAACCAGAAAACACAATGCAGCACCACATAGAGATAACCAGTGTTGGTACCCCTAACCCAGTTAGGCAGCATTTGCAATGTGCTTTTGCTCCAACTACCTGACTCTGTTGAAAAGGTAAACATTGGCCTAGGCTAATACTATTTCCGTTATTGTCAGGCTAAAACTAATGTCCATTAAGAGCAACTAGAAAAAAAAACAATGCATGATGTCTCATAAAAATAACTCAGACTACATTTCTCAGGGTATAAATAATTACATTGCAACAAAAACCTAAGTTTTTTATCAGAAAGAAACAAGAAATAAGAATTCAAGCACTTATTTAATAAATTAACATGTTCTAGAACTTCAGGATGATCTTATACATATGTAAGTTTTGAAATGTCTTTAGAAAAACACTCAAGTTACAACATATAAGTGGAAGCTAAATTTACATTTCAATTTCAATTTTAAATCTAGACTACATTTGGAGAGCTAATTTACAGTATTAAATTTAAACTGATTGCTACAGCAGTACTGCAGAATCTATGAAAGTGAAAAAGCATCATGCAGAAGTTCTACTCTGAAGGCAAGGATGGTGGGTTGTACTTCTCAAGGATGGTGTTTCCACATGAAGTGGTCTAGAAGCTAACAATGTCATTTGCTTTGATTGTGACTAAGAACTAACATTTAAGCTAATCCTGGGCTCTGTAGATGAAAAGTATGAAAGTAAAAACTGTGCTTGATACTAGAATGCACAAGCAAGCTTAAAACCCATTTGTATGAAGAAGAAATTGTAACAGTAACACATCATTATTTTTTTTCTTTACGTTACCATATACATCAAATATACAGTTTATCCTTTGCTTTCTCTGATAGGTCATGTTATTTACACAGTACTTGCCACTTCTCAGCTTCTCTCCAAAGTCCAGTCATTGCCTAGTATTATAATACCATACAACTTCACCTAGAAACATGTGCAATGTCTCATGTCACACTTCAGTTCATCTTCACTAGAAAAACACGTGCTTATTTTTAATCAGCCTAAAGTAGTCTAATAGGACAAGGCTTTACAAATACAAAATAACTGCATTATATAAAAGCAGCAAATGTTTTTCTTAAAAACATGAACTGACTCAAAGTGGGCCAAAACAGAAATATTTACTAATATAGCAGCACAACTTCTTAAAGTTGTGTTTTCATGAAACTGAATTCTCTGATTTTCCCTACACTCATTAAATGACTCAGGATGACTATCAGTAAGTTAAACCAATATTAGACACTAAAAGTAGCAGCAACAAAATACAGGAAGTTCACAATAAGGACAGAAGGTTTCAGAGTCACCACAGAACCTTTTATATCTTTGTCACAGATATGCAATCACTGAAAAGAAATGAGAGGTCAAAACCTGTACATAATCACACCAGAAAACGTTTTTCCTTTTTCAATGGAAACATATTAAACATGCAATCCTGATGCTGGCTATTAAAGGTCTTGGATTCCCACACAGACCAGTACTGACAGAGATCAGGTGACCAAAGAAAGGTGCAAATGCTCAAACTATCACTCTAGAGCCTGAGTTGGCTTGCTTGTATGTAGCAAGGTGGAATGAATCATATGCATAAAAGAAACTATTACCATAAAACTATTCAGGTATACAGATACTATAGCAACTACAGAAGTTGGAATTCAGGCAGGGGGGGGAAACAGAATCCTGAAACTGTAGCATGCACAAAAGGATTTAAAAAATAAATTGGTTTGGTTTAGGTTTACCAACCCAAAAGTTAATTTAGCTCACTGTGTGATGCTAGTTTGAATGTAATAAGTTCTGCAGTACTGAACTCAACCTCTGATAACAATAATCAACTGCAATTCAAACAACTTCACACACACACACTGCTCCACACAATCTAGTTTTGGGTGTAACCTACTACACATTATTTTCAAATTCAGTTTAAACCCTCTGATTCATTGCACAAAATGGATTAACTTTAATTTATTGTTATATCAATACATGAAGAACTTGAACTTTGTTACTTCAATCTCCAGAAGCCAGATAAAATCTATTTTACATATACTCATTTAGCTGTATCTGTTGTAAAGCCTTCAGAATAACACAGTATGCAGGACTGACAGCTTTGATGGTAATAAATACTGGAAAAGGCCATTTCTGAGATAGCACCATTAATCAAGCCACACTCAGCTGTTTTGTCAAAAATACCAGTCATGGCATTAATTTCAAGGTTTCAGGTGACAATCAGCCAGCAGGCTCTGCTGATTGAGATGAATCTTTTAATGATAGCTTAGGTGATTATATTCAATCTATATTTACAGAGTGCTTAGGCTGCTTGATTGAAGAAATTACTGATGAAAAACTTGTAGCTGAGATTAGGATTGTTTCCTAGGAGCAAGAGTGACACTGGGCCACAACATCTGCACCTCTCAGCTTCTACTCCTTCTAGGGCAGTGCTGCAGGCACAACCAGCAGCTGGCAGCAGGCTGCAAGCCCACTCCTTATGAGCTAGGACATTCACTCCAGCTGTTACATGCCAAAAGAGCACAACTGCAACTTGGGAAATGAAAGCACACACAACTAAAACTGCCCCTGTAAATCAAGTGTATTTAGAATTACCGTATTTTAATGGAAGCTGCTAAATTAGAGAATGCTGTTCATACTCACTGAAAATATTGTTTTTCCCAGGTGTTGCAAACAGTGAAAAGCTTTTGCATTGGAAGCAGAAGTATGGCCAAGAGGAATGACCTGCAAATGTCCTTTGTGTCCGTTTTGCCATGATGATAAATATATTATAATAATGATAGTTCATTCTAGAATTTCTTCATGGGCCTTTTCCACGAAAATATTTATTCAGATTGCAGAAGAAAACAAGCAATTCCCACTTATTCCCTGCAGCAAGAATTAACAAATGTAGCTCTTAACAGTCATAAAATATTACAAAACACATGCATCTCATGTGCTTGGCCAGACTAACATACACAGCAATTACAAATTCTCATCTAAACCAGTGCACAGCACATCCACTTTTCAGGCTATAACGCTGCTTTACTGCATAGCTTATGGTGAAGGATCACATCTGAACACAGGTCCTGGTAACCCCTTTAGGTAAACATTCTTGGATATAAGCAATTTCTCATTAATCAATTAATTCCTCAAATTACAATGATACCCGTTAAATTGTTCACCCATGGATATGCTGCTAACATTGCCAAAATGTCATTAAAAATATTAAATTTGTCAACAACCTAAGAGATTTGTATTGCTCCCACATGGGGGAGGTCAGGCTTTAAACTGTGACTGCATAAAAGTTTTGTGCCTGGTGTAGCAATCTCATATACCTAGTTTGAGAACAGAATCTACTCAATTGCATTTCATAGGTATAAGAGACTGTAACTCCGTGGTGTTTCAGCATGAGATAACAGTGAACAACTAGCAACATACCTAAGTCATATGGCTTTATCACATCCTTGGGAGCAGACACTTACTACTATGGAAATTTAATAAATGGGAACTTAAGGAACCTCACCGATAGAAGATTTTTGATGCCAGTAGTCTAGATTTATTCTTTAATTACCAAGAAGTTGCCCTTACTATCCTGTTGTTAGCAAACTGTTCAGGAACTCAGCCTATTTCCTGAGCTCTGCTGGTATTCAAAGAATGCTTACCAGATGCTTGGTACCATGTACTACCTCAGCAATAGTAGCAGAGGAGCGAGAAATATGTCAGGATGTGTATCCCCCAGGGAATCTTACGTCCACCTTCCTGGAGAAGCAGATCTTCATGTGCTTTCTCTTTCTCACAGTCTCACATTTCTTACTGAAGCTCTTTCACATTGTATAAAGGAATTGCTACTACTAATAGCAGAAAAAGGAGAAAAAGATTCTTTGGTCTCAGTGGTCTAGGATAATCAGGGAGGTTACTATTTGAACACAGGTAGTAACATTTCACTTATAATGGCACAGTCACTAGAATAAGCAAGTGCAACAAACCACAGATGCACAAACTCACTCCCGTCTGCTGAGTAGCCTTCTGTGTGTCAGGAGGCCTGCTGGATCAGGCCCCAGGATTAAGAGAGTAAGAGCTTCAGGTCCTGTTAGCTTCTGGTTTTACACCAGTACATGCCCCCACAAATAGACACAAATATACCCATCACCAGCACAGGGACAGATGTGGGGTACCTACAAGGTTAAAAAGCAGCACTGAACACAAGGAAGTCCTCACAAAGCTTAAAATGTTTGATTCCTGTGCCCAAGTGTCTTTCGGATTTTCCCGAGAAAGACAACTTTTCCCTTTCTAAGGATAAAGCACTCTAATCTTTGCATACTGAGACTGAAGGTTTCAGTAGTTCTGGATTGTTCAGTAATTTTGTTATTCGCTGTGAGAAATGCTTTAGAGGCACTTACATGAGATAGTCTATTATTTAACCAGATTGCCTCAACTTGTAGTATTTGAACATCTGAAGTTCTTCCCAAATGCCAGACTGGAAAAATCAGAGCTACAAAGTAGAACGTAATGGTTAAGTTCAACATTGACTGGCACACTATGAACAGCTAAGACTGACCAAAAGTGCATGAATGAGAACTACAAACGGTGGAATATTTATCT
Organism: Pezoporus wallicus; assembly: GCF_028554395.1. NCBI lineage: Eukaryota > Metazoa > Chordata > Aves > Psittaciformes > Psittacidae > Pezoporus > Pezoporus wallicus. Next base: position 10,268,094 of record NW_026640488.1, read on the forward strand.
AGCATTAGCATTTCCATTTGTCATAGTGAGGCACTACATTACTGTCATACAACTTTCTGCAAGGTCAAATTTATATTCCCAACTCTGAAAGAGACTTGATTTTTCGAATTAAGTTACAGCTTACAGGTTATAGCTTTATTCTTGAATGTGACTGGAGATGTTACCTCAGCTCCACTGAGCATACTGGCACTTGTCTTTTGCTTAAAACTCTTTGTGATCCAGTAACCAGACATCCCTGACAGAACTCTCTGAGAGCCCAATACAGTAGTCTGTCCAAAACACAGCAGTGTTAACACAGAACACATCTCACAGTGACTTTCGATTAAATAGCCAGTCAAGAGACTGAATTCATGGCACTCACATTTTCATAAAGCATTGCAGTAACAGCAGTTGCTCTTAAGTATGAGATCTGACTTGTAAAGCCTCCTCAGACAGAAGAAATTCAAATTCACAATTTAACAAAAGAGAAAGCCATCAGAAGGTTGTATGGAGACACTGCACTTTCCCATCCTGAAGATGGGAAGCCTATGGTAGATAATAGCTTGTTGATAAGAATTCTCCCTGAAATTGTACAAATCCTGTATTCAAATCCCAAGTTTTGATGTCTCTTACTGAACTTTACTAGGGAGAAATAGTAGGATAGGCATCTACCTTGAAGGTTGACCTCATGAAACCTGCAGAGAGATAGGCACGTTCCTTCAGTCTGCAGGAAAATTCTGAAGTCTTCCATCACTAACCTAAGTATTTGCTGTCACCAACTGGATAATTTCCTGTGCTCCTCACTGCCCTGCTGCGATTCCTGCAGTCTGCCTTGTGTTGGTATTAGCAGACAAGTGGCTGTACAGTAAGACAGGACAGCTTGTTTATTCACACTCTGAAAAAAGACAAGACTAGTTTTCAGCCAGACCAGCAAGCTGATCCATGTTGCGGTGTTGCATAACCACCAGAAACAACTGCTTAACTGAACAGAGAATGCACAGTGGAGGATGTGAGTAGTACCATGCCTTCTGGGGTACCAAATCTTTATCCAGCTGAAACCATACTCCAGAGATGGACAAAGGTTCAACCATAACCTTCTCTTCAGGACTTCGCTAGTAGCTAATTGTTCTTTGCTCCGTATAGTTGCTTTTTGTGTTTTTTATCCCCATGGCTGTAACTATGAGCCTAGGAGCTCAATTCACAGGAATGAGGAAGGTACTTTATAAACACCTGAGGGCTTTGATGCATACTCCCCCAGCAAACAGCTGCAGTCAAATTGCCCTGGAGCTGTTACTGCTCTGATCACAAGTTATGAAGCACACAGGAGAGCCAGTGGAACGGGTTGCAGGCACCTGCTATTCCCAGTGCAAAATGAAGATGGCTGTCAGAGAGGTTAAACCACTGGATCTGGCATGTAGCTGTCTAGATGAGTATGTACACCCTTGTCTGCCAGTCCTAGTACAGGACTTCCATCAAAGAGATACAGAAGGCAGGGAAAGGTAGCACTGCAGAAATCAGTTAAAGCCTGTTAACATCCTTAAGCCCATTTGGCAAAGTGATGTTACCCTCTGAAGACCCATTTTGTGCAACTAGCAGTTTCACTAAGGAACAACAAAAATTGCCAGATCTCTTGCTGAGAAGCGAGATCACAAGCCTTTAATGTTGACAGAATCCTAGGAACAGGTACAGATTGAATTTAAATAGTTACAGTTCATTAACACTGTAGCTACTCCAACATAATTTATTTTCTACTTTGTAACACACAAATTAGTCCTCAGTAACAACCAAATTAGCAAAACACACTTGACTGCATATGAATTAGACTTGTTTATAGTACTTCTTACATCCACCCTTTTTAATCTATAATGCTTTACTTCATCTATTACTGTAAATCTTTCAGAAAAAATCCTACATAGATAAGGAATTGATTACACAACAAAAGTAGGAAACTGCCACTTCCATGTTGCTCCTCAATGCTCAGGAAAAGCACTGCTGATGAAAACATTAATTTATAACAAGTTTCAGTTCCTTTATACTTCTCTATGTATTAGCATGCCAACCCAATCTTCATCCTCACAGATGATCTATGATAATTTGCCTTGTAATTTTTGTCATAACAATGAATATTCAGGAGCACTATTAAGCTAGCAGCAAAATCATTTTTATTTTCAAATAGCCTGTCACATTGTATTTAATAAATAACCACACATACCATCAAGCATCTAATTATAACAATAAGCATTCATGACCTAGCTGAGTATAATACTAAATCTGTAATACAGCACTACTAGAATCTACCGTGATAGTGCTTCTCAGTTTGACTAACTCATCCCTCAACCATTAAAAATACAGCTTCTATAATTATTATTGCTATTAGCTAATGCAGGATAATACAGTATTATCTACTATGTTTTTGTATGTATAAAAAAACAAAACAAAACAAAAAACCTTTCCCTGTTCAGTTACCCTGACATTCTACAACGACTAAACACAATTTGCACCTGCAGTTGGAAGATCAGACTTAAATGGACACTCACAAAATGCCTTTCTCCCGCTGGAAGGGTCAGGTTCTGTAACATTCTCTGTATATTTGTCTTGGACAGGTAACAACTCCGGATGCTTCCCACCTGCACATAACAGTACTTAAACCAAGGGCACTGGATTTCTTGCTAAACTGCATTTCTTATTCCTTAGGATCTTTAGATGACAAATGCTGAAAAAGTAGAAATACAAAATGCAATACAACTTCACAACTACATTCAAAAAGCAAGCTCACTGCTTTTTGTATTTAACACAACCAGCACTGAAATAATAATTGAGCAACAAACAGAATTAGAGCTGAAATGCATACTTGCCAGGCAGACTCTGAAATACAACAGGTGAAAACAAGAAAATTCCTTTCATCTAAGACATGAAAGTTCTTCCCATGCAGAGCTCCAAAATCACCATTTCTAACCAATAACCCCCCCCGACATTTACAATACAATTGTTTTTGTAAAGTTCTACCTGGGAAAAGTATAATAAAAAAGCTTTTCTTTAAAAGATTTTTCCCTGTCCTATTAGGAAAAACACAAGTTACCAATAACAGGAATTCCCTGAACAGCTGGCACACTTTGAAGCCCCTATTGCTTTTATTTCACAAACCACCACCTGTCACTGTAAAGGTATCAGCTAATCACACCAAGAGAGCACTGCACTAGCAGGTGTATTTACCTACACTGATTCCAACAGTCAAGCAAAAAAAACCAAACACATCCCCCCCCCCCCCCCCCCCCCAAAAGAAAAAACAAACAAAAAAAAACAACAGAAGAAAATGAAAACATGGGTAATATTGCTAAATGCATAAACATGTGAAAAGGTTTGCTGCCTGACTCGGCAGCCTAAACAATAATAAAACTAGTCACAAAATCCTGAGATTCTGCCACATCTGCTCCACGGGCATTTCAGTCATGGTTTGGTTATCTGTAAATTTAATAGAACTTATGTAGTGGAATGAACACACAAGTTTGCCGATGACACCAAGCTGTGTGGTTCGGTTGATAAGCTGGAGGGAAGGAATGCCATCCAGAGGGACCTTGACATGCTTGTGAGGTGGGCTGATGCCAACCTCATGAAGTTTAACCATGCCAAGTGCAAGGTCCTACACCTGGGTTGGAGCAATCCCAGGCACAGCTACAGGTTGGGCAGAGAAGAGATTCAGAGCAGCCCTGCAGAGAAAGAATTGGGGGTGCTGGTCAATGAGAAAATGAACATGAGCTGGCAGTGTGCACTCACAGCCCAGGAAGCCAACCGTACCCTGGGCTGCATCAAAAGGAGCGTGACCAGCAGGTCAAAGGAGGTGATCCTGCCCCTCTACTCTGCTCTCGTGAGACCTCACTTGGAGTATTGTGTGCAGTTCTGGTGTCCTCAACATAAAAAGGACATGGAACTGTTGGAACAAGTCCAGAGGAGGGCACGAGGACACTCAGGGGACTGGAGCACCTCCTACAAGAAGACAGGCTGAGAAAGTTGGGGCTGTTTAGCCTGGAGAAGAGAAGGCTGCGTAGAGACCTCATAGCAGCCTTCCAGTATCTGAAGGGGGCCTATAGGGATGCTGGGGAGGGACTCTTCATTAGAGACTGTAGTGACAGGACAAGGGGTAACAGGTTAAAACTTAAACAGGGGAAATTTAGATTGTATATAAGGAGGAAGTTCTTTCCTGTGAGGGTGGCGAGGCACTGGAATAGGTTTCCCAGGGAGGTTCTGAATGCTCCATCCCTGGCAGTGTTCAAGGCCAGGTTGGAAGAAGCCTTGGGTGAGATGGTTTAATGTGAGGTGTTCCCGTCCATGGCAGGGGGGTTGGAACTGGATGATCTGAAGGTCCCTTCCAACCCTAACTATTCTATGATTCTATGATTGCATATGTCTCATGGAGACAAGCAATTTTTGCTCTCACATACAGATGAATTGTTAGAATTGTAACAGTGACCTCAGGTACACTGTTACAGAGCACTCATAACCTCTAGTGGTATACACTAGCTAGCACCCTAGAAAGCCAGCCAAGGATGTTTCCCATCTCTTTCAGAAATGAGTCCTGGTGAACTCAGCTGCAGCAGTTTGAGACACTGCCACTCAGCTGCTCATACTGAACCTTCTATGCTCACAATCCAGAATGTTATCTCCAAAGCAACAGTCACTGGGATTTTATTAATCTATCTGCACTTGATTACTTGAGTTATCTGAAGATATAGCAGCCATGGCAGATACAACAGGTAGAAAACTTATCTTAAGCCACTAGAGATATATTCAGCAAGGGCTCCTCTGACAAAAGCTTGCTGTGCCTAAAGTGAACTCTGTGCTATAAGATGCTCTGAAGATCCAGTGACAGAAGTGAATCCTCCAATAACTTACTTTGTTGATTAAGTTTGACAGCAGGGAGACAGCTATTCTGGTTTGAATGATTTTTTCCAGCTTTTAAAGATACCAACTTGGAACATAAGGCAACAATCATTCTAAGGCACAGTACACAAGCATCTAAGCAACCTTACTTACAAATGATACATTAAGGTGTGCTTTTATTACCCAATAATTTTATTGAAGTAGACAAAGAATAAATCAAGTTTATGACAAGACACTTATTTTACCTGCTCCCCCCTTTAACTTTTCCTAGTCCAAGTTTAGCAAAGATTCAATCAAATGACCAGAAAGACTCCAAGTTAAGAAAAGAGTCAAACATCTTCAAATACCTGTGGAACAATCCTCAAGATGCTGAAGTGCTATTACAAATGAATCCTGGTATCTAGACATAGAAAGTGACAAACCCAGCTTTGTCAGCTGTAGGTAACTTTCATGCTTTAGGTATTCAACTGCTCCTTTGAAGGTGTAAATGTGTCATAGGGAAAGTGCTCAGCATATTAAGGACAAGGAAATCACTTGGATTAAGATTTATAACTTAACTTCCACTACATAAAACAGGTGACAGGAAGGTTTTGAACTGTCTTCCCATCCAGTCAGAGTCAACACAATACTCCTTGAAGGCTTGTACTACTAGGGATGTTTGGATGCCCTCTCTATTCAAATGTATTCTCAGCTGTCTTGAAACAAGTTAAAAAGGTCCACAAGGAGATGCTCCTTACCTCTTAATTAAAGCTTCGAAATAGTCTCCACTACTCTTCAAACCTCCTTCCTTGTTTGTCAGCATTTGCATGCAATTTTCTTTTCAAGAGAAATGAAAACCTGGACTGTCTTAGGCAATTTTTCTCAAAATAAGTCTCATGCATAGAGGCAGAGACCTTCCTGCTCCCCATCCTTTCAGATTTCTGCCAAATATGTTACCAAATGGCAAAGCAAAGGTCCAGTTCAGTGGTTAATGTTCATCACTTTTGGCTACTTAGTTCTTACAAGACCAAACAGACAGTAAGAGCCATCAGACCTCGGAATAACCATTTTAAAAAGCAGCATCTAGGGAAGCTTAGCACTTTCCCTGTCTTAAATTTAGATGTTAATATGACAAAAGAAATTAAATGCAATCTACTACTTGCTCAGTTGGATGACTTAGCAAAGGACTAGAAACCATGAAGTGAAACTGAGTGAATCCTGGAATTTTATTACACGCAGCACCTAGGAAAGAAAGAAAAAAAGTGTAATTTGCTGCATTTAAGATTAGTGTCTTTGTTATTGTACTTTATCATCTAAAGACCCAGTTACTAATTGTACTACAATGGTGTAATTGTTCTTTACAATCTGTTTAACTCAAGATACCTTGAAAGTACTGAATTTTAAGTAAAAATACAGTGCTGCTGCCTGCTGCAGTGCAATTAATGCCCTTATAATACAATTTGAAACAGCAACACAACTTAGGAAAATCTTTCTTTCTTTCAATCCTGATTAACTTAATGAGTTCCTCCAACACTAATCTCTTAAACACAGAACTATGGGAAATAAGAGATCAAAGAACAGCAATAAGCAGTCTAACTAAATAAGCCATGTTGATTAGCAAATTGTATTTCCTACTGATCTAAGAGTTCACTAATGAGATGCCTGGCACAGTGACTGATCTTGGAATGCTTTGAAGCTATGCTTAACATTCACATTCTCCCTGCCTTATGCCATATCTAGGGGAGGCATAACCATTCTTTTTTAAAACCTTCAAATTAATCATACACAGTCCAGGAAAACACATAAAGGTTGTAAATATTTTTGATTTTTACTAAGACTTCCAAAGATTTTGTGGAAGTCTAAGACATTGAAATGCAGAGGAAAAATGAAAATATCTCAAGTCCACACTAGGACACAGCTGCCCTGCTAACCAGCATTTGATATTATGAATGGCCAGTATTGCTGCGGGGTTCAAAGAATAATTAAAGATCTCTTTTTCAAAATCCACTTCCGGCTTTGTACTTCTGTGACCTAATTAGGTCAACAAGCTTTGTCTGTTAAGCAAAATACATACCGTAACTTCCAGTTCTATTGGCACATATGACAGCACCAAAGAACTTTGGAGTATACTTCTGGATTCTGGAAATTACTTTCTGACAGGCTACTGTTGGGTCTGTTCCCATTCTCATATACTCCACAGCTTGATAACTGAAAGAAACACAGTTACGACACCCAGACAGCCATACTGAGATTATACGTTCTGAAATACCTTTGACAGACATTGATTTCTTTGAATAATGGAAATACATGATAAATAATCTTCATCCAAACTTCATATTGGCAATTATTACTCAAGTTCTACATGAACTGTAATTACAAATAAGACTTAAAAGGGGCTGCAAGATGTCCTCTGTACCATCTATTGTTCTAGGGCAGGACTAAACCTGAGATAATGCTCTCATCATTTGCAGTAGAAGAGGCTAAGCAACATATCAGTTAAAGAACTGCAAAGAAGCAGCTAAAGAGTTAGGGGCTTTTATTTTTCACTGTGTGATTACGTTTGGCATGAAAAGTTATGACTAGTTTTCAAAAAGGCAAATGCCAAGGTACTTTTCTGAAGAAAACTGACCTCTGATATTACTGATCAACTACTGGTTTCAGTAAGCATTAAAAAAATTGTCCAGAAAAAAATTTCGGTTTCTGGGAACCTCCGAATTGAACCATTTTATCTCATGAACATGAAGGTACAATGTTTTGATCAAGACTTTGAGCTACTTTCTATTTTTTTGCAAATCAATTTAAAAAAAAAAATTACTCGAAATGAAAGAGAAATCAAGATGAACTTCTTTGTATCTACAGTATAATTAGGCAAATAAATACATGGGCATTGTTTGAATCAGTTCATTTCCAAAATGTGCTCAGAGGGAAAATAAACTTTTGTTGTCATTTTCTTTCAGAGCCTGAAGATTAGAACACATAATGTAACTTACAAGCAAGCAACACTAGATTTTGTTTTGATGAAAGATGCATATACCAAAACCAACTCGTTACACTAAGACTCATCTACAGATAACATTAACTACAGATGTTAGCAAAGTACCATGTAAGAGAGCTTTCCTTACAATTTAAAGCTCCCTATTATCTTAGATTTAGTCTAACAATCAAATAGGTTCAAGTTATCTAAAGATAACTATCTGAATATAAAGCTGTATTTCACAAGTGTCTCTTCACTAATCAAAAACTCTGTAAGACGTTACTATCTCAAAGGTGGCAGGCAGAAAATATATTTAACATTTTCTTCATTTCTGGCAAGTCAATTCTATTATTTGTTTTCATGTGGGAATATCTAAATAACATAGGAAAGATCTGTACCTACAAAGAACCTGTGAGTAACCATCTGGTCTGAGTTGTTTTCTAAAACCCACTGGTGCCAGCAGAAAGTGTTTCAAGCATTAAAGCCAACTCTTTCAGGCTGCTAAACTGTAATGTAAGCTTTTATTGATTAACCTCATAGTGGAGCTCAACTCAATACTGCTGTTGGTATCTGATACCTCAGGATAATTCATGAAGTTGTCAATTGCCTTGTATTTCAAGGCTGACTTGGAACAGACTGAAACTCATTGAGAACACTTGTAAATATGCAACAAACTAGTAAGCATTTTTAACTGCCAGTTTCAGAAAAAGCACCCAAGGAATATGAAGGCCACTGCTATATATTCCTTCAGGCATCAATGCCTATTACGTTCAGCACAGATTTCCGTAAGTCATTCCTGCTGAGACCAACTCACAAGAATGATTGTCAAAACTCAGTCATGAAAACACCCATATTTTATGTAGGCTATGCAACCAAGACGACAGCACTAAAACAGTCTTCCAGTTTCAAATTAGATGCAATTATACAGGATTGTTACAATGACACCTTCCCGCCCTCCCAAGAAATCTGAGACTCACCCCCTAACCTTCCTGCAATTTATAAGCCTCATTTCCCACACAATAAAACACTTTGTACGAGAAAGCTGATCAGTTCTGTTAAAGTGTGCAAGTTGGGGATATACTCATTACCTGGTGCCTGCTTGCTCAACAGCGTGGCAGTATTAAGGGATCTGTCATCAAGATATTTAAGAAGTCATTTCTTTTAAGACAGATCCTAAGGATGACCTGATTGTGATGCTGTTCTTTCCCCTTCCATTCCCTCCTTTACTCCCACTTCAGCAGCTAGTAAGACAGACTGTCTTTTTGAACAGTTAGTTCATTTTCTGAGTTCACATTTTGCTAGAGAAAAATAGCAAAGCCTGCCCCAAGGACAAACCTGGGTAAGAAGCGCATCATTATGTCACCATCCCCAGTGGCTGCAGCTCCTCCTGCTGTGCTATCCGCATAGGAACCTGCTCCAGCTATCGGAGAGTCTCCTACACGGCTGTAGTGAAAAATGGAAAAAAGACAACCAAAACAAAACCTGGAAATTACAGAAAATGGTAATTTAATAATTCAAGTGGGATTGCACTAATGTAATAGCTCTTGGCCTCGTATTGGCAAGTTCTTGTAACCTGGGCATACTTTTAACTTTGTCAACCTTACTGCTTCCAGCTGAGTTAGTGTTAAACTCCCAGGAGAACAGAACAGGTAAAGAGGTCACTCGACTGCAGTCAGAAGTCTTGTCTTAAAACTACCAATAAAAGTGATCTGTGATAACCTGTTTGACCTGAGGCTTAATCCACCTTGAATGCACAGCTGTTTGTTAGTATACTGACTATTGTCTGGCCAGTAAGGTTTAGCCAGTAGGCAACAGTAAGCAGCTGGGGACATTAGTATGTTCAATAACTTGGTGCTAAATCCATTAGTTGTCTGTCTTGGTTGACAGACAAGATTCATATCTGGGTAAAAAAAAAATCTCAAAGACAAAATTCAAGCCTAGGGCTCTGATTCTACACACAATTCTTTGGAGACTGCACCTCTCCAAAATGCTTATTTGCCTCTGGTGCCATGCCTTACAAGGTGCCTTGCAACTGTGCCAGCTGTTTGTGTCTCTGTATGGTAAATTAAGTGAGCTGAAAAGCAAGCACTCCCTCAAAGACAAACATCTTGCAACAGTTTCTCAGTACTGGGATTTGTGGCAATGCCCAGAAATAAGCCAGGCCATTTTGTGATCACTGCAGTCTAAAACATAACCTTTATATAGGCTTAATGTAGCAAATGAGACAGGAAAAAAGCTTTTTTTGTAAAATCAGAGATACTAACCCTGGAATTTTGTGGACTGCACCATTAGTAGATGTCCCAGAAACAACAGTTCCACTCCCACCGATTACAATCATACCTAAAGTTTTCAACAAGGATGAAAAACATTCTGAAACAAGCCTAACAAATTTATTTAATTAGCACTATGGTATTAAATAAGCCACAATACCCAGACTTCTCAAACTACCAATATCCTTACATATAGAGAAGCCATACTCTTACGGAAGTTCTTCTTAAAACACATTTGGAAACTTTCTGGATGTATTACAAGAGCTCAAAAACCAGTCTATAAAAGTGAGTGCCACACTGTTCAGAGCTGTACATTACTGCTGCCCAAGCATCTGCTGTCTCCTGATACACACCTATTTTAACCAGTAGATAACATGTACCTGGTACCTTGCCCCAGTACCACCAGAACAACAAAAGTCTGGAAAGTATAAAGGGTACTTTAGGGAGACTTAAAGGGAAAAAAAAAAAAAAAAAAAAAAAGGGGGGGGTGTGTGTCAGAAGAATCAGAAGGATGAGCTTAAATTTCACAGACGGTGACACATTGCCTGCCAAAGTTAACAACAATTACATGTCAGGCAATCAGATGTGTGGATAAGCCTACTCCTTGTTAATTTTGTACTGATAAGGAAGGCACTGCATCCATAGCTGCCCAAGAAATTATGGCAAGGTATCTGAGGGAAAAGCAGTAGGGCATTGAACAAAAGCTAAGGTGGAAGAATGATGAAGAAAAAATACATCCACAACAGAGTTACCAAAAAGTTGTTACCAATAGTATCATGATTATGAAAACTTCTTCGTGAGATCTGCTCTTCTTTATAAGTTACTTTTTCAGGTCGTTTGTATGGTCCACAGGATTTTGAAGAGTCTGGTATCACATTCTGTAAACATTTTGTGATTTGCATGAATAATATATTCTGCTTCATTATAGATAAATTTAAAAATACCACAGTCAATATCTGTAATCTACCACACAGGTAACAGATGACCGATACTTAAATTACACAGCTGTACTGAAATCCCACAGACTGATTTGCTTAAAGAATAAAGAATGACTTCTGGCATTATGCAGTTAAAAGTTTTTCTTACTAGAAAGTTACATTAAAGATTCTCCTCTGCTCCACTGACTGATAAAAAAAAAAAAATCATCAAAACAAAGAAAATTTTTGAGCTAAAAGCCAGCCAGATGAACTGAGTTTGTTCTACTAATGTCAAGATATTATTAAGTATCATAGTCATCATAGTCAAGATATTTTCCCAACTGAAAACCACAATATATACTGAATTAAAATGGTTCAGCAATGCAGCATTTAATAGCCAAGAAGCAAGACAGCATACAAACATGTAGAAATTTGTAACACTAGTCAAAAAACAAACAAAAAAACCAAACAGGAGAGAAATCTCATCACAACAGGCAAGTTTAACAGACAGCTGCATTAATGTGATGTGTTCACAAGTCTGCATAAAGCCTCGCTTTTTAGGAACCTTAATTGCTACCATAAGGTTTTCTTACAGAAATTTATAAATGCATCAAAAAGTATACACTCCGCCAAGGCCAAAACCAGCAGGATCCAAGAAATTAAGAGCTAGACACATACTTTTGCTGGACCTACCAAATGCTTGGTAATTCCAAATTTTTTCATTTAATATGCAAAACTTCTTTTTTCTTCACATGCAAAGCACAACTTCAATATAAGCTGAAAGAGGCAATGCTGCATTACTGACTTCCTAAACCCCACTTTCACCACCACCACACTTTACCTTCCAGTAATTTGGCTGACAGCTTTGATTAAGCCACTCTGAATACACCAAAAGAGATTTTTGGGTAGTTAAATCTTCATACGGAAACCCCATTCTTACAGCAAACAGGGAGGCTTGAAAAGCAACAACAAAGCCAAAAACATTGATTTATTCATATGGTTATATATTTTATGATAATACATTCATGTAATGTTATCTAGAAATCAAAAATACTGTATCCTCTCTAGAGATGAGAAATGTCTTCAGGGAGCAGTACAAGCCATTATAGTAATGTATAACTGCAGTAGCAAACTCTCCCTTCACTGGCAATATCAAATTTCCTCAATTCACTGTAATTATGTTAACTTATGTAAGTTTTAGCACTGAAAGAAAACAGATTCAATTCTGTTAATCAACTGAACACAAACAACCTGAAGCAAGAGTGGCCTGGGCTGTGTGTGTCACAGAAATATTTAAGTATATTATACAAATAACAGTATATTTTCCTTAAAAATCTAGTCTTCTATGAAATACAAGTAACAGCAGCACATTTACCACCAAAACACTGATACTTGCAGAAATTAATCCACCAGCTTACATATTACACTTCTTCCTTGCAGTTTGAAAAGTGACTGCTTCCTTGTTTTGAAAATTAATATAGTATGTGTCAAGAGAGCAAAAGAAATACCAACACAAGCAATGAAAGAATGCTGCACTTCTAAGAACGGATTTTCTTGTAAGGGAAAGGGAAATGAAAAAAGATCAACTACTCTTTCATCTTTTAGTTGTAGATACATTTGATATTACCAAGTAACAGATACTGTTGCTAGATTCAGATGCTTGAATTTATATTACCAATCCATGATAATAATGTCACTGTAACATGCAGCTGAACGAGCTTCTCCAGCTGAAGAATTAAGAAAAGCCTTCAGTTATTTCTGGACATGTTTTCTATGTTTTTCTTTAAAACTGACACAGTTAAATCCTCTTTGTACTCGGAGTATAAGAAAACTGACAGCTTCAATTAAACAAAACAGGCAGGTCTGGTGGTTTTTCTTGTTTGGTTGGTTTTTGTTTTGGGGATTGTTTTTAGGTAAACTTGTGCTTGTGCATATTTGTCAGTCATTCTTTCATGACTTCTAAAGCCTTGTTTCTATTCCAGGAAGCAGAATTGGTCATGTTTACTCCCTGAACTGTTTACTTGGATTACTGGTCTAAGTATTGCTCGAGACAAAGTGAAAGGGTCAGGCATACTGTGATTATGAAACTTTCCTATCTGTTGGAGACAAACCTGAAAACTTCTTGGCACATGATAACCAAACTAATTCTTTGCTTTCTCACTTGTAATCATTCTGCATTAAATGTTCCTCACCAGATTCAGAGCATATACATGGCCTCTATTGCTGATTTTCCAAGACTTGTCCTAAAGAAATCAGGCAATGAACAGAGAAAGCAGTTCTTTTAACAGTGCAACTCTGATCAGCGTGGTTATCTGTATCTGCTCAACAAAAGCTACATCATGGCTAAGAAGCAGAACCCAGGAAACTACATACTGGTCAGCCTCATGCTGATTACTGCGATGATTGAACAACTAAGCCTGGACACCATTTCTGAGCACGTGAAGGACAAGAAGGCGACTGCGAGTTGTCAGCATGGCTTCACGAAAGGGAAGTTGTGGCTGATCAGCCCGATAACCTTCTGTGATGAAACAACTGGTTTGGTACATGAGGGGAGAGCAGTGGATATTGTCTACCTTAACTTCCACATCAAAGGCTTTTGACACTGTCTCCCATAAGATTCTCAAAGAGAAGTTGATGAAGTATGGACTGAATGAAGGACCAAACTTAAGAGGGTGTTTGGTGATCAGCAGTATGAAGTCTAGAGCCAGTAACTAGCAGCGTAACACTGGGATCAATACAGGGTCAAGCATTGTTCAGTATCTTCATTAATGACCTGGATGAGGGGGTGCACATCCTCACCAAATTTTGCAGATGATACAAAACTAGGAGGAGTGGCTGAAGCTGGGACTGTTCAGCCTGGTTCAGGAGATCTCATCAATATATAAAAATATCTGAAGGGAGTGTGTAAAGATCAAGCCAGGCTCTTTTCAGTGGTGTGTAGTGACATGAAAAGAGGCAATGGGCACAAACAGAAACGTGAGAAGCTTCCTCTGAACAACAAGGCACACCTCTACACTCTGGGGGGGGTGACAAAGTTGCTCACAGGTTGCAGAGTCTCCATCTCTGGAATCTCTGGAGATATTCAAAAGCCACCTGGAAATGTTCCTGGGCAACCGGTTCTAGGTGGCCCTACTTAAGGAGGGAGGTTGGACCAGAAGACCTGAAGTCCCTGCCGTCAACCACCCTATGATTCTGTAATGCACTGTCTTCCTTAAATTCTTGATGTACAAAACGTGTTAAGATACCTAAACTTCATTTTTTTTGAGTCAATATAAACAGAACTGCGAAGACTATTCAGGTGTCATGGCACTCTTAACAGATGCCATCAGTACTTTTAACACTGAAAATTAAAATTTCATGTTACTTTCATTAAAATTTTACTGCCAGAAACAAGGTACGTGTCACACATTTAAAAATGATCAACTAAACAAAATGAATGTGTGCCACAGCTTGCCTCCTCCTCTCTAGTACGAACTTCTCAAAGAAATTATATTTTAGGAAATGGGCAGACTTTCCTGGATTATATCACTAAACATATTTGAATAAAAGTGTACTTTAGTTATTTGGAAAAAAATAAAGAATAATCTCAGCAATTCTGCATCTGGAATAAAGAAAGCCTGCAGAGATTATATATATTAAAAGGATTTACTATTCTAACTAGCTTTTCTGGTGAAAATGTGAACATTTTCATTTAGAAAATAAACTATCATTTCTCCCACATACTGATTTGAAGGTCCAGATGTATTTTTCTGAAGCTATGGCTCCATTTTTCTCTTTATCAATTTTTGCTTGGTAAAGACAACTATAGTTTCCTTTATCCAAGTTCCTATTTCTCCAGAAAATACATGCTTTCAGAATACTATTCTTTCTTAATTTCTCTCTGCTTTGATTAATTCACTAACATTTACGCCCCATCCAACCTGGCCTTGAACACTTCCAGGGATGGGGCATCAACAGCTTCTCTGGGTAATCTGTTCCAGTGTCTCGCCATCCTCATAGTAAAGAATTTCTTGCTAATGTCTAATCTAAATCTACCTTCCTTCAGTTTAAAAACATTCCTACTTGTCCTGTCATTACATGCTCTTATAAAACATCGCTCTCCAGATTTCCTATAGGCACCCTTTAGGTATTGGTTCTCCAGGCTCAACAAGCCCTCCTCGCTCATCTTGTCTCCATAGTAGAGGTAATCCAGCCCTCTGAGCATCTCTGTAGCCCTCCTCTGGACTCCCTCAACCAGGTCCACATCCCTCCTCTGTTGCTGGCCCCAAAGCTGAATGCAGCTGAATTACGTCCCTCGACCTGCTGGCCACACTCCTTTTGACACAGCCCAGGATACAGCTGGCTTTGTGGCCTGCGAGCGCTCACTGCTGGCTCATGTTGAGCTTTTTGTCAACCAACACCCCTAAATCCTTCTCCTCAGGCTGCTCTCAATCCAATCCCCACTCAGCCTGTCTTTATGCTTGGGACTGACCTGACCCAGGTGTATGACCTTGCACTTGACCTTGAACCTTCATAAGGTCTATGCTGGCGCACCTCTCAAGACTGTCAAGATTCCTCTAGATAGCATTCCTTCCCTCCAGCATGTCAATCACACCACAAATCTCAGTGGTGTTGGTAAACTTGTTGAAGGTGTAAGGGGGAAAGGAGTATGACGAGCACTACCTGACCAATTTCTTTTTCAGCATCATCTGTGAGATCTTTCTTACCAAAGCCATTTGTAACCTAGTCATGACCAACTGCTCAAATGAAATAGAATCTGCAAATCCCAATCTCTCTTTTCAGACTTCCTGTCAAACACTGTCTTCACCTCCCTCTGTTGCCCTATTTCACTCCATCAAGAAACTACTGTTGCACTTATTTCTCTATCATTCTGTACATGCTAATTCCCTCAAGAATCTTTAATCTTTTCTTAGCAGTTTCAAACCACCTTCCCTTAATGCTCAGATGCCAATTTTGCACTGACTTCCACATTTCTTTCTGAACAGGCAAATACATTTTAAAAGTCCTTAACTGTGAGCCAAGTAACCTTCCATTCACTACTCATATACCTCCCTGGAATGTACATCTCTTTTGAAATCAGTATTCTAACAGCAGCAGCTCATATTTGAAAAGCCCAACTACTCCTCCAGTTTGCTATCGCTCTTTTGTTGTGCCGAGGATTACAACCCCTAATGCAGTTTTTTACATTCAAATTCTCACATATTTCTAAACTGTGAAGTACAACAGTCATGCTGAATACATACTACAATAGTAAAATCTAACTCTACAGTCTATTAAGTCTGTTATTCTTTAGAAAAAGTTGCTCTATGGTTTTAAATTAAATGTTTACATCTAACAGCTGCTACAGTGCCTCATCTCAAATCATCTTTGATACCTTTCATATCTGTGGTATTAACAAAGCCTTGGGATTACAAGTTAACGTTTCCAAATAAATTGGTGGAAAGACCACAAAATCGTGTTTTTCTTTTCATGTCCAAACAGTGAACAACTTAATTCATTCACATGTAATAAGATAGTAAACACTTCTGAATTATTTGAATACTCATTTGATTGTCAGGGAATCCTTCCTCCTATATTACCAAGAGTAATATACAGCAATTTTGGCAGGAAGTGTTATAAGAAAAAGGTATGTTTTGAAGACAGTTAAAAGGATAATTACCTGACTCTCCCACTAATAACGTATGCTTAGTGTATTCCATGACTTTTCGTGCTACACTGATTGCATTTTTTACATGTCTGAGATCCGCAACTGCTCCAACTTCCATGGTGTTGCTGTAACAAGAAATATTTAAAACTTATTAAAAATACAAGAATAATTGTACATTTTTATCAGACAAAATCTGTTCTCATCTAAATTAGAAAGCCTTCTCTTTTAACACATTGCTTTAATTGTTCTATGCCATAGACAGACAACATCACTAATCTAGTAGTAGACAAACTAAATCACTTGTGGGAAAAACTTTACCCCTGTATTGTTTACTTTCACAGGCATGGGGATAAGGCTCAAGTAACAGTAACTCAGTCCAGAGTAATATTTTCAGTGGAATAACTATTTTATCACATAAACTCATATTTGTGCAATTATATAATTGCATATAATTGCAATTACTCTTTAATCAGGGCAGCTTTAAATGGTAAATAAAGCACAGAATACAATTGCTCCAGAAGTGAAATATTTATGGAATGAACGTAAAGGGAAAGCTTACAATGCTACCAACCATCTGCTTTGTGAGTGTGATATCCAGAGCTAGATTACCACACTATATATAAAGATTCAGCAACAAACATGCTTAGCTACTATTGCACTAATTAAGTATTTTCCCTAGCTCCACAAGTTTACATATAACTTTGTCCTATAGTCAACCCTAAATCAGCAAGATCTCTGTAACAACAGATCTTACATTAAAATGTGCTAAACATAATGGGGATCATTCTTTTCTCCATGTAGTTTTCTTACCCATTCATAATCATTGCATCCAGTGTTGTTTCTCCACTTTCATCTGGACTTCCTCCATATCCCACGCTCCCATCACATTGGTCGATCTCACACTGACCACAGCCTCTCTCAACTGCATCCAGCTCAGAACCTCCCAATTGCAATACTCCCCAAGCTATAATCAACACATATAATTGTCACTAGTGAAATATCTCCACTACTACTTTAAAGAATGTTTTAAAGATAGACATAATGAAGATGCACTATATAAGTGGATAAAGCAAGTAAACTGTAATTTATAGGTGAAATAAAGTCAAAATATTAATATATTCAAAAGCTTGTAAAGCATTATTTTTCTAAATACTATTCTTCTTGCATATCTGATTAGTGTTTATGACTGAGAAACTGAACTTTTTTCTGACTGAGAAGGTCTTTACTAACAGTCATCACAACTTCTATACATTAAATAACCTCCTCATTTGACAAGAACCAACTATTGCTTTATCACTGCTTATTTAAAGCCCTCTGACGGTGGGGGAGGAAGAGGGAAGCAAAACTTTTATCTCAAAATAAAAAGCAAAAGTTATAATAAGCAGCCCTCAAAAGCTTCATATGAGAATACGAAGTGTCCAGCTGCAGAATAAAAAGATCTAAACCATACGGTGATCTAAAAGATCTAAAATTTTATCAATAAGAACAAAAAGAAAGTGGAAACAATATACAAGAAATTAGTCTCCACATTCTCCTGTCCAATCCTTTAGTCTTCTGCTGTTTAAGATCTAGCTCATGGTGCTGTTTTGTAAGACATTACAGACATGCCAAATGATATGATTTGAATAAGCTGAGCCTGAAGCTGGCACATGGGAGCACATGTGACATTTCACAAGGCTGGACCTCAGGCAAGATTTTCCTACATGCTGAGCTTGCTGCCACTGACAGCAGCAATCCTGCTTGCTCCTCCTTGTGCTCCCTCATCTGCCAGACCCAGCACAGGGGTGGCAGGAGAAGCAATGCAGCCCACCTCTTTTTGGCAGAAGCAAACAATTACACTGTCTCTACCATCTCAAGAAGCCTCATCTTTACAAATGCTGCATGCAACTGCATGAAACTACATACACCAAGGAAGAAGTAGGACACCTAGAATCCAACTCCTCATGCACTTGTCTTTATTATAAACTCCAGTGAGGAGTTCCACTCCATGTCCTACTACCTTTATTGCTGTGAGTAGCCTTAACAGAAGCTTTCAAAATCTGCAAAGCAAGGGCCATGCAGTTTTCATGACTGCATTTCACTTCTGACCTATACAAGGTTTTACCCATTTCACTAATAAATCTTCCATAATATGTGATTACTTGCAACTCAACTATGATAAAATAGCCTGAGTCTTTTAAATTCAGTATCCACAACTAATTTATGTTGCCACAGGAAAATCTGCTTTGACTGTCAATAACACATCACAAAACTACACAGAGCTCCAAAAATACTGTACTAAGAACTGTCTAAATGTTTGGGGCAAGAATGAATCTCAGAAAGGCACAATTAAAAACATATTATTAGCAAAAGAATGTTTTTAGTCCAGCTTTTCCACAGCCCATAACCCCTCAGCTTCCCTTTTATTTTAAAGGCATTTTTCCCAACCTTGAAAGCTGAACCACTTTCTTGCAGGCTGTCAAGCAACACCAATGCTCAGACAGAGCGCAACACCAACGCACAGGCATCTCAGGGGCCTGGCCCCTTCCCCACAGAAAGGCACTACGAGGCCCCTAGACCCGCCGCAGGCCCTTACCAAGCACTTCACGCAGCTTCCCTGCGGTACCGGGACTCGCTCTGCCCCGTGAGCGTAACACAGGCCCTCTGCAGCCGGAGCCCTGTACCAGAAGCCGGGTCACAGCCTACTTTTTAGCACACATAACCGTGATCATGCTTAAGAGACTTCCAAACCAACACGCAGAACTCCCGGCAGCCCCTCAGAAGGCCGGGACACCCCGCCCCACCCGACCCCCCACCGGGCACCTGTCTCTGCGGCCTTCCTAAACGCCCAAGTGTTGATGACTACAGGCAAGGCGGCAGCCAAGGTAGCACCCGCCGGCTGCAACAGGACGAGCAGGAGAGGAGCGACCACCATCCACCGCCGGACCTCACCACACCCTGCCACCGCCGCCATAGCCTCCGCACCGCCACGATTCGGACGGCGGCTGCCACGCATGCGCACACGGCAGCGCAGCGGTGCGGGCGCTGTTGGTACTGGCCGCGGTGGAGGGCGCTACTTGGCCGGGGGGAGTGTTGCGTCCGGTAGGGATTAGGCTATGTGCAGGGGGTGGGTTTGCAGCCGGCTGGCTGAGGGGCGACTTTGGGTCAAGGGAAAGCCTAAACGCCTCCCATCTAAGGCCAAGGCCTAGCGCAGATTAAAATGCCACTTATATATTTATTGTGTGCCTGGTGTGCTTTAAAGCCAGCATGTGTGTGTGGAGGTCACGGTAGTGAAGTGTCATGCTGGGGTGTTGGAGGTGGCTGTGGTAGTGGGTGGTGCTGGGGCTGAGCGGTGGGTGCCAGCGCAGACCCTGTGGCAGCAGGGCTGTGGGGTTGGAGCACACCTGGTAAAGCATGTACAAAAACAATCTCCATGTGTGCTCATGAGATTCACATACAGCGTGCACCCTGCCAACACGTGCATGTTTGTCAAAAGTGTTCGCACGGCACAGAGGCATTTCTGCGAAAGACATTTTGTGATCTACTGTAGTGAATAGCTTACAAAAGAGTCTGTAAAAAGCCTTGCTTTATAGAAATCATAAAACGTAACAAGTAATTTTTTTTAATTCTATCCCTGCTGTTCAAGCTTTTCATTGTAAACTACTAACGATATTTTAAAGCCATTTGACGTGCTGCCATAGCAGTCTGACGTCAGGTCCATAGGCTCACGTGCTGTCAGCGTAATGCACCCATTTGTGTTCAGGGCTGATTATGTTCAGTTACTGGTCATCAACCAGCTGCATTACTTTTGAAAAACATGAAAAAAGGTGGTTTCTGCTTCTACCACAAGAAAAGGATATAAAATATACTGCTTTTTTGTTTGTTTGTTGCTTTTTTCAGCTCATTCTCATTACTCTTTTACAACATCTAATGGCCAAACTCGATTATCCTTCACCAGTAATGTCATTGTTCTTGGATTTGCACTAAGAAGAGACACTTGGACCTTATGTGTGACAAGCTCAAGCTTGTAGGCATGCATAAATTGTAAGCGTACTTAAGATGGTTTAAAAAGCCTGAAACAGTATTATTTTTATTATAACAAAATGATCCAGAGACTTTGGAATTCAATAGTTGTCATAAAAGAAATGTGTTATCCTTTATTTACCAAAGTAATAAAATAATAAAATACAGTATTGGTTTTGACTTTAGTAATAGCTTGTCCTTGGTTTCAGCCAGTTCCCAAAAGCAAAGCTGCAAGTAGTCTACAGAAACCTTTACTCATATAAATACCGTTAGCTGATTTATATCTGATATTACTGTTCTTATTTTTGTCACGTATTTGTGTGTGAAGCTGTTCAAGAAGGAAAAAGGGCCAAAATATAGATCCAAATTAATGTTAAAGGAAGGAAAACAGAGGAAAATATTTTCAGGGAAGTAATTCAGTAGTCAGTGAAAAGGAAAATATAATCAAGCATGTTCCTAAAATTGATATATTAACGATATTTTCCAAATAATGTTTTCTTTTAGAAAGGTAAAATGGACCATTATGAAAGAAAAGCACTTTGATATGGGTTTCATTCAAATAAAAGTATTGACTGTGCTGGTTGCATCTGCACAGCTGTAGAGAGAATATTTTGTACAACTTGAAACAGCATAACATAATGCTTTGAGGCCCATGTAGAAATTCAGTTGTTTTGGTTTCTGTGGTATGCTTTCTAACTGGCATTCAAATGTGAATGACTTCCAGCTAGATATAAATGCAATAATGAATCCATGCTTTACTGTATACTATGTTATTAAATATAATATATTTTTATACTAACTGTGAAAAAAACTCACAAAGCGAAGACTGCTCTCAGATGCAGTGTGTGAAATCAACACCAACACCAAAGGTGATAAAACTGTTTTTACATGCTGAAAGCTGAGCAGAATTTGAGCAGTATCTGTCCAAGACAACTTTGCAAATCAGTTCTGTTATATCCATCTGGGCTCTTGATTTGCCTTCTGTCTCTGATATAAAGTATTTTAAAATTGGTCTTTGAATGTAAAACTTGTTTGTAATTTTCTGAGAAGTAGCAGTTGGTTTATATCAGTTCTTCCTAAATGGGCATTGAAAATGTACCTTAATCTGTTTGCCCCTCAATAGTTACTGTTACCTGTAGCTAAGATTAATGGTGATACCAGTAGACGTTTTTCTCTGCAGCTAAAAATCAAATAATTGTTTCCACAGCATTTTTCTTCAAGTGCATAATATTAAAAGAATATTCTAGAGAAATAGTTCTGTGGACAAGGGATTACTGAGAGGATCTATAACAGACAACACTGTGACTGACTGGCACTGTGTAATTAATGAAATACACAGGAGGAGATTCACCTCTTTCACTGAGAGTGTCTGTTCCTACAGTGTCCAAATTCTGACCTCAATTATATCTGTGTGACCTTATCTAGCGCCATCTGTTCAAAAATGCATGCCTAGTTCCTTTTTGCTGTCTCAAATTTTCCCTAAATGTGCTTTGAAATCTGATTAAGTGTTGTAGCTATATCTGTAATTTGTTTACATTTTAATCTTGATTTTGCTTACGCTTTCTAATGCTAACATACATAAACACAAAAAGCAAATCTGAGAATAATTTTCTTAGTAAAAACAATCAACCCTTCAATTAGCATTTGCTATAGAAACTTAGTATGGGGGTTTTGTTATGTTGTTTTGTTTTGTTTTTTGACACGTAACATTTTGAATCCATCATGCTTCTAATTAAAATATATTTTTAAATGACCCTGTGTTATGGGTTTCTGGTTTGGGTAGATTTGTGGAAGCAACCTGCTCTGTTGTTTTCTAAATTCCTTTTTTTCTCTTTGGATCTCTTTCATGGCTTCTTACAATATGTATGTTCTCGCATTCACTGGACAACACTGGTTGAATGGTAAGTGTTTCCATCATTTACCTCTTAAATCTTCTAGGAAAGACCCTTATGCCCTCTCTCATTTTCAAAGCTACTTAGTTATACTTACCTGAATCCTCCATAAAAATCAGCATCAGTGTGAGTTCTCTCAAAATGTGTAATGTTAAAATCATACAGTTATCCAGACCTCTGCTTCCCATATTGTTTTTCTGGTTTCATGTCTTCCCCAGGAATCTTTTCCCATGTGTTATGCATTCTCTTTTACTTTTACTGTAAGGTCTCTTGGGTCTGGGTTATCATTTTAAGTATGTATAGCGTACAGCACCAGTGTGTCCTAACTTAGCACTCTCTGATCCTTGACAATATGTTAATGAGCATTAATATCTATAATGAGGAAAAGTACAGATGCTAATTATAATAACCACACAGCCATCATAGTAACTAAGCAATAATAGTCATGTTTCCATTGATAAATTTGCTTTTGTTGCCACTTTTTTATCATATTGCTAAGTTACTTTTTTACTTTGTAACCTCAAAATAATTATGACATGTTACAGAACAATATGTTCTTGCACTATTATTTTGGCCTATTGTAGCATTATGTCTCAAAACAAGTTATGTGTAATATATTTCCTAGTCGTAATTGCTATACTGGTCCACTGCAGTAATAAAGTTGTCATATGGAACATGTAAAGGACCACTTTACATTGTTGGAACTGCCTTTTTTATTAGAAGTCCTTGTAACTTTATGATGTCTTCATAGATGTGATCCATAGCAATAATAAAGTTGTTGGACAAATGCAGCAAGTTACTGTTTGCTACCCCCAAGTCTGAAAGTTATCTTGACATTGTTAAATGAGCATACTTAAAGTTTTCAATGTTGAAGGGAAGGTAACCAGGAACTTGTATTATATGAATAGTATCTTAGAAATATGGCAATGTACAATGTGTACATCTATTTCAGGTGTTTCAAGTATGCTTACCAAAATTTTTAGAAGGGATCCTCATCTATTTTGGATTACCTATGAGTAGAGGGCATATCAACACTGCATGCAGCACTATGATGTTTTCAGTGTTATCACACCCCAAAGCAGTAAGCAATTGCTTTAGGATATAGTTTACAATGTGTAAGACCCAATTTCGAAAAGAAAATTGTACGATGTCTGTGCATAGTGCTCTGTGCAAGTTGTTTCCTCTGTAGTCTTTGTCAGGACACACTTATGCCATTCTGTGTTTCCCTATGTATTAGTCTGTACAAGCAGAGCCCCAAGTTTTATACCTGCTTCTGTGTCTCATACTCAGTTTCGTCCACATAAACCTTGCTGAGGTATCCCAGCCCAATAGTGTTTGGTGTAAAGATGGCTGAAATATTTTGAAGGTAGATTTTAAGAACAGGACAGAGAAGTGATAAAGAGGTAGTTCCTGCTCCGTGATGTCTGAACTGGATGTATCCTCAGCTCTGCAGTGTTTCCAAATCATTGAAGAAGTGTACAAATCAGGTCAAAGTAATTTTGAGAATCTGCTTCTGCAAGTACCAACCATTCAGTTACTGTCCTTTGCAAGTTCTGTTAGACTCTGATAGTAACCACAGGGGTTATTAAGTGGGAAATTCATCTTTTTTTTGGCTTCAGACTGACAAACTAGAGTCTCGAACAAAAATGCTCTTGATAGCATTTACTAACTGTATTTTAAGATGAAATAACTGAGATACAAAGCACAGAAATACAAAGTTATGAGCTACCGCTGCATTTTTAAGTTAATTTTTGCCAGGAATTGACCTTCTGTACTGACTAAATCATAGGATATGATGCCTAGAGACAAGGGGCAAGCCAGTGGTTAAGCAGCAGGTGTGAGTCTGAATTTACTTACTTTGCAAGGATTTTGTCTCATTATTTGACTATAATAATCTCATCCTTTCATGGTCACACAAGTGCAATACCACAGAATACAGAGGAGATTCTGTATTTGAAACAAGAGCAGATTTTTGCTTCAGATTTTTTGTGTTTTCATTCTATGTAAATGTTTCTCAGATTCTGTAAGTTTTTACTTGAGGGAAAGGTGATGTTTCGTGTGTTTGCTGTTATCTTTGATACTCACTTTTGAAATTATGTTGTGACTTAACCTCATCACATACCCTAGATAAACCTCAATAAAATGTATCTCTTCCTATGTTTTCTTCTCTTCCAGGTTGTGATTTTACAATTACTTTTTAGATTTAGACTTTAGAGTCACATTGAAAGGGGATGCCACATTGCTTTTGCAGCATAAATAATGAATTCAGTTTGTAAATAAATAATAGTTAAACTGACCTTTCAGACTCTTAGTATTCTGGATGGCTTAATTGGCTTCACTGGAGAAGCATCTGGTAAATGACTACTCCCTCATCAGCAGAACTGGTTCACCTACAAGACTACAAGGGAGTTGCCTGGAGCCCTAGCTAGCTTGGGCAGTTGATAGAGAAAAAAGGGACACATATCTCATCTTCTGACCTGAAACTCCCTTAGTCTGTAACAACACATGTTATGGTGTACGAGACAGGAATTACTGAGTCCATTTATGATAGTCTCTGGTCGTCTTTACATTGCCTTGACTTTCATAAAACATTCCTATACTCTTTCAGTATTATATATATAACTTTTCAGAAAAGCATTTTCTAAAATATTAAAATTGGTCAAGTCCAGTGTCTTTATTATCTGTTAATTTTCCCAATAGCTTTCTAGCTACTCTTTATTTAGAAGCAAACCTAGTTTTTGCTCCAGAATTTGGAATTAGACAAGCTTGTCAATCACTGTAGCAATATCATCACTTAGACTTTACTTAAAGGAGCTGTAAGACTTGTTGAAAAGCTGAAACTATGGTGTTACTGTATAGACTTCCATTCAAACAGGTCCTAATTTTGAGCTACTCTGGCACCAGATGACTTTTGTGTGACTATAAAAATGGTCAAGCTTCTAAATAGAAATAATGCTTTTTGGATTTGAGTGTAAAGAGAATCTGCAAGAATTTTCACTTAAAATATATATTTGCATAAACACTACACATTTCTCATTGAGAAGAACTATGTTAACAGCTCCCCCACTATTTATTCAAACATATTTGTTGTATTATATATTTTACCATGTGTTCTTTGCATTCATGTATATGAAGGAGAGCTGTGTACCTTGGGGGATATCTGTTGAGCTATAGTCTGGATAACCATATGGTACCTGGCTCTAGCTGACTATATTTCATCTAGAGATTCAAATTCAATAACAAGCAATACTAATATTGCTCTTATTCTACTGGAATTACTCCATTAACTTGTTTTTGTTAAATTTATTATAAGATGGTGTGTTGGTGCTTGAATTAACCCTTGTACCAACAATTCACTCACCAGAAAACATCTAGACTTTACATATTAGGACTTATTAGTCAAGTCTGACTCCCCTAAAAGCAGAATTACCAGAGCTGTAGTGCGAATAAACATAGTTTATATTTACAAATTTATATTTAGAGGAAGTACCATATGATGTTTCAAATACATGATAGTTTGCAGTAGAGTCGTGGACCTAGCCTAGATCCAGGAACTATTTTAAGCTCCTAACTCACGCTTAGGTTCCCAACCAACCATGTGATACTACAGGCACACTAGGAGGTAGGAATCCAAAACCCTTTTCAAGTGTGGCCTGGCCTATGGCTGGTTTCTGAACAACTGACTTAAACCTGGTTTAAATCTCAAGATACTACTTTGAAATATAGTCCCTTTAACAGAACACAGTGAACTAATTGATGTGGCACTTCAGGACACGGTTTAGTAGTGAACTTGGTAATGTTAGGTTAACAGTTTGATTTGATGATCTTAAGGCTCTTTTCCAACATAAATGATTCTATGACTCACTGGCTCTACATCTGCATCTTCCATTTTTGAGAAATGTGCAAAATGACCTGCAGCCTATGACTGTTTCAAATCAGTGACCCGCATGTATATACATGTAGAGAACTCTTATCTCCTGGCAGCCACCAGTGTCTGCACAGCTCAAGAGCATCACTAGAGAAGACATATGAAGACTTTACTGTGGCTGTGAGTCACTAAGGCAGAGCAGCACACATTAGAGAAGACAGAGAATGGGTCATGGATAACTGAAGTACCTCCGCCCTCCTTCTTAAGAGCCTACTATTCTTCATTTCTATCTACCAAAGTCATCTTAAATTAACTTCTTTGAAGTATTTTTCCTTTTCTATTGTGCAGATATTTCTTTTCTATGTTTATTTTAAACAATATGGTCTCAATGAAAAAAAATTTGTCTAGCAATCTTTTGTACACATTAAAGAATTGCATGTATTGGTATTGAAATATAATAATAATAATAGGCATAATTAACTGGTAAGACATAGTTTCTTCAAGAAAACTCCCACATAACAACTGAAATGTTTTTGAAAATATACCCATTTAATGTATTTTCATCAAACCACAAGTTACAGGGAATCTGAAAGCAAGGAGGAGTAGCAGGGAATCATGAGGAGTTGCTATTGCCCTGTATTATAACAAATTGAACAAAATGTGGCAGATTTTTCCATATAATTTATTTTGTTAATTTCTTTCTCAAATGGTAAGAATTTCCTATAAACCGTGAATCTGAAATTTTGTCTTAATCCATATGTGACACATTATTTAATGAAATTTTGTCCAAAAGGCCTATCCCAGTAATTTTTATTTAAGATTAAACTGCTTAAAGGCTTTGAGACAAAATACATCATATTATAGGTTTAGAAATCTATTCTAACATTTGTTAATTTCAGTAATCCTTGAATTAGAAATATGATCATGGCTAGGTAATGTACCACCTGGGAGCTACTAACCCTAATCAGTAAAACCATTGTGGCAACAAATACGGTTGTTGTCATCTGAGCTGACTGAAACAGTGCTATCACTTTTCTCTAACTCAATTTCTAAACTTGTGCATTTTGTTTTATTCATTGTTTTTGTCAGAGTTTGCTCTGATCAAGCGTGCATTCTAATAGTGTATAATGTGTATTACAGTGTGCATATATAATATGCCTTATAGTATATATTCTAATAGTGCATAATATGCATTCTAATAATGTATCAGATGTACAAGTTGCATTTACTATACACAAAATATGTGTGCAGAATCAGGGACTGCTTTATTTTCTAGTACTGAAAAAAACATTCTGTGCTTTGTTAAAAATGGCTCAATCAATGTACAGTATGATGGGCTGTTTTCTCAGGCGCTTACTCTAGCAAAAGATTAATCTCCATTAAACAAGGGCTGGTGCCAATTCAGTTTATGGTGTTTATTATCTCAGCAGTGTCAGTTTTCTTTCTTGTATGTATTCAAAGATCAACTGTTACTGTTTTTCTCAGTCCATTTTTTTCTGTAATTTTCCTGTAGTGATGTGTGTATTGCTATACTGCCTGTGACACATCTATTTCTGCACAAGTATGTAGAAATACAGAGACTAAGACTGTTCAGCAATTTGATGTATAATCTGGATTATTAATCAGATATTAAATAGATCAGATAATGTTTAATGAGTAAGTCTGTAGTTTTGAAAATTTGGCTTATTTTTTTCTGCAATATTTTTTTTGTTCCAACAGAAGTGTCATCCTTAACTAGTATTTATTCCTAGAACTATACAAGCATTAGTTATAAGCAGTGATTCTGCTTGTGTTTAAAGAACTTACATTCATTAACTTTGCACATACTTGGCTTTGAAGTAGCAAATACAAGACTCCTGCTAGTCTACAGACAGTATGAAATTATGATTCTATGTACCGTCTATAAGAGCTAGCAGAAGAAAAAACATGTTATTTCAGTGTCTCACTCATAAAAACGGGTTTCAGTCAAGGAATAAAACAGATTACAAATAAATCCATGTAATAAACGCAATACCCAGAAGCTGAAAAATATATCTAAAAGGTATAATAAAATTCCCTTGAAAACCAGATGGGACTTGGAATTTCCTCTTCATTTGACATTGTGAGGTATGTGTGGACTTTCAAGCAGCATTTTTCATTGTTTAACTTGTGAAACATAAGCAGTATCTGGTTCCATACACTGTATGTATTGCCTGCATTCTGATTATTTTATACTAGCATGAGTGAACCCAGCTGAGGAAGTATGCTGCTGAAAATGACCCTTGATCAGCAAGTGACTTTGTAATTACGTACACAGCTGGATCAGCTGCATTTGGCTTTATTGTCCACTACTGTTCTAGAGGGCAATAAAAGATGGTAAATATCAAAATGCACACAAGCAAACGGACTTTGAAGCCAAAAAAATATGAATTATAGGTTACCATTTAATTGTACCCTAATGTCTGTATGTATAGCCTTAAAATAAAGGACATCATTGAAAGGAACTTCATCCATTTCCAGCAGTTATTGAAGCATACTTTGCTTTTTACTACTCCAGTAATGTGAAATCCTAATTACAGACTCAGCAGTACTAGAAAAAAAATTTGAGCTGACATATATGCCATTAATAATTTACACTTGTTTCATGTTTATTAGGAATTGTATTTTTGAATAGATGCATCCTTCTATATAGACACATTCACAAAATACACCAAGAGCTATAGCATTCAATTAGTTGCTGTAATAATCCAGACTTTTCCAAACAGGCTGTCCCTGCCATATAATTAATTTCGTCATCTTTTGCTTGAGAACTGGATATTTCCTGCTGGAAAAATAATGACAAACAGGTCCTTAAACCTCTCACGTCATGACCTTGCCTGCTTGGTGGAGAGTGATGGTGAGGAAGATGTCATCTGAAACAACTCTGGACAGTCAGGGTGACGGAGCACATTCAAAAGTTTTCAGAATAGCACTGCCTTATGCCTTCAGAATCTTTGATCAGCAAATTTCCATCTTGTCTACTCTTGTCTGGCATTGCCATGTCCCATGTAAGTCCTTAAACTGCCTTGAGCATGACATAAAAACGTCATATGGTGGTTGTCAAGATACCACCTGCAATTTGTCAGTCCAGGAGCTTCACTGCAGATCTTTTATCCCTGCACTCTGTCTTAGAAGCCATGGCAAATCTTCTGGTAGTCCAGCTTGTTGGTTACAGAGCCTAAGTAAACCAGCACAGTCTGATGAGTGCTATGTTTTTATCTAAGCAGAATTTGGACTGCCTCATCTTTCTGAACAATTTAATGTCACCGAGGCATAGGTGGTTTCATGACAAGCATGTCAGACTGCACCACATAAAGTTTCCATACTTATTTGACATTGGTGGCAGCATACATATATTATACAAGGTAAAACTGATGTCCATCAAAGTGGATACATTGTAAATACACTCATAATCATGCATATGTGCATTGTGATTAGGCAGAGCAATGTACACATAAACAAACTGCATGCAGGAACAAGGATTAAAATGGTCAGTGAATACCTGCTTACACAGTATGTAACTGTCACAATGGAGCCGTAGATGGAAATTTTTAAGGCCCTGTGTATCGTAAGAGTGCTGCTGTACGCGCGTTTTCAGTCGAATTTCCGAATTTGTTCACTAGGTGGCAATGTAGCATGTGAATTGTAGTACATTTACAGCAGAGCTGTACTGATCAGGATTAACTGCACTAGATAAATGCTTTACACTGGGTTACAATAAAGAAATGTTGATTAATTCATAGTCCAATTTTTTTTTTATTTTATGCTCATAAGAATTCATACTCTATCTACACATTAAGTAGAAAATGTATGAGGTTGCAGTAGATTGCAAAGCCTGCAAGAGTTATATGAAGTATTTAGAGGTAGCTCAGGAGAGCCAGTGGACTGCATCAGTTCTAGTAGTTATGTCTGAAGTGTCGGGTGAGGATGGAGTATGGTGCAAACTGGAGCACATGCAGTTCACTCACCTCAGCGGGAAGAGTTAATTTCAGCCTGAATCCTGAATTGCAGCCAGGAATTAGAAATATTTTACTAGAATGAGTTTTTGAAGTATATCTGTTCTGGTTGTATCAGAGCCCTAAACACTGCTAGAATCATAGAATCAGCTAGGTTGTAAAAGACCTTTAAGATCATTAAGTCCAACCATTACTCCAGGACTGCCAAGTCCACCACTAAACCACGTCACTGAGGGCATCTACACATTTTTTGAACACTTCCAGGGGTGGTGATTCCAGTGTGAAGACTAGTTCAGATCAGGAGAATGTGGATAACTTTGTCTGTGTGTTCCTTGTTTTTTCTCTCTTTTCTCATAATACTGATGCTTTAGAAAATTCACAGAGGAATCTCAGAGGTGTGGGCTAGAAGTAGTAGGTGCAGCAGCCCAGTGGAGCTGGTTAGAGCTGGCAGCTTCCCTGGAGACCTGGGGCAGAATGTGGGGCCAGGAGACACTGCAGAGGTGGAGACCACCATAAGGATCATTTACAGTTCCCCTCTTAAGATTCCCAGTGCATGCAATGGATGGGCTGCCTGTCTGATTAATATTAAATTTTCACTTTAATGTAAAATGTTGCTTCTATAGACATGAAATGTGAAGTGTTGAAATACAGATACTATGTTATATAGGGCCATGATGTTCTTTTCTCATTTGCCTTGTGAATTAATGAAATACTTTAGGGTCAGCAGATTCAGTATTTGCTGTTTTTCAGAATGACCTCACACAAGGCTAGCTATCTGCCCAGTTCTTTAGGCAGCCTTTTGCTTTCTCAAATTTCATTATGTGACTTGACTGGTTAATTTATTGTCTTTTAAGCTGTCCATACTTTTTACTCTAGGGCAATGGACAGTGTTTATATTTGGAAGTTTTTGCTGCTGTAGTGCTTTGGAATGTTGATAGTTTAGTCTGTCTGACCTAGCACTCTGTTGTCCTGAGCACTTTCTGTCAAATTGTCTCAATTATCCCTCCATTCCTTTGATAGGTTGTATCCCTGCTGTAATTGTCAAGTAGACAATAATTAGTTGGGACATTTAATTATTTTTGGACTAGGCCTGTTATATCTCAGAGTTTCCAATGCTTATGATTCATGGGGTTTAGGGATCTGGTGAAAAAGTAGCTATTAGTTATTATTAAAATGTATTCTGCAATTCAGGAGAATCTGTGCTATATTTTAATGTTTCTTTTTGCTACCCATATTAAAAATAAAAAAAATCCCTAAATTGCCAAAAGTTTTTTGCACCTGGGGGTGGCTCTCACCTTGGGGAGAGTGGGATCTGGCACCATCAGAGCATTATAAACCCTGCTAAAACCTTTCTTTCTTAGTCTGTTTTAATAGGGATGTTTTCTTAGGGATATCCAGCACAATGGCAGTGCAATGCAACAGAAGTTTATGAGCAACACAGGTTGTTCATTATGAGGATAAAAGAAATGGACCAAGAATATTTACTTATTAAGTACTGGAAGACAGGAAAACCTGACCCCTCATCTATAAAAACTCTGCAAGACATTTACAACTCTTTTTGCTACAACTCTAAACAGCCTTTTTGTGTTTTCTGAGTTGCTACAGGCTCTGAAAGAAGGGAGATGACCAATGAAGTTCCTAACATGCAACAGTTTGTTAAAATAGGTGGTAATTTCCATCTTTATCTATTTGTATATGATAAACCATAATGCACAGTTTTAGGACACTTCTGAGCCTGCCCAGTAGCCCTGAGTGAGGTCTCCTTTGAGTTACATGCATGCAAACAAAGACACATTCACCTGTACACAAGCCTCCTAGACGTTTTTCTGTTGAGATTCCCACCAGCTGACAAGCTTTAAAGCTGCCACTGCTTGCAACATGTGTGAAATATGTTTTTGTTAGGACACCTTAAAAGTTGGTTCTTTTGCCAAGTTAGGTAATTGAATAGTCACTTTGCCAAGTTGTAAAATAACTCATCCTTTTGGTGCCATCAATCCCGGATGTTCTCCTTTGTTCCTTCAAACACAACCAAGATCTGGTTTGTGCCCGTGAGTTCCTTGCTGTTTTAAAAGGGCGACTTCTTCCCAGGCCCGGGATGCAGTAACTATGTAACTATGGCTACCAATTGCAGATGCAGTATATAGCAAGCAACATACTGTATCATAGTGACAAATCCATGTAACATCCTAAATCCATAGTTGATGGTGGAGCTTTACTTGAGTTTGAGCGATAAATTTTGCATTGGTTCCGTGACAATCACCCAGTAAAATACCTCATATAGGTGGCCAAAACTAAATCCAGAATATCATGGAACTGTTTCTTGTAGTGATTTTGCTCACTTTCATGTAAAATTCAATCACGTAACCAGTAGTTTACTTGGAAAGCCAAGAAGAGGCCTGGGTTATTTACCTGAGTTAAGTCTGGATTCTTAAAATGTATTTTTGAATGTTTTGAAGTCATCCCTACTTCAACCACAAAACTTAATTATACAGGAACTAATTATTAACCCTTTATGTCTCAGCAATTGACCCGGATATAGTTACATTGCACTGAAGAACATACAGATACATTGCACTGAAGAACAGGAAGGGCTTTCCTGATATGGCTTTATCCAAGTTTCTTTTTTCTTTTTCTTTTTTTTTCTTTATTTTTTTTTTTCAACAAGACATTTCTTCCCATAGGTGTTAGGTACATACATGGATTAATCTTTTCTAGATTGGATTGACAAAGTTTTAAACTGGATTTTTGGAGCGTAAGGTTTTATGAGCTTTATGTTGGCCAGCAGAAGTGCAAACCTTTTTTTACAGGAGGAACGTAAGTGCAAAACTGTCTTTTTACAGCAGCAAAACCATAAATTTCTCAAATCTGCTCCATTTGACTTACATGTTTTGGTTCTCCACCCACCCCTCCTCCCCCCCATCTCCCCATAGTCCCCTCTCTTCAATTATAAGGTTAGGGTGCCTGCTACTAAGTTTACTGTCTGTTTTCAGCTTCCTTTGAATTCCTTCTTTTTACAGATGAAGAAGAGACACCAGACTACTGACTTTGGCCCTGGTTCTGCAACAAGTTGTATATGTATATTTACATAATTTAAAGCCTACACCATGGCACCACCCATTACTATTACACTGCAATATTTGTTGTTTCTCTTTGTGAATCGTGTAGTCAAGACAGGATCTCAGCTTTCAGGAAACAAAAATACAATTTTTTATCTTCCTGTTTGGAGAGGAAAGTTTGAAAACATGGCTTCAGTGTATCAAAAGGCTTTTAAAGGCTATAGGTAAAAGGGAAAGATAAATTTACTTTAAAGTTTTTATGATATTTAAGGAAAGCCTTCTGTTTTGGTTTGGGGATGATTGCTGAATCCTGGACATTCAGGAAACAGACAGAAGAGCTTTTAAGCAGAGGAAGAGCATTCAGAAATACTAGCAGACAAAATTATCCTATGCCTGGTTGATTTCAATGAACCTGACTTTCCAAGCTGCTGATTAGAAAACAGCTGCTTTCTGGTAGTGATAGAATTAGTGCCCTGTACAATCTATACAGCCATAATGTATGCCTCTAAGAATGACCAGCACTCCCTAGAATACAGTAACAACAGTATTTACATTATGCATACTGGGTGTTGAAACTGGTCAGAGGCTACTGCCAGCATTCTCAGGGCTTTTGAGCATTGATAACAGAAGCTCTTGATGAAGCGTGTAACTGGTAATAACAAACAATAACTACCACTTGCTTTTTTAAGCATTTGGATCTATACTTATTGAGCTGAGCAGAGCTGTTACATTTTGCCAGCTTTATGACTTTACAGAAGAGATGAAATAGAATGGGGAAGAAAAAAAAAAAAAGAAAAAGCTGACAAGTCAAAGATACAGAAGAGAAAGGGAAGCTGCAAAATTAACAGTTCTGTATTTATCTGAACTCTGTCAGAGGAATATATATCATGCTGGATCTGACAGCCTGGGGGAGGTGAGACTACTGCAGTGCCCCCAGGTCCAACAAGTAGTGGTCTGACAATGTTTTCCCAGTATGCACAAGCACACAGAGCACCTGGATACTGTATACCTGCATTTCTACATGGCTGGCAACTCAGAACAGACAGACCCACAGAGCACTCACAAGAACATAGACGCCACCAATGGCTTCATCTTGCTCCACTCCCTGGCTGACCAGGGAAGAGGTCCATTATATACACAGACAGACTCGTGGGCAGTGTGGGTCCCTCCAGTAGTGAGGCTCACATGCTCAGCCTGTCCAGTAGCTGTTTCTGGATCTCAGTCTCTCCAGCTTGGAGGACCTGGAAATAGAAACTCCCAGGACTGCAGCCCCACTCCTTTTCACGGAATCGCAGGATGGTTGACATTCAGAGGGACCTCTGGAGGTCTTCTAATCCAGACCCTTTGCTCAAGCAAGGCCACTTAGAGCTAGTTGCCCAGGACCATGTCGAGGCAGCTTTTGAATATCTTCAGAGATGGACACTCCACGAGCTCTGCGCACAGCCTATGCCAGTGCTCTATCACCCTCATAGTGAAAAAGTGTTTTCCTGCTGTTCAGAGGGAACCTCCTGTATTTCAGTTTGTGCCCATTGCCTCTCATCCTGTCACTGAGCACCACCGGAAAGGACCTGGCACTGTCCTTTTTATACCCTCCCTTCAGATGTTTTAATACAATGGTGAGACCCTGCTGAAACTTCTCTTCTCCAGGCTGAACAGTCCCAGCTCTCAGCCCTTCCTCACAGGAGAGAAAGTTCAGTCCCTTAATCATCTCTGTGGCCCTGCACTGGACTGTCTCCAGTATGTCCATGTGTTTCTGGTACTGGGAGCCCAGAACTGGACACAGTACTCCAGACGTAGCCTTCTTAGTTTGAGTAGAGGAGAAGGATCACCCTTGGCCTGCCGGCAACATTCATAATGCTGTATCTCTGCATGTATTGTTAGCTGCCTTTGCTACAGGGGCACGTTTTGCTGGCTTACATGCTTTGCTTATTATGTTCAGCTTGCTGCCCACCAGATCCAAGTCTTTTCCTGTAAAGCTGCTTTCCAAAATGTTCTTCCCTGTATCCCAGAAAATGTCCCACACCCTTACACAGCAACCCCCCTTTGTCTGAAGTGTGATCCAGAGAGCTGCTCCCAATAACTCACCTTGATGGATTTTGCACCTGGACACTGGAGCTGGGGATCTCCTTGGAGAGAGCACCCTCAGTCCTTTCTCCTGGGATATTCTGATGAAGAGAAATAACAAGTGTGTGTTTTTTTTAGCTTTGTCAGTGCAGCCTGTTGACTTGTGACTTTAGCTCTGAACGTTTTGGTACTGTAAGCACCACCAAACTTATTTGCAAAGCACAGCCCTTATAACACGACAAGATGCATTAGAGGTATTTCATAATTAACCCTGTCTTTTCTAACTAAAGTAATTTGTGAAGCTAAAGTTTTTGATTATTTTACTGGCAAAGTCAGAGTGCTATTTATATAGCATATTGGATTTATTCAGGAAACCATTAGAAAATGCCCCAATAATGAAGGTACAGAACTGTAGTATTTTATAATATCATAGAAAGGACTTTCACTCTTCTGAATGCTTTGAAAATATGGCCCAATATGCTTGTAAGAAATTCTAAGTAGAAGGTCAAAAAGGACCAAATCTTGAGATCCCTACTCTGCTTTTATTCAGGCTTGACTCTGATAAAGTTCTTACTCACTCCTGTGTGGATTTTGCCTGAACAAGCACTGTGCAACACTTACAATGCCAGGACTTAGCCCACAAAAATTATTAGCCCAGGTCACAGTCTAGGCTTTCTTGTATAATTTATCCATCACCTACTTATGTTATAAAAGTGCAGAGGTGATAAAGAAGTCATCTCTCAGGTCATATAGCAGTTTAAACCACTGTGTCTCTGATTAAATGTCATAGACAAAAGAGGATAATAAGATCCAGGGGAAGATGAGAAGAGGAGAAGTAAAAAGCTTGCACAGCTATTGGAAATAAGGCTTACATTATTTTGCTACAGACTCAGTAGGAGTATCTGATCCCTGTTTCTTATGAAATGTAGTTCTGACTGCCCCAAAATTGCTTTAAACATGAAAAAGATGAGACCACTGTGCTTAATAATGCTGTTAACACTGTCTGAAGATTTGTTCCTTCACTGTGGCACACATAAATACTGCTTGGTCTTCATCTGTGCAAAATGTAGAGGTAAACTTTAATTGAGGGCTTTTCTCTGGGGATCGTGTGCATTCAGGGGGAACAAAACTCCTATTATCAGCCTAGAAATATAACAAGTTTGAAAGCATTGTCGCATAAAGATACTGAAACGTCAATTCATGCTTCTGTGACATCTCGTCTGGATTACTGTAATTCCCTGCTTGCAGGTCTCACTGAGGCCTCCTTTCACAAAACAAGAACTTGTACAATAATGCAACCACTGAGATTTTAAGCATGCACAATAGCCAGTCATCGTATGTCTCTGCACTGAGATCTCAGGGCTGCCTGCCATTAGGCACTGGATCGATTTGAAGATCCTGATGATGAGTTTTAAAACACCACATGTATCCAAATGAGTTTTTGGTTCCCTATTGCCCAGACCCTATTTTACCCAAGTGTAAAAAAGTTGGGCTTTCATTTGTTCAGAGCAAGAATTATAAATCACTGTGTCCCATAGCTTCTTCATGCAGCTATGGAACGCACTTTGCCAGAGCAGATTTGGAGTGTCAGTCTTCTCATTGACTTGAGGTCAAGACTGTGGTGGGTTGCTTAACTTACCTTTCTGTCACCAGCATATCTGTTTTTGTCAGGATATATTTAATAGAACATTCTAAGGCTTAATTACTTTTTAAAAACTATTTCAGAGTTGAATCATCCTTGTACTTTACCAGAGGACATTTCAAATGCCAGCAGTAGGGTTGGCATTTCTGATTTTAAGACTTATGAGAAAATATTTGCACAAAGAAATTTAACAAGATTACAAGTGTATACTAATACAGGTGTTGCTCTCTGTGAAAAGGGTTCTCCTACCTTACCTACACTTTTTGTGTATCACAGATAGGATAGAAAAGACATCTTTAGTTATGCAGTTGTGCCTTTCCTTCCTTCTGTATTTTGGAATAGGATACAAACCAATTTGTTTATATTGATTCGTACTTCACACAAATGCGTACAGAATTTGCTGTGCAAACAAGACCCTTTTATTTAAAACAGCTTATAAAAATAGTTTTTGTTTGAAAATTATTGCACGGGTTTATTGGCTTCTATAGTTTGATGAAATATAACAAGGGAAAGTGTAGAGTCCTGCATCTGGGCAGGAACAACCCCAGGTTCCAGTATAGGTTGGGAAACGACCTGTTAGAGAGCAGTGTAGGGGAGAGGGACCTGGGGATTCTAGTGGACGACAGGATGACCATGAGCCAACACTGTGCCCTTGTGGCCAAGAAGGCCAATGGCATCCTGGGGTGTATTAGAAGGGGGGTGGTTAGTAGGTCGAGAGAGGTCCTCCTTCCCCTCTACTCTGCCCTGGTGAGACCGCATCTGGAATATTGTGTCCAGTTCTGGGCCCCTCAGTTCAAGAAGGACAGGGAGCTGCTGGAGAGAGTCCAGCGCAGGGCAACTAAGATGATTTAGGGAGTGGAGCATCTCCCTTATGAGGAAAGACTGAGGGAGCTGGGTCTCTATAGTTTGGAGGAGACTGAGGGGTGACCTTATTAGTGTATATAAATATATAAAGGAGGAGTGTCATGAGGATGGAGCCAGGCTCTACTCAGTGCCAAACAATGATAAGACAAGGGGTAATGGGTACAAACTGGAACACAAGAGGTTCCACTTAAACTTGAGAAGAAACTTCTTCTCAGTGAGGGTGACGGGGAGGTTGTGGAGTCTCATTCCCTGGAGACATTCAAAACCCGCCTGCACACATTCCTGTGTAACCTTATCTAGGTGTTCCTGCTCCGGCAGGGGGATTGGACTAGATGATCTTTTGAGGTCCCTTCCAATCTCTAGCATACTGTGTGATAGTTTCATCTTTTTTGCTTTCCCAGTCCTTCCCTTTTTTGACCATTATGTGATGCTCATGCTATGTATATATTTGCATCTTTAATTCTGAGCCTATATTTTGAAACATCATGCTTCTACTGCTAAACTTGATAAGTGGAAAACATCATCTGCACATTTAAGCTTCATTAAAAAAAAAAAAAAAGAAAGGAAGTCTTGTATCCACGCTGGCTTCTAGTTGCTTAAATCTTATTTAGTATCTTACTTTCCATTGAAATCAATGAATATAGGCAGCTTAACACCTTAATAACTTCATGGATTGGTCCCTATGTGCTTTATCATTCTGCCGTCCTTGCTCACAGCCAGGATACTGTATAATACATTTCTGATATTTTCTAGTATTCAGCTTTCAATACAGGTATTCTATTACATGCCTATGTAATATTCCTTTCAAAGCCAGGATGATACATACCATTTTTTATTTAGCCCACCTTCTAGTTTCTTCTTGTCAATTGCAGTTTTGATGATTGTGACAATATAAGAAATGTTATCCTCCAGCATAACGTATATCATCTACAGTAGGCGAAGAAAGGCTGGAGTATTAAACTTCCTCACAAGTTCAATATGTACTGTTATTAGCAGACCTGCTAAACTTTGCAGCTGCCAAGTGTAAAGCGCTTGGTTTCTCACTTAAGAAATAAGGATGACTTAAAACACTAGGCCATACATTATGTCCCCAAAGACTAATGATCTTATACTTCTGTGGAAGTTTTTATGACAAAAAGAAATCGTTAGCACTGTTACAGACTGAAAGATTTCTTGTGTCATGTCACCTTCATGGATTCTTGTACTTTACATCTCCATTGGTACTAAGCAGGGTTGGATTTCACAAGGTGTTAGGTCTTACTGTCATTTGGAGACATTATACTGCTAACAGTCCTGCTGGATCTTGAGCAGTTTGGTGAAACTTTCTTTTCCACATAAAGTATAATGTCTTTCTTTACTGATATTTGTGTTTGATCCTGAATGTAAAAGAGGATGTCTCATCTTCCTTGCTGTGCCTGTTCACTTGTGCACTGCCTATAGACACATTCGAAGTTTCTCCAGCAGTTAAATTTTCTTTTGTGTTTGTCTCTATGTCGGTATTCAAGGCCAAATTCAGATGTGGCACACGTTACTTAGAACAATTCAAAAGGCCCCCTTAGATTCTTCCAGATCTATTTATACCATCTCTATCAGTGTATAACATAATCTGTAATTTACATACCATGGAATTGCAAGAGGATTTCAATTTAAATAACAGAGACTCTTCTTTCATTTACACCTACTCATGAGTCCTTATTATGAAAGCTGTAGCGAGTTAGATTGACATTTGATGAACAAAGGCCAATTGTCTTCCACGGAAAAGAACAATAGTGCTCCAGCAGTTTTTTGAAGCATATTTTCACTCTTATTGTCATTTTCATCTTCCTGGGCTTGATGAATCCAACATTTCATCCAGTGAATTGATATTGATCCCTGCCAGTCAGTGTTTTTCAGCATTGTGGGGGAGAAGAAAAACTATTCTTACTTCTTTTACTCTTGTAGCATTGCCTGAATATATTTCTGTCTGGTTGGTTTGCAGATTTTGAATGGGGTTTAGACTGTCTCTAGTTTAGTCTGTTCCAGCTTTTTCTCCTGCTAGTTTATTTTTCTTGGTGTAATGCTATGGTGAATACAAATATACCCCTGGTCAGATTGATTCTGGGAACCCAGGAGTTAAGATGTGCAGATATCCAGCAATCATGGTTCTGAGCCAGCTTGTCAGAATCAAGAGTTGCATTTTTGGTTTTTATTTTAAAGGTATGATAAAACCTAACTTGTGTGCTAAATATCCTTCACGCTACTTTCCCTTACTTACTTACAATATAAGACAGTAGTTACAATAACCATTTATTGGGCTGCATTTCGTATGTTTTTTTTTTGTTAGCCATTCCAAGCACATATTCCTTCTGAAAGGCAAAGTATGAGGCAGCAGATTTACAGGCTGAGGGGGACACAGGGGATGGGAAACAGAAGGGAAAACTCAGATGATGTTATTTACCCTCATCAGCAACATAGTAAAGCTACGTTCTTTACAATTCTTACTTCCCAGTCTATGCATGTGTGTTAGAAACATTGTTTAAAGGGCAAGGCCAACTGGCATTAGGTCCTGTCTAATTAGAGGGGAAAGGATTTCCACTCATTTCCCTCTGCTTTGTGGACGTCTGTCCTTGGTGTATGTTATGCCCCATTGCTTCTGCAGATTAGGTGAGATTACAAATGTACAAATGTTGTCCTACTCAAATTGGATAACTGGAGCTGTTCTGATGTTGGACTTAGCAGCTTTCAGCTCTGGTTTGCTTACCCTGTTAGTGACCCGAGGACAGTTTTTCATTATGGCTGCTGAGAGTATTAAGAATTCTCAGTAATGCAGGTAGGCTGCTACTAACCAAAATGTTTCCTTCACATTTGCAGACTTCAGAGTGTCTGTAAAGAAAATAATAATAATTCTCAGTATTTTTTTTTCTCATAATCCTTTGTGCAGCCTCTAACTGTCACTTTGTCTCAGAAAAGCTGGAGTCCAGTTTTGGTAGCATATTTTTTTAAAACAAATACCTTGCAAACATCCATTTTTGGTGTTTTTTCAATTATTTTTTTTTTTTCTGACACAACCCTGTCTTTGTATCATATTAATGTTTCATGACAAAAGTTGCAAGCATAGTTTGGCTTCTCTGCTACCTGTCTGAGTTGGTAGGTAGCTGTTTGCAATCTATGTGTTCTCTACTATGCAGAACTGACAATTAAAGATTCTTATGAAATCCTGCATAGCAGAAGCCCTAAACATAACAACAGTCAGAAATGTTGAATATTCTTTCCAAACTTAGTACTTGATGTTGAAGCAAAGGAGAAATCTCAAACATTTGTATTTCAGATGTTAAAAACAATTGTGTTTCTTCAAGTTCAGTCAAGCTTGAGATAGTACTGAAGTTTATCCCCCACATCTCCTTGCTGTAATTAGTATGGTTTCTTACCAGGTAGATTAAATGGTCTAACACTGCAGAGGCCATCTTGCTGCAGTAAACAATATATATTCTGATTTTATTAAATCTATGGTTTCATATGCCACAGGAAACAAGGTTAATGCCTGATTTGTCTTTCAGTCATGTTGAAATATATTACTTGTGCAGCAATATGGTTTGAATACGACTTGAAGCACAAACTGTCTTTTTAAATCACTCTGAGCCCAGATTTGCATCCTGCTGGGCATCTTCTGCAGTACCCCAAAGAAACTTACTGCCTGTTAGCTTCTAAGGGAGTTAAAAGCGCTCATTAATGCAGGATCTGGCCCTTTATGTTTAGAAAGAAAAAAATATATCTTACCATTAAGGAATGCCTTACAAAATGAAAGGGATGAACTCACTGTGAAGCTACTTTTGTGCTCCTAATGACTGTGTGAGAGAATCTACAGGGATAAAAAGAAAGCGAAGTAAATACAGCAGTGCCCCACTACGTTTCAAAGGCAGTATCGAATCATCAAAAAAATTCTGTGAAAACTAACGTCCAACTAATCCACAAATGAATGAGCTCAGATTATCTGTTTAAAAAAATAATGAATAGACCTGTTCTTATTTGGATGATAAGCATTAAAGATTGTCTCCAATAATTAAGGGTTCGGGGTGTTGCTGTACTCTGGAAACTAAACCTTTTAAATAACTTCCCAGTTTCCAGACCACTGAATCTTTGAAAAGTTAATTTTTGTTATCTCCAAATACAGGAAGCTTAACACAACAATGGCAGTTCAAAGCCTTCCAGGTAAAGAGCCTTCAAAGGGTAATTCGCAATACAAATTCATAAAAGTCAACAGTTTAGACTACTCAATTGCTTTTAAGATTTTCATCAAATGCATCTCAGCAGTTGCAACTTAACCACTGATGCCTCCCAACTGAGTTAAAGTCAGAAAATACTGACAATGTTGCCTTTCTTTTTCTGTGGTTTTTAGGCAGTGAGAGAGAGAAACTGAACTTGGCCTCAATTTACTCTTATCTTTTCAGATCTGACTGAAAGTAAGTGCACAAGTTAAATACTGTGTTTGTTACAAAAATATTGCATTCCACACTATTACTGAGATTTTAAAGTACTAATGAATAGCAAGTTAATTATTGAAATCTAAGTGTATAGATGTTGGCTGCTCTGTGTAATTACAATCCTTTTAAATACAGATACAGGTTCTACCGAGGTTCTTTCCAATGTAATAAAGATGCCTATTTAAAAGATCAAGATTGTTTTAGAAGATATTCAGCATTTTGGGGACATCCTAGGCTTTCAGAAAAAGATGAACAAGCTCCTCATCAATGTGACAGTAGTGTGATTTTTCCATAAACGGTAGTAAAAATTTTCCTTTAAATGCTAAATTGCACCTAAAAAATATGAATTGCAGCCCAGTTTTACTGCTTCATTGTGTGTTACCCTCTCAGAAATAGGGTATTACCAGGTGTATTACCAGAGAAATTAAATTAACTACTCTGTGTCTGGGCTCCTTTCTCTGTTGGGCTAGGCTTTCTAAACAGAGGTTGGTGAATTGAGACACATTTTTAAAGAATTTTATTGTCTTGTTTTGCAAAGTTAAAAATATTATGATTTAACTCTTAAGCAGTTCCTTATCATCACAATACCATGATGTGGGTCTCTTCTTGTGTTACAGATTCTGTGCTCTGTTTAATAGCTTCTGCATCCAAATACATTTATATGTGTGCTTGTATCTGTTTGTATGCATGTGTACATATGTCTGAAGAAACTCGTAGCTGTGATAATATGGAATAAAAAGGTTCTGTATTAATTTAAGGCCTTCGTTATTATTGTTTCAACATTCCCTGATACTGCTGTTTCAAACAGATTCCAGTAACTCAATAACTCATACAACAGTGTAATCTGTTCCTGTGAGATACTCAAATTTGCTCAATAACTAGCAGGCCTGTGCATTAGAATATCAGTGTAATAATATGTATGCTATAATAATAGCAGCAGGGTGGTCATGAAATGAAAATAAGATTTTTTTAAAATCCTGATTATGAAAGAGTAAAAATGTCAGGATTTTTCCAAACCTTTGAACCCTTGATTACAGAAGACTGGTATGAGAAGAGACTTTCTCATGACCTCTTATTTTCTCTCTTTCCACCAGAAAATAAAACCACCACTGCCCTTTCTGTTATTATTTTGCAACTCTTGAACAAGTCAGAAGTATAACAATACAATTAAAGTACTTCATTTTCATTTTTGAGATTCAACTTGGGTTCAGACCCTCTTCTGTTTAGCCTTGAGGAGACAGAGGATTTTCTGTGACTCAATAATCCATAGCAAAAAATCCCATTCTCTCTCTGATAATGCAGGAGGGGATTGTTTACACTGGGAGCTTCCTACCACTTGTAGAAATGGCAATGCAGGTTTCTTTTCAGTTGTGGTTCATTCTAACACATTTCTAAACGGTTAGCACTCTGGGGATGTCTTGGTGTATTGGCTGGGAAAAGCCGATTTCCCCATATGGTAAAAATAGGGATTGTAATTACTGGTTTGTTGTTGTAATTGTTGGTTTTTGGAGTGAGAGGGGATTGATAGAAAGAGCTCTCATTATTATGCTTTGATGGCCAGCCTGGCATCTGCTTTCTTGCTGTACAACTGAACCTTTCTCTTGCTGGCCTACTGCAATTCCTTTGTCAAATGAACCCTGTAGCTGTTGATTCACCTCTAACAATATCCCTGCCATACCCTGATGACTTTCATTGCTCTGCCATTTCATCATGGGATTTGTACTATAAATAAATGTAGCTCCTTGCAGTTATATCATTCAACCAATCTCCCTTTTTAATTTTTGAACTTGAATAATTTACCAACCAAAAGTCCAGTCCTGCAAATACACCAAAGTGAGTCTTTGGTGCTTGTAGAGTTGGCCCCATAGAAATCATCAGAGTATTTCCATTAGCATGGACAAGGTGAGACCCAGAGCTGGTCAAGTAGTCATTAAAAGATAGAAATCATAATGAAATCACTTGAGGTTCGACTGAGAGACAGATTTAGAAAATAAATAAATAAACATAAGATTTCAATTAGGATTTCAGCCGTCAGGAGTGAAAAGAACAATGTGCTAGGATATACTAGGGATTTGCTCTCGGGGATTCATGCTGAACCTATATAACACTGTAGTAATGAAAAGCTGTATATCAGAACATGAACTGACTTCCTGTCAGTCAAAACATTTCCTCTAGCTAACAGTGCAAATAAGAGAGGAATTTGGACCTCATATATGATGTATTAAAATTCTTATCAGGAGGTGTCTATGCAAAGTCAAAACTAATATTGTTTCAGGGGTTTTTTCTTCTCCATTTTTTTTTTCCTTTTATCTTCCTCCTCTTTCCCTCTGCCTCCCTTTAACTATACAGCCAGCATATATTTGGTTTGACTTGGCCTCTGGATTTATCAGCCTGGTTAAGAAACAGAAGTTTTAAAACTCTAAACCAAAA
The DNA here is from genome assembly GCF_028554395.1 of Pezoporus wallicus. NCBI lineage: Eukaryota > Metazoa > Chordata > Aves > Psittaciformes > Psittacidae > Pezoporus > Pezoporus wallicus. The sequence goes on from NW_026640488.1 coordinate 10,312,990, forward strand.
AGGGTACATAGCAGAATTTTCTCCAAATAACCAGATTCATTTAGTGCTTGTTGATTTCATTTTGTGCTTGATTGATTTAGTTTTTTTTTTGTGGGAAACAAGTGAAATTCCACTGGGCTCTGTTTGGAATCATCGGGTATGCAGATACTTTCACAGATATGCTCCTTTCCAAAGCTGATGTCCAAAACTGACTCAGGAACAAACGTACCACTAAAAGGTGGTACAGTAAGTGGGGAAGGCCGTGAGGCTTAGTAAGCTAACCTGAATTCAGATAGAAACTGAGAGAAGTTTGGATTAAGCACATGAGAGGAAAAGAAAACCCAAACTCAAATCCCTTCTTTATGCAATTTCTCTGCAACCTGCCTTGCTTTTGCTATCAGTGGTAAAAACCTTCTCTTCCCTAAGGTTATTACTTAGGAGAAACCAATCTCTGTTATTCCACGCAATTACCTCTGAACATATCTGGGCTCTTTTACTCCATTTCAGACATTCACATCTGTGAGACAATTGCTCCATTTATCCTGACTACTTCTTCCTTCCCTATTTCCTGAGAGCCTCCTCTGGTCCACTCCAGCTACCTGCCTTTCTATTTCTCTGGAGCACTGGCTAACCAGGAAAGGAGGAAAAGCAGATAATTGCACCCTCTTTAGCCACTACAAAATAAGGTCCTTCTACATAAAATGATACTCTCAGCAGACTGTATGGGTATTTAAAAGATGATGATGTATCAATTCTCTGTGCTTCTTTGTTTAGCTCTTGCAAGATTTATGCAGTGAAACTGGATTCAAATTCTGCTCTAAGATGTCTGTATACTGCTCTAACAGGAATTTTGAACCTTACATTGCAAATTAGAAGAAAGAATAAGAATAAGAATAAGAAATTAATTGGGCAGTGATTATTCAATTAGTTCAGAAGCTCCGGTTCAGCCACTTAACTGCTGCTTATTTTATGTATTTAATAATGTTTTACCTTTTTCATTATCTTTGTGTATTGCTTATTATTATCTTGATGTTTCCACCAGTAGACCCTTCAGAACTACAACTAATAATGTTTCATATTATAAGGGCATTTATGCAGACATAACTTGTATCATTTTTTGCCCAATTCATGTTTTCAAGCTTTCTTTTATAACAATAAGGTCTAGAAATACTCAAGGCAATTTTGGTGAGAATTGTTTCCCTACCTTTTATCACAGAATCAACTGTACGAGAGAGTATCTGTGTATGCCAGCTCACTTGCTTTAGATATTGTGTTCTGTGAAAATGAAATGTAGGGAAAAGGGGACTGTGGTTCCTAAGTAGCTGCCTGAGTATCTTGGAAAATGGCAGGAGGGACTTGAAAGTAACTTTCTTCATGTGAAGTTATTAGAAGGTAAGAAAGTATAATTTCTCACCCAGGTTGCCCAGAGAAACTGTGGCTGCCCCATCCCTGGAAGTGTTCAAGGCCAGGCTGGATGGGGCTTTGAGCAACTGGTCTAGTGGAAGGTGTCCCTGCCCATGGCAGGGGGGTTAGAACTAGATGATCCCTTCCAACCCAAACCATTCTATGATTCGAGATAATAACAAGACGGTTTTATCAATGAGCTTAGGTGAACGAAATAGGATTTCAAAATCATCCTAATGAAAAAACAGAAAATAAAATGTGTAAAAGTATAACATCTAAAAGACTTGGAATACAGTTTTGCTATCCCATGTACTTGAAAAAAGGATGTGGAGCCAGACCCATGGCATTAATTATAAATTGAGACATCATTACAGTCAATGATCTGTTTTCAGTAAAAGGCTTAGATTTACAGTTTTGTATTTTTTAATACATATATGTATGCATATATGTATATATAATTGTATACCATATATATGTATATATAATTGTATACCATATATATGTATATATATGCTGTTTTTCTTGGAAAGCATCCATTTTTTCCAGATACCACAGCTTTGTTGCTATTCTAGATAGCCAGTCTCAACAATGCATTTGGAGACACTCAGTGTTCTTGTCCTTGAGAGCCAAACATTTTGCATGTTCTAGTCAAGTACATCCTTCTAAGCCTGACAAGGTCATGGACATTGGCAGAAGCAGAAACCCAAAACAAGGAATACAAGATTAACAATAGACAGTTTTAAATGATAGCAGATTAATTTCTGTAGCTTGAGTAACACTGTCACTTGCAATTAATTTGAACACTGAGCTCACAAGAGTATGTAACAAATACTTTGAAAATGAAAAACAGAATCCAGCAGTGAGCAGTAATTTTATATTTTATTGCTAGATTTTATTGTTATTGGATTCTGCATTTTCTAAATACTATACATGTCATAGAAGCTAGATAGATTATGATCCTAAACGAATCTCTTGTAGATATACTTTGATGTCATTGTTCTATATTACTTTGCTTCCACCATCACAAATATTTTGCTTTAGTATGTACTATGTTAATAACCGTCAAAAAATTACTCTGTGTAGTTCTTCAGCATTCAGTTTTTTCTTAGCTTGTTTCCCTGAGTCCCTTGAGTGGGAGGGATTTTCTTTGCTATATATTACTGGCAAAGGGAGCATCATTCTATCTTTTTCCTAAATTCCTCCTTTTAGACATTCCTACCTTCCTCAATGGTTATTCTTACTGAAGAATCTTCTCAATTGCCAATTTCTTGAAGGCCAAGAACTATTAAACCAGCCAATTTTATGTTTTCAGATTAACTGAAATCCTTCGGTGTATCTGGCTCATTCTATACTCATGTATGGAATAGTCTCCATCTATTGCATTAAAGACAGGTGGGTGCATTTTTCTCTTTTGCCACCTGGTAAGCAAAGGTTAGAGTTCAACTTGTCCCAAATCAGCTTATCCTTCTACGGGGTAGTCAAAGCCCACTTACAAACACTCTGACGCAGCTTTACATTTTTGCCTCCTACCAGCATTCAAACCTGGGTAAATGTCTTTCTCTGTCAAAGCAGCAGTGGGAGGTGAAAATGAAAGTCTTTTTTTTCTTTCCCTGAGAAATTGGACTGTAAAAAGCTGTCAGTTTAAAAATGACATAGTGGCACAGCATTTCTGTAAGGTGGCTCCTTTCATTTTTGACTCCTGCTGTCTCTCTGACAGTTGAAGTTGCAGCAGGAGGTAAAAACTAAAATGAGCACTGCTGGCATTTGCCCTTGAGCACAAAATTAATAATGGAAAAAACAGGACGACATCCAAAACCACCTCGATTCAGGTGTCAGCCAATGAGGTTTCAGTGCTTCCGTAATAAGGTGACTAGAATGATGACCATTATTCCAAATATGATCTTATTCTCTATTACTTGCCTAGCGATGGATCTATTTTCTTCATTTTATATTTGATTCCCTGCTTTGTGGGCTATAGAATATTTTAAATTCTATTAAGCTGTGTGCTATGACTTTATAAGTTTTTTCCTCTGCACCCTAGATGTGGTCAAAATTTTATGGATGTTGTCTTTTCTCAAGCTGTATACCTCTCAACCTTTCTACATGAAGGTTTCAATTCCAAATCACTGTTTGAATATCCTACTATGTGCTATCCATATATATATGAACAAAACTCAGAACCTATTAAACTGATAGCTTTTAGAGTAAACAGCCACAGGATCAAAAAGCTGAGATGGTTTTTGTTCTTGCAAACTCAAGAACTGAACATTTCCTGCGATCATTAAGAAGAAAATGAGTCACTGTTAGGTGGCTGAGAGCAGGAAGAGGACTCAAAATCCTTCAAACAGGATAGGGGTCTTTCTTCTTCTTAAAGGACTTAGTGGTATGTGCAAATTTTATCAAAATAATCAGAAGTAGGCACAAACGGTCTGTTAGAAATGGAGTACAAGTATAGTTTGTTCTGAGATAATTCAGTTGTTTTCTGATTTTAGCAGCATTTTTGTGATTTTTACTCTCTTACTTTTGACTATTTAGGAGAGCTAGTATTTCAGGGTTGCAACTCTTGACTTACTGGGATATGACATGCCTACACCACATGAAGTCACACTGTGTTATTAGATTCATCTGCAGAGCTTATCTTTGAGGGTAACCTGTGTTTGCAGCATGCCTAACATTTCTTAACATAAATTATTTACACTTTTCTGTATTATACACCTTTTCTGTTACCTTTTCACTTCCAGGCTTGGTACTGCTTTTATTGACATACGCTTTTGTTTTGCAGAGATGAAGAAAGGGGGCAAACTGTCAGCAAACCATTGATGGGGATAATTCACAAGTACTGACAAATACACAAAATAAACACATTGTAAAGAAAGCATTTTATTTCTCCTTGCGCTATTGCTTTCAGGCATCACACTAGTCATCTAGCCCACAGCTTAAAACAGCTTTCATCTATTATTAGAGAATAAGTGACTCAAATGCTTCAGCTGAACCCATTGATCTCATTGATTTCAACATCTATTAATGACAAAAAGAGGCTGGACTGGATAAACACTTCTATGTTACAGTGGTTCCTTCTTCAATTTCTAAAAATCTTTTGTTGTATTTTTTAACCTTTTGTGCAGTTTACCTTTCATTTTTGTCTTCTGCTTTTTTCCTTGATCTGTTTGAAAACTTAATTCTATAATCCTTCTTTAATCCTTTTTTTTATACTCACTTACTTTTTGTACTACTTGCTCATCAGTCTGGTTTTCGCTAAAAGTCCATTCATTGTTGGTACAGCCACAGAGCAACTGGGCATATATTAATTATTTTGCATTCTCAATTTCCCCCTGTACTTTCCCACTCTATGACTCTATCCCATCCACTTCCCCTTGTGATTTTCAGTATTTATTCTGATTAGCTGTAGTCTCTTTATGTCCACCTATGTATGTCCACCATCCTACTTAAAAAAGTAAATTGTTTATGATTACTATTGTCTAGCTACTTGTCCTGGGTTCAGCAGTAGCAGTCATTTTTCTCCTTCTTGGTAGCTGGTGCAGTGCTGTGTTTTGACTTTGGCTTGGGAACAGAGCTGATAACAAGGATGTTTTGGTTTGGCCAAGGACTTTGTGAGCCTCATGCTCTGCCAGGGAGGAGGGGAAGCTGGGAGGAAGCAGAGACAGGACACCTGACCCAAACTGACCAAAGAGGTATTCCATACCACAGCACGTCATGCCCAGGAGGTAACTGGGAGTTACCCGGAAGGGCTGGGAGACTGCAGAGTTGGAGGAGGTATCGGTCGGTGCTTGGTCAGGCTGGGGGGGGGTGAGTTATCGGTTGGCTGGTGGTGAGGTGTTGTATTCTCTTCCCTTGTTATTTCCTTTATCATTATTGTTATTGGTGGTAGCAGTAGTGATTTGTGTTATACCTTAGTTACTAAACTGTTCTTATCTCAACCCGTAGGAGTTGCATTCTTTCGATTCTCCATCCCTCTGGGAGTAGGGGGAGGGCAAGAAGTGGGGGGGAGGTGAGTGAATGAGTTGTCTGATTTGGTTTAAACCACGACACTACTCCTTCACATTTGCTGTACATCCTAAGCATGTCTCTGCTTTTCAAAATATAAACATGCATTTCTCCCTTTCCAATTTCCACTTTCAGGTTTTGTGAGTGTTGTATTACTCTTCTGGTATTTTGTCCCAGTTTGTTTTCCCTCATTTTTCCTTTTGCTTAATGTTCTCCACTTAATGATTTGAGTAGCCACTTGAAATATAAATTGCCTGTAGGGGTTTTCCCTTCATACAGCCTTTTTACATGTATTTTAGATTGTCATATCTTGTTACTTGTCATTAATATTTGGCTTCCTTTTGTAAAACTGAATTTCAGGCCATGATTTTGCACAGATACACTTTTTCTGTCTTGTAGCATTGCTCCTTTGAATTACTCATAGAATCATAGAATAGTTAGGGTTGGAAAGGACCTTAAGATCATCTAGTTCCAACCCCCCTGCCATGGTCAGGGATGCCTCACCCTAGACCATGTCACCCAAGGCTCTGTCCAACCTGGCCTTGAGCACTGCCAAGGATGGAGCATTCACATCTTACTTATGTCCAATCTCAACTTGCTTCCATCAGTGGGAGGATAGTTGGGCTACGATCTTAGGTCAAATCATTATGGTTTTGTTCATACAGAGTTTCCTTCATCTTGGTGCTGAACTTAAGTAAGAAGGGTTTGTTTCTCTGTCATTATGTACAATTGTTCCTTGATTATTTTGTTTCATCTTAACTTCTAATTAACCTCACAATACTTTGGTGTTTTGCTAAATTTTGAAATGACCTGCTACATAAGTGTTCCCTTTTCATATACACATCCATAATTCTGACTTTTGAGACTTTTTTTTTTACGCAGATCTTAAAATATCCCACCTCTGGACTTCTTACTCCAATTTAGGGGTTTGTTGCCATAGAAGTGGGAGATATGTGCAAAGTTTCTGCTGTCAGCTTTCAAAGAGTTTGTAGAAATATTTTATCAATACATAAAGGAATTAATTTCCCTGAATTGAGTGTAAAGAAACAGGCTAGTTAGAGAAAATTTACCCTTTTACTTTTTTTTCTTTGACTTCTCCCCCCACCCCCTTGCCTTTCTTTTTTCTTGATTAGTACAATATTCATGTGTACAAGGCTCTATTGTCTTTACTATTCTGTTTCATTTTAGCATTACCTTCTATAGCACAATAGGCCTATAGAGTGCAGTGAGGAGGGATTATCCTTGGTAAAATAAAAAGGATTACAACAAAGCTGAGCCTTCTTAGACCATGCATTGTCAGGTGCCTGCTGAAAATAAACCTACTTTCTGCCTTGGTCTGCAGGGTTGGCTTTCAGCACAAATATTTTTAATTTTTCACTGTATGGCATAGGACAGGAGCAGAATTTGGTGCTAATGGAGCTGAGAGTTGAGCTGCTTTCTGTGGTTCAATGTCTGATTTCTTGAATGCCATCTGCACCATTATGTTGCTGGTAGACACAACAGTTCCTCATGGAAGGGAGACTTGAGGGGATGGTGTTCCTCTCATCAGTGGGGTGCTGTGAAGGACACAGAATGCTGCTCTCAACCGGGAACCTGCTGGTCTCCTCAAACTCCAGTGCTCTCTGATGTGCATAAAGCTGCTTATCAGGCTCCTGCTGGATGGCATGTGGGTGTCTTGTACTCAAGAGCAAATAGACAGGAGCTCAGTGAAAGATGAAGCAAAAAACCCCGACAATACTCAGAGATGCTTATTTCATACGTCTGGTAAATGCATAACCTCTGCGGCAGTAATTGGCTTTCTTCCCCTTGGAAATATGCATTTCCCTGACAACTTTGCAGGGACACAGACATGATGAAATTAGCTGGTTGGTTATTTCTCTGAAAAAGCAGCTCAAATCCAATGAGTCACCCTTCAGAGTCTGACACCCCAAAACCCAGTTTTCAGAAGAGGAAACAAAACCAAAGCTCATCAACAGTGAAATTTACTGATTTAGTTTAATTAGATTTTAATGCCTGGCTTGCACCAACTTTCACTATTGTACCTTGTTTGCTTGCCTGTAACTCATGTACACACTTTAAAAATCCCTAATATACGGTTAATCCTGCTTCCTCCTCTGAATATCTGAAAAATTGAAGGACCTAAAATCATGAGGTATTTCTGAAAAATCCTGACCAATTGCCACTTTAGGTAGTCAATACATGTTGTAAATCAACTATGTTTTTAGTGAGGAACAGTAACAGTTAGAATAAACACCTGTTAGTTGAGTAGACTGAAGACAGGCATTTCTCTTAAACAATCCCATTGACAACAAAGGTTATATGACTTGTATATTTTTTTGTGTATATGTAGATATGTATGTATTTTTAGATATTTTTGTATTCTAAAAAAATCCACAAACACATAAAAGGTCTTCTGTGGGGAGATTGATATACTGTGGTACATCATAAAAACTGATGCTCTGGAAGTTTCCCCTTACGTGAACAGACTACCATGCTTCTTGAACCATCTTGTTGAAATAATGAGCCTGAATATGAAAAAAAATAGGTTCTAGTCTCATAATTCTGAAAATACCAGAATGGTGGTTAAATGTCTCTGTTGTGAGTTTCTGTCAAAGTTACCATGATAAAACCCCATGACAAAAAACTCCAAAATTTCCATAACCAATTGTCTAGCTTGAGATAATTGTTATCCCTGGTCAATAACATGTTTTTTTTCCCCTCGAGGGATATACCAAGATTAATACCAGTTGTGCATAAGTAGTATCTGATAAGCTTTAATAAGGTAGTGTGCTTTAATAGGGTACTGTATAGTGTTATTATATTTACAAGTGCAGATTTTATTGCATATGTTAAAACAAATATGGATAAATTTTCTGTAATGGAAAGTTATGGGAGGATAACAACATCTAAAATAAACTTTTTGTTTGTTTGTTTGTTTTTTTAACTAGTATATTGCTTTTAGGAAAGGGTGAAAGTGGAGAGAGGAACAGCAACAGAAAAAAAAAAGATAAAGATATTTCTGAATTAAAAAAAAAAAAATAGTATTGCATTTGTCCCTACTGAATCAGTCACTTTGCAGAGACAGGGCATCAATATATTCACACTGAAGGAAGCGTACATTATGAAGTGGCTGTTACACTTCATCTTAAGAGACATGTGGTTTCTTTTTGGTAATTATAATACATGTATTCAGATGGCAAGTCTTGTCCTTCCTAATGCTGCTAAAAGAATATTTCAAAATATTGGAATAACCCCATTCTTAGGGATTTTGTAAGCACACTTCTTTTTCCTACCTTGTCATGAACTGCACTTTTTCAGCTCTGGCGAATGGAAGACAGTCTCATTTATTTGTAGCTTATATAATTTCACCTCATAGACTTTTTTTTCTTATTCTTTCTCTTTGAAGTCTGCAAGATAGAGCAAGATAGAGCTTACAAGATGTACTTACCCAGTAAAGTCACAAGCGTTAGCTGTGGCAAAGTTCTGCCAGGCCACCTTTCATCTTACCGTCAGAAGGCAGCATAGCCTGGTGCTCTGGCTCTTCCTGCTCTGGATGGGATACTTGCCCCCATCCTAAAATATGCTCCAGGAAAGACACAGCCATGGGAAGGAAACAGCTACATTTGATAGATTCTCTAGTATGTTTTAAAGCAATATTATTTTTGCTGTCGGTCATAGTTACTGAGGAGAGCAAAGGGAAAAAGTGAAAAAGCACGAGTGTGATACAAGCAGAGGGAAAGGGGCTGTGTCACAATGAGGCGTGGCTGTCTCTCCGTCCCCTTTCCTCCTGGAATTGATGAAGCTAGAGTATGGCTTAGGACTTGGAAGATATTTTTATCTTGTGAATTTACATCCCTTGGCAGCAGCTGGAAAGATCTACAGCAATCTGGAAGCTTAACATATTGGGACTTTTAACTTACCCTTCTGTGTTGCGTACTTTTAGATTCTGATATCTAGGATTCCAACCCTGCATGAGCTTTTTCAAAGACACCCTGTTAGGTGTTGTAGAGCCTTGGTGTCAGCAGAATAGATTGAGGTTGCCTTGCCAGGCTATGTAAAATAAACCTAAAAAACAGGTCACCATGAGAAATTTGCCTCCTGGTAGGTAGAGCCTCTATAGGTTCTCTAAGGCATATGTTGGAAAAGAGTCTACCTGTTGGTGTTTTCATGGTTTAATCCCATCTGGTGACTCAGAACCATGCAGCCACTCACTCCTCCCCCACCCTCTCTGCCTGGGATACGGAGGAGAATTGAAGGAATGTAAACCCCACAGCTGGGATAAGAACAGTACAGTAACTAAAGTATAATACAAAACTACTACTACTAATGATAAGGGAAATAATAAGGAGAAAGAATATAAAGATAAAAAGAGAAAGGAAAAAACCCCAATAAACACAAGTGATGCACAGTACAATTTCTCACTGCCTGCTGACCAATAGCTAGCTCAACCCAAGCAGTGATCTGGGCCTTCTGGGTGACTCCCCCCAGTTTATATACTGGGCATGACATGTTGTGGTATGGAATACCCATTTGGCTAGTTTGGGTCAGGTGTCCAGTCCCTGCTTCATCCCATCTTCCCATGCCCCTTCTCACTGGCAGAGCATGAGAAACTGAAAAGTCCTTGATCAGGGTAAGCATTACTTAGCAACAACTAAAATATTGGTGTGTTATCAGTGTTGTTCTCAGAATAAAGCTGAAACACAGCACTGCACCATCAACTAGGAAGGAAAAAAATAACTGTTACAGCTGAACCCAGGGCAGTGTTATGAATAGTGGAACTGAAAAAAGTTATTCCAAGAGCAATGCACCAGAAATAACTTTTTGAGTTGTTTTGCTAAATGCAGCATAAGCCTTAGATCAATGAGTCCTGTCATGATATAGGAGTTACTTGGTGAAATTCTGTGGCTTGTGCAATAAAGGAGGCAGAGGTGACTTGGTGATGATAATAGTATATTCTGCTGGCCTTAAAACTTAAGCATTTAGGAAACATCTTTTCCAATCTGAGAGATACAAGGCTATATTTTAAAAAAGAATCTGCAAGGCTGTGTATGCCTTCCAGAAAGCATCTTGCCATTTTTCATTTTCTCCCTGTTAGAAAGGCTGATTGTCATTCCCTTGTAATTTCTACTTTGATAATGTTAAGAGCCTGATTTTGGTATAGATACGTTCATCTATTATGTTTTATATATATCTATATGCCTGTCAAGCGCTGAATTTAAGTGGCAAACAAGTAAAGCAAAAATCACATCCTTTCTTTTGCTATTCCTGTTAGCACTGACACATATTTTGGAGACCCAGAAACCTAAAATAGACCTTCTTTACAGATTGTGCTACCCACCTTTTCACCTTATTCCTGTGAACCTCAGTTCAGTAGGCTTTCTTCCACTGATTCACTACTCTTTGGATCAGCCCATATTGCATTTGATAACTGCCAGCTAAGTAAGTTGGGGTACACTGGGGTCCAAGAGAGCAGTGAAGTGTTCAGATAGGTCTTACAAATAGGTTCGAAACAAAGGAAGAAAAGTAAAAGGTTGCTTCAGAGGAGAAAGTCAATAAGACTGCTTCCCTTTTGGGGATTAGTACTTAGCAGTCTATAAATTGGCTTGCATCAGCCAAGTACAGTACAAAATGTACTGCAGAGAAGAGCAGCTATTATGTACAGTAGCCATTTCACTGATTGCAATCAATGTCACGAATTAGAGTGATTTCCTGGCTTGAGATATGTCAGAGCTAAAGTTTGTGTTGTGCTGCCTGGACACCCAGCTTCTAGGCACTCTATCTTACCCTTGGCAATTTTCACTTTTTGTCTTTCATATTTTGCAACTGGATCTGTGCTTGTTTTTACCATGTAAGTGTGGACTGCTCATAATTGCATCCAAGGAGTATTCATCCAAGGAGTATTCAGTATTAAAAAGAAGCTCCCATCATTACTTCTTTAGCTTACACTGATATATATCTTTTTTTCCATCCCATCAGCAGAATCTCTGTTCAGAAGTTGCAGATCTTTGTCGACATTATCCAGACGTTTGAGCTGAAATGTTAATACACCTTTGTGCTTGCCTCTTGTTGCCTTATTCCTTTTCCAAATACCTGATAATGGCTTTTGCATTCCATTCAAATGTCCTAATATTCATGCCATGCTCTGCACACCCTTTCTGCTGCATCCATTTGATTAAATACAATTGTAAAAGCAATCTTTTACATGCTGTTTCACTTATAGTTTTTTTTTTATTTTGCCAGGTAGGACTTCAGCATTCACACAAGGACAAACACAGAGCTTCTGTATGCACTGAAGTAGTGTGGTGTAATTAGAAACACTTGGTCACTATAGGGAGATTAGTGATGAGCTGCTTTCTTGTACCTTGCAGCAATGCACTGTTTTAGTGGATTAACAGACTCTACATCCATGGCATTAATCAAGAGTAGCTGGTACACAGTGATTTCATGCTTCAGCCTGCTGTGTGCTCAACAGTTTATGTAGGAGATCCCTGACATTTCTTACTAGGGAACAATTAGATAAATGGTAAATAAATGTTCGCATGAACAGGCAACAAAGGGAAGTTAAGAACGATTATTTTTATGAACAAAAGGGTCAGCACTTCGGTGTTGGATTAATTGTTATTGAAGTAAGTGACTGGAAAGATAGATAAATGACATAATTAATTTCCTAGCAATTTAGGAATTGTTAGGTATGGATTGTCAGCACTGCAGAGTGAAGTTAATGCTTGCTTTCCTTAGCTTTTCTCCTGGAGTCACTTCTTCCACTTTGAAGGGTGCTTAAAAGTAGGTAGAGGTCTACTCTAGAGCTTTGAGTTTATTTGCGCTACATCCTAATGTGCTCACTTAGAATGAAGATGCATGTCATTCTCCTAATGACCAAGTTGCTACTACTTTTCCACAATAATTAAGATTTCCTGAAAATGATGCCATTTTCTCTGCAATTCATTGTGGAGTCTTCTAGAGTAGTCACTTCATTACAAAGCAAAGAGCCATGGGATACAGCTTAAATATTTAGTGAGACATATGGAGAAGTGTTTTACTGATAGGAAAAGGTTGTTTCCTTAGTATTATACCGTATGTTGCTCTGATGAAATGAGTTTTTGTAGTATGCAATGGAAAGCTTTCCAGACTAGCTCCAGAGCTGCTGGCGTATCTATGCAATGAACGGCAGAACCTTCTCAGAATCCTAGCCTGGGTAGCAGATGTCTAGCTGGCTCCAGTGCCATGCTCATCCAATGCTTTCACTTCTTGTTCTGAAAGTGGTTGGACTGGGCTGTGAGATGGATGGGCACCATCCCTGCTGCAGCAGAGCATGTACGCAACTGAGATGAGCATTCAGCCATGGCTGCTGCTACTGGTTACCTGTACGAATTCTACCATGAACCATATAATGCCATTGGCATATGCGGGAATAAGATCTAGTCTTTCTACCTATTCACTGGACTGCATGTCAGCTTAATGGCACTTTTTCCCCTGGTTTTTTACTTCCTCGCGCAGAAGTTCATTGCAGTTATAGGTCTCCATCTTTATCTGACATCTCCAAACCTTACACTTTAGCATGTTAGTGAGAAAACAAATTAAAAAGCAATTCATAAGAGAGAGGCAGATCGTTGCCTACCATACAAAAGGAACTCTATATGCACACAGCTGTCACTGGCCACAGCTAAGCAGGATGATGACAGTCTTTGCACATTTACACTCTTATCACTCTTGAGTTCTTGATTTTTGAAGAATTCTTTGAATCTGGGAAAGAGTTTATGAGGATGAAAAAGGAAGGGACTTGGAGAGATATATTATAATGTCTTCCTGCAGAATGTGATGATTTCCTGAAGCAGATTAAGAGAGGATTAAAAGAATATGGCTCAGAGAATTTAAATGGTGTGATGATGTGGACTAGAATCCAGAAGACCATTTTACAACCTCTTAAAAATAAAGGAGGGTGGGGAGAGGGTGAGATGAGACGCAGAATGTGGCCCCAAATAAAAACCATAGCAAGAAGTATGTGAGGACCATCTCCTTTATTTCTTCCTTACAAGGTTTACAGCAGTCTTCCTCACAAGTAAAGGCCTGTCTACTTTATTACCAACTGATAATAGATAACAATAGTGCAATTCTTTGGCCTTACATGGATTTCAGGGTCATTTTTATCTAAATAAAAGTGACCTTGGAGGGACATGCTTGTGGGTCTTGACAATTTCCAAACAGAGGCAAGTTTCAAATTCCAGCCTGTGGCTTTATCAGATTGCTCCCGCCTCTTTATTTCCTGGGGTATAAGGAGAATTATTAGGCAAAAAGATAGTGGTATTAAGAAGTGAAGTAAAATAGGAGTATCACGGCTTTTAAACAGGTACCTCTAGAGCTTGCAGATAAGGCTGTAATTGCATAAGTTAGTTTCCTTGGCATCTTCTGTCATCCTTTTTGTTAGGGTAGTTTATCAAGAACTGAAATCAAATGTAATGAGAAGATACAATCAGTGTGGCTCCTAAGAGGTGGAGTTACCCAGTCATCCACATAATTTCCAGCTTGAATGTTATGTTAGGAAATGAGAAGCCAAACAGGGAAGAATATTTCAATATGGGAGCAGCAGCCAAGAAGGAGAAAGTATTTAAACTAGGAGGATGTGTGCCCTGATTCCAAGGGATGTCAGTTTTATGCAAAAAAGATGGGGAAGTATGGTGGAATGGAAAAACATTTCTAATTTGCTTTCTGATGACAGATGAAAGCGATGTTATATGATATGAAAATGCAAAGGTAGCATGACTTTGCACCCCCAATGGAGTTCAGAGACAGTTCTGTGCTTTAAAATGTGTAGCTTGTCTCTGCCTATCTTATTTCTGACTACAGTCTGATAACTTTGATCTCTTTTGTATTGCCATTTTAGTTTGCCTTCCCTTTTTGTTTCAGTCACCCACTAGCATATTCTCTGACCTCTTTTCCCACATTGTGACACAAACTGTCTGGTGTTTAATTTATTGAAAGATATTCTCATGTAAAATCTCCATTTATTTAGTTTGGGCAGGCATATTTAATTCTATAAGAAGTCTAAGGAATCTAAGCCCAATTTTGATTTTGACCTTTTCCTCATCCCCTCTGCTTAATATTTGTATATATGTATATATATTCTTTTTTTCCCCAATCCATTTAGTTAATAAAGTGGGCATTCTCTTGTATCAGAGGAACATTTTTGACCTTTGGAAATGCAAAATTAGAATAATTGAGGGAAATATAATATATACATATAATAAAAAATACTGCAATTAGCTAGTGAATATCTATTATATATCTCTATCAAGAAAATCCCAAACTGAAATCATGACTGAAAATTTCAAAAACACAGAATCTGTAGTGCCCATGAGGTTTTAAATATCTGCTTCAGCTCTCTGCCATGTAGTTGATTTAGACACATGATGGGATTTATTTAAAGGGACACATCAACCTGAAAATAACAGTGCTGTCTGAAAAAATTGTTACCGAGTGTAATTATAAGTAACAATTGAGGTTACTATAACTGAAAAAAGGTTATTGAAAAAATCTCTACCTTTTTGATTGTTTTACTTTGTGCATTTGACAGCTCTCTGTAATAATGATAATACCTACCTTTTAAACAGCACTTTTCATCAGTAGCTTTACAAAAATATGGTCCATTTCCCTCTATGTATAGACATTACTTCTGTTTCCTCTACAGTCGGGCAATTTCTTTCGGCCTGAAGGACTTATAAACCTCAGCTCAGAATGAAGTAAAAACACAAAGCATTTTATGAAATGACATATGTACTATTTTAAGAAAGATCACTATCAGCTGGGTTCAATTAGCCACATTATAAAGAAAAGGTTGAAAATATCTCTGAGATTGTAAAATGGGAACAAGTTGATCATTTAGTATGTTAATTTAGAATCTGTCTCTGATTTCTGACATTCTTAAGTTATTTTCTGAATTTCATCAAACACATCTGGCACTGTATTAGGTATTCAAGAAGAGAAGGTCACAAAGTACTATCAAAATCATATGCATATTCAAAATAATTTGACTGGACATCCTTCATGCTCATAAAGACAAAGACACCTAGAAACAAAGGCTTTTCTTTCCTAGTCTCATGAAAGCCAATGTTTTCTTTCTCCTTTCTCTCTAGATTTCCTAATTTAGAATTCTGAGTTCTTAATTGCTTGCTGCTATTGTGTTCAAATCCTTGCATTCCCAACTTGCAGTGAGAAAATGTTTTGACTCTTGAAGTTTGTGAAGGTTGTTGCCTTTGTGGAAGAGTGCACATGAAATACCTCTTTGTTGAAGTGGTGTAATAAATATATGGGACAATGTCTGGTACATTTTGCTTTTCAAAAGACTTTAGATCTTGTAACTAAACTCTTTTAGAAGCTTTTGCCATGCACTCAATAACATGTTCTGCTTTTTTTTTTGTTAGATTCATCTTTTTGGCCTACTTTTCAACCTATATTTTAAGTGGAACTCAAACTCTTTTCCCTTTCCTTCTATTTGCTGAAGCTAGCAATCCCATGCTGAGTAAATAATCTGTAGTCCATGATCTACTATACTATCAGCCTTGTTATCCTGGCTCCAAACCCCAAAATACTGGGTATCTAGCTGGCAAGTATTCCCAGGAAGGCTTCCTAATGACCTTCCCCACTGGTTACTATCATCATTGCTTATACACAGATAGAACTACCTTGTAATACACTGACTATATTTGGAAAAATTAATTGGGAGTTCTTACGGTGTTTTTGTTAGGAAAAGTGACATTTTTGAAGTTAAGAAAAATATCCCAATTCACTGTCTTTCTTAGATTTAACAAAACATTGCTAGAGAAAATATATTCCCAGATGTAATGGTACTTCATTCTCTAGCAATAAAAGCAGCTTGGGATCCAAATCAATCAGCAGATCAGATTATTGTAGTCATTTGGCTGCCCTGCCATTTTTTAAATGCTTTTGACTGCATTTATAAAGCATTTAATATATGCTTAAGTGTAGTGCAAACATATCATTACGTATTAAATTAAAGAACATAATGAAAAAAACGTTTATACATACATTAGATATCAAGAGGATGGAAATTACCCTTAAACTGGTAAAATGTTATTTCAGCTTAGCTGGTAAACCTACCTATAAAACTTATACTTTAGTAATCTAATTTAAAAAAATTGTGAACTCTGTTATCTGGACTAGATAGAAGAGTTTATAATTTGGCTACTAAGGGTTTAACAGGGTCTTCAAGATTAAGAATGGGGGGGTGTAGTGCTTTTAGTATTTTATGTTGTCCCTGGATAAATACAAAACCATCGAGATCCTTAATATGTAGGAGGACATGAGGAAAACCAAATTGTTCTGCACTGCTGTCTGCCCAGGCATGCAGGTGCAGACAATGTCCTTTCATCTGGATGTCTGTGAACTGAGCTTTCAAACAGGAGTGTACTTATGTCTAGGTCAGCCATAAAGCTAGAGCTTAAGTGTGTCTTTAATGATGCACAGGATCTAGGTGTGGATTCTGGCTATTAAAAAAAGAAAAAGCTCAATTTTTTTAGCTTTCTGAAAATAAAAATTTCATTTTCTTCTGTCGCAGTTTATCATGTTCCCCTTTCCTATCAGTCAGGAGGCTAGCAAACACTATAAAGGTCTTTTATACACAAATCACCTAACTAATTATACTGCCAAGTATGCAGCTGTGGCAACTGATAGATTTTTACCTGAGAGTTATGAATTCCATGTTTAAAGCTGGAAACTGTGATAGGTGAAAAATCTATAGAAAGGGAAACATCTCAGCATAATTTTCTGAAATAAGCCCCCAGAAGGGCCACTTTGGTACACTGGAAGAGGTTTTCCAAGTGTCAGAACCAAGGCTGAAGTGGCACACTGAGATGCCCCCTGACACACTCCATTTGCAGTATGGGTGTGGGGTTCTACAGCAGCAAGCTCTTTACAGTTGTGTGATGGATGCCTCAGACCACAAAAAGCTGCAAATCTAGCAGTGACAAAATGCAATGTGGATGTACAGTTGTAGAATAATAACATCACTGCAAATTAGATGGCTGCTCTTCCCTCTGCACTGCCTTGTTCCATAGTGTGAGAACTTCTAGTTGTCACAGGCTAGAACGGCAAAAAATCCTGACCACACCAACATCTGACTCAGACATGTATCATCCATGGAAGCATGAGAAAGGAGCAAGAACTGAGCCTCCAGTAAAACTGGAGAGACATTTTTTTTTTGTGCAAAACAATTATGATAAGACTTCATTAATCCCTCATACACAGGAAAGCTGATTGGGATCTGACCATAACCTTGACCTCACTTCTTAGAATTGCAGCACAGAAGACAATACATGAGAGTAAGCAATCAGCTAGGTCAAAGTAGACCTATAAGCATGAATGTTACATTCAATAGGGAAACATGTCCTTGTGAAATCCTATTTTTGTAATGATGGACTGAAATGAGCTGCAATTATTTTGGCAGGATGTTCAGAGAAATCCTTTCAAAGAAATCAATTGCTGAATGTGATGAGATTTTTTTAAGAGAGCTTTTCAGATTATTTTTTTTAACGTTGAAAAGACACACTGAAGCGAATGAATAATTGGCAGAACATGGAACATGTAACATGCTGTGTAAGAACTGGATTCATTCAAATCATCAGTTGTCAGAAATGAGTTCCTATACCAGGGACCTTACAATTGAGAATGCAAAGACAGAATTCTAACCTGGTTAACTTGGGTTCTCTGCACTGTGGGATTGAGGAAAGATGGCACATTTATTCAGTTGCTCAGCTGAGGTTTCATTTGTTACGATTTAGGTAGCAGCTGTTTACTGATGTTGTAAATATGATTTGGGATACTGTGTGTTTTCAGGGCTGGTCTCCAAGGTTAGCATCTCAGACTCCTTGTGCTTAAGAATTCAAGGAACTCAGAATGATAACTTACAGAAAATCGATAGCCTCTTCTGAAAAAAAAAAAAAAAAAAAGAGTTGGGGAAAAGAAGTTACATGCCCTTAAAAATAAAATAATTGCAAAAGTATAATCATGCTTAATGGAAGGTTTTCAGACAGTTCTTAAGAGAAATTACATCTGATCACACTCTTCTAAGAGCTCCTGTGAAACTTATTTAAAACTGAGAAAACTGATTTCCAAAGTAAGCTCACTGATAAAAGAGTTGGTGTTGCAGATGAGAACAAAACTCAGAGTGTGAAGGCCCTATTGCCTTGCAGTTGCCAAGTGAGTACAAAAGGCAGATGAAACACTACAGCTCAGGCTAGTATCAATTCACAATCTCTTTGCACAGGATTTTGTTATTTTACTGGGTTAAAGTCATCAGAATATCTGCTTTTCTCTTTCAGAGTTTTCATTCTTTGTTTTTGTTTTGTGAAGGTTTTTATTTTCAGCCCTGAAAGCAAAGCCCAGATAAGGACTTTCTTTAATTCTTTCTTCTGGGATTGCTTTCATCTGACAGAATATTGGTTCCAATTTATGATTTCCTTGGCAAAGAGCCATGCCACAACATTTCTGCTTTTCCAACATTCCACCTTCTCAGTTAACACTTTGTATCCTGAATCTCAAAAGAGGGGACATGACTTCAGTGTTATCTTTATATGTCTGAAGTTGACAGCATCAGAAGATCCCAAATTTGGACAAACACATATTTGGAAAATAGTACTGTGAGCAATTTTTTTTTGCCTCAAATGCACTGCTAAATAGAAGAAAAGCAATTTTTTAGCTCTGAGCAATATGTAAATTGGTCTGACTACTTTTTCAGAGATATTTAGATAATCTGAGGCTTGGTGTTGATATGCACTTTTCAATTCTGCTCTATATTTCTGCTTGCAAAGACTTTCATAATGTTTAATCATAATTTTATGTGTAAGGTAGACTTCTGCTATCAATACTATCTACTATCAATACTATCACAATTGCCATTAATACTGACTTGAATTTTCAAAGCATTTGGAAATAATAGTTCTGTACCAGATTCTCATCATATTCTGGTAAAAATAAAAATAAATTTTTACTTGCAAGAGCTATAAGTATTCATTTGATGATATTCATTTGAAAAATATAAAAACTTGATGTGAAAAAAAATCAAAATTAGTGTTTCCTGACATTAACTAACAATTTCAAATGTGAGATAGCAACTTAATGATATATTTGAGTAAAATAGTTTGGATCCCTGAAACACGAAATAAGATTTTAGTCCCTTATCCTGAAGTACCATTCTTTCACATTCATCATTTGGTATTCAAGTTTCTAGCTTCAGGGTCACCCATTTAAAAAGAAGGTCTTCCTCACCTACTTTCTGATAGCCAAATCTTTAAATTTGAAAGAGATGACTAGAAGCAGTATTATACCAATTGTATACTACTTTCTTTTCCTACTTTATTTTCTTGCTTTCTAAGGGTGTAAATTCCTGCAAGATTTTTCTTTGCCACACTGTTCAGAAAGTAATATACTTATGAATAGTATGTGTGTTTTTATGCAAGGAGAAAGTGTGACTACAAAGAGAAAAGTGGGGGGGTTGCAATTTTTTATAAATTTAAGAAGTAACAGCTTAAAAAAGTAAGATTTTTCCTGTGTTTTTAGTGTCTGTCTCAGAGGCAAGCAGACCTGGATTTAATGTACACGAAACAAAGTTCTGTGGGAGTTCTGCCAGCATCAATGTGTGTAAGCTGTCAATGTTCTCAGAGTTAAGAAAAGCAAATCAGTATAATAAATCAACAAACAGTGGTTGGTGAATGATGACAGTGACTAATATGTGGATATTTTGATTAATAGGATCTCAGTTTATATGCACATGCTCTTACACACACTCATGCACTTTTCTGGCATGAGAAATACTTTCCCATCTTTGCTTTCAGCCTGAACCATTGTGTGTATGTTGTACAGTCATCTATTTTTATGCTCTCATCTATGATGTTCATTATGAATATGGGTAATAAAGAGACGACTCCTTGTTTTAAGGTAAGAGTTGATGAGGTGTTTTAGCTGTTCCTGATTGCATCCATCATGCAGATGAAGATGTCTGTTACAAATGCAGATAATCAGATCTTACAGTCAGAAATCTGAATAGTTTGAATACATAGAAGGTAGGCAACTGTTTTCAAAAAGTGCTTTTTTTTTGACAGCTGGGACTTGTAAAAAATATGATGGTGAGTGTACGATCAGATAATTTAATACTTTTGGTGAATAGTGACGTTCATTGAAGGTTAAGTTAAACAGTTAAAGCAGATATCGTATTTTCTGCAAGGAAGATGACTGTAAGGAACAATGAAGTGTTGATTGTTTTCAAAAAGGTGGTCTACTTTTGAGATATTATTGTGATTTAACCCAGCAGACAGCTAAACACCACACAGCCTTTTGCTCACTCCCCCTACTCAGTGGGATGGGGTAAAGAATTGGAAAAACAAAGGTAAAAATCTTGGGTTGAGATAAAGACGGTTTGATGTGACAGAAAAAGAAGGGAAAATAATATTAATAATCATTGTGTTAAAAGAATTAGAATATAGAAAACAAGTGGTGCACAGTGCAATTGCTCATCCACTGACTGATGTTCCCCCAGTTCTGAAGCAGCAGCCACTGACCAACTTTTCCCCTGGTTTCTGTATACTGAGCATAACATCATATGGTATGGAATATCCCTTTGGCCAGTTGGGGTCAGCTGCCTCTGTGTCCCCTCCCAGCTTCTCATGCCCCCAGCCTCCTTGCTGGCAGGGGAGTAAAGGAAGCTGAAAAGCCTTCAGTTTAGTGTAAGCACTGCTTAGCAACAACCAAAACATCAAGTTTGTTACCAACGTTCTCATTCTAAATTCAAAACACAGCACTGCGCCGGCTACCAGGAACAAAATGAACTCTATTCCAGATGAAACCAGGACAGATATGTAGAATTCATGAGTGATAATAAGAATACTGCTATCGTATACTGGAAGGCTGCTGTAAGGTTTCCCCTGAGCCTTTTCTTCTCCAGGCTGAAAAAGCCCAACTCTCTCAGCCTAGGAGAGGTGCTCCAGTCCTCTGAGCATCTCTGTAGCCCTTCTCTGGACATCAAATCCATGCCTCTCCAGTTTAGAGACAATGATGCCGTGCAGGACAGTGTCAAATGTTTTGCATAAGTCCAGGTAGATGATGTCAGTTGCTCTTCCACCAGCTCCGTGGCCCGATCACAGAAGGCCATCACATTTTTCAGGCACATTTTTTCCTTAGTGAAATCATGTTGACTGTCACCAATCACCTCCTTATTGCCATGTGCCTTAGCATAGTTTTGAGGAGGAGCTGCTCTATGAGCTTGCTGGGCACTGAGGTGAGACTGGCAGGCCTGTAGTTCCCTGGGTCTTCCTTTTTTAAAAACTGGGGGTTATATTTCCCCTTTTCCAGTCAGCAGGAACTTTACCGGATTGCCACAACTTCTCAAATATGATGGATAATGGCTTGGCAACTTCATCCGCCAGTTTCCTCAGGACCTGCAGACGCATCTCATTTAGGTCCCATGGACTTGTGCACCTTCAGGTTTCTTATATGGTTGTGAATCAGATTTCCTACATCAGGTGGTTCTTCATTCTCCTAGTCCCTGCCTTTGCCTTCTGCAATTTTTGCAGTGTGGCTGGAGCACTTTGACACATACCAAACAAGTACTATGACTTGTTTGGTATGAAAAAGATCACAAAGCTAGACTCAGCTGGATGACCTGCAGTTCGCAGTGCATCCCATGCAATGCAATCAATAGCCTATAGAGTCAGACAATCATTCAGGTCTTTGCAGGCAAAGCACTCCTCAAGCAAATGTACGATGGATACCATAAATTATCAAAATATTTGGGAAGAAGGCAAACAGTAAGTAGGGCATAAAATGGACAGTTTGGCTTATTTTGGTGTAACTCATCTAGACTGCTCTTCTTTGCACTGTGAAGATAATAATCTGCTGAAAGGAGATTTAATAGCAGGTGGAAGAATAGAAAAGAAGGCTGAAATACCTCTGATGCCCTCTATTTGAGAATGAACAATATAATTTTTTCTATCATCTGTCTTTCCCTACTCTTTTTTTTTCATTTGACTGAAACAGCTAGGAAAGTCAATGTAGCTTATCTACCTTCCATGTTTGAAACAAAGCTGTGGTTTAGCAGTATGGCTATAATTCATCAAATGAACAGAACTGGTCTGTTGTGAATGACTATTCATGCTTCTGAGCTTCTACATTTTCAGTTGAACTGGTTTCCTGTCTAATATAAAACTTTTTTTCTCAGAAGGCTCTGTGGCTCTTCTTCAGAGAAAGTCTGAATTCATGGCTTACCTCATAGGTAGAAAAGGGTGGTGGTGACCACAGAACTTGTTTGGGATCATGTCGGAGAAGCTGATACTTTGCTGTATGTTAAGGAAGTTACACAGACGTTCCACATGGGATCATTAATCTGTTGAGTGGGAAACAGACTGGACTTCTTTTCTGTTTGTCTCACCGAGCTGCATAAGGTGCAATTTATGTCATGCCATAGTTTTGTTGTCATGGCATAGCTCCACTAATAGCCTGGTGATTCCTTCTGAACTTCTTGCTTTCTCAGTGTTTATTAGGAAATTAACATTTTTTCTCTGTAAACAGCTGTCAGTCTGCAAGTTACAGAGCCTGCAGTCTCCTCATGAGGAATAGATTTTTCTCCTGCAAGAAAGGACATGTTTGATTCATGCTGGCATGTGGGAGAGCCAGGCTAATACAATGTCAATGCATTTAGATGCAGATAGATGGTTTGTGGTAGTTCATTAACAATATCA
Organism: Pezoporus wallicus; assembly: GCF_028554395.1. Lineage (NCBI taxonomy): Eukaryota > Metazoa > Chordata > Aves > Psittaciformes > Psittacidae > Pezoporus > Pezoporus wallicus. The sequence goes on from NW_026640488.1 coordinate 10,336,122, forward strand.
ATTTGTTAGTGTAAAAATAACTGTGATTTTGTGCATTTCCTTTCTGTGGTGATTAGGTGCACCCTAATCTACAGCTACAGCTTGCTAGATCTTGCTGTATTCATAGCTCCCAATCATATAGAGTCTGTTTACTTAATACACACCAGTTTGCATGAGAGCGACAGGCAGTCTTATGTTGTCAGGGCTTGCAGGTCACAAGAACTGTGCTGAATCTTAAGTTACAGGCTGTTCATACTCCTTACTCCTACCTGAGACGGAAAAACACCCTGCTGTAGTTAAAGTGCCTTTAGAAATTCATTTTGCAGAAATCACATTTGCTTCAGACAAAACTTGTAGATGCTTGCAGCATTAAAGATTGAACACAAGTCAAAACCAGCAGATAGCAAGCTTCAGATCAGCCCCAAACAAAAATCCACTGTAGAATCAGAAGGTCATGATAAAATTGAAGCCATTCACCAGAAGAATGTAGTGCAACATAATTTTCTACCATGCTCAGTGCTGCAAAATCAGAGAATAAAAACAAAAGTTGCAGCTTAAATCCCATAAAGTACTTCATCTACTTCAGATCAGAAAACAGTACTGTGGATTTCTAACAAATAAATTCTACTGAAACAGAAATACAACAGTCAATTCTCCTCATTATGTTAGGAAACAGAATGAAAGTGGCAAATAAAGTACTGGCCTGAGGCCATCTTTCTCAGGATAAAGAAGCTGATTTGTGTTGTGGAAAGCCCAGTATTTTTCTTCTTTTAAACTTCCATAATTGAACTCCTTAGTCTTGACTTGAAGCTTGCAGGAAAAAAAAAAAAAAAAAAAGTATGCTTCCTCCTTTATCTTAGAAAGACTGCAAAATCCCGGATAACTTTATTCCAAAAACATACTGAAGATGGCACAATAGTCACACGTTGCTGTATGGTTTTCTTAAGAGAGAACTTTCCCTAAAATATGAATCCTTTGGAGGAGCTCTTTAAAAAATAGAAGCAAAAGAGAAATTTAAACCTTTTAAAGCAGAGCCTATCAATAAAACTATTTTACAAGGGGAACACAGGCTGTTAATTTCATGCTGCCTAAAAGATTAATATAAACAGGTGGGCAGACAGGGACCCATCGTGGTCAGGTGTTATTGGCAAGAATCTGTTTAATTTGTGTGTTTAGTTTTTATCGATACATTTCCTTTAGAATTGTAAAACAACTGATAACCTCATCTGTTATCTCCAGCATAATGTATAATCTACATCTAAATGCCAATTTTTATGAGGCCCATTTTGACTTTGAGAGAGACAAGATTACTTGCAAGAGAGACAAGATTATCCCTATTTTATTAAAACAGAAGAAATATTATGGAACATCTGTATTAAAAAAGAAAATACTGAGTGTCAAGTTGTATTAGTGAATGAATAAATCTGCATTATAGAAGAATTAATCATAAATACACTCTCAATCTCCACAATACTCTTAGGCGCTCTGATGATATGGAGTTTATAAAACATGAGAGTAATTTCACAGATGTACTACAGCTGAGGGTGATTCAACTTGCTATATGCAACTACATATGCTATCCTTGGATCTTCAAACCATGCCTAATAAAAGCCCTGTGCTGGAAGCTCATAAGGAATCAAAGTTGTCCCTATGGCAAGAGGGGCGAGTCTTTTTGTCCTCGGGATTGCTTCCTGAAAGATAGATTAAAAAAGAGGGTAGGACTGAATAAGTTGCTCTACTGTGGTTAAAGGTTATTAGTGGAGATGCACAGGAGCCTTTACCAAACACTTTTGTTATTTCATATGTCCATAAACAATGAAGAAAAGGAGAAGGAAGAGAGTTGACAAAATTTACTGGCAAGAGTACAATATGTAAGGCAATAAAAATGAAAGGCAGTGCCAGCGAGCTGCAGAGAAAGCTGTAAGAGAATACACTTAATCCTGTATTAAGTGACTGAACAGGACAAGGGTAGTTGAAGTCCAATACAGGTAATTACATGCAATGTGATTTGCATGGGGAAAACCAATTGTAACTGTATGTGCACAATAATGTTGGGTTTTATAGTAGCTGTTACCCTCAGAAAGGAAATATAGGCAGTATTTCCAGTAATGTACTCGTATTGCAACACACTGATTTTTACCATCATCTTCATTAGAAGCCGGTAACAAACAAGACTGGGACCACATACACAAAGGAAAAAGGCACCTGAAGAAGAGGGACCAGGGACCATCCTGGTGACGAGCCTGACATGTATGAAACATTTTCCCAGCTGCCATCTACTGTGACAGTTGTATGAATTCCTGGGAGTGGAAGTCATCTAAATTCAGTAATACAAATATCAAATGTCTAGTTTAAATATTTTTATTTTGTCTCCTTTTATAGCTAGTGCAGACAGCCATGCTCTTTCACAGAGTGATTCATTCCATCCTGAACAGATGTCTAAGACAGATGAAATAAAATCTCCCCACAGACTGTATAGAGAACCTAGGCATACTGTAATTTACTGCTGCAATGAGTGTCTAACACTTATGCAGCTACAAATGAAATTAATCTCACTCAGGTGTCTAAGTTCCCTCTGATAGTTTTCAGATACCTAGGCTCAGAGCTGCCCAGAGGCAACTCAGTCAATTTATAGCAGAGAACCATAAACACTTCTTTCTCCCTCCTGTCTACCTTTCTCTGTACTAAAATCTACTCTCTGTGTACTGCAAATCTCTGAGCTCTTCATATTCTCACAGCTGATTGGGATTGTCTTATTTGCCAGGTTAGCGAAATGGTTCCAGTCAAAGACACCACCTTTGGGGTAGTTCTTCTTCTTCTCCTTTCTGTTCTTCCTCTTCTTCTGGTGTGGTGATGATTTAATTGACTGTTATATAGCAGTATGGCCTCACATAATGTTGCCCCATACATGAGGATGTGTGAATGTGGGAGAGAATGGGGAGAGGAAGAAGAGAGCATGGAAACTTCTCTGCTTGGTTTCCTCTCTGAAGCCAATGTACTCTAGACTCTTGACAGCAATGAGCAGCATGTAAGTGCCTTTCTGGTGCTTAATCCCAAACAGGGCATTCTCAGTGGAGTCCCTTTTAATCTCCCCTCTAGGAGCTTTTTCTCTTTGTGTGGGAGCACTGGCTGAACTGCAGGTTTCCCAGGAGAAGGTAGTACCCACAAGACTCTCAAATCCTTCTCACTCTGCAGACTCATATATTTATTTTTCTATTTTAAATACAGTGAAACAGCTTCAGAAGGAGAGGTTGAGGAACCTCATTTACCGGACATCTTGTCTCAGAAAAAGGAAAATATGGATACTTGTTTTCATTTGTGTCAGTGATGACCTTGCCCATTGCAAGAAGACTGGACAAGATGATCCTTAAGGGTACCTTCCAACCCAAATGGTTCTATGAGTCTATTTCAATGTATGTCTTCTACAGCCTATATAAATGCTGTAACCTTCAGGCACTGAATGGCAGTGCCTTTATTGCTCTTCTGAATTTTTGGAAGAGCATTTGATCCAAGAAGGATTCCTGGCTGTGGAAGGTAAATGGGAGAAAAGGGTTTATCCCACTAGATTTATTTCTTTTTAGAACTTGTCCTCCTTCCTCAGCTCCTCACCATTTCCTGTGAGCTGGCGTAAGTAGCCCTCTTTCCCAGTGTGAAAGTTCTGGTGAGTCCTTCTCTCCACAGGGCTAATTCTCCATCTGCTTTATATTTTTCTCAGTCAGAGTGCTTGGCTGAGGACTGTGAACTCTCCCAGGCGGTAAGCAATAGAGAAACAGTTACCAAATTTCAGGGAGGTGACCAGCACTGCAGGTGAAATGCCACTCCCAGTGGAAGAAACCTGTATTAGTTTATACAGCTGCGGCGGCCGTCTGGAGGCAGGCTCTGAAGAGGTGCTGTTCCCTGGTGGCTGTGGGTATAGTGACCTTCCATATTTCTTTTCTACTGTCCACTTTGCACAGTTCTGTAGGCCAGATTTCTCCTTGACTGGGATTTTAAGGGCTTTGGGAGTATTACCACAGTTTTTGGATATAAACATGGACACACAACAGCATAGCTCAGCCAAGGACAAAGGGTGAGGGTCTTGCCTAAAAAAGCTCCCAAGCAAAGGAGGGAGGGCTAGGCTCCTGTTTGTTTCCAACAAAATCACGATAGATTTTACCTTTTCTGCTCTATTATAAGGATTTTACCATCTCCACATTATTCTGTCCCATTGTCATGATTTCTTCTGTCCCTCTGAAGGTGATGGGAGCAAAGTTGTCTGCTTTCCATGGGGACTAAATATGACTGCCAATATGGATGCGCAGGGTGCTCCAGCTGTGTGTGTGGTGTGATTTCCAGCTGTGGGGTGGTAGTAAAGAGCTGGGGGTGGCAATTTCTCAAACTGCTCCAGCTACATTTACAACATATGTCTATGCCCTATGGATTTTCAGTAAACTAACTATTATTCGCAGTATTTACAGCATTTCTCATTTCAAATGTACAAAGTAAAAGCCAGTACTGCAGATTCTGAGGTAACTTAATCTTACTGTAAGCAAAACTGCCAAGTATTTAAGGACAACAGCTGTGGCTACTCCTGCTTGAAAGAATTTCTATTACCAGCTGAGAAAAGAGAAAACAAAATATTAAAAAAAATTATACAGATCTATAGCATGCATCCTGAATCCACTTAAACTCTGCCACTCAATTTTCCTAATCAATCAATCAATCAATCAATCAAGTCTGATAATAGTGCTGTTAAGATTTTTAAAATATAAACTGAGTGCAGAGCAAGTCTGCTAGAAATGGAGCTTTTCTGAAAGTTTGCCTGAGAATTACTCTGTATTAATACAAAAACTTTTGCATTAATGGATTTGATATGAATATTCAGTTTTATGCCTCTATAGGCTAATCTGGTGGCATGTTCCTTTTAGGATATATTTCCTCTGGGGGGAAAAAATCTTATACAGAATCTAATTGTAATATAATGCATATATCAACCTGTCTCTTACAGTAATTGTATGTAGGATCCTATGAAACTAATATCCTGCTACTAAGATATAAATAGCAAGTTCTAGTCAGCTGTGGAAACTGATTTGGTAGAAGGCAGTGCTGTTCTGCACACCTGTGACTGCACAAGATTCAGGGCTCCAGAGTATGAGAACGCAGCATGCAAATGTATAAGGCATTTGGTAGTGGCACTTCTGCCATGATGAGATTGCTTATGGCATGTAGGGCAACTAGTAATGCTAAGTATCTGTGAAATAAGGCCCCTGATTTAGGGTCCTAAATATAGCTTTCGTGATTTGCTTCAGGCTCTTAAATTTGACTATTTTGACTTAGCTGCTCACAGAACCATGCTTTATAATTTCTGGTGCAATCTTCAGCTAATTTATAAGAGTTCATGCAAAAAGAGTTGTTTCAGAAATTCTGATAGACCCCAAACTGTCATCCACGTGCACTGTATAATAGATAGTGGTACTATCAAGAATTCTCAAGAGAAATCATGGTTACTTTGTCTGCTTTCACTGTTTGAAGCTTTTCATATACTTAAGAAAAATACTTACTTATGACTGCAGAAAACTATGGCTCAAAAGAACCAGTTGTAATGATTTTACATGTTCTTTTGGTGTATGATAGAATGGATTTGTTTGATAGTTTGAGCACAGTAATATTCAAAAGGATTTAACAACCTGTGTTTTCAAAATACCATCTTTTGCTGGTTCTTTTATTGTTTCAAAATATTTTTGAAATGGAACATTAATAATAATAATAATAATTCATGTCTATGATTCCTTTCAATTCTGAATCTGAGAGTACAGGCATTAATAAATGAAGCCTCACAGCAGCTCTGTAATTTAAGAGTATTTTTATCCACATTTGACAGATGGGGAAACAGAGATACTGAGAATTATAGATGCATTTGCAAAGGTGTGATTAGGCTGTACAGAAGAGAATAGGAATACAGTGTTTGAGGTACTCCAGAACTATGGAGAGTTTTCAAGAATAGGAGGTATGTTCTTTCAAAAATGTGGTCATCCTAAGGGTGTGTAGGCTGATGGCCTGAACTGGTAAGTCAGCATGGTATGGCACTGCTCTTTCAAATGTATTGATTGGACTCTGTGCTGGTTAAAGGATTTCGCTGCTGTTCTCTCCCTGTTATAGATCAGCATTCTGAAACCCTGCTCAACAGCAGACTGATAGTTCGATACTCCACTATAAACAAGTCCCCATACTTGAATTTATGTAAAGTGACACTTTTCAAGATTATCAGTAGTCCTCAGAGTGCCAATAACACCGCAAACATGCATAGAGCAAATGCTCACATACTTTTGCAGCTAGTTAGTGATTGTAATAGAAAATGAGGTGTCCTGACCCATTTTTTTGTGATACCAGTTCTGGAGATGGGAGCAGCTCCTGGTTTATGTCAGGCAACATATGCATGAGAGGTGAGAATTTCAGCAACACTCATGTACAACTAAACAGCACCTTGTGTGCTACTGAAGATGTGCACGTTGCAGATTGGGATCACCTGATCTGCTAAAGGTTGCATTTGGCCCTGCTTATGGAAGTGAGCGCTGACAGCTCTGATGCCCTGCAGGTTTCCTGGGCCTGTGGAAGTTTGCAGTGTGTCCTAATGGACAGAGATTCTGCTCAGCTTCATATTCCATATCTGTGCCAGCTCACTGACGTTTGGAAATTATCTGGGAGAGGTGAGCCAATCAACATTAGGGCAGCATTAAACATTATGGTGGCTTCCTTCTAAAAGTCCTGATATCAGTCCTTCGGCTCCTGATTCTTGCAGATCAGAAGCCAAACAACTTTTTTCTGCCACCAGAGGTACACTCCTTGACTGTCTGCAGATGCAAGGAAAACTTTCTATTCTTTTTATTGGTTCTTTTTCAGTACAGAACTAGGACACTATTTAAAACCTCGAATAGTAGAACATGTATCATCAACAAATTACTACAATGGCTCTTTAGTCTTTGATAAAATGTTAATTAATATCTAGCTGAGGTAGACGGAAATGGTGTAATCCACAGTGCTTGCCACTTAGGGCTTCTATTATTCTCTGAGTTTGTACCTCTTATTTTAATGCATCTGTAGAAACAAACAAGTTTTAGTGTATTTGAAATCCAGAATTCTTTTCTGCAGTTGTTCTGTGAATGACTAAAGACATAGTTAAAAAAATCACTTTGAGTGATTTACATTTACTTGAATATTCATTTGTTCTTAAGTTAAAGGTTCATTGCAATAAGCAGAGGAAAAATAGATTTCCATCCATGCTTTGCATGCAAATTTCAATTATAACAGGAAGACTTCATCTTTATAATGTAATATGCTAGTCAATTATGAATGTGTGTGGACAAACATATTTATAAGATACCAGAGATTGTTCATGTTCTTATTGGACATATTTTGCTCATGCTTACTATTTTGTTTCTTTTATTCTGTGTTCTAACATTGGGAATTAACAATTTATTGGAAAAAAGGTGACTAAATCTCACTGGTCCAATTGACCTTAAAACAACTGTTGTAGCATTTCCTAAAGATACAAATAAAAACACAGAAATTTGAGCATATGTTTGAAAAAGGTGATCTAATATTATTTTTATATATAAAATCATGTGAGTTCATTTTAAATCTCACAGCATGTTTTTTTTTTCTACAAACGTAGTGAAGGAAACTTTCATTCCTATATTTAGACTGCAAGATGAATGAGACATCTGCTTTTCTGCTGAAGTTCCTGCTTTGCACTGAGTATATGTTTGCACCCAGTGGGTTTGTGAAAGGTATCAATCTGAAGGATCCTGGAGTGATGGGAAAAGATGTAGATGATAGAAAGGAAAGCAATTTTTTTTATTCAGTACCTCATTACTCAGTTGTGAGGTATCGGGGCTGTGACTTGCAGCGATCTTGGTTTGGTTGGCTGGGGCTTTGTTGGGTAAGCTACTGCAGCAAGGGCAGTAGGGCAGGCAGCCTCCTCCCCCAGAGTCCTGGAGTGATTCTTTCTTCCCTCTTCATTTTCCACATCCAAGGCTTTAAAGCAGGAAATACAAACTGGTTGCCCCAGCTTTATGCTTTTCAAGGACTCCCTGCTCTGAGAAACTCTTAGCTGCTTGCTTAAAGTGTTGTTAAGTGCTCATTGTGGGAGTTAAAATATATTTAATTAAGCCTGAGGCTCTTACCTATTGTTTTTATTTAAGAAATATTTAGGCTATTGATTAGTCAGACTGGCTCTTCTCCATTTCCTTGTTTAGAAGACCTCTTTGAGTTTCCCCTGTGTGGGGGAGATTTCCTCCTAAATATGTTCTGTACCTAGAAATAAAGACACATAGAAATGTGTCACAAGCAGGCTTATAAGGAATGCAAATAATATGAAAGTGAACTCAAACCAAAAGAAACATAGTATTTATAATGACATTAGTTAAACTGCATGACATTTTCAAGGCAATATGCTGGACTAAATTTACTTGCAATTAAGTGAGAAATTAAGATTTAGGCCTACTTTACTATGTCCAAAGAATGGAGTTACAGTACTGTCATTTCCAGTTCTTTTTTCCCTTTGCGTTTCTCCACTGTCTGGTTGATGGATGTATAATGACAATGAGCTATTAGCCACCTTCTTCCAGTGCTTTTCCCTTGTCCTTAACATCCCACATTGAGAGCAAGCTCTTTTCATTGTTTGCCTTTTTAGTGTTTGAATGAAAGCAAAGTGAGTTTATGAAAACTGCTTTGGTGTCAGTGAACAGACAAGTTTCTCTTTTCTGCTTTTGACAGTTGGTCATATCCTCCTACCCTGAATTTCTTGAAAGGGTTATCCACTGCTAGGGCTGCATCCTCCTTGAGAGTTCTTAATTTTTTCAGGTTTCTCAGTATCCTTGAACTTACAACTTTAATTATCTTTTACATTTTAATTTGCTTTTTTCCCTATCAGTCCTGGTGGCTCTTGCACTATAAAACCTGTCAGTGGCTAACAAACTCTTCTTCTAAATCTCAAGCTATTTTCTTCCAGCCCAGCAGATATTTCAGCTTGTCACTCCTTGCTTTTTTTTAAGAGTTTCCCTGTTTTTCCTGTTTATTAGCATATTTACAATACCACCATGTTCCCTGACAACTGAAGCCATACCTTGTGTCATTTCCAACTCATTTACCTTTGCTATTCATCCTTCACATCTAGGCTATCTACAAATTCTTTCTATCTGAAGTAGTGCTGAAGATTCAGTCATTTTTTATTTGCTGAGGCAGCTAAAATTTTCCTGAGCCTCTTCAATTTTCTCCTTGGCTGTGATCTTTTTGGCAACTCTCATTCCACATTATCTCATCCTTTCACTAGTCTTCCCTAACGCTACATTCAGATCTCTGTTGAAACTTAGCCGATTTCAGATCTTATTTTTGCTATTCTAATGGCCTTTTTTTTTTATGTTTTGTTTTCTTTGTTAAGAATTTAAGAAATTATGTCCCTGTTCACTTGACCTTGCATTCCACAGCCTTTCTCCACTCTACCAGCAGTGCTTGCATCTTTCATTTGCTTTAGTACTTTTTCAGTGTTTCCTACTAGTCTGCTGGTTTGGAACATTCTTCTTTATCTGAACTTTTAAGGTGTCTAGCTGTTTACTTCAAGTTTCTGCATAAGGCGCTAAATACCTAAAACCTAATTTCACATAATCTACAATCCCATCAAAACCATCAGATATTAGTCTTTGGTAGAGAAACTGCATCAGTCAAACACCATCCTTATTCTATTAATAATCCATAGGTATGGCGTACTCAAAACCAGTGTTAAGATTCTCTGGGAAAGAGTTCCTAATTTTTGTTTCAGAAAAAAAATAGGTACACCTACGTATCCAGATCTGTTCAGAACAATTAATGAACAGAAAAAAACAGATAAATTATTTTGAGGTTCTTATTCTAAAATACCATTTGGTTACAAACTCTATATTTTCCTTAAATACAATGCTTAAACCAAATGCAAATCGGTTGCTCAGAGCATGCCAGTGTTTGACTTGGCATACCGCGCTTTTTCTGTGGTTCCTTCATGATCATAGTCATAGAGTGTCAGGTAGTGTGTGTTTTTGGTAAAAGCAGATACAGTTACTTTTGCTCACTAATGAGCAAATTAAGAGCTTCAGACCCTCTTTAACTCACCTCATATTCCCTGTATTCTTGAACATAGCAGAGACTAAGCCTTAACACTGCTCAGTGAAAAGAGTCTCTGTGCTCATTGCTAATGTGCTTAACGCTATGGCAGGTTTGGACAAGCACATGGCAATAACTTCCTTTAAAAAACAACAGATATTTAGAGAGCAGTATAGGTGAGGAGAATAATGTTCACATGCATCCTTGAACACAACTATGGCTGATTGCACCATATATTTGTATATTTTATCCTAGAAGAAAATACCGTGTGGAAATAAACGCAGCCCCTTAGCACTAGAGGTCACTAAACACAACAAATTGAAAGCATCAGTAAACTGTGCTCTAACTTTTTTTTTTTAACTGAACGCTTCATTTACATGACTACAGTTAAACCCCTCGAGAGACAGCAGTAGGTGAGAAGCCATCTGCTTCTGTGTATAAATGGGGAAGGTGGTGACAGTGCAACTGCTCAGCTGAGACCATCCCTCATGATGCAGGAGTCTGTGCCTCACTGATGAGTGATAAGTAGAAGGAAAAGGATACATTGCTTTATTTCACTTTTGTTCCAGCTTGCCTTTGTAATCCAGGCATGATATAAGGAAATTAGCTAGGTTTTCAGACAAGTAGATGATTATGCCCTTGTGAGAGAGGATTACTTCAAAACTTCAATTCCTTTAAAGAAACTAGGCTTTAACTCAGAGTTTAAGTAATAGATTAAATTGCAGAGGAAAAGTTAGATATTAATGCATTCTGATGGCTTGAAGCTTGTATCTTTTTCAGAGACATTCTGTCTTTGATGGGAAATGTTTCACAAGATGTATCAGAAAAAAAAATTAAAAAAAACAACCTAAAAATTACCAAAGGGACAAATGTTGCAAAGTTCTCATCCAAGAGATTAAAAGAAATGAAAGAATTTTTGGCTATCTGGCTTTGGATCTGTTTAGAAAAATAGGATTGTGTATTGTTAGTTATGGTTAGTTTAAATGGCTTTCCTTGAATACTTTATTGGCTATATATTATCCATGAAGTCCCTACAAGACAGAGTGGGTTTATTAGAAAAAAAAAGATGTGGAGAAGAGATTGGCTAGGGAGAGGTTTGGATCAATCTTATGAAGGAATAAGGATGCAGACAAAAAATGTAATCTTTTCCCAAAGAGTGCTTTGCCTTGCAAAATCTCTACTGGACCTTAGGATTCCCACTTCATGCCATTCCTCTGCTACCAGCAGCATCTATGAATTTCACCCAGTGTCCTCGTCCTTCCTGCTCCTTGGTCCACACAAACGCTAACGAATTATCACCACTGTCAACTATTCTTTCAGATCAGGTAGCACAAAGCTTTCTCATCCTGGTATAAACCCTTGTTACTTTCAGTTTCATACCACATGATAGAACTGCATTTTTTCATTAACACTTTAGATAATGTCACAAAAAAAAGCTCTGTTGTACAAATTTTATTAACATCGAGAAGGAAAATCATTCAATAGTCAGGACATTTCAGAATTCACTTTTCTAATCGCAATTTTGCCTTCTGCAAATGTACTATGCTGCAGGCTTTAATTGTATAGTATATACATGTATTTAATAAAGGTTACAAGTCATTGCACAAAAGGAAAGAAATATGCACTAAAGGAGACTATTGTCCACAGACACCAAATTAGTAGACCTTCTTGACCTTAATTTCTTTGCTCTTTGTTTCTCTATAATCTTGCAGGAGCGTTGTGAACGCTGGTTAATTAATATTTTTAATTGTTTAGGTACTGTGGTGATGAGCAACAGAGAAACTCAGGAGGAAATTAACAATTCTGTCTTGAGAGAAGGGCTTGACTAGTGTGCAGTAAATAAGTCCTGGGGTCACACATTGAAAAATGAGGAGGAAACAAAATATTGAGTAGTTGCTCATTATATGAACATTCTGTGCACTGAATGAAGCAGAGGTCCTGTGGAAAAGTGATCACATAATTAGATTTTGTCATGAACCTTATGTACAAAGAGTGAAGGATGCAAAGGAAAATTAAAGATGAGCATTTCCTAACATTTGAAAGTTTTCCTCAATAGTTTTATGGTGTTCTTTCAACATAATTGGGATTTTTGTACGTGTATGTGTGTGAATGAACTACCAAGAGCTGACATGATGAATCTTGAATAAACATTCAGTCCTGTATCTGTTGTATCTGGCCTTTTTAAGGAGAATTCTAAAATAAATAATATGATGAAAAACACATTCTGTGTCTTTCTGTCACATCTTTTCCCTTGAGGTTGTTTAAGATCAGAACTTGGAATTGTCAGGGCACAATTGCAAGGAAAATGAGTTTTCTTTGATTATTCTTACAATATTTTTTCTACATCTTCTCTTTGTGACTGATGTGTTAATCTGTCTGGATTCTGAAAATGCTGGTCTAGAAGGACCTGTTCCCTGTCAAAGATTACCTTTCAAGAAAACAGTTAAGTGTGGTGGCAAAAAAAAGTTGCACTTCAAAGAAAATTAATTTTCAAACAAGCAGCTAGAATTCATTTTTATCAGACAATAAAGGATTTATAATGCATAGTCACAGCTACATTTGTGATACCAGCTTAATAAATTTCTGTGCACTGCTTTTTCTTGGTAAAAGGGGTGATCTTTTTAAATAGTTATTGGCTTCTCTGTTACTAGGTTTAGGGAAGAGGTTATCATATAATGGATTTGGAAACATGGTGAGGGAGTGAATATAAGGTTTTGAGCTTTTATTTGACAATAGACATTTTAAAGGCACTTGGAAGATGGAGAGTTGTGAAGTATTTGCTTGGGTTTTAAATTGGAACTCAAATTCTGGAGCATGCATCTTTGTTGAAGAGAAATGTATACACAGTTTTTAGATGAGAAAAGGAAACATAAAGATGCTGCTAAATATATGTAATGCCACTAATGCACATGTAAAGAATTGAAGATACAGTTAAAGAATAGATTCAGTTTCTATATATTTCCAAAATATTAAGTAAACAATAGGAGATACTTGGAATGCGAGATAGCATGAGATACTGATCATGAAAACTTAAATTTGTGGCAAGCTTTACAGTAACATCTTGTTTGTAATAGCAGCCAGAGTCTACACTTACAAACTGTAAGCAAGCACCCATATTTTGTTGTCTACTGCAGAGAAGCATTTAGAGTATTAATTTTTCTTCTCGCACAGTCATGGCCACAAAACCCAAAAGACCGAGATGTACTAAAGCATGCATATCTGTAGTAGTTTCAGACATCAAAATCTGTTTTGAAAAATAATAGGTTTTATCCTAGCCTTCCTATTAATATCTCTTTACTGTTTTTATGACTAAGGCATTTGTACTTGGCATTGCTCATTCAGCAATATATTTACATACATTTACAGTAGTTTTTATCAATGAATATATTCAGAAAAATTATTCAGCAGTCTTTCAATGTAAAATTGTCCAACTAGGTTTATCTGTGATTTGGCAATCAGTTTCACTGCATACTATATCATAAAGCTGTAGGGCTTCCTTACTTACAACATTCTTTCAGAAATCAAAAAATTTTTACGCTTTGTGATTTGAAAATGCGATAAACATATTTTTAAAAAAATTAGCTATTTTCTTCCCAGGTAATTTAACAAACTACATGGAGCAGACTATATCTCCAGTAGTACTTTCCACTGTGTTTCAAGAGAAGATCTGAATCTGTGTGGATTACTGTCACATATTATTACAGGGGAGCAACTGGATTTTCTAGATTATTTTGGCAGTAACAGTAACAATGGCTATATTTCTTTTGATTTTTTTTTCCCAGATAGTTTATTTTTATCTTGACATTTTGCCCATCCTGTGAATTTCATCATGGGGAAGAAACAGCAGTTTGTCTCAGAGCAGTTCAATTTCAATCTCTAGGTGACAAGTTGATATTTCTTTCCTCTTGAAGAAGCTTTTAATATGATGTGTTAAATGTCAAGGAAACTCTTCAATATATATTGAACTTTACTAACCTTATTTCTCTTAATATTAATGACATATTGACAGCATGTTTTGAAAAATGAACACTTCTGACAGATGTCAGGATCCTATACTCATGTTATTCCTACAGGAATCACACATTCCAGTTGCTATTGTTCAGAACTGTAGTAAATTTTGCAGTGATTTATTTTACGAAGTTTTACAGTCTTAAAAAAAAAAAAGGCATTTTGTAAGTTTTACTTTGTTACTGGATGGTGACAGTGCTGACCTAAGGGGTAAGAGATTACAAGTTACTTTAGTAAGTTTGTAAGTTAGCTTTGGAAAATAATTTTAAGCTAGGATATGAGGTTTCTGAAGTTAGATTTGTTATGTTCATTTATTGATCTTAGAAATCCATGTGACTAAGTGAGGGTTTCCCATAAGTGCTATTACATGTGAGAAGAAAATGGAATTTTTGTCCTGGAAAACAGCAAGTATCTATATTGGGGTCAATATCCTGGTTCATGATGAGCAGTGCTGAAAGTGTGTAGCATAAAACAACTCTATGAAGACATTCAAAACGGAGAGTTGCTAATTTCTTATTCAAATGTCAGAAAGCACACCCTAAAACAGGGCTAACTGAGTTGCCTGAACATTGGCATCTGGAGCTGTTTCTAGTGCTGCTATCTTGGACACCTGTATCAGGTGGGCAAATCTCATACAGGGAGACCTGCAGCTGCATCTGGCATGTGGAAAAGATGCCCATGGACATCTGCAAGAGTACCAGCTGCCTGTGTCTAGACAACTGAAGTGAATCCCTAATGACAGCTAGGCCTCAGAGATGCTGTATACTGCACTGAGTGTAATGAGAGTTTAGTCCCTTAGATCATGTGTCACTGCCTATACATAGGCACTTATATTGTCTTAATCCACAACTGAAACCTAGCTATGGTATTCCCTTCCAAAGCAGATAGTATACAACTTCTAGCTTCTCCTCCGCTTTCTGTTTGCTGTATGTTAATGACACATTAGTGTCTTCTTCCAGGCATATTATAAATAAAAACACTCAATATCATTCTATTTAGACAAAATTCAACTGAGCATGGAAATGGAAGCAGTTCTACTTGAACACATTAAATCCAAGTTAAGGATTTTGTTGCAGTGACACTGAATATTTGCAAGGTGTTAACATTCTTTAGTATTAGATAAAAATTCATTACTTTTGGGAAGCTTTTCTGTTTGCATCCAAACATATTTGATAAGTAGGTTCTAAGAATTCAGACAACAGCATTGATTAAAATTTGGTTTTACTCTAAAATTCCTGTAACATTTGGCAAGAAATGGGGTAGTGCTCAAATTTCATACCATTACAGTTCTGTCTCCATGATATTTATAAAGCTGTCAAAATAAATGAACTACAGAGCTTAGCTATGGAGCTTAAAATGCTGCCTTTTGTCAACCACTTGTTTTTTCATTCCTTTTTTCTGTTTCTGCCTTTGCTGAATTTGCTGAATAAATTACCCAGGATTTTGCATTGGCTGTATTTCATTGAAGAAAAGCTTGATTATTGAATCTGAATTCTGCTGAGTAGTGTTGTCCACATCTTATTTTCCCTTAAATACCAGATAATATAGTGTTAAATGCAGTTTATGTCCAATACAGGAAAACACGCAACCCATATTACAAGGAAATAAAATTTAATACAATTATGGTGACTTAAATGTATTTGTGAGGCTCTTAAATTACACTGAAGAACAAACAACTGCAAAAAATTCAGTATTTTTTTTTCTTATAATTAAAAAAAAAATAAAATCCTAAGTATAGCAGCAACAGATCCAGGGATATATTAGTTTAGATTTGGTCATTACTGTTTAAATAATTTTTTCTTGTACAAAAAAATCCAAACAGCAACATTAGAAAATAAAAGCTTTTTTCATTCCCATGGGAAGTCTGAAACATGGTGTAAACATATTATACCTGTCTACAGAGAAGCAGTGCCTGCTCCCTTTTATAGTGTATTGTACTTGCTTAGAGCACTAAAAGCACTGTTTAGAAGCAAAGGGATTAGAGTTAGCAGCAAACAATGCACAAACACCATTTATTTATTTCCTTATTTATTGTGAATATTCAGAAAGGTCTATCCTGTCTCTGGGAGTCTTCATGAATATTAAAAGTTTAACATAAGATAAATAGTAGAAAAAGTCATGATTGCCCAAGGCCACAGCATTCTGTTCGTATCACTGATAAGTTGCTTAGATCTAAAATCCCATAGCATAAAGAGTAATGTTGAATAATCAGATTTCTCAGACTGTCCTCTAAGAAAACCGCAATAAACTATTTGTCATTTGTAGTCACAGCTGTTATTCCAAAAAAATCAAGGTGCATATATGTATAAGTTTATGGATAAGTAAGGAAGCATCAGGATGATGATAACAGCAATGTACCATTAGGGCTGGACTTCCAGCCTGGAGAACGCTGAGAAGAAGCTGGTAGACATCCATGCTGTTTCTAGACTGCAAGAGCTGGAAGTACATCTTACTTCCTGTGGCTGCCCATTACTGTCCTGCCTCTGCTGATCTTGGGACATACTGCAGAGCACACCGCTGAATAAATTACGCATAGCCTCACAGATAGAAAGACCTGCCCACATTGTGGGTGCTGGCTCCTGGAGACTGTCAAGGTCAGCACTGGTTGTGGAGCTGGAGATATCTCCTCTCACAAACACTGCCACTAGGACTGCGACTGCTACTACCACTGCAACTTCACTTTGCCCACAGGAAAGAGAGTTTTAATTTTCTGAGTATATTTTAGTTTTCTGGAGAGTCTTTTATACCTCCAATGCTGTAATGCTGTCCACAGAGACCTTCTGGCTGTATAGATATGTGAACCAGGAGAAAAAAGATGGGAGAACACTGGCCTCTCTCTAGCATGGTACAGAGGCAGGGCTGGGGCTCTTCAGTTGCAGAATTCAGTGCCTGGGATCAACAGGAATTGAGGAGTCAGTATGTTATTAATTCTCAAATTCTGATCTCAGTTACATTACCTGTAAAGTAGAACAACTCCATGACGCCACAAGAATTCACTAAAGGTAGTCTGGATTTTGGTGAGTGTATCTGGGGGCAGTCTTTAGCTCCATATTTATATGCAAATAAATTGTGTGCCTTGGCTTCCCATTAAAAAAAGGCTTCACTTAGTGGCAATGGAACATAACTGGTTTGGGTTTTGTGGTTTTTTTTTTTCCTTTCTTTTTTCATTGAAATGTAACCTTTAAGTATTCAGAAAACAATCTCTGGTCAAACCTGCAAAATGGACGAACTGTTCGTTCCTCAGTTCTCCATTTAATGTGAGAATGATGGAGAGAAAGGCATTGTTAATTTTAATAAAATTAACTTTGTAGTGTTATTTCAATGCTTTATTTTAAGTATACATGATGCCCCAAGGGCAGCTCTGTTTGTACTGAAGTATCTCGAGCACAGTTTTGTTAGGGTAGAATCACTTAGCTTTTTTTTTTCTTTTTTTTTTTTTTAATAGCCTGAACTGAAGCTGTTTGGTAGCTGCCCTGTTATGCACTCTTGGGGCACTGATTAAAACTTGTGTGTTTTAGAAATATATTCCTAGAATCATGTTGACACAAGGGTACCTCTGAACTACCAGTATCTCTGCTATTTTCACCACAAGGTACAAGGAGGAAATATTTCGAAGCACAGGTAACTTATATTCTTCTTAAAATGCTATTTATGCATACTAATTAGTTGTAACCATGGGAAGCAGTATTAACAGTATACTTTTCATTTTAAACCAGGCTCTCTTGTGCTCCACTTGATTAATTGTCACAGAGTGTAATTTTATCATAGTTAAAACTAATTCAAGCCCATTTCCCTGTAGTAATATATATTTTTTTGTGGTTTGGAGAAATTAATATTCCTTAAAAACTAATTAATGTTCTCCAAAGAATCATTTGCATAAAGGATGTTAGAGTTTTAAAGCAATTATGCATTGTATGTAACTCATTAAAAGGTCCATTTTCATTACTAGATTTAGTGATGAGATGACAGGCGTAACCACTCCAAATGGCCAGGCAAAATGCAAAGTGAGACTGGGAAATCCTTCAGTCTAAAGCCATCAGTGTAGCCAAGTTATTTTTCCATCATGAAATTTTTAGAAAGAAAACAGCTCTGAAATTAACAACTAAGTCCTTTGAAGGTTACCTGTCTGACAAAAATTGTGGCATATTCCTTCCATTCAAAGAAGGACACATCTGATGGTGGGCTGAGGGCCCCAGCTCACAGGCCGGATTCTGCCACCTCTCATTCTCACTGCGCAATATCCGCCAGTAGTCACTTCATGTTGGTGAGACCTCCTGAACTGCAAGATGCTATGCAGCGTAAGTAAAGGGTGACTGAAAGTCACTGGTGGGCTGTAGAGAAAGAAAAATAGATCTCAAGCACCAATTCTTCTTCAAACCTGTGTCAACCCCTCTTCTGATAAAGGGAGAAATTAGAAACACTTTTGTCTTTTTGAAATGATAGTTTGCATAAAAATTTGGCTCAGAAATGGACCTGTAGTCCTGTTACACTGAAAGTGGCTGTGCATAACAAACTTTAATATGTTTCATTTGTCTGAGACATTGTTAAAGCCCACCAGGCTAGCTGAGCACAAGGCAGCGTAATTCATGGCAGACCGAAGATGCATTCATTATTCCTGCCATAATTACAGCAAGAGCATTATTGATATATCAAACAGAAATAATAATTATTCTGAAAAAAATTGCAGTGTTTGTGGCTTTCTAATGAAACAGGAAGATGCCATATGTAAAATCAATCTTCCCAATCACACATTTATGGGAACTTCTGAGATGCAGAACAAAAACATTCTCACCTTTTTCCTCTAATTCAGGTATATATTTCATCTCAGGCAATTTTAATATAAAAAAGTCAGACATTATGGCTTAAAACATGCATTTTCTCTCTTTCACCCTTGCCTCCACATTCCCCAATAAATAAGTGTTAATAATATCTGAGGTCCTAATCCAGCAAAACACTTCAGCACATACTTAACCTTAAACACATGAGTAGTCTCATTATAATCAGTGAGACTCCTCATGCTTTAAAGTTAAGCTCATATTTAAGTGCTTTGTTGAATCACAGCCAAAATGAAGTAGTACAAACCAAGGTGTTTTCTGCATTGAAATACAAGTACAAAGCCATGGCATTAACACCGTGGCTTACACTGATGAAAAAAGCACTCCTGGAAGTGTGAATTGCAAGAGCACTATTAATTCACCCTCACAGGGCTTTAGTATAGCAATGCATGCTCCATAGATGGGATTTTCAAGGCTGAATGTATTTAGAAGTGCTAAGTGGAAGCAAACAGAAAAATAGTTATCCTGGCAATCACTCATGATTACTGTGTCCACTACGATTTCTAACATATCCAGTTATACCTGTCTGTATTGTCACCATGTCCTCAGTATTTTTCTGTTTTAAATCCCTGAGAGTATGATTTCACCAGACAGGGAATATCACAATGGGTCCCTGATAACGTTCTGGCTTATAAGGACAAAAGAAATACTAAACAACAGCAATCTTTCATCCCCTACTGGAAAGGGCTATCTGGATGACATGATCAGATATTCGACCTTTCTAGGGAAAAAAAAAAAGAAAAAAAAAGAAAAAAAAAGAAAAAAAAAAAAAATCCCACCTTTGTTTTGAGACTCCCAGAGAGGTGTTCAAATTGTGCAAATTTGCTCCAAAAAGTAGGAAATGAATAATAACCAAATTTTGCTTTTTGTTTCTTATATTTAAAGAGATGCATCCAAGGTACGATCCATTTCAGAATACAAGTTAGCTGAATGGTAATCCTGCTGAAATTTTAATATTTTACAAGTGGGATCTAAGGCTAATTTGTATCTGCATATAAAATGAAGGCAATTAAAAAAAGGAGAGTGGAAGGAGGATCTGAGGTAGCCTCTCTCCTATTATTCTTGATTAATTTGGATAACTCTTAAGGACTAATTATTTTCTTTACTAGGACATTTGAGGTAGCATTTCACCCTTCTGGGTATATTTAGCTGTGCTTTATTTCTGCTTAAAACTGACTAGTTATTGCAGAGTTTTATGTACTTCTTGTTTATCATAATGTAAAGTGTTTTTTCTCAGGACGGTGATATTTGAACTATGCTATAGTGATTTCTTGCAACAACTTAGCTGGAATTCAACCAGAAGAATTACTATTAACTAAATTGTTGTCAACAGTCAAAAGCCTATAACACACATGCAAATGCTATTGCTAAAAATTTTCTGATTTACCATTATGTAGAAGATGAACTACAACTGCTACTAATGTCTGATTTACCGTAGGTTGCATTAGCTCATCAAGAGACTGCTCCAGCACTGATGTTCTCCCAAGCTTGGGAGCTTTCCCTGTTTCTTGGCCTGATTTTTGTGAGTGTGTATTCCAGCATGCCTTCTTTTTTTTTTTTTTTTCAGACAGAAATGAATGGACTGCTCTGTTCTCAGACATATGCCATTGCAGGATGTAGCTTTTGTACCTGAAATGTCTATTTGGAGGTGCATTTCATACACCCAGCCACACACCTGAGCTTCTTCTTCGTTGGTGTGAAGCAAGCTCTTGTGGACCTGAAGGAACAAAAAAATCAAGACTGCAAATAATACTTCTCTCATAATACAGCTAAGGATGAGGTCAGAAGGCTGGAACTCAAAAGATAAAGTTTTCAAAGGCTAAGGGTGAGAGTTATTGAAACAGCAAGCTTTATATGAATACACCTTATTCCTCTTCAGTGGGAGATGTAACTACTCACCTTCTTCCACACATTTATGCTAGCCTAAAGGTAGTATGCATGGCAATTTGATGGTGATAACCTGGAGAATAAAACTAGACAAAAGTCTGGGTGAAGAGCTAGCTTTGCCTATAGCTTTAAGCTGACACAGCATTTTTAAACAAAAACATCCTTCATCCAGGTTCCCAGAAAATGTCTGAAAAAAGTATAAAGGAACAGATGTATTCCACTCACTATCTCTGTGAGCAACAAGCAACAGCTGTTTCAGAGAAGCTTAAGATAATCTGCTTGCTGGCAATATTTTTTTAAAAAGTTCCAAGGAGGGAGAAATCATTGTATAGCTGAAATATAAGGGCTTACATTTCTCTTTCTTATTTTAAAGTACTTTCTGTCTTATGATTTTTCTTTGCCTGCTCCTAAATCTTTCTAAATTCATGGCTTTAAGTGTATTTCGTGGCAATAAATCCAATGGGATAGATGCTTTTTTGTAGAAAAGTTTTCTTTTAATGTTTACCACTTTTTACCATCATGAGCTTCTTTTTCTACAGTGAAAATATCCCTATCTACTTTCTATATATTTTCCTTATTTTCCTGAGGTTTAGTTTTGTTGGTTTTTTTTTTTTTTTCTTTACACTAAATTAACACATCCTGGTCTTCCCATTCCCCCTCCAGATTAGAATTTTAGTGAGATCATAATAATTCTTGTCACCACCACATGCAGTTCCTCTATTCACAAAGTGAATGAAGTGAAATGAGGACAGTTTCACAGATAAACCTATGGCACTACAACGTATGCAATGGCATCAGCACATTTTCTGCAGTACAATCTTTTTCATTCTGTATGCGTCCTATGAGTTTGTTTGCTTTGCTGCACTGTGGCACATAGAGCTGAGGCCTTATGTGCCCTGTTGCCATTTCTCCGGAGCTGATGTTGATAATTTATGATCTAGTCTTCATGTGAGTCATTGAAGATTTCATGGAAAAGAATGAAACAATAAAATGAAACTTTCACTTTTATTTGTATTGATTCTTAAAGAGAAACTATAGTTTCCGACTTCTCTTTTGCAGCATGTTTTCAACTTCTCTCTCTATTATTAGAGTTATTTAATGAATCAGTTGCCAAGCATTGGGAACAGTGGTCAAGGAAAGATGTATTAGTTTTAAAGAATTATGTACTCTCTTATTTAGAGCTTCTATTGCACAAATACATGCTGCCTGAACTTCATTATTTGGTGGAGATGCTTAAGGATCTAATTGCTCCAGGCTATCTCCAACATCTGTGGGCAGAGATAGGCACCTCCAGAAGGTGTTTCAGTTGAGTTGAATCGCTTTCTAAAGGTGACTTTCTTGGAAATGACCCAGATAGGTAGTTTCTAATGTGAATGTCTCACATAAGTGCCATCAGATTCATGTTATGGTCATCAAGTTAGAATGCCCCTGTGTTGGAAAAAACACCAACCAAACCAACACAGCAAATGTTCAGTGGGATCACAAAGGCCTGTGCTGTGTTTCCAGCAGCATCAGCATAAATGACTGATTTTATGCAGCACTTACGTAGTCTCAGAAATTGATCTAAAGCCTGTTTAAAGTCACTGAAGACATTCCTGTTGATAGCAACTTTGTAGGAGACCCTTATAAGATAACGAATACAAGAACTTGTTGAACAGCATTTATTAAAAAAAAATCAATTAATTGAGAGGCTTTTTGTTTGGGGTAGTATTTTTTGTCCAGTCATGTATTCTGAAAATTGATTAAATGTTTAATAATGCTTGCCTAGTAGTACATGCAGATAATTCTTATTCCTCAGTTGTTTCCAAAATATTCAGTGTTCATTTTATCTATTGTCCAGTCATACTGTGTTGTTGGATGCATATCACACTTTCTTCTCATGGAATGGACACCTAAAAATGAATAATTTGAGCATAAAAAATGATGAATAAATAACAAGGAATGGAACTCCAGTACAAATATGAGGCTCTTGAGATTTGCAGATAGTTTTTTGACTATGAGAGTTTTTTGACTATGAGAGTATTAACAGTATTTCTGAGTGATTAGTATTATAATGTCACAGAGAAAGACAATGGAAGCCTGATTTATATTTCTTAACATTTTTCTCTGTGACCTAGTTAAATATGCATATGCGTGTTTTTATTTTATTGTTAATATGTCACACACATGTATGTATGTGTCTGTGAGTGTGAAGGAAAGGTTTAAAAGACTATGAATGATATTAGGACTTAAAAATAAGTGTTTATTAGTGACATA
The DNA here is from genome assembly GCF_028554395.1 of Pezoporus wallicus. NCBI lineage: Eukaryota > Metazoa > Chordata > Aves > Psittaciformes > Psittacidae > Pezoporus > Pezoporus wallicus. Next base: position 10,359,200 of record NW_026640488.1, read on the forward strand.
ACTGACTAAGTATTGTGTGCAGCTTTTACTCAAATCATGGGCATACATACATCCATTCTAGGGCAGTGCTTCAGCTTTTGTAATGGAAACTATCTGTCGTGATGTGGTGTTTTCTCTGTTGAAAGGTCTGTTTCATTAGTCTACTTTTCTCTAGGAGTCTGGATTATATGAAATAGGATATTATAGAATGTATTGTGTGAAAAAGATCAGGAAGTTCAATCTTTTGACTTGCCGGGAAAGAAAGACCATATTGAAGCTTACAGATGTGTTTAGATACGAAGCAAAATGGCCACACAGATGTACAAAAAGATATAAGTTTGAAAGTGGAGTAGGCAATGTCTCAAACCCAAATAACATTATATATCACCAGAAGTGATAGGCCAAGCTCATATAAAAAGATGAAAGTTAGAATTTAGGTCAAACAGAAGGAAGGCTGCTAACCAAATCTTCTAAGATCCTTGAATGAGTACAAATATAGAAATGCAAGGTGGAAAATCCTTTTATTTTTTACATAAACATTATGATTTTAGAATATAATTCTGTCATCATGTAGATAAGAATGAAAAATGTGGTATTTCAATTGGATGTCAAAATAGTGGCTAAGTTTTTAAAGTGGTATTAGTAGGAACATGAAGGATTGAAATTAGTTATTTGAATAACATTAGTCTCTTTTCCCTAGGAGGTAAAGGTTTTTTGCATGTTACTTATGAAACAGTTCAGTACATCTAACTCCATTTAGACATTTAAAATTAATTGCTAATTGTTTCCTTTTACAGATTTTAAAGGGTGTGTTTACTTAATCATTCGAAACTTGCTTTTCCAGGGGTACATAAGAATAAGCTTGTGTATCCTAAGGAGCAAACTGCAAATCAGCAGTTTTAATGCTGCCTAAGATTGTCTGCTGTGATTTGTTTTGATTGTTTTGTTGTTATTTTTTTAATTTCTTCTTATTGCTAACATAGAACAGATTTATGTTAATTATATGAAAACACAACAGAAACATTCAATAGCGTTTAAAGAACTTAAAGTAGGTAACCTAGTTCTAAGCTGCAAAATGGCAGAAGACTCAGCACATTAAAGTAGGTGCAAAAATATAGTGGGACAACTGCTTTTACTGGTATTCAGCTTTTATATGAAAGCAAGTTAAACTTATTTTCCTAAATATGTTAGTGCAACTTCTTCAAATATCATCTTTTCCCTCTGTCTTTCTCTCTCACCTCCACAGATTTCTTATTCATCCTTGTGCAATCATCTAAAAAGTCACCTTTGCTTAATTAGAAATGTCACTTGAATTTGTTTATATTTCCTTAGGTGTAAAATGCAAAGCATCTATTTTTTGAGTCTGGATGATGACTTTGCAAATTTTTATTCAGAACAAAAGAATGAAGAACAAATATAGTTTCTGTAAGAGAGAACCAGCTGGCCAGTTACCCTGAAACAATCAGCACAAAATGATTTAGCGTACCAGTCACCAACATACTCCCAGGAGTGTTAAGAGAGTAAAACTCTGCATTCTGTACATCAGTTTACAAAGTTGCAAATGGAGTAGAAAAATATTACTTCAACATATTCATTTATGAGGGCAATTATATACTGTGTACTAAAAGCTAATACTTTCTCAATCTTCTAGGTGTTTGAAATGGAGAAGTAGCTTATGTGCCTAAAACTGGTAGCTCCATGTCATTTCCAGGACTATGGACATAGCTGAGCTAACGTTGCTGCAGTTTATCTATGTTTATTTGTAGGCAAAGGAGGTTGGATTTAGCTCATACATGTTTGTTACTAATTATCTTGGAGGTTATTTCTTAATTTGAGATCTTTACTGATATATAATGCTTTGCAAAATACTAACAGGAATTTAAAATTAATATAATGAATTTATGTTTCAATCAAATGGATTCTGGTTATAGAAGGAAGCAAGCTACTTTATTTCAAAGGATATGAATGTTTCAAATTTATAACCAGCCATTACAGTGTATATGGACTCAACAGATCTATGAAAATCTACACAGTTCCACCATTTGAGAATGCTGAGATACCCTCATGGTGAGTTATGGGAAGGTGAAACGGGAAAGAAAGTGAAATGAATCTGCTAAATTATTCTAGGTGTTGCAGAAATACATGAATCAAGTTGTATTCTTCCATTTCTGAAAAGGTGTATGTATACTGATTTTTAATGAACTCATTCCAAAAGAAGATGCATAACTGCCAAGTTAGAAGTCTAGTTAAAAAAAACGTATAGAAAGTTACAGTGTAAGCATTTCTTTTGCCTGTTAAGAGAGAAGAGATAGGGAATAAAAAAGACCAACACAAACTACCGGCCTACCAGTGAGTACTTTCAATAAGAAGTGTGTCTAGCTTCTGTGTTGCAAAACTGCTTGAGTAAGAAAGCAAAAGTCATGACAAATCACTTTTTCCTATCATGTAAAAGCATCATTTTCTCCTTAATTAGTCCCTTTGAAAAAGGTATGATTTTTTCTCAAAAAGTGATCTTGTTGTTTAGTTTTAATGAATACGGGTGTCTCTCAATGGTCCCATATTGACAGCTGTGAAGACCTTTTTTATCTACAGAGCTGTATACCTGGGGCAGTGACACTGCTTGTATCACCAAGGTGCCATGCTTATACCTTTATCTCAAATAATGACAGGTTTGTTCTGTCTCCTTGACTTATCATTTCCTTCGCTCCCTGTTGTGAGAGAAGCCCAGCTTATATCCAATTAGTATCAGATGTGGCAGTGATATTTCTGAGCCTGCATGTATTTGGCCTTTGGGAACTGAGTTCAATGCTCCATACTCCTTACTGAAGGCATGTTAGCACCTATCTGATAGAAACATGATTTGCTTCCTCTTTCCTTTTTGACCTGCATGAAGTCTAAGCTGAAAACACTGAATTAAAAATACTTGTATACCAACTACATATGTAGAGAGTGTTTAAATTCTTTTGGAAATAGCTTGTAAGAAGAATTAAGGAAAAAGGATCAGGTGGCATATTCATTTGTTGTTATAGCCCTTTGTTACATAAGGTTAAATTTTAAGGAAAAATGAGAGGCTCAAAGAGCTCCTTTTTGGTACGTAACATTCTTGTCATCAGAAATGTAAAATCTGTAAGTATGCAGAACCTCCTTGTAGAGTAAAAAATGATTTTGAATCAAGTGATTACTATCTGCTTATTACATGACAGAACCAAGCATGATTGCTCTAGGAGTTTCGGAACGCAAGTATACTATAGTAAGTTCTACTGAGTCATCTGGCAAACATCCAAACTTTGCAGTTTTAATTCTCAGCAGATTTTTAAATTTAATCTTCTGCATTTAAAGCATAGTGTTTGCATCATCCCGATTATTGTTAGATGGAATAAGAAAATGGTGATTCTGCAAAAATCTTGTAGTTTAATTTGCATTTAAAGTTCTTTCAAATGCATTTTAATTAACATTATATTCGACATCACTACTTACTGACCAAGCGGTTTTAGTCTGTACATTTTTTAGAAGTGCTATTCAAATATAGAGTATACAGTAGAGTTTTGTACCAGAGCTCAAATAATTAATTTCCTTTCAATGGCATAATTATCTGTGGGAATACCTGTGTTGTGTCTTAGTAGTGACTGTAATTAAGGCATGGAGAATAAAGTTCAGGCTCCTTCTGGCTGCCCTGTGAACACTCAGATTAGAAAAAATGAAAGAGCATTCCTGTGGACAAAGTTCCAGTCCCACCCTGGTCATTTACTCTCATGTAAATAGATGGAGAGTATTAGCCACTGATTTTGCATCTGTCCCACCACCACCAGCTAGCTAAATGCATGTGAGAAGGTGCAAACATACAGTGTCAGGAATTCTCTTCCTCTGAAGAAAGGTAATTCTCTTCAGGAGGCACAACTTGATTTCCATGGTGCCTCCAGGTCTGGGCTCTCCTTAAATGAAACTAATCATGGTATGCAGTCTTCTCAAATGCTGTTAGTGCAAAATATTATCCCTGCAAATATTATGTAATTAATATGCTGACATGGAAGTCTCTCCTCTCTGATTCTTAGATATTTCTGAGCTGGTAAAATCCTCCTTTTCCTTCCTGTCTTGGAAGAGAAAAAAAAAAAAGTAAAGGTTTGTAAGAACATTTGAGAGGGAAAAGGGTTTCACGAGTAGATGGTGGTTCCAGGTAAATTTTATTTATTTTATCCATCCTCCCAGTGGCAATAGCAGCTTAAACAGATCCTGATCTCCTTTATCTCTGGTCTTTTTTGACTTTCCCCCAATCTTTTCCCTCAACTATGCCAAAAATATTCATGGAACTGCACCATAAACAATGCAATAAGTGACTTAGGTTAAAAATACTTTTGCATGAAAAAAAATAGCAGCTTTCTTAAAGCCAGTTTACAAAAGGATTTACAGATTATACAGTTAATGTCCTGGTGGGAATGGGTTTCCAAGAATGAAGCTGGGCAGTGAAACCCATGTAAGTGGTCACAGCTACTAAGAGAAAGATTCGTGGTATTACAGAGTCCATATATGTGTGTGCGACTGCTGATGCAAGTATTTTGGTAGGTGCTTTGTATTTTGCTCAAGTAAAGTCCAAGCATCTCCTAAATGGCTTAAATCTCAGTTTTAGATTTTTCTTCATGTATTTTCTTTCTCTCTTCCATACTTGTGTATGGCCTGTTCATTCAGGAAGATGAGTATGCAAAAAGTAATTTAGTTGTTCAGATCTCTACTGCAAGCTTAAATTACATGCTTGTGGTGCTTAACTTAAGGCTAGATATTTATCTAGAGGACATGAGCATGCAAGAAAGGGTTTATAGTTTTTTCTCTAGTTTAGCAAAGTGCCTTTGAAGTAGACTGACAACAGACTAACTAGACATAAAAATTAGAGCTTGTTTAAATTGTGCTGAATGCAGGCAAATCTTTCTGTAAACAGTAGCTGCTAATAGTAATGGAAAATGCTTCTAACCCTGATACAGATAAAGCAACAAATAAGAATGAACTCTCGTTTTTATTACTTATAATTTTTTGTGAACAAGGTTCTTCTCTCTATTGGACAGGCCACTTAAAAGTAACTCTAGACCTAAAAGTCAAGCTAAATTGACAGCTTTCTAATCTACTTCCTGGGAAAGGTAAAAAAATTGTAAGAATGTTACATGTGTAAAAACTTTCAACCAGGAGACTATCTTAAATGTGTTCTAAAGGAGCTGCTGTTAAATGATACAGGGGGTGCTGTTCAATGGTTTTCCCTCTACTTGCCTCTTTTCTTGCTCACAGGCTTTGATATCAGTCAGGATGATAGGAGAGAATGGACATAGAGACTGCAGTGCCAGTAAGACAGTTTACTTTTTTTTTTTTTCCCCCACATATATTTAATAAAAAATGAGACCATTTCAAGTCATTCCAGAAATAAAATTCTTAATTTCCATTTTCCGGAGGGAAACAGCTTGTTTTGGCTGATTTCAAAGCATATAACTTTGTCAATATTTTGAGGGAGGCAGAAAGAGGAGCTAAGAAGGAGAAAGGGCAGAGGTTTCATTGCTTCACAGAAAGGATTTTTGATAAAAAATTCTGTATCAGGCACCTCTTGACTAGTCAGAATGGAAGATGTTATAGAGCTTATATTTAACCCTATGGGGACTCAATTCTCAGGGTTCTGTAGGAACTCACCTCTAATGTTACTTGTATTTCTTAACTGATGGCTTTGGATGGATTTATGCTTTTGATAATATTTAGTTTGATATTACTCTGTGTTGCCCTGACTTGGAATTCAGATGAAACTAATGCAGAGTACTGGCATGTGGGCAACACAGATGGCCTCATTTTTGTTCTATAAAGATGGACTTTGAGAGGAGCAGGTTGCAAATGCAGTCCTGACTGTATATTCCAGGATTCAGTTTTTGTATTCTAAATGTCAGAAATTCAATAGATGTCTTGAAATGATTCATGTCTCATATGCTGAAAGGCTGACATATATTAGGCGGCAGAGAAAAATGGTGGGTTAGAGCCATCTGTACAGATTCCTTTGCTAAAATGGGTGAGGGCAATTCCTGTATCATGCGTGGTTACCTGTCACCGTTATTGTGCATACCAGCATTTTTCAGCAAGTAGAGCATGATAACACAACGTCTGCACACTAAGATGCTGAACCTCATTGTGGGAGTCCATCAGATAGCTATTTTAATCAGAATACTCCCCTTCCAGGAATATTTCATAGAGATGTGCCCTTAATGATGGGGGTTATCTGCCTGGTATCTGTTCTAAGTATTAATTCTGACACAAACTATTTCTGTAGTTCACTGAAGTTTCTATTTCCCAAAGAAAAGTTTCTGCTTTGTTCATCCTATTCCATGCTGTCTATGCTATCCTCTCATAAATAATCTCAACTCTTCATGTAAGGTTTAATATGTTTAAATGTTTCCAAAAGCCACGGTGATTATCTACTCTAACCTTTTTCATAACAAAGCCTTAGGACTTGGCAGTGTTCACTCCCATTGAAACTTAGCTGCATTTGAACTGGAGCATATCTTTTGAAAAAAAAAAAAAAAATCCCATATTGAATAAAGGCCCTTCCACAATTCTGAGAAACCTAATCATTAATTACTTTCAGATGTTACCTGCTTTCTAGGTTGGAATTGTCTGGTTTCAGCTTCTAGCTATTGAAGCACGTTAACCTACATCTGCTAGACCAAGGTGCCCTGTTCTCTATGTATCCACGTACACGTTGTGATCAACTTATCTCTTTGCTGCTCTTTGAGATATATACACTTAGCACTTGGAGACTTCTGCTCTGTACATATTTTTCATCCTCCTGTCATTCTCTGCTCCTTTGGTAACTCCTTTTCAACATTTTTCTTGATCTGAGGATATAAGACTAGACATGACAGCAATCAAACTTGTGTTAGGTAGGTGTGCTCTTATTTGGTATTCACCTACTTTTACATCTAAAGGGTTGTGCTATTCTATTGGACAGAGCATCATATGAAAACCTCACATGCAGCCTATTAGTCACTGCAACTCTTTAATCTTTTAGAGACACTATCTGGCAGAACAGACTACAGTAGCATGGAGGATTTTTGCTGTTACCATGTCTGACTTTACATTTGGCCTTGTTGAAATGAACTGAAAGTTGAAATGAAATGTTCATGCCTCCAGAGTATCACCAGATCCAGGTCCCTGCCTTCCAGGAGACTGATAATGATGTTAAATAGCAGAGAACAAAGAGTATATACCAATAAACGATCTCTAGAAATGCAACTGAAAATAAAACTGCTTATAAAAAAAATCCTGCTCTTAGTGGCATACTTAGACATGAATTCCTTGTTTATTTCGTAGCATTTTAGTTGCCTAATTGAGACCTCCTATAGCCATGAGTCACACTTTACTAACCCCTATATATTGCAGCAACATTATGGTCTTTCACACAGTTGCTACATTGATATTTTGCAGATTGTGTGCGTTGTATGTATTAGATACTGTATTAGATATATATAATGCACTTTCATCTTAGATTTTGTTCCTGCTAACTTGAAGCAGGCTTTATTTTGCGTGGAAAGAGGTGCCAAACAAGGTACCAGAATGTTAAAACACAAAAATTGTAAATAGCAGAGCTGACAGGCAGAAGAGGTTCCAGTGTGCTGTTCCAGAGGGTTTAGTCACAGAATTAGCCTTACTTGAAGTAAAATCTCAGCTTCCAAGACATTTTCCTCTTGAGCAGCCCAGTCTTGCTCTGATTTATCTTGATGATGATCTACAGTCACCTGTGTGCTTGAAAGTAGAGCACAGATTATATAGCTAGCATCTGCTAACTCTGTCTACTGCATTCATTTTGCAGATTGAGTGTTCAAAAGTAACAACCTCATGATAGATTAGATGCAAGCAACAAGATTTTCCCTTGGTGAACAGTGATTGATGTCAAACAAGAATCCTACTTTGGCAATTTTCAGTGCATTTTTTCCTCATTTTGAGTTCTCACTTATTATTCACCGAGGGAGGAAAATACAGTATGAACTAGTACTGGAAAGAGGCCCCAAAGATAATGTTTGTGTCACGTGGGGATCATCTGCGAGACAGATGATATTGACCATTTCTTTCCTCGTGTGAGAAGCTGGTATTTACTGCACACAGAAGATTCTTCTTGAATTCTACTCACTGCCAGAATAAGAAAAGCAAAGTTTTAAGTCTGAGATTTCTCTGGCTTTGTTGCTGACTTCTAAGAGGCACAAGTAATACACACCTCCTAATGGATTCAGTACTATTAAGGAAATTCCACCCATAGAATAATTGTTGTAACAATAAACATAAAATATGGTCGATTTTCAATATTGTATATACCTAGGTGAATCTGACTACAGAAGAGGGTTCCAAAACAAGATCAAAATTATTATCAAACTAATATAAATAAGAATTATGTCAAAATGAATATGAGTGAAGACAGGAAGTAGTTTGTCTTTGACAGGCTCACAGTCATCACCTTAGTCACACCATTGTCAGAAACACCACAGTACCGATGATGTGTTGTGTGTCCAAGTCCTAAAAACTGTTATTTGAGAGTTACTCACTTCGTATTCTACTATCCGTCTTCTATGCTAGGCAGACTGGTACACCTCTAAGGAAGAAGAAAATCTGAGAACTTAAAGCCAGTATAGTGACATTAGGATGGTTTCATTCCTTCAGTTAAAATCATGTTTGAAAGAGAAGGCTAGCAAATGACAGAAAGGTAAATGGAAGGAACCAGAAAATAGAAAAGGTAAATGGAAAGAACTAGAAAATAGAAGAAAGGTACCTGTTCTGATATTAAGCCTGCACAAAACAATGATGGCTCTGCTTATGTTTTTCTGAGTATAAATGATTTTTTACCTAGTCATGATGGGTAATTATGGATATATGGTTCTATTTATTCTGATACAGTCCATCATCAACTTCACCACTGACTTCTTTAAAGCCAGATCTCACATGAAAAATCAAAATGAAAGCAGAAGGCAGAGAAAGGAAAAAATCCAGAAGACACTGGACACTTGCTGGAAAACATCCTTTTCCTGATACTTTCTAAGCATTGGTTTTGTAGAAACAGCAACTCAAATAGCTGTTTATCACTGCACTGTATCCAGAGAGAAATAAGAGGTTTTATGAGCTGGAGAAAAATAAAAGCAGCTGTTCTGTCAGGTAATGGAAAGACATGTAATTGAGTATATTATTATCACAATGCATACAGAAGTGTTAAAAAGCTGTATTTTTCTCCTTTCTGTGTCATTCTAACTACAGCTTCCATCATCTGTACAAACTCTTCTAAAAGAAAAGAGAGTATGCCTATTCTGCAGTCTAGCTGGGTCTGTACATGTATGTTCATGCTTACAAAGAGTTTGCATGAGGCACTGTCCCTGTTGTGGTTAGCTTCTGCACCATTACTTCTGCGGATACTGATTTTTTTTCAGCAGTCTGACAGAAAACTTAATTTCTTTCTGTGTGCAAATACTCATGACCTGCTGAAGACATTGTCAGATATTTTATGTTTTCTGAACACACTGTGCCTCTGATCATTCTCACCAGTATCACCTGGTCAGTATCTGGATCAGCTGGTCACCATGCACTTCAGGAGAAATTTCAGATTTTATTATGCAAAAACAGTCAGCTAGGCTAGAGGGATGTTCCTAGCATTTTTTTAGGGGCTGGCATAATATCAGAGACAAATCCTCTGCAACTAACCCTCAGAAGAAAAATGGTCAAATTTTGTGGTGTAGGGAGGAATGTTATCCATGGAGAGTAGGTTCAGATTAATAGCTGAATACACAGCTTGCTGAGAAATGGAGAGAAGTAAAGCTATAGAGTGGGCTGGTTAGAGTTCTCATCAGTTGCCATGAGTTTCTTTATTCTCCAACATATAATGTTCTCCCCCAGTATACCTTATGGTATAGTGGTGTTGGCTGCTTACCAAGCTGCAGTTTCAGTTGGTTTGATTTTGCCAGTTTTCCCTCTGGGCCTGTTGCTTCCTAATCAACCTTATCAGAGTATGGCCTTAAGGCTACTTGTCCAGGTGCAGGGTCTGTTTCAGCAGGGTGATGTGTTTCAATGGTTAAGTGCCCTTCCTTCACCCAAGACTTTTTTAAAATGGGCTTCCCTTGGATGCAGGACCTTCTGCCTGTTGTGAAAGACATCCAAATAACCCCGCTAAAGAGCCTGCCATGCACAATTAGCTCAGAGTCAAAGCCTGGGGCCAGCGTGCATTTGAACTCCTTACTGAAGAGGGACAGAGATGAAGCATGCCGGTGCTTGCCATTGTACAGACATCCTGAGGTTTTTAAAACACTCTTTTCACCGTGTGGCTGCCCATTTAAACCTCACCTCTGCCAGGCTTTTCAATATACTCTCATGCTGCTGCTGCTGAAGAGTGCATTTCCCAGAGTCATGTTTGCTGAACTCGCATGACAACATGGCTGTGATCCTTTGGCAAGGTAACAGCGCACTGAGGCAGATCTTTATATACAGTGAGGCAAGGACCATCAAAATTGAGCTGACTGAATGGAATGATTAACCAGCTGTCTATGAACCCACCGGTGGCCTCCAGGGCATTGGAGCTCAGAGAATAAGCACTACAAACAGAAAATAGAAACCTGGGCAATTGTGAAATGACACTGGAGAGGAAAATAAATTTAATGTTTTGGTCCCTGCTATACTTCCACTGTAAAGAACATGATTTAAAAACTGCCTTAAAGCAAAACTTGGCATGACCCATATGAACCTTTGAGACATCCCGGGTTCAAAGACATCTAACATGTTTGTAAAGATTTTGTGGGAGGGTGGCAGGGGGATTTTAGACTACAAACTGTGTAAGAGACTAGAGATCAGCAACAGTCCTGTTAGGATATAGACAGCAAGTATGCAGTGTATCCTACATCTGAAAAGCCATAGTTTGTTTGTCTGATTAATTCACATTTTAAAGAAACGTATTTTCACATGAAAGAAAAGCTAAACCCCTTCTTTTTAGAATGGTATTTTAAAAGAGCTAAGAAAATTAAGATAATCATATAAATTATAGCCTTCTGAAGTTAGCTCAAATTCAGTAGGAGTATATATTTTGTTTTTTGTTTGGAGAGAGAGATCAGGGAGGCCATGTGGATCAATACAATAAATGTGAATAATTAATCCATTTAGCATACCAACCATAGGAGATCTGGACACAAGCTGCTTGTAATTCAGCAGCTACAATGACTTCGTTTGTCTTGGAATCCATTTACAGACAGCAGTGCAGATTCTGATTACATTTTGCATATATGCAAGACACAAGGGAGCAGTGCTGAACCCTTTCATTACCTGAAAAGGAATTTAAAAGTTAATGTGTTTAATCTTAGCCCGTGGATTCCACCAATCCAATAGATCCCCATTTTACGCAGTGTTGTCTGGGAAATAAATGCCTGATTGATAGTGCAAATCACACCAAGATTCATTGGAGGCCCTGGCGGGGGTCAGTTACAATTGTAGGTTGTTGCTTGAGATGGCAGTCTTGTGTGAACCTCATGAAGTTCAACAAGGCCAAGGGCAAGGTCCTGCTCATTGGTGTGGGGGGAAATGATCTTTTACCATGCTCTGTGTGGTTTGGGTGTGTGGAGGAAACCCACAGGCCCTGCAAAGGTTGGAAAATGAAACAACTATTAATTTTATTGTAAACTTCCCTGAAACTGTCAGGATCAACAAGTCTCATCAAGTTCCTGCTCTTATAAAAGATCCAGAGTAGAAGGAGAAAAAGAGAAAGAAAGAAGAAAAAAAAAGAAAAAAGAAAAAGGACCACTGCCCCGTGGATCCAGCCACATCTTCTCGGTCAGTGAGCTGAAATCCTTTTAGCTGGGAGTCCTTGCAGCTGGAGTCTTTTCAGTCATGAGCCAGCGGGGGCCGGAACAGAGTGGCATGCACCATGCGGCTGTGGCACAGCTGCCATTTTACAGGGTCAGGTTAAGCCCCCAGCACTAGGTGGTGGGAGCAGTGGTCTGCAGTCACAGTGTCGCACAGCCGCAGTTTCGGGAAGCTGCAGCATGTGTATCGCTGTCCCTGGGCAGTTTGTTCAGAGGCAGTTATCTTAGCAGCCTCAAGGCAGACAACACAGGAAAAACATCCCCCATCTTTTGTGCAAATGACAACATGAACAGACGCTCAGCCTCCCTCAGGTCCTTCTGTCTTTTGGGTTGAGACACACAGAGAAATGGTCTCTTGACCATCACAAGCACAAATACAGGCTGGATAGAGACTGGATTGAGAGCAGCCCTGAGGAGAAAGACTTACAGGTGTTGGCTGATAAGAAACTGAATATGAGCCAGCAGTGTGTGCTCACAGCCCAGAAAGCCAACTGCATCCTGGGCTGCAACAAAAGGAGCATGACCAGCAGGTTGAGACAGGTGATTCTCCCCCTTCTACTCTGCCCTTGAGTACTCTTATGTGCAGTACTGTGTTCAGCTCTGGGGCTTCCAACACAAGAGGGATGTGGAGCTGCTCGGGTGAGTCCAGAGGAGAACCACGAAAATGCTCAGAGGGCTGGAGCACCTCTCCTACGGAGACAAGCTGAGAAAGCTGGGCTTGTTTAGCCTGGGAGAACTTATTTAGCTCAGGGGAAATCTTAGAGCAGCTTTCCAGTACCTAAAAAGGGCCTACAAGAAAACTGGTAAGATGACAGAGGGGAGATTTAGATTAGATATTAGGAAAAGAATCTCACTATGAGGGTGGTGAGACACTGGCACATGTTTCTCAGAGAAGCTATGGATGCTGCATCCCTGGAAGTGCTCAAGGCCAGGGTGGATGGGGCTTTGGGCAACCCAGTCTCATGGAGTCCCTGTCCATGGCAGGAGGTTGGAACTAGATGGTCTTTACGGTCCTTTCCGACCCACACCACTCTGTGAATTCACTAGCACTGATGAGAATATGAATGTTGGAGACGTGCTGAACTTGTTAGAGATATTAAAACTTTGTGGCAATCTAGTGTGCAATTAATTAATTTCAGAATGCTATTTTTAAAGGACTTACAGTACTTTAGTTTAGATGACATGACGTGAATAAAGATGTAAAATGATTTAAAAATAAAGAATGACTAAATAAATGTGGAGAATAACACATTAGTCTATTAAATGCCAGTAAGACACGAGTAAGATTTGTTAATAAGTACTAATGCATTTGTATCTGAATAGTTTCAGACACTGAGGACTCATATCCTTTCCAGTATAGGTCTAATGCTTAGTATCTAAACTATTTGAGGCCAAGAGTAATAATACTAACTATAAATCTCCTGATATTTGGGCTAAAGCAAGCCCTGCCATCACTCTTTGTCTCACATTTGTATTTGTGGACTGATCTATGTTGTCTTGAACATCCTCTTTAATGAATTATTTGTTTTCCTTTCCCTATCTTTCCTTTTCTCTCCAAATTCTCCCTCCCTCCTTTGATGTACTATTTAATTCCTGCAGGAGCTGTGAGATGACAGACCACATAATCCTCCAAACATAGGGATTGTTATTGATACAGGCAATTGACTAGTAAATCTTTTTGTAATTTTCTTACTTGCTTTACCAGGTACCTGTCTAAATGATCTGTTGTTCTGAGGACCTATTTGTATGGTGCAAATGAATGCTCATAAATAAAATTCCCTGCTTATGTTCAAAGCTGTCAGTCCTTGTGATGTCAGATGGTTGTATATGTTTTAAGTCTCATTTTTTAGAGGTGTTGTTGCTGCATAAAAGGTTGAGAACTTCAACCTTTTATAACAGTATGTGTGGCTTTTATGTTGCAAAGGAAAGCCTGAGGATGGCTGAGAGGTATCTCAAGAAATTATTTCACTCTTCCTACCACTATTTTTTATTAAAACAATATTTTCATGATATCTTAAACCAGTCTTTTGTGATTTAGGGAGGGGAAAAAGAGATCTTAAGCCATGTGTCTGAACCTTCGTGGCCAGGTAAAGAAGCCTTTTCAGCATGCTTCTCCCTGTGTTCTGTGTATCTGCAATAAGATACTTAACATTCCTCTGAGTTTAAAGGACAAAGCTTTGTTATCTCCTCTATATTTTTGCAAGTAAGGTTTCACAGAGCTTTCAGGAATAGCATCTTTCTCCCTTGTGTCAAAGTCTCCATGGGATGAAAGTGAAGCCTTTCTGAAAAAGAGTTATTACTGAAGAATTTTATAAGGATGTCAGGACAAAAGGCAGCTTGTTCATTTTCCTATTATTAGTTAGGCCTACAATGAAATCCCTTCTGCTTTCTTAGTGCCAGGAGTTTATACTCACAGTCATGCTCATGTGTCTATTGCATGCCGCTCTCTCTCCCACCATGCTCACAAAACATGCCATTAGATTTTCCTCTTTAGTTACCAAACTCAACTGAAGAAACCCCAAATTTGAATCAGAAAAGAATCAGAAAATGAACAGGGGACCTCTTTCATTCATCACTGTCTCATAAGCAAAAATCAACCAAACAAACACAAATAGAAAAGAATCATGCCCTATGACAAGACTATTTTAAAGTAGGGCAGGTAGAGCTTATGTTTCTATTGTTTCCATTTTCTCCTATCACCTGTCTTCTTGGGACTTCATCAGTCTCTTAAAAACCAAACTGTCCTACCTGTTAGCTTTCATCAGAAGACACAAACATACAAGAGACTAAGCTTGAAAAAAATGCTTGCCTGTGATTTGTTCATTTTCACACTAGGCTTGAGCTGCACCTTATTACTTTCTGTACACACTGTATTCCCATTCAGCTTCGGATTAAAAAGTATGTATATATTTGCTTTTGGTTTGAGTGTCACCTCATACCCTGCAGTGCCGTAAATATGAAACAAAAGTAAGAGAAACTCAGCATTCTGCACAAAAGTAGTGACACCTGAGCCTCCAAAGTCCTGATTTCTGTGTTTAATATGAACCCCTGCCACCTTGGTCTCCCAGAGGAAGAGAAGCTGTTTTAAAAGCATCAGTTTACATACTTCTAAGTACAGAATTGTTTGCCCACTTTGCTATAATTATGTCAGCACTTCCACTGCCAACTCCTTATTTTCATGATACAACATTTATTCTGGCTGAACCTTTTAATTTAATGTTGATCTATACCCCACCCTGCCGCAAGCTGAAGTTATTATACAGGAGCTGAAAAGGAAGGAGAGGAAGCAGCACTTAATATGGACTGCTATCACTTGGTGTTCTGGTGATTAAAAAGAAATAGAACACCAAGTTTCACTTGCACAAAAGCAGCTACTTCTCTGTAGTTGTATGTGTGCCTAGTGACGGCACACATGCTTAACAACTCTGGAAAGCAGAGGCATGACATGCCTCAGTGTAAACAGTTCTGTCCCTGCAATTACAGAATATAATTTATGCACCATAGAAGATTTTTTTAATTCTTCTTCATGCAAAGGAGGGTGTTTATCATTCACCTGAACTTACTGCACCTTTACAGGTGTTTTTTAACCTGACCGCACTGTGTGTCATTTCCTCAGGACCCTCTGCACTGACCCTCTGACCCTTAGCTCTTTCATGGAGCACTCCCTGTGGTTCTCACCCATCCGTGTGCCAGCCTGTGTTCTCCCACCTGAAATCAGACATGGAGTGACACAGTAGTGTGAGAGGTTTCTCTGCATAAGGAGCGTGAATCTGGCCTTGCAGATCTGTTTTCCCTGTGCCTAAGCAGGCATGTGTCAGGATACTGAGTGTTTATTTGGCATTTCCCGAATATGGGTGCAGAAACCCTGCTGAAATGTCAACCTGACGTGTCTGTTGTAGTGTGATAAATCACCTGTGGTGGTTATAGTCCACTTAATGGAAAGAAAAAAAATCTTGAAAAAGAAAAAAAAGGCGAGCAACCAAAACCTTTAACCTGTATTATCACTGGGGTATGAACTTCTTACTCTCTCCACAGCTTTTACTCTGAATTCTGGCCAAGCCTCAACTGCTAAAGAAATATAATATCAAATAATAAATACAAATGGACTGATTGGTCCATGAAATTGTGATCAAGATAGGTAATGAAGAGATGTCACAGAGCTCATGTGCCTTCTGCACTGCTAAATGAAGTTTCCAGCTGCAGAGAATATTACTTAGGACGGGGAGATAAGTGGTCACAATTTACACCTTCTCTCTCTGTGACAAAGGAGAGTATCTTGGGTGTTTCCTGACAAATGTGTATTGGTGGGAAGGGCAACAAAATGATTCTATTGGTAAAACAGTGTTTTCCCAAGCTTACAAGAGAGAAGGGGAAAAAGCAGGATGTTTTGTAGGAAAAAAAAGAAAAAAAAAACAACGGGTAACACTAATGGAGACAAATTGTACTTTTCCCTGAGACAATTAAGAAAATAGCTATTTAGAACCAGAGAAAATGCAGAGAAGGAGCAAGTGCTCTAGATTCAAATTGATCCTCCTATTGATCAAATTGATACTCCAGTAAGCCAAGTGAGCTAAAAAGGTTTTAAAAACAGAGGGTTTGTTTAAAGGTTAAAGACGAAGAAGAAAAAGGCAACTTCTTTTATTCTACAGAAAACTTCAGAAGTATTTTGAAACTGTAAAAATGAAATATTTGCTTGATCATCCAGATGAGGTGCCAATCCTTTCATGGATTTCTTAATTTAAATGTTAAAAAATAAACTTAGCTAACTAAGTCATAATTCTTATGAATTTTTCTACTCAAAATGCCCTTTTAAAAGTCTATGATTCTGACACTGTAATTACCAAACACACCAAAACAAGTTGAATATTAGTTTTTTACTAGCTGTTTCCAGTTTTAATTCATATTTACTTAAAAATAATATTAAAGTAGTCAATCGCTTTCCCCTGAAAATAAGGCAGATAACTTTTATTTTTTTATAATTCAGAATGGATAAATTGCCTATGTTTATGTATTTGGTAAAATAAAACATCAGAAATAAAATGCAGGTGATATAGGCTTTCATTAATGAATTATATTATTTTTAACTATCTTGCTCTCATAACCTGAATATCAAATATCTATAAATATCTGCAATATAAATTCAGCAGCTGCATGCACTTGAATGGCAAATTGAGTAACAATATTCACACTAAAGACTGAACAAGAAACAGTTCAGGAGCTCAGTGAATGTGAATTGTTTTATGTTCTTTTTCGATATATAAGTAGAGTAACCTTCACTGAAATTTTATTCAAGGCCCACATATCCAGTGGTATATCATGCAGTAGATAATGATTAGCAGAGGAATTTTGACAAGGGAAATATCTCTTATACTCTTTCTGAAAATGTGCAATAATTTTATTCCATTACAGTTTTGACAGAAAAGATACAAAACCTTTGTAAATCCTTTGTATTAAATAGTGTAGGAGTCATATTCACTAGGAATTGTCAAATATTTATTCAAGAATAGATGGTTTCCTCTTCATGGAATATACATTAATATAACAGCCTGTCAGAGAGTTATTGTAACGACAAGTGCAGTAAGATAGCGTAGATTTCAGTTACTGTTGTTATTGTCTCAAGAGAAGAGAGAAGAGGACTCTCATAGCGCAGTTTAACATGGCAGGCTACTATTTGTATTGATTACACTACCCCCCCTCCCCCCCAAAAAAAGAAATTGTGAGAAATTGTAATGCTCTGAGAGACTGCGTTTTAGAAATATTTTGATTTTAGACTCAGTTAAGTTTTGAACTTCAGCTGTGTGTTGTTCCATTGATTTAAATAGTGGACCAAAAGCTTTATATAAGAACTCAGGAGCCTGAACCAGGTATATTTTTGATGTAATCTTTAATCTTATTTATTTACTAAAATGGCTTACAAAGTTCTATTTCCCTAAAAAAAAAAAACAACCCAACCCAAAACAACTAATGCCAAACAAAAAAAGGAGATATTGTTTTCTTATGTTAAACTTCCAGGAACCCCATGCAGAAGGTGATGTTTCTTAAGTTCTTTCTAAAGTCTTGCCACAACTTCCTCCATCACTTTTGGTTAAGCAGGAAACTTCAGTCTTGCTCTAATCTTTTTTTTTTTTGCCATTTTTGTTAGGCAAATAAAGGCCATTATTTGTTTATAAAAAAAAATTGTGATTTTTTTGTTACTCCTCTCAAGGAGTTCTTGGCGTATCCCTTGATTTTAATGGAATGTCTTATTGGACCAAGACTTCAGTTAGCATTTCTCAGCTTAACAATGTACTTGTACTGGCATGCAAAATGTTTTCTTAAAAATTTCATTTCACGTGCTAGTACCAGTTATTTTTGTTTCACCTATTTGCTGCTGAAAGATTACTAAATGTAAGGAGCAACGGCTCAGATTCTTCAGGAACTGGAAGCAGTTTTCAGATAATCGTAACCTGCTTAGGAAGCATAGACTTCGGCAGAGATGTGAGGGAGGAAAGCTGTGTTTGAGTGTTCAGACTGAAAAATCAAGGAAATAACTGGTACAGAAGAAATCATTCTTTGGGGAACATTTCACTTGACTGTGAGCAGGGAAGAAAGAAAATCTGGAGTCCTCACAATCTGATAAAATGAAGATGCAGGTCAGTACTAGTATATGCAGAAAGAATGTCATAGCCTGAGAGTATTTTAGACTTCAAGGCACCTGCACTGGCAGGTTAAGATGAGCACTGTATGAATTGTTAGAATATGGATTAATGGTATATGTGATCAAAGTATGATTGAGCAGTAAAGTCATAGGAAGACCCTAAAATGCGTTTGATGCTATCACTGTTCATGGAGAAGAATAATTAGAATTAATTTAATTATAAAATACAGAAAAACAAGAGAGTAGACATTTATTTTGGAATCAGAATTGTAGAAGGGACATATACATACAACATGTGCCTGGTCAATTAAAGAGCTGATTACATTTTTGTATTATAATAGTAACAGTTATATTATGTAAACAGCATTCAAATCATGATGCAGCTGATTATCAGATGTATGACAGAAATAAAATCTCTTGGACAATTCGCCGAGGCGAAAAATTTTAACAAGCAGAGAAAATCCAGAGACTGGATTATGAATTATGAAGCTGACAATGAATGAAAATAATTCCAGTATTAAAACCACCCCAGACTGAAAATTGCTTTTATTTGTGTGTTTATCTTTAATTCCTTGTTCCCTGTGCAGGCTGAATATTGCAAAATTGAGTGCTTGAGGGTACAGTGGAATCTTTATACACACAGAAGTGATTTCATTCTTTTTTATTTTGAAGTTGAGATAAAAACAATGAATTAACAAAGAGGAAAGCAAATGGATTTATAAAATGCTTGAGTTTTTACAGCGGTAGGTGATATTGATTACATTTTCTTTAAAAGACATAATTTGAAGGTGATGGTTTCTTTCAAAATAAAAAACAGGTTGCATCTGAAATCCATGGGGAATCTAGCAGGGAAATCAATGTTCTTTGCTAGTAATGCTGTGAGTTGAGGATTATAATAAAAATCTGAAGTAAAGAGGAGGTAAGGTTCTTTTCCATGCATTTCAAATAAATTTTTCTGATTTTGCTTTGTAAGTACAATGAGAACACTACCTTTAAGGGCTTAATAGCATATGAGGAGGTAGACAGGATTCCAGACAGAGCTTCAAAAAGAAAATTCTTCTTATTTATATAATGCCAATAAGCCTTACATGTGGTTTATGACAGTAAGGTAATGACTGAGATTCATTGAATTGTTTGTAACCTAGTATTTGTTTTCTGAATTTACTCTCTTCAGCAGTGGGTTCTTCATGTTTCCAGAAATAGTTATAAGGAGGCCAATATACTGTTCCAACATGTACCCTCATCATAACTCTCTTGGTCTGAACTGCTTTAATACTATCTGGTAAGACTGGCAAGTCCAGAACAGGACAGTGGAGCTTGTTAAAGCAAATGAAAGAAATGCCCAGGCATATGATGTACATTCATTGTTTATAGGGAACGATATTTATTTAGAGATTGAAAGACATGTAATCTCTGAGTATTGGTGTTAGCAGGACTCTCAGAAGTTATCTTAATTTGTTAGTTTAACATGAAGTTCTGTTTCAGAACAAAGCCTTCACAAAACAACACCTTCTTTTCTTCCCTGTGTATCATTTCAAGAATCTACATTCAGTGTTGAGACCCTTGACACTGAAAGTTTCCTGATGATTTGATTTCCTTCAGGAATCCTCCAAGACATGTAAATGTATACTTCTGGGCATATCTTCAAGCATATACATTTTGTCAGCTTTAAGCTCAAGACTAAAACCTTGTTGGGAATCAGTGTAGATATTTCTTCTGTCCATTTTGTATTTGAATTCTAATTGTGTAGGTCCACTTAGACCATGTTTACTGTAAGGGGCCATGAAAAACTGCAAGTAAAGGATTTTGTTTCTCCCTGACTTTTGATCAAGAAACCTCCTTCTTCCCCATCTTGTACTATACCAATTAGAGCAAACAGGGTTCTGTTTGAAGATGGGAGATACTTGACTTTGCTTCTGTCATGTGTCTAAAGAAACTAAACACAGTGTACTCACTGGAAAACCATATTTTAGTACTGGGAAATGTCTTGACTTTTCTACTGGGGACACATTCCTTGTAAAAACGCTTGAACATTCATAGGACATGAAGACAGGCATAGCAAGCAAACAAGCAAATGAAATTATGGCTTAGCTTTGGCTGCAATTCATATATTATATGAATACCAAGAGCAACTGACTGGAATCATGGAGTTGTTCTTCCTTTATCCCCAGGCTATACAGAGCAGTGAGCCTGACTGCTACGTAACCAAATAAAATTATGCCTGGTTGAATTCTTTGAGAAAAAGACTGGATACATAGCTCCAGAAGGAGAGCTTGTGTATTCCTATCTTCCTCCTTCTACAGCCTGGGCCAGGCAGAAGTTCATCTTCTGTAATCCATGTTGGTTACTCTGTTGGTTCTTCCTGGGTTTTGAAATTTCTTTTTTCACACAGATTCCCCATATACAGCAAGACTTCAAAATACTAGCACTGAGTTTAAGATTCTCTGTTAATATGTTTTCCATGGGATTTTCCAGGGTGACATACTGGGTTTCTGTCTGA
The DNA here is from genome assembly GCF_028554395.1 of Pezoporus wallicus. Taxonomy (NCBI): domain Eukaryota; kingdom Metazoa; phylum Chordata; class Aves; order Psittaciformes; family Psittacidae; genus Pezoporus; species Pezoporus wallicus. The sequence goes on from NW_026640488.1 coordinate 10,380,156, forward strand.
GCTATCGAAAGAACAAGGGTAGAAGTCCTTGTCCCATGTTTAGACAAGTACTTTGGAGAACATACACAAGTTTTGAAAGACCACTAAAATTCCCATTTTTCTTCAAATAGAGTTCTAATTAGTTGCCCACATATCTGTTATTAGAAATGACATGCCAGATTCTCAGCTGGTGAAAACCAATAATACAGATTTAATACAGATAAAAACTTGGCAGGCTGGATGAATAGCTTAAGTATTTTCCAGAGGCAGATTTACAGTGACTGCAGTCAGACTATGTTTTTTACTATAAGATAATTTATAATAAAGATGCAAGATGACAAGGCAGATGTTCAGCATTTTTCAAGGAGCCATTTGTCAAAATTGACCTTTCCTGTGGAAATATCTACAATTATTAGTCAATTCAACAATCAAAGTCACATTAGGAAAGAAAAATTGTGCCTGTCAATCAGTATGGTTTTGCTGTAGTAAATACTTCAGACCTGTGAGAATCCTTCTGGCTGTCACATTGTGCCTGGAAATGCACATGGGACTAAAAAGGATGCCAAGCAACAATCCTGGTTCAGTGCCATAGTAACATAAGCGAAGGATTTCTTTCCTGCATGCTCCAAGAAAAACACTTAAGCCATGAAAAGAAAAAAAAAAAAGACACTATTGTGTTTTTTGCCAAGGAAGGAAGCCTGTGTGGGGAAATCCCTACATCCAAGGGCATCCAAAACCCTTTGACCATTAAGTTATGTTCAGTGGCAGCATTTGCACAGCAGCAAGAACAAGGCTATTGCAGCTGATCCAGGTGAAGATACCACTGGCACTCTGAGTAGCACACAATCTTCTATGCTCAAGTCAGAATTCAGGTAGCTGCAGCTACCACTTTCCTGCAAAAAAAAAAATTTATGAAAGCGCTTTAATTATTTTTTTGAGTGTAGTAAGCCGGGTTTTGCACTACAGCATAGTATCTGCATTCTAAAAATCTATAATTTGGACTGCACAATTCTGGTTCACAGCCATCTCTGTCAGAAATAATTGGTTAGCAGGAGATGAATTTAAAATGGCAGTAATAATATTTCAACAGCATGAATTAAGAGCAAATTAATTAATGTGTATAAATAACTGAAACAGAGTTTACATTAAGTAAAATCAACTCCAAATGCCAGATTATCTAAATTCCATTATCAACAAGGCTGTAACAGTCATTTGAAAACCTGTATCACATAGTAGCTAAGGATCAGGAATGTTAATTTTAAAGCTGAGTGCTGGCTGTACAGAAAAAAAGATAAAGACTATCACTAATGAAACAACCTCTATAAAGTTGTAACCAAAAAACATAGCTTAAGTGAAAACATCTAAGGAGCAAAAGTGTTAGACTTACAAGTCTATGTGTGCCTTAAACCTGCACATTTCATATGCACTGGTTCAGCATTGATTCACTATTGTGAATATAATTAAATACTTCAAATGCAGAAGGTATTGCACTCAGCACAAAATAAACCTGAAGGTAAATAAATCACCTGGATTTAAGCGATTGCCTAGAGACTAATTTTTATGATCTTATTTCTTACAGTGCAAACAAGCAAGGGAAAGTGCCAATTGGTGTACATATGTATATACATTGTATATATTTGAGTCTAAAAATATATCTATCAAAAATCAGAAGAGTGTGAGTGACTGGGGCAAAAAAAAGAATACAGAAAGTAAGGGAATAAAATTGGGAAATTCCTTAAGAAAAGCTTATATATATGACATCTGTAGAACTACAGTGAAAAGGAGGACGGCTTTTGTTAAACTTCTATGCTTGTTACAGGGACAATAGTGACAGAAATTAGAAATAAGGAGATCCCTAGAAGGTTTTAAGGTAAGATGAAATAAGGTAATGACTGGTATAAATGAGAAGATTCATAAGGAAAAAAAAAAAACACACCACAACAACCCTAAATATATGAGGGAAAATCCATAACTGGTATTGCTAAGGATAGTAAGGATCAGTTTTTATAGTATATTAGATATAAAATGAATCTTAGGCTTGATATGAGCAGTGTAATAGGTGGAGACAGTAAAATTATTACAAGTGATGTAGAAAATGCAAAAGTGCTGGAAAAATATTCCTTTCTTTACTTGGAAGAATCGGGATAATGCTCTCAAAGTACCTCCTGCTCCATTACTAGCTGGAAAGAATAAAGCGAACTACAGACCAACCTTTTCGAATCTGCTGGTCCCAGTAACTCCAAGTTGAGTCCTAAAATAGTGTGGCAGGTACATCTGTGGCCTACTGGTGATAATTAAAAAAATAAATTGAGTACTGGCTATAGTGTGAGATGCCAAAAGTGTCAGGATACTATGCTGCTGTTCAAAGAAGGCAAGTGGAAAACTCATCTGTCTAATTTGGTAACACTTTCAGGCAACATAAGCAAAAAGTGACACAAGATTTTATTTTTAAATATAAGAATGAAAGAATGGTTATATAATCAGTAAGAAGGGATATGAAGTTATGGAAATCAGGACCTATCAAACACATCTTATTCTATATTCTACAGATTTATGTGTTTCACTGGTAAAATTAGCTGCAGATATTTTGATGTTTCTGTTGCAGAATTGACACTGCTGAATAACTATTTAAGAATTAGATTATACAAAATAAATTAAAAACTTGAACGAGATTGAGACAGTGCTGACATAACCTGACACAGTGATGTTGGTTAAGAGACAGCATTGCATTGGTGAGTTTTCAGATGGGTTTGATGATACAAAAATAGAATCAGGAATTATCTGGAGGAAAGTATTAAGTCATTTTTATTAAAATTTGAAGACAAATGATATTTGGCAGTACTGCAAAGAGCAGGATCAGTATTGAGCTGGATACATCCAAATGCAAAACTGTATCCATGGAAAAAAAAAAAAGAGGAAAGAAGCACCTATCTTGGGAGTGATGGACTACTAAATAGCAACCCTGAAAGGGTTTTGCCGGGGCAATATACAAACATTTTAAAATGAGCTCCCTGTCTGGTGTCATGACTCTAAAGCAGAGATGGGAATAGAAACCGGGGAAAGGTTACAGTTTTATATGGGATTGAAGAATACCCTATGCTGTTATGTTGTCACTTTTAAAAGAATGTTGAAAACCTGGGAAAACACACAAAGATCTAAATAATAAATCAAGACCTACAAAAGATGCCTTAAAGAGCATAGTGAAGATGAAAAGAGAAGCTGCAAGAACTTGTTTACAGTGGAAGTAAAGAGTATCGAAAGCTGCAAGAGAAAGATAAGATACACATAACAAAAATAAGGCTGAAAAATGAGCAAGCTCCTCATCAATCCCCAGCCTGAGCTCTGCACACTCTAGCTGGTCATTGATGTAAAGAATGATATATCCCCTCCTTGTCTCCCCAGCCTGTCTTTCCTGAAGAGCCTGTATCCTTCCATTTCAATACTCCAGTCATAGAAGGCATCCCGTCACGTCTGTGTGATGTTAATGAGGTTGTAACCCTTCAGGTGTACGCACACCTTTAACTCTTCTTGTTTGTTCCCCATTCTGTGTGCAGTCATAGAGGCGTTTACTTTGGGCCCCTGATGATGCTGGCTTGTTGGCTGAAGTGGCTGGAAATCCTTTGCACTGCTCTTTAGGTGCTCCCTCGCCGCCCTGTGAACCCTCTCCAGGCATCTCTGGGCATCTCCTACTGGCTCCAGCACCAAACTGGTAGAAGTGGGATGGGTAACTGGTAGGAGTGGGATGGAGACTGATGGATTATATATTTCAGTGTGCAAGCAGAACAAGATTGTATGTCTTCTCTGGAAAGATCTCACCTAAACAAGATTCAGACTGAATGATGATTTAACTAAATGGATTGGATGACCTCCAGCTCTAAGCAGTTGAAGCACAGGTTTATTCCAGTTTCTAACTGTTGAATGAGCCAATAGGTTACCTGTTCTTATAAGCATTTTTCAATTACATAAGCATATGTTTTCCAACATTATTCTTGTGGCAAAAAAGACCCTTAACTGCAAAATATTGAATCTCAGCTTCAAAACATTTGTAGGATAATTAAGCAACAGAAAATGTATTAGGAAAAATATTTTTAAGAGGATGTAGAAAAAGTAATGGAAAAAAATACAAGAAAATGCACTAAAATGTCAGTGCAAGATCACAGTTATCTGAAGTATGAAATAAAAAGGGATGTGCTGGAAGAATAAAATCATAGAGTGTGATAGGCCCCAAGCCTACTTTATTGCTAAGAACATCCCTACGAGAAACTAATGTGCTGTGTAATGGCCATAACTGCATTAAGAGCTACAATGAGAACTAAAAATATCTCTTATCTTTGGATTGCTCTGTGGCATGGGAGATGTCACCTTTGTCCTGGGTTCAGCAGTAGCAGTCATGTTTCTCCTTCGTGGTAGCTGGTGCAGCGCTGGTTTTTGACTTCCAGCCTGGGAACAGTGTTGGTGAAGCCGATGTTTTCGGTTGTTGCTAAGTGATGTTTACCCTGACCAAGGACTTTGTGAGGCTCATGGTCTGCCAGGGAGGAGGGGAAGCCGGGAGGAAGCAGAGACGGGGCGCCTGACCCAGGCTAGCCAGGGAGGTATTCCATACCACAGCACGTCATGCCGGGGGTGGGGGGTAACTGGGAGTTCCCCGGAAGGACACGGGCTTCCGGGTGGGACTTGTTTCTTGGCCGGTGGTATTGTATTCTCTTCCCTTGTTATTTTCTCTTATCATTGTTGTAGTTGGTAGTAGCGGTGGTGATTTGTGTTGTACACTGTTTGCTGGACTGTTCTTGTCTCAACCTGTGGGAGTTGCACTCTTTCGATCCTCCTCCCCGTTCCTCCGGGAGCGGGGAAGGGGAGAGCCCCGGGGTGGGGGGGCTATCAATTGCTCTCAGCCTGGCACCACTCACTGGGAGTGAGTGAACAAGCTGTCTGGCTAGACACGAAAAACCACGAAAACCTTGAAGGTAGGAAGAAAACTGCTATTTACTTTCCAGAAGAGCAGGAAATAAGTCTTTGCTGCAGCTGTGCAAAGTGGGCATTTCCCAATTAAGCCCAGTGTAGTTAAGGTACAAGGGCTCTGAATAGTTTTGCTGCCAATGGTTCCTAAGAGCCTTGTTCACTTTTATTTTTAATGGTTTGCCAAACTGAGTATCTATTCTCAAGTGGTTAGTGTTTATAACTGATAATGATTATAGTACAGGGTCAAGCTCAAGAGCAGCAGTGGCAAAGCAATACAATGCTATATTTAACAATCTCTTTTTGCCCTACAATATGTACCAACAGCCCTCAGAAATGGTTTTTCTCCCTTGAAATCTGTGTATTCATGTCTCTTAAAGAATCACAGCTGGATACCAGTTGTACACAACTAGAACTCAAATGGGGATAAATGATAAGGAATTGCCGTTGTTAACTCAATATGATAATGGAAATGGGTAGAATAGAAAAGACACACTAGAATACTCCTCCTGGGAGTTTCTCCTCTTCTGAGAGTTCACAGGAATGTCTAAGTATTAAGGAAAGTAGAAAAAAAGTATCACTGTAATAATTGTCAATCAATTTTGATCTGCGTTAAATAAATTCCTTTTCTACAGTCTCAGTATTTTGTATCTATTTTCTGCGATTTTAGAGTAACAGGACTTTCTCCTCAGTCAATTTCTGAAGCAACGGGTAATGAGTCTGACAGTGCACTGAAGCTAAAATACATTTGCAGTATATATAAATTTGGCTAGCTGTGCTTGAATTAAGTTTTAATAAAAATTAAATTTAGAAATAGTTTCCCTTTGGAAATTATCACTAGTTGGAATAAGATAATTAAATTAAATGACTATGGACTCCCTTAAGGAAACTGCAGTTTCCTTTCAATCAGTCTCTTAGATACTGTGACTTTATAACAAAGCAATTACTACAGCATCTAAAAGTGGACTTATTTTTAGATATAGCATTTTAAATAAAATATTTCAAGTCACATTTAAACTAATAGAAAAGAAATATATCTGAAGAACTTGAACTTAAGAAAGCATATTTCTGCAGTAATATCTCTTTTGGCAACCTGAGGTTTCACTTAGAGAAATTTTTATATAAGAAGCCATTTGCTCAAGGTGAGGTTTTGTTGCTCAGATGCATAGCAATATTAGTTTCCTGAAGGCTTACATTACTTACTTACTGAAATAGTCTAATAAGCTAATGACCTTGCAATAAGCTTCCTCACTGACAACTGACATTTATATTCGTATGGTTAAATAAAATATGTAATGAGGGAAAACTCAAAAAAGAACTGATTATGGTTCAAAGACACATATAATGAATTTTATCATCTTTACTGACAATCAGAACCCTTGTGTAATGATGATGTCAACCACAATCTCTGTTAATTTGATTTCCTTTTATATTAAGCTTGATGATTCAGAACTATTGTAACAAAATGAAATAATTGTGCTACATATTTTAGAGTGGTAGATCAGAAATGTAACTGCACTTGGTTATGTTATCAAGCTATGATGTTGACTTTTATAACCATCAGGGAATTCCTCAGTGGTATATAAGTATCTGAAGTAGACTGTAGGCAAATAATAACATAATACTGAAACGGTATGGCACCCTTGGGCAGCAATGTAAACATCTGCTCTTTTCTTTTAACTTAACATTTTAAGATCCTATTTTTCATACTAAAATTTGTTTCTAAAAAAATAAAAAGAAGTTATTGATAGACTTCCAAGTACTGCATATTAAAAATACTGGATATAAAGGCTTTAAAACGTGTTCTATTCAGCTGTTTGTTTTTATGTTAGCATGTGCTATGCAAACAGCTGGTGAGAGGGTATATGGCTCAGAGGGAATTAGGGTAAGTGGAGGGTACTGAACCCCAGAAACTGGTCAGCTTCTCTGATCAGTCTCCATCAAGTGACAAGGGATAACAAGACAAAATGCTTTAGCTCTGTCGATCACTGCGTGTTGTACTGAACACATTTTGAAAGGTTCTGTCAAGTTTTCAAACTTTCTTTTGGTATTTTATAGCACAGGGTACTGTACTGTGTAACTGGAGTTTTGTTACTGCTAATAATAGGTCTCAGTCTTTGTACTGACTTTACAAGGCTTCACAGATGAAACCTGCTTGAGGTTTGGGGTTTTTTTTTGGTTTATTTTTTGGAACCTTTTTTTTCTGATGGCTATGCCTGGTTTGTTTTCCTTTTGATTATTTTTTTTAATAATTATATTAGTAGCAGTCATGGCTACTTATATTCTGAAGAATTAATTATTTATAGCTCTAAAATGATAAACTATAGAGAAGTAGGGGAATGGGATAGCAGCAGAGGCCCCAAAAGTAGGGATATGGGCTGCACAGTAGAGTGCAGTGTGAAAAGTATAGAAGTTTTATTAAGTCTCTGATACTCTTTTATGAGGGTTTTTTTTTTTTCTGTGCTACCAGATATGGAATATATTTAGAGAAAAAAGCAGCTCAGAGGCCAGTCATAATCCAAATACATCATGTTATTAAGAGCAATTTCTACTTTCAAGAACTTATAGCCAGTCTCTCATTTGCAGTAGGATGTATAAGTCAGTAAGTAATGCAGGACTCTCATGTGACTACCAACAGGACTACATGCAGGTACTAAAATCACATGAGAGCATGCACATATCCACATTTCACAGAGAAACCTGTGAGATTTGCTGTGGTGAACTATAGGTTGACCACTTTGTGCTGGGATAGAGTCAATTTTCTTTGTAGTACCTGGTATGGGGCTATGTTTTGGATTTGTGCTGGAAACAGTGTCGATAACACAGGGATGACTTTGCTGAGCAGTGCTTACACAGAGTCAAGGCCTTTTCTGCCTCTGACCCCACCAATGAGGAAGCTGGAAGTACACGAGAAGTTGGGAGGGGACACAGCCAGGACAGCTGAACCCCACTGAGCAGAGGATATTCCATACCATTCCATACCAGCAGATAAAGCTGGAGGAAGAAGGAAGGGGAGGTGTTTGAAGTGATGGCGTCTTCCCAAGTAACCATTACGCATGAGGGAGCTCTGCTTTCCTGGAGATGGCTGAACACCTGCCTGCCAGTGGGAAGTGGAGAATGAATTCCTTGGTTTGCAGCTTTTGCTTTACCTGTTAAACTGTCTTTATCACATCCCATGAATCTTCTCACTTTTACCCTTCCATTTCTCTCCCCCATCCCACCAGGGAGAGGACTGACTGAGTGGCAACGTGGTGCTTTGTTGCCAGCTAGGGTTAAACCACGACACCACTCTTTTCTAAACTTCTCCTTTTACTGATGTTGGATTTAAACCTTCTTTATCTTTCCTAAGATTTTCTCTTAAGGTTTCACATCTGGCCATTACCCTTCTTATTTTATTTTCATTCGTATATATCATTCTGTCTAGTATCTGTGCACAGATTCTTTACTTGCAAGTGACAAGTCTTTTATTTGTATTGCTTCCCTCAAGGGAGGAATAGCTTGATTCTTTTATTGCTGTCCCTGTAACTGTAATATTTTCCCTTTTCCACAAATTTTCTCAATGAACTTCCTACAGTTCAACTATACTCTGTTATATCTGTCCAGAGCTTAAGCATTCATGTATGTATCAGAGCAACATGCAATTTTCAAATGTCATTTCTGTTTCACAATTAGAATTTTCTTTCATAAGGAAAGTCTTTATCTTTCATGATTGTGTGGATAACCTTTATGGGTGGGCTGAACTGAGTGCTGGCTCTACCTAAACCTGAAAACAGATTGCAAAAGAGACATATACATTGTATAGGTGTATCTCCAGTGGCCTTACTTTATGAGGGTTGAGGAAAAAGGAAAAATGTGAGCAACAGGAATCTCATAAATTCGGGTGAACTAAATCTCTTACATCCTCATAGGTGTATAAGTTTCTAAAAGGAGGCTGAAATCTACCTGCTCTATTCAGGCCGTTCTAAGTGGGAGGTGAAAAAAGCTTCTCCTTATCCTGAAAAGTATTTGAATCCTGTGCATAATAACGTTTGCCAACAAATGCTGTTAAACTCCAGTGGAAAAGGAGCAGACAGCCGCAACTGCTTGAACAAAACACACCACATAAGGGAAAAGGGTGATGTGCCACCCCCTGGGTTTGTTAAAAACTCAAGACTCCCTATGAAGCCTTCTGTTCACTCAATCAAATAAAGACCTCTATTTCACCCTCCTCCCAAGGCAATGTAAAGGCTAAGCTCTTCTGAAGAGTTCATAAGATGAAAGAAATTCTTAAAGAGCCTTCCTCATTTCCTTTTTCCTGAAACTCAGGAGATATCCTTCTACTGTTAAAGCTGTAGAAGAAAACCATGATTTTTTTTTTTTAATTATATACCTACATTCCTAATTATTGCACAGACTTTTAGAATGGCTTTATCACTGACAATTCTGCTGCAAGTTCTTTTTAACTAAACTATAAGCAACTAACTCTTGAAGAAATGCAGTCAGCTGTGGTTAAGTTTTAAAAGCTGCATATATGCAAAAGTGTATCTATTGCATGAATATGTCTGTCCACTGTTGATTTGAGTTTAGGCCTAGCAGTATCCTGCGGTTTATATAAACTAAGCAGTTTGTAGTGTGTAATATTACATAGGCACTTCAATCTTTTAAAGTACTGCCCATAATGACCTGAAGTATTTCTGTGGTCTGTGTTCTGCTTTGTGACTGATTTTAGTTGAGTCTTTGTGATAATATTGTCTCCAGTCTCATCATCTCATCATCTCCCCATGTACTCTGCACAATAAACTGCAAGAACAATTTATCAGTCCATAATTTAAACTATTAAAAATTAATTAATTTGTTCTGCTTCTCAGTATTTTCTCAACAGTATTGCTGTTAATTTTACACAGCCTTTAAATCCCATATGCTTAATCTTACAACATATAGAAAAGCAACTAATATTTGTTGCATTGCATCAATCACTCTTAAGCAGTTTAATCTAACTAGGAAGCAGGTTTTATCAGGGTCCTGGCCTTTTGCCTTTCAAACAAATCCTGCTTTCTGGAAACATTATTTGGTTTAGTTGCCCTGAATCCAGTTTCCTCTGGTGCTCAAGCTTGTGTCCTCCATTCACTCTCTGGTTGTGCAAAGTTATATTCACAGTCTGTAATATTTAGAAACTGCTGCCTACATTGTAGTAGAATCTGCAGGCCCTGAATTAGATGAGGGGTCCATGATGGAGGTGTTTTGTAGACACAATGTCTATTTCTAGAAATCTGAAAGCCATAGGTAAAAGCTTGGCTCATGAGCTTACCAACTGCATTTATGCTGCATACAGAAACGGACAGGAAAAAATTGAAATATTATTTCTGTTTATAGTGACACAACATAAGCACAGAAAATTTCACTCTATTTCAATAAAGTTCTAAGTCACACATATGCTTTTCAGTAAACACTTGATCTGGTTCCTATTAAGTTAGTTTATACAAGTATGTTTTCGACACCTAAATGAACAAGTAATTCATAAGCTTTAATGCTTTCCAGAATTCTGTTCTTTTTGGTAGTAAGCCCTTCTATATACAAAAGGAAATATTCATGACCTTAATGTGTACTTATAACTGCATTGCTAAGCTTAGGTACAAATCATTTGTTTATATTTTATTATTGAGCCATGAACTGAATTTAATTTGTATGACTGCTAATCTAGCTTTTACCATCAAAACCTCTGTAATGATGAATTTCCATATATGAAAGCATCATAAATGAGTGAAATCCACGTGTGAAAATTCTCTTATTTTGTATAGAATAATAATATTGCAAGAAAATCAGTCACACAAAAAGATCATAGACTAAAATCACAGTCTAAAGTATGTCTGTGAGTCAAGCTTTTCTGAGGCACAGAGACACTTTTGATTCAATATGGTGGCTTCATATTTACTATTTGACCTTTGTTTATGAATCCAGCTATGGACTTTGGTATATGACACCATTTTGGCTGCCATTGACTAGCTTGCATGTTAGTAGTTTTATAAGCATAGCACTTTCAGGTGTCTTCACGTCTCTGGTATCTCCCCTGTGAGTATTAAGATTTTTCACAGGTCCTCTTACTTCCATTCCTCAACGCTGGCACAGTATTATATGCCCTGCAGCCCTCTGGTAGTTCTTGTTCTTAGTGTGCTATTAAATTTGGCCTACAGTTTTCCCATTTCTCTGCCTGCCTTCTGCAGAACTCTAAACCATAATTCCTCTGAGCTTGGAGCTCTCACTGCTTTGTGTGGCTCTAATTGCCTAATTACCTGTTCACTGCACAATGGGAAAGCATTTTAACATTTTCCTCCCACCATTTGAATGTTCGTTTCTGTACCTTTTTAACTCTTTTTTCTTTTTCTTTTTTTAATCACGTAAACCTTCTCAGTTTCCAACAGCAGAATATTTCATTCCTTCCCTCTCTCCGTTTGCTTTCCATAACTGTGTGAAAGAACTTTTTACTGTATATCTTGATTTATCCTGTTCTTTATTTTATTAGCTGCTTTACTAGAAGCATCACTATTAACTTTCTGCACTCTTCAATGCCTTTCTATTCACTAATAGTTATTTTCTTTCCCTGAGCCTTTAAGTGTTTGATAAAAAATATCTTTTTCTCTAAACACTCTTTGCTTTGTGTTATTTATGCCCATGCTCTGCTTTATACCTGATGTATTTTTACCAAGCAACATGATTATGTATGCATCATTTGTCTTTACAAAGTGCAGTTCTTACTTATCAGGTTAGCTTAAGGACGTTTTATTTTTATTCTGTTTTTACTTCGATTACCAGCACAGCAATATTACCTCCTTTCACAGATTCTCTTTTACCTTTACATTCTCAAACATACCCTCTGTATTACTTTGTACAAAGAAATCCATTGTGTTGTTATTTATTTATAGAGTTGAAAGTAAATACTATTTGTCATTACATATGTGCATCTACACATTCTTCCATTCTCGTTACCATACTTAATGTACTCTATGTAAAGTGTAATAAAATTATCCCTTTCCTTATTAATTCTTTGGCCTTTTTATACTTTTCCTGTATTTGCTCAGTCAGTTTATAGTCTACTTGCCCTTTCTGTGTTGAGGAATTAAAATAGGTTTCACTAATTACAAGTTTTCACTTTGAAACATCTACAATCTCAGTCCATAAAGACTTAAACTGATGTAGATTTCACCCAATTCTAACAACTATTATTAGTAAGTAGATCTAATAAAGCCACATACAGTTAGCAAAATATGTCTTCTACTGTTTGCATTACACATTTATGCCAGATGATACCTAGTGATGTAAATGTTATGGTAACCTTAGATAAACTTGCTTCACAATTCATTGAAACCTGGCAATTCCCATATTGCAATGCACTGATGCCAAGGAGATAGGTACTGACCTATTCCCCATTAATCTTTTAAAAATACGATTTTAATCACTTTAAAAGGGGCAAAAGAGAACTTATATTGAGTTTGGTAAGGAGGCTTATCTAATGAGAAAAATACAAATTTAAGAAGCAGTCGTGTCAGAAAGACTGTGGCATTTCAAAGAGCATTAAAAGTGTATGTAGATATTCAGTATCATTCTTTGCTATTACACAGCTGAAGTTTGAGCTCACTATATGAGTCCCTCATGTGAGCATTGTTATTAATTCCAATACATGTTCAGTAATGCTGCTGAAATGTTATTTTGTTTCATATTTCTCCAGAATTTATTTTGTACTATCTCTTGAAGATGTATTCCACTGAGTTTTTGTGTTAACTTTCTGTAAAAAGCATTCAGCTATAAGATTTGCTGATTTCCAGATTGTAAGGCTTTCTGTAGTATCATTTCAAAACCCTTTCTGCTGAAACTTCACACTATTTAACTTCTACAGCATTTTCTTTTTAGCAGGTGAAGTTGTCACAAAATGTGCAACAAATACAATAATAAACAATATTTAATGGGAGCATGCGTAATACTCTTTTTCTGAAAAAGCAGATTAAGAAAAATGATGTTAGAAATCAACAGCCTCCATTTCTCAAAATGCAGGAGATGATACAGGGAATTTTTCCTGATCTGTGAAGGGCTGTATCTTAGATGATGGTTAGCTGTTCATTTTCTCTCGCTAGCATTACTTCATAGACTAACCGGTTATGGCAATCATCATTTGCTGTTTTCCAAATGGAGAATAAGCTCTGTCACCTTAGAGACAAACATTTACTATTTTGCCTCTGAAACTGTCCTGTTTCCATTTCACCCTTTTCAAAGTACAGATACATTCAGTGTTGATGCTTTCTTTGGTATGGCTAGCTGTTCACGCATCATTTATTTATGCCTCCAATATATGCCCAGCAGCACTATTTCCCTCCTTCCTTCTCTCTGTTTCTCCTTTTATTTTTTATTTTTTTTTTAAGATAATCTTACTATGCTGACAATCCTGTTTTTAACACTGTTTTTAACACCCTGTGAAAAATAATATTTGTCATAAACACATCAATGTTGTGGCATGGTTTGACATCTCGCTGTCTGATTTAAAGCTAGTTGAAGATTTAAATTCCTTTTCTATTCAGTCTCTGACTGCCCAGTGTATCCTATTTCACTTTTAATAAAATGAAAAGTTGCTTAATGTATTTTTATTCTTATTTTCTTTTGGACATATTTGCTAGTCTTTAAACATTGGGATAATTGGTTCTATTTGTAGATTTTATGCTGTTTTAGTTGCAGTGAACTAAAACCACCTTTTAAGATGTTAACTGCTATTTGCAAGGTGTGGTTTTTTTGGTGTTAGTTGACTTTGTAATGGTAGAACTAACCTTGCTTGCTGAAATGTTTCCTGATGTAACAGACCATGCACTGTGCAGATGGTGGAATGAGGGAAACAGACAGTAATCTCAAGAGGCACTACAGTATGTCCATAAAGTGCAATGCACTGCTGTGAAGAAATCCCGGAGGTCTAAATGAGATGGCTTTGGAGCTGGAAACATAATGTCATGTGTAAGATAATTGAGGGCCCAGGCTTGGTGCTACTGGACATCATGTGGATATATTAGTACTCTTGGCACTAATTCAGTCATCTCTAGCACAGCACTGCTATGAAACATCTGTTCTTAATTTCCTATTCATTTCTAATCTGTGGGATTAATGCTGTATGCTTGAAGAACTACTGTGCAGGCTGTGTTCCATATAACTAGGAGGTAATCTGGATTTTTGCAAGTGGGTATGTTTTAAAAGGGCTTAAATGACAGTTATGGGAAACACGTTTTCCTCCATGGAAAACTACCAGCTATAGCTGGCATGCCCTTGTCCCACTGCAGCCTCTTCTCACAGCTGCTGCACAAGCCAAAAGCCAGACCTTGACCTGCAGGATGACTTCTTTGAGTCAGTGGGACTGGCTCACCAGCCCCAGTTGAGGTTCAGAGTTTCCTTTTAACTGTCAGTCATGCAGATTTATCTGTATTTTTAAAAAAAAAAAAAAAAATTCTCTTTACGTTTACCAGTTAGTAATGACCATTGCTAAATTCCTGGGGTTGAAGAGCAGCTGGCAACACTGCTCTATAGAATGGGTCAATTTAGTAATTGCAGGTGTTACCCGAGTAATTCTCTCTTTCTTCTGTCCATAAACTGGGGAAATGATTGTACTGTCTCTGAGTGTAAATAATTATTTGTTAAGCATTTGCCAGATGATTTGTGTAAATACATTTTAGCCTGTGGCTCTGAGGATGACACATTGCTCCCCTTTATTGTACAGGGTATAATCTGTTAACTAAACTAACACTGATAATTTCCATTCTAATATTTTCAAAACAATGGGATTATCACTAGTATGAGCATGTGATGATGGCACACATTTGGATTATATTTGGTAGTATTTTGATTGGAATTTATTTTCAGTAAACATGAACCAGAATTTGATGCTAATAATAAAGGGAAGTAACCATTCTTTTCACTATACTGTCAATGAATTACTGTATCTGTATTTTCTAATTAGTGGAATGTCTTCATCGTGGGCTAAAGGAAAGTCTATCTTATAAACTCGCTCTTTCTTCAGTTGGTTTCTTTGAGATCAGCCATCTGCTTCAGATGGAACATGTCAAAAACAATTACTATGCTGCAGGAAAGTGTTTTCTTAAGTACTCCAGATTTATTTTTGTTACAGCTAATCATAAAAAGAAATGTGCAGGAGTTAAATCAAATAAGGAGGGATTTAGAGGCAATAAGTATTTTAAAACTGTTGGATAATATTGTGAAGTTGACATTCAGCTTGTATGTGTTTGTGGATGCCCACATACTGTAAACTATTGCAATTTATACACACACAAACTGCACAAGTTATAAAAGCATTAACAATATTTTTCTTTAATGGTTCTACTGACCTAAGAAAAATACTTCACATTTGCTGTTACAGCCTATAGTGTCATCCACTGTTACTCTTACAAAACATGAGTTTGTGCAGAGCAATAGGACGTAATTTAGTTTATGCTCTGTCTTATGCTTTTTTTTCGGTATATGAAGAAATATATATTCTTAAGGCACAGGTGAGTGAAAGAACTGGCATATCTTAACAGATCCCTGGCTTCAGATTCAGTGCCACAGATGCTGCCACTTGTAGGGTTGTCCTTAGGATCAGTTGCTGACTGGAGAGACCAAAACTGTCATCTTCTGTACATTGTCTTGTCCTGTAATAAGCAGAGTGTTTAGTAGTCTGTACAACAGACATAGGTACAGCACAAACCAAAAGGTGACGTTATTTTGCTTTCTTATACTTTTATCCCCATCATGTGTTCACCCCTTACAATACAAACCAGATGAAGAAGTGCTACAAACAGAATGAACTTAGTTTCTGAATTTCGGTTGTTGGTACCACTCAAAGTAGCAGATTGTTTTTAATGAGTGTATCTAACTATATCCTTTGATCGGACAGAATAACTGCTGCTGACTAGTAGCTTCACCACATTATCTGTGCTCCTAGTGACAACCTCCCATGTTCTGCTAATTATATTTTTCTCTTCTAACACTTCAGCATTGCTCAAAAATATATTCAGTATAAGTAAGAAACTGTAAAGCTGAGATGATTTGTATAACCCATAGAAAAGTAATGCACAGTTTTCTAAAAATATTTCATTCTGCAACAGTTAATCTTCATTGAAATGGCCAGACACATTTCTCTACATCATCAAAATTCTGTTTGGCAGAGCATGATTTCCTTTCCTGAGAGATTTGCCTACCCTTCCTCTTTGTCTCTGTCTTGCTCCTTCCAACTCTCTTCATCTTCTTTCAGCTGCTGTCTAAAAGAAAATCTAGTTCTGATAGTATAAATGGTTATAGAATTTTTGAAAGTTAGTCTCACTTTCAGAATGGTTTCTTCAGAAATAGTCATATTTTTTCCCTTTTTTTTTTTTTAATTTTCATTTCCTCAAGTATACCATCAAGGTCTAACAGAAAACAGATGACTAGCTGGCAGGTGGAGAAGATTGATCTGATGAGTAGTCAAGTGGTTCTCAAATATTTTAAGCAAGGCTTCTGCTTATGTTTGGTCAAGTTCCAGATCTGCTTCAGTAAATTCAGAAGTCAGTTGTATACATACCCATTTGTCTCAGAAGCATTTTGGAGCTCTCTGCTCAAGTAGTACATACTGAACTTTAAGATTAATTGTCTTCTTCTTAGTGTCTTTATTCACCTCTTCAATCATTTGATCTTCCTAAGATGTCTAGAGATCCATTCTGAGCCTCCATTTTTAAGATGGATGTGGTTATCTGGTAAATGCATCATTTGTACATTTAGGAGACAGTTAAATATCCTGCAGTGTTCAGCCTATATGCATAAAAGTCCAGGGAGTCATAGCATGGTTGAAATTCAGGTGTAGCATCCTGTCTCTTCCCTTGATGCCCATATTAATTCCAGAACAACTTCCATCATGACAATGTAAGCATTTCAAAATGCTGTTAGGTTTCCATTATTGCTATCTCTAAGGAAAGTAAGGCACACTTTGAGTCTATGTGTGTTTCATGAAAATGAGTAATTATAAAAGACTGCATCAAAATGACCTTGGCAGATGTCAACACCAGCATTGCTGATGCATTTAAGTGCCTTTTCTAAGAGGGAGTCATCAGCTCTGCAATTATCCAGTAGTGAAGAAATTTTTTTTCTAATGCACATGAATGTTATAGGACTTTTAGAACTTGTCTGTATAGTTACAAGGATATCTTGCTGTTTCTCCTCAGGCAGATCTCTGATGCCAAATTCAGCATTTTATTTTATTTTTTTTAAAGCTTCATCATGGAATTTTTATCAAAAGTGAAGAGAAAGTGAAAGATCAGCATTCTTTCAACCTGACAATATTTTGCAATACAGTAAATACAATCTATAGAAGGTATGAACTTTTCTAACATGAGGGAACACACATTATAGGCAATTTTGGAAGATGGATTCAAAGTTGTACTGCCTTGTTTGGGAGTGCCCCCCATTTGTCTCGAGAAAGGAAATCAGGTTTTTGTTTCCCAGTTAGAGATGGGTTAGATTAAAAATATTTTGAAGTTAAGCTTCATAAGATAAAGCATGAAAAATCCTACTGCATCCAAGCCAATTTCATCCATAAATCATTATTAGAATTCTCACAAGACTGAGTCTTACTTAAGTTTGCAAAGTATCTTGATTCTTCTACAATGAGGATATTTTATGACTTTGCACACCCTTGACTGGCACCCTACCTTGTATAAAATATCAAAGCTAGAATCTTTTTTTAAAATGTTTTCTTTTAGTCTAGCTTTAATAACCAGAGCATAAGTAGTTATTATTTTCATATATACATGATTTACTTAAATCATACATGTTGTCCATTATTAACATTACCACAGAGTTGTAAGGTCAGATTTATCTGAGATTACTCATCCTTGTTATAAACAGTGCAGTCCACGAGAGCAGTCTGCTGTTATCTTTAGTCTATTTTTTGGTCACAGTGATGTAAAATGAGCATTGTAGCTGTAGCTTAATTTCAGCTATCAGAGATATTTATAGCACAGATCAGTGCACAGTTTGTCACAAATGTCGGTCTTTGATCCCAAGACCAGAACAGACATGGGTCATGAGTCAAGTGAATTGGCAAGCCTGTGTGGAATCCCACTCACCATGTGCCTGCAGTGCAAGCAGTTTTTTCTCACAAACAGGAATATTAATTGGTTAGACATCCTATTGGAAATTCACCCTCCAAACTACTATTTTTGCGTGTCTTAATATCCCTATGCAATCATGCCAGAAGTCACGTCAGGAACGTCACTAAACATATGGAAGCTTATCAATGGTGTTTTGTGAAATTTAGGAGCCTTTAAGAAGCTGACTAAAAATATTTGCTTGTAGTCTAAACGCTTACTTTAAATGCAGTGTTTGATATCTGCCAGGATAAAGAGATAGACTTGCATATGTCTAGAATATGTATGAGCCAGATGTGGATTAAAGGTGAGCAATAAATCCAAAATACTGCTATTCTTTGATTTCAGAGGTTTTTTTGAAATAGGCACGCTGATAACTTTTCTGTGCTTGTGTTTCAAAGCAGTTCCATCTTATGAACTGTTCAGTAGCAACTGCATATATTTAACACCTAATTTTGCAAAATTGGTGCTATTATGGTTATGTGACTAATACTGATAATTATGGTTAGAAAAGAACAATGTGAATTACTGCTACTTTAGTCAGAGTTTTCAAAGGAGGATTTTAAGTATATGAAATGAAAGAAATGTGGCACATCAAATCAGACTGATCCACAAATTTTAGGTTTAATCAACTTCAATCCAAGATGCAGGTGAACAAAATGTCTTTGATGTCAAAAGTAAGATTAAGCTGACATGCATACAATATAATCAACAGTGTAAGGTCCCTTAATAAGTCCAAGAAAATTAGGAGAATCAATAAAAAAAGAATAAATTTAGTAGAGACAGGTATATATATCAATTATAGAAATAAATATAACCTACTTGAAGGGAGTCAATTTGAATTCAGTAAAAGGAATATTTACTTCTGCAGATTTTGAAGGTGTCAACTGTCCTGGGTTCAGCAGTAGCAGTCATTTTTCTCCTTCTTGGTAGCTGATGCAGTGCTGTGTTTTGACTTTCGGCCTGGGAACAGAGCTGATAACAAGGATGTTTTGGTTTGGCCAAGGACTTTGTGAGCCTCATGCTCTGCCAGGGGGGAGGGGAAGCCAGGAGGAAGCAGAGACAGGACACCTGACCCAAACTGACCAAAGAGGTATTCCATACCACAGCACGTCATGCCAAGGTATGTAACTGGGAGTTACCCGGAAGGGCTGGGAGACTGCAGAGTTGGAGGAGGTATCGGTCACAGCTTGGTCGGGCTGGGGGGGGACGAGTTATTGGTCGGCTGGTGGTGAGATGATGTATTCTCTTCCCTTGTTATTTCCTTTATCATTATTATCATTGGTGGTAGCAGTAATGATCTGTGTTATACCTTAGTTACTAAACTGTTCTTATCTCAACCCGTGGGAGTTGCATTCTTTTCGATTCTCCTCCTGGGAGTAGGAGGAGGGAAAGAAGGGGGGGAAGTGAGTGAACCAGTTACCTGACTGGGTTTAAACCACGAAAGTGTGCAAAAGTGGTCACATTGATAAGGCAAACTGGATTTCTTCTATGCTTCTAGAAGCATCCTTCACCAAAGATTTTTAAGGAACGTAAGCATTTCAGAAGGTTCCCCACATAGTTCAATCATTTAAATTTTTTTAATTGACTAAAAGAGAGGAATACACCTTTGTGGGAAGGAATGAGATCATATTGCATTTTTTCAAGGGGACCTGTGTTCAAAATAATCAAAATGACCTAGGAAAGGAAGATGAGCAATGAGATGGGAATATTTGCTGATGATGCAAAGTTATTCACAGCAGTGATGGTGAGAGATCAGTGTATAGTTACATAAGAACATTATGAAACTGACTGGCTAACAAAATGGCATATAAAAGTCATTGCAGGTAAATATCAAATAACACACATGGGAAAAAAATCTGAATTTCACATATGAAATAATGAGCTCTGAGGTGACCACTAAAGATTGAGGTTTTGATAATACTAGGTTGTCTCATGATAATATCGGATCTAAAGATCATAGAATAATAGAATAGTTAGGGTTGGAAAGGAGCTTAAGATCATCTAGTTCCAACCCCCCTGCCATGGGCAGGGACACCTCACACTAAACCACATCACCCAAGGCTCTGTCCAACCTGGCCTTGAACACTGCCAGGGATGGAGCATTCATAGCTTCTCTGGGCAACCCCTTCCAGTGCCTCGCCACCCTCACAGGAAAGAACTTCTTCCTTATACCCAATCTAAACTTCCCGTTCAAGTTTTAATCCATTACCCCTTGTCCTATCACTACAGTCTCTAATGAAGAGTCCATCCCCAGCATCCCTATAGGCCCCCTTCAGATACTGGAAGGCTGCTATGAGGTCTCCAAGCAGCCTTCTCTTCTCCAGGCTGAACAGCCCCAACTTTCTCAGCCTGTCTTCATGCGGGAGGTGCTCCAGTCCCCTGATCATCCTTGTGGCCCTTCTCTGGACTTGTTCCAACAGTTCCATGTCCTTTTTACATTGAGGACACCAGAACTGCACACAATACTCCAGGTGAGGTCTCACAAGAGCAGAGTAGAGGGGCAGGATCATCTCCTTTGTCCTGCTGGTCACGCTCCTTTTGATGCAGCCCAGGATACAGTTGGCTTTCTTGGCTGCGAGCGCACACTGCCTGCTCATGTTCATTTTCTCATCAACCAAAACCCCCAAGTCCTTCTCTGCAGGGCTGCTCTGAATCTCTTCTCTGCCCAACCTGTCGCTGTGCCTGGGATTGCTCCGACCCAGGTGTAGGACCTTGCATTTGTCATGGTTAAACTTGATAAGGTTGGCATCAGCCCACCTCACAAGCATGTCGATGTCCCTCTGGATGGCACTGCTTCCCCCCAATGTATCAACCGAACCACACAGCTTGGTGTCATCAGCAAATTTGCTGAGGGCTCACTCAATCCCACTGTCCATGTCACTGACAAAGATGTTGAACAAGACCGATCACAACACCTGTCCCTGAAGGACACCACTTGTTACTGGTCTCCAGATGGACACTGAGCCATTGACCACAACACTGCATGCGGCCACCCAGCCAGTTCTTTATCCACTGAGTGATCCATCTGTCAAATTGATGTTCAACATGTATCAAACAGATGTTCAATAGCAATCAAAAAAGCATACCAATATTATTAATTACTGAAAAAGAAATAGAAAATCAATCAAAGAACCTTATTATCCTCTTGACCACACAGTGAATATTGCAGTTCATAATGCCCCCTTCTTAGATTATTTTGCAATTTGAAAGTCAGGAAAACAAGGACAGGACAAAAGACAATAGAATTTCTTCCCTTAGAAGTACAACTAGTAGGGTAGGACTTAATTTAGGAAAAAAAAGTCATTTAAAGGGGATATGTTAGAAATATATCAAATTTTGAGTGACAAGTAGAAGATGAACATGGATGGTTTATTCATTCTCCCTTGCAATACAAGAATATAGAGACTCTGAAAGCCAGATTAAATATATATTTAAGTACGTGATTTTCCCTCACTGGGCAGGAGACCTGCAGACCTTGCTGCAAGATGTTGTGGAAGCAGCTTCAAAGGAAGAGTGAAAAAAGATTTGGAAGAGAAGTACATTGAGGGTTGCTTGAAGAGGCAAAGCACAATGAGCTCAGAAAATCATTCAAGCTGAACGTATTTGCACTCTGGGAAGTGGTGTTGCATATAAGACTCATGTATGCTTGCCTTTTTTTACTCTTTCCTTACCAACACCTTAAGGCCACCTAAGGAGACCAGGATACTAACCAGACCCTTGGTCAAAATCTGTTTAGCTATTCTTTTTTTTTTGTGTTGTGAACTGAAGTCATTAGGTACCTCATTTTTTGTCACTGAGTTCCCTGCACTACTTCTCAGATAATGCAGAAGTGTGTTGTAGTAGAAAAAAGCAGAATATATTCATCCTTTGACCTGAAATTCAGGCAGGTTTTCTGAAAATATGTTTGATATAGTCTTATGTTCTCTACAAAATTCAGTAGTGGCAATGCTTTCTTTTAAAATAGGATGATTCCATTGTTTTATGCAGCTTCACCGATTACAGCATTAAGTCAGAAATGAGAGAGAGCATGTCCACATTTCTTCTTCTTCCCTAAAGTACCAGCACTGGCAGATTTAAAGACTGTAAGTTCGGTGTGAGATATGTTAGATTAACTGGGAACTTGAAATTTATCTTACTACCCTTACATAAAGCATCTCGAGGACTTGACAAGTTGTAGCATGTAGAGGAACAATTTGAACGTATAATTTGACTGTCCTTATGAGATGTCCATACTTTTAGTAGTTTGACCAGGACTGCTGAAGGAAAGGACTCTTGCAGTATACTGGAAGAAGCCAGAAGGAGTGTCATGGAAAAGGGGGAGCTGTTGGTGGACTATGCTCAGAATCTGAAGTTAAAAGTTGGGTGGGATGCCTGGCCACACTACTCTGGTTACAAGTTACTTTATTTAAGCAATCATAAAAACTGGCTCTTTGCACTTTTGCATGCAAATTCCCCAGATATTTGCACCAGATTTTAAGGAGTCTTCACCATCTCTCCTTTGGTTATGTTCTTTGTGCAGTTAAATTAGTCATTTCTGCCCCCTCCTCCTTTTATTAGTTCATAAGAAATAAGTAGCAATAACTGAATGGATTGGGTGACTAATTCTTGGCTCCTCCTGAGGATCCTCCTTGGATCATCAAGACAAATATTTGCAGACTTTATCCAGATATTCTCAGGTAATGGGCTTCAAATATGCACAAAGGTTTCAAATTTCAACCCTTAAGCTGCAGATAAATTTCCTTTGAGACCACTAGCAGGTAGACTTGCTCATAATCTTAGTGCTGGGACCCCAATTTTCACCATTAAGGAAAAAATCCTGCTTGCTCTTCATTATTGTATTGGCCATGAACAATTCATAATTAACTCAGTTGAAAAATGCCATGAGAAGACAGAATAAAACACAATAAAATTCCTGACCAAAAAATGAGAGGAACTGATAAGTATGCAAAAAGAAGCATTAAGACAACATTATGGAATGACGTAAAATCCTCGAATGATGTAGTCTCTGGTGTGTTCTGGAAGAAATCAAGCAAAATGTGTGGAACATACTTACCTGGTGAAGAAATATTAGAAAGTATAACTCGGATAAAAAGACACAGGTGAATATTTCCAGTAATAAGAGACTCCATTACATGTGGTGAGTGTTATATTCTCAATCTGGCTCATCTCTCATATCTTTGGTCTTTTCTTACATACCCACCAAACTATTTTAGCTGCATCAGCTGATCCATTCATAATGCAGTCTCATAACTTACACATAAAGTTACAAAATCCTCATGCATAACTTGAACTAAGTGGTAGAAGTCTGTAAGAATAGAACCTCAAAATGCAAGGGGAAACACAACTTTGGTTTTTGACATAGTTGTGTATTTTTGGTATGCCTATAAACTTCATGCTACATTTTGAGGAAGAAATAAATCAGCTAAACATAGTAACATCATACACTGCATGAAATGTATTCAGTATAATTCATTCTCTTAAAGAATTAAACACAGGAAATTAAAAGACCTGTCAATTAGGCACTGTTGCAAAACAGTCGACTAAAATTTAAGGGTGGGAGGAAGTATGCCTATTACTGAAAAAAGATACCTTAGGAAACAATTTTTAAAAGTGAGTACTATGCTAGCAGTTCAGTATGATGTGTATAAATGTGCACTATTAGAATGTTTCACATTAGTGTCTTGAAAAGTGCTTATAATATTGGCAGTTCACATGACATTATGCATAAATACCTACATGAAATCACAGGCTACAACTCTTAAAAGAGCTTATAACCTTACCTGTGTTAAGTAAAGTACATACAATAAATACATATGGAATTTAGAAAATGTTCATTGCAGAATCATGGACTGGTTTGGGTTGAAAGGGACCTTAAAGATCATCTAATTCCACCCCTCTTGCCACAGGCAGGGGCAATTTCCACTAGACCAGGTTGCTCCAAGCCCCGTACAAGCTGGCCTTGAACACTTCCAGAGATGTGCCATCCACAGCTTCTCTGTGCAACCTATTCCAATGTCCCACCACCCTCACAATAAAGAACTTATTCCTAATATCAAATCCTTATGATTAGATTTATGCTCTACTTTGAAATGATAGCTCAGTTCTGGTACCAGCTATCTCTAGAGTACAAGCTGTGTTGAAGTATCCTATTAATGGAACTCAAATCTGTTGTTCTCTTATCAGTTCTGATCACCCAAACTTTGGTAATTATTTTATAAAACATGTTGAGTCCTTCCGATGAAGGTATTCTGTATCTTTACTATAGTTAACACAGGCAAAAGAGTAATGTTTTGGGAACTTAGTCATAAAAAGCTGTCTATCATGATAATATTGAGAAAGTATTGATTTGCTGGGTGCCATAAATTTCACAAGAATAATTCTGGAATTTGGAGATCTAGTCTGGATTAATTACAATTTCAGAAGTTTCTTGACCTTTGCAACACACCAATTTAAATCTGTTTTCTTAAAGTCATGCATAAATATAGTATTTCTATGCTATAATTTTACTAAATACACTTTGGTAATTATTTATAAATATCTACAAATTGATTGAGTCTGAAGCAGTCTGGAGAGGTGCAAGAAGATTCCAAAATGTTTCTAATGCAGAAAGATAATCAACTAAATTCTGGGAGCTAGACTTGAATGAGCTTGAGTTTACAGAGACTTCTGAAAAGTGGTTTTATCCTCTGTTTAATGGGTCTCTAAACCCATTCTATCTATCTGAATAGAAAACAAGTAGTAAAAGATAGGATTGTTGATATTTGGACAAAATGCTGTAGATCTCTGTTCAGTGATGCATTTGGCAGTTTTTCCTCGTAAATGTGACCAATGCACTCCATCACTCTGCACCTCAGTTCCCTGTCTCTCACTTCTCCTGGGTAACTCTCACGGCTCTAAGCAAATTGGGGAGCTGAACTGCTACTCTTGGCTGAGATTTCTACATACTCTTGTAATACAGATAGCACTTTGTCTGGAATTTGGATTCAAGTTTGTGTCAGATTTTTTTCAATCTAGATGTTCTTGTAACCATTGTTAAAGCTCGATGCCAACTGGATGGCATGTTTTTTCTTTCTTTTTAGTTGCTACAATACAGCTGTCTTTTCTACAGAAACAGCTAGACACTATTTCTCTCTCCATTCATCCACATAGTTCTGTGGTTTTGTTTATGCCTTAAACCTTACTTTGTGTACTATGTGGTCTGGTGATAATGAGATTATTTAGTGTGATCGCCAAATTATTTGGTGTCAGAATCTTGCAGAAGGTTAGAGAAGGTTGAATTAGCAATGGTTGAGAGGGGCTGGGACATTTTGTAAACCTTTCATACTTATCAAGAATCACCAGACAGAGGTTATGAAAAATCATAGATATGGAGCAAAAATTCTGAGACATGCTCCACCAATGTCACAAGCAACGTGCTTGCTGCCTTATTCCATTAATCAAATTCCTCTCAAATCTTCTAATACTGTAAAGTGCAATATAGTATAAACAGTGATTTATTTCTACATGGCAATATGCTAACTACGGATATATCAATTTAATTTCTTCCTTGCTATTATGGAAAGCCTTGTCATGACACCTGAGTTAAGAAGTTTGATTTTGCATTTAAGTCAGGAATTGAACATCTTTGCTTTCTTTGAGCAATACTACATATTTTTCACAAAATTACAATATTTATTCTTTGGGCAAAATGCTGAAGTAATTAATTAATTTATGTTAATTACATATTGTGTCCTTTAGGAAATTGAGCATCTGTGTCCATCCTTTCTTTGTCACTATGGATAATAGCAAAGCAATAGAGAGTCTTTCTATGTAACTGTAGAGTTAAAATGGATTGAAATCTCATCTAAATTCTTTCTACATAGTAATCAAATTAGCTTATTAATTATTATTTTGTTTGTGATAATTGTACAGGCAAGAGATACTATGAGCAACTGCTCAGCCGATTGTTAAATAGGGCTATTGTGACAGTATTGTGAAGTAAGGCAAACAATCACCTGACTGCCTTGTAGAAATCAGACTAGCCCCATAGGTGAGGCATTCCCTGGGGGAAATGATTAACTACATTCCCTCCATGCTGGTTCCTCATTGATCACTCACTGACTACAGTAGCACAGTGGGCGATGTGAAAGGGAAGCCCAGCAAACCCAGGGCTTGGGCTGTTTGTGTTTTCAGCTTTAAACAGAGAAATGGAGCTTGGCTAGCTAAAGATCAGGTTGACTTCTCTCTGGTTAGGCAGCCCAGCTCATACATCAGAGCAACCAGCTTGCTTTCTGCTGTTTCACAGTTGCATCTGTGAATATGTCCTTAAAATAAATAGCAACAATAATAAATACTTATTTTTCCTAATTTTCATTTCCATTTTTCAAAGGATAGCATTCTCAATTTCTTTTTAATTCCTCAGGAAAGGAAAAATGAGTGCTAAGGCAAGATCTGTATCAATAATTTAAAGAAGTAAAACTTTACAGGAACTTTGCAATTACTTCCATTGTAAGAATTCAAGGCTTCCAAATTAAAAGTTAATTTCCCCTTACAAGAATTCTAATAATTTTAAAATCTGAAATGTGAGATTAAAGCCACCATGCAGTCTTAATTTGGTCCAGCAGTGTTACCTAGCGAGAAAAAATTTATCGACATAATAAAAAATATGCCATTAAAAGCCAGCTAAATCTAATCTGGAGTTTCAAGCTTTAAAATGTATTTTTCATAACCATACAGTTATTATCTCATGTCACTATAAAGCTGAGATAAGGTTATTGCATGTAGCATCTTAATATATATTTTATCTGGGACTTATCTACATAATTCATATTTATTAAAATAGTTTATTAATATGTCCAAGGTGAGTCAGTTGACCCTGAAAACCACCATTTTAGGCTTTTTAACTGAAGTTAATAGGACTGCTCATCTCATGCCTTTAATGTAGCTAATGTTACGAAGATCAGAGTTAGCACATCAGGTGTGCATTGGGATTTTCTCCCTCTCCATCTTGCTGTCTCTCCTTTATCAGCCAGACCTGGTGTGGATAGTAAGACCAAAACAGGACAGTGAGGCCTACCCAGACAGAACAGAGGCTACCGCAGAGAAACAAAATCTGGTTCTGTAATTCTCAGCATTAATTTATTTTACTTGTAAATAATTTTGGAAAACTACTTTGTTTTTTATCAAAGTCTCTCTATGGATAAGCCACATTTTACTGTATATATTAAAAGAATATAGTTACATATTCTTGAGTGTAGTTCTGTCAATCTGTGACCAAATCCTTTGTAGGCAAAAGAAAACCCAGGGAGAAAAGAAATAAAGCCAGGATGTTACAAAATAGATATCCATTTAATTATCATCTGATACTAATAATTATCCAGATAGTATGTTTGCATTTAGGTGGGCAAGGGGTGGAAAGAGAAAGATGAAAGGCAGAGCTTTGGCTCAGCACTCCTCCCGTATGATCTAGTGAAGCTCACCCCCGAGAGAACAAATTTTGAGGCAGATACAGCTGCGACAATCCTGTCGTCACCCACTATAGACCAGCTCACAGAAAGGATTCTCCTTTTTGTTAGGCTTTCTTGTTTCTTGTTTGCTCTTATATTTCTGAATGTTGGAGGTCATCCTGGAGTTCAGAGTTGATATTAGTCTAATCTTGGCATAATTATGAGGATAGCTTATTTGGCTGTTCACATTCATAGTTAATGACAAAGGTGTCTAAGAAGGCACTAAGCTTAATTAATGATTCCTGTACTTTGAAAGCAAAGAAACTGCTTTTGGAAGGAAATGTTTCATCAAAACTTTGATGAAAGTTGATAAGCCAATAAGAACAGCAAGAAAATTGTCAAATGCAGGATGCACAGCTAAGTGGAGAATGATGTGGGTAGGCTCTGGCTTCTGGCATTCACTTAATGACCGGATATGATGCTGGCAACATCCCTGGCCTCATGTTGTGGTTGGCTTTGTGAAGATGCTCAGATATCCTTTCTCCTTTTCCCTCATGAATCCAGTCTTTCAGTCTCCAGCCTCCCAAAAAGAAATAGTATTGGAAGTATCATAGAATCATAGAATAGTTAGGGTTGGAAAGGAGCTTAAGATCATCTAGTTCCAACCCCCCTGCCGTGGGCAGGGACACCTTACGCTAAATCATATCACCCAAGGCCTCGTCCAACCTGGTCTTGAACACTGCCAGGGATGGAGCATTCTCAACCTCCCTGGGCAACCCATTCCAGTGCCTCACCACCCTCACAGGAAAGAATTTCCTTCTTATATCCAATCTAAACTTCCACTGTTTAAGTTTTAACCCGTTACCCCTTGTCCTATCACTACAGTCTCTAATGAAGAGTCCCTCTCCAGCATTCCTATAGGCTCCCTTCAGATACTGGAAGGCTGCTATGAGGTCTCCATGCAGCCTTCTCTTCTGCAGGCTGAACAGCCCCAACATCCTCAGCCTGTCTTCATGCGGCATGTGCTCCAGTCCCATGATCATCCTCGTGGCCCTCCTCTGGACTTTTTCCAGCAGTTCCATGTCCTTTTTACGTTGAGGACACCAGAACTGCACACAATACTCCAGGTGAGGTCTCATGAGAGCAGAGTAGAGGGGCAGGATCACCTCCTTTGTCCTGCTGGTCACGCTCCTTTTGATGCAGCCCAGGATACAGTTGGCTTTCTGGGCTGCAAGCGCACACTGCCTGCTCATGTTCATTTTCTCATCAACCAATACCCCCAAGTCCTTCTCTGCAGGGCTGCTCTGAATCTCTTCTCTGCCCAACCTGTAGCTGTGCCTGGGATTGCTTCAACCCAGATGTAGGACCTTGTACTTGGCATGGTTAAACTTCATGAGGTTGGCATCAGCCCACCTCACAAGTGTGTCAAGGTCCCTCTGGATGTCATTCCTTCCCTCCAGGGTACCAACCGAACTGCACAGCTTGGTGTCATCAGCAAACTTGCTGAGGGCTCACTCAATCCCACTGTCCATGTCACCAACAAAGATGTTAAACAAGACTGGTCCCAACACCGATCCCTGAGGGACACCACTCCTTACTGGTCTCCAGATGGACACTGAACCATTGACCACAACAATTTGTGTGCGGCCATCCAGCCAGTTCTTTATCCACCGAGTGGTCCATCCATCAAATTGATGTTGCTCCAATTTAGAGACAAGGATGTCGTTTGGGACAGTGTTGAACGCTTTACACAAGTCCAGGTAGATGACATCAACTGCTCTACCCCTGTCCATCAGTTCTGTAGCCCCATCATAGAAGGCCACCAAATTGGTCAGGTAGGATTTCCCCTTAGTGAAGCCATGCTGGCTGTCACCAAGCACCTTGTTGTTTTTCATGTGCCTTAGCATGCCTTCCAGGAGAATCTGCTCCAAGATTTTGCCAGGCACAGAGGTGAGACTGACTGGTCTGTAATTCCCCGGGTCATCCATTTTCCCCTTCTTGAAAATGGGGGTTATATTTCCCTTTTTCCAGTCATCGGGAAATTCACCTGACTGCCATGATTTCTCAAATATGATGGAAGTATGGAGAACTTAACTGATGCTATAAAAAACAAGAAATGAACTGTCTTACATTGTTTTCCCAGCTGGCAATGGATGCACCTGTTCATAAAAGATGAAAGCCCAGAGAAGATAATGGAGAAAGACATTAGGATTAGTTACCAATTTGCTAGATCAAGAGAAAAGTAGATATATTGGGTCTACCCTAGTAGTTTTTGCTGTCTCAGCTACTTTGGTTATTTCCCAGTTGCTTTATGATACAGTCAGGCCAACAAAGCCCTAGCAGAATTGTAGGTATACCATATACCACTGTAGCATATACTGCTCATTGAAATAAGAGATTCCAGCAAAAGCACTTATTTGCAAATATAATTGTGTCAGTAGAAGGACAGTTTTATTGGCAGAGCTTTGGCAGTAAAATTAAATCACCTAAACTCTTCAATGCTGACAAGTTTAGGTGCAGAGAACCCCTATGAAAAAATAGGTAGGTGGAGTTGGGGTTTGGGGAAGATACAAGAGAAACAGGAAGGTAGTACAGATGGTTGCAAATGGTCCTCATAATTTTTTCTTTCCTCAGCAGCTATTTCTTCTGTTTAGAATGGTATGTAGCAGGGGAACTGATAGACAAACTAACCTTGTAAAAAAAACAAAATGTAAAAAAGCGGCATTTGAAAAGATAAACTTCACCTTAGAAACCTAAAGACCTGGGGAAGTAGTTTTTGAGCAAAACAGCAGCTGGGCTTCCCTTTGTGGGCTGTCTCCTAAACCCCTAAATATTTAGTGTACCTGAACAAGCAAAAGGTTGGTTGTTTTGCTTTTTTTTCAAAGAGGAAGGGCCACTTCTTCTTTTGGGAGAGGCTGATGGGCATTCACTTTGATGTACTCTGATTACTACACAATAAGGTCTCATATATGGTTACTTTCCCTCAAGCACTCTCAGATTCTGCTTCTCCCCATAAGTAAAGATCATCTCTTACTACTTTGTTCCTCACTACAATCTGATTAGCAAAGAGAACAAGGTAGAAATATTTACCTGTGGTAGAGGGTTATGTAATAAATACTCTTCATTTGAAATAGCAACATTTCTTTTCTGCTGGGTGAGAGGTAGAAGTCTTTTCCAAATGTCTGTTCTGTATAAGCCTAATTTCTAAGTTGACACCATTCATTCATCTTGACAAAGAGGAAGAAAGGCAAAGACACCAGAAGGCCTGCATGGATGAACAAGAAGCTCCTGGGCAAACTCATGCACAAACAGGAAGCCTACATAGTGTGGAAGCAAGGACAGTGAGGCTGGGAGAATACAGAGAAATTGTCCAAGCAGAGCCAGGGATCAGGTTAGGAAAGCTAAAGCTCCGACAGAACTGAATCTGGCCAGAGACATCAAAAGCAATAAAAAAAGCTTCTGTAGGTTTGTTACTGATAAAAGGAGGACTAGGGAAAATGTGGACCCCCTCAGGAAGGCAATAGAAGACCTGGTTACCTGAGACATGGAGAAGGCTGAGGTACTCAACAACTCTTTTGCCTTGGTACTCAACAAAATCTCCTGAACTTCCGTGGAGCCCTAGAGCAAAGCTATCATACGTACCAGAAGCAGGAAAAGGAGGTAGAGGGAAGTTACTGCTGTCAGAAAGGTGATTGTATGGCCCTGGAAAACACTCAGTAATGAGGAAGAATGGATGTAGTGTAACAAATCTGAAGTGATGTGTGAAGAGTTTATTCATTCTGTAGATTTTGACTATGCCAGGTCTGAACAGTGATGACAGACAAGGTAACAGGTCAGCGTTACATCATTGTGCACGTGAATATTAGGTAATGTAACTTCTTAGTTCTTGACCTTTCTGCCTAACAGCTTCTTTTTCAGTCTTTCTATCAGTGTGAGATACGGTTGTTGCTCACTGCTTTCAGTAATAAAGGTAGGGTAGGCAATCAGGACTTAAAGGTTGAAAACTCATTTGTTTTCCTCTCAGAAAGGCACTGTTATCTCTCCCAATTCAGAAAACCAGTAGACAGCATTTTTTATAGTGGTGTTGTGTTTCATATATCTTCAGGA
Source organism: Pezoporus wallicus (assembly GCF_028554395.1). Classification (NCBI taxonomy): domain Eukaryota; kingdom Metazoa; phylum Chordata; class Aves; order Psittaciformes; family Psittacidae; genus Pezoporus; species Pezoporus wallicus. The sequence continues at coordinate 10,411,747 of NW_026640488.1, forward strand.
ACAACAAGCAAGATGAGACCATCAGACCACTTGCCACTTGGGACAAATGAATCATTGTAAAAGAAACCTACCAAAAATGCTCTTTATAGAGCTGCTCCATACAGAAATTGTTGTATGAAATGAACAAGCAGAATTCCCTGCAGGTAAGATAGCTTTGGATAATTGAGATCTGACACATACTGCACATCTCTGAAAATAATTTAATCACAGTCTGATCAAAGTTTCATAAAGCAGATAGTGCTTTACATTTGCTCAAGGCTTATGACAGTTAATTATAATTTTGATTATACCACCATGCTTTAGGCTTCTTTATATGTCAGAAGGATCACTGCTCTTATTAGAAAGAAGTATATTGTAGTTTACTTTTATTTTGCTTTGATGAATTGCCCCTAGAGGGACAGGTACCTGGTGCCTACTCATTTGGGTGCATATGTTCAGTAATGACTTTGAATGGCAAACACAGCGTAAATATTTTTTTTTATTTTAACTGTGCCGCATCATTTATAGACTGATTATGTGTGCTTATACACAAATAAGACAGCTGTGCTCTACTTTGGTTTTACCAACCTAGCAAGTATTTTATTTGCAATAAAAAAACTGAATGGCCATCAAAATTGTATACAACCATCTGCTTCTGAAATTAGTTTCATATAGGGATTTAAATCTTGGCAATGCTCTTCTGTGTATGAAACTGAAAATGCTCTATTTTATTTATTTTTTTAAAGTATGCAGTTGAGTATTACGTGTGTGGAGTATTGTTAACAACGCATAGCTTACTCCTGTCTCATCTCAGTTTGTGAGCACTGCTCGCTCGTGTGGCACAGGTATAGTTACAAGTTTAAGATTTTGCATGAAAGTTATACTGTAACACTAGTACTTAGAAAAGTGCTGACTTCCTGATTAAATAATAAGCTCACTGCTGATTATGATACATAACATGTGATAATAATAGCATAAAACATAATGTTGTTAAAGTCTGGTAGATGAGAGATCAGGTGTTAGGAAAAGCCAATGGAGCCAATTTAAATATTACTGCAGTGATACCAGCTCCAACTTGTTAGACCAGCAGGAAACCCCATTAAAGCCCCATATATTAAAGCATTTAAGATAGCCTATGAACTTAAAATGAGACTTACTACAGGGCTTTTGATTTTATCGTGAACAACGTGATATTTGGGGAAGGTTCACTACAGAGACTTAGAGTCTTAAAGTAGCAGTTAGGTTACTAAGTCCAAATTAAGCATCACTGGCACCCAAAAAAAATCCCTTTTCAGCTGCCGCATTTCCTTTGTGATGCCTGAAGTCCTTCAAAACTGAATTTTCTGCCAGGACATGTATAGAGCTGCCTAAATCTTTAATTACATGTCTTTTGCTGCATCCTTAGTCTGTGGGGGATGTAAAAGTAAGGCATTTTCTCATTTTATCTATCTTGAACTGCATGAGCCAAGAGGTGTGATCAGAGTGTACAGTGTGTGTACTTGTGATTTCATGCCTTAGAAGCAGTGGCTGAGAAATAGAAAAACACTGAAAAATGCTGTGAGGGAAAAGGAAGAATTGGGTGAAGACAGATACTCTTCTCTCCAAAGGCCGCAACTGGACCAAAGAAGAGCCAGACTCAAATCCCTCCTTTGAAACAAGGATTCAACTTCAATATGCCACCTTCAAGAATACCCTAGAAAGAGACAAATGGGTATCCTGCCATACAACTCTCAACTGGTTTATTGATGTTACTTTATATTGTACAAAGTGCATAAATTTTTGCTGAACACTAAAAAATTATTGCAATTCGTTAGCTAGACAAAAGAGCTAACTCGGCAATGCAAACTGTATAGAACAGGTTATCCTAAATTCACGTCCTTTCTCCAGTGACTACTGTACACACACAAGAGCAGCTTCTACAAAAAATACTAAGGGGGACCATACATCAGCTACTGTGGGATGACATGCTTAAGATGATCAAGCCTTTGGGAGGGAAAAGGAGAGTGTGGGTCCTCCTCTCTCACTGATCAGATGCTCTAAAAGAATGGGTGTATCTCTTAGGTTTTTGCAAAATGAGAGAATATTTGTGTTAAGCAAGTAATATTTATTAGTTGCAATCCTCTTTGACAACTCCATTTTTGGGATGTTGTGGTTATTTCTGTCCAATTGGATTTAAACATCTGTTTGTCTCTTCAGCTTCTCTCTCTTTAGGGTAATAGGAACCCACTTGTGAATCTCACTGTTGAGTGCTTCCAAAAGTCCAAAATCTTGGATTAGATTACTTTTATTTTAATAAAATGACAGTTTAGGCTGTGTAACATATTTGTTTGTTAGTAGATGCATTATGCGTCAGATTCTGTGATTTTCTGTGATTTTCTAAAATCAAGGTTGATATTTTTGTGTATTACTCTCTAAGGATTATATCTTTTTTTTTTTTTTTTAAATGTGGAAACATATTTTTATTTCTCCATGTTGCTCATTGCTAAAATTTCAAAAGTTATCTAGTTCTCCCAGGAAATACTATAATTTAACCAATAGGAAGTATATCATATTGTCATAGATAGTATCATATCCGTAGAAAAAATTCTTGGGTTTGTCCCCACTTAAACTATAGGATGCATATAGGATGCAGTTGGATTTATCTCCTAAGTAATCTGAGAAATGGAAAAACTGTCCTAATACCTGTTTCTGCTCACTTTTAGCAATCACAAAAGGCAGTAGCTCCCAGCAGCAAGACCAGGAATCAGGAAGCATGTGGCAGGCAGCTAACAGAAACCTGTCAGATGGAAATGATAATGAAATGGCTTAGGATTTGCAGGACATGAAGTATTGTTTCATATCTCCAGACATGACAAAATGTTACCAGTTTATAAAAAAAAAAAACAAAAACAAACTTCATGTAATCCTAAACAAAGTGCAACAGTTAATATTTTTCTATATGAAAACTGGTACAGATCTTTGTACATTGTACATGAAAAATCCGTAATTTGCCAGTGGAAAAGAAGACATCAAGTGTTGTTCAAATTAAAAATAGCATCAAAGATATTTCTAATAAGAACTGTTACTTTGACTTCCTTCAGCTATAGCCAGCGGAGTCAATAGACACTGATTTCTCTCCCATGATAGAACAGCCTCCTGGTCAATGCTGGTTAAAAATTTCTGGGAAAATTATATTAAATTTTTAAAGTTGTCCCCAAGCTAGGATTTCTATATAAATGAGGGGGCTTGGAAAAGAGAATAGACTGCTTGCTGTGGTCATAGACTTATAATTTTTTTTTTCAGTATTTTCTTGGTGTCCATTGATTTTTCTTACAGAAGAACTCAGTTCAAATGTATTCTGTCATCTTTTAATATTACTTAATTAGCTCTCAGTGCATTAAAAATAGATGGACTTGGTTAACTTTGAATTCTCAGAAGATCTGTAGGTACAACTAAACTTGTCATGGTGGCAAACATTTTATTTCTGATAACATTTTTTGCATTCACATGGAATGGCTGGGACAGCAATCTGCTTTCTCTTTCATAATCACTGTGCATTTTATTGTGTTTTTCTGTGACAACAATGCCTGAATAATCCTCCAGTATTCTTACATTATCACTCATTACAGTTTTGTCTGGGTTCTCTTTATGCTTCTTGCAGAGCAACCAGGAGACATTATAGCTGGTTTTGACATGCATTAATTTATACTCACTTCCGGCCAATTCGGTAAATCCAATTACGACGAGGCTAATTGTCCATGAGGCTTGGCCACATATCCTGAACTACTCTGGACTGACAACTTTGCTACCATCTATCTTTGTTATAACACATTCTGGGAGAATATATTTTTTTCGGCACAGCCATAAAAGGTTTCTTTTTTCAGTCCTTCTCTGACAGCCCACTCATAATTACCCACAACCTCTTCATGATTTTTTCCAAAGCCCCATGTAGTTCTTTTTACATTAATTTATGTCCAAGTATATCTTCTTGTTATCTGTCTGATGACTTGTTCTCAGTAGGACTATATTCTTCATTTAGTTTTGGAACTGAATCCAAGATCTTCTATCTCATATATTTCTCTACAATTATGTACTTTTGTCCTACAGTGTCCTTCATACTAGCCTGCTGTCTGTATATCTTACTGTAAATACCAGAATTGGATGGGATAGTGGGTACCTGGCTTCAACATGCATCAATCGACTGAATTGTATTTTGCTAGTTCAGCTTTGCGTTTAACAGACTCTATAACTCCTAATACATTCTTTGTGGAGTCTTTACCTCTGACATTATGAGCCTTTTGCTCCTGAAGAACTCTTAAAGGCTTTGAGCTCCCAAATCAATGTTCTATTACTTCTTTTTGTTCTTCTACTGCTGTAACATTTGTACAGTTCCTTTGAGCATTATAAGATACGTGCATGGTTCAACCTGAAGGTTACTACTTTTTATTTCAAAAATGGATAAAAAATTAACCGTTGAGTTAATATAAATTTCATTGTGGCATCATAATTTCTGCCTGTCTACATGAAAAGTGTGATTCAAGCTTCCCATTAATAGTCATTAGGTAACTTTCCTTTGAATACCTCAACACTGTATACACCTGAAAAAGAGATGCAATGAAGAACCAGAATGACAAGTAATCAGCTTGGGAAATTCTATGCTTTTGTCTTCCTTTATCTGGCATTTAGCCATTATACTTAAAAAAAAAAAGGTCTATCTTAGCTATTACATATAAATATCACAAACATTTCATATATCATCATTTCTGTCACTCTTAAATTCACTCATTGCACACTAATATATAGCTTCATATAATCTACCCAACATATGTGAAAGGTTTTTCATTTTCTTCTGTACATCTTTGTCACTATAAAATAGTTCTTCACTATTTCCCACTCTGTGACAAATCTTATTCATTCTTCTCATAATTTCTAGTACTGAATAAATATCGTTGTATTTAAGAAACTGACTGATGAATCTCAGAAAGTTCTTTGACACCATACACAAATAATTTCACAGTATCACAGTATACTAGAGATTGGAAGGGACCTCAAAAGATCAAGTCCAATCCCCCTGCCGGAGCAGGAACACCTAGATAATGTTACACAGGAATGTGTCCAGGCGGGTTTTGAATGTCTCCAGGGAAGGAGACTCCACAACCTCCCTGGGCAGCCTGTTCCAGTGTTCTGTCACCCTCACTGAGAAGAAGTTTCTTCTCAAGTTTCAGTGGAACCTCTTGTGTTTCAGTTTGTACCCATTACCCCTTGTCCTATCATTGTTTGCCACTAAGCCTGGCTCCATCCTCGTGACACTCCCCCTTTATATATTTATAGACACTTATAAGGTCACCCCTCAGTCTCCTCTTCTCTAAACTATAGAGACCCAGCTCCCTCAGTCTTTCCTCATACGGGAGATGCCCCACTCCCCTAATCATCTTAGTTGTCCTGCCCTGGAATCTCTCCAGCAGCTCCCTGTCCTTCTTGAACTGACGGGCCCAGAACTGGACACAATATTCCAGATGCGGTCTCACCAGGGCAGAGTAGAGGGGAAGGAGGACCTCTCTCGACCTACTAACTACCGCCCTTCTAATACACCCCAGGATGCCATTGGCCTTCTTGGCCACAAGGGCACAGTGTTGGCTCATGGTCATCCTGTCGTCCACTAGGACCCCCAGGTCCCTCTCCCCTACACTGCTCTCTAACAGGTCGTTCCCCAACCTATACTGGAACCTGGGGTTGTTCCTGCCCAGATGCAGGACTCTACACTTTCCCTTGTTATATTTCATCAAGTTATTCCCTGCCCAACTCTCCAGCCTGTCCACGTCTCGCTGGATGGCAGCACAGCCTTCTGGCGTGTCAGCCACTCCTCCCACCTTAGTGTCATCAGCAAACTTGCTGATAGTACACTCAATTCCCTCATCTAAATCGTTGATGAATATATTAAATAATACTGGTCCCAGTACTGACCCTTGAGGCACTCCACTGGTTACAGGCCTCCAACTAGACTCTGCCCCATAGACTACAACTCTCTGGCTTCTCTCCTTCAGCCAGTTTACAGTCCACCTCACTACCTGATCATCCAGACCACACCTCCTCAATTTAGCTGTGAGGATGCTGTGGGAGACTGTGTCAAATGCTTTGCTTAAGTCAAGGTAGGCCACATCCACCGCTCTGCCATCATCCATCCACCATGTTATTTCCTCATAAAAGGCTAAGAGATTGGTCAAACATGATTTCCCCTTGGTGAAGCCATGTTGACTGCCCCTCATAACCCTCTTATCCTTGATATGCCTTAAGATGGCACCAAGGATAAGGTGTTCCATCACTTTCCCAGGGATGGAGGTGAGGCTGACCGGTCTATAGTTACCTGGGTCCTCCTTGTTGCCCTTTTTGAAGACTGGAGTGACATTTGCTTTCCTCCAGTCCTCAGGAACCTCTCCCGTTTCCCAAGACTTGGTAAAGATGATGGAGAGTGGTCTAGCAATGACTTCTGCCAGTTCCCTCAGCACCCGCGGGTGCATCCCATCTGGACCCATGGATTTATGGATGTCCAGATTGCTCAACTGGTCTCTAACCCATTCCTCATCGACTAAGGCAAACCGCTCCGTTGACCTGACTTCATCTAAGGTCTCAGGGGTACAGGGCTCTTCAGGACTGCCTGCAGCAGAGTAGACAGAGACAAAGAAGGCATTCAGTAACTCTGCCATCTCTGTATCTTCTGTCACCAGGGCACCCATCCCGTTCATCAGTGGGCCTACATTGCCTCTGGTGTTAGTTTTATCTGCCATGTATTTGAAAAAGCTCTTTTTGCTGTCCTTGACCCTTCTCGCCAGGTTTAATTCTAAGGATGCCTTAGTCCTCCTAGCTGCCTTCCTACATCCTCTAGCAGCAGCCTTATATTCCTCCCAAGTGGCCAGCCCCTCCTTCCATGACCTGTAAACTCTCCTCTTCCACTTGAGCATACCCAGCAATTCCCTATTTAGCCACGCAGGTCTCCTGGCCCTCTTCCTTGACTTCCTACGTGTCGGGATGCTCTGATCTTGAGCTCGGAAAAAGCAATCCTTGAATGCCAACCAACTATCTGGGGCCCCTTTACCTTCAAACAGCCTTGCCCATGGGATTTCCCCTAGCAATTGCTTGAAAAGGCCAAAGTTTGCCCTGCTAAAGACCAGGGTTGCAATTCTACTTGCTATTCTACTGGTCCTACCACACGAGATCCTGAATTCCACCATCTCGTGGTCGCTGCAACCAAGGCAGCCCTCAACCCTTACTGCTTCGACCAGACCCTCCTTGCTAGTGAGGATGAGATCCAGCAGCACTCCTCTCCTGGTTGGCTCATCCACCATTTGCATGAGGAAGTTATCATCCATACACTGGAGGAACCTCCTGGACTGTGGCTGGGTTGCTGAGTGGTCCTTCCAGCAAACACCAGGGAAGTTAAAATCCCCCACGACGACCACGGCCTGTGACTGTGAGGCTGCTCTCAGCTGCCTGTAGAAGGCCTCGTCAACTTCCTCACCCTGATCCGGTGGTCTGTAACAGACACCTACAACAGTATCCCCCCTGCCAGCCTGCCCCTTAATTCTCACCCACAGACTCTCAACTCGCTCGTCATCTGTCCCTGGACAGAACTCAGTGCATTGTAGTTGCTCCCATACACAAAGAGCAACCCCACCACCCCTCCTGGCTGGCCTGTCTTTCCTGAAAAGGACGTAGCCCTCCATGACTATATTTTTTCTTGGTAAAAATTCGAAGTCCCTGTGTATTGCAGACAAACCAGAAGAGATGTGACAGCACCACGTGCTATCAACTGTGAAGGAATATATCCTGTAGCTCTCCATGGAGCAGAGCTACCACTGTAAATAAAACTGAAAACTGGGCTAAAACTTCATCTCTATTTGTGCCTTATGTATTTCACTGGTGGGAAATATTTTTATTTAAGACTCAAGCCTGGTTAGGGACCTAGCTAATCACAAAATCTTTAGTAAACTTGGAAACATAAGCAAATCCACAGATACCTTTACAGCATAAGTTATGTTCTCTAAAGAAGACTGAGGAGGAAGAGCTTCTGCTCTTTAAGTTTCTTAAGATTGTTTCAATTTATACTTTTAATATTTCTGATAAAATGTAGGTATTTATAGACTAAATGTATTTTTGTAGTGCACTCTATTCTGAAGGGATCTGTGGAACTGATTTTGATTTAGTCATAGTAAATTTGAATTCTGTTTTTCAGGTTTTATTGGAATATTGCCTTACATTACATTCTATCCTTCTTCAAAATAACCAGACCAGTATCTTTTTCTCAAAGCAAAAGGTTTTATGTATGTACTGATTGTGGCAATGATCTGGGAAGATTTCTGAGATTCAGAGCATTTTGGTCACATAGGGCCAGTCAAAGAAAGCATTCATGCTTAAGAAGTGGGGAACGTAAAAGGGGAAAGGCAGGCTAATATTAAATGGCAGTAAGAGAGAAGGAGTTCTGCAATATTTAAAATGAGATCTTTTTCCCTAAGCAAATGTATTTTTCAGCAACACATGAGACCTTCTTGACAGTTTGGGCTTTATTCTATGAGGCCACAAAACCTGAGTTTCACAAGTCTTTGCAACACTGAAATCATCTGTCTTTGGCCAGTTGTACCATATTTTCTAAAATGTCCTGAGAAGCTGGATAAGTAACTAAGTTGTTATTTTTCCTGGTAGAGCTGAGCTGGTGGACTTGATAACCTCTGTGGGGACGGCACTCAGTGCTTTTGAGGAGTTTGCTCTCTCACGAAGTCTTGTGAGATGTCTTGATCTCTTTACAGTCTCCATCAACTTCATGATAATTTCTGACATCTCCTTTGTAAAATCCCACAAATGTTTGACAGAAGAATGCACTGCACAGCTTCTGAAAATATAAAGTAATTCCAACATTCAGGTTGGATACAGACTAGTTTGAAGTCAAAAGTTTATAAACAGATCAGAAAATGCAACAGGGAAAAAAAAGAATACCCACCCTATTTTCCTAACATTGTGAAATTAATGTGCATCTCAATCCTACAAAAATTATTTGAATGCTTATATTCTGTGAAAAGTTGTTGCAAAGGTCACAGCATTTTCTGGGGGGAATTCATTTGTTTTATTTTAACACGTATACTTTAACAAGAAATGATGGTATTTCTAGGAAACAATGTTGCTGCAGTGGCGTCTGTGGTTACTTTAAAAAAAAGGAATTAGCCTTAAGTACAGGAATCTACTGTCAGAGCACTCTTAAAAGTTACTGTTTTCCTTATGCAATCTTATAAATATAAAAATATTTAAGCCATTCTTCTTCCATGCATACTGTTGAAAACTAGCCTTAATCCACACCCAGAAGAGTATCCAAGTCATAACCTGGAGATTCCACCTTAGTTAAACAGTAATGAATTTTTATTTGAATTATACTGCTGTTGGTGGGTGAGTCTCTAAATGAGCCTGAGCACCAGGTAGTAGTTAAGTGAATTGATTGTCCCTCAAAAGAAACTGCATTTTTTCAAAACAAAATTATGTTAAAGGAAAAGGTAAATTTAGACAATTTGAACAAATTGTAGTTATCTGCTGCTATGTATCTCTGGGTATAAGGGAATGATTATTTTTAGTGATTTTTCTCCTTTTGAATGATTATTTAGATATTATTTAGTCATCTTTGCTCATAAAGTATCACAAATTATATTCTTCCAAAATGATAACATTATAATTAAGAAAAGGAGTCACATTCATATTATCCTCTGTATATTTTGACAAAGCACAATTAAAAATAATTCTGTAGGGAACAATAAAATAAATGAAAGAATATGTCCCACCAAATTTTTCCCTTTTGGTATCCCCTGTTAATATTTTTACGAGCCTCTTAAGCTTATCTAAGAGATTTTTAATGCAGCAGAGTATGTTATTAGGTTTGTATTTTTTCACCCAATATCATACATTTCAGTCTTTATCACAGTGGGAACAATAAAATAACAGACCACAATGCATTAGCATCATAAAGAAAACATAATAAATGGCTTTATAACTGTAGTAAAACTTGCATGAACACCAGCAGCTGTAACAGAGATGTTGCTACAGCAGCATTTTATGACCTAATAGCACTCAGTGGGCTGATAATATTATGTGTGCGTATGTAATGCCAGCAGTTTCCAAGGCCTAGATTTCAATTCAGATAAATAATTGAAAGCACTTTTAGACTTTTCCATAAAATGTTTAATAAGAGATCAAATCCTCCCTCCCTGTAGTGGAAAATTAAATAGTTTTTACAGGGATGTTTTATGATGGAACACTAACTATTATCCTTACAAAGAGAAGGTATTGTTTTTTTTTTTTTGTTTGTTTGTTTGTTTTTTTATAATATGGTTGTTAGAAATAAAATATGTTTGAAGTAGCTCTTGTTTGCTTTCTTTCTGAATATGGGTAGTGAGAATGATGCTTGTTTTTACCATCAGTTTCCACTTGATAATATTTGGAGACAAGGACTACAATAATATTTACTGAAATACTTTGAATATGATAGTAATCATGACACGATGTGTCTGGATTTCTAGAATAAGAACAGGAAGGCTGCAGAAGAGTCAATCTTTTCAAAACGATGGTGTTGGTAATCACATGGTAGAAATGTGCAATTCACCTAGGGTTCTCTAGCTCTTCTCAAAAAAAAAATAAATAGTGGTAATTATTTTCCTATCTCCTTGTCAGAAGAGATGAAATGCAAAGTGACTGCTGGATGAGTGAATGAAAATATCCTATAATGTACAGTCTGCAAGATAATGTTATCATTTGAAGTGCACAAAATACATAATATTCTATGCATTTCATTTATGATTTTGGATTTAGTTCCTCTGTTTCACAAAAGAAATGCTTGTTTTAAAAAAGGCAAATGAAAGAGATGGAGGCATATATATTACATTAGCAATTGCACTGAATGCTTTTGTTTGGCATATTAACCTGTTCTTTCTGTTCTCACTGTTCTGGATGTCTACATTATAACTAATACAGAATTATTTGATTGTCAAAATGCTCCTTCTTTAACTATCTTATTTCTTTTCAGTGCCTCTTAAAACATGTTTCAAACTGACATAATGAGCAATTTTGAAAGTGTGGCTATTCCGAGATCCCACTTATTTCTCAGTTGGAAACTGACTTCATCCTTTTGCTTTAGCCAAAGTTAAAAGCAGGTGGTGTCAGATAAAAAGTAATTCTCCAAATATTTTTCCTATTCCCTGTCATCTATTCTCCCAAAAAGAAAAGTAAAAAAACTTAGGGCTTATAACAATAAGCTTTATCAGCATAAAATTATCAAGGCCACTTTAAAATCATTTTATGTTTGGGTTCTGTAAAGTCTGAAAATACTTAGGTAAAGGATAATGCCTCATGAAGCACTGAGTACAGAGAAAGGAGGACGAGAGGACATTCAGAGGTAAAAGAGAAAGGAGTTGTAATATATATGTTGAATTATTTTTGGAATTATTGCCTTAATGTGCTTCTAAATTTTTATATTATGGATGTTATAATAGATCATGTAGATCCTTTTAAAGGACTTCTTTATTATTTTAAATCTAAATGAATTAATATAATAATAAAAAGGGATGGAAATATAATTTTTTAAAAATTCATATATGTGTAATGAAAAATCCACAGATTTGGTTTTGGATGGGTCTAATACAGTTTTTGGTGGAGCAAGGTAATTCCTTTATGCTAATCAAACATAAGTAAGTAGGACTTGGTCTCATGCACATTCAAGTCATTTGAAAGGTTTTTACTGAGACCTTCAACCTTCAAACTGAGACAAAAGTTATGCCAAATATATAGCTTTTACTGATTTCTATTTGCAAAATTGTGCACCTAATTTGAAGATTAAGAATCTATTGAAGAAAGGATCTATGGCAGCTTAGTTATCATGTTTAATAGCAACGTTAAATGAACAATTAAGCTGTATTTAGTTTCAGTTACTCTTAATAGAAAAGCATCTTCTGCTGCTGACAGGCTTTGAGAACAGTACTTGTTGAGAAGAATGAGCAGTATTAGAGTTACTTTAATTTCTTTTGCAAAAAGTTTAATTCAGTTACATCTCTGCAACAGTATAAACTACAATTGCTTTAGAATTGCCTTGATAGTCAGAGGTTAGAAACCTCTATATTTCACAGGTCTTGCACAAGAAATTTAACTGCTTCTAAGATCATGTATTCCTTATGTAGTACGGAAACTAACACAAATGATCAGCTTGCTCTGACCCTATCATCCTCTCCTGAGACAGATGACTCCTTATGCAATCACTGCTTTTAAAACTCATATATATACTACTTTATAGGAAAATGCAATATAAAATACTCACTTTTGCTATCAAAAAGTAGAAGGTCCTGCTACAAGACAGAAGTAATTAAGTTCTGAAAAACTGGAACATGCAAAAGATTTCTTATGAGAAGCTCAGGGATGTGTTTCATTGTTCTGCGGAGACATAAACTCTGTAAAGTGGATAAGCAAACTAACGTACACTTTGAATTTGCTATTTAAAGTCCATTAGTATGAATTTTCACTGAATGCACAGTAGGGGGAGGAAGAAGAGGCAAATGGATCTGTGGTTTCCAAGACAGGAAGGAGGCATTGGATTCATAAAAATGCTGTTGTGTCATGAGATAGTGTAAAACAGGAAAAATTCTGTTGATTGATCTGTAAGAACTGAGCACTAGATATTCATATTTCTCTAGCTAATTAAATTCGGTGAAGATGGGTTTCATAATTGAATGCAGGTATTTAGATTAAATTTTAGAACATTTTCATTATAATGGTTGAAAGGATTTACAAAGGACATTGTAAGAAGTACACTTTCCATATTAGGGCTCTCAAGTTTTGTTATAAAAACTGTATCCTCATTAAAAAGTTTATCTTAGTTTAGTGGTTAAGTATGTAAAGACTACAAATTCAGTTTACTTATTATTAAAGAACTATTCTTCTGTCTTGTCAGACAGAGAAAAGAGCTAGCATAACTAAAGCCATAAAGTGAACAACATATGACTGGGGAAGGGGTTGGGGGGGGGTGGAATCCATAATTAAGAGCTTACACATTCAGACTTTTTTTTTTTCTTTCCCCTATTTCCTGACTTATTTTCAGTCTGACTCTGAGCACAATATATGAAGGAAATGGTCTGAGGATATTTGTTTTTTTTTCATAGATTCTGTCAATGCTCAATTTTCTTGAGCTGTGCATGGCTTTTCATATTGTTTATATAGGTAATTTCCTTGTAAGCACAATCTTAATGAATTGGAAATGAATGGTTTTCTGCAACTTTGAACTTCCTTTGTAAGCTATCAGACAAATGATCTTTCTGTCCCTAGAGAAATTCTACTCCATCAATGTGAAATTGGTATTTTGCTTCACTTATTTTCCTTCTGAAACTCAGTTTCTTGCTTTGTTTTTCTGAGCTTGACTGTAAACCCAGGTGTGTCTGCAGCAGCTCGCACCTTAGGGGTCTGGTGACAGAAAAAGTTGCTGGGAGGTCTCCTGAAGAGGTGCTTTTAAAGCTATTTACTGTATGAGAGAGAATATACAGATCTTGAGAAGAGAATGAAGTGCCTGCAAGAAGTATTTTGTGTCCTAAGCAAAGCACTTAATGTTACATGTCTCTCTCCCAGCCTTAGCCTCTGCCAAGAGGTTCAAAGGCATCTTTAACTATCAGCATGATATGGACACATACGCTCACTATTTCATCCAGTGTATGTTCCAAACCCTAATTTTCCTTCCAGGTAAAGATTTTGATTTATAAAGATCTTTATGGTTAGTTGTTTCTTTAGAAACCACCTCAGATTCGTTCTCAATTTATGTTTTATAAGCAGGTGAAATCACCAGAGGCTGTTTTGCTAAAAGAGCCTGTATGAGGTCTTTGAAGGTACTGGTGAAAGAGCTGTCTTGACGGACAGCCCTTGCATCAGGTAAACTTTGTTTTTTCTCCTACAAGGATTTACCTTATTGATATTTGGAGCATGATTTAGTGTAAAGCTATCTATATTGGGATTTTATCTAAAGAGGCTGAGGACAGACAGTTTGTCTGACAATGGCTAGTACACTGTATATATTTATATTAGTACATTTGCCTCAGAGTGACTAATGTTTTTAGTACTTAAACTCATTTAGATTATACCTTGCTGTGTCTTTATATTTTATTTCTGCGTGTTGTTGATTCTTTTTATACAAACCAAGCATATTTGATATTTTTCTGTTCCCAAAGTAACTAATAATTAAAAACAGAAGCATTTTCTCAAATAGAAAGTGAAGAAATTTTGAATTATTGTATATTTTCTTCTGTATGCATGTATGTATACAATATATTTGCGTCAAATAAAGGCTCCACTGTAGCATGTAGACACAAAGTATGGAATTAAAAATTTGCTGTATCATCTCCTAATTCTTGAATCACCCTATATACTATCTGTAGTCTTTACCTTTCTGCTAAATGACACATGAAGTGGTGGGGTTTTCTAAATTTAAGGCTCATTCAAGCAAAATATTTGAGAATATGCTTACTTTTGTGGCTCAAAATTCAAATTCAAATTAAAGTATGTGCATGCACACGTTTTTATTTTTAAATCACAATTTATTACGTATTTTATATTTCTCTAATGAAGATGATTGCTTGATGATTGCTTGATCACAAATGGTGTTATATCTGTTTTGTTTTCCTATGAGCAGAGAAGTTTCAGGTGGCCAGGTGGGAATATTTCAACTTTCATTCCTTGCTACCTTTATTTCAGCAGAGACCTGGTTAGGAATTCCTGCATTTTGTGTCCACTATATATATCCACTACATCTGGAAGGTCTTTACAATTCAGTTGTTATTCTGAGAAAGAAAACACTTCACAGAGCATACAGTTATAGCCATCCCAATATTTGCCCTGTTCTATACCCAAGCTCACCACCAACCACCAGGTAGGTAGTTCGGGGTATCTGTTCTCAGCCTGTATATTACGTATATGAAGTTACTACACAGTATCATGTATTAATGAAGACTTAGAAATGCTTTTATTAAGGGAAGTTGTACCTAGCAGTTGATAGAGCAGAGCCACTTGGTATAGTCCACCTGAATTTCCAAAAGGCATTTCCCAAAGTCACTCATCAAAATGTCTTTAAGTTGCTAAGCTGGACCAAGAAGAATTTTATTACTGAATAACTGGTTAAAAGGTAACAAAAAGCAGGAAACAATGTTTTCAAGGGTGATGGACTGCCATTGGAGACTGGCAGGGTTCAGTGTCAAGGCTTATGTTTGGATATTTTTAAATGACTGGAAAAAAGGGAAGTGACCAACTGTGCCAATGTTATTAAATTGCAACAAAAGACTGTGTGGAATTGTTGATGTATTCATGATACTGAGAGACAATAAAATGGCAGATGACATTCATTGTCCACACAAAGAAAGGAAATCTTTAGGAAAAGCTGCTCCAGGCTGTGCACTCAGAAGAGATCTTTGGTATTTATGTTTGTGCTGTGAAAAGGATTTAGTGATGAATAATATTTAACAAAGCTGAAGATAGCGTTTACTAGGAGTGGAATGGAAAACATTATGGTCATATGTCATGCACTACTCCATGATTTCTGGTCATCTTGAACTAATAAATGTGCTGGTTTTGCACCATCAAAAATGAAATAATAGAACTAGAAAATATGCAGAGTGAGGTGACGAAGATGAATGAAAGAAGAGGAGATGTTACTGTAGAGAAATTTCCGGCATCTTCAGTCTGGAAAAGAAATGACTGAAAGGAATTGTGCTGGAAGTCTATGAAGTCATGAGCAATATATACAGAATGATTAGAAACAGCTGTGGTTTTTAAGTTGGGAAAGGGTGGTATAAAGTTAAACTCAAACAGCAGAATCAAAACCAACATGAGAAAGTATTCCACACAGTGCGCAGATAAGCTGCAGTTACAGCCAATTGCAATGTGTTGCCGCTCTGACTCAGGACACTGTAGATCCTAAAATAATATGTGTTCAAAACAACTAATGAGGCAAAATCATGGAAGAAAAATAATTTTAAGACTCTTAAAACACAAGAAATCCACACCCAGCTCAGAAAATGCAGACTGCTGAAACCTGGGAGACCATACTGGGAAGCATACTTGGATATGTGCCCTATTTGCATATTTTTCTTGGGTGTCTCAATCATAGAACGGGTTGTGTTGGAAGGGACGTTAAGGTTCATCTAGCTCCAACCCTGCTGCCACAGGCAGAGGCACCTTCTACTTAAGTTACTCAAGGCCCCATATCAGCCAGCATCAGGAAAAGGATGTTGAATCTGCTGAGTCTTTCATCTGAAGGCAATCTTCAGTCTAGTGGTCTCACATTCACATTAATGTTGCGTTCTGTTATGCGTGACTTCAGCTATTTATTATTCCTTCCTTCTTTAAAAATTAAGCACTCCATGTGAAACTCCATAAAATTTTTTAAAAAAGAGTGTGATAATTTCCATTTGTCTTGTGTGTTTTTATTTCTTACATCAAAGATTCTGTTTTTACTCAAAAATGATATTTTTCTCAATGATTACTATTCATACAGATACTAGTTTACCCTGGCAGGAAAAAAAAAATAAATGACACATTCAAGTATCATCTATTTTGTCTGAAATCTGCTAAATTAATTGAGAACTACCATCACTGAAGCAGAAAATAAGGTTGGATTTGAGTAATGAATGTTGTCTGGCTAATGATACTGAACACCATTAGAGCAAGAGAGACACTGTTTCCTCCACATAGGCTGATTGGTGTGGGGTTAGAGTTGGCAGAAGGCTGTGAGACTAGGTGCTGAGTGAGAAGAATACGTTATTCACTTCAGAGAGTAAACAGAAATTTGAGAAAGAAGTTAGAAAGCAAGAGAATCAAGGAAGGTCAAAGAGGTAGAAAATAAGGCAAAATGAAGTGAAATTTGAGAAGTTGACACAAATCATGGGCATTGTAAACAAAAAACCGCAAAACCTACCCTAGCTATGTTTTCTGCTTCTCAATTTGCACATGTTTAAGATGCATGCTGACTACACAATAGTAGTTAAAATCCCGGTCTACACACTGTGGCCATATCTGAAAGTCAGTGGTAAGCACTCTTATATTTTCTTTTTATTATTCACTAGATGATGGGGAAAATGTTGCATATAATTCTCACCAAAAGTTTCAGAATAAATGTAAAATAAAAAGACAGCTTTCCAAGTTTCTTATTTGCCTATAGTAGACCCTTTGTTCAGTTGGAGAAGACTGTTCTCTACTCTGACAAGGTATAACCTTTTTTACTGTCCTACATAGTGTGACTGAGGTGAGAAAAATGAAGTACTCGAGCTCCCTTAACTTCTATACACCACCTTCTCAATTTTTACATTATGTCATTCATCTCAATGCTTTTATGAATCTAAAAAGGTGATGAAAAGATCAAGTGCATGTTTGACATTTTAACTCTCTTTAGAACATTATTTTTCTGCAGA
Organism: Pezoporus wallicus; assembly: GCF_028554395.1. Lineage (NCBI taxonomy): Eukaryota > Metazoa > Chordata > Aves > Psittaciformes > Psittacidae > Pezoporus > Pezoporus wallicus. The sequence goes on from NW_026640488.1 coordinate 10,429,167, forward strand.
TATATTTCTTTTTTTTTTTTTTTTTTAAGTTTAAAGCCTGGACTGTCTGCAGTTTTTCTGAAGAGTCTTGTGTCTTTAAAAAGGGGACTTGAATTGGCACATCCAGATTGACGTGGTCTAATAAGTGATGTGAAGTAAAAAAGATTTTTCATCCTAATTAATGTCAGGAAAATGACCCAAGCTTTCAAAAGTAGTGTCTGTTACCTATCACTCTACTCCTCCTGACCTCCTTCCCCAAAATGGGCGCTGAAAACTGTGTGGGCTTTCATCATGAGGACCAATTTTGTTTTCAATATCCCTTGCATAAAGCAAGTTAGCACCGCAGATGTCTTTCATTTCAAATCTGATGCAGTCACTGCAAAGAAATCTTTGAGTGTTTGCTCCTTCTTTGGGTTAAAATTACATGGCTATTTTTCAGTCTCGTTAGGTAGCTTAGCTCTGCAGAGACTGACAATGCCTCAAAATCCTAGAGTGACTGTAGCTGAGCTGGCCTTGCCCTCTCTCATGTGTAGCACTGCAGGGTCTGGAGACAGGGCTTATGCTTCCACTGCAGCAGAGAAAGCCTCACATGACTCTTTCTCTGTGAGCTGTTGATTAATTCATCTGTTCGTTTGGGTACACATGTAGATAGTGGGATGGGACAGGGAGTCTGCAAATTCATTAAAAGAGCACCTCATGATTTGTGTTGATTTGATTTTTAACCTAATCACACTAATGGGCCATGTAGCTGCAGCACTGTCATGTTAAATTTGGAACTGAGGATACATTTGTGCATAGTACTTAAAATACAAATTCTTCTTAGCTTTTCAGTGTCCCTGCTTTCAGTTATCTAAATATTTTACATTTTGAAAACATCCTCAAAAATGTAAATTACTTTTTCAACATTAGAGGTGTTTCTTCTGACTTTTGTGGATTTTATTCTAGAATTATTAATGAAGCCACTATAGAAATTACTCTGTTTTATATCTGTAAGATATAAAGAGAGTAAGATGACTACCAGACCTTTGACAGACATAAGGACTCAAGTGCTTGATCCACACTCCATATCATTTTCTTTCCTTATCTATAAAAAAGACAGACTATGTAACTGCCTAATAGCTAATATACTGCTTTGTAGACTTGCAATAAAGTAAATGAAGGGAATGTACATTTTTGTGCAAAAATGCACAAAAGTTTGCATTTTGCTGAAGCAGAGATCACTGATGTAAAAATGACCTAAAGTTTGAGAGCTATTAGCCACATAAATAAGAATTGACAGAAACTCAGGTAACCAGGAGAAGTGACACATGGCTTGACACTTATAGGGCATCTTGACTTTCCAGGGTTATGAGTCAAATATATATTTTTTTCTTGTAGGCGTTTTAATTTTAGGATGACCTTGGGGTTTCTTTCCTTTCCCTTGCTAGTCGGTACCACAAAATAATTAGGTATGCTTCTGCCTAATAATACCTTTCTAATTTCATTCAGCATCAGAGATTGAGAAAGCATCCTTATGTGTTTCTCACTTTAGCTGATCATTTTTTATAGTGAACTGGATAGGAGGTGTGTTGATAAACACTGGCATGACACGTGAGTTATCATTCAGAACAAGAATGCATTAATGGCTTGGGAAAGCAGACTTGGATGACAGGATGTCTGCTCTCTTTAGGTCCAAAATTAAGCTGTTGTCAAAAGCTTAATAAAGGACCCAAGAATTTGTGATGCAGAATTATTTATGCTTTGTAGAGTCCTCTTCATACCAAATGCTCATTAAGATGAAATTAAAGCACCTGCAACTAGCTGAGCCTAATTGACATTTTTTACTTGATATATTTCTTGTTTAGTTTCAGTTTTATCCTAATTAAAATGTGGGCCAACATCCATGAGCAGAGGCTAGAAGGCTAGTGATGCAGAGCAATGAGCGGGAGGCCACTGATGCATAGCATGAAGCTGGAGGCACTGGTGTGAGGCATAAGTAAGACAGTTTTATGGAGTAGCCTAAGAGGCTCCAGGGAGCAATGATATGCTAGAAAATGTTTCTAAAGTACTGTAGTCTGAAAATTACTAGAGGAAGACAGATGGATGGGAGGACTGATAAAGGACAGAAATCTGTAAAATGGCTGATTTGAGAGAACTGGTAGCCTGAGTCTATCATAAAGAAAAGCCAAACATGAAAACCCATTGGAGCAAAAGGCAAGTGCTAGGAATTGCTGAAGTATGGTACAGGTGAGCTTTACAAAACTTGATTAGGAGAGCACAGTCATTGCTTTGCCCAAGCAGGTCAGCCAAAGTAAAATTTGAAACCTAAATATCACTCAATGTAGTCAAAAGGTTAAAATACTCATTCTGTGTCAAGTCAGAAATGACAGACTAGGGAAAAAAAATGCACTCTTATTTTCATAAGCAACTGTAGTGTGTTGAGCCCCAGTCATCCTGGTCTTTCAAGTGGCAGACCCCACTGTCACAGACAGGACACAGTAAACTGGGTGGACTGGGAAAGCGCTTGGGAGATATAGATTGAAGATCGGTGTCTGAGTAGATTTGTGTGTTGTATGGCCCCCTTCTCTTTTGGAGGTCACAGTGCTGCAGAGTACACTGTGCCAAATACCCTTCTGCACTCAGCTCAGCGTCCATGCCAAGAAACTGAATAAATTAGCCTGTAAGGAGCTTCATGCTGCTGCAGCTATTCTGCAGTGAGTGCCTGAACTATTTCATTCACATATAGCTTCACTTACACGTAGTTTGGGTATGACTGTCTTGCACTGAAAGATTTGATGTATATTTACGTATGAAAGAATAATAGTTGCATTTTGGTTATATACTGTATCTTTTTTTACCAGCCAAAAGCTGTATTCAGAACTCAGAAAATTGGTAAGAGATTAATTTCCATACCAGAATATTGGTACCAACAGGTTCTTAACTGAGTAGTTAGATGAGATTTTTCTATCATAGAATCACAGAATGGTTTGGGTTGGAAGAGACTAGACGATCTAGTTCCAACCCCTGCCATGGGCAGGGTCACCTCCCACTAGACCAGGATGCTGCAATCCCCATCCAACCTATCCTTGAATACTCACAGGGATTGGGCATCCACAACTTCTCTGGGCAATCTGTTCCAGGGTATCACCACCCTCACAGTGAAGAATTTTTCCCCAATATCTAATCTAAAGCTATCCTCTTTCACTTTAAAACCATTCCCCTTCCTCCTGTCGCTACATGCCCCTGTAAAATGTACCTCTCCAGCTTTTCTGTAGGCCCCTTTAAGTACTCGGAGGCTGCTATAAGGTCTCCTGAGAACCTTCTCTTCTCCAGGATGAACAAGCCCAACTCTCTCAGCCTGTCTTCATAGAAGATGTGCTCCAGCCCTCTGAGCTCTTTGTGGCCCTCCTCTGCACTCGTCCAAGCAGGTCCACATCCATTTTTTGTTGGAAGTCCCAGAACTGTACACAGTACTCCAGGTGGGGTCTCATGGGAGTGGAGTAGAGGGGAAGAATCACCTTTCTTGACCTGCTGGCCATGCTTCTTTTGATGCATCCCAGGATACAGTTGGTTTTCTGGGTTGTGAGCACACACTGGCGGCTTGTGTTGAGCTTCTCATCAACAAACACCACTAAGTCCTTCTCCTCAGGGCTGCACTCAATCCACTCTCTGGCCTGCCTTTCTTTATGCTTGGGATTGCTCCCACACAGGTATAGGAACTGCTTGGCCTTGTTGAACTTCATGAGGTTCGCTATCTATTATTTGACCAATTTTCCCATGTTTGTCCCATAATTAGAGCTTATGCTTGGATTTAGATTATTATGCCATAGGAAAATAGCCATCTGTATTAGTAAAACATTTCCCAGCTTTGTGCATGTTTCCTTGAAGCTATATGCAGTTATATCTTTATATGTTCCTTATAACATCAGAATATAATCATATGCTCCCTCCTTGATTAAATAAATCAGTTATAATTTTGATCATATAGTGTAAATTTATATTTGGCTTTCATGTCTTGAGTATGTTCTCATTACCATATCCATGAAAAGATTTTATAAAATTCACCTTGTGTTAAATTTAAAATTTCAGGTTTGAATTCTCATATATTTTAAAAATTTCAAGTTAGTCAAAATTTCTGAATGTACTCAGAAAGCAGAAGGTTCCTTGGCTGTAAAAGAATGAATAAAAGTTAGTAAAGAGGTTAATATTTTTATTCTATATGTGACTTCTCTTTCCCTCTGTGTATGCCCGATTTTTTAAATGTATTTATGATAATTTTATGTTATATGTATATAATAATATAATAATAATTACGTTATTATATATTATAATGTAATAAGTATGTAATACTTGTATTCTATGATTTTATGAGTATGTTGGTAAATAGACCAGGGACTAGAGACTGTCCTTGATTAACAGTGTTCTAGAAAGGGATTTGAGAGAGGGTGAAATTGAATTAGAATCCAAATTTATAATTCAATGCTATGTTAATCTATAAAATAAGAAACACTATTAAATCAACAGGAAATGAAAAAGGTTGCAGTTAGCCAAGCAACCATCACTCACCACAGAAGCTAAGTGATCCTTGAACTGGATGAATCAATCCAGACTGCCAAGGTCAATGAGTTGCCATACTTGAGGAAATATGAACATACGTGGTAGGAGCCTAGCAATAAAATGAGTCATGCTGGCATCTTTTGTTAATAGGAGTTTTATCTGATTAAGGAAGGCAGCTCTTGTATCAGCAAATTTACACAAGCATTTGGAGCAAATTGACTGACAAGAGAAGATCCAAAAAAGAGTTATGAAGGAGCAGTGCTGCAGCACGGTTGTACATTATTAGACTGAGCATAGAGGTACTGCAAACAGCAGATTTTAGAACCTCCCTACATCTGAAAGTATTTTAAATAGCTGTGTTTAGTAGAAAAAGATTTTGTATGCCACTTTATTTTCAGGCAAGTTAGTCACAAAGCTGAGAAACAAAACCATGAAGGTGGACTTCTAAACACTTCTCCAGCCACACCTGAATGGAAATATTCTTCTTTTCACCCTTGTGCATTTTTTTCTCCCATAACTTATAGCCTCTTTTGCTTTCATCCTCAATCACTTCTGTCCCTCTCATATCTATTTCACTAAATAGGATTTGCATAATGAACAACTTTGCAGACATACAAAATATAAATTAGTTTTTTCTGACACTGCAGCGAAAGAAATTTGAAAAGATTTGATCTTTGTGACTGCCAGAGTCAGTAGGGGTGAAAGTTAAGTTGTGTAGAAAGCATAGCAATCATACTTCTAATTAGGACCTGCATATTTTCTCATTGATCATTCTCAGGGCCTCATGCAGATGGAAGACCAATCTCAAACATGACCCATTATAGTATTTCCTATATACCAGAATAATAATTCACTGCCCTTTCAGTTACAGTATAAGATCTTAACACTGGCTGCACTCACTTCTGTAGTCAAATAAACCTAGTTACTAATACACTTAGTGGTGATAATAAGCACTGAAGGGAATAACATTACTGCCTTTAACCATTAGGAACTCTTTCCTGCTCAATTGAAATTCTGAATTCTGGCACGATTATTTGAAAGAAGATGGAAGAGAGACTGCTTTAAGGATAGTGATAAAAAATTACACAGCTTGCTGTTATGCAGAGAAGTAGATGAAATGGAAGTTATTTCATCCTGAATGCCAGCATCTGCCATTGGAGAAAGTCAAAGCATTTGTGGCACGTTTCTAAATGCTTTTTCAGAAAGGTTTTCATATGTGAATGTGTGCATCTTTGAGGGCCATGACAAGAAGACAAGAGTTGCAAGAGATACCAGGGAGTTAGCATAAATCTGTACCGTGGCTCCAAGAAGAGAGAGAACTTTTGAGTTTATTGCTATCTAAAAGGAAGTTGAAGCTTCAGAAGAAAAAAACCCTTGCTGCACTGGATTCCTTTTACAATTAGGAAATTGTTTCAGGTTCTTTGCAAGTAAACAGGAATGTGTAACTGGCATTCAATATTATTTTTCCCTTTGCAAAGATACAATTTGAAAGGCTTAGAACTTTAGATAATTGCTTAGGTAAAAAAGAGATATGCTGACTGAGGAATTTTACATCAATGTGCAATTTCTCCAAACAAGACCAACAGGATGTAAAATAGCCATATCTTTCTTTAATTATTTTTGGTGATCCTAAACATCATGAAACCTATGATCCAGTGAAGCTTGTGTAAGTTTTGAAAACTACTGCTCTATAATATACAGTGTAAGCATAAGGTAAAATACAGTGGGGCCAAGAACATCCTCATAGGATTCGGTTAGCAACACTAGTTGCGGTTGAATAGCTTGCAAAAATAGGCAATTTGCTTGTCCAACTGATAGACATAATGGGTAGGCTTTCAAATGCAAACTCATGCATGTGCAAAAAAATGGTTAAACTCTTTTATTTTCAGATTTTTTAAGGATTCCTTGAAGCATATTGTATTTACATGCCATCAGAGATTAAAGTAAACATTACCTGTTTAGAGATGACTGACACTGTCTGGCCAACTACTTATCCCAGAAGAAATATTTGGCTCACCCAGATTCTTTTACCAGCCCTGGAGAAGAAAAGGAGCAAATCTGTATGAAGGTGAAACTACAGTATAATTATGGTCAACCAGTAATTTATCTTGCAAGAGCAGTAATATAAAATGAAGATATGATACATGAACTTCAGATCAGGCTGTCACTGGATAGAAGTTTGTCAGCCTGTCAGGTTCATGGTGCCATTCACAGGTGCTATGTTTCACTTGCGTATGCCAAGTGACGTGCCATACACAGAATAGGTTTTCTAAAGAGTACTTCAGTACATGTGGAGATGGGAGACCTTGGTGAACAGTTATGTCTTCTCACACCTTATGAAAACAAGTGGTTCATGAGGTATCATTGTAACTGCAATAATAGCTTTGACAGAGGGTGTTGATTGGACTGTGCTCTCTCTAGTTCACTGATTTCTGGGAGATATAAATCACTGCATACGCCTTTACTACCCTGTCTCTTTATATTTCAAGCTCTTTCTCTAACGTATGGTCTCTAGTGGAGCACTTTTAAAAATATTTCTTCAGGTTAATACTGCTGTGGCTGCTTTGAATCTACAGTACTTCCTAACAACATGCAGATGGTCCTCAGGACGATTAACAGGGCTATGCTGCCTCTCTAGCTCAAGTACCAGGTGGCAGCATTTGCTGAGAATATAAGAAAGCTCTAAAGGTTGTTGGTGGCCTTCTGCCAGGGTCATTTGCTTTGTAATAAGTGTGCAAAAAATAACAAAACTAACCTCCTCTCTTTAAATTCATCATTAATAAGTATTTAATAGTGGCGGCTTTCTTCGCTATTGTCAGATAATTGTCTTTACTATTTATCTGAAAATGTGTAGCTGGAACCCCATGTCTCTGCTCCAGTGCAAAGCTTCACAGCTAATCAATTTCAACAACAACTAAAAAATTACTTTTTGAAGGTTCTGCGTTAAAAGAAGTCTTTCTCAATCAGTTGCCTTTATGTTTTTGATAGTTCTGGAGTGTCTGTCACCCCATCTGCCAAGCCCCCAGTAGCCAGCAAACAGCACAAGTTAGACATAGCTTTTCTATAACAAGCGTTATAATCCCAACTGAAAGGCTTCATAAAATTACTAAGAAAGCTCAGCAAAAGTGAGAGAGATGCTGAATTAATCCACAAAAAAGTCTGTATGCATCCAACAAAGACTTTTGTTTAGGACCATAGACACTGAATTATCAAGAAATTATTGTTCTGAAACATATTTATATATTGAATTTATGGATTGTGCTTTAAATTATGATCTTTTCCAAACAGGCTTATTATAAACTTCTTTGAAAATTATCAGGAGTAACATGTTTCAGGAACAATGACTGCAGACTTAGGCAACGAAGGAAATGATGCTTGAAAAACAGTGGTGGAAAGAGTAGAAGTTACTGTGACCTATACTGAAAAGTGAAATTTGTAGACAGCAGATATTTCATTTGAAAGACCCAGTTAACACTCTAAAATGCACAAATACTCCCTGTCTCTGGAAAGAATTGATCTAGCCTACTGAACATTTTCCGTTATTTAAATAAATGTCAGACATACCATATTCAAATAAAAAGATCTGTCTGAAGTCAGCAGAAATTTCCTTTTCACCCTGAAAAGATGGATGTGCTTGATTATAGATGGGTATGGTTGATTAAGGTAGTTATACAGTCAAAATCCGTTAAAACTACCAGTATTTCCAGTACTTTAATAAAATCTAAAATTTGAAGTACTACACAGTTGTTTGGAATGGGAATATCTTTACATCAGTTTTAACAGCTGATATTTAAGATAAGGTTATTAAAATGATATGTAAGTGATAATTAGTCTTAACAGACCAACGTAACACACTGGAATTTCCTATGTTGTCTTGGAAGCTAAATATGTTCATTGCTGCTCTTTTTATTAATAGAAATCGAAACACAAATAGAAAGTTACACCTACTAGTTAATGTTTTTGAACACAGGCCAAGAAAGTTTAAAATTAAAGAAAACAAGGCTTAACACAAATAAAATAATTAAGCATGCTCATTACTGATTTAGGGGCCATAATTAAGCTTATTTATATCTGACTTAAGGCTTGTAGTTAAGCATACTCATAACTGGCTGTTATGTCAGTGGAAATTGGATCAGACTCTTAGAAAAAGTTAATGGCCTTGTCACAGCAGGGTGCTTAAGGGCTGGCTCCTAATTAAAAATTGCCCGTTTTTTTAAGAGAGGCTGAGCTCTCTTCAGCCCTGCTAACCTGCATAAGGCTGTGACAAACCTCTCTGTGCATGGCTGAGAATTGCTGGGCTGGACCCCACAGCAGGGCAACCAAAGTGCAGGAGCTGCCATCCTGACTTCTCTCCACATCCTCCTTCTGGCCTGTCTGAAGGCTTTCACATGACCGTTTAACCCCTGGAAAACTGGAATAAAGCACAGATTCAGGCATGTATCTGGCTGTGTGAAAAACCCATTAAGACAAAATTTTCTAAAGGGACTGGCCAAGAGAGCTAAATAAATAGCCTAATTTCTGAAAACACTGAAGCATCCAACAGTCAGGCCTTTGGCTGAATACCCAAACTGCTTGTAAATGGGTTTGCTTATAAATGTAATATGCTTGTAAGTACTGTTTAAGTACCAGCCTTACTAACTGTCACATAACTTTCTCTGATACTGCTTTTACCATCAAGTGTCTGGCACTCAGGTGCCCTTAGGTACCACAGCAGTGAGCGTAGTATAAGCATACTTATAAAGCAAGTTAATTGTATTTCCATCTATAACTGCTGTAGTATCAGTCCTTCTACTTTGCCATGTGATGCTTCATAATCAGAATAAGTTTTACAGCTATTTTAATGAATATAGGAAAAAAGTACTATAACTGTCACCACTTTTGTCCTATACATAGAATAATAGTTATTTATCTAATGAAAAAACACTGACATATTTTAAAGAACCCTCTTGAGCATGTTTTTACCTAATATTTATTCCTGAAAAATATAAATGTGTCATCCATGCTGTTTAGTCTTGTAACTTTACAGCCTGTTTCAATTTGTATATATCCCCACTGATCACTCTTAGTACATCTGCTTTAGTGAACTAAAATAATAAAAAATGTTATCCAAAATATTCATCTGGTTTCCTTTTCTTTCCTTCTTCTGTCTTCAGCAGGATTGTTAACTCTTAACTAGTAAATTCAAATGTACATCTTCTGGCTTATTGCTATGAGAGCCGGATGCTATTGACAACACTCCAAGGTGTTTAACATGTATCTTGGAATTAAGATTACAGTTGCTGAGGGAGTGTACAAGGAGAGTGGATTTGCAAAATGTTAGAGGCCTAATTAAATAGAGGGATATTGTGAAACTTTTCCTTTTCAGGTGCATCAAAGTATTAGCTGGTCATCCCTGATATTTGGCAAATCTTCCATGAAATGCTGAATCCTGCTCTCCATACCTAAGCACAGAATCTTCAAATATGAGACTTTTTTGGGGGTGAGAAATAAATGTGAACTCTACGGTGCAAGTGTTAAGAGGCAGGATCATCCAGGATTGCACTGGAGAAGGCCTTTTCATCACCACATATCGACTTGCATTCTGCTTTATATCCTCAGGAGAAATGCAAAATCCCTCTCCTTTTAACCCTCCACCCTTTTTCAGGGGCATACTTCTTTGGAATCTCTATATGAACAGTGGAGTGAAAAGAGAGACAAGAAAGCCTTATCCTAGAGGGAAGAAAGTTTGTATTGGCGAAAGTAGAGAAGAGCATAGTCCAGAGGAGTGAATAGCGGATCTGAGAATATAGTGAATGCTCTCTCCCCCAATGCATACACAGATGCAAAGCAATCAAACAAAAATGAGATTGTGCAGTTAATAAAATCAAGCAGGCTGGGCTAGCTAGAGCCATTTACAGATGGCCGTTGAGAGTTCCCCATCACTTCTGAATGGCTACTGGAAAATAAGTACCAGTGCTTGATCTCTCTTGGGAAGCTATTTAATTTATCTTCAAATCAGCTGCCTAACTCCCGGGTGGCTGTTTATCTTGTATCAGTATGTTTCTCTTATTGCTAAAGGATTTATCTCTTGTTTGACTAGTTTCTCCTATGTTTCCTCTTTCTTTGTGAGATTGTTTATCTCTGGTTTTCTTACTCTAGGGAAGCATGTGCATAATTTGCTTGTCAATAATAAATAATGGACACATTTTATTGCATGTTACTAGTGCTCCTGTGTAGCAGAAGGAAAAATCTTATACAATTGCAAATACCCTAAATGTACATACATAGAAGTAACACCTGGCATATGTATTTCTATTTGTGTTTTTTCATTTTATATTTCCATACTTATATTTTTATATTTCTTTAAATTTAAGTAAATACATATGCATATTTATATATATAATTGAGTTCATTTATTTCATGTTTGATGGTTTGAATTTTTTCTATGTAGATACAAAACATTTCTGGCAACTGAAAGTCAAGGAATGACCAAAATTTTCCCCTTAACATCAGATCCCAAGTCATTTGATATACTCTGTCATTTGACTGTGTCCCTGACTCTCAACCTAAAAAAATAGAAAAGGTTTTATTTCCTCTCTTCATAAGTGCCCTGACTACCTTCTGCTTTCTGTCTTTTAAAGTCTGTCTTCAGTGATGGCTTGAACTTGTCTGATCTGGCTGCATTAAGTAGTCTTTACAGGATCAGATCTTGTTACCTTTGCTCACTTTTGGTATTGTCTTGTTTTTCACCTCTGGTTTCCTTGAGGTAGTTGTATAGATTATACTGTGACCCTGTGAGTTATTGGCCGTAGTCTTTCTGTCAAGGTCCTGTGACACAAACAGACCAGACAGGAGTATATGGGGGCTTCTTCAGGTTGGTCAGATAGAAGTGCAGCAAAATTTATAACAGAAGCAAGGCTAATCTATTGACAAACAAGAGCAAAGTTACCAGAGAATGTGCCATGGGGTTTAGCATGGAGGCTGTGATGCTGTAAAATACTAGAGTCAGCAGTGGCGTGGTTCTGCATCAGGGATAGAAGAATCCTTCTGAAAACATGCCAAGTACTGTCTTTGTATGCGTTAGTCTTTGACCCCCCAGTTGCTTTGCAGGTTAAAACCTCTTCTGATTTTACAATATATGTATGCACTGGAATTTTCCTTGCTATTTGCACCAGTGTTTCAGCATCCACCTTGTCTTTAATGTTAGCATTTGATGTTCTCTTCTTGATGCACAAACATAAACCAGCCATCTCCTTTTCCTTCTACATTTTAGACAGCTGGACAAGCTCAGTCTTCTAGTGTGCCTTAGTAAGACAGGCCATATGGTCCCTTAATAATTCTTCTGTGTCTGTACTGATTCCAGTCTGAATGCCTCTTTTGAGGTAATGGCTCTGCACAGTGTTCTCTTACCACCTTTCTGCACAATAGACTTGCATTTTAAACTTTCACTGACTTCCCACAGGTATTGATGAATTATATACATAATGAGATCAAAACAAGCACCAATTTATTTTATTCAGTCATTCCAGTCCATTATCTCCAGGTCATTGCAGAAATAAGCATTATTTTGTTCTCCCAGTGTGAGGCCTTGCATTCCATACTATTTCTGTACTCTTCTATTTTACTGTTCAGTACCTTTCACCCATTTTTATTTCAGCTTTAAGGTGACATGGACAGTGGGATTGAATGCACCCTCACTAAGTTTGCTGATGACACCAAGCTGTGTGGTTCAGTTGATACGCTGGAGGGAAGGAATGCCATCCAGAGGGACCTTGATATGGTTGTGAGGTGGGCTGATGCCAACCTCATGAAGTTTAACCATGACAAGTGCAAGGTCCTCCACATGGGTCAGAGCAATCCCGAGCATAGCTACAGGTTGGGCAGAGAAGAGATTCAGAGCAGCCCTGCGGAGAAGGACTTGGGGGTGTTAGTTGATGAGAAAATGAGCATGAGCTGGCTTCAGTGAGCACTCGCAGCCCCGAAAGCCACCCGTATCCTGGACTGCATGACCAGCAGGTCGAAGGAGGTGATCCTGCCCCTTTGCTCTCGTGAGACCTCACCTGGAGTATTGTGCACAGTTCTGGTGTCCTCAACATAAAAAGGACATGGAACTGCTGGAACAAGTCCAGAGGAGGGCCACAAGGATGATCAGGGGACTGGAGCACCTCCTGTATGAAGACAGACTGAGGAAGTTGGGGCTGTTCAGCCTGGAGAAGAGAAGGCTGCGTGGAGACCTCATAGCAGCCTTCCAGTATCTGAAGGGGGCCTATAGGGATGCTGGGGAGGGACTCTTCATTAGAGACTGTAGTGATAGGACAAAGGGTAATGGGTTCAAACCTGAACAGGAAGTTTAGATTGGATATAAGAAGGAAATTCTTTCTTGTTAGGGTGGTGAGGCACTGGAAGGGGTTGCTCAGGGAGGTTGTGAATGCTCCATCCCTGGCAGTGTTCCAGGCCAGGTTGGGCAGAGCCTTGGGAGACATAGTTTAGTGTGAAGTGTCCCTGCCCATGGCAGGGGGGTTGGAACTTGACGATTTTAAGGTCCTTTCCAACCCTAACTATTCTATGATTCTATGATTCTATGATGCTTATGCTCTTTCTGTACAGTCTATCCTCTGTGTTTCATTCCGTCAACAGATTTTGTTAGGACACAACTATATTTTGCAGAAAAAATCTGACTTCTTTCCTATCCGCGTGGTTTCAGTAGGGTCTTCCCATATTACATGCTTACGTACATTGTCTCATCTCTGAAATGAAAGTCATTACCAGTTAATGGCCTATGTGGTAGAAAAGAGTTGTTCTACTCGAAGAGAACACTATATTGAAAAGCTGCATCAATAACACTCCCCAGGTAAGGGAGACATAATGAGAAAGAGAGGCAACTAAGCTTTTCTGTTTCATGCTTTATTGAGAACTTCCTGAGGACCGAGTCATATGGCAGGTGTTTGCTTCATCTAGCATCTACTTTCCAAGCCATTTGTAACATGAGTTTGTACCAATATAATCGCTGGGTCTGGCTGTTTTTCAAGCATCTCTCAAAGGGACAGATCTCCATGATATGTAAACAGCCATTCTCTCATGTGACCTTATCACTTAAAGAAGGAGCTATGGTTCATACGTGTGGGTGGAAAATTTAGATCTGGTTCAGAACTCATAGAGAGTTCTGTCTGGGATATTGTTGCTCCAGGGCGAACAATTCTTGTGTTTCCCTACGTATTCATGAAGACATTAATGGCAGAGTAGAACAAATAAGTTATTTTGGAACAACTCTTTATTTTGGATCACAGCTTTTTATGATCTTGGGCAGACATGCAATGAAAAAAAAATATGCATCAGGGATAACATAATAACCCCACTTCTATGAATGTGAAGAAGAAAGAAGAAAAACATGTTACGCATTCTATCATTTTTAATCTTCAATCTCTGTGCAGTCATAGAGACTAGAATTATATTTTGATTGGTTGTTCCAAGCCCAAATCTTTGCTGGGCTGGTAGTGGTGATATTGGTGGACTTGACAGAGGCCTTTAGTGGTTGTGTGTGGATGTTCTCATGATGGTACTCAAAGAATGACATACGAGCATTTAGAACAATAAAGGCTATAAAGAGGCTGCAATAAAACAGTTTTAAAGTAGAACAGCAAGTCCAAGTTCTGTTCTTCTGCTTTCTTGAAAGAAGGATTATATTCAGTGAAAGAACTCTTGGGCAGGAACTGGCACCTGCCTCCTCATGATATTAGATGAAAAAGCTAAGCCTATTAATATGTTTTCGTTGAGTTGGAACTTCTCTCACCTAGGCCTGCTCGTGGCTGTAAGTAGAGTGTGTAATGGGCTTTGTTGCATTTAAAGGCAGCTAATATTTGGAAATTAACTTCTTAAGCCTGAGACATTCTATTTATGTTTACATATTTTGGAGATGTTTTGCAAATCAAAATAAGTAAAAAAGTACTCATAAAAATAAATCCATATTTTGGTGAAAAAGTAGTATCAAAAATCAAACTAATAGCTTAAATATGTACCCCAGAGATGTTGCTGCTTAACAAGGCATGATAGCTAATAAGAATTGCAAAAATTAAGCAACAGATATGCAATGGAAGTAATAGGAATCTGACAGGCTTACGCAAATTAAAATATGGTTTATCCTTAAATGTTTTTTAATGCCTACTTCAGAGATCCCTGTTTTCTGGTGCACTAAATTAAGCCCTGAGCTAATTCTCAGGCATTAGTACTTTTTCATTCCCTTCTATCAAATCTGCTTCACTGGTTAGAGACAAGGGGTGAATTACAATGTCACTGGGCATCATTCACAATAGAAGCCAGATCATGGCTGTAGACTTTTACATTTGTTAAACTCTTGCATATCCAGCTGCAGGACTGAGAATGCATCTTCAGGCGTAAATTGTTCTTTGCTCAAAATTTAACATATTACAGTTTCTTAGTAGTGGTTTGTTTTCCTACTCTGACAGAATGAGCTCTATTAATAATCTGTGCTCATACAGCCACTGGCAAACCAGGAAAGTAAGTGATGTGGTGGCGCAGTAGAAAACAAGAGCTTTTAATCACATCAGCAGTGTTGTCTGGAGGGAAAAAGAGAAAGCCAGTGCTAGATGTGCAGAGGAAGTAGAGAGAAACCGAAGCAAGCTCATTGAGAGTTTTATAATCAAGAAGTTCATTTTGTACTGGATTCTGAAATTAATGAGGAGCCAATGGAGTTGTCTGACAATGAGTGTGATCTGAGTTAGTGTCCAGGGATCATAGAAGTTATTCTGAGCCCAGACATATTGAATTGTTCCATTTTCTCCCACTGAACAGTTTTATAATTCAAGTACTCAATCATAAAGAATAATCAAGTTCTCTCTCTGACTTCAGCTTTTCTACCTTTCTCAGCTGCCTGATCATGCCTCAGATAATCATCAGACTCATCTCATCTCTCAGACATATATACCTGATGGTTCCCCTCTCCTTCTGTGCCCTCCTTCTGCTTTGTACTATAGTTCTCTTTTCTCCTTTATATTTCCTAGCTGTTATTTGTTGACTTTTTCTGCAGTTCTGGTGTAACGATGGCCTGGCTTACAGAAATAAAAGCAGAAGGACCATAATCATAATTGCCCCTGCCTCACTATTCCTATCCTGCACTGTTCCTCATCCTCATTCCTTTTTTGCTTTGTGGCGTGCAATTTCATTTGTGACTTGCTAGCTAGGGAATGACCATCTGAAGCTCAAGTATCAGGATGTTACAGATGTCACTAGTTTCACATCTGTTTATGACCTTGTGTCTTTTGCAGATTACAGAGATTTACAGCTACATCTGTTGCCATGTCAATCCCATTGACTTGACTGAAATTCTGCACTATGCAATCAAAGCAGATTTCCTTGCAGGATAGTAACTGAGAATTTTTATCTCCTTCACTTACTCTGAGTTTTAACATTAAAAAATGGAGTACATAATAAGTACAGAATTGAACTTATCAGCTGTGAGTGCTGCCTGATTACAAGATTCTGTTATGTAAAATCATTTAACACTGACTGTGGTGAAGTAAGATGTAAGTGGATAATAGCCAAGATGGAGAAAAACTAAAAATATCCTGGAACAAGCAACTTCAAAATTTACTTTTTTGAGTGTAATTATTCTTCACAGTAAACAATCAAATGCAAGATGTTCAGACATTCAGATAATTGTTTGTTCCCTTTCCTAAAAGACAAAAGAAAAATGAGATAATCACAAAAATTTTGGAAGACTTAGCAACATGCAAGTCAAATGGATTTACCAATAGAAGCAGAAGTGCACCTTTTTGGAATGAAGAAAAAAAAATATTCTAGCCCCACTGAGCTTTAAAAATGATAAATCTTTGGCACAAAGAAGGGCTTTTTAAATTAAATTTTCTTTTCAATCCTAGGCTTTTTTGATTTATACTATCTAGCCCCAAGCAAGGGTCTTAATTATTTTTGATTTATTTCCTTCATTCCTGAGAAAGGTCTTGCAGTTTTTCTTTACTATTATTATTTCAGGGTTTTTTTCTTCTTCTGTAGACATTTCTATATTTTCTAGCTCTTATTTTTACTGCTAAGTTTTTGTGTTTCCTTTCCTTCTGAGGTGAAATACTCTGGCAAAAGCCTTCAGGTCCTACTCAAACAAAACTCAGCTTGCTTTCACAAATGTAATGCAAAATGTAAGTCTTCTGTTTTGAATTTCAGTTTGTTAATTTCTTCCCCATAACTTCTGCTATGTTGCTATAAAGTGTCCTGTCCCATGTTTTAAAGAAAAAGTTTTAAGTGATCATTTTTCCTCTCAGGTGATGTTTTTAGGTAAAACATGCTATACAAGCTTACCAGCATTTTCCCTTAGTGATAAAATGTATTTTTATCAATTGTTTTCAATTCTCTACGAGAAATAATTATGTTTTGCTTTTAGTATGAGTATAAATGAAAAAAAAAACCAAAACAAAACAACCTATCTTGTACCCTGTCACACTTAAAGGAAAATGGAATGAAAATGTCCCTGCTCAGCACAGCTTTGTAATTAAAGCAATCTCAAAGACTGAAAAGTCCTCAGTCAGAGAAAGAAGCTGAACCTTTCTCTATTCAGACTCAGTAAGCTGTGGCTATTGCTATATGACCGGTGAAGGCTGCAGTTTTTAAGGTCTGTCAGTGCTTTTCCAGCCCTGCCAGAGTTGGGTGCTGGGAGATGGGCTGACTGGCAGGGGACGTCTTGGGCTGAGGTGTGAGTGATGCCTGTGGCTGCTCAGCCCTAGCCAGACCAGAGAGTTCTGCCCAAATGCAGCCCTATAAAACTGGATGCCTTGCAGGAAGAAAGCACTGGGGGAATTTAGGGACCTCTAGAGCTTACTGAGTGGGAGCTGTTGGCATCCTTATTTTTGGCTTCTCTTTTGTGATACTTTTCTGCCTAAGTCCTGCTGAAAGTGCCCAGGAACTTTTAGGTATTGCACTGCTGGCCCTGTGCTAATGAGATGAAGGAAGTGACAGCTTTCTAGTATGAATTTAAATGCCTGTTGAAGCCAAATATATGAAATATTATTTAGATATTACAGTGACAAGAGTCCTATAAATACCTGAACAAATACTTGAATGAATTTTTCATTTCCTTTACATCCATGTATTTCCTCTGTGAGTAACATTTCTAGTGAGGTGACTTACTTTAATTTTGGTATCAGTGCCGCTACCTTATGCTGAAAGTTGCTGTGGGCAGGAGGAGTTACAGTCTAGCAGTGAAAATCTTGCCCAAAAACCCTGTGCTTCCTGCAGATTTTCATATGGGAATAAGCACCCAGGTAGTCATGAAAGCAGAAAAATATCTGTTTGTGCCTGTCATTAGACAACAGATTGAAGCCAATTTTGTTAAGCCCTGAATTAGTTGATTAGACTCTGTATCTAGAAATGAAGCTTCAGATTAAAAATAAATAAATTAAAAAAAGTAATTGTGATTGTTTTGTGGAGCTACAATTGTTTTGCAGAGCTGTGCTACTGCAACCATCAGCACACAGATTTACGCTCTCCTAAAGCAACTGGGTTTTGCTCCCCACTGCTCTCCTTGAGCTGAGGCTCAGATCCAAATACTCAGCAAATACTCAGCAGTTACTTTCCATTTTAACCATCATAAACATGAATTTGCCTACAAATGAGCATGATAAAGTCAGGCTTGATATGACTGGGTGTTAGAGCGTATAAAGTCCACAGGCAAAAAACAACCACAGACCTCAACTTAGCAGTATCAGTAGAAACATATGCATCTAATGCATTTTATTTTGTTTTTCCTGTTAACAAAAACCAGCTTCATTGTATATATATATAAACCTGTGGTCATAGACAGTTAAGTACTTTGTGTGTATCACACACTGGAACGTGACTTTTTTTTTCCATGAGAAATTCAGTGGCGGCATTTTTTGATTGGAACAAATATAAAACAAGGAATATTGGCACTGTTACATGCCATTACAGAATTAAAAGTATTTTTTTCTTTGATGCAACTGAATATTTGGTTTCTGTATTAACACTGTAAATGCACTTTTAAAGTAAAAGATAAATTCAATATAGAAAAATTTTTCAGAAAGGAAACCATAATCCCTTTTCTTATAAAGGAATGTATTTCAATACTATGAAATAAATAGTAATAACAGTTATGTTTTCTGAAGAATCGTATTTATTTGTTATTTTGCTTGTTTGTTTTAAAGTCAAAATCTAAATCTAAAATCTAAAATTATCTAAATCTGTGCAATTTATTCTAGAGAATTTTTAACAGTCCTTGAATAGTTAATAATTAGGAGAATAATTTTTGAAGCAGAAGCCTGATAAAAGCAATGCTACACATTTTTATTTCCACTGCATATCAAAGATCCCAGTTAAGTCCTGATTCAGAAGGGTTTGCCACTGCCTTTGCTAAAAACAGCTATAATTTGGAAGAAGAGTTATACAGCAGATTAACCCAGCAACCAGAACTAACATGAGAAAGGTCAGTATCTAGTTACTTGCCTTCACAAGAAAACAGAGACAATGTTCTGCAGCACTGTAAGTGCTTGAAAATCAAAGCAGCAAAAGAAGAAAAGTCAAATGCAGAACAACTTTTTGCCAATGACTGATAACAGATTGACTCTTTCAGACCCAAGGCCTGAAGTCACTTAACTTTAAGTCCTATGAAATTGTGTTTAAGCATGCTTTGATGAATGTTGTTCAGGACAAAAGGTCATAAGCACATATACTGTAATAGTACTGCAATACTAGCGAGAAGTCAAAACAGCAAAAGAAAAATGCTAACATGCCTGCTATAAAAATTTAATAGTTGCTACCTTACAGATTTATACCAAGATGGAATATTGGAGCTTGATTTTGGTACTTGTTTTGTTGGGCTTTCTTTTTTTTCCATCCCCTCAAGAAAAATATTTAGGAAAGTGGGCTTTGTGCTAGGGGAATTACAGGTGGACAGAGAAAACACAGGAAAACAAAAAGGAATATGTGATCTCTTGTGTAGGACATGTAGATGGCAAATTCCAGTAGTCTGTGTCCATAGTCCTGGTACTCAGTTTCCAGTCTCACCTCCATAACCAGGGAGCACAAAGTCACTAATTACCAATTCACTCCTTATCAGTGCAGCTGAATTGTCAGTGGTCCCTTGAACTGTGGAATATGTGCAGTTTTGGGGTAAATCACAAAAAAGTCAATATCTATGAAAGTGTATATGTTCTGAAAGTCAAGGCAAAGCCAGTGTGATTGCTCCTTTGTGCAAAGATGGGGTTAATTCAGGAAATACCTTTACCACTTGTATAGATATTTTATCATTCTGATAAATTAAGCATTAGTGATCCAAGAAGGAGGAGGAGAAATGAATTGCCAGGATCATCTTTCTTACTTTCTGTTCCCTTTTTTGTATATTTTCAATGTAGCCCTTTGAATTTCACACAGAGCTTATTGTTTTCAGGGTAAGAACCCTTGTGCCTCTGCCTGGAAAGAAGAGTATGGATAGGCTGAAGTTTGCAATATCTCTACATGTAAATAAGTGAGCATAAGACATTAAAGCTCTGCATTTTATAGGGAAAAAAATCTGCTTTTGCATAAGTAAAAGTGATTATGTTTATGTGGCCTGGACCTGTGGCCATTCTAAATTTCCCACCAGTCTATCTACCAGTGAAAAGATGTCTAGGTCATCTCTTAGGATCTGGTGACACAAACATTATATGGAATGCTCTTATCTGTCAAAAACAGTCATAAAAATGGAAGGAAGTAAATCAGAGAAGAGGGGTTTGAGTGGTCTGGTATTGGGTTTGTATAGCCAGATTTTGGTAGTGAGGGGAACTAGAGGGGTGGCTTCTATGAGAAACTGCCAGAAACTTCCCCTGTGTCCAATAGAGCCAATGCCAACTGGCTCCAAGACAGACCCACTGCTGGCCAAGGCTGAATCCGTTAGCGATGGTGGTAACACCCCTGGGATAATACATTTAAGAAGTGGGAAATGTTACTGCACAGGAGCAATTGCAGCCAGAGAGAGTGAGAATACCTGAGCTCTGCAGACACCAAGGTCAGCGAAGCAGGAGGGGTAAGAGTGCCAGAGCGCCAGAGTAGAGGTTCCCCTGCAGCCCATGGTGCAGACTGTGGTGGGGCAGGCTGTCCCCCTGCAACCCATGGAGGTCCACAGTGGAGCAGATCTCCACCTGCAGCCTGGGGAGGACCTCACACCGGAACAGGGGGATGCCTGAAGGAGGCTGTGACCCTGTGGGAAGCCAGTGCTGGAGCAGGCTTCTGTGGCTCCATAGAAAGGAGCCCAGGCTAGAGCAGGTCAAGCCTGGAAAGGTGTGGGGAAGGTGTTTGTTTTAAGATTTGGTTTTATCTCTCATTTTCCTACTCTGATTTGATTGGTAGTAAATTAAATTAATTTCCCCAAGCCAAGGCTGTTTTGACAGTGACAGCAATTGGTAAATGAGCTCTCCCTGTCCTTATCTTGACCCATGAGCCTTTCATTATATTTTCTCTCCCCTGTCCAGTTGAAGAGGGAGAGTAACAGAGCAGCTTTAGCAGGATATGGCATCCAGCCAGGGTCAACCCACTGAATGCTGTTGTCCCTGTTTCATTTCATAACACCACATAAACAATGTAAACTGAAACCCCACGACTGCTTTTAAATGGACAGCAAATAGCATAGTAAAATTTCTTTAATAATAAGATAGAAATAGGAATTAGAAATATACACAGAAAGTAAACCTTACATCCTTGCAGGTGCTGGAATCCGATTTTTGTGCTGCGCTAGATGGAACCCAAGTGGACAGCCACAATGTGCTGTGCAGATCTGATATGTGGAGAGGTTCACCCTTCCCTCTACACTGTTACTTTTATATCTAGTATAGAAAACAAAAATATAGATCTTGTCTGCAGAGGTAGAAATTTTATCTCCTTTTTAATGCTCACCAGAGCATATCCATCTGCACTCATCTAGGTACTGTATCTAGGAACAACATATATCCAGGGTATTCCAGCACATTCCCTTACATTTTTATATATATATATATATGGGATTATACTGTCATGGTCACTCATGTTAACATATGGGCTTTTCAAGCCCTAAGTACAGGACCTAATAGAACAGACAAAACTTGTTCACTAACTCCTTGAATACAGCATCTGCATGACTCAATACAGAGCATCAGATCTATGAAACAGAAAAAAATTGTAGGCAAATAAAATACAGCTGATGGGTATGTAAGCCCAAGTTATGACTGGATATTGATCAAAATGGCATGAAAAGAGCTGTATAGAAGTTAAGAAAATACTAAAGTAATCAAAAGGTTGATGTTTGGAGGTCTCTGCTCTGAGCTCACCCTTAGGTTATGCTGCCAAACATACATAATTCATCCCACATGGGATGATCTTACTTAAAGTAAGAAAGTATCTGAGTAAGACATTAAGGCTACAGGCTAAAGAAGATAAGAAATAGCTGCAGGTGAGTAAGCTTATGTTTTAAAAACAAATACATATATAGCACCCCTGCTACATTTCAGCATTTGCATTAAAACCAAAGTCACAGTCCTATTTAACCTGTAGAGCTATCTGTATAGAATTATGTTTGGCCTCATCTGATTAGAACTCAAAATGCCAAATCTTGCCCTGATAAAAATGGGAGTTGGAATATTCATAAATTATAAATCCATAAATTTCCCTCAAACCAAGACTGCAGTATTGTCTCCTGAGTATGCTGTGAAAATCTTGAACTTGGTAATGTTGGCAAGATGATTCTTTCCTAATTCAGGAGAACTGAATGGACCCAGCAAAGTCAAAAGTATTACCACAACCTTTTCACTACATAATATTGGCCAGTTAAAGATGGTTCAAGGTTTTGATTTGAAGCCTCTCACTTCTTACTTCTGTAGAAGACAGAAAAAAAATTCAAACCCAAAATTGAAAAAAAAAAAGGGAAAATTGAAGGATTATGCAAACCAAATACAATCATATAACCATAGAATCATAGAATCATAGTATCGTTAGGGTTGGAAAGGACCTTAAGATCATCTAGTTCCAACCCCCTTCACATGGCCAGGGACACCTTACGCTAAATCATATCACCCAAGGCCTCGTCCAACCTGGTCTTGAACACTGCCAGGGATGGAGCATTCGCAACCTCCCTGGGCAACCCATTCCAGTGCCTCACCACCCTAACAGGAAAGAATTTCCTTCTTATATCCAACCTAAACTTCCCCTGTTTAAGTTTTAACCCGTTATCCCTTGTCCTGTCACTACAGTCCCTAATGAAGAGTCCCTCCCCAGCATCCCTATAGGTCCCCTTCAGATACTGGAAAGCTGCTAGGAGGTCTCCACTCAGCCTTCCCTTCTCCAGGCTGAACAGCACCAGCTTCCTAGCCTGTCTTCATACAGGAGGTGCTCCAGTCCCCTGATCATCCTTGTGGCCCTCCTCTGGACTTGTTCCAGCAGTTCCATGTCCTTTTTCTGTTGAGGACACCAGAACTGCACATAATACTCCAGGTGAGGTCTCACAAGAGCAGAGTAGAGGGGCAGGATCACCTCCTTCGACCTGCTGGTCATGCTCCTTTTGATGCAGCCCAGAATACAGTTGGCTTTCCTGGGCTGCAAGTGCACACTGAAGCCGGCTCACGTTCATTTCCTCATCAACCAACGCCCCCAAGTCCTTCTCTGCAGGGCTGCTCTGAATCTCTTCTCTGCCCAACCTGTAGCTGTGCCTGGGATTGCTTCAACCCAGGTGTAGGACCTTGCACTTGTCATGGTTAAACTTCATGAGGTTGGCATCGGCCCACCTCACAAGCATGTCAAGGTCCCTCTGCATGGCATTCCTTCCCTCCAGGGTATCAACTGTAACACACAGCTTGGTGTCATCAGCAAACTTGCTGATGGCGCACTCAATCCCACTGTCCATGTCAGTGACAAAGATGTTGAACAAGACCGGTCCCAACACCGATCCCTGAGGGACACCACTCGTTACTGGTCTCCAGCTGGACATTGAGCCATTGACCACAGCTCTTTGTGTGTGGCCATCCAGCCAGTTCTTTATCCACCTAGTGGTCCATCCATCAAATTGATGTTGCTCCAATTTAGAGACAAGGATGTCGTGTGGGACAGTGTCAAAAGCTCAAAGCCTGTTGGCCATAGAGGCGTTACTTGATAAAGTTCTTAGCTTTGCTAAGCATGCCATATGAACAGGAAAAAGGATTTATTTTAGCTCTGAACCAGTGTCTGAGCACAGCAGTTACTTTTCTGATTTTGACAACACAGAGAAGTGTAAGCAGGGCAACAAACTGTGAGAAAAAAAAATCTTCTTGTTGATGATCTCAGAATTTAAGATGGCTTATCAGTCACAGGCAGATACTTAGACCTGGCAAGCTGTGTCTCACATCTATTCCCCTAATTCTCTTCTTTTGCCTAGTGTGATTTCTGGATGGTCAGGTTGGTCCTTCTTCAACTGGTCATTCTCAAGTATTGCACAGGTAGACAATCTATCTGCTCACATATGGCAATAGTTTAGAAGACAAGTAAAAGTGACATAACAAGGAAAATAAATGCAGAAGGGAGTCACAGACAAGGCGATAAAGTGACAGGGGAACCTTGCTGATTTGGCGGCAAAGGTGAAAAGCATTCTGTTGCTCTATACATCCTACTGGCCAAAGATTACCAATATAGGGCAGCCTTTGCAAAAAAAGTAAAAGACTAAATTAACTTTCTCCATGATATTGTCCAGGAAACATTTCACTTGTTTTGGCCCTGAGAAGATAGATTGATAGAATGGACCATTTTCTCATTGTCTGTTCACTAAGTTCTGACCTGCTAAGATCATATGTCTTGTTTCTCTTTACTGTATCTGAGATGAATGCAGTCTACATGGTAACAGTAAGTCATTCAATTTGCATCAAGTTTTCTTTTGACATTTCTGCCAGTACTCATTTTTTACAAGCTACTGTAACATTTAGAAAAGTTTTGTCTGTTTCCTAAAGGCAAGTTCAGTGTTAATATCTTCTTAAGCTCAATAAGAGGAGTAGGACACTACAGTATCATTACTTGAACAGGCATGTTTGACTGAGTAGGTTGTGGGCTGACTATTGAAGAGTAAGAACTGGATAAAATGAGGTTATACTTGTCTTGATGACTTGCATTCAGAACAGTGAATTACATACCTTCAGATACAGAAGGAGGAAAAAGGGGGAAAACAATTCTGCCAATTCAATTTCTGCCACATAGTTGTCTTTCCTTATACCCACATAGGGAATCAAATTAGGAATCTCTAGAGGGCAAAGGAAGTTGTTATTCATCCTCTCACTCAAGCTCAGAAATTACTTGGCCTAGCGAGTGATATATTATCAAAGTTACCCATGGGATAATGTATAAGTGAATAGATTTTTCTTCCTTAATTGTTGCATTTTCTGGAAAAAATATCCCCAAACAGTTGGATAGGTGCTTCAAGTGTTACGGTGTAAATTTGTCCTTTCTGAAGACATTTCGGTGGCCTAGCAAACTTATTTTCGTGAAAACCTGAATGGTGTTAAATTAGTTTTGTGTGGTCTTCAGTAAATAGTGAATTCAAACCTACCAATGCTTTATACATTAATACAAAAGAATACATTTTTTCATATCTAAAGTATAAAAAAATTGTTCTATAGTAATTACATAATTTTAATTTTAGATATCTATTCTGCTTCTGTGAGACAAAGGAAAGAATGCAGAAGGTTTTTATTTTGTTATGCTTCCTTTAACCTTTAGATGTTACACAGTTCTTGTCAATATTTATCTTATTTTGCTTAAAGCAGTTTAAAAATCTAATTCCTTTATTTGCCTTTCTGAGTTCTTTTTTTTTTTTAAACCTACAGCCATGAGAATTCCTCTGCTATCAGGTAGTGTAGCACATGTTCTTTTGTCAAAGTTATAATTAGCTTTTTAATCATTAGCCTCATTTTTGACCTATTTATTTTTCTTAAATCCTGCAAGGTAAAATCTTACTACTCATGGCTCTTGCCAAAGGGGAATTCTGCAGGAGCTATAAGTTAATTGGGCTAAACTTTTTTGAAGAAAAAAGAAGAAAGGGGAAAGAAGAATAAAAAATCTAACAATGTTATACTGAAAAGTCTTCTTTTACATTGTATTGAATTCTTTGACATCTGTATAGAAGTGTGAGGGCAGAGTTCTCACTGTAAAATCCCACCACTTGAAATTTGAAGCAGACAAAATTTTGGAGATTGTCTCCTCAAGTGCCACACAGAGCTATGAGGATATTAGTAACATTATCCTATGGTAGATTATAAGATAAATACTTGATTGAGAATAAATATCTCTATGTAAAAAGAGCATAACATTTTCTCTGAAAAAAAAAAAATAATACTGAAGACAAAATAACCTTTGAGTTTGCAATCCTTGTTGTTGATTTTATTAATTACTTTAAAAATCTTATCAGAATTTATCCTGGTTTTATATAAAATAATATTTTTTTTTTTAAGGTAGGAACTCACAGAACTGAGAATTCATAAATCCTCTAATAACTGAAAGCTAACCCCAATTCAATATGTTTCTTTAATTATTGATCAACTAGCCTTTTACACTCAGCTGGAATAATGCTGCTCACCATACACTATGTCTACAAAATCTCTGCTCCCCCCAAATCCATATATATTACCAGCTAGGCACTAACTTGATGTGGAATAGCAACAGAAAATCTCTTTTAACAACTACAAATCAATCCATCAAATGTTAATCATGCGAAAATTACTGACACCTGTTTTTTTTCTTTCTCCCACCTTCCAGACACAACCCTGTCTCTCTTCAACCATTCAGACCATTTTCTCATTCATTCTTTAGTGTAAACAGTATTCACAATGCCCAGCAATACTTACCTGATTCATCTGAACCATTTGACACAGCTCAGATAGCTTACCAAAGAATTCAGCCTATGACTGCATGAACCCTTGAAGGAATCAGAAACTATACTATATAGATAAGCATTATATACAAGTACTTGTTGTCATGGTTACACAGATAAGCTCACTTCTGATTTTTCCCGTCTTTCTGAATAGGTGATAGAGATCTGGGGAGGTTTTCAAGCCTCACTCAACAGTCATTCCTGCAATTTTAAATGTGTGCATGCCTGAAAAATAATAATAATAAAAAAAAGAGTAGGTGAGTAGGTGGGCTGTAATCCACCCACTTCAACTTCTAAAATACTTATGGATAGCAGAGTGTAAGCCAGCATAAATAAAAAAAAATTGTACAGGTTGCACTGCATTATTCAGAGCCAAAATAGTGTTTTGCTGTCAGGGAAATCAAAATCAAGTAGTTAAACAAAGTACTGTCAAGAGAAAAAAGAACTGAGAACCTGTCAGGGCATTATTTCAGCAGGCATTTTAAAGGAAGAGATCTTTTTTGAGGGATCCACAAGAAAAATCTTGTGGCTGTACACAGGAAATAATCAAGAAAATATACGAGTTGTTTGTCCTCAACAAACATGTCCCTTGTAAATTACCATAACCCTACATGTTGTGTTGTCGTGGTTTAAACCCAGTCAGGTAATTCGTTCGCTCACTTCCCCCACTTTCTTTCCCTCCCCCTGCTCCTGGAGGGACAGAGAGGAGAATCAAAAAGAATGCAACTCCCACGGGTTGAGATAAGAACAGTTTAGTAACTAAGGTATAACACAAATCACTACTGCTACCACCAGTAATAATAATAATAAAGGAAATAACAAGGGAAGAGAATACAACACCTCAGCACCAGCTGACCATTAACTCACCCCCCAGGCCCGACCAAGCTCCGACCGATACCTCCTCCAACCCTGCAGTCTCCCAGCCCTTCCGGCTCACTCCCAGTTACATCCTGGGCATGACGTGCTGTGGTATGGAATACCTCTTTGGTCAGTTTGGGTCAGGTGTCCTGTCTCTGCTTCCTCCCAGCTTCCCCTCCTCCCTGGCAGAGCATGAGGCTCACAAAGTCCTTGGCCAAACCAAAACATCTCTATCAGCTCTGTTCCCGAGCCGAAAGTCAAAACACTGCACTGCACCAGCTACCAAGGAGGAGAAACATGACTGCTACTGCTGAACCCAGGACATTATCCACCCCTTATTCCATACCATTCACGTCATGCTCAGATCCCACATTTTCAATATACCATCACTCTTATCTCGGTGCACTCTTATCTTAGTGCATGGACCAGTCCCTATAAAGCTGCTGAGTCCATCTGGTCCATGATGTCAGGCTCCATCTCTTGTAAGAGTCAGAGCAGGAGAGAATGTGTGCAGTGTTCACACTCGTGAATAAGCTGGGCAATAGTGTCCATTGCTAAGTCCACCCCTCGATCATGAGTCCATCTCTGTGTTGCATCTCTGCTCTGATGGCCTGAAGTGCCATGGGCCCACCAGGCTCAAAATAATTCACTGTCCCCTTCAGCAGTTTCTGCAGCTTGTTGCTGGGGACTCCATACAGCTGCCTTCCATCTCCGACGCTTCCAAAGCACTGGAGGGGCCCAGTGGACTAGATACTTGCCCATACTGTCACACACACCCTGCCACTCATGACTGTCCAGCCTTGGGGAAAACCTCTTGGTCCCCCTATATTGTCGTCTAACCCCAGACAAGACCCAAACCTGACTCTGCTTAACTTTTGAGATCAGACAAAATGGTTGTGGGTAGAACACAGTCTGTGTGTGTGCCAACATGCTGTTGGCACATCATCACAACATGCTGTTGGCACATCATCACAATCAGCAGGCAGGTCCCAAGGATACCCAAAGGCCATTCGAAACCTTCAGAACTCTCAAACGATGCTGCTGTACTTGTCAGTGGGGCTGGTGTAGCTGCTGTGCTTGCAGGCTCTCCCACCACCAGCTTCTCTTTTCCCGAGTCCAGCTCTTCCTCCTCTGCCTTGCTGGGAAATGCTGCGTGGTCTCCTGCATCCTCCTGGGGCTCGGCAGGCGGCTTCCGGGGAATGCTCTCGGCCGTCGCGGAGCTCGGCTCCTCCGCGGGGCTCGGCTCCTCCGCCGCCTTCTCCCTCTGCTCGGCAGCCGCTTCCTTCTGCTCCTCGACCGCCCCGACCTCCTCCACCGGCAGCCGTCCCCTCGCGGCCTCCGGCCCCGCTCCCGCCGCCGCTTGGTCCCTGGGGCCGCTCTCCCGAGCCGCTTCGGCTGCCGCCGGCTCCCGGGGCCGCTCCCCCTCGGCTCCCCGCAGCCTCACGAAGATGGAGAGTAGGGTGAGGGCCAGGACGGTGAAGAGCAGCCGGACGGCCAGGTACAAGTCCACGGCCACGTCCGTCCCGCCCTGCTGCTGGAGCCCGCCCGTATTACAAGCCATTGCCATAAAGCACAGGGAGACAAGAACCTTAGCCCAGGCCCCACACTTGATAAACACTAACACAGCAAATACCGGCTCTAAGTAAGTTACAACGGTCTGAAGCTGTGAGATCAACGAGAACAACTCTGAGAGCCAATAAATCAGCATTGTGACAAGTGACTATGAATCCGGTCAGATCTGTCGTTATCTCAACCCTTTGTGCCCCACGTTGGGCGCCAAAAAGAACTGTCGTGGTTTAAACCCAGTCAGGTAATTCGTTCGCTCACTTCCCCCACTTTCTTTCCCTCCCCCTGCTCCTGGAGGGACAGAGAGGAGAATCAAAAAGAATGCAACTCCCACGGGTTGAGATAAGAACAGTTTAGTAACTAAGGTATAACACAAATCACTACTGCTACCACCAGTAATAATAATAATAATAAAGGAAATAACAAGGGAAGAGAATACAACACCTCAGCACCAGCTGACCATTAACTCGCCCCCCAGGCCCGACCAAGGTCCGACCGATACCTCCTCCAACCCTGCAGTCTCCCAGCCCTTCCGGCTCACTCCCAGTTACATCCTGGGCATGACGTGCTGTGGTATGGAATACCTCTTTGGTCAGTTTGGGTCAGGTGTCCTGTCTCTGCTTCCTCCTGGCTTCCCCTCCTCCCTGGCAGAGCATGAGGCTCACAAAGTCCTTGGCCAAACCAAAACATCTCTATCAGCTCTGTTCCCGAGCCGAAAGTCAAAACACTGCACTGCACCAGCTACCAAGGAGGAGAAACATGACTGCTACTGCTGAACCCAGGACATGTGTGTTTTAAATTTAGTGTATGTCATAGAAGTTTGAAAACAGAGATTGAGACGTGAAGCAGATATTTAATGCATAGTTATCTCCTTGCCAGACCACCAAGCTGTGGTTAAATTGTTTGCTTGACTTTCCTAGCTGCTGAAACAAATATTTAAATGATTTCATTGTTTACACGTTTGCAGATTATTGACTTTAAGAGGCCTGTAACTGGACCTGAGTGTCTGGTCTGAGGACCTGAGTGTCTGGTCTAAAACCTGGCATCTAGGCAGCAGGCAGTTATGGCTTAGAGTCGGATTGGGTGGATTCCTGCATTTCTTTTACAATAAATTAGTTACAATACCCCCTCCTGACTAGATTTGCCCTATCAAGGACTCATTATTCAACATATTTGCCACATCCTTTTCAAGGACAAGTAGCTGGAGGTAAAGACAATAACTTGCAATAAATGTAACATATAATCTTAAAGCTAGAAATAGACTGCACAATTAAAATAATATTTAAAAAATAATAAACCTATATGCATATCTGTCTTACTTACATTGTACTTACTAAATACTTTATTTGAAAAGACAGGTGAGTTTAGTTGCTGTACACCCTACAAGAGTGTCTGTTTTTTTTGCTTTTTCCTGAAAGAAACTGCCCAATAAAGCCATTATACAGAAAGAAGCCTTCAAATATGGTTTTGATCAAGGTTTTGATCTGACTCCCAGTCTTGGCAAACACAACTTGAAATCTGGAAGCTGCAAGCTAATACCTTACACATTGTGCCTTTAGATTTACAAAGTTGTTTCCTGGAACCAACCTTGGTAATAGTTTCCGAATTACATTCCTTAAGCCTTATATAAACTGCACAGAGGTTTCCTCAAAAGTGATTCCTTACAGCATGTATTTTTTACTACAGATCAACTCATCAATCTTTCTTCATAGAATTACTTAAAAATAGTCAAGAAATCCTGCTATGATTGAAGTCAGAGTGAGAACTTCCACTGTTTTTAAAGAAGCCAACATTTTCCTTTTTGGCCATCAAAGTGCTAAGAAACTTAGACCTGCTCCAGCAAAACACTTAAGCATGCAGTGAACTCGAATTAAATAAGGAGTCCTCTTTAATCATAAAGGTCACTATTATGCAGAAATACAGGATCAAAGTTAAAACTATATCTGGTCATCTATTACATTAATTTACATATATAATAGGCTCATTAGGTTAACCTTTTTTCCTTATTGTCTAGTGATCTTATACATTTTCATGCTGTTCAATGAAACCAGTATGCAAAACACTTTTTCTTATCAATATGAATACTACGTGATTTACTAATTTAACTCTGTTTCCAAGAAAGTTGTCTGGGACTTTATCCCATGGTTTTAGTATTTTAATTAATTATGTTCTTGTCCCTTGTTTAGACCAAAGTTTTATATGTAATTGTAGTGTTTTAATCTCAGCTGTAAATCAAAACCACACAGGGTGGGATGGGGATGGGGATAGGGGAGGGATGGGGAGCAGAATCGAAAAGAATGTAGCTCCCATGGGTTGAGATAAGAACGGTCCAGTAACTAAGGTATAACACAAATCACTACTGCTACCACCAATAATAGTAATGATGAGGGAAATAACAAGGGAAGAGAATACAACCGCTCACCACCCACCGATACCTAGCCTGACCGAGCAGTGATCTAGCCCTTCTGGGTAACTGCGCCCAGTTCTACATCCTGGGCATGACGTGCTGTGGTATGGAATACCTCTTTGGTCAGTTTGGGTCAGGTGTCCTGTCTCTGCTTCCTCCTGGCTTCCCCTCCTCCCTGGCAGAGCATGAGGCTCACAAAGTCCTTGGTCAGAGTAAACATGACCTAGTAACAACTAAGAACATCGGTGTTATCAGCGCTGTTCCCAGACCAAAAGTCAAAACCACAGCACTGCACCAGCTGCTAAGAAGGAGAAAAATGCCTGCTACGGTTGAACCCAGGACAATTAATAATTTATCAGCAGAAAAGTTTTTCCCCAAATTTTACATAAAAGTTCAGATGCCCAGTTTCTTATTTGTAACATATTTTATTTTATTTAGTGTTCAAATTGCTTTGATATTTATTTTCTTTTGACTGCTTTCTTAACCTCTCTGAGTTATGATGAGCTAGCCAGTTCTTTTATTTCTTTTAGTGTGTGTAAGGGAGGTCTACCAAGTACTGATGTAACTTATTACAGATAAGTTTAAACACTTTGAAAAGTGAAAAACCAGAAAAAAAAAAATCTCCATTGCAAAATGCCAAAAGCTAGCCAAAGGGATTTTTTTAGAGTGAATCAAAATTAGAAATTACTGAACTATTTATGTTATCATGGATCAAGTAATCATATTAAGCAATTCAAACACCGCAGGTTCACTGTAAGACTGAAGAGGATGTTCTGTATTAAAACATTAGTGGTAATATGATGTTATCAGGTGAACAAAAGTGGAAGTATTTTACTTTTACTCCAGTTCTCAAGGCTTTGGGCACCAGATTATTATGGGAATGACATCTGAGAAAAAGTTGAAAGTTGGACAATAGAAAGTCATAGTAGTAGAAGGAACTCCAGAGTCTGTGCTTTCAATCTCAACCGCTTTTTGTGAAATATGCCTTTTAGTTTGTTTTGAATGTTTATAGCAGCTTTTATGCACTGTCTGTGGGCTATTTTAAAATAGATTATTATGACCTTGCTGACCCTTCAGATGATTATTCTGCTTTGGGTTGCACACTTTTCCCTCTGTCTTTTTGAACTCTCCCCCTGCGTATTCTTTATTTAATTATTTATTTCTTCCCTGAAATGCTTTTCTCATTTTGTCAGTGAAGGGTTTCTATCTGATGTCTCTTGCTACACTGTTGCACTCAAGCAACTCTTCAACGGCAGTCTGCTGCCTATAGATAGGGAGATGGGATTTAATCTGAAAGTGGTCAGATACTTGTAACTTATTTTTATTCTTTTACTGAAGATTCTGCTTTCTTTGGAATGAAAAATAAAATACAGTCTAAATCCTCAGTTAAATATATTCCAAAATTATCCTTACACAATTTGAGAGATTCATCTTATTTTCTTGATTAGAGATAAAATGACCAAAAATACCTGTAGGCATCTGGAATCTGGATATCTATTTTGAAGGGAGCCATTTGGGATTCATTTAAAAGTAAAACACAATTTCAGGAGGAACATGTTGGAAAGTTTTCTTTGTTACTCTTCAAGAATGATGTCCTGCCAGTGTAGCAATATCCTGGGACCTAACATACAGATTCAGGCCTTTCAAACAGAATTTTTTTTTACCTTATACATCCATATCCAGTGAATATTATAGCCATAAAATGTTAAATGCAATAAACAAGGTTATGTTCTTTCCTAGCTTTCATTTCACAGAGAAAGCTCACTAGTGGTTTGGTTTTGAAAGCATTGGTAAGCCCAAATGGGGGAAAAGAAGGCTCTTTTCTTTGGGACTCGGAATGGATATGCAGTATAAACTGTGTCTACTACTTACAATAATCTAGAATGCGCATGCTACTTTATTAGAATCTGATTTTGTGTCATCTCTGTTGTGTATGAAAACACAGATTTTTAACATGAGGTTTTATTTTTGGTGAAGTTAGAACACCTAAAACTTAACAACTGAGACAGTGCATGCAATTGCCTTTGTGTTTCTTGGGAGTCTCACCCACCTGTCTACCTCCAAGTCTCTAGGAAATGTCAATGCAGTGCAGTGCTCTACCAAAAAGATCTAACTAAAGCACTGTAGCTCTGCTCTCAGACTAATATACACCATTTCAGAAAAAGGTTAGGAAATAACAGTGAAATGATATTTTAAGAGAGCTATCTGTACCCATCTAGAACCTGATTTGATAGTCCTGTACTGAAATGTAGTGGGTGCATTTTGGCCAGAACTTTGTTCTGGATATCATTTTATCAGAAAGCTGTTGACAAATTAGAGAAAAGAATGATGAAATTAACTGAGGTTGCATAAATTGAGAGAAAGTAATTATTTATAATAGTAAATGGTATAATAATTATGAGAAATGGAGTGAAATGAAGATACAAAATATTTAAACAGAATATAGGAAGTGCTCTCTGACAGTGAGATGTATGAAGCTGCTGAGGAGTTTCCAAAGAGAGGTGGTGGGACTCTCATTGCCTGAAGCACTTTAAACTATACAGAAAAAGACATGTAAAAATCTTGGGAAGTGTCTGTGTCTGAACTGGCAGGAGAACTGAGTGACCTTTTCCTTCTTTTATTCCGTGAATAATAAAAGTGATACTTTTAAAAGACCTTAATATCCATGTCAAAATTTTTACCTACCTTTTCCTGTATTTGAGGTCTTTTCTTTCTTTTTTTAATCAGTATGGAAATGTCACTGAATACATTAAATGACACACTCTATCTCATTAAATTCCTGGATGCTTCTCCTTGTTAGTATTATATCTGGCTTATAATGACCATTAACTGATTTTTCTTTATCTTTCTTTATTTGCACTGCCAATAGCTCTTCTATTTGAGAACATTTTGAATTCTGATGGTTGTTTAATCTTTCATCTAATTAAGATTACGCTGAGCATTTCATTACTCTGTGTAACAGTCTTGAGGTAACTAGTCGGATTAACAAGTTTTACCACAAGGATTTAATTATTGTTTGTTTAGATTTAGATCTGCACCTAGCTCCCTCTAAAACTTTTCAAAGTTTCTGGTTATTCTCTTGTTTTGGTTTATGTTTCCCTGAGTCCAAAATGAAGGTATGTAGACCTTTGTATTCTGTGTTATATATACTATTATATATAATAAAAGTATTAATTTTTCTTGGGTATATCTTTGTTGCTGCTCACAATTCAAATAGCCTGTAGAATCAACGTTTTCAATGCAGACTTGAAAAATGCCTCCAGATGCGTTGTTATTTATCAAAGCCTTGATGAAACATCAGCACAACAAACTTACTGACATTAAACACTTTACTAGAAACTTATATGGGTTGTAAGCTCTCAGTTCATATGCATGGTACAAACTTCCTGTGTCTACCTCCCACCATCCCATCTCTGGACTTTTAAATGAGCAGAGAATATCCCTCCTAGTTTCTCTGAGGATTCTGCCAAGGCACAGGCACTTTCAGATCCTCCTCAGCTTCTGGAGGCTGAAAATAATTTTTCTAGGATTTACCCAATACAGTTGTCCTGTGTTTGTAAAGCCAATCTCAGGTTTTCCTTCATTTTTTATGGTTCTTCTTCTATGACAAGATCAGTGACTCAACATCTTTTCAGCTGAAAACTCAATTTTTTTTTCCTGCCACTACCATAAGTTGTATCCTTTCCGACTTTGTATTTGTCTACAAACTTATATTTAACTGACATACTCCTTGAGAGGGGCTAACCCCATGTTTGCAAGACGTCAGTTTCATCCTAGGCACTTGCCTTTTTCAGACTTACCCAGTAGTGACGGTATCTTTAGGGCTCTCCAATGTGAATCTTAATATGGTGTATGAAATGCTAAAAAGCCGTCTCATCTGCAGCCTGTCTGACAGCCCTGTTTTGCTGAGCATTTCTTTTTGAAGATTTTTCCTGCACAAGTAGTTCTGGCCACTTTGTCTTCTCTGAACATCTTCCTTTGGCTCTTGAAAGGGACATAATTCAGTCCTTTCTGTTTCTCTCTCCCTACTAACTTCTGGCTCTTGCCACGGTTTGCCACAAAACATGAAGGTGCCTTCTGTGTTATTTGGAACTAAATTTTGAGTTCATTCTTTCTTTTTAAGACAAATGTCCCTTTCTTACTTAGCTTGGTTTTCTTTGTGTCAGAAATGGTGAGTCTCCCCTCACACTGTACAGACTTCATGGCACCTTACACTGGACTTCTAAAGACTTGTTTGGAGGTTTCTATTAGTACCACACCTACAGGTTTTTCTTTTATTGTATAAGCAGCATCTGATTTCCTAATGATGTAACTCCTTCATTCTTCCTTTGTGTCACTTCATCATCATCATTAATGTTCTTCTGTGGTCATCTTTTTTCAAAATGCCATCAAATAAGAAAGAAAATCACTTTTACACTTCATTTTCACAGGGAGTGCAGCACTTTCCAGACCATTAACAGAGAAGTTCATTGTTAATTTCCTCTGCCTGATTTAACTGAAAACTACTAAAACATTAAGTTGCTTCAGAAGCAGCTTCTTTCAGAAATATCTTACTTGGTTTTAACAGTCTATTCACCACAGCTGCAGAATGAAACACAGTTAAACCCCTTTCCAGTTGTTCTCCATGTTTTACACAGT